>NC_041753.1:50810824-52188344 GCF_004115215.2 Ornithorhynchus anatinus | reverse complement strand
AAAAATGATAGATAGATTGGGCAAGATCGAGCTGGGAATCCACCCAGTTAACAGATGCCGCTTGCGAGAAGCTGTGCTCCTCCCTCACTCTACTACCAGGCTAACTGAACTCCATGGAAACACGTAATAATAAATAATAATAATACTTGGTATTTGTTAAGCACTTACTATGTGCCAAGCACCGTACTAAGAGCTGGGGTAGATACAAGATAATCAGGTCGGACACAGTGAGCCCCATGTGGGACAGGGACTAAGTAGGAGGGAGAGAAGGTACTGAATCCCCATTTTATATATGGGGACCGTGAGGCACAGGAAGTTAAGTGACTTGGCTCCAAAATATGCTTGGCTCGTGCAGACGTACCCACCGTTTGATCTCAGACTCACGGGGTCAGGAGCTACGTCATACGCAACTTGTCACTGAAGTGACCCTCACGATAATTCGTTGAATTGGTTATGCACGCTGAATACTAGAGAACAGGATAGTGAAACCAGCTGTCATTTTCTCAAGGCCTACCTTTCATTCTCTGTAGAAGGGTTCCATAACCCATGTCATATTCATAGGCAAAGACGAAACTTAGAGGAATTAGTGGGAAAAAGAGGAAAGGTTTCTTGTTTTTGATTGCTCTGTTCAAAAAAAAGAAAAAGAAACAGCGGCGATTAAAACACTCCTGCATGGGTAGCAGTTCCAAAAAGATACTTTTAACACCCCTGGAAAAATCTTACCTGATTTTCAGGACAAATACCTCTATTTCTATTTAAGGTCTGACTCATTGTGGACTGTATGTACTCATATTTTTTTGGAGGTATGTGCTCCCTGTGGAATCCTCACCGAGAATCCCTCATTCGTGAATATGGTGTCGCGTCACTTTGCGGGGAATAGGTGTTCCCAAGAGAAAACAAACAAAAGAGGACAGTGGGGAGTCGTCGCGCCCTGCATAACTGACTCGGAGCAGCTATTCCACTTGGAACAAGTGATTCAGCTTGAGCTGTCGAGTAGCCTGGTTTTTCTTGGTTTGATCAAGCACTTCACTTATTTTGGTCAAATGGTGGTGCACGCTGGAATCCAAAGGCGATAGAAGGCCACATTTTCATTCTCCCCTTTGCAACCCAGATATCTTTCCCATTTGTACACCACAGCTGCCGGCTTTATTGACACGTCAAAAGGGTTCAATCTCAGCTTGCACTCAGGTGCAAAAGAGAAGCTTAAAAGAGGGTATTTCCGTGTCAAACTTTGTCCTTCGAAAATCCAGTTGTTAATAAACCCCAGTAGCAATCAACCAACAGCAGCCCCATGATTAATTAATACCTAAAGGAGATGATTCCGAATACGCTGGCTATTTATAAAAAAAACCTATTGGCTTGAAAACATGAGATAAAGGACAGGTGTTGCTGGTAAGGGAATCAAAGCATTTAGGAAACATTTCCTTTGTTTATTTATTTCCACTTTTCCACACGCATCGACCGGCATTCCCATTACCGGCATCTAATAGATTATGACATTGTAAAACGAGTATGATACGTCTGTCTCCCCTGCTCGACTGTAAGCTTGCTGTGGGCAGGGAACGTGTCTACCAACCGTGTTAATACTATACTCTCCCAAGTGCGTAGCGCAGTGCTCTGCAAGCAGTAAGTGCTCAATCAATATGATTAAGAGACCACTGTTTTGTCAGCAGGGTTCCAGTTGTTGATCCATGCTCAATGTTGATTATGCACGACCTCCAGCAGCTGATTGACCTCATTATCTCTCATTTCCCTGGACGCTATCTTGGTGTTTTCTTTCGGTAAAGCCAAGAAGATCCGCGGCTGTGTTGCATTACGGTGTCCTTGAATACTGACCACGTGGTCTCAAGACCCGGGTTGTCTGAACACCCGTTCTGTTGTGCTTCTTTGCAGGTGGCTTCGATGTGGAGACGTCAGCCCAAATCTCATTTGGCTGGCCTCAAAATCAGGGTCAGACGGCATGGGCGTTTCTCTCATGGAATGTGTGACCTCCTCATCCTATCATGTTGTTTTACAACGACATAATCTATCCGATGCCAGTAATGGGAATGTGGGTTGATTCCATGTGGTTTTATGTTTTGCTGCCAGCTAGAACACAGTTCTTGAGCTGGCCAACTGATTGCTCACATGCATATTAAGAACCAGGGCCAGGCCTCACTGTAGTAAGCGTTTGGAAGAGTACAATAGTAAGCGAACACAGTCTCCACTCTCAAGGCATATTCATTCTCGCCGGAGAGATAAATAAAACATTTTTTAACAGAAAGAAGAAGAGAAAGGAAAAATAGACATGTAGATGAGTAAGGGCTTAACTAGAAGGACATTTAAGTTGAAGTGAACAGAAATGCTATGGGTGCACGAGTGCTCTGGGAGAAAGGGGATAAGTCTGGAGAGAAGAGGAATGAATTGCGTTTCATTATAATGGATTGCACTCCGTCGATAGTTAGGCTGCTTAGATATTTGGCCTTATGAGAGTTAGGGGGTGGGAGGAAGCCTTCGTACTCCTTCCCTTATGGGAGCTGCTATCTTGCTGCTTTCTTGTTGCTATCTCTCACTGTCTTCCAGTCAGCTGACTGGTTAGGAGGGCTCGAGCCGGAGAGATGGGCAAAATGCATCTCCCCACATGTGGTGGAGCCTGGATTAGAACCCACAGCCTCTGACTCGTGCTCTTTCCACTATGCCACGCTGCTTAATATTTTAGTATTTAAATATTTTGCAGTTATCTAATATCACACACACACACACACACACACACACACACACACACAATGGGCCACAGTCCTACTTCCCTGGAAGACAGGTGTGTGTCTGCTTGAGTGTATGTGGGTGACCTACTTTATGTAAATGTCGAAACGTCACTCCCTGTGAGGGTGGGTGGGACTAACCTGACACTGGGAGAAGCCAGGCAATTTTTCCCATTGAATTTCTATGACAAATTCTAGGGTGTACGGGAATGGAGCATGGAGGAAATACTTAAACGGCGATTGGCATTCCCAACAGTTTGCTCTTTCGACTCCCTACTTACAAAGAACCCTTCACGATACGTGGATTCTGTGTCGAAGTCAGCAAAGAGGAGAATACCTAGATTTTAGATAACTGCAAACTATTTCAATATTAAAATATTCAGCGACATGGCCTAGGGGAAAGAGCACGGGCCTGGGAGTCAGAGGGTGTGGGTTCTCATTCCGGCTCTGCCACATGTCTGCTGTGTGACCTTGGGCAAGTTACTTCGCTTCTCTGTGTCTCAGTTAGCTCATCTGTAAAATGGAGATTAAGACTGTGAGCCCCACGTGGGACAGGGACTGTGTACGACTTGATTACCTTGTATCTACCCCCGTGCTTAGAACAGGGCTCGGCACATAGTAAGCGCTCAACACCATAGTTATTATTGTGATTGTCATTCTTCTTGTTATGAACAATACAGGATAATTATTTCACACTTGAATATACCCCATCAGTATTGAGTGTCTTCTGTGTGCAGAACACTGTACTAGGTATTCGGGGAACATGTAAAAGGAATAAGAGATGTAATTCCTGCCCTGGAGAAGGTTACATTCCGGTGAAGGAGTCGATAAACATAAACTGATGAATATATTAAAGTGAACAGTGAGAATTTAGGTATCACTAACAGGCACAGGTGAATGATCAATCAATTCTATTTTCTGAGTGCTTATCTTGTGCAGAGCACTGTACTAAGTGCTTGGGCGGGGCAATGTAACAGAGTTGGTAGAAGTGTTCCCTGCCCACAACCAGCTTACAGTATAAACACTATATAAGTATATAAATAATATGAATAGCATGACCAAAAAAGTGTGTGTGTGTGTGTGTGTGTGTGTGTGTGGTGGGGGGGGACAGAGGGGGAGGAAAAAAAATCAGTCAGGGAATGCCTGGTGGTGAATGACTTTTTAGGAGGGTGTGGAAAGAGGGGTGGGATGTGGTTTGGTGAAATTGAGCATGGAGGGGAATGGAGTGAGCAAGTCCCACATTTTTTTCCCCATACCACTAGTCGATGGAATTTTCCGGTTACAACTAAATTTATGGTTGAATTATACAGAAAAATGCATCTAATGAATCTCTTTCTAGGATTACGTAAACCTAAAAAATATACATACGGAGAGAATCGATACAGATGTCACCGAGGAAGAATCAATATTAGGATGCCCAAATAGACCATAGGATTAAATTTACAAATCAAGAAATTCTACTTAATCCATCACCCCCAAATTACAGGGCCCTTCATTTTCTTTGCAGCTAAACTATGTTCCTTTGGCTCTCACATTGGAATTGTCCCAAGGAACACAATTTTTGCTCCTGATCTATCATTCGGGCTAGTAATGCAGAAAGCAGTGTAGAATCTATTTGCATTGCCTCGGCCACGCCAACGACAATAATTTGCTGCTAATGAAGAGAAACAGGCAAATGCACACTAAGGGAGGAGACGGAAGCAACTGTTTTGTATATATACTAATTCGTCACGTAAGAATTGCACTTCAGCCCAGTTCTAGAGACTGTTATAGGGTAAGGAGAAACAACGAATGGCATAATATAATGTTATTTGTTTTTTACCTAGAAGTACTACTAAACGATCACACTTACCCAGCCGTTAGAGATACTGCAGCAATGCCAAAAAATGTTCCAAAATATTTGAGGAATTCCCGCGTCCAGGCGATCTGCATAGCCATTTGTCGTTCCCGCATTTCATTCTGCATCATTAGCTGTCTTTCCAGCTGAGGGGAGAATTCTAGATTTGGTAAGTGTCACAGCTTAAAATTGGGTAGATTAGAGAGTCTCTATTGGGCCAACCCACACCCCTTTTTGGTCCAATCACCTCTCACTGCTGCTATTTAATGTTAAGAATAAGCAAAGTCCTTTAGGTAATCTTGGATTGAAATGTACTAAGCCCAGTCCCGGCAGGGAAAGCCTTCCTAACACAGGCACGGAGTGAACTTCTGAGATTCCATCGCCCATCTTGGCTTCGTGGCATTTAGCTCCCAACCCGGACCAAAAGCAAAAACCTTCGGCGAGTCACATAATTTCTCTGTGCCTCTGTTTCCTCATCTGTAAGATGGGGATTAAGAGTGTGAGCCTCACGTGGGACAAGGATGGTGTCCAGCCTGATTAGCTCGTATCCAGCCCAGCGCTTACTACAGTGCCTGGCACATAAGCGCTTAATAAATACCGCTTAAAAAACCCTACAAGAATGAATATGAATCTTAAGAGAACGAAAAGCGGCACCTAGATCTAGCATGGGGTGGGGGTGGGAGGCAGATCTTAAAATAATTCACAGAGAGGAGGAAGGGGAAGGGATATGTAGATGAGCGAGTTCTTAAGTAGCAGGGTATGTAAATTGATACGTACAGAAGTACTAGAGGTGTTTATGAGAACACAAGTACCCGGTTGGTGCAAAAGTAATGAGGTGAAAGGTTGAGAAATATACTATGTGAAGAAGAGAAATTAATCAATGGTAATTCTTTCATTCATTCATTTATTCAATCGTATCTATTGAGCACTTACTGTATTTGGAGCACTGTACTAAGCGCTTGGGGGAGTACGACACAACAGTAAACAGACACGTTCCCTGCCCACAACGAATTTACAGTCTAGAGAGGGAGAGCCGGGTATCGATACAAATAAATTGTAGATATGTACCTAAGCGTGCCGAACACTGAACTAAGCGTTTGGGAGAGTAGAACGCAACAGAGTAGGTAGAGATGTCCCTTGCCCACGGCAAGCTTACAGTCTACCGTCACCTCCTGGACCAGTTGTGATTTCAGAAGGGCTTTAAAAATGGAGCGAGCTGTAGTCTGGCGGATTCGAAGGGAGAGGGAGTTCCAGGCTGGAAGAAGGGTGTGAGCAGGTGAGAGGCAAAAGAGGGGAGAGCGAGGCCCAGCGAGTAGGTGAGCATGAGAAGAACGAAGAGGACCAGCTTTGGTGTGTAGCGGCAGAAGAGAATGGACAAGTAGAAAGGAGTGAGCCGATCGGGGTCAGGAGTTTCTTGTTGACCGACTCACTGATAGAAATCATTAATGACTTTCTCATTCATTTCGCAAATCTGGCTGCAAGTCCCCGAACTAGATTTAGATCAGGCTATCGAGAGGCACATATCAAGGAACTATCTTTGTGTGCATACGATATTGATGAGAATATCAGTCACACATCTGATTTTCCAACTACCCGAGAACACGTGCGCTACTTATCTATCTATTCCTTTACCAAAAAGCCATATACTCATAATCCATGATGCCATTTTTTAAAAACATTTTAATAATGGAAAACATTCTTGAAATTATTCTACAAAACCTGGGCGTCTTTACACGCCCCATACTTAATTATATTTTCATCTCTCCTCCCCGAAACAAGATGTATTCTCTCAAGGGCTTAGTACAGTGCTCTACGCACAGTAAGCGCTCAATAAATACCACCGATTGATTGATTAAGCAAGAATGAATAAATAAAAGGGAAGAGGAACAAAAGGTTCCCTTCTTAAGGCCTTTCAGACCAAATCATCAACTACCTAATTCTCTCCTTGTATTACAGGGGCTTGTTTTAAATGGCAATACCTAATCAATTTTCCTAAAGTTACAGTTTTCTCATCCCTTTATGTATCTGCATTATTACTGATTCAGCCTGACTAAACAATTAGAAATTAAACAGCCCTGATTATGCCTTTGGACTACGTCGATCTTACTGCCTAATTTAATGCTGATTAAACTACAAGACAGCTACAGTTATTTTGGTAGAGAACACATTAAGAGGGCTAGATCTCATTAAAAATAATTGCACATAGGAGAAATGATGTGCTGACCATCTTTACAGAACTATTACATTTGATTCTCTTTCCACTGGACTTCTTCCTCTATAATCACTTTTATCAAAAACATCACAAACAACCGCTAATTTATGACAGCTCTAATTTGCCAATCTTTTGAGTTTCAGAAGGGGCAATTAAGTGAAGGCCCACAGGCCACTTAACACAACATCAAAATAATTAGATTTCATTTTGACACCGATAACCCATTTGCACACTACAAAGAAGGCAATGACGTTTCTTGGAAATTAGCCCTATTGTGATTTTTTTTTTGAATGGGAGGCTTTGTAATTGTTGAGTGCCAATATGACCACGATATGGAAAAAATCAATTTACCCTAAAGTTTTCTATTGACCTTCTAATATATGCAGAATACATTCAGGTGAACGCATTGAGTCGACTTCATATTTGTTTCATTAAACAATGACAAAAAGATAATCTATGCCCTCAGCCATAAATGAGCTTTACAGTTTTAATGAGATGGACACAGGCTTTGTTAACCTCTGTCTATCCCCTTGATGATATCATTGGTGCAAACTAAAAAAAAATCTGTATCAGGGATATTCTGCTCAGGATTTTTTTGCAGCCATATAGTAGCTGAATTACACCAGCCCCAGGAAGCCTCTACTTGGCACAATTCTATCCACTGGGTAAGACACAGGACCACCTGCCACTTTTAGGGGTAGCCAAATGAAGCCATAATGAGTCTTTTTGCCCCCAAAGGATGTCCCTCTGGCAGATGTGAAGAGGGAGGACATTCCAGGCCAATCACACTTCCCCCCTTTAAAGCCCTACTGAAGGCTCACCTCCTCCAGGAGGCCTTCCCAGACTAAGCCCTCCTTTTCCTCAGCTCCCCCTCCCCTCCCACGTCGCCCCGACGCGCTCTCTTTGCTCTACCCCTCCTCCCTGCCCCACAGCACTTGTGTATATATGTACAGATCTCTAATTCTATCTATTTCTATTAATGTTCTGATGTGTATCTATATCTCTAATTCTATTTATTTATATTGCTGCTATCGATGTCTGTTTACCTGTTTTGATGTCTGTCTCCCCCCTTCTAGACTGTGAGCCCGTTGGGGGGGGGGGATTGTCTCTCTCTCTGTTGCGGAACTGTACTTTCCAAGTGCTTAGTACGGTGTTTTGCACACAGTAAGCGCTCAGTAGATATGACTGAACGAACAACCTCAGTACGGAGGGATAAAAGGAGACTCGTAGCGGACAGTGAAGAAAGGCCACCTAAACAAAACTAGAGATGGCTGGAAGGTAATTCTAGAATGGTAGAGGCCGGGAGCCGGCTCAGCCACGTGTCTGCTGTGTGGCTTTGGGCAAGTCACTAAACTTCTCTGGGCACCAGTTACCTCGTCTGTAAAATGGGGATTAAGACTATGAGCCCCACAGAGGATAAGGACTGCGACCAACCTCATTAGCTTTTATCTAGCCCAACGCATAGTTCAATGCCTGGCACATAGTAAGCAGTTAACGAATACCACTAATAGTAGATTTTTTTAAAAAACCCAAAACAGCCTCAAGCCCAGCGAGAAGGAACCCTGACCCAAAATAACCGTCTTCCCCGACTAAGCCCTCAATTTCCCCATGCCGTCTCTGCGTTACCTGTGCGTTTGGATCCGTACCCTTTGGGCACTTGATATTCACCCCACCCTCAGACCCACAGCACTTATGTACATATCTGAAAAGTAATGTCTGTCTCCCCCTCTAGACTGTAAGCTCCTTGTGGGCAGGGAACATGTCTATCAACTCAGTTGTATTCTCCCAAGTGCTTAGTAGAGTCCTCTGCACACAGTAAACACTTAATAAATACCACTGATTGGTTGTCAGAGGATGAAGGCACCTGGGTCATAAACCAAAATTTGAGGCAAGAAACCTTAGTGACTATATTTTTAGCAAAGCAACAGTAGCAAAACTGGAATAACCAGCATTTAGCATTTATAATGTGCTTAATAATTTAAAAGGATAGTCACAAGGTAGTTTGGAAAGAGTCTACGAGAAGAATATAATAGTAAATTAAAGCTTTTTCAGAATGCATTGCGATGGTGCACTGCAGACCCTGAGGATAAATGAAAAAGAAACCAAATCACTGCCTTGAAGAAAGTCAAAAGGACAGATGAGCATATCTCCTCATAAATCTGGCACGTCAAACTACAGCTTCCCCGGTGCTTAGAACAGTGCTTGGTACATAGTAAGCGCTTAACAAATACCATAACTATTATTGTTATTATTATTAATAAACCCAATGATATTTTCAAACATGTCCAGGTACTTTATTTACAGGGCAACATTAATTAATAATTGAGAAGCGCCGTGGCTTAGTGGAAAGAACACCGGCTTTGGAGTTCGGAAACTCCGCTACCTGACTACTGTGTGACCTGAGTTTCCTCACCTGAAAAATGGGGAAGGGGCTGTGTTGCAGCTGACTGTATCTACCCCAACTCTTAGCACGGTGCCTGGCACATAATAAGCCCTTAACAACTACCACAGTTAATTATCAGTATTATTATTATTAGACCGTGAGCCCCACGTGGGACAGGGAGAATGTCCAACCCATCTTCTATCTATCCCAGTGCTTGGAACATAGTAAGCACTTAAGAAGCACCATAATTAGTATTATTTTATTATTAATTACTAGACTGTGAGACTATCAGCTCCTTGAGAGCAAGGATCCTTTCTACCAACTGTGTTATACTCTCTCAAGGGCTCAGAACAACGCTCTGCACAAAGTGAGTACCCGGTACCGTTGATCGATGATGATCATTATTATACTATTACTATCAAGTGCCTTTTACTTTTTAAAAATTCCTGCACACTGGGAAATGGAATCTTTACCTGAAAGCAGCATATATTCACCACACTAAAATGTATCGATTGCTCAAAGAGAGCAGGCTTAATTTCTTGAAATTAAAATAATTTATCATTTTTCCTGGTCAACTAGGTTTCATTCCCAGAACGCAATTTTCATTCTCATATGCAGGAGATGGCCAAAGAAATGTAAATTAAACTCAGGGCTTATAAAATCTCTTCAACTTGTTATGGGCTGTTTTACCCTTGCAAGAAAAATGCAAATTTTTCTTAATGGCATTTGTTAAGTGCGTACCTCCTGCCCAACATCCTACGAAGGCCTGGGGGAGATACGAGATGATCATTAAGAAGGCAACTCTGAACGACGGGGAGACGGTAAGCCAAGCCATATGGCGATGACAGGCTCAAGCAAGAGATATTTTTGTAGTAAACTCTCTTGATTCTTTTGTCTCGGAAAAAGTTAGACTTTTATGGTCTGGAGTTTGCAAACCCTAATATCTCACTGGGATTTACATAACCTGTTATACTACAATTATTAACAACGCAGTGATGAGAAGCTTTAAAAAGTCCAGGAAACAAGAATGCCTAGCATTACAGTCTTCTCCAGACTTGGAAGAGGGCTAATCAGCAGCTTTCATCATCATCAGTGGTATTTATTGAGCGCTTACTACTTTGTGCAGATCACCATACTAAGTGGTTGGGAGAGTACAACACGACAGAGTCGGTAGACGTGTTCCCTGCCCATAATGAGCCTACAGCCTAGAGGGGGAGCTTGACGGGACTTTACTGTTACCAAACAGATAATTTAAGTAGCAGAAACGGTATCGATATAGGACACGGGTGTCAACTCTATAGACATGCTGGGGGTCATTTTCTCTCCCCTAATGAGTTGTGAGTTGGGGAAGGGGGCAGGGGAGGCCACTGCTTTCACTCCCAAGTCTTGCTCGGGTCTCTGTAAACCTGAGAGATTCAGAGTGGGGCTGAAGAGATCCAAGATTGGGACTTTTGATACCTGACTTTCCCAAACACCATCCC
Organism: Ornithorhynchus anatinus; assembly: GCF_004115215.2. NCBI lineage: Eukaryota > Metazoa > Chordata > Mammalia > Monotremata > Ornithorhynchidae > Ornithorhynchus > Ornithorhynchus anatinus. The sequence goes on along the minus strand of NC_041753.1, from coordinate 52,177,690 downwards.
ACTTGGTCTTGTCTCCTGTAGAGGTGGAGGCTCACTGTCTAATAAGGGGGGGAGGAACGAATCGCCATTTTACAGTTGAGGAACCTGAGATGCAGTGGAAGTGAAGTGACTTACCCAAGGTCACCCAGCCAGCAAGCGGCAGAGCTGGGATTAGAATCCAGGTCCTCTGACTTCCAGGCCTGTGCTCTCCCTACTAGGCCACGCTGCTTCTCAGGGTTGGGTTTGGGGGTCACGGGGCCTCCCTCTCCCCTAGCTTTTCACACGCTGAGCCCTGCCCTCTTTAAACTTTCTTCCCTTCCCCTACCCGCTTTCGGGACTTTTAAAATTTTTTCCCTATTTCTGCAGTTCCTACGCATGCCTCCATTCCCCAGGCTAGTGGTGTCAAGGCACAACAAACGTGTTGTATAGCAATCAATGAAGCACTGTACTAAGCGTTCGGGAGACTACAGTATAAACAAATTGGCAAGATCCCTGCCCCCAAGGAGTTTACAATCTAGTGTAAAGCTGGAACAAGGTGTAAATTTTAAAGCCCAAGTGACATTCTTCTTAAATCAAAACGCTTCGAGGATTGCCCGGATCAAATTCTGCCAACATTCTAAGTAATATTTTATTCCAGCTGTGGACACTGAACACAAAACAGTCTATCATGCAACAATTCTACCGGGAAAAAGGACTGCGGTAAACTGGAGACATGGTCAGAGACAAACAGAATGATGCATAATAAAGCAAAGAACGAGATGATTAATTTATGGAGGAAAAAACAAACTGCACAAATCAAAGATAGATTTATAGAAGTTACGGTAGACGGGGAAAAAAAAATCTTAGGGCTATAGCGACGGACAATAGCCACACTGCTTGCATGAATGGGGAGGGGCAGTAGCAGAGAGACTCACGCAGCCCTGAGCCTTTATAAGACCCAGGGGCAGCTTGCGGCACCCTGGCTTTGGGCAAGATTCTTAACATCCCTGTGCCTCCTCATCGGTAGAAAGTTGATAAAATATCTGTTCTCCCTCACTCAGACTGCGAGCCCTGTGTGGGACAGGAACCGTTTTTTATCTGATTATCTCTGATCTATCCCAGTGCTGTTTCTGGTGTGATTTTGTTTTTAGAGTTTGTTAAGCGCCTACGATGTGCCGGGCACCATACTGAGCACCGGGGTAGATACAGGATAACTATGGTTCTTGATTAACTCAAGGATGTAGTTTCATCTCATCTCAAATTCATTCATTCAGTTGTATTTATTAAGCACTTACTGTGTGCAGAGCACTGTACTCGATCTGAGTCAGTGGAGTCATCGGCTTGAATCAAGCAAATAGCCAGGCTTGGCTCGAGTGAGAAGCAGCGTGGCTCAGTGGAAAGAGCCCGGGCTTGTGAGTCAGAGGTCGTGGGTTCTAATCCTAGCTCCGCCACTGATCAGCTGGGTGACCCTGGGCAAGTCACTTCACTTCTCTGGGCCTCCGTTCCCTCATCTGCAAAATGGGGATGAAGACTGTGAGCCCCAAGTGGGACAACCTGATGACCTTGTATGAACCCCTGCGCTTAGAACAGTGCTCTGCACATAGTAAGTGCTTAACAAATACCATAATTATTTATTTATTATTGGATCAAGTCATCGAGCTATTCCAGAGCAATCAAGCAGGCCTAGGGCAGAGGGGAAAGTCAGAGAGAAAGGGGGACAAATGCAGGGCTTTGACCATTTTGCTTCTACAGCTGTATCACCTCCTCACTGAGAAGAAGAAGAAGAAGAAGAAGAAGAAGAAGAATTGAGGATGATGCTATTTGTTAAGCACTGACTATGTGGCAAGCGCTGTACTAAGTGCTGGGGGCAGATACAGGATAATCAGGTCAAACACAATCCACGAAAAGGGGAGGGGAGAACAAGCAGTATCAGATCACCAAGAACAAAGCAAAACGGAAAACTCCCGTTTCTGCTTTCTATGCTAAAGTATTTCCCGCATACTGTACTCATCTTATCATTTGGGATGCTGTACCAAACAGTATATAAATAAACTCTGTATTGCCTGAAGTTGAGCTGGCCTTGACTAGCAGGGGGATCTCCGCCGTCCAACTGCCTCTCCCTCCTGGTGCTGGAAGAAGAGCTTGTCTCTGACATACTCTTGCTATTCCCCTTTCCCTTCCCTTTCCCTTCCACACAGTGATATTTCAAGAGGAGGCCAAAATGAGACATTTGGATTATTTGTGGATTTCGATGATCTATGCTCATCCTATTCCCCCCTCTTCCAGATAATGGAGAGAGTTTATGTTTTTGCAAATGGCAAAAAAAAAAAGTCCCTTTCATCTCCTAACTCTTGAAATATGGACTATTGTTTTCCCATCTTAAATACCTCGAGGCTTTCCCTTGGGAGAGCTAACCACTGAAAGCTAAAAAAAATACTTAATCCAATTAATTTCCTACTCCTTTATAATACAGATAATCCCATATCCTTCCCGACATTATCAATCCAATTATTCCAGGAATCTACTCAATTCTGATTTCAAGATCTTTAAAAGGTAATTTTTTTCAGATATTTTTCTCCTACCAGTGCTACCATTTTGAAATGACTTTGCGAAACAATGCTAGAGATGTTTTTACAACAGTAAATTGAAATTAAAATATATTGACACAGAACAACAATCAAACCCAACGGCTCCTGAATTCTGCTTTACTTCTACATGTTGACATCCAAGTACCTTCGAAATGAAGACGGATTTGAAGTGCAGACTACTGAATATTTCATTAGGATAATGATTTAAATTGAATACAAATACGGTATTAAATGATATTAAAAAATCTTGTTCTATGAGCTCATATCCCAAATGCAGGCTTTTAGTTTGATAAAAATTCATATTACTCACAGATATCAGATCAAGATATAAAATGGCTCTTAATTGATGGTTCTGGGTCATCTCTCCCCATCCCATCTGCAAAGGATAGATCTCGATTTGGAAATTCACTCAAAACTACAGCTTTGACTTCGATATCCTATTATCGGGGATCGGCCTTCCCTCAAAATGCAAAATGTGATTGGCAAAGGGCTGAACTTAATTTAAATATACAGGCATTTAGGAGCTTGGTATTTTCCTGCTTAATTTGTTTTTAGCTTCTTTACATGATAAAGATTGTGAGGGAATTTGTTCCATTAGGACAGTTTGGTACTAATACTACTAATAATAATGGTATTTGTTAAGCATTTCCTAGGTGCCAAACACTGTTCTAAGTGCTGGGGTAGATACCAGGTAATTGGGTTGTCCCATGTGGGGCTCACAGTCTTAACCCCCATTTTACAGATGAGGTAGCTGAGGCACAGAGAAGCGAAGTGACTTGCCCAAAGTCACACAGCTGACAAGTGGCGGAGCTGGGATTAGAACCCACAACCTCTGAATCCCAAGCTCGTGCTCTTTCCTCTAAGCCACGCTGCTTCTCGTTACCGCTACTAATAGTTCTTCATCTTTTAAAACATTCAAAAATTAAATTTTTATTTTACTGAATAATCGTTAGATGCTCAAAACCTGGGTATAATAGACTTTGGTGACTGAAGAGCGGGAATCTAAAATAGAAAGTTTGGAAAGCAAAACAATAGGACAAAATATTAAGTGTCAGATAAAAACGAATGACAGAATGGAAGAGGAAGGAAGGTCGTGAAAAAAGTAGCATGAAATCTGAGAACACCTTAATCATTTTCAGATTTTATTTACAGCCGCAACGAACTGAAATTTTATTCAAGAAACCTTTTGATCCAGACAACTAAGCAATGATGAGATTTCTCAGACTGAAAGTAGCGGTACGCCCTTTCTTAGTTTTTAACACGATCTCTCTCTAGAATTATAAAAAGCATTTGAAAACGTCTATGCCAAAGTACGAGTACAGTAACAGAGCATTTGGAGGACACAGAAAATGAGCTAATATAATTTCTTGATGCATTTTTTTCCCTGATTCAGGATTAAATATTTGTGGGTCATATAACAGGCAAGTCACTTCACTTCTCTGTGTGGCAATTACCTCCTCTGAAAAATGGGGATTAAGACTGTGTGCTTCATGTGGGACAGGGACTGGGTCCAACCTGACAACCTTGACTCTACCCCAGCGCTTAGTACCATGCCTGGCACATAGTAAGCACTTAACAAATACCATTTAAAAAAAAGCCACCTCAGGCTACATACCGCTTCCAGGAAAGTCTCGCGCTGATCGAAGAACATTAGAAATGGCATTATTGGGTCGGGCCAGAAGTCCACCCGGGCCCATGCTCTGTCTCCCAACTGTGATCCAAAAGCTGGGTGGACGTTATCCTTCTTTCACCCGGTCACGGGTGTAGGTACCACCGAACATTCCTAACTCTTTCCTCTAATAATCCATGACGGACCTCTCACCTACGACGTATCTAACTGTTGATGTTTCCAGCCTACACGGTTTCTTACGGTAAGGGAGCCCACATGCACAACATATTCCGTAAAGAAGTTTTTCCTTTCGCTCGCTGAGTTTAAATGGATGTTTTCTTCTTCGAGTGCTGTGGAGTTTGGTGACTGACAACCTATTTTCACCCTACCTATACCCTCCATGATTTCGTCTAAGTTCCATCACGTTACCTTTCGGACTAAAAAGGCCTAGTCGTTACAGTTTACGTTCACTTGGAAGCTGCTCCATCTCCCAGATTTTCTGGCTGCCTTTCTCTGAACCTTTTCCAGCTCTTGTATGTCTGTTTTAAGAAGTAGCCAACCAGAACTGCTCCTGGTACTATGGTTTCATGTACAGCCACCTTCCTGAAAAATGCTCTTCCTTTGGCATTCTTTGGCGATAGCTATTGAATTTTAATACCAGTATTGCTTACAGTGCTCTCTCACTTTGACGTGCTGCAAAATTTAACTTCGCTTAAGCACTTCCCTTCCCCCTTCCTCTGAAGTATTTTGACTTGAAGAAGCAGTGTGGGCTAGGGGAAAGAGCAAGGGCCGGGGAATCAGGTGAACTTGGGTTCTAATCCCAGCTCTGCCATTTGCCTGATATGGCACCCTTGGGAAAGTCGCTTAACTTCTCTGTGCCTCAGTTCCTTCATCTGTAAAATGGGGATCCAATACTGGTTCTCCTCCCTACTTAGACTGTGAGCTCCATGTGGGACAGGGACTGTGTTCAACATGACTATCTTGTATCTATCCCACTGCTTAGTACAGTGCCTGCCACATATTAAGTGCTTAACAAATACAATGATAATAATAATAAGAAAAACCAATAAGAATTGTTATTATTATTACCTTGAATAGAATGATTAAAGCCCAGGCCTGGGTTCAGACAATAAGCGAAGAAAACAGTTGCCTCAGGGCAGGAGCTAGATAGTCAGATCAGATGAATGAAAACCAGGTCTCTCATTCGTACAGAACACTAACCTAACTCCCACTCTTCCTTCTAAGAAAAATGTATGGAATCAAATTTTTACCTTTGGGGCAAAACCTTGGCTCTTACTTACTTATCATTTAGCTTTAAAGAAAAATAATTACCCCATTTTCGCTTTGTTTTTCTTTATGATCAGTCCACTTTTCAGGGCGCGCACACACACACACACACACACACCCACACACACACACACCACTTTTAATAGTGCCATCCAATGCAAGGTTCCCCCAAAGCACTCTATAATAAAGAGTTTTATTCTAGTGAGATGTATGGTTTCAATCTTTCTTGCCTCTGTGGAGTCATCTACAGTTGGGGTTTATATGGTACTGTTAAAGTAATAATCACATTAAAATATGACAAGAGGCCATTTACTTCCTACATTTCAACTCATCACCTAGAGGGGCAAGTCATTTTTCTTCTTATTTTACTGTTCTTTCTCTTGAATCTTTTAAATTTAAAATCACCTTCCAGGATCCTGTTAGAAACAAGACAAATTAGAAGATTTGTTTGGATGAAAAAGAAAAAAGGGACCTAACCTCTGCAAATAATACTTATTTACAATAAATGCTTGTCATACGCTAACGTTCAGTGAAAAGTAAAATAACTGGAATAACCAACATTTTGTCAATATTTGAGTCCACTTATTTTTAATTCTTGATTATAAGAAACTGGTGAGTAATAGCTATCTTCCCCCAGAAAAACCTGTCAGTTGTTTCCTAGACTAATATATATTGTGCCTGGCAGCCTTCTCTTGCTTGGGTTGAACTTCGATACTCTCTTCGTAGATCCGGTTCTTTTCACTTCTGTTCTTTCTTGTTTCTCCAAAATACCCACTTATGCAAGGCATTTCAAGATATCAATATCTGTCTCAAAGCGTGGTTTCCCATACAGAACACTTGAGCACGAGAAAGCTCACCAGTCATAAATACAAGTTGGGCCATTTACTACATAATTCTTTCCCTCACCTTTTGCCCCTGGTCCCACCTTCCCGATCCCTACCCTAGGGCAAGGGGTACCAGAGCTAGACTCCGTAGTTTGTCTTTATCTTCTAGGCTGTTTTTGTGTTTTTACTGTTACATTTCTCCTTAGGCGTCCACCGCCACCCTCTTCCTCTTAGATTGTGAACCCGTCAGGCAACGTGTCTAAATATCACTTTTGTATTTTCTCCCACCGCTTGGTACAGTACTTTCCACATTGCTGGGCCTTAAATACCGTTACTACCAATCTACTCAATAGGCCTGGGTATTGCTTCTCCTGCCGCTGACCTCTTGTTCACATCCTCCCTCCCCCTGCCCTCTCCTCCCACCCGTCCTCCCCCTTCATATCCAAAGGATATCCCTTCCCATATCCTTCATACCCTTCGTATCCCTTCCCGTCTTCATAGCTCTTCTGAACTCACATCTCCTCCAGGAAGCCTTCCTCGATGAATCTCTACTCTTCTCACCTTATAAACCCTAACTCCTACTTCGGCACTTTTGTGCCATCCAAGCCCTATCTGTAATTTACTTTAGGATCTGTCTCTCCTGCTAGATAGTGAGCTCCTTTCAGGCAACGATCATATACTTTTCCAACTGCAAGGTACAGTGTCTTGCATACAGTAGGTGCTCTAACATTGATTGACTGTTCGAAGTTAGGAGAGCCAACACTGCACACACGATGACAAACGTGCTGATTCTTTACTGTTTACGTTGACCCAGAATAGGGTGGCCAATCAGTCGGTCATCAATCGATTGTATTTATTGAGCGCTTACTCTACGCAGAGCGCTGTACCAAGTGCTTGGGAGAGGTCGATATAACAGAGTCAGTATGTAGAAACGTTACCTGCCCACAACGGGTTTACGGTCTAGTCGGTCTGGCCACGGACGGCACTTGCGATAATCGGGTGGCCCTCTGTCGACAGGAAATAACGGCTGTCCGTTCTGGAGGTTTGGCAGAGCAATGTGATGATATCACGTGAAAACCTTTGTGGAAATCCACAGAACCTAGAGGGTGTGGCTGGGGTGGGGGTGGTGGGGGGCTCCTAACCCCCAACCCCACTCCAGAGTCCCTGCATTTCCCTCCCAGATCCCCATATTCCTCGGGCCCCCACTTCCAAGTCCCTGGACTTGGAAGCAGAAGCAGAGAGGGAGGGAAGCCGAGTGTTTAGAATTAAAGTTGCGGATAAAAAGGAGTCTGGTGTGGTGTCCGCACCCGATCGGGGCGAACCAGCAGAAAGCTGGATTGACGTAAATGGACATAGCCAAGTGTAGCTGATGGGACGACGTGACTAGGGAAGTGGGAAAGTGCCCTTTCAGGAGGGCTTTGAAGGTGGACCGGATCTGAGGAGGGAGTTTCCAACGAGGGGAAGGGTGAGAAATGGGAGAGTCAAGAGGTTAGCTTTGGAGGAGCAAAGAGTGCGAACTGAAGCGTATCAGAATGAGAGAGTTACAAAAGTGAGGAGACAGCTGGAGGAGAGCTTTGAATCCACTAATAAGAAGAGAGCGTCACCGTTCACATATTGATGCAAGACTTAGATGAGCAGGAAAGTTAGCTGGCATGTCCATTTCCACCAGTTGGCTTCTCTCCCGGTGCTGCTCCCTCTGCTAAGATCTGGGAGAAGCCGGGACACACAATGTTTTCTTTTGGGGATAAGGCAGCCACTATCCCTGCTAATAAACTCTGATTTTCTTCGGAGAAAAAAGAATCATCCTCAATTTCCTGGAGGTATAGAGCATGAGAGCACCAAAAATGGAAAAGTGTAACTTAATATACTCTTGACTTAGCTTTGAAATGAACATATTATATGCCGAGTGTTTTGGATGGGGAAAGGGTGTTAACACTTTTCTGTAGCCTCAGCACTCTTGAATGTCAACTCGCTGTGGACAGGGAATGTGACTGTTGGCCTGTACTCTCCCAAGTGCTTGCCTGTCTACTCATTTTGCTTTGCTTTGTTGTCTGTCTCCCCCCTGCTAGACTCTGGGAGCCTGTTGTTGGTAGGGATTACCTCTATCCGGTGGTTTTTCCTCCACAACATTTCTCAGATTGTCCCGTCCTTTTAATTCAAACAGCCACCACGCTGGTTCAGGCACTTACTACATCCCACCTGGACTACTGTATTGGCCTCCTCACTGTTTTCCCTGCTTCCGGTCTCTCCTTTCCCCAGCCCATACTTCATTCTGCTGTCTGGTTCGTTTTTCTAAAATGGCATTCTGCGCAGGTCTCTCTGTGCCTCTAAAACTTCCAACGGTTACTCATTCCTCTCTGCAAGAAACAAAAACTCACAACTATTGGATTTAAGGCACTCCAACTCTCTCCCTCTTACTTATCAACCTCACTACGATTGATCTATGGGGTGGAGCAAGCCTGGCACACAGCTCTACGCCACAGGGTCCCAGGGGTGGAGGACCAACCCCCCGCCCCCAGCCAACAACACATGCTCCCAGAGCAGAAAACAGTTGTGGCTCCCTCATCATCTTCTGTCAGAGGGCAAGAATTCAATCTGCCCTCTTGCCTCCACCTCTCCGAGGGGCAAGGTGAGCTAGCTACGGCTACCTGCCCTGTCACAAAAACAGCTGGCCAGTAAAATGGTTTTCAGCTGGCCTTTCCCTGTTTGGTTCTAATATGGGGATGGATCTTTCCACGTCCTTATTTTATTCTTGGGATTGAGCATCCTTCTGTCATGGCTCTTGCCATCAGAGTTCAGTGGGTCGGACGCTGTGCCAGAATTCCACTAGGCCACGCTGCTTCCCTCACGGATTGTGCTCTGTGAGATTGCTTGTTACTGCAGACCTCCCGATCGGCCCAGAAAGCGACCCAATTGACAGCTGTTGCCACTTGGGAGTTATGGGAACAAGTGCTATTTCCCACATCCCGTTTGGATATTTGCCAGGGGTGGGGCGGAGGGTACAGCGGGGCATCCAGGGTCAGCTTTGAAAGTGGGACTAGTACCAAGTAGCTCCAAGGACCTTTTTTACGGCATTTGTTAAATGTTTACTAGATGCCAGACACTGTACTAAGTGCTGGGTAGATATAAGTTAATCAGGTTGGACCCAGCCCCTGTGCCCCATGAAGCTCAAAGACTTAATCCCCATTTCCCAGACTAAGCCCTCCTTTTCCTCTGCTCTACCCCCCTCCCCGCCCCACAGCACTTGTGCACATATGTACAGATTTTTCTATTTATTTTATTAATGATGTGCAGATGTCTATAATTCTATTCATTTATATTGACGCTATTGATGCCTGTTTACTTCTTTTGTTATCTATCGCCCCCCTTCTAGACCGTGAGCCCGTTGTTGGGCAGGGCTTGTCTCTGTTGCTGAACTGTACTTGCCAAGCGCTTAGTACAGTGCTCTGCACGCAGTGAGTGCTCAGTAAATACGACTGAATGAATGAACGAATGAATTTTACAGATGAGGTAACCGAGGCACAGGAGAAGTTAAGTGATTTGTTCAAGGTGACGCCACATTCGAGTGATGGAGCCGGGATTTGCGCAAGGATGACACGCAAATGCGTGCAGCGTTCCATATTTCCTCCTCACTGTCCCCCGTTCATGCCTATCCCGCCATCGACCCCTGGCCCACGTCCTTCCGCCATCCCAGAATGCCCTCCCTCCTCACCTCCGCTAAGCTGACTCTCTTCCCCTCTTCAAAGCCCTACTGAGAGCTCACCTCCTCCAAGAGGCCTTCCCAGACCGAGCTACCCCTTTTCCCTCTGCTCCCTCTGCTCCCCCTCTGCCCCCGCCTTTCACCTCCCCTCAGGTAAGCCCCCTTTCCCCCCTTTCCCTCTGCTCCTCCCCCTCTCCCTTCCCCTCCCCTCAGCACTGTGCTCCTTTCTATATATTTTTATTACCGTATTTATTTTGTTAATGAGGTGTACATCCCCTTGATTCCGTTTATCGTGATCATGTTGTCTTGCTTTTGTTTCGTTCTGTTTTTCTCTGCCGTCTGTCTCCCCCGTTTAGACTGTGAGCCCGTCACTGGGCAGGGATTGTCTCTGTTACCGAACTGTACATTCCAAGCGCTTAGTACAGTGTTCTGCACGTAGTAAGCGCTCAATAAATACTATCGAATGAATGAATGGGATTAAAACCCAGGTCCTCTTACTCCCAGGCCTGTGCTCTTTCCACTAGGCCAAGGTGCTTCTCTAAGATATTAGCTTGTCTATCTGGTTTTGCCACTTCATAAGGAACGAGAGATGAGGGAGCAAAAGTACAAAAGTGTACTGTACCCTGCAAATGATAAACAGGACAACACAGCCCGAGATGACCTTTCTGTGTGCCTAATGTGGTCGGGACTGCGGATCCCACATTAGCCATTTTCAGTCACGCATAACTCTCTCTCCCTATATATATCTGGGGGCGCAGGGGGAAGAGAGTCTTAGCTGTTAACCATACCCCATTTGGACTCCATGGCCTGCCATGAACACCCCAGGGTGGCAAAAAAAGCGCATACGCGGGTATGTGTTTGAGGGGCAGAGGGAGGGGGTTTCTATAACAAGAGTCGGCTCGATGTCAAAGGTTAAAATTCTTCCATGCGAATTTGGGTCACAATGAGAACTTTTCCTAGAAACTTTTTCTGACTTCTACTTTTAGACTCCCAATTATCGGAATGAACTGCAAGTGAGAGTCACGCTTTGAAAAACAGGATATAAAAGGAGAGCAAAGGTATCTTATGTCCACACAGGTGCAATTTTTGCCTGCTGGCTTCATACGCTACAGGATCATTCTAGACTTTCATTGGTAAGAATTTATCATAGCATGTCATTATTCACGGGTGTAATAAAATTATCTCAAATAAGAACAAGATGTTCTTCAATTTCAGCGAGCACAAGATAACCAGACAGAATTTCAATTGTATACATTTTTTTGAATGGGCTTGGGCTTTATCTCCTAGGCAAGATTATTTAGACAGTTTTCTTTTTCCATTAGTCAACAGTGTGGTTAAATTTCAGAGATTAAAAGATTGCCTCTGGCGTCATAGATAAATGGTCTTACTCATTCGGTAATATTGTCAAATACAAATTGCATCCCAAAGGAAAGCTGTCAAAACTCATGGATTTTAGAGACTTATGGGGTTCTAAAGGAGTGATAGTTTAGCATAAATAACATCAAATAATTTGTCACGTTCTTGAAGACCATCATGGCCAACGTAAATTCAGCAACATACCTACTCTTTCCAGCTGTTAGTACTTCAAGGGAAGGGGGGGGTGTGTGCGGGGGGATTTAATTTTTTAACAAAGCTCCCGGTCTTAAACCCAAAGATTGTAGGTGGTATTTGGGAAAAGAACAAAGGACAAAATAGATTTCTTTTTGAACATACAATGCAGGGGGGTGGGGGGAGAGAGCACACCGCAGAAACTCAATTCGGTCAGTACCTCGGAATGATCAAACACACGTTGGTATTTATTGAGCACTGTACTAAGTGCTTGGGAAAATAAAATGCAATAGAGTTGGTAGACACGACCCCGTCCACGAGATGCTTATAGTCTACAGGGGGAGATGCATTAAAATTAATTACAGAGAGGAGAAATAGTTGAGCATAAGGATAATGACCTGAGAGCATGGTGCATCTTCGCAGATGAACTGCTCGCATTAGAAGAGGTGGAACAAGTCCATCACAGGCTCTGGGGCTAAGTTCCCATTTGGAACCGCCTCTCGTCACAATTTCGAGTTATCCAGTCGACTGATGAATGGGTTTATTAAGCGCCCGAGTATGAGGCACTGTACTAGGCATTTGGTAGAGTATAACAAAAGCAAAACGTTTTCCCTGCCCTCAAGGGGTTTACAATCTAAGGCAGGCAGCCAGCCAGCCAGAAGTTATGTGCAATATAGTGCAAGCAGGAAGAAGAACAAGACTAGAACGAGCGATACAAGTAGGCCAAGAAGAAACAGGGGAATGCTTGAATATGCAAATAAATAAACATACGAACATAAATACTGAGGGCCGGAGTAAAATCCATAGGCACTAAAGGAGGCTTTTGGGGTGATGTGACTAGAATGTTGTGAATTCACTGCGGAAGTCAGATGGCCTCCACTCCATCCTAATCCAGCTTCCCTTCTTCCCTCTGCTCCCTCTGCTGCCTCTCTGCCCCCCTCTTCACCTCCCCTCAGCTAAGCCCCCTTTCCCTCCTTTCCCCCTGCTCCTCCCCCTCTCCCTTCCCCTCAGCACTGTGCTCATTTGTATATATTTTTATTACCCTATTTACTTTGTTAATGAGGTGTCCATCCCCTTGATTCTACTTATCGCGATTAAGTTGTCTTGTTTTTGTCCGTCTGTCTCCTCCCGATTGGACTGTGAGCCCGTCAATGGGCAGGGATTGTCTCTATCTGTTGCCGAATTGTACATTCCAAGCACTTAGTACAGTGCTCTGCACATAGTAAGCACTCAATAAATACTATTGAATGAATGAATAAATGTCATGACTGCAGCACCGGGGAGTCAAAGTTGAAAAATGACGCTCCCCCCGACTTCAAAGCCTTACTGAAGGCCCATCTCCTCCAAGAGGCCTTCCCAGACTATAAACCCCACTTTTCCTCATCTCCCACTCCTTTCTGAGTCACCCTGACTGGCTCCCTTTGCTCTTCCCCTCGCCCAGCCCCATGGCACTTATGTACATATCTGTCATTTTATTGATCTGTACTGATGCCTGTCTCCCCCACTATGGACTGGAAGCTCGTTGTGGGCAGGGAATGGGACTGTTTATTGTTGTACTGTACTTTCCCAAGCTTTATACAGTGCTCTACGCACAGTAAGTGCTCAATAAATACGAGTGAGTGAATGAATGAAAAATGGGAACGAGGGTACGTTAAAGACACCGTGGGCACCAGGTAACCATGTACAATCCCCCCACTTCCTAGGAGGCAGTTTCTCCCTTCTGAACACATTCTCCCCAAGAGCCAGGATGTATGTGTGTGTGTGTATAGGAGTGTGAGCGTTTTTCTCCTTTCTAATGGTCTTTGCCCCCATCTCCAGAGGAAGGGAGCAGCATGGTCCAGTGGCAAGAGCACAGGCTTGGGAGCCGCAGGACATGGGTTCTAATCCCTGCTCCACCGCTTGTCTGCTGTGTGACCTTGGGTAAGTCACTTGACTTCTCTGTGCTTCAGTTCCCTCATCTGTAAAATGGGGATTAAGACTGAGAGCCCCAGCTGGGACAGGGACTGCGTCCAACCCGATTTATCTGGCATCTGACCCAGTGCTTAGTACAGTGTCTGGCACTTAACAAATATCATTTTAAAAAAAAGATAAAAAAGGGGAGCTAGAGGCCACCCAAGCCAATCTGAGGCTGGTCTAAACTCAGGAAGAATTTTTTTTTTTTTTACCTTAGTCCACTCCCATCCCTAGGCTAAGTAAGGCCCACGATTTTACCCAATCCCTCAGAGCCCCGCTCCTTCCCTATCTGCTGATGCTGACTTCTAGTTCCTGCTCCTTGCTGACACCACCCTTGTTAGGCAGGGAAAATTGGGGTCTAGTTTTCTGAATTTCTCTCTTGCCAATGGTAGAGTGTAGTTCATGGAAATGCCATGATCAGATCACTGAATAAAATTTATATCTGCCTTTTTTTGGAATGGAAACGGTAATTAATTACCTTTTCTGCTAACTCAACATTCACCTGGGGATAACTAAAAGGTTATTTGGAAGCAGCGTGGCCTAAGGGAGACAGCACAGGCCTCGGAGTCAGAGGACCTGGATTCTGATCCCAGCTCCACAACTGGCCTGCTTTGTCAGCTTGGGCAAGTCACTTTTTTTTTAATAGTATTTCATTCAATAGTATTTACTGAGCGCTTACTATGTGCAGAGCAGTGTACTAAGCGCTTGGAATGTACAATTCGGCAACAGAGAGAGACGATCCCTGCCCACTGATGGGCTTACAGTCTAATCGGGGGAGACAGACAAAAACAATAGCAATAAATAGAGTCATGGGGATGTACGTATCATTAACAAAATAAATAGGGTAATAAAAATATATACAAATGAGCAAATGAGCACAGTGCTGAGGGGAGGGGAAGGGAGGGGGGAGGAGCAGAGGGAAAGGGGGGAAAGGGGACTTAGCTGTGGGGAGGTGGGGGTGGGGGGCAGAGAGGCAGCAGAGGGAGCAGAGGGAAAAGGGGAGCTCAGTCTGGGAAGGCCTCTTGAAGGAGGTGAGCTCTCCGTAGGGCTTTGAAGAGGGGAAGAGAGTCAGTTCAGTGGAGGTGAGGAGGGAGGGCATTCCGGGACTGTGGTAGGACGTGGGCCAGAGGTCGACAGCGGGATACGCGAGAACAGGGAATGGTGAGGAGGTGAGCGGCAGAGGAGCAGAGTGTGCGGGGTGGGGCAGTAGAAAGAGAGAAGGGAGGAGAGGTAGGAGGGGGCAAGATGATGGAGAGCCTTGAGGCCTAGAGTGAGAAGTTTTTGTTTCGTGCGGAGGTTGAAAGGCAACCACTGGAGGTTTTTAAGGAAGGAAGTGACATGCCCAGAGCGTTTCTGCAGGAAGATGAGACGGGCAGCGGAATGAAGAACAGACTGGAGCGGGGAGAGACAGGAGGAAGGGAGATCAGAGAGAAGGCCGACACAATAATCCAGCCGGGATATTATGACAGCCTGTACCAGCACGATAGCTGTTTGAATGGAGAGGAAAGGGCGGATCTTGGCGATATTGTAAAGGTGAGGCTGGCAGGCCTTGGTGACGGATCGGATGTGTGGGGTGAACAAGAGAGCCGAGTCAAGGATGACACCAAGGTTGCGGGCTTGAGAGACGGGAAGGATGGTCGTACCATCCACGGTGATGGGGAAGTCAGGAAGAGCTTGGCAGGGAGCTCAGTTTTGGATATGTTGAGTTTTAGGTGGCAGGCAGACATCCAGGTGGAGACGTCCCGGAGGCAGGAGGAGATACGAGACTGAAGGGAGGAGAAGAGGACAGGGGCGGAGATGCAGATCTGTGTGTCATCTGCATAGAGATGATAGTTGAAGCCGTGGGAGCGAATGAGTTCACCGAGGGAGTGAGTGTAGATGGAGAACAGAAGAGGGCCGAGAACTGACCCTTGAGGAACCCCTACAGTTAGAGGATGGGAGGGGGAGGAGGAGCCTGCGAAGGAGACCGAGAATGAACGGCCAGAGAGATAAGAGGAGAACCAGGAGAGGACGGAGTCCGTGAAGCCAAGGTGAGATAAGGTTTGGAGGAGAAGGGGATGGTCGACAGTGTCAAAGGCAGCTGAGAGGTCGAGGAGGATTAGGATAGAGTAGAAGCCATTGGATTTGGCAAGGAGGAGGTCACGGGTGACCTTTGAGACAGCAGTTTCGGTAGGGTGGAGGGGACAGAAGCCAAATCGGAGGTGGTCCAGGAGAGAGTTGGAGTTAAGGAATTCTAGGCAGCGAGTGTAGACGACTCGTTCTAGGAGCTTGGAAAGGAGGGGTAGGAGGGAGATAGGGCGATAACTGGAAGGGGAAGTGGGGTCGACAGAGGGTTTTTTAAGGATGGGGAGACACGGGCATGTTTGAAGGCAGAGGGGAAGAAGCCATTGGAGAGTGAGCGGTTAAAGATAGAAGTTAAGGAGGGGAGGAGGGAAGGGGCGATGGTTTTTATAAGGTGAGCGGGAATGGGATCCAAAGCACAGGTGGAGGGGTTGGCACTTGCAAGGAGGGAGGAGATCTCCTCTGAGGATACTGCAGGGAAGGATGGGAAAGTAGGGGAGAGTGTTGGGGTGGGGGGGAGGCAAAAGGGGGAGGAGTGACTTTGGGGAGCTCCGACCTGATTGTGTTAATTTTCATGATCAAGTAGGTGGCCAGATAGTTGGGGGTGAGGGATGGGGGAGGGGGAGGAACAGGGGACCTGAAGAGAGAATTAAAGGTCCGGAACAATGGGCGGGGGTGACGGGCACGGGGGTCAATGAGGGAAGAAAAGTAGTTTTGCCTGGCGGAGGAGAGGGCAGAGTTAAGGCAGAGAAAGGATAAATTTGAAATGGATAAGGTTGGCTTGGTGCTCGGACCTTCGCCGGCAGTGCTCAACAGCTCGAGCATAAGAGTGAAGGAGGCGCACAGAGGCAGAGACTCAGGGCTGTGGGTCAGTGGAGCGAGAACGGCGGAGGGAAAGGGGGGCGAGTGAGTTGAGATGAGTAGAGAGGGTGGAGTTGAGAGCGGTAACCTGATCATCGAGAGTGGGAAGAGAGGACGGGGAGCAAGGTGGGGAGAGATGCTTCTGGAGAGATGGATGGGATCAAGAGAGCGGAGGTCTCTTTGGGGAAGTAATACAGATTTGCAGGGGGAGACAGTGGGAGAGAGGAGGCAGGTGAGAAGGTTATGGTCCAAGAGAGGGATTTCAGAGTTGGTGAGGGAAGAGATAGTGCAGCGGTGGGAGATGAAGAGGTCGAGGGTGTGACCAAGGCGGTGAGTGGGTGAGGTGTGGTGGAGCAGGAGGTCGGCAGAGTCGAGGAGCGATAGGAGGCGGGCGGCAGAGGAGTCACCGGGTACATCCATGTGGATGTTGAAGTCTCCGAGGATCAGAGTGGGCAGAGAGAAGGAGAGAAGGAAGGTGAGAAAGGGGTCAAGGTGGTCAAAGAAGTCGGAGGTGGGACCGGGAGGGCGGTAGATGACGGCCACAAGGATCTGGAGGGAGTGGTAGAGGCGAATGATATGGGCTACGAAGGAGGGGAAAGAGAGGGAAGGGGGAGGAGGGATAGTGCGGAAGCGGCATCGGGGTGAGAGAAGGAAGCCGACACCTCCTCCCTTCCTGGTGAGTCTGGGGGAGCGGGAAAAGGAGAGGCCTCCGCTGGAGAGAGCAGCGGCGGAGACCGTGTCTTCGGGAGTGAGCCAGGTCTCCGTAAGGGCGAGGGGGAGGAGAGGGCGGGAAAGGAAAAGGTCAAGGATGAAAGATGGTTTACCTGTAATGGAGCAGGGGGTCCAGAGGCCACACTTGAAAGTAGCTGTGGGTGCAAGGGGAGGGGGGAGAGCGGGGGGAGGGGAGGGTTTGGATGGGAAGGAGGTGGCGGGGCCCTGGAGGGGGAGAGGGGGATGAGGGGTAGCGGTGGGACAGGAGGACTGGGATGGGGCGTGGGTGGGGAAGAGGGAAGGGGAGAGGGTGGGAGGAGGGGGTTTGGAGGGGAGGAGCGTAGGGGGAAGGGGAAGAGGGGTGGCACTGGTAAAGTGGGGTTCTAGGGCGGGGGAGAGGAGGAAGGGAGGAGGCAGAGGAGAGAGCGGGAAAGAACTGGGCGAGAGAGGGGAAGGGGAAGGAGAGGATCGGAAGGGGCGGAAAGGGTGGGGGTGAGGGCGGAAGTGAGGCCAGAGAAGTAGGTGGCAGCGCTGAGAACAATTAACGATAACATGGGAAAGCGGTACTATAGTAACATGATACAATAAAATATTATTAATAAGCGGGTGATGACCAGGGTCGGGTGTTGACTTGACTAAGGGTCGATCTGATCAACATCAAAATCAAAAGGCTAGAGGCAAGGAGAGTCCTGGGGCTCATGGTCCAAATGTCTCTGAGGCGGCGGAGGGAGCCCTGAGGATGTCCGATGTGGGTTGCGGACGCAGGTGGCGGCTAAGGTAACGCAGTGAGAACAAGGGCATTGTAGCCTGGGGATGGGGGTGGGGAAGGGGGGGCGGGGGAAATCTATCACCTCACAGGGGAGGAGGGAGTGAGGGCTTCCCAAAGGATGGCCGCTTCCAGGCGGAGTGGGGGGAGGGCGGTTGGGGATGTAATGTCCAACGGCCGTGGGGGGGGGGGGGCGGCAGGGGAGCACAATGTCCCAAGGCCCGGGGGTGGGAGGAGCAGGGGAGCACAATGTCCCACGACTCTGGGGGGGGGGGGATGTTGGGAAAAACAGAGTCCTGCGGATCGGGTCTGCTACCAGGATGGGCTACGAGGGTCAGGAAAAGTTGCAGGGAGGTCTGGGAGCTACTCGTGGATCTGGTGGCTGTGGGGTCTGCGGTGGCGGGGTGGGGGGTGGGGATCCTCAGTGTCGGAGTCCTCGAGCGGGGGTGCAGAAGTCCAGGTTGGAGAGCTGACCATAAGCCCGGGGGCAGAGATCCCGAGTCTTTGATGAAGCGCTTACTATGTCCCAGGCACTGTACTAAGCGCTGGAGTAGAATCAAGCTAATCAGGACAGACACAGTTCATGTCGCACAAGGGGCTCATCGTCTTAATCCCCATTTTACAGATGAGGGAACTGAAGCACAGATAAGCTAAGTGACTTGCCCAAGACCACACAGCAGAAACGTGGCGCAGCCAGGTTTGGTACCTAGGTCCGTCTTTAACCTCTCCGTGCCTCAGTTTCCTCAACTGCAAAATGAGGATTCTCATTCTTCCTTCTACTGGGACTGTGAGCCCCATGTGTGACAGGAACTGGATAGGGCCTGTTCAACTTGTATCTACCCCAGTGCTTAAAACAGTGCTTGACACACAGTAAGCCCTTAAATACTATTAAAAAAAGGCATACCCAACTCGGTCACTGATCACCCTTCTGAAGGAAAAAGCAAGAACATGAAAGAGAAGCAGCGTGGCTCAGTGGAAAGAGCACGGGCTTTGGAGTCAGAGGTCATGAGTTCGAATCCCAGCTCTGCCACTTGTCAGCTGTGTGACTGTGGGCGAGTCACTTCACTTCTCTGTGCCTCAGTTACCTCATCTGTAAAATGGGGATTAAGCCCGTGAGCCCCACGTGGGACAACCTGATTCCCCTGTGTCTACCCCAGCGCTTAGAACAGTGCTCGGCACATAGTAAGCGCTTAACAAATACTAACGTTATTATTTTTTTTTATATGCTTGCTATTTCCTCTTAAACTTACTAAGTACTGTTATCCTCCTCACTAAATATTCGGTCAGAGGCATCCGAGGTAGTCACTAGTTAATCACTTGAGCCATGGGGAACGGTTGAAACAAAAAGCTGTGTTAACTAAAAATATGAGAGTAACTCTTCCATTTAATAATAATAATAGTGTTGGTATTTGTTAAGCGCTTACTATGTGCAGAGCACTGTTCTAAGCGCTGGGGGAGATACAGGGTAATCAGGTTGTCCCACTTGGGGCTCACAGTTAATCCCCATTTTACAGATGAGGTAACTGAGGCACAGAGAAGTTGTGACTTGCCCACAGTCACACAGCTGACAAGTGGCAGAGCCGGGAGTTGAACCCATGACCTCTGACTCCGAAGCCCAGACTCTTTCCACTGAGCCACGCTGCTTCCCTAAGCGTGAGCTTTATAAAATGTACGAGAATTATCTGCAGGGAAAAATTCCTCCTAGATTCTACTCTTTGGGGAGGAGAAGGAGAAAAGGGGTTCAGAACGCAGACTGTAACGCCCGTGCGGGACAGGGATTTTATCTCACCTGATTTTCTTGTAACTAGCCCAGCGCTTAGTATAGTTCTTGGCACATACTAAGCACTTAACCAATACCACCATCATTATCATTCTTACTATTGTTATCATTTTTAGTAACTCATTGTTGTCCCTTGTGAAATTCACAGTTGGAAACTTTTAAAGTTTTGGATCTTTTTGTTTCAGAACCCCGTCACACTAATCAGATAGAGAATAGAAACAAAAACCCATTTTGTTTTTGTGGCTAGAGGATCGTCTTGCCTATTCTGTGCACTCAGCAGAAGTTGGTTGAATTGACCTTTCTGCGAACCATCACTAGCTTTGCCTAAACCACTCCGGATCTTCAGATTCTGGGGAGCACTTACCCTCATCTCTATGTGGTTCTTTTTCCCACTCAGATCAACCGATCGGTGGTATTTTTGGAGCGTTTACTGTGTGCAGAGCACTGTATTAAGCCCGTGGGAGAGTACAACAGAGTTGGTAGAAACATTCCCTGCCCACAAGGAACTTACAGTCCAGAGTTTCAGTTATTACAGTCCCGTTTTGATGACTCCACGGTACTTATTGAGTGCCTGTGGGCGGAGCACAGTACCAAGTGCTCGGGCAAGAACGCAGAGGTAAAAGGCACGATCCCTGCACTAAGGAGCTTACAAATGATGCTCCCGCTTCCATCCCCTCGCTCGCACGGCTCTCCCAGCCGGGAACTCCCTCCCCCGACCAAAATCCGACAGACCACGGCTCTCCCCAAGTTCAGAGGCCTCCTAAAATCCCTCCCACCTGCTCCAATAAACCTTTCCCGCGACACTCCCGACACCCCGAGTCGAATCGACCCCACGGCCACCTCTAGCCCTTATATTTTGTTCATACGCCTCCCCAGCTTACGTTAGTACGTCCGCAGTCAGTTATCTATTTGGATCTTTCTGTTTGGAATTTTTTATGACTGTCTTCTCCATTATACTGTAAAAGATCAATCATCAATCGATGCGATTTACTGAGCGCTTTCCGTGGGCACTCACTGCCAGAAGGGCTTGGGAAAAGGACAAGATTAATAGAGTCGGCAGACACGATCTCTGCCCACAGGGAGTTTGCTCTACAGCTCCTTTTAGCTTCAGTCTTTATTCCATTCTTGCCAAGTGCTTAGCACACAGTAGGCGCTCAGTAAATACCACTAATGATTAAATTAAGGGTCTACTATGACCACACGAAGCTCGGGGTGCCACCTAGTGGCGTTTTATGAAAGTGTACATCTTTACCTGACTTCAAAATCATTTTGATAGTTTTGAAGGACGTATTATGTGCCAAGCACTGTGATAAACGGGGGGCAGAGGCTACTCAATCAATCAGTGGCATTTATCGAGTGTTCACTCCGTGCAGAGCACTGTACTAAGCACTTGGGAGAGTACACTACGGGAAAGCCGGCAGACGTGACCCCTGCCTGCAAGGATGTCACAGTCTAAACACAGTCTCCGTCCCACACGGAGCAGACAATCTATGCGGGAGGAAGGGCTGGTATAATAATAATAATGGTGGCATTTGTTAAGCGCTTACTATGTGCAAAGCACTGTTCTAAGCGCTGGGGGATACTCGGTGATCAGGTTGTCCCACGTGGGGCTCACAGTTTTAATCCCCATTTTACGGATGAGGTAACCGAGGCACCGAGAAGTGACTGGCCCAAAGTCACACAGCTGACAGATGGCGGGGGCGGGATTAGAACCCATGATCTCTGACTCCTAAACCTATGTTCTTTCCACTGAGCCACGCTGCTTCTCTGGTATCTTCTCTCAGCTTTACCAAAGAGGCAACCGAGACCCAGAGAGTTAAGTGACTTGCCCAAGGCCACACAGTAGCCAGAGCAGGGATTAGAATCTAGGTCTCCTGACTCCCAGTATCGTGCCCTTTCCACTAGATGAAAGAGTTTGCTTAACATCATTATTGCTTCAGTCCACTCTCTTGATGATCTTTGGTACAAGGGGACGGAATAATATGGACAACCGGACTCCTCAAAAAGATTCAAAATCCGATTTAAGCACTGGCTTCCACTCATTCGGTCGTATTTATTGAGCGCTTACCGTGTGCAGAGCACTGTACTAAGCACTCGATCGTCTCCCCTATTAACAAAGAGCAAAATGATTTGGCTTGTGTTCCATCACCTATCTCTTGCCCAACTGTACTTTCCGAGCGCTCAGTACAGTGCTCCGCACACAGTAAGCGCTCGATAAAGACGACTGAACGAATGAACGAACGACCTTTGTTTCCCCACCTTTCCCTCTCATTTTGGTGCTACCGATAACCAGGGAGACATCGAACTCTCATTTCAGTTGGATTTCAAACCCCTTCCTCCACCTCCCTTCCCCGTCGGTCCTTTTAACCCAAACTGCCAGTTGCTAGAGAGACAAGACATAGCCTCTGCTCTCAAAGAGGTCACAGGCTATTTACAGTGAATTCCAGCATTTCAGTCTAGATTTATTAGCTCCCACGCTCGATTAACCCGGGAATCTGCTATTGCAAAGAATGAAGTGAGGGGAGCAGCAATTGACGGTCACATTCTTACCTCTAAAACCTGCAATGAGAGGGACTTGAGAGAGGGGTGACTAGGAGTTGGTCGCATTACTGCCTTTAGGTAGTTTGCTTCCGGTAATCCGCTCTAATAACGCACAGTGAGCGCTAGCCCCGTTTCGAAGGACCTAGAGAGACTCAGTCATCATCATCGTCATCATCATCATCAGTGATATTTAGTGAGCGCTTACTGTGCGCAGAGCACTGTCCTAAGCTCTGGGGAGAGTACAGTACGACGGGGTTGGGAGACTCGTTCCCTGCCCACAACGAGCTTACGGCCCGGAAGGGGAGACGGGCGTTAATATAGTGTCAGATCCAGAACAGATCCAAGGGTTTAGCTGGCCTCTCGGGCAAGACCGCCAGCTATGGAGCAAGCTCATGATGATGATGGTATTTGTTAAGCGCTTCCTATGTGCCAGGCACCGTATCAAGTGCTGAGGTTGGATACAAGCAAATCAGGTTGGACAAGGTCCCCCTGCCCCATGTGGGGCTCACAGTCTCAATCCCCATTTTCCAGATGAGGTAAATGATGCACAGAGTGACTCGCCCAGGGTCACACAGCAGACAAGTGGCAGATGCGGGATTAGAACCCACAACCTTCTGACTCCCAGGCCCACGCTCTATCCACTATGCCTGTCTTTCTCCTTGGTACTTCAAGATTAATCCCCAACTTTCCAGGGAAGTAGAATACTGAGTGAACAAATAAATCCGTATTTTTTTAAAAAAAAATGAGCCGTACACAGTTGTCGGTTTAGGTGGGATAACAGGGCCAACTTAAGGCTCTGGTGGGACCAGAGGCTGTGCTAGTCCCACCTTCCCCAAGTACAGCCATGCTTCTAGGGCCTTGGGAGCTGCCTCCCTACCCCGCACTGCCGACAGGAGTTTTGCAAGGAGTAGCTGGTGCACCAGAGGAAAAGGGTGGGAGAGGGTTTACCCTGATTCCCATCCCAAGGGAGGGGGCCCCGAGGATGCCCAGAATGCCCATCGAATAAAGACCCTAGACTCGTCGACTTTAGATCGGTAGTTTTCAATCGTTTCTGCAAAAGCCTGTTTGGCACCTAACGTGTACCATTATTCAGCGACTTGAATTCTATCAGGAAACGGCAGTTTTCTGCTTTATTTTGACTAACTTGCATGTGGCCTTACCTACCCTTTATCTTTTTCATGGGGAATAAAATACAGCTATTGTAGCCCAAAGTGCTCAAGTAGTTCAAACCGGAACAAATTAATGCAATCCATTCAGACCTACCTGAAGCCGAGCATTCATAAGCATGAATTCCTGTTGGTTTTTCATGTTTTCATTCATAGATTTTGAAAAGACAAATCCCATTTTGACCTAAAATGTTAAAAATACAACAACACATCAAGGTAAATTTAATACATGTTCAATTAGGATCCCAGCATCCTATTATTCTTATAACAGCTGTAATCTTTGTTTCTAATTTCTCAACCCCTAATGTTCTAATTTCTAGTCTTAAAGAAATAGCAGCATGGCCTGCTGAGAAGAGCTCAGGAATCCTGGGTTACAATTCTAGCTCTGTCACTTGCCTGCCGTGTTACCTTAGGCTGGCCTTTTTTTTTTTTTTAAATGTCATTCGTTAAGTACTTACTACGTGCCGGGCACTGTACTAAGCAGTGGGGTAGATACAGGCTAATCTGTTTGGACGGAGTCCACGTCCCATGTGAGGCTCACCGTCTTAATCCCCATTTTACATACGAGGTGACTTAGGCCCAGAGAAGTTAAGCGTCTCGCCCAGGGTCACGCAGCGGACATAAGGCGGATCGGGGTTAGAAGCCAAGTCCTCCGACTCCCAGGCCCGAGCCATTTCCACTAGGCCACGCTGCTTCAGACGTTACGTGATCCTGCACGTGCACGTGACCAAACACAGAGCCCGGGCCTGGGAGTCGCAAGGTCGTGGGTTCTGATCCTGGGTCCACCACCTGCCTGCTGGGTGACCTCGGGCAAGTCACTTCACTTCTCTGGGTCTCAGTTACCTCATCTGGAAAATGAGGATTGAGACTGTGAGCCCCACAGGGGACGGGGCCTGCGTCCAAGTCAATTTGCTGGTATCCACTCCAGCGCTTAGAATAGAGCCTGGCACAGGGTAGGCGTGTAACGGACATCATCGTCGTCATTATTATAACGGTGTCCAATGTGACCTTCGGCAGAAGAGCATTTCTCCACAGTTGTCAACCAACCACCCAGGACGGCTTGCCTATTGCTAAATCCTGCCCGTTCTTTCTCGGCAACATTTCCTGCTTTTACTTATTCCTCTCCACCCAGACTTCGGTCCCAACTCTCGCCCTATTGCATCTAGACAAATTTCTAGCCTCTCTGCTGGTCTCTTTGCTCCAGCCTCTTCCCCCTTCAACAGGTACTCCTCGCTGCTGCACGGATCATCTTGAAGCATCACTCATCTCACGTTTCCCCCTTCAAAACCCTCCACCGGCTTCCCGCTCCTCTCCACGCTAAGTGAAATCTCCTCATAATCAACCTCAGGGATCTCTTCACCGACTTTTCCCAATGTATATATCGACCTTCTTTGCAAACTACTCTCCTGCTTGTTCTCCTCCCAAGCCAAGCTTCTGGTCGACCTTTGCTTTCGACTCTCCCGCTTCTGTCCCCTCGCTCATGCTGCTCCATGGGACCCACCTCCTCCCCTAATCCAACAGACTCACAATAATAATAACAATCGTAGTGTTTGTTCAGCACTTACTATGGGCCAAGCACCGCACTAAAGCTCTGGGGTAGATACGGGAGAACGAACAAGTCCCTCACGGCGCTCACGGCCTACGTAGGAGGAAGAAGAGTTTGGAATCCCCGTCGCAGTCGAGGAAATAAGCACGGAAAAGTAAAATGACTTGCCTAAAGTCCCACAGCAGGCAGGGGGCAGCGTCAGGATTAGAACCCAGGTCCTCTAGCTCCCAGACCTGTGCTTTACCCACTAGTCCCTCCCACCTTCAAAGCCCTCATAAAATCCCAACTCCTCCAGCAAGCCTTCCCAATTAAGTCTCAACACTGCAAGTCACATCAACCCATCAGCTCCTTTCAGCACGTACTATTCACTTATTTCTTCTCCGGCACTGTCGCGGCATATTTTCACGTCTGCCTGCCCTTTTAGAGCATAAGCTCCTGGAGGGCAGGGGACGTTTCTCACGCTTCCGTCGTACTCTCCCAAGGGCTTAGTCTAGCGCACTGCACCTAGTCGGCACTCATTAAATACATTCACTACTTCTACCCGTGTCCCCTGCCCCTCACAAAAGAAAGAAAGATGCATTTTTAGGGAGCGGCCGAAGCAGTGTACAAGAAGCGACGTGACCTAGCGGAAAGAGCACGGGGTCGGGAATCAGCGGACCTGACCAGCTCCGCCACTTATCCGCTGTGTGACCTCGGGCAAGTCACTTAACTTCTCTGTGCCTCGGTTACCTCATCTGAAAAAGGGGGATCGAGACTGCGAGTCCTATGTATCGATCAATCGACAGCATTTACGGAGTGCGTACTGTGTGCAGGGTCCTGTACTAAGTGCTGGGGAGAGTATGCGGGACGGGGACCAGTAGCTTGTCTGAGCACTTAATGTGGCTCTCGGCACATAACGCGCATTCATTCATTCCACCACATTTACTGAGCACCGTACTGAGCGCTTGTACCAAGAGTCCCGTCTCACACCGTCGGGTCGTCTCCGACCCGTCCCGGAATGCCAAAGACCATCGATTTTTTGATCGATCTACCCTAGCACTTCAGTAGAGTGGCTAGCGCGAGGCAAGTGTTTAATAGGTGCTGTAAAAGGGAAAAAAAAAAAGTGAGCGATTACGGGTAACACCTAGGCGCAGCCCTCTCCGGAAACCAGTTGCAGACCAACCTCCCTCTCCCGGCCCATCTGCTCCTAACTCAGCAGGGGCCGGGAGCAGAAAACGGGGAAGCCCGTGCCCGCCGTCTTCGGAGAGATGGCTACGGGGGTCTCGGGCGGAAGAAGGGAGAGGGATCCCGACACTTCGAGTGGTTGTCTGCCCTCTTCTTCTCCCTTCCCATATAGTCCTCCCCCGCTTCAAAGCCTCACCGAAGGCCCATCTCCTCCGAGAGGCCTTCCCGGACGAAGTCCCACACGCTTCCTCATCTCCCACTCCCTTCTTTGTCACCCTGACTCGCTCTCTTTGCTCTTCCCTCCACCCCCGGCCCCACTCCTATTATGTCCCTATCTGTCATTTCATCTGTTCATTCATTCATTCAATAGTATTTATTGAGCGCTTACTATGCGCAGAGCACTGTACTAAGCGCTTGGAATGGACAAATCGGCAACAGAGAGAGACAGTCCCTGCCCAGTGACGGGCTCACAGTCTAACCGGGGGAGACAGACAAAAACAATAGCAATAAATAGAACCAAGGGGATGTACATCTCACTAACAAAATAAATAGGGTAATAAAAAATATATACAATTGAGCGGAGCACAGTGCTGAGGGGAGGGGAAGGGAGAGGGGTTTGCTCTTCCCCTCTCCTGGCCCCACAGCCCTTCTGTACATATGTCATCTTATTTATCTGTATTGTTAATAATAATAATGATAATGCTGGGATTTGTTAAGTGCTTACGATGTGCAGAGCATTGTTCTAAGCGCTGGGGTAGATACAGGGTCATCGGGTCGTCCCACGTGAGGCTCCCAGTTAATCCCCATTTTCCAGACGAGGGAACCGAGGCCCCGAGAGGTGAAGCGACTCGCCCAGGCGGCAGAGTCGGCATTCGAACCCATGACCTCTGCCTCTCCTCCCCCTCAGCACTGTGCTCGTCCGCTCGATCGCATATATTTTTATTACCCTATTTATTTTGTCAATGACATGTACACCACCTCGATTATTTATTGCTATTGCTTTTGTCCGTCCGTCTCCCCCGATTAGACTGTGAGCCCCTCAGTGGGCAGGGACTGTATCTGTTGCCGATTTGTCCATTCCAAGCGCTTAGTCCAGTGCTCTGCGCGTAGTAAGCGCTCAATAAATACTACTGAATGAATGAATGCCTCCCAAGCCCGGGCTGTTGCCACCGAGCCACGCCGTCGTCTGTCCCCCCCGCCCAGCTCTGAGCTCGTTGTGGGCCGGGAACGTGTCTGTTTGGTGTCGCCCCGTACTTTCCCAAGCGCTTAGCTCGGTGTTCTGCACACACGACGGTTGGGGCTTAAAGTACGACTGGATGAATGAATGCAAGGGTGAACGAATGAATTGTGGCTGGCTGACTTCCGGGGCCCACGTGCCGCAGCGGAAATAATAATAATAATGTCGGTATTTGTTAAGCGCTTACTATGTGCAGAGCACCGTTCTAAGCGCTGGGGGAGACACGAGGGAATCTGGTTGTCCCACGTGGGGCTCGCCGTCTTAATCCCCATTTTCCAGATGAGGTCACTGAGGCACAGAGAAGTGACTTGCCCACAGTCACACGGCTGACAAGCGGCGGAGCCGGGATTCGAACGCGTGATCTCTGATTCCAAAGCCCGGGCTCTATTCCGCTGAGCCGCGCTGCTTCTCAACCGAACCAACCGAACGATCCCTCCCGCTTCATCCTCCCCTAGAAGGGACGCCATGGCCGCCGCCCAGCCGCCTCGGGCCCAGCGGCCGGCGGCGCGCGCCCCTGGGCCGGCGGCGCGCGCCTCTGGGCGCCTCCGTCCAGCGCGCATGCGCACGGCCCCGGCCCCGCGCCCGCCCCCAATCGTCTCCCGCTTACCGACTGGAAGCGGGGAGCCTGAGGCGGCGGGCTCGGGGGTCGGGCTGCCGGGCCTGGCTTTCTCTGGCCGTCCCCTTCTATTTCAAGTTCGGTCGCCCCAAGTCGGTCCAACGGGCGATTTAGTCGGCAGCCAATCAGCGTGTAGAGCCTCCCTCCCACCCCGCCGCCATTACTCTTAAAGGGCCCGGAACCCATTTCGCCCCCCCACCCCCCTCAGGCCTTCCTTAATAATAATAATAATAATAACAATATTGGTATCTGTTAAGCGCTTGCTATGTGCAGAGCACCGTTCTAAGCGCAGGGGGAGATCCAGGGTCATCGGGTGGTCCCACGGGAGGCTCCCAGTCTTCATCCCCATTTGACAGATGAGGGAACTGAGGCCCAGAGAAGTGAAGTAATAAGGCTGGTATTTGTTAAGCGCTTACTATGTGCCGAGCACTGTTCTGAGCGCTGGGGGAGATACAGGGTCCTCAGGTCGTCCCACGTGAGGCTCACGGTGTTAATCCCCATTTTACAGATGAGGTGACTGAGGCACAGAGAAGTGAAGTAATGTTGGTATTTGTTAAGCGCTTACTATGTGCCGAGCACTGTTCTAAGCGCTGGGGGAGATACAGGGTCATCGGGTCGTCCCACGTGAGGCTCACAATCTTCATCCGCATTTTACAGATGAGGGAACTGAGGCACAGAGAAGTGAAGTGACTTGCCCGCAGTCACACAGCTGACAAGTGGCAGAGCTGGGATTCGAACCCGTGACCTCTGACCCCCAAGCCCATGCTCTTCGCCTACAGTCACACTGCGGACGAGTGGCGGAGCCAGGATTCGAACCCATGACCCCTGACTCCCGAGCCCGGGCTCTTGCCACTGAGCCACGCTAAAGAACGATGACGACCGAGAGCAACGGTCGTACTGCTCTTCGTTAAGTGTCAAACGCTCTACTGAGCGCCGGGGTGGAGCCAAGGTCGTCAGGTCCCACGTGGGGCTCACACGAAATAATAAGAATAATGGTGGTATTTGTTCGGCGCTTACTATGTGCAGAGCACTGTTCTAAGCGCCGGGGAGACACAAGGTGATCAGGTTGTCCCGCGTGGGGCTCCCAGTCTTCATCCCCCTTTTCCAGATGAGATCACTGAGGCCCAGAGAAGTGAAGTGACTCGCCCGCGGTCACCCAGCTGGCAAGTGGCGGAGCCGGGATCCGATCCCCTCGATTCTATTTATTGCTATTGTTTTTGTCTGTCCGTCTCCCCCGATTAGACTGTGAGCCCGTCAATGGGCAGGGACTGTCTCTATCCGTTACCGATTTGTCCATTCCAAGCGCTTAGTACAGTGCTCTGCGCACAGTAAGCGCTCAGTAAGTACTATCGAATGAATGAATGAACCTATGACCTCTGACTCCCAAGCCCGGGAGAACCGATATCAAATCCCCATTGTGCAGATGAGGGAACGGGGGCCCAGAGAAGTGGAGGGACTTGCCCAAGGTCACACAGCAGCTAATCGATGGACCTCGAATTAGAACCCGGGTCCTCTAACTCCCAGGCCCCTGCTCTTTCCACTAGGCCAAGCTGGTTCCTTCTGGGGACTGTAAATGATTTATTTCTATTAATGCCTGTCTCCCCCTCTGGACCGTAAGCTCACGTGGGCAGGGAATGAGTCTACCCACTCTTGTATCCTGTACTCTCTGCAAAGTGCTCTGCACACAGTAAGTACTCAGTGATAATAATAATCGGGATATCTGTTAAGCACCTGAGTGCCGGGCTCTATTCTAAGCACGGGGGTGGAGGCAAGCAAATCAGGTTGGACACAGTCCCTCTCCCCATTTTACAGATGAGGTGACCGAGGCCCGGTGAAGTGAAGTAATAATAATAATGTTGGTATTTGTTAGGCACTTACTATGTGCAGAGCACCGTTCTAAGCGCTGGGGTAGACACAGGGTAATCGGGTTGTCCCACGCGAGGCTCACAGTCTTCATCCCCATTTTGCAGATGAGGTAACTGAGGCACAGAGAAGTGAAGTGACTTGCCCGAGGTCACACAGCTGACAGGTGGAGGAACGGGGATTAGAACCCATGACCTCCTGAGTCCCGGGCCCGTGCTCTATCCACAATATCAGGCCGCTTTTAAGTCCCACAGAACGATTGGCTTCAGAGCTGTCCATCACCCGGCCCCCTCCTGCCTCACCTCCCTTCTCGCCTTCCGCAGCCCACCCCGTACCCTCCGCTCCTCTGCCACCGCTCGCCTCCTCACGGTGCCTCGTTCTCGCCTGCCCCGCCGTCGACCCCCGGCCCACGTCCTACCGCCGACCCGGAACGCCCTCCCTCCTCACATCCGCCAAACTCTCTTTCCCTCTTCAAAACCCTACTGAGAGCTCACCTCCTCCAGGAGGCCTTCCCAGACTGAGCCCTCCCCTTTCCCTCCGCCCCTTCTCTCCTCAACCATTCCCCCTACTCCCTCCCTCTGCCCTAACCCCTTCCCCTCCCCACGGCACTTGTGCATATAATAATGTTGGTATTTGTTAAGCGCTTACTCTGTGCAGAGCACTGTTCTAAGCGCTGGGGTAGATACAGGGTAATCAGGTTGTCCCTCGTGAGGCTCACAGTCTTCACCCCCATTTTACAGGTGAGGTCACTGAGGCACAGAGAAGTGAAGTGATTTGCCCACAGTCACACAGCTGGCAAGCGGCGGAGCCGGGATTCGAACCCATGACCTCTACTCCCAAGCCCGTGCTCTTTCCACTGAGCCACGCATATCTGTATATATTATTTACTCTATTTATTTTATTAATGATGTGTATATCTCTCTGATTCTATTTATCTTGACGGTATCGATGCCCGACTACCTGTGTTGTTTCGATGTCTGACTCCCCCTTTTAGACGGCGAGCCCGTCGTTGGGCAGGGATCGTCTCTGTCGGTCTCCGAATTGTACATTCCAAGCGCTCAGTACAGTGCTCTGCACCCAGTCGGCCCTCAATAGATACGATTGCGTGAATGAATGAAATGAATGATTGATTGGGAAGTCCCGGGGAGGGAGGTCAGTCTGCAACTGGTTTCTGGGAAGAGCTGTATTTAGACGGTGCTTACGATCACCCATTCCCTATCGGTTCAACTTTCTTTTTCTCGTGTGGGGCGGGGGGCGAGTGTAGCTGGGTGGGCATTTCGCCTTTCGTGTACTGCTGTGGTCCAACCTGTGCAAAGTGGCGTCCCGTTATATTTATTTTTTATTATTATTAAGAATGATAATAATAACGGTGGTATCTGTTGAACGCTTACTTGGTGCCAGGCACCGTACTAAGCACTGGGGTGGACACAAGCAAATTGGGTTGGACACAGTCCCCGTCCCGTGTGGGGCTCACCGTCTCAATCCCCATTTTACAGATGAGATAGCTGAGGCCCAGAGAAGTAAAGTCATTTGCCCAAGACCAGACAGCAGACAAGGAGCAGAGCTGGGATTAGAACCCATGATCTCCTGACTCCCGGGCCCATGCCCTATCCCCTACACCGTGCTGCTAATTGTGGTATTTGGCGAGGGCTTACTAGGTGTCAACTGCTGTACTGAGTCCAAGCGTAGATACGATAAAATAATAATCGTGGTATTTGTTAAGCACTTACTACGTGCCAGGCACCGTACTGAGCACCGGGGTGGATACGAGCAAGTCGGGTTGGACACGGTCCCCGTCCTACGTGGGGCTCACTGTCTCGATGCCCATTTTCCAGATGAGGTAACCGAGGCACGGAGAAGGGAAGCGACTCACCCGAGGCCACCCAGCGGACGAGTGGTGGAGCTGGAATTAGAGCCCATGACCTTGGAACTCCCAGGCCCGTGCTCTATCCACTACGCGTGGCTCAGTGGCAGGAGCCCGGGCTTGGGAGTCAGAGGTCGTGGGTTCGAATCCCCGCTCCGCCACTTGGCAGCTGTGTGACTGTGGGCAAGTCACTTCGCTTCTCTGTGCCTCAGTTCCCTCATCTGGAAAATGGGGATTAAGACTGTGAGGCTCACGTGGGACAACCCGATTACCCTGTATCTACCCCAGCGCTTCATCACCGTGCCCCTTCCTACCTCTCCTCCCTTCTCTCTTTCCACTGCCCACCCCGCACGCTCCGCTCCTCTGCCGCCCGCCTCCTCGCCGTCCCTCGGTCTCGCCTAGCCGACCCCTGGGCCACGTCCTCCCGCGGTCCCGGAACGCCCTCCCTCCTCACCTCCGACAATCTGATTCTCTTCCCCTCTTCAAATCCCTACTTAAAGCTCACCTCCTCCAAGAGGCCTTCCCAGACTGAGCTCCCCCCTTTTCCCTCTGCTCCCTCTACCCCCCCCGCCACCTCTCCGCAGCTAAGCCCTCTTCTCCCCCCTTTCCCTCCCCTCCTCCCCCTCTCCCGTCCCATCCCCTCAGCACCGTACTCGTCCGCTCAACCGTAAATATCTTCATCACCCTATTTATTTTGTTTACTGAGATGTACGTCACTCCGATTCCATTTATTTGCCATTGTTTTAATGAGATGTTCTTCCCCTCGACTCTATTTATCGCCATCGTTCTCGTCTGCCCGTCTCCCCCGATTAGACCGTAAGCCCGTCAAAGGGCGGGGACCGTCTCTATCTGTTGCCGATTTGTACATTCCAAGCGCTTAGTACAGTGCTCTGCACCTAGTAAGCTCTCAATAAATGCTATTGAGTGAATGAACAGTGCTCTGCACATAGTAAGCACTTAACAAATACCAACGTCATTATTATTATCATTATTACGCCATGCTGCTTCCCACTGGGTACAGTCCCGGTCCCATACGGGGCTTGGTATAGCATCCGAGCTTCAGCCGTGATGGGAGGACATGCCTTAAGATGAAGAGCAGTAAATTCTCCTTGAGGTAATTACTAGGCCCCGCCTGGTTCTCTCCATTATAGGGATCCGATAAGCAGGTCGGGAATCCTGATCTGACTCTGTCCCATCTCAGGATCTCAACGTACCGAACTCCCTGATAGACAGACGCCTAGAAAGGATGAAACCAAGGAGAGAGGAGGATAGGGACGTACTCATTTCTAGCAAACGGCCGCTTGCCCGGACAAAATGGAGGCCAGGCCTAAAGGCCCGACACAGTCCATCCCTAGGTATTCTACCATTCCCGGGGACTCTAGTCACCGGAGTTACTCTTGTTCACTTAAGAGGGTTAGGAGACGATCAAACTGGTCTAGAAACAAAACAGCTCAGAGGGAACGATTGACCGAGAAGGGGCTAATGCAATTCCTAGACCCCTGTACTTCCGCCACCGTCAAAGTCTTATTAAAAATCACATCTCCAAAGAGGCCTTTCCTGACTAAGCCCTCTTCTCCCCTGTTCCCGCTCCCTTCTGCATCACCTATGCACTTAAGCAGTTATATTCATCCCATCTTCAGCCCCACATCATATATAATAATAACGTTGGTATTTGTTAAGCGCTGACTATGTGCCGAGCACTGTTCTAAGCACTGGGGTAGATACAGGGTGATCAGGTTGTCCCACGTGAGGCTCACAGTTAATCCCCGATTTACAGATGAGGTAACTGAGGCACAGAGAAGTGAAGTGACTTGCCCACAGTCACACAGCGGACAAGTGGCAGAGCTGGGATTCAAACCCATGACCTCTGACTCCCATTCGTTCAATAGTATTTATTGAGCGCTTACTATGTGCAGGGCACTGTACTAAGCGCTTGGAATGAACAAGTGGGCAACAGATAGAGACAGTCCCTGCCGTTTGACGGGCTTACGGTCTAATCGGGGGAGACGGACGGACGAGAACGATGACTCCCAAGCCCGGGCTCTTTCCACTGAGCCATGCTGCTTCAATATATATATATATACGCATAATTTATTTTCATGCCTGGCTCCCCCTCTAGATTGTAAGTGCCTCGTGGGCAGGGAACATGTCAACTCTCACTCTAGGCTTCAAGGCTGTCCATCACCTTGCCCCTTCCTACCTCTCCTCCCTTCTCTCTTTCCACTGCCCACCCCGCACACTCCGCTCCTCTGCCGCTCGCCTCCTCACCGTCCCTCGGTCTCGCCTAGCCGACCCCTGGGCCACGTCCTCCCGCGGTCCCGGAACGCCCTCCCTCCTCACCTCCGCCAAACTGATTCTCTTCCTCTCTTCAAATCCCTACTTAAAGTTCACCTCCTCCAAGAGACCTTCCTAGACTGAGCTCCCCCCTTTTCCCTCTGCTCCCTCTACCCCCCCTTCACCTCTCCGCAGCTAAACCCTCTTCTCCCCCTTCTCCCTCTGCTCCTCCCCCTCTCCCGTCCCACCCCCTCAGCACCGTACTCGTCCGCTCAACCGTATATATCTTCATCACCCTATTTATTTTGTTTACTGAGATGTACGTCACCCCGATTCTATTTATTTGCCAATGTTTTAATGAGATGTTCTTCCCCTCGACTCTATTTATCGCCATCGTTCTCGTCTGCCCGTCTCCCCCGATTAGACCGTAAGCCCGTCAAAGGGCAGGGACTGTCTCTATCTGTTGCCGATTTGTACATTCCAAGCGCTTAGTACAGTGCTCTGCACATAGTAAGCGCTCAATAAATACTATTGAATGAATGAATGAACCAACTCTGTGGTGGTGTACTCTCCCAAGTGCTTAGTACAGTGCTCTGCCTAGGGTAAGTGCTCAATAAATGCCATTGATTGATTGATCGATTGATAGGAGCGCCGCTGATGTTAGCCAAGGTCGAACCTACTGGCTAAAATGAGATTCGGTGTTATCTGTAGCCTTCGATTCATTTTGCGCTCCCTCCCCCTCATTTTGAATAATCGAGAGCTGGCTCTATAATCTTCCAGAGAATGAATAGGCTAAATAATTTTCTACGAGCCCATTTCACACCTCCTAATGCCTAGATTGATAATGGAGTCTCCCATGAGAACGCGGGGTGCACCTCATTCCCCTCTCCGGCAGGGCTCTGAGAGACGGGCAAAGAGGCCAAGGCGTAATGAACTTGGCCGATGACCTCATAAAGAAGCGGCGTGGCTCAGTGGAAAGAACCTGGGCTTCAGAGTCAGAGGTCATGAGTTCGACTCCCGGCTCTGCCACTTGTCAGCTGTGTGACTGTGGGCAAGTCACTTCACTTCTCTGTGCCCCAGTTACCTCATCTGTAAAATGGGGATGAAGAGTAGGAGCCCCACGTGGAACAACCTGAATACCTTGTATCTACCCCAGTGCTTAGAACAGTGCTTGGCACACAGTAAGCACTTAACAAATACCATAATTATTATTATTACTCTCTCAAGTGCTTAGTACAGTGCTCTACGCACAGTTAGTGCTCAATAAATACCATTGATCGATCGATTAGGAATCAGGAGACCCGGGTCCTAGTCTCAGCTCTGCCACTGGTCTGCTCTGTGACCCTGGAGAAGCAGAGTGGATAGAGCACGGGCCTGGGAGTCAGAAGGATCTGGGTTCTAATCCCAGCTCCATCACTTGTCTGCTGTGTAACCTTGGGGAAGTCACTTCACTTCTTTGTGCCTCGGTTACCTCGTCTGTGAAATAGGGATTAAGGCCGTGAGCCCCACGTGGGACGTGGACCGTGTCCAACCTGAGTGGCTTGTATCTATCCCATCACTTAGTTCAGTTCCTGGCGCATAAGAAGTGCTTAACAAATAGCATACAAAACTCACCCAAACTCTCTAGGCCTCAACTTTCTCATCTGTAAAATGGTAACAATTCATTCATTCATTCAATAGTATTTATTGAGCGCTTACTATGTGCAGAGCACTGTACTAAGCGCTTGGGATGAACAAGTCGGCAACAGATAGAGACAGTCCC
Source organism: Ornithorhynchus anatinus (assembly GCF_004115215.2). Lineage (NCBI taxonomy): Eukaryota > Metazoa > Chordata > Mammalia > Monotremata > Ornithorhynchidae > Ornithorhynchus > Ornithorhynchus anatinus. The sequence goes on along the minus strand of NC_041753.1, from coordinate 52,142,011 downwards.
TGCCGTTTGATGGGCTTACAGTCTAATCGGGGGAGACGGACAGACAAGAACAATGGCAATAAATAGAGTCAAGGGGAAGAACATCTCGTAAAAACAATGGCAACTAAATAGAATCAAGGCGATGTACAATTCATTAACAAAATAAATAGGGTAACGAAAATATATACAGTTGAGCGGACGGGTACAGTGCTGTGGGGATGGGAAGGGAGAGGTGGAGGAGCAGAGGGAAAAGGGGAAAATGAGGCTTTAGCTGCGGAGAGGTAAAGGGGGGATGGCAGAGGGAGTAGAGGGGGAAGAGGAGCTCAGTCTGGGAAGGCCTCTTGGAGGAGGTGATTAACAAGATACCTGCTCTGCCTCCACCTTAGACCGGGAGCCCCATGTGGAAAAGGAATTCCGTATCTGATCCGATTCTCTTGCGTCTACCTCGGTGCTTGGCATAATGATTTGGCATATGGCAGGTGCTCAATAAATTTTATTTTTTTATTTATATTCAATATCTGTCCCCGTCTATAGATGACCTTTACACCTGACCACAACAGGGTTGTCGGTTTTAAGCTTCTGGATGGTGGGGCCTGGGTTTGACTTGCTTCGTACACGTCCAAGCACATATGGGCCCTTCATACAGGCTTGCGTATGTGTGTGTGTGTGTGTGTGGCGTTGGCTTTCCTCTCCTTTCAAAATCCAGGAGAACCGATGCCCCTTATTACTTTAAGATTGGGAGTTTGTTCGGTTTAGGACTGGGCAGAGCAGCTACTGAGTTGGCGCTTTAAAATCCGAACTGTCCATTCCAGGCGCTCAGTACAGTGCTGTGCCCATAGGAAGCGCTCAATAAATACCACCGAATGAATGAAAACGACATTTTCGTCGAGTGAAGAGGAAGGCGACTTTAACTAAGCAAACGTGTGTGTTGGCAATTCAATTGCCGGGGGCCTGTAACGGTGATGTAAACGGAATGGAAAAATCCAGTCCGTGAACATTTCTGTGAGAGTTTCTTGTCTGTTCTCACTTGATCGTTCAGTTGGGGATTTCGGGTTCGTAAGCATGAACAGGTCTAGATTTCGGTGTTTTATGGGTCAGGTCGCAACATTGCTAAACTGCCAGAAGATGGCACAGTGCTTGCACAGACTTTTGAAAAACCATTCATTCATTCATTCATTCATTCGTATTTATTGAGCGCTTACTATATGCAGAGCACTATACTAAGCACTTGGAATGCACAAATCGGTAACAGATAGAGCCAGTCCCTGCCCTTTGACGGGCTCACGGTCTAATCGAGGGAGACGGACAGACGAGAACGATGGCAATAAATAGGATCAAGGGGATGAACGTCTCATTAAAACAATAGCAAATAAATAGAATCAAGGTGATGTACATCTCATTAGCCAAATAAATAGGGTAATGACAATATATACAGTTGAGCGGACGATAATGATGGTATCTGTCAAGCGCTTACTGTGTGCAGAGCACTGTTCTGAGCGCTGGGAGGATACAAGGTGATCAGGTAGTCCCACGTGGGGCTCACCGTCTTAATCCCCATTTTACAGATGAGGTAAGTGAGCCACAGAGAAGTTAATCGACTCGCCCAAAGTCACACAGCTGACAGGCGGTGGAGCCGGGATTAGAACCCATGACCTCTGACTCCCAAGCCCAGACTCTTTCCACAGAGCCACGCCGCTTCCCCAGTACCAGCGTATAGGGCATTTTCATTTAATTAATGTGGGTATTTGTTAAGCGCTTACCGTGTGCAGAGCACTGTTCTAAGCGCCGGGGGAGATACAGGACAATCAGCTTGTCCCACGTGAGGCTCACCGTCTTCATCCCCATTCTCCAGATGAGGTGACCGAGGCCCCGAGAAGCTAAGTGACTTGCCCGCCGTCCCGCAGCTGACAGGCGGCGGAGCCGGGATTCGAACCCGTGACCCCCGACTCCCAAGCCCGGGCTCTTTCCACCGAGCCACGAGACGGTGGACGCGTCACCCAGAGGAAGTTGCGCTGGAGACCCTTCAGCAGTGATGGCAGAGGGCATTCGATCAAAAGCGCTAGCCCGTGGAGAGGCCGTGGTGGGTTTTTCGTAAATCGTTCATCAATTTCTTAATTAATTAATTAACGTGGGGGTTCCTGCAGAAAAAAAACAACTCCCCAAATAATGTGGATAAACTCTTAAACCGTATTGAAAGCAGCCTTGAGCGCTTTCAGGGTGATTTGGAATCACCGTAGGACTGTCATTCATTCGTTCGTTCATATTTATTGAGTGCCGACTGTGTGCAGAGCACTGTACTAAGTGCTTGGGAGAGTGCGATACAAGAATAAACGGGCACATTCTCTGCCCACGAGCTTACAGTCTAGGGGAGGGGCGGGGGGATGGACTTCGGAATGGGTCCCGGCGGCTTGAGGGAACAGCCGTTTCCGGGGAATGTCTGCTTTGGACTTTGAGGCTTCTTAATTTGATCCAGGAGGGGCAATTCCGGGAGAAATGGGCATATAGTATATCTTGAGCACCTCCTGTGTGCAGAGCACCGTACTGGGTACTTGGGAGAGTACAGCAGAGCCTCAAGACACAGTTCCTGACCTCAGGGAGCTTACAGCCCGTGTGGGACAGGGACTGTTTGACCGTCTTCTTATGGCATCGGTTAATCGCCCAATCAATCAATGCTATTTATTGAGTGCTCACTATGTGTCGGGCGCTGTACTGAGCGCTGGGGTAGATACAATAATAATGTTGGTATTTGTTAAGCGCTTACTGTGTGCCGAGCACTGTTCTAAGCGCTGGGGTAGATACAGGGTAATCAGGTTGTCCCACGTGAGGCTCACAGTCTTGATCCCCATTTGACAGATGAGGTAACTGAGGCACAGAGAAGTGAAGTGACTTGCCCACAGTCACCCAGCTGACAAGCGGCGGAGCCGGGATTCGAACCCGTGACCTCTGACTCCCAAGCCCGGGCTCTTTCCCCTGAGCCACGCTGCTTCCCACACAACCAGGTTGTGCACAGTCCCCGTCCCATATTGGTTCGCAGTCTTAATCCCCACTTTCCAGATGAGGTAGCCGAGGCCCAGAGAACTGAAGCGACTTGCCCGAGGTCACACGGCAGAAAAGTGGCAGAGCTGGGATTAGAATCCAGGTCCTCTGACTCTCGGGTCTGTGCTCTTTTCACTAGGCCACACTGCTTCTCACCTGATTATCTTCTATCTACCCCCGTGCTTGGTACACAGTGAGCACTTAACAAAGACCACAATTATTATTATAATTATCTTGGTTGGGGGGGGGGGCGGGGGGACAGAGGCAAAACAAATCACAGGCAGGAGGAAGACGAGAATGGAAAGATGGATACGTGGACGAGTACCTACAGGGTGAATAGTAATACAGGTCGGTATGCCCCAGAGTCTCATCACAGGCAGTTGTGAGGGCATAAGTGAGGCTGAGGTAGTAACCGGGAGGAAATGACCGAGGGAGAAGAAATTTAATTGGGGAAAGCCTCCTGGAGGAGGTAGGGTTTCAGAAGGACTTTGAGGATGGGGAGAGCCGTGGGCTGGCAGATTTAAAGGGAAAAGGAGTTCCAGTCAGGAGGGAGCACGTGATCAGGAGAGAGAGAACGAGAAACAGCGAGTAGGTTAGCGCGAAAAGAATGAAGAACGCAAGTTAGGGCGTAATGGGAGAAGAGAGTTGTAAGTTGGGGGAAGAGAGCCGACGACGTGCCTTAAAGCCGACGGTCCAGAGCTTCTGCTCGGGGTGGAGAGGAATAGTTACCCACGGAAAGGTTGAGGGGAAGGGGGAAATGTATGCAGAATGACATTTTAGGAAAATGATCTGGCCAGTAGAGTGAAGTGTGGACTAGGGAAGAGAGAGACTAGAGGCAGAGAGACTGGTGAAGAAGCCGCTCTGTCAGTAGTCTAGCGCGGAGTGTGTACAAAAAATGAGAAGGGGATGCAGAACGGAGCCTCGAGGGTACACCCCACAGTTAGGGGATGGGATGCGGGAGAGGAGACGGTGAAAGGGACTGAGGATGGGAGCCTAAAGAGGAAAGAGCGAAGCTAGGCCGGAGCTGTGTTGGCAAAGACAGGATTAGATAGCATTTCCAGGAGGATGGAGTGTCAAAAGCAGTCTGGAGGCCAAAGGGGATGAGGATATAGAGGCCATTAGATTTAGTAATAATAATAATCACAGTTGTGGTATTCGTTAAGTGCTTACTATGTGCCAGGTACTGTACTAAGAGCCGGGGTGGATAGGAGCAGATGGGTTTGGACGCGGTCCCTGTCCCACGTGGGGCTCCCGGTCTCAATCCCCACTTTACAGATGAGGTTCCCGAGGCCCAGAGAAGTGAAGTGACTTCTCCAAGGTCACACAGCAGACGAGTGGCGAAGCTGGGATTAGAACCCGCGGCCTTCTGACTCCCAGGCCCGGCCGCCCTCCGCCACACCATACTGCTCAGTAGATACCGTGGATTGATTGCGTCAAAGAACAGTGGCAACCGAGAAAATCTCAGAAGCTCCATGGGGGGGGTGAACCTGGGCAAGAGACGGTGGGACAGAGGAGAAGCCCAGAACCCCGGGTCTCTAGGAAGAGCACAGCCGACGAAGAGGTTATAACACCTGCGTCGCGACCGTCTTCCTTTGGGTCTTATTTGGATGCTCTCACGCTCATGAGACGCAGCCCAGTCAATGGAAAAGACACCGTGCGGGTTTCCGGCCCCGGGCCCGTCATGGCTTCACGGCGTTTTCTGCTCTTTAAAGTTTCACTAGAGCCAGCTCCGCTCAGCTTCACTGGAAGAGGATCTCGGAGCCCGCGGGTCATCCCACAGAGGGAGACGTTGCACAGACATCAAATCTTCCGGCTGGGGACGCCGAGTCGTGGGGCGACAAAGTCTCGGGCAGGGTCAGATCAGTGCAGGGGCTTTAGGGGGTGGGGCATGAGGGACGGGGAGGGCGAGTGTCGATCTGGCGGTGGGCCCCACGTACCGAGACCCGGCCTCAGTTTGACCCAGTGCCCCCGGACCCAACCCGGCAATCGCCGCGCTGCCGGACCCTGGCCTCCGCTACTCCCCGGGGGGGGTCCTGGGCAACGTTGCCGAAGGGCAGTCGTCGCCAAGCCCCGCCCTCCATCCACTCGAGAGGCACAACTCTAGTAGTAATGATGACTGTTAAGCGCTTACTACGTCTCAGGCCCTCTTCTGAACGCTGGGGCGGATCCTGGCAGATCACCCCTTTTATTAACACGACTATATTGTATCATACTGTATCATGTTGCTATATTAGCACCACTGTATTGTATCATATTGTATCATGTTGCTATATTACCGATTTCGTTTATTACTGTTTATTGTTGTCAGTGCTGCCACCCACCTCTCTGCCCTCGCCATGTCCCTCCTCCCCCCCCTCCCCCCTCCCGCCCCTTCCTATCCTCCCCTTCCCCTTCCCCTCTCTCGCTCAGCTCTTTCCCGCTCTCTCCTCTGTCTCCTCCCCCCCCCTCTCTCCCGCCCTAGAACCCCACTTTACCAGCGCTACCCCTCTTCCCCCTCCCCCTACTCTTCCCCCCACCAAACCCCCTCTTCACCCCCTCCCCCCTTCTCTCTTCCCCACCCATGCCCCATCCCAGTCCTCTTGTCCCACCGCCACCCCTCATCCCCCTCTCCTCGTCCAGGGCCCCGCCACCTCCTTCCCATCCAAACCCTCCCCTCCCCCCGCCCTTCCCCCCCTCCTCCCCTTGCACCCACAGCTACTTTCAAGTGTGGCCTCTGGAACCCCCGCTCTATTACAGGCAAGCTACCTTTCATCCATGACCTTTTCCTCTCCCGCTCTCTCCTCCTCCTCGCCCTTTCGGAAACGTGGCTCTCTCCCGAAGACACGGTCTCCGCCACCGCTCTCTCCAGCGGAGGCCTCTCCTTCTCCCACTCCCCCAGACTCACCGGTAAGGAAGGAGGCGTCGGCTTCCTCCTCTCGCCCCGATGCCGCTTCCGCACTATCCCTCCTCCCCCCTCCCTCTCCTTCCCCTCCTTCGAAGCCCATATCATTCGCCTCTACCACCCACTCCAGTTACTTGTCGCTGTCATCTACCGCCCTCCCGGTCCCACCTCCGACTTCTTCAACCACCTTGACCCCTTTCTCACCTTCCTCCTCTCCTTCTCTCTGCCCACTCTGATCCTTGGAGACTTCAACATCCATACGGATGTACCCGACGACTCCTCTGCCGCCCGCCTGCTATCCCTCCTCGACTCTGCCGACCTCCTCCTCCACCATACCGCGCCCACTCACCGACTCGGTCACACCCTCGATCTCGTCATCTCCTACCGCTGCACTATCTCCTCACTCACCGACTCTGAAATCCCTCTCTCTGACCATAACCTTCTCACCTGCCTCATCTCTCACACTCCCTCCCCCTGCAAATCTTCGCTACGGCCCCACAGAGACCTCCACTCTCTCGATCCCATCCGTCTTTCCAATAGCATCTCTCCTCACCTTGCCGCCCTGTCCTCTCTTCCCACTCTCGACGATCAGGTCTCCGCTCTCAACTCCACCCTCTCTACTCATCTCGACTCTCTCGCCCCCCTTTCCCTCCGCCGCTCTCGCTCCACTAACCCACAGCCCTGGATTACCTCCTCCGTCCGCCTCCTACGCTCCTATGCTCGAGCTGCTGAGCGCTGCTGGCGAAAGTCCAAGCACCAAGCCGACCTCACACACTTCAAGTTTATCCTTTCCTGCCTTAACTCTGCCCTCTCCTCCGCCAGGCAAAGCTTCTTCTCCTCCCTCATCGACACCCATGCCCATCACCCCCGCCGATTGTTCCGGACCTTTAACTCTCTCCTTAGGCCCCCTGTTCCTCCCCCTCCCCCATCTCTCACCCCTAATGATCTGGCCACCTATTTCCTCACGAAAATCAACACGATCAGGTCTGAGCTCCCCAAAGTCACCCCTCCGCCTCTCCCCTCCCCCCCAACAACCCCCTCCCCTACTTTCCCATCCTTCCCTGCAGTATCCTCAGAGGAGATCTCCTCCCTCCTCGCAAGTGCCACCCCCTCCACCTGCGCCTCGGACCCCATTCCCTCTCACCTTCTTAAAACCATCGCCCCTGCCCTCCTCCCTTCCTTAACGTCTATTTTTAACCACTCAATCTCCAAGGGCTCCTTCCCCTCTGCCTTCAAACATGCCCACGTCTCCCCCATCCTAAAAAAACCCGCTCTTGACCCCACTTCCTCCTCCAGTTATCGTCCTATCTCCCTACTACCCTTCCTTTCCAAAATCTTAGAACGAGTCGTCTACAATCGATGCCTAGAATTCCTTAACTCCCATTCTCTCCTAGACCCCCTCCAATCTGGCTTCCGTCCCCTCCACTCTACCGAGACTGCTCTCTCTAAGGTCACCCGTGACCTCCTTCTTGCCAGATCCAATGGCTCCTACTCCATTCTGATCCTCCTTGACCTCTCTGCTGCCTTTGACACTGTCGACCATCCCCTCCTCCTCCATACCTTATCTCACCTTGGCTTCACGGACTCTGTCCTCTCCTGGTTCTCCTCTTACCTCTCTGGCCGATCATTCTCGGTCTCCTACGCTGGAGCCTCCTCCCCCTCCCATCCTTTAACTGTTGGAGTTCCTCAAGGGTCAGTTCTCGGCCCTCTTCTGTTCTCCATTTACACTCACTCCCTCGGTGAACTCATCCGCTCTCACGGCTTTGACTACCATCTCTACGCAGATGACACGCAGATCTACATCTCCGCCCCTGTCCTCTCCCCCTCCCTTCAGGCTCGCATCTCCTCCTGCCTCCGGGACGTCTCCACCTGGATGTCGGCCCGCCACCTAAAACTCAACATGAGCAAGACTGAGCTCCTCATCTTCCCTCCCAAGCCCGGTCCACTCCCAGACTTCTCCATCACCGTGGATGGCACGACCATCCTTCCCGTCCCGCAGGCCCGCAATCTCGGTGTCATCCTTGACTCGTCCCTCTCGTTCACCCCACACATCCTATCCGTTACCGAGACCTGCCGGTTTCACCTCTACAATATCGCCAAGATCCGCCCTTTCCTCTCCACCCAAACGGCTACCTTACTATTACGGGCTCTCGTTATATCCCGGCTAGACTACTGTGTCAGCCTTCTCTCTGACCTCCCTTCCTCCTCTCTCGCCCCGCTCCGGTCTATTCTTCACTCCGCTGCCCAGCTCATCTTCCTGCAGAAACGATCTGGGCATGTCACTCCCCTTCTTAAACAACTCCAGTGGTTGCCTATCGACCTCCGCTCCAAACAAAAACTCCTCACTCTAGGCTTCAAGGCTCTCCATCACCTTGCCCCTTCCTACCTCTCCTCCCTTCTCTCCTTCTACCGCCCACCCCGCACGCTCCGCTCCTCTGCCGCCCACCTCCTCGCCGTCCCTCGGTCTCGCCTATCCCGCCGTCGACCCCTGGGTCACGTCCTCCCGCGGTCCTGGAACGCCCTCCCTCCTCACCTCCGCCAAACTGATTCTCTTTCCCTCTTCAAAACCTTACTTAAAAATCACCTCCTCCAAGAGGCCTTCCCAGACTGAGCTCCTCTTCCCCCTCTACTCCCTCTGCCATCCCCCCCTTTACCTCTCCGCAGCTAAAGCCTCATTTTCCCCTTTTCCCTCTGCTCCTCCACCTCTCCCTTCCCATCCCCACGGCACTGTACTCGTCCGCTCAACTGTATATATTTTCGTTACCCTATTTATTTTGTTAATGAATTGTACATCGCCTTGATTCTATTTAGTTGCCATTGTTTTTACGAGATGTTCTTCCCCTTGACGCTGTTTAGTGCCATTGTTCTTGTCTGTCCGTCTCTCCCGATTAGACTGTAAGCCCGTCAAACGGCAGGGACTGTCTCTATCTGTTGCCGACCTGTTCATCCCAAGCGCTTAGTACAGTGCTCTGCACATAGTAAGCGCTCAATAAATACTATTGAATGAATGAATGAAAGGTTGGACACAGTCCCTGACCCACATGGGGCTCACGGTCCCCATTTCCCAGACGAGGTAATAATAATGTTGGTATTTGTTAAGTGCTTACTAGGTGCAGAGCACTGTTCTAAGTGCTGGGGGAGATACAGGGTCATCAGGTTGTCCCACGTGAGGCTCACAGTCGTAATCCCCATTTGACAGATGAGGGAACTGAGGCACAGAGAAGTGAAGTGACTTGCCCGCAGTCACACAGCTGACAAGTGGCAGAGCCGGGATTAGAACCCGTGACCTCTGACTCCCAAGCCCGGGCTCTCTCCACTGAGCCAAGCTAACTGAGACACAGAGAAGTGAAGTGACTTGCCAAGGTCACACGTCAGGTACGTGGCGGAGCCGGGATTAGAAATCGGGACTTCTGACTCCCAGACACGTGCGCTTTCCATCAGGCCACACTGCTTCCCTGCGGTTTGGGACACGCTGGAGTCAGCGATCACCTGTTCCCCGCTCCCCAACGGGCCATCCCCCTCCCACTTCCAGATGCCGCCAGCTCGGGCGGCTCATGGCAGACCAACTGGGTGGGGACGAACGGTAAGGCTTGAAGCCCAGCCTGGGTTGATAGGAAGGGAAAGAAACACCCGGGTTGCCCATCGTCATTCACCGATCGTGCCAGCTTTAATGAAGGTTGACCCGGAAGCGACAGAGGGGACGGGAATTAAGGAAGTTAGAGAGGATTGGAGATAGGAGCCAAGAGCCAGCTATGATGTTATTTGGCTCTTAACCCCTACTTCCCGGGCCCCTCGTAATTTGAGTTTCCCTCTTCTCTGACTCCCCGCTAGACTGTAAACTCACTGTGGGCAGGGAACGTGTCTACCACCTCCGCCGTGCCGTACTCTCCCGAGCGCTTATCACAGTGGTCTGCGTGCAGTAAGCGCTCAGTAAATACCACTGATCGAGTGATTATCACTACTTCTGTTACTTGAGGTGGTAATTGAAGCCACGAGAGTGGATGGGGCCAAAAGGGAGAAAAGAAAGGGGCTCACGACAGCGTCTTGAAGGACACCCACAGTTAGGTGGCGGGAAGCGGGGAAGGGCAGCTAGAGAGAGAAGAGGTCGGTAAAATCCAGGTAGGAAGCGTTTCCCGGGAAACCGAGCGGTCCACAGGGCCCAAGGTGGCCGAGAAGTTGTGGAGAATTATACCCAAGCTGATGCTACGAAAGGGAGAGAGAGCTGGCGGAGAGTTTGAAGCCAGCGGTGAAGAGTTTCCACTTGATGCAGAGGGAAAGGGGAAGACACGAGAGATTTTTGAAGATAGGAGAGAAGCGTCCCAAACGGTGTCTTAGGAAGACGATCTGGGCTGCAACATGGAGTGTCGACTGAAGGGAAGAGAAAACCGGAAGCCGGGAAACCAGCGTAGAGGCTTAGGGAGTAGTCTGACGGTGAGAGGGTGAGAGCTCGAGCCGGGTTTGGGTGGAGAGTAGTTGTAAGAGTATTTATTAAGCGCCTACTGCGTGCAGAACACGTAGTGAGTGCTGGGAGAGACGACACTTGTGGGAATCAGACACGGTCCCCGTCCTTCGGGAGGGGAGGGGGGCTCACAATCTAAAAATGAAAAGGGGGAGAGGGGACTGGCGACAGATGCCGAAGGAGAGATGAAAGAAAACACTAAGCAGACATAAAGGAAAAACAAAGCTCTGAAAAGCGGCATGGCCCAGTGGAAAGAGCATGGGGCTGGGAGTCAGGGGATCTGGGTTCCAGTCCTGACTCTGCCACATACCTACTGTGTGACCTCGGACGCGTCACTTCACTTCTCTGTGCCTCAGTTCCTTCATCTGCAAAAATGAGATTCAGTACCTGTCCTCCCTCCTACTTAGACCGTGAGCCCCGTGTGGGACCCGATCATCTTTTAGTCTACCCCAGTGCCTAGTACGGTGCTTAGCACGTAGTAAGACCTGCGCCGATTATCGTTATTATTATTATTGTTATTGCTAGGGTACCGTGGCCGGAGGAGCGGAATTTCGGACTCAGGTCCACTGGAGAGGAATGAGCGATCCAGGAAACGTGGTCGAAGAACGGGTAGCATTAAATGATTTCTCTGAACGTGAGAGCTTGAAGACGGCGAGTAGGATGACGCCAAAGTCAGGGGCTTCTTCGTCAGGGGGACAGTGATGGTGTTGTTGACCGAGATGAGAAAGTTAAAAAGAGGACTGAGGTTATGAGGAGAGATTTCGGTTTAAGTCATATCAAGCTTGAGATGCTGGCGAGATAACTGTGTGGGTGATACCCCTGGAGAAAAGAGGAAACGCCAGGTTGTATGGCAAGACGAAGGATGGGACTACTGAAATAGATTTAGGATTCATCTAGAGAGCTGAAGCTCTGCAAGCAGCCGCGCTTCCGAAGGAGGGAGTGTAGGACAAGAAGTTTTCGGGGACCCCGGCAGAGCTTTGTGGGACGAGAGAGGTGGAAGAGAAGCCAGGGAAGAGGCCGAGAAGGAGGGCGGTCGGTCAGGGAGGTGAAGCAGCGGGGCTCTGTGGAAAGAGCACGGGCCTGGGGAGTCAGAGGACCCGGGTTCTAATCCCAGCTCTGCCGATTGCTTGCTGTGTGACCTTGGGCAAGTCACTTCACTCCTCTGCACCTCAGTGCTCCTGTTCTCCCTCCTACTTAGACTGTGAGCCCCATGGGAGACAGGGACGGCGTCCGACCCAATTCACTTGTAACTGCCCCAGCGCTCGGAACAATGTTTGACACAAAGCGAGTGCTTAACAAATACCATAAAAAAAACCCAACAACCCAGGAGTGTACTCTGCCTTTGAAATGACGGTGAGATAGCATTTCCCATAAGAGGGGAATGGGCCACAGTGTTGAAGGTGGTTGAGGAATCAGAGGGTTAGGACAGAGTGGAGCCCTTGGACTGTGTTGTCGTAGATTCCTGAAAAATTAAATCAGGATGGGGAATTCTTTAGTGATGAAAAATAACTCAACTTCCAGAATATCAAAAAATTTTTTGAGGAAGTTACGTAATCAGTGATTTAAAAATGCACAGAAATATTTCCCGTAGCCAGATCATCTGCTTTCCAAAATATAAACAGAAAGTGCAATTGTTGATTTTTGTTTACTTTCTACTTAGCATTTTGCAGTCATTCTGGAAGATGATTTACTTGAGCCATTTTACTAGAACAGATTGTCTCGTGTCTACTCCAGCACTTGGAAAATCTCGGTTAGAAAGTGTGTTCTAGGAATAGAACGCTAGAGGGTAAAAAAATCCATTGGTCATGCATGTGCACGTCTGCAAAGCTAACGGACATGTTCAATAAACTCATTTTTGCTTGAACACGGGGGTTACGTTCTCACTCCACGCCGCTCTGAGGAAAACCCAGTTAGTACTCAGGGTTTCCGGCAGTGAATTTGTATCCTCCGCTTCTTTCCACGCTGCATCGTCCCGGATCCATGTCGTTGAACATTCCCTAATAATTCCCTAATGACAATCTAGCCCAAGTGTGTCGTGAAGACAGCTTCTGGCCATCCTGGATAATTATATAATTGTCCGGGGCGGTCGAAGAAACCGCCACTGTCAGTGAAATTTACCTATGGGCGCAGGTGTGACTGACTGAAAGGGCTATTGAGGAATCCACAATCCCAACCACACTGTGAACGTACAAAGATTGTCCCTTTTCGTGCGGTCACGTTTGTTACCTGTGGGGCTTGGAGCTATTTTTGCCCCCTTGTCTCATGAGTTTTACAAAGCTTTTGCTCAAAAAGAGCTGCTCCCTTCTGGATCGCAGTGGGCCACGCACGGTTGTCTCCCAGTTGTCAGGTTTGTTGTTGTTTTTTTAAATGGTATTTGTTAAGTGATTACTATGTGCCAGGCACTGTAGTAAGTGCTGGGGTCGTTACAAGTTAATCAGGTTGGACACAGTCCCTGTCCCCCATAAAGCTCACAGTCTTCATCCTCATTTTACAGATGAGGAAGCTGAGGCAGAGAGAAGTGAAGCGACTTGCCCAGCGGTGCGCAGCGCACATTATGCGCTTAACAAATACCATAGTTATTATAAAGTGGCAGAGCTGGGATTCAAATCCAGGTCCTTCTGACTCCTTACTGTGTGCCAAGGCCTGTTCTAAGTGCTGGGGTAGAGAGGTGAGAGGTGGAAGAGGGTAGCAGTGGGGAGAGGGAGTAAAAGGCGAAATGAAGGGATGGCTTAAATCTATCATTCATATTTATTGAGCACCTACGGTGTGCAGAGCACTGTACTGAGTACTTGAGAGAGTACCGTAGAGTTCAGGGACACAATCCTTACCCCCGGAGAGCTTGCAATCTAACAAGGGAGACGGAAACATCACCTTTAGATAGGAATTGGGCCTTGAATAGCTGAGTAGGTAAATTGTCATGTACAAAAGCGATCGTTCACCAAAGGGGCCGTAAACGCCAAAAGAAAAAAAAAAAATCCGAGGGCGTGCAAGAGTGCCGAGAGGATGTAACCCGGGGAGAAGAAAAATGAATCCGGGAAATTTTCCTGGAGGTGGAATTTCAGAAGGGCTTTGAAGATGGGAAGAGCTGAGATCTGGTGGATTTGATAGGAAAAGGCATTCGGGCGGAGGAAAGGGCATGAGCCAGGGCTTGAAGGTGGGAAATTTGGCTGACAAAGCCCGGTGAGAAGGTAAGCTTGGGAGGAATGGAGAGTGCGCGCTGGGATGTCCCAGAAGAGCGTGGTTAGGGAAGAGGGAGCTGATGGAGTGCCTCAAAGCCAGCAGTCAGGAATTTCCATTCGACGGAGAGACGACCGGGTAGCCATCGAAAGTTTTTGAGGAGGGCAGAGATGCGGGCAGAAGGACGTTTTAGAAAGCTGGCCTGAGCGGCAGAGTGGACCACAGATCGGAGAGGGGAGAGGCTGGAAGCAGGGAGGCCAGGAAAGAGGCTGATAAAATAGTCTCCCTGCGTTATGACCAACACTGGGACTAGATCCTGGCTATTTTCATCGAGAGCGAGGGGCGGATCCCGGATTTACATTCGGGGACAATATGTTTTCTTCTATATTTTGCCGAACATTCTATGGTTTGTATTGTTGTGTTTGCGAATCTGAAATCAGTTATGCTCGAATGGCCTGGATTATTTGGGGAATACATACCGCAAACACTTTTAGATGAGGACGCACTGTCTGCAAAGGGGATTGGGTCTGATTACTTTACACCTACCCCACTGCTTTGGCAGAGAATAAGTACATCATCATCATCATCACCACCATCATCACCATCATCATAATTAAGTGCATGCCGCTGAGAAGCAGCGTGCCTTGGCGGGTAGAGCGTGGGGCTGGGAGTCAGAAGGACCTGGGTTCTAATCTGGCTCCGTCACATGTCTGCCGTGTGACCCCGGGCAAGTCCCTTCACTTCTCCGGGCCTCAGTTCCTCATCTATAAAAATGGAGATGAGACAGGGACAGGGACTGGGTCCAACCTGACGGACGCGTGTCTATCCCAGCGCTTAGAACAGCGGTCGGCGTATAGTAAGCACTTTACAAGTATCATCATTATCATCATCATCACATACGGAGCACTGTGTCCCGAACACGGCAAGTATCGAGTGATGCTGCGCTTATTCATCGACAGAGGATCTTCAAAAGGCGCTTCAACAGAGAAGGGTGTCCCCGAAGGACCTGTTAAACCCAGAGAACCGGTTAATCTTGCCATTAGAAGGGCCTCTGGGACTCCTCCAGGCATCCGTTCTCCCTCCTACTTAGGCTGTGAGTCCCAGGTGGGTCCCGATGATCCACCCCAACGCTTAGGCCGGTGTGGGGTACGTAGTAGGCGCTTAACGAGCCCCGCGATCAATCGATCCACGGTATTTATCGCGCCCTAGGTGCGGAGCCCCGTACTAAATGCCCGGGAGTGTACCGCCGAGTCAGCAGGCGCGTTCCCTGCCTACAACGGGACAGGCCGTAATCCGAATAAGGAATTCGTAGTAAATAATGTAAAGACGTGTGTGCGTGCTGCGAGGGTGGGGTGGATAGCAAATGGCCCAAATCCCTGTTATCATTATTCATTCAATAGTATTTATTGAGCACTGACTATGTGCAGAGCACTGTACTAAGCACTTGGAATGTACAAATCGGCAACAGATAGAGACAATCCCTGCCCGTTGATGGGCTTCCATTTCCGCGTGGCTCGGTGGTGGAAAGAGCCCGGGCTTGGGAGTCAGAGGTCATGGGTTTGAATCCCGCCTCCGCCGCCTGTCAGCTGTGTGACTGTGGGCAAGTCACTTCACTTCTCTGTGCCTCAGTTCCCTCATCTGTAAAATGGGGATGAAGACTGTGAGCCTCACGTGGGACAACCTGATTACCCTGTATATCCCAGCGCTTAGAACAGTGTTCTGCACATAGTAAGCGCTTAACAAATGCCAACATTATTAATGACAAAGATGATGGTATTAGTTAAGCGCTTACTGCGTGCCAAGCACTGGTCTAAGCACCGGGGCAGAGACAAGGCGATCAGGTCGTCCCCCGTGGGGCTCCCGGTCTCCATCCCCATTTTCCAGATGAGGTCCCCGAGGCCCAGAGAATACTACTGATAATAATGGTGGTATTTGTTAAGCGCTTACTCCGTGCACAGCACTGTGCTAAGCGCCGGGGGGAGGGGCCTACAAGGTGATCAGGTCGTCCCCCGTGGGGCTCCCGGTCTCCATCCCGGCTCGGCCACTTGTCAGCTGTGTGACTTTGGGCAAGTCACTTAACTTCTCGATGCCTCAGTCACCTCATCTGTAAAATGGGGATTTAAGACTGGGAGCCTCACGTGGGACGACCTGATTCCCTTGTGTCATCCCCCAGCGCTTAACAAATACCAACATAATAATAATAATGATCTCCATTTTCCACATGAGGTCCCTGAGGCCCAGAGAATACTGCTGATACTAATTTGTTAAGCGCTTACTATGTGCAGAGCACTGTGCTAAGCGCCTGGGGGGAGGGGGCTACGAGGCGATCAGGTCGTCCCCCGTGGGGCTCCCGGTCTCCATCCCCATTTTCCGGATGAGGTCACTGAGGCCCAGAGAAGTGAAGTGGCTGGCCCGGAGTCCCACAGCGGACAAGCGGCGGAGTCGGGATTCGAACCCACGGCCCTCCGACTCCCGAGTCCGGGCTCCCGCCCCTGAGTCACGCTGCCTTCTCCCAACGGTCGAGGGCCGGCATTTCGGGGGGAAGGATGGGGGGAGGAATAGAGAAGCGGCGTGGCTCAGGGGCAAGAGCCCGGGCTTGGGAGGCGGAGGTCATGGGTTCGAATCCCCGCTCCGCCACTCGGCAGCCGGGTGACCGTGGGCGAGTCACGTCACCGCTCGGGGCCTCAGTTCCCTCGTCTGCAAAACGGGGATGAAGACCGGGAGCCTCGCGTGGGACGACCCCGTCTCTCCCCCGGCGCTTAGGACAGTCATTCGATGGTATTTGCCGAGCGCTTCCTACGCGCGGAGCACTGTACTGAGCGCTCGGTAACGGATAGAGACCGGCCCTGCGCTCTGTCGGGGGGGGGGGGGGGGGCGGACAAGAACGATGGCAACCAATAGAATCAAGGGGATGAGCATCTCATTGAAACGACAGCAAATCAACAGTGCTCGGCACGTAGTAAGCGCTTGACCGGATACCGGCCTTATTATTAAATCCTTCGCTATTGTTTTAATGAGATGTTGTTCCCCTCGACTCTATTTATTGCCATCGTCCTTGTCCGTCTCCCCCGATCAGACCGTGAGCCCTTCAGAGGGCGGGGACTGTCTCTGTTGCCGATCTGTCCATTCCGGGCGCTTGGTCCGGTGCTCTGCACGTAGTAAGCGCTCAGTAAATACTATCGAATGAACGCTCGCCCTCCTCTGGGCCCGCGGACCGGTTCGGTTTCCAAGAAGCGGAGACGGGGAGGGAGGGAGAGGGGACGGCCCCGAAGCGGTTTCTCTTCTGCCCCGCGTAGAAGCCGATTGCGTCGACGCGCCCTCCCCCGGGGGGAGGGGGGGGGGGGGGGTCAGGGGGCTAGACATGCCCTCGCCGGGGCCCCCGGCCTGCGATCGGATCCGGGGCTCGGCTGCCATCGGATCGCCACGTAGCGGGAAACCCTCTCCCTCGCTGGCAGGTATCGTGGCGTCGGTTAAGCGCTGCCTATGTGCGGGCCGCCGGACCGAGCGCTGGGGTGGAGACGAGCGGATCGGGTGGGACACGGTCCCCGCCCTCCCCCTGGGGCTCCCCGGGCTCGATCCCCACTTCTGTGCGGAGCGGGGCCTCGGCGGCCGGCAGACGAAGGGATGAGCAGGACGAGGGTGCCGGTCAAGCGCCTCCAGACGAGCCAGTCCGGTTGGACACAGTCTCGATCTCTCATTGCGCCGCTGAGGCGACGGGAGGCCGGAGAAGTCACTCGTCCGGGCGGGATCCGAACCCACGACCGTCGGGTTCCGAGGCCCGCGCTCTAGCGGCTCCGCCGGCTGCGGAGCTGGGCCCCGGGGACTCCTCCTGCCCCCTCCCCCCCGCCTCTCCATCCTGCCACCCCGGGGGCCCCCGCGGAAAGCTCACTTTCCGCACCACCCGGAAAGAGCACGGGAGAAGGGTCATCGAGGGGTCGGAGCCCCGACCGCCGAGACCGCTGACCGACTCGCGTCTTCCTTCCCCGGACAGGACAGGAGGACCGGAGGTCCCACTGGGTCGCCCGATCGCCAGCCTTGGAAGTGAGTGAGTCCTCTCTACCCCTGGCGTCCAATCTTTCCCGAGGGAGTTCGACGGGCCGGTCGGGGATGGGGCCGGGAGCCCGACGGGTCGGGCGACTCGGGCGTCCGAATTGAAAACCCGGCCTGGGGATGTCGTTTAAGCCCGCGCCCGTGAACGGGGGTCGGCGGGCGGCTGAACTGCCGACTGCCCCGCTTCCCGTTTCCCGAGAGAGATCCGAGGCGACTCTCGACAACCGCGACCGAAGGCTCCTGGCGATTTCCAGAAAGAAAAAGATAAAGACAGGGTGGCGGCGCCGCCAATACCGAGTCCTCGCAATGCCGAGGACTTTCGGGAATCACGCGGCCGCCCGGAAAAGGCGTGGGGACGGCCGAAGTGGGAGTGGTGCGCTAGGCCCAGTGTTTGGGCACGGCGGTTGGCCTAAATACGGAGGCGGAGCCCCGAGTGAGCAGATTTTAATGAGGGGGGCCGGGGGAAGACCTCACCTGTCCACCCTCGGGATGACTTTGAGTGGCTGGGACAAGTCGCTCGCTCTCTCTGCGCCTCCGTTGCCTCACGATAAGAATGCCGACGGCGTTTGTTAAGCGCTCGCTCCGTTCTAAGCGCTGGGGCGGATACGAGGTCATCAGGTTGTCCCGCGTGGGGCTCGCAGTCTTCATCCCCGTTTTCCGGATGAGGTCACCGAGGCGCAGAGAAGCCAAGTGACCGGCCCAAAGGCGCGCAGCAGATAGATGGGTATCCTCCTCGGTGAAACGAGGATGATACTTGCCCCGTAAGGTCGCGATGGGCGGGGAACACGTCTGCTGAGCGCTCGGTACGGTGCCCCGCGCGTAGTGAGCGCTCAATAAATACTATCGATGGATGGGTTGGTAAGCGCTCGGATACCACTGATTGAGCCTCAGGCAGGACAGAGACCGTGACACCTCATAACTAACTGGCTATCTAGTGGCTCAGAGGTAGAGATTTCTTTAAAAAGGGGACATTTTAAAACACGTATTAAAGGAAGGATCTTTTTTTTTACCCGATCGTCAGTCGGTAAAAAACGATTCCCTTCAGATGGCGAGCCCGTTACGGAACTGGGCTTGGGTCTGACCTGAATATTTTCTATCTTTTCCCATGCTTAGTTGAGTGCTTGACACACAGTAGATGCTTAACAAGCACCGCAGTTAACTTTAAATACTAGAATGAAATTAAAAGGGACTTAAAAACTCAGCCATTTCATTCTGGTAAGCAAAAACAAATCTTTCGCAGAATCATTTATCCATTCCAGAGTGTCTTGACCGCTAAACTTTAAATGGCTATCGCCTGGCCACGCGGTATTCGTTAGCTTCCAAGTCTCAAGATTAGTAGGGTTGTCTCGGTAGTTGTGTAAGCATCCCGGAAATGATAGCTGTCATTCGATCTACAGATAGACTTCCTGCTTTCACAAATTTCAGCTCTGGGTTGGTTTGTTTTGGTTTTTTTCCTCGTTATTTTCCCACCTTTCTATCTTCATCTGCCCGTGGCCATTTAGCAACCAAGAATTTTCTGAAGCGAGACCTGATGTGAACCGTTACGGTGTTCAGGAACCTCCATCTGAGCACTGATTATTCTTTTCCCTTACTCCGGATAAATCAACGTGGACGTTTCTGATTTTGCTGGGTGTTTTCATGTTTTATGGCGGTCATAACTCCTTTACGCATTTGAAGTTTATACTTGAGGAAGGTAATTCCAGATTTCCTCCTCCGTGTTGCGGATCACCTGTCTCTTCTCTAACAGTTGTGTAGATTTGGGTTGATCAATCGATGGTATCTATTGAGCACTTCCTGTGTGCAGAGCACAGTACTGAGCGCTCGGGAGAGTACAGTATAACAGAGTTGGTAGCACGTTCCCCGCCCCTAACGAGCTTACGGTCTAAAGGGTTGAGAGACAATCAGAAAATAACCGTTACATCTGAGACCCAACCCGAACCCACGAACGGCGCATCATGTACTCGCTGGACCGGTTTGCCGTCTTCGGCCATTTGAAATAAAAACGGTAGTGCTTGCTGAGTAGGAATAGTGATATTACAGAAAGGAGATGCTTTTTCTTGTCGTAAACGGACTCTGGACTGCAGCAAGACCTAGTGTCCCGTTACTACAGAAGTGGAAAACACCATCACAGCTCATGCTCTCCGTAATTGCGATATTGTATTAAAAAAAACCAAAAAAGGAACTATTAGTTTCAGGCAGTAGAATTCAATTTTCTGTTTCTCAACTGTAAGGAGAATTACTAAAATAATCTCATAGCGAAGCTGGCATTGCAGTGGGTCTTTATCCGATTAAGGAAAATCCCAAGACCTCACATAGAGCGGCTGTGACGTCACTATAATATTTTAATACATGTTTGTGAAAGAAGAATGTGGTGAATCACAGGTTATTTCCTATTCACGCAAGTTTAGCCCTAGGCTTTCTTAGATAAAAGTCACTTCTTTGATGGTTAGAAATAGGTTTTGACACATCTCTGCGCATAAATATCTCTAACCAAATAATCGCCAACTAAATCAGTTGAATTAACAACTGTGCTTATTTTCAGGCCTGTTTTTAACTTCTGATATAGCCCTTGGCCAATTGACACATCTCTGCTTAGATTAGAACCGAGGAAGAGCCCACTCTCGGTTGAGTTAGAACGATAGAATCCTAGAGCTGGACAGATTTTGTCTGAGGTCATGTGGCCCAGCCCTCTGCCTCCGAGTAGGGGAATACCTAAACCAGTGGCGCCGGCAATGTTTTATTTTTCTCCTGATGTGGTCCTCAGGGAATCTGGAAAATTTCAGAAAAACCAAAAACCAACACAATTGCCAGAAGCATATGTGCATCATAGTAATAATGATGATGATGATGATGATGGTATTTATTCGGTGCTTCCTGTGTTCCCAGAGCTGTACTAAGCACTGGGGGTAAATACAAGGTAATTAGGACAGACACAGTCCCTCTCCCACACAGCGCTCACATTCTAAATAAGGAGGGAGAATGGGTATTTTACAGATGAGGAAATTGAGGCACAGAGAAGTTAAGTGGCTTGCTTAAGGTCACACAGCAGACAAGGAGCAGAGCCGGGATTAGAATCCAGGTCATCCAACTCTCGGGCCCAGGCTCTTTCCACTGGGTCACACTGCTTCCCTAAGACATTCCTCTTACTGAATCACAGTTGGGTGGCATATCTGGGGAGTGTTGGGGAAAAGATGCTGTTGGGATACTTGGTCCTCTCTGTCCCGGATGAGGGTGCCCGTTCTCCGTCTCCGGCAGGGTATCCAAGTGATCTGGGGGGAGGGAGAAGCCCAGTTGATGGGCAGACCGCTGCACTGAAGGACTGACTGTCTTGAAGCCACCCCAGCATTTAGTGCCGTGCTTGGTACATAATGCTCTCTTAATAAATGCCATTATCATTACAGTTATACAATCCAACCCTTTTCAAATAGCTTTAGAATTTTAATGATATCCGGAAATCCATTTTGCACCGCTTGAAGCCACAAAATTTGATCCATTTTCTTGAAAATTGCAGCCCTGGCCTAAACCATCCAGGACCGACAGCTAGCCTGTTCTTTTTTAAAAAAGATCGACGGGGTGGAGAGTCCGCAATGTCTTCCGGTGGTTTTATTCTTGTGTTCGGTCACCCTGTTAGTTAAGAAGTTCTTCCTTACCTCTAACTTGACTCCGTCTTTACTGCCATTTAAACCGGTTTCCTTTCGTCTGGCCCCCCGGGGAGAGGGTGAATTGGTCTAAGTCCCCATGAAAACACTACAGATTCCCAAAGGCAGTTTTTGAGTCCCATCTTTTATTCTCTAGGCTTCACAACCTCAAACAGTAATCTTTTCTTCCGCTCAAGTTTTAGGTTGTCACAGGAGATGAAGATATTGCCCGTCTTTACATTCATGCTCGATTGGCAGTTGCTGAATGGTAAGAAGCTATTTCACATCATTAGGTATTTTCTTTCAGCGTTCAGGTTCATGAGCTATAGTTCAACACCACTATAAAATGATATACCTGATCATCACAGTAAATTTTAAAAAACGTAAAAACCCATTGTGAAAAGTGGCAGACTGACATCCCGGAAGACTGCAGGGCTCCGTTCAAACCGTATCTTCATATGTGTGTCTCCAACTTATTCCAGAGTAACTCTCTCTAAGATCTAAGATCTCTTCAACCTTCTGCAAAGGGCTGCCGTCGAATTCACCGAGGAGTCAAAGAGAAGCCTGTGGTCGTGAGAAGTGAGGTCTATTTGAATTCAAGCAAAAGAAAAGTTCCCTTAGATGCGCTATCTTATGGGCAATTCTTACAAGTAGGCAGAGGACAAAAAAATAAAGCCTCTACCTAAAGTAAAAGATCCACATAAGAAAATAAACCAGTATTCTAATTAATTTGAATGATACTTTATTTTATATATTTTATTTGGTTTGTAATAATTTTCTTTATTAGGATTCTAACCCTTGCTATTCTTACTAAGATTTAACCAGCCGTTACTCTGGGCAAAGCTCTGTATTAAGCCGAAGCAGCATGGCCTACCGGCTGGAGCTCAGGGCTGGGAGTCCGAAGGACCTGAGTTCTAATTCCGGCTCTGCCACTTGTCTGCTGTGTGACCTTGGGCAAGTCACTTCATTTCTCTGTGCCTGTTAACCTCATCTGTAAAATGGGGATTAAGACTGTGAGTCCTATGTGGGACTGTGTCCAACTTGGTTAACTTGTATCTTTCCCAGTGCTTAGTACAGTGCCCGGCACTTAGTAAGGGCTTAACGAATACCGTGGAAGAAAAAATTCATTTATTCATTCAATAGTATTTATTGAGCGCTCACTGTGTGCAGAGCACTGAACTAAGCGCTTAGAATGTACATTTCGGCACCAGATAGAGACGATCCCTGCCCGTTGACGGGCTCACGGTCTAATCGGGGGAGACAGACGGCAGAGCGAAACAGAACGAAACAAAAACAAGACAACATGATCACGATAAGTAGAATCAAGGGGATGTACACCTCATTAACAAAATAAATAGGGTAATAAATAATATATACAAATGAGCACAGTGCTGAGGGGAGGGGAAGCAGAGGGAAAAGGGGGGGGGGACCTCAGTCTGGGAAGGCCTCTTGGAGGAGGTGAGTTCTCAGTAGGGCTTTGAAGAGGGGAAGAGAGTCAGTTTGGCGGAGGTGAGGAGGGAGGGCATTCCGGGACAGCGGGAGGACGCGGGCCAGGGGTCGACGGCGGGACAGGCACGAACGGGGGACGGTGAGGAGGTGAGCGGCAGAGGAGGGGAGCGTACGGGGTGGGCAGTAGAAAGAGAGAAGGGAGGTGAGGTGGGTGGGGGCAAGGTGATGGAGAGCTCTGAAGCCAAGAGTGAGGAGTTTTTGTTTCATGCGGAGGTCGATAGGCAACCACTGGAGGTTTTTGAGGAGGGGAGTGACATGCCCAGAGCGTTTCTGTAGGAAGATGATCCGGGCAGCTGAATGAAGAATAGACTGGAGCGGGGAGAGACAGGAGGAAGGGAGATCCGAGAGAAGGCTGACACAATAATCCAGTCGGGTTATCACGAGAGCAAAAAATGAAGCGCGAGCCTGATTACAGGACGGTCATTTAGCACACAGACCCTAGCCCACGAGGGGCTCACAATCTAAGCGGGGGATGGCTATAGAGCAGTAAAAGTATATTACCGAATAAGTTAAAATTGCATAATCCAAAATATAAACTGCAAAATATGTAAGCAAAAACAGCTCACGGGTATGTCACCGTTCCTGGCCGACAGTCCTTGGTTACGACTGTCCCATACTGCAGCTGTCGGGAAGGCAGGCTTGGCTCTCGTCCTGTCCGGAGGGATGGAGGGAGCAACCCCGGCTATCTAGCGGAGTCCCCCGTGGTGAGGCGGCAGACTCACCCTGGCCGTGTGGAGCCTAGTTTCTCCCTGCTCGCCACTCCTGCAGGGAGCAGGCCTTGACTCCCGCGCGGCGCCGGGCCGGAGAAGGGAGGCTGCCGATTGCTCGGTGGAGAGGCAGAAGGGTCTTTAAACAAACCTATCAGAAAGAGGATTTATTTCATGGTGCGGATTCTTTGGGGGAAAATTCTAGGGCTAGCACGCCGGGAGAAATACGATACCTGCTTCCTTATCTTTAAGGAATTTTTGCTTTGGTAAGTGGAGAGGCAAAGGGCCTTTAAACAAACCTACCAAAAAGAGCATTTACCTTATGGTGTGGATTCTCTGGGGGAAAATTCTAGGGACAGCATTCTGGGAGGAATACAGTATCTGCTTCCTCATCCCTAAGGAACTTTCACGTCTAAATTTGGGTTTGTTTTTCAGCTCTGTTCGAGGTGGAGGTTCTTAAAGAATCATTTACAGTGGTCTATGGCAGTAATGTGACAATGGAATGCAGTTTTCCCTTTAAAGACCGTTTAGATCTTGAAGCATTATCTGTTTATTGGGACACAGAGGATGATAAACACATCGTCAAATTTGTAAAGGGTAAGGTAGATCTTAAAATCCAGCATCACAGCTACAGAGGTAGAGCAACGTTGTTAAAGGATAAGCTGCTTCTGGGGAAGGCCATGCTTCAGATCACCAATGTCCAACTGACAGATGCTGGGGTTTACCGCTGCCTGATTGGCTATGAAGGAGCAGACTACAAGTGGATAACTCTGACAGTACAAGGTGGGTCTCCTTAGCAATTATGTACTGATGTGTATCGTTCCTCGGAATGTATAATTTACGTGCTGGACGTATGTGTACGTACGTCCAGCAGGGTGAATTATTCTGAGTACTTCTTTTGTTAAAATTGTTTTGTCTGTCTCCCCCCATTAGTGCATAAGTTCACTGTGTACAGGGAACATAAATTGTGTACCTCTGTACTTTTTCAAGTCTTTGGTACTGTGCGTGGCTCCTAGTGGGTGCTCAATAAATGCCGTCGCTTCCACTACTATGACTACCACTGGTAGAAGAAGACAGTAACCTCATTTCGACACCTTTAGATTCTAGGGTGAGCCCTTATGCGCTGGCTGGACAACTTTAAACAAGACGAGAATAATACCTCCTTATGTCAAACACTATTATTGTTCTATTTTCTAAAATCTACAGTCATTTTCTTCCTCCAGGTCTCTGAATACTCTTGAAAACCAAAAATTTATACCCAGAAAAACTCCACGACAGGGTCACACTCAAACAATTTAGATGTTTTATCCTACCATTTGGCATAGATCAGTCATAAGAGGCAAGAAAATTTGATTGTATAATGGAGACTGTTCTCTAGATAGAAGGAACTATGATGACCAGGAGGAATATAATTGTAATATTGATGGACAGGAGTCTACGCCAGTCATTTCTTTAGGTGCTGTTGGCAGTTTTGTGCATATAAATTCCTGAGCTTCACATATACCATCTGTGTAAATTTTATAGGAATTAAAGCTTTCCAGATTGCAGAAGAGAGCCCCTATACTTCTGTTGTTTTGACTAACCTGAAAGGCTCTTGTATTCATAAGGAGCGTCAGGAAGATTAGGCTTTCTAATTAAAAAAAAACAACTATTTACAATTAGGAGACCTAAAAATAAATGCCAGTTCTGAACACAAAATGATCAAGGAGTGGGTAGAACTGGAGCCACTCACTGGTGACTCATTTCAGTCACGGAACCAGGCAGGGGCCAGTTTAAGGGTCTACTCATTCATTCATTCAATAGTATTTATTGAGCACTTACTATGTGCAGAGCACTGTACTAAGCACTTGGAATGAACAAGTCGGCAACAGATAGAGACAGTCCCTGCCGTTTGATGGGCTTACAGTCAGTGGGCCCCAGACAATGGAAGCCAGAATTACTGGGACAATTTTTAAAACACGGTGGTGGGCAGAGGTAGGAATATGTTGAAGGGGAGGGGGTGCCGCGCTAAGAACTTGGGAGGAGAGAAAACGCTCTCCTCTGACAACTGTGATGGGCCTCCTGAGAGCTGCCGGTCCCTCTAGGAATTATAGCATGTTTCCTTCCACTGCTAATTCATTTCATTTCACTTCCCTACATTTAATGTTTCTTCTTGCTATTTTTCGGCTACTGTAATGCTATAACACTGAGCCGATTGTAATCCTGTCAAAGGGTCTAAAGAACTAAAGTGTTAGCTCGGGGTCCAGGCTGCAACAGTGGGGGAGATATAGGGGCTTAAAGGGGCTGATTTTTTTGTTTTGTTTGCTTTGGTTTGGTCATAAATCCTGTCTAGAGGACAGGGAACGAGTCTTCTAGAGAAGACAGAAAATGAATCTTTTAGATTAGGCAGGAAATGAGTCTTTTAGAGTAATCCAACACCTAGTAATGTACAGCAAATGCCTAGATTGAACAGGGTTAAAGAGGTCTTTGTCAAGCGATCGGATTTAGATATATCTTGCCTTGGGAAGTTGGTGGTAAGCCCTGGTACAGTGCTCTGCACACAGTAAGTGCTCAATAAATATAATTGGTGGCAGTTAACTTTCCTAATTACATTAAAGTGGATTTCACTCCTAAATGATTCAACCTCTTCCATCTATTTTAATTCTCTGGTTATGGGATAAAGTATTTTTAACTATGGACCTGTCAGTTTTGGAAGGGCAGGAAATGTGCCATATTTTTCCTCTTGAATTCCCTGAGTACGGTGCACAGTGAACACTCAATATATACTGATGCCTGACAAATAGCAATTTTGGGGGTAGTCCTGGGGAGAAGAAGGTATTGGTTGTCACCCAAAATGAAGGAATTTACCCCACACAGATGAAAATGAGGATAAGGTCTTCAGAATTGTAGAGGAAAATATGAGGATCACAGTGTTTGACCCTACTCATCAGTAATATAGTCAAGGTTCTCAGAATAATGAACCCTATCCCTAATCCACTTTAATATCTGCGTCCTGCTCTAGCTTGTCGTCAGCAGGGTTTGTGTCTGCTAACTCTGTTGTACTGTACTCTCCCAAGCGCTTAATAGAGTTCTCCGCGCATAGCAAGTGCTCAGGAAATACCACTGATTGATTGATTAGTGAAATTCTAGTCCCATCACTGCAACTAGTAGTGGTAATAGTGTTTGTTAAGTACTTACTGTGAGCAGAGTGCCGTACTAAGTGCTAGAACATTTCAGTACTGAAACTGAATTTGGGCACCACCTCCTAGTTATTCATTTCGTGATGGCCCTTTCACCCTTTTTTCGAACTTCATTTATCCACTTGCCATACTCTGTGAATGGCATTGGTTTTACGATGCCAAAATATTTGATGACCTATGCGTAATAAATGCACTTTTATGAAAGTCCTGCTACCCATGCTCCAAAGTTAACAGGCTAGCCTCTGCTATTCAAAGAAACAAAACAAAACAAAAACACCCTTCCCTGGATCCCACAACGCCATCTAGCTACCGCTCCATCATTATCTCCCATTTCTGTCCAAACTTCTTGAGTAGGTGTCTACACCCGTTGCTTCCTTTCCTCCGACTCCCTTCTTGACTCTCCTCAATTTGGTCTCCCCATCCTTTACTCCACTCTGGCCGCACTCTGCAGAGACACCAATATTCTCCTCAGAATCATATTCAATGGAATCTAGTATGGCCTAATCGGTCTTGACCTCTCGACCACCTTAAACTCCGTTGGCGATTCCCTTCTCCTTGGAGTGCTCTCGGACCTTGGTCTCGCCAATGTGATCCCCGGATCTCCTCCTGCCTCTCTGACCACTCCTCAGTTTCATTTGCTGGCTCCCCTTTTACCTCCAGTCCTCTGTGGGTCCTCTGTTCTTGGTCCCTCCAACCCCTTGATCGCATTCTTCTCCTGGCCTGATGCTCCCTACATCCCCAAACCTCAGCCCTCTTGAGCTTCTAAAGCCCTTCCAAAAGCCCATCACCTCCTGGAAGCCTTCCTTGATTTATTCCCAATGCCTCAACTTATATGCCCAGGGGCTTTTATGTATCTAGCACATGAGGGCAGCAATGCATCACCCAAACCTGCTTTCAGCTCATATATGTTTATAACCACCCTCGGCACTTATTCATTCATTCAATAGTATCTATTGTGCGCTTACTATGTGCAAGGCACTGTACTAAGTGCTTGGAATGTACAATTCGGCAACAGATAGAGATAAGCCCTGCCCAGTAACGGGCTCACAGTCTAGACGGCAAAACAAAACAGAACAAAACAAGACAACATCATCAAGATAAATAGAATCAAAGAGCTATACACCTCATTAACAAAATGAATAGATAATAAATAATATATACAAATGGGCACAGTGCCGAGGGGAGGGGAAGGGGGAAGAGCAGAGGGTGCCGGAGGAGACGACTTACGTATATATTCAGCGCTTGCATATATATTCGGTTATTTATTCTGATACTTTATCCCGGCATATTTGTTCAGCTCCCTATCTGCACCCCATCCTTCCTATTGCTTGTAGGAATTGTACATAATTCTATATAACTTTCTTTCCCGTGAGATAAGCACTTAATACAGTGCTCTGCACACAGTAAGCACTCAGTAAATACAGTGGAATGAATGGCAAGTTTTTTTGGACAGGGAATGTATGTTCTGTTTCTCTAGACTGTAAGCTCATTGTGGCCAGGGAAGGTGTCTGCCAACTCTGTCATACTGTACTCTCCCAAGAGCTTAGAACAGTGCTCTGCACAGAGTAAGCGCTCAATAGATAGAGAAGCAGCATGGCCTAGCGGTCAGAGCACGGGTCTGGGAGTCAAGAGGACCTGGGTTCTAATCCCGGCTCTGCCACTCGTCTTCTGTGTGTCCTTGGGCAAGTCACTTTACTTCTCTGTGCCTCAGTTACCTCATCTGCAAAATGGGGATTAAAACCGTGAGCTCCATGTGGGACATGGACTGTGTATTTACTGTGCTTAGTTCAGTGCCTGGCACATGGTAAGGGCCTAACGAATACCACAAAAAATAAATAAATACGATTGACCGATTGATTCCGCTCTCATTTCCCAAGCACTTAGTGTAGTGATTTGCACTCAGTAGATTCTTAATAAAGAGCTTTGATTGAGACAACACATATGTTTTTGTGCTCTATGCAGAGAAGCAGAATTCCCTAAAAACTAGCCTGGAATAATATACTTTTTAATCACCTGGGTAGATGATATCAGAGAAATACGTTTGTCTCTGTGAAATGAAAATGCTTTCCTAATGCCCCTTTGTTCATTATTTAGCCCCTTACAGCAAAATAAACCAAAGAATTTCGAGGAATCCAACTACACTGGAATATGAAATGACCTGCCAGTCAGAGGGTTATCCAGAAGCAAGCGTAATCTGGAAAAACAATTACCACGAAGACCTCAGTGACAAGGCCATCACGAACTCTTCACGTGGACCTGATATGCTGTTCAACGTGACCAGCACACTCGGAATCAACGCCACAGTGAATGATACCTTCTACTGCTTTTTCTGGAATAAAAAAGCTGAAGAAAACACCACAGCTGTCTTAATCATCCCAGGTAACTTTCTGGATCATAATACTAACAAGCTAGGTAGCTAGATGGGTCGATGGATTCAGTCCTTCATTCATTCCGTCGCATTTATTGAGCGCTCACTGTGTTCAGAGCACTGGACTGTCAGTTAATCAATCAATGGTACCGAGTGCTTACTATGTGCAGAGCACGGTACGAAGCGCTTGGGAGAGTATACTGCAACAGAATGAGCGAGCCTGTTTCTTGCAGTGTAGAGTTGTCCTTCGTATTTGAAGAGGAAGAAGCTACGAGGGTGAAACTCTCTCTGAGTTTTCAACCCCGGGTCTTCCGCCAAGATGGCTCTTCCTGGTGTGGCTGCCACTGAGCTACTCTGTGCTAGACTCTCAGAGACTCCAATGGGACTCCCTGAGGTTCGTGCCCACAGCACACAGATGGGAAGTCCAGGGAGTTGGTGGTGGCTGGCTGCAGTGGTGGCAGAAAGGGTGGTTTTCCTTTACGTTTGGCTCCAGGTGTTGCCGCTCCGCTCCGCCAGAAGGAAAAGATGTCGCCTTGGCTCTAGTGAATGTTCCTCGCGTACGTGAAGGCAGGGAGAGGGCAAGTGAGAGGAAGCGGCTTGAAAGGGGAAGAGCCGTACGCGAGGAGACCGGATGGGAGGGCGGCGTGCGTGAGGTGAGGGGATCAGGCAGAGGTGTTTACTGAGCGCTTACTGTGTGCAGAGCACCGACCGAGCTCTTTGGAGAGTACAACAGAGTTGGTAGACACGTTCCCTGGCCACATCGAGTTTACAGTCTAGGGGACGGACTGGCGTATTCGGGGCTCAACTCATATTGGGAGAGGTGTGACGTGGCACCTCTCCCGGAGACTGAAATGTCTCCTCCCAGTTGGGGAGGCTGGAGAACGGGATGAGGGGAAAGAGAGAGCGGAAGTTCTGCCACTTCTGCTCATGGTGGCTAGATTAGGCAGCTCATCCCCAAAAGGTGTCAGGGCCCTCTTGTATGGTACTAGGGTTCAGGAGTAAGCAGTGTGAATAAACGGGAGAAGCAGTGTGGCCTGGTGGCGAGAGTATGGGCCTGGAAGTCAGAGGACCTGGATTCTAATCCCAGCTTCGCACCTTGTCTGCTCTATCACCTTGGGAAAGTCACTTCACTTCTCTGGGGGGCCTCAGTTCCCTCATTTTTAAAATGGGATTCCATCCCTCTTCTCCCTCCTCCCCCTTAGACTGTGAACCTCAGGTGGACCGGGGACTGTGTCCGACCTAATTAACCTTTACCTACCCCAGCGCTTAGAACAGTGTTTGCCCTGTAGTAAGCACTTAACAAATGCCCTAAAAAAGAATAACAGCATGGCGTAGTGGATAGAGCACGGGTCTGGGAGTCAGAAGGTCATGGGTTCTAATCCCGGCTCCTCCACTTCTGTGCTCTGTGGTCTTGGGCAAGCCACTTCACTTCTCTGTGCCTCAGTCAGGCACATCTGTAAAATGGGGATGAAGACCGTGAGCCCCATGTGGGACAGGGACCGTGTCCAACCCGATTCGCTTGAATCCACCCCAGCGCTTAGTACGGTGCCTGGCACGTAGTGAGCGCTTAACCAATACCATAATTATTATTATTAATTATGAATAACATTAAAAAAGCAAGTCCTGGGGCTGAGCAAGCGAGAGGTCCTACGACTAAGCCCCCATACAAATCGGAGGGAGAGAGTGATTTTGGTGGGGGCTCAGTCAGCAGCTCTGTCGCTGAACTGAAGGGCCACTCTACTTTAAGTGAAGCTCTGAGTCCTCAGGGGTGGAGTTCCTAAAGGACGTCTTCGTAGGCTCAAAAGACAGCTGTGTGGCCCACAGTCTCTTCCCCACTGTGCAAGTTAAGACTGTTTTTAGGTCTGTTGCTGCAGCCATTCCTTGCAACGTGTGTCACTGCTGTGGGGTTCGCCTCTTAGATTCTTCATCTGGCTGAAGGCTTTACTTAAAATGATCCAGCCCCTTCCTTGCAATTTAAACAGGAAAACAAAACATAAAACTATGGAGGCGTTGAATAATTGGGTAACTTCTCTGTGCCTCGGTCCCTTCATCTGCAAAACGGGACGCAATATCTATTCTCTCTCCTACTTAGACTGAGAGCCCCATGTGGGGCCTGCTTATCCTGTATCTACCCCAGCGCTTAGTACAGTGCTTGGCACATACTAAGCGCTTAGCATAAACCACAATTATTGTTCTTATTACCTCTGGCCATGCTGCACCTTCAATCTTGCACCCCCAAGGCCCATTACCAAGACTGTGAGCCCACTGTTGGGTAGGGATTGTCTCCATCTGTTGCCTAATTGTGCTTTCCAAGCACGTAGTACAGTGCTCTGCACACAGTAAGCTTTCAATTAAATGCGATTGAATGAATGAATGAAAGTCACTTCACTTCCCTGTGGAATTCCACTCCACTGGCATTTTTTTTAATGTTGCCCTATCAGGGCAGCCCCTTCCTTCTGCTTCATAGACCCCTTGCCTAGGTGTTTCCCACCACTTCCCAGAGCCCCAACACCTTGAAGCACTGGTTGGGGGGGCGGGGGGCAGTGAAGGGGGCCGGTGGAGATCACAGTAACAGGCCCCTCCCAGACCTCCTGCAGCAACCAGATCCCATCCTATACCTGCCACAAACTACCTGTACCTTGTAGCCAAGAAGAGACAGAGACAGGCACGGTGAGGCAAGGTTTAAAAGAAAAAAAGCTGCAAGGGGTCCGTCACCTTATAGATGTTGGGACAGGCCCAATGTAGTGGTTTAGGGGAGGCTCTGGGGACAGGCGTTAAAGGGGCTTTTGGGATTCAGGGATTAGGGAGGGGAGGATGCAGGAGAGTTTTTAAAGATGAAATGAGAGGCAGTGATGGGGTGGTGGGGAAATGGGGCACGAAAAACTAGAAAGCTGGCAGTGTCAGTTCATTCTTTGCTTCAGCAGTATTTATTGAGCACTTACTACATGCAGAGCACTATACTAAGCACTTGGAATGTACAATTTGGCAACAGAGACAATCCCTGCCCAATGACGGGCTCACAGTCTAAACGGGAGAGACGGACAGCAAAGCAAAACAGAACGAAACAAAACAAGACAACATCATCAAGATAAATAGAATCATGGAGATGTACACCTCATTAACAAAATAAATAGGGTGATAAATAATATATACAAATAAGCAGAGTACTGAGAGGAGGGGAAGGGGGAAGAGCAGAGGGCGGAGGGGGAAGGGGGAGGGAGGAGGAAAGTAGGGAAGGGGGGGCTCCATCTGGGAAGGCCTCCTGGAGGAGATGAGCTCTCAGTAGGGCTTTGAAGAGGGGAAGAGAGTTAGTTTGGCGGAGGTGAGGAGGGAGGGCATTCCGGGTCAGCAGTAGGACGTGGGCCAGGGGTCGACGGCGGGACAGACCCGAATGGGGGAGCGTGAGGAAGTGAGTGGCAGGGGAGCAGAGTGTACGGGGTGGGCAGTGGAAAGAGAGAAGGGAGGTGAGGTAGGAGGGGGCAAGGTGATGGAGAGCTCTGAAGCCAAGAGTGAGGAGTTTTTGTTCCGTGCGGAGGTCGATAGGCAACCACTGGAGGCTTTTGAGGGGGAGTGACATGCTCAGAGCGTTTCTGTAGGAGGATGATCCAGGCAGCGGAATGAAGAATAGACTGGAGCAGGGAGAGACAGGAGGAAGGGAGATCCGAGAGGAGGCCGACACAATAATCCAGTCGGGATATCATGAGAGCTTGTACCAGCACGATAGCAGTTTGGATGGGCACGATAGCAGTATGGATGGACATTGTGTGTGTGGGCATGTGTCAATCAATCGTATTTATTGAGCACTTTCTGTATGTAGGGGCCCGTACTAAGCATTTGAGAGAGTACAACAGACACATTCCCTGCCCACAATGAGTTTACAGTCTAGAGGGACGAGTTTACAGTCTAGAGGGAGAGACAGGCATTAAAAAAATAAGCATTTACAATTAATATAAATAAACAGAAATGGAAAGCAGAGTCCGAATTCTCTTGGAGATTTGGAAGAAGAAAACAAAAGGAAAACTGGGGGTGGGGGGATTCCCACTGAAATTTGAGTGCTGAGGTGGTAATCTGGCCTTCAGGTAAAAGTCTAACTGTCCTGGTTGAGTCCATTTCATTTCCAAGCCATAATTATGGCTTTCCGACCTTGATCTATCAGCATCCCCCACATTTCAGTTAGGGTGGGTACCGTGGCACCACTGTCCTGTCGAAAGTGGGTTCTGAGTCACAACAAGGAAATGCAAAATATAATCTCTGCCCAAGTGAAAGAATCTCCCCATCCAAGCCTCTTTCACAAGGCGATGCTTTTAGATCTTGAAATACCATTAAGTAGAGAGTTGAAGCCTGACTAGTACTTCTGTAATTTGCTTTTAATCTTTTTTTTTTGTTGGTTTCAGAACAGACTAAAATACCTCTGATGAATAATAGAAATCACTTAGCGACCCTGACAGCAGCCATTTTGCTCGGATCACTGTTATTGCATCTGTTTTGCAGCAAAATATGTGGTAATAAGTTTACATATGCTTTCAAGTACGGTGTCTCTTCTCCTCCCACATCAGTGGTCTCTAAATGCAGCCAATTCTCAATTCATTAGTTTGTGGATTTTTCAGGCCCCTTGTTTCTTTGAGACCCTCAGACCTTTCCAGTTGTTCCCTTTTTATTGGGAAGCAACAAAGGGTGACATCGTTGTCATTATTTAACGTTCTTGATTGTTCAGAATTTGCTGGAAGCTGAATGGGACAAGCACGTGAGCCAGTCCCCGCTTTTTGGCAGTTGACAAGCGAAGATAGCCTAAAGAGTATTTTACTGCAAGAATAGATTACATTTATTCAACCCTAAAGCTCATTCTTTCAGGAAAAGAAAGTGATAATAATGCTGGTATTTGTTAAGCGCTTACTATGTGCAGAGCACTGTTCTAAGCGCTGGGGGAGATACAGGGTAATCAGGTCGTCCCATGTCAGGCTCACAGTTAATCCTCATTTTACAGATGAGGTAACTGAGGCACAGAGAAGTTAAGTGATTTGCCCACAGTCACACAGCTGACAAGTGGCAGAACCAGGATTAGAACCCACATCCTCTGACTCCCAAGTCCGCCCTCTTAATAATAATAATAATAATAATAAAAATGTTGGTATTTGTTAAGCGCTTACTATATGCAGAGCACTGTTCAAAGCACTAGGGTAGGTACAGGGTAATCAGGTTGTCCCACATGAGGCTCACAGTTAATCCCCATTTTACAGATGAGGGAACTGAGGCACAGAGAAATTAAGTGACTTGCCCACAGTCTCACAGCTGACAAGTGGCAGAGCCGGGATTCGAACCCATGACCTCTGACTTCCAAGCCCGGGCTCCTTCCACTGAGCCACGCTGCTTCTCTGCCACTAGGCCAAGCTGCTTCTCTTTCAACAACGTCTGTTGCCGTAGAACACTGTGCGATGAGGGAAGATACAGTTGCATACATGCGTGTGTGGCCCCAGTCATCAATCAGCCAATGGTGTTTATTGTAGCACTTACTGTGTGCAGTGTACTGTGCTAAGCACTTGGGCAAGTACAGTACAACAGAGTAGGTAGTCACCATCCCTGCCCCCAAGGATCTTGCAGACCAGGGCACTAATCACAGTATGCATACGATAGTGTGCATTTCCCTTTAACGTAGCGTTCAGCGAGAGCAAAACGCTTGCATTATAGTTGGAGAACTGAATGTACTGATAAGGAGAGATCGAAAGGAAGAGGGAAGGGTTCTCATGTAGGGAGAGGGAGCCCACCCCCAAAATTGCAAGTAGGTGCCTTCAGGTTTTGAAAGGGGGAAAAAATGGAAAACCCCATTTCTTTTCCTCAATTTTTTTCCTTTCAAAATCTGCACGATCCTTACAGGACAAGTGCATTTTACATACCAGTAAATTCAGCACGAGGGAGAAGAGATGAAACTTGCATGCATCTATTTCAGACATTGATTTTTGACTCACGTATCGGACACTGGACCACGGTGAACTATTAAGACGGTTTTCTGCAAGGTAGAACCGGAAGAAGAGTCTCTTTTGAGATAGGTTGACCGAACAGTAATTACATTGTTTTCTGCAGTGTGACTTGTATGGTTGTTGGAATACTTTATACAAGTCGATTTTTACCCTAGCATGGTGTGTCAGTGGGAATGTAAATCGATTCCATGAATCGGCATTTAAGATGCACATTCTGACAATTATCTGGCTTTGGGGGTAATTCAGACTAAGGCTTTTCCCATTACCTCGAGATCTGACAGTATTAGAGGATATTCTGAATATGGATTGTTGCTGATAACCCCCGATGGGGAAGTACAAAATGGAAGTGAATCTCAGTGGCTCTAGAAGAAATTCCCCTGGGGGAAAATTCAGGTCAGTTATTTCCAAAGGACCAGGTTCCCACCAGAATTCATATAGAATCACACCTGAGACCAATCTGGTCAAAACGGGAGGGGGCCCCAAACGGTCTACTATTGAGGTGAGATGCCAATTTTTACTCAGAAATATTTCTCATCGTTTCTACTTCGACTGTGTGCCCCACATGGGACAAAGACTGTGCCTGACCTGACACACGTTAACGTGCGTCTGTCCCGGTGCTTAGAACAGTGCTTGACACATAGTAAGTGCTTAACAATGCCATAATTATCATTATTAGAGATAGTCTCCTAGTCAGAAGCGGTCTTGATTCCTCATAGCAAGCATCGATAGGAAAAACTCATCCATTTACGAAGTTTTCTCATCCATGGGACATCTCCGAGGAAAGCGGGGAGGTCGGTCCAAAAGCCCCAGTGGGAAAAGCACTGAACAGGATCCTTTGCCAGAAATTTCTAAGCTAAAACATCGATTATCCTTTTGTTTTTAAAGTGAGAGTGGCAGATGTGGAAAAATGGGATTGCCAGTCTGTGACATGTGAAGGACAAAGATGTAAGTAGTTGGAAGCACTGCTGGATTGAGGGAAAATGCAGGCAAAAGATTAGAGTGCCTGGCTGTTGAGTGGGGGAAAAAAAATAACGAGGGCTCCTTTTAGCAGAGAGGATGCACGCACTTGGAGATTTGAAGGTTTTGGTAGAGGAAAGGGCTCTTGAAACACTCCTCCAATCCCTGTTTATTCCAGAGGAGGAGGAGTCGTCGTAGCAGCAGGAGTATTCATTGAGCATTCACTTGGTGTGATGCAATGTACTCAGCACGTAAAAAGTACAAAACAGGAAAGTGACATGCTCCCTGCCCACAAGGAGCTTATACTGTAATGGGAGAGGCGATATTTACAGAAAGAGTAATCAGCATTCATAATCGAATGGACAGTTGCCTCACCTATCTACAAAACCGCTCAGAACGGGTATTAATAAATACACAAGTGCTGTGGGTGGCTGATGGGTTTTGTGTGATCTGAGACCAGGAACTATTCCGAGAAGACTTGTTGGTAAGGTGGGATTTTACGAGGGTTTTGAATGTGGGAAGACTTGCGGTCTGTTGAATTGGGAGAAGAAGGAAGTTCCAGGCTGGGGAAACGGTGTGGGTGAGGGGACAAAGGAAGGAGAGGTGAGAGCGAGATTCCGCGAGAAGGTTAGCTTGAGAAGAGTGAAGAGAGCGAGCCGGGTAGTAGTAGATGAAGGGAGCAGATTTCAAAAATGGGGTGAGTTGGTAGAGAACCCTAAAGCTGAGTCTGAAGAGTTTTTGGTAGGTGCAGAGGAATAAGGGAAGTCCATGGAGGGCTTTGACGAACAGAGAGGGATTCATCGAGTGACGCTTCAAGAAGATAATCTGTGTAGCGGTATAGTTCGGAAGAGGGAGATTAGGCCCTAAACCTTCATTTCCTCTTCTCCCTCTCCCTTCTGCATCATCCTTGCACTTGGATTTGCTCCCTCTATTCACCCCTCTCTCAGTCCCACAGCACTTAAGTACATATCTGCAATTTATTTATTTGTATTAACGTCTGTCCCCCCCTCTAGACTGTAAACTTGTTGTGGGCAGGGAACGTGTCTACTATCTCTGTTACCTTGTTCTCTCCCAGTGCTTGTGCTCTGCACACAGTGAGTGCTCAGTAAATACAGTTGATTGACGGTGGAGAGTCCTGAAGCCTATGGTGAGGAATTTCTGCTCGATGTAATGAGACACGGGAAGCCAGTGGAGGGTTCAGAGGAGGGATGTGTGCTGAGCTATGCTTCAGGGAGATGATCTGTGCAGCAACAGCATCTAGTCTAGATTGGAGTGGGGGGAAGCAGGTAGGAGGAATGGATTCGATGAGCAGACGGGAGAAACCGCTGAGATGAGAAGAAAGATGAAGGGGCAGCAATGGAGTGATGAAGCGAGGATGGGAGTGCCTTGGTGGAATTGAAACCATCAGGCGGGAACTCCTCGAAGTAATCGATCGATCGGTCGTATTTATTGAGCCCTTACTCCGTGCAGCGCACCGAATTAAGTGCTTGGGAGAGTAGGACGTTACAGAGTCGGTAGGCACGTTCCCTGGCCACAGTGAGCTGACATTCTAGAGAGGGAAAGTAATGCCAAGGAAGTTGGCATCATCAGTCAGTCAATCCATCATTGGTATTTACTGAGTGCTTACTTGTGTGCAGAGCTTGGAAGCGCTTGTGTAAGCGCTTGGGAGAGTATAATGTAATATAGTCGGTAGACATGATTCCTGCCCACAGGGAGACAGATATTTATATAAATGCCCGATAGGGGAAATCGCAAAGTACAAGGCTACGTGCATAAGTGCTGTGAGGCTGGGGGTGGGGTGACTATTGACTGCTTAAGGGGTATAGATCCAGGGGGAGTTAGGGAGGGAGGCATCGCAGGGGTAGTGGGTAGGACTGGAGGCTAGAATTGCAGATCTAAAAAAAGCAGGAGGGGACTGTGGGCTCGATAGACATGGCAGAGTTCTCCAGCAGAGGAGAGTTGAGTTATAATAAGATTAGAGTGAATTTGTAATGGCTGAAGTCGATCTGGAGCCTGGATTTCCACCAGGTACATTCAGCTGCGTGTGTGCAAGAGCAGAGGAAGAGGACTGGAGCAGTGATCCGAAGCTGCGGGGGGGCTGGACTTTTGAGGGAGTGACAAAGGGATAGAGGGGCAACCAGTAGGGATCGACAGAGAGGGCAGAGTTGAGGATGTGATAGGCTAGCGGCGAGTCGAGGAGGGCCGAGGTGACGGGGGACGGGCGGAGTGGCTGTAGAGTATATTGAAGTGTTCCGCTCCCACCCCCCACCCCAACATCTGCTCTCACAGTCTGCACCCACCACGGTCAGCTAGGAGAAGGAGGAAGTGGTAGGTTCTTACTACAGACTATCATAGAGGTGAAATCTCCCTGCTTCAGATGAGATCTTCCAGGGAACCAGTGCGAGCTTCACTGGAATTTTCATTTCCTTCTGGCATATAGTCATTGATCTCTAAGATCGAATAATGTCAGAAATCTTTTTCTTCAGGCCAGAAACTGATGCATATTTTACCGTTTTCCTCTTTTTTTCCTCAGATCCAAGCACTGGGAAGACTTAAACGTTGCCTCTGCATCTTTGATTTAAAGTAGGGATTCTCAACCTGTTCCTTGACCTGTTGACAGTATCGAATGAAGCACCTAGAGGAGACGGGGGGAAATGAGAGTGCAAAAGAAAATATAGAAAAGAAACAAACCCCTCAAAACACGGCTTTAAAATCACAAACAAGAAGCATTCAGACAAGTTAAGGAGCCTCGTCAAATAGAGACAAATTGGTCGTGTCAAAGAAATGCTTAATTTTCGCTGGAGCTGGCCAGGGCTGGGCCCCAGAGCCTTTGAGGGAGAAAACTCTGACACCCATTAGCTTGGAAAACTTGTTGACCAGACGTGCTCTCAAAATTCCCCTTCACCTGCTCTCTAGCCTCCCAAGGAAGACACTTGGAGAAATGCCGATTTGCTGTTTTGTTTTTCATTTCAGCGCGTTAAGTAAGCACCCTCCCTGGCATTTCTGTAGATTGACTCGTTTTGTCACTGGGAGAAGGATGAGAATCCCCCGATGTGTAGATTGTCTGTACAGTTCCTGTGCGTTCTTCAGGAGAGATGAGGTTCCCTGAGCCTCACTACCTCATCGCCGATAATTACTGGGCGCTTACTGTGTGCAAAGCACCGTTAGGCACGTGGTCTTAGCCATACGGAGACCCCAACTCTGAGATTAAGACTGAGACCCTCAAGCACAACATAACATTAATGTCGACGTGATCATTATTTATTTGAACCTCTGGAGGCTTCTTGTTCCAAGTATGATCTTGAATGATTTTATTGTCAGGGTGGTTGTTTTTGTGTTTTTTTAAGATGCCAAGTTGCTGCTAAACTGATCGATTTTAATCCCGTTAAAGATGTCCTTACTGTAAACAGTTTGTGTAGAGAGAAAAATATGGACCCAAACAGGGTTGTTCATATGCCGCTTCGAGCCCGATTAAGCAGATCGTGGATTGTTTTTTTTTTTTATTTGGGGGGTTTTGGGTTATTTTAAATGGCATTTGCTAAGTGCCAGGCACTGTATACTAAGCAGTGGGGTAGATAGTCCCTGTCCCATATGGGGCTCAAGGTCTTAATCCCCATGGTCCAGATGAGGTACCTGAGGCACGGAGAAGTGAAGTGACTTGCCCCAAGGTCACACAGCAGACAAGTGGCGGAGCCGGGATTAGAACCCAGGTCCTCTGACTCCCATGCCTGGGCTCTTTCCACTAGCCGACGCTGCTTCTCTCCTCGCTCCCAGAGCTCATGTGTACCAGCCAGTAAAATCCCAGTT
Source organism: Ornithorhynchus anatinus (assembly GCF_004115215.2). Lineage (NCBI taxonomy): Eukaryota > Metazoa > Chordata > Mammalia > Monotremata > Ornithorhynchidae > Ornithorhynchus > Ornithorhynchus anatinus. The sequence continues at coordinate 52,102,289 of NC_041753.1, read as the reverse complement.
TACTGTGGCCCCTACTGTTCCTTTTGGTTATCTCAGTTTTGTGTTTGTCCTGCTCTCTTTGCCCCCCAAATGAGAAGAGAAACGGAATCCTAACTAGCTTCTAAGTATCGACTCTACGGTAGGGGCTCATCTGGTTCAATTGTCGTCACCGAAATGCAATTCGACTTTTCTGTTATGGATAATTATAATTATACTGCTCTTGCCAGCCTGGATACCACAGTTCCCTGAGCCCTATCACTGCTGGGTTTGAACAGCTCCAAGAAGGAAGGAGTTGACCTTTCCGGAGCTAGATATCCTGAATTCTTTGTGGCTGGCCTTTGTAGTGTCTGTGTGCGCCTAGTGTTGCCAGTATCCCTGGCAGTATGTATCTCCCACAGATTCCTCTCCTGGTCTTCGACCCCCGATGGGGACTCTCTGCACGGTCTGGATGAACAAATAAGTACCGAAAAACCCCGCACTTGATGGGTTGATGGTCTAGTTGGGCAAGACATAAAAATACTGATCAGTGACTGCATCCGAGAAAGTCAATCGCCAACCCCAGGGCCTCTCACATAGCACTTTATTTTATTGGCAAAATCCCCTTCCAAAAGCGGACCCTGTTGTTGGACTCTTGTGTCGTGACTTTTTTTTTTCCCCCTTGCTGAACTTGATATTTTAGCGTTGGACTCTGGGAAACCTTGTGTAACCTTTATTCTTACTACTCCCAGGGAGTTTCAGACTTCAGTTGCTGAAGTTTTCCAGAACTTGAATCTTGATTCTGATCTCCCAGACCCTCATAAACGGCAACAAGCATTTTTTTTACAACGACTGTCACACTACACTTGCTTCCCAACACATTGATTCTCCAAGGTCTTTTAGATGCCGGAACCTTGATCATTTGAACCAGTCTCCCTTCTGCTTGGTCTGCCCTGCCAACCAAATATCCCTTCCTGTCCACCCCCCGCAAGCAGTAACACAGACCTCACTGGAATTCTCCCTTGTGCCAAACACTGCACTAAGCGCTGGGACAGGTACAAGATAATTAGGTTGGACGCAGTCCCTGACCCATAAAGGGTTCACGGAATGAGATGTGGGCCAGATTCAAGGTTGTTTTTGAGAAGAACCTAATCTCCTGCTCCCTATTCTGACTGTTCTTCTTGCCTTTCCCACGCCACGACCACCTTGGAAAATCTCCCTCCCCCTGCATTATTTCCAGCTTGCCAAAGAATAAAGCACTTAAAAGTACGGTATTATTTTTTAATGGTATTCGTTAAGGGCTTACTTTGTGCCAGGCACTGTACTATAAGCTCTGGGGTAGATGCGAGCTAATCAGGTTGGGCACGGTCCAAGTCCCACATGGGGCTCTCAGGCTCAAGCCCCATTTTACGGATGAGGTAACCGAGGCCCAGAGAAGTTAAGTGACTTGCCCAAGGTCACACAGCAGACAAGTGGCGGAGCCGGGATTATTTGTATCTGTATCTGTTTGTCTATTTCGATTGGGTCATCTGGGCAGGGACCATGACCGACTACTGTGTTTTGGTGACGTTCAAATGTTTAATAAGAAAAGATTATTTATTAAAATTATTTTGTTCCTTGGATCATTTCAGAGTGTCCCATTTTCTTATTGTTGTCAGTTGATTCTCCCTCCCTCTTCCAGTTTACTTGGTCTTCTGTTTGTTTCAGAAACAGGACTGGCATTGCGTTGAAATAGGCGGAAACACATTAGCCAGCTTCCTGGTTCTTCACGGTCCCTTGAGTGGCTGACACACAAATGATGGTAGAATATGTGCTAGAAAGGTGGACCGGTGAGTTTACGGGGTGCTTGAGCAGTGAAAGGGGATGCACCTGGGGGTGGGGAGGAGTTAGATGACTGATGGTGCCTCTCCCTCCTCAAGGACCGCAATAGACGGGCCCGCTGACTTTATCACTGTGGTCAATAGGTCAGTGGTATGTATTGAGCACTTACTGTGCACGGAGCACTGTACTAAGCGCTTGGGAGAGTACGCTACAACAGAATTAGCAGACACGTTCCCTGCCCGTAATGAGCTCAAAGTCTAGGGGGGAGACAGGCATTCTTATGAATAAATAAGTAATTTATAACATATCGTTCAAAGATGTTTACATAAGCGCTGTGGGGTTGGGGGCGGGGTGAATATCGAATGTCCGAAGGTCACGGATCGAAGTGCATGGACAATGGAGGAGGGAGAACGAGCCGGGGAAAAGAGGGCTTAATCGGGGTAGGCTTCTTGGAGAAGATGTGACCTTAATGATGCTTTGAAGGTGGAGAGAGTGGTGGTCTGGTGTGTACGGAGCGGGAGGGAGTGCCAGGCTTGGGGGAAGACATGGGAAAGGGGTCAGAGGCAAGATTGACAAGATCGGGGCACAGTGAGTAAGCTGGCGCCAGAGGGCGGAGCGTGTGGGCTGGGCTGTAGTGGGAGATCAGTAGCGTGGCTTAGTGGGTAGAGCGTGGGCCTGGGAGTCAGAAGGACCTGGGTTCTAATCCTGGCTCTGCCACATGTCTCCCGCATGACCTTGGGCAAGTCATTTTACTTCTCTGTGCCTGTCACCTCATCTGTAAAATGGAGACTGAGAGTTTGAGCTCCATGTGGGACAGGGACCGTGTCCAAGCTGATTAACTTGTATCTACCTCAGCACTCAGTGCTTGGCATCGAGTAAGCTCTTGACGAGTACCATAATAATAAAAAAAAATAGGCCGATTGAGTGCTTTAAAGCAAATGGTATGGAATTTCTGTTTGATGCGAAGGTGGATGGGCAGTCACTGGAGGTTCCTGAAGGGGGGGAGACATGGACTGAATGTTTTTCTCGATAAACGGTACTTGCAGCACAGTGAAGGATGGACGGAGTGGGGAGAGACAGGAAGCCGGGAGATCAGCGAGGAGGCCAATGCAGTAGTCGAGGTGGGTAGGATAAGTGCTTGGATCAGCACGGTAGCAGTTTGGAGGGAGAGGAAAGGGCAGATTTTAGCAATGTTGTGAAGGTAGAACCGACAGGATTTGGTGACAGATTGAATCTGTAGGAGCTGGTGGCCTGGCCCGTGAATAAGAAAATTCCAGGTTGGGGGAAGTCGAGGGGGTGGAATGGGCAGGAAAATGGATCTGGAAAATTGCTGACGAGCTTCGACCGTAACCGCCCTTAAAATCAGTCAATTATATCCCTCAAGAGTATTTAAATAACAGAGGCCGAATCCTGGGTTCTGGTGGCTTAATTAACTTCTAGGTAAAAGTTGCCAGAATTGTGTCCGTTACACAGCCCTGTGTCTTCAAAGCACATAAGGAACCCAATAATCTGTGATCAGTCCCACCCAGTCACTCACAGACATGGTACATGCTGTGTACATGTTTGGATGGTTTGAGCTTTGGTAACATTAAGGGATGTCAAACCAAGTAGAGAGGGTTAGTTAAAAACGTGAAGATCCGCGAAAAACTGCCAAAACACAATCTCAAAGGGCTTTTTTTCTCCCTCCGGGTATTCTGGCTCATTTTTACCTCAGTTGCGTGTTTTCTCCAGAGTGACCTTCATCAAGGCATGAGTCCATTATGTCAATGCCCAGACTAATTCCTCAGCACCTAGAGGACCCAGGCCCAAACGCTGACTGACAGAAAGAGCCCCTTCCCAGCTTTTAAACCCTTCTGTGATGCTCTCAAATGTCAGCTTAGTCCGCTCAGCCTCTGTATTCTTCTGCTGGTCCAGATGCCAACAGATGGAACTTAGAGTCTAGAAAATGCTCCCAGACTGCCATTTCTGAGAAATGTATGGACATTTCAAACATTTTCCCTTATTGTCTCAGCCCCGGGGTCATCGGACTTCTATTGTGTAACCACGTGAATATATACTTCCTCCCGCCCTCCCCGTCCCAGTGCGTCTCTCTCATCCTTTTCGTTTCCTTTATGGCCTCCCAGGGACTTTCCTTGGTACTTGAGGAAATGATAGCATTCTTCATTTCCCTTCGTGGGGGTTTCTTCACCTATTGTTTCTGCAAGAGCATCCTTGCAAATTAGCTCTAGGTGGAGCTGATGACTGAGAAATATTCCTTTCACTTCGAGAGAGGGGCTGCCACCCTTGTTTTCTAACCGCTCTGCGGGTAAATTCCCTTCGGTTTCCATCAGGTGAGCAAGCACCGTATTCTCCAGGGTTTCCAATTTACCCACTGGTAGCTCAGCCCAGAACAAAGCTCACACTGGCAACTTCTGCCCTGGAGATCGCGTAGTAATGGTTGAATAAATCACCGTTCCTCCCAGGACATCGGTAGGGGGAAAAGATCGATCGACACTATTTAGTGAGTGCTTACTGGGTGCAGAGCACCGTATTTGGGAGCGTACAGTGCAACAGAGTCGGTAGACACGTTCCTTGCCCACGGGGAGCTTGCAGGTCGGGGGCGATAGGGAGCCAGGCGTTAAAATAAATTGTGGATATGAAGCTTTCCTATTTCCCGGTGGCTCTGCTCATTCATCTCCGTACCTCCTCCAGTTCCGTCGGGACTTTCCTAAGACGTGGCAGCTAGATCTCAACAAAGCTGTCTTCGTTTCCACCGCGGCTGCTTCCTCAGAAGCCAGGGAGAGGCATAAGCCCTGGTGGAAGTAGAAGTCCACTTTTGGGAAGGGTAAATCCAGATTCGAGAACCACTGTCAGGGGCCCTGGGAGAAGTGGAAGAAGGAGGAGGGGCATCAGTTAATGTGTACAGGCAAATGGATTCTGCGAACTCTCTGCAAGATGACTTTTCCACATACAACCCAAGTTATTATCAATAATAATAATAGTGTTTGTGGTATTAAGTGCTCACTATGTTCTAAGCACTGTAGCAAGCGTTGGGGTAGATACGAGATAATCAGGTGGTACACAGTTCCTGTCCCACATAGCACGTACAGTCTTAACCCCCATTTCACAGATGGGGTAACTGAGGCCCCAGAGCAGTGCAGTGACTCGTCCAAGGCCACACAGCAGACAAGCGGTGGAGCTGGGATTAGAACCCAGGTCCTTCTGACTTCCAGGCCCGTGCTCTTTCCAAGCTGGGGTTGGGAATCCCTCCCGTGCGTCAGGCTCTCGCTTTCAGCCCATGATATCCTGCAATTCAGGGGACAGCTTCTGAGGCAAGGCCATACGCCGGCAACGTCTTCCCCTGTGGCAGAAAGAAGGAGGGGAGAAGAGACGCCTGCCATTCGCACTCCTGCCGTTGGCCAGGCCAAACCTTTCTGGAAGGCTGCCTCTTCCAAGAGCCTGAAATGAATATCCCCAGTGGGCTCGGGTGCCCTTTTCAAGAAACACTGCCCGAGATAAATAATGTTGGTATTGGTTAAGCGCGGAGCACTGTTCTAAGCGCTGGGGTAGATACAGGGTAATCAGGTTGTCCCACGTGAGGCTCACAGTTAGTCCCCATTTTACAGATGAGGGAACTGAGGCACAGAGAAGTTAAGTGACTTTTCCACAGTCACACAGCTGACAAGTGGCAGAGCCGGGATTCGAACCCATGATGGAGTAGGGAAGAAAAAAGAGGCCCCAAGGAGAATCATCCCACCTGAAAACACCAGCGGCAACGAAGTTTCAACTGTGTCTTAAGAGCATGGACCCGGAGAACACTGTGGCTTCCCCGCTTTTCACTTCCCCCTTCCTATCTCAGTCATCTCCGTGGCAGGGATAGAGCGACCTTTTGTCCAGTCTGGTTTTCGGCTGGCCCGGCCCCTGACCGGGAATGCTTGATGCCCAGTATTTTAATTTTAAATCCCCATCTTCCACTGCCTTAGCTGCTGACGCTGAGTCCTGTGGCAGGAAAGTAATGTCTATGTGTACAGGGACCTGGAAGGGGAATTCAGTAGCTCTGGAATGAAGGTGGCGGTCAAAGGTACTCCAGGAGAAATGCCCCATGTTTTGTGGGTTTCCACAACGGGTTCCAGATGACATTATTAACGACACATTGAGCAATCAGCATGGCACATATTAACCTGTTGTGCTTTTTTTAAATTATTATTTTCAGGTCAGGAAAGAGGCAGCCTGGACGCAACATCCCTTTTTTTGAATTCTCTAAATAGGCAGACAAACGCCAGGAACAATTATAAAAGTGACTATTCACTGACAGTGCCGTGCGGAATATGGATGAATTGGTTGTAGTTTGGGATCGATGACCTTTACCTTTCCTTAATCATTTCTTTTTTTAAAAAAATACAGATTTCCCTGTATGTGGAAATTTGACTTTGTCCCAGAGCAAAAAAGATAAGCTTGGGGACCTGGGAGAAAACTTTAGGTCCTCAACTTAATAAAATTTAAGAGCCTCTGGAATAAGTGGAATTTTACCCCCCGGGAGAATTAGGCTCACTGAACCTATTGAGGACTTGTCTCGTCTTACGCCGTCGAGTCGTCTCCGACCCATAGCGACGCCATGGACGCATCTCTCCCAAAGCACCCCGCTCTCCATCTGCAGTCGTTCTGGTAGTGGATCCGTAGAGTTTTCTTGAGGACTAGTTGCCCCTTAAGAGGGTAGTGGTTAGGTTAGTTATCACAGAATGGAGTGCCAACCCCCCCAAACCCTTGTTCCACCTGTCAAAACTTTGGTTCTCTACATGGACATCTGTCAGTTTGCCTAAAAGTCAAGCTGTCCAGATTCTGACCAAACAAAACAACTACGGGAAAGATCAATAAATATCCCTTATGTTTTGAATAAGGGATTTCCCCTTTGAAAGTAGAAAGGATTCCTCTATCTTAGGTCTCTTGCTTAGAGGTCACCGTTATTTGCATAATAGAATCTGAAAACTTTTCTCTTACATAAAAAAAAAAAAACACAACAAGTCAGGTTAACTGCGATGGGAGGGGACAGTGGTAGAATTAAAGGGTGAGCTACCAGAAGCTGTAGCTAGAGAAAAGAGAAGCATTGTCTAGTCAGACCCCCACCTTTCTTGGAAACAAATGGCTTTGCAAGACTCAGGTAAACACTGAGCTGGAATACCAGAGTACCATATCACACTGACAAACTTAATCGCTGTTGCTATCCCTCCCAGAGCAAGGCACTGTCGGCTATTGTCGGGTAAGCGGTTTTTTTATTTTATTTTTTTATCCTCCTTCCCATGACCCCATCCCTGCCCCTGTGGTGTGGGGGAGAATCATGGCATGAGTTCTTGTCATTCACTTCCCCCAAACTCTGAAACCTTAATCTGTCTTGCCTGACATTTTATTAACTTGCACCCTTCCACTGACCCGCCCCCCACCCCTTCTATTTTTCCCTCTGCTCCTGCACCACCCATTCCCATCTCCCCACCCCTTTCCTTACAAAACTGGTCTCATTCCCTCTGCTTTCTCCCCTGCAACTGCTTTGTGATAGAGAAGCCCTGGAATAGGAAAATAGACGGTCTTTCCCTGCTGGAGAAATCTTACGTTTTAATAATATTGTTGTTATTATTATTATTCTGGTGAGAGGCATTGTGTCTTAGTGGATAGAGCACGGATCTGGGCGTCAGAAGGACCTGGGTTCTAATCCCGGCTCAGGCCACTCGTCAGCTGTGTGACTTTGGTTAAGTCACTTCACTTCTCTGGGCCTCAGTTTTCTCATCTGTAAAATGGGGATGAAGACTGTGAGCCCCACGTGGGGCAATCTGATTACCTTGCACCTTCCCCCGCGCTTAGAACAGTGCTTGGCACATAGGAAGCGCTTAACAAATACCATCATCATCATCATCATCATCATCATTATTATTATTATTATTATTGTTCTCTGGGCCACAGTTACCTCATCTGTAAAATAGGGATTAAAAGTGTGAGCCCCATGGGGGACCCGGACTGCGTCCAACCTGATTCACTTTTATCTACCCCAGCCTTAGAAGAGTTCTTGGCTCATAGTAAGTGCTTAACAGGTACTATAATTATTAAGTCTTATGTTTTACTTTCTCATTGGTTTCAGCCCTGTGTGTGCATATGTGGGTGAAAGAAAGACACTGAATGGAGTGGTGAACAATGCTTGCTTAAATTGAGATTTGAAACTGGGTGGCAAAATTGCTGACACCCCACCCCGCCCCCGAAAGCCACCCCCCCCCACCCCCGGCCCTCATCCTTCCCCACCGAGTAGCATGACTTCAGGGGTCAAATTCTGGAACTTGTGGTTCCCCAGGAAAATACCTTGAACTCTCAGTAGGCTTGACGGTCAAGGAAGTATTCTGGGACAACGAGCTCCGGGAATACTGAGCTTGACGGAACTGGCTGAGCATCGGAGCCTGCTCGTAGTCTGGGCTACATCCTGGGGGACTGATGGACGGCAGCATAGAAAACATCTCGCGCACCTACTCTGCTCGGGTACGCAACAGAGGGGTGAACTGCTTAGACCATGACTCGACTGGATTACCGCCATCCCTGGGCACCCCTATCTGATCTTCCTTCACTCAGTTGAAGGGGTTAATTCACAATACGCTTGGTTCCCGCCGACGGGATCTGAAACTATACGAACCCCCGCCCCCTGGGGTAATACAAGCTAATCAGATCGGTCACGGACACTGTCCGTGGCCCACATGGGGCTCACGGTCTTCATCCCCATTTTACGGATGAGGCAACTGAGGCTCAGAGACGTTAAGTGACTTGCCCAAGGTCACACAGCAGGCGAGTGGCAGAGCCGGGAGTAGAACCCAGTCCTCCTGACTTCCAGTCCCATGATCTATCCACCGGGCCACACCGCTTCCTCCCCGCCAGTCATCTTGCCTTGATGTGATGCCGGGCACAGGAGGGCCAGGAGAGAGAGTGTGGACGGTTCTGTGCAGATCATCCCCACTCCTGCAAAATCAACCCAAGGGCATGGTCCACTGGCAGTGGGATAGATCTTTTTCCTCTTAACCATCGGTAGCGGAGTGTGGCTCCTTACGAGCGGTAATCGCAGTATTTGTTAGGCACTTATTACGGGTCAAACGCGGAACCGAGCGCTGGGATAGACGGAGGACAGTCGGGCCCGATCACTGTACTGACAAGTGCTCGGCGTGGGAGCGCACAAGGGCTCTTCAGCGTAACTCTCAAACTCTCGAATACAATCTCACCGCCAACTGCGCTGTCGAAAAACCGAAGGACGGCTCTCTCTCTCTCTCTCTCTCTCTCTCGCTCTCTCTCCCTCCGTCTCTGAAAGTGCATACGTACGTATACGTCTGACTGTTTTGCCCGGGCAAGGAGACCAAACTGGGCCTTTTTGCCGCCGCGCTGCCTTGCAACACATCACGGCTGCGAACCCCCTGGGGATCACACCGTAAGTGCTCAATAGACATCACTGGTCACGTGACTCATGGAGTTTCAAGTCTACTGTGGGAAAGAGGCATTAAAACTACCGACAGGCCCCCTTAAGAGGGTATAATGGAAGTAACAGGGTATAATAATAGGAGCAGACGTGTTACCAGGTGGGTGGGTGTGAATAGCCAAGCGCTGTGATGACCAGAAAGGCTGAAGTGGCAGTATGGGGAGAGAAGAGATTAATCAATGAATTCAGAAGGGCTCTGATGAGGTGGAGATGGGTGGTCTGTGGATACGAAGGGGGAGGGAGTTCCGGGCAGGGAGAACACGTGAGCAAGAGGTCAGCGGTGGGAGAGACGAGAATAAGACTCATCTCCAGTCACCTGGGTGGGATTTCTGACCCCCCCAAAATTTCCAAAAACTTTCCTACCCCAGTGAGCCCTCATGAGCCTCCGCCTCCCCGCTCTTTCCCCTTTACTGTGTTTCGGTATGAACAGGCAAGTGGCCGGGACTGATTCGTCGGCCCCTGCTGGTGGCCTGGTGAAGTATCGCCAGTTCGACCTGTTTCCCGTCGGCCTCCCCTACCTCGCGCCTCCACTTTTCCTTCCGCGCCTCCGGTCGCCGGGACCTCTCTTTCGGCCGAAGCATTCGGGGACGGCCAGAAGAAGAGGTGGAGGATCCCAAAGGGCTCCCGACGAGGTGGGGTAGTAGGGAAGTAGCGTGGCTTGGGAGTCAGCTGTGCGACTGTGGCCAAGTCACTTCATTTCTCTGGGCCTCAGTGACCTCATCTGGAAAAGGGGGATGAAGACTGGGAGCCTCACGTGGGACGACCCGATGACCCTGTATCTCCCCCCGCGCTTAGAACGGTGCTCTGCACATAGTAAGCGCTTAACAAATGCCAACATTATTATTATTATTATTATTATTAAGTAGGGGCAGCAAAATGGCCTAGCGTGTGGGCCTGGGAGTCAGAAGGACCTGGGCTCTAATCCCAGTGTCACCGCCTGTCTGCCGTGTGACTTTGGGCAAGTCACTTCACTTCTCTGGGCCTCAGTTACCTCGTCTGGAAAAGAGGGATTCAGGCTGTGAGCCCCATGGGGGACGTGGACCGTGTCCAATCCGATTAGCTTGTGTCCACCCCAGCGCTTAGTACAGAGCTTCACACGTGGTAAGCGCTTGGCAGCTAGCATTATTATTATTGATTGAGTGCTTCCTCTGTGCAGAGCACTGGGCTGAGCCCGGGCTTGGGAGTCAGAGGTCATGGGTTCGAATCCTGGCTCTGCCACGTGTCAGCTGTGTGACTGTGGCCAAGTCACTTCACTTCTCTGGGCCTCAGTGACCTCATATGGAAAAGGGGCATGAAGACTGGGAGCCTCACGTGGGACGACCCGATGACCCTGTATCTACCCCCGCGCTTAGAACGGTGCTCTGCACATAGTAAGCGCTTGACAGATACCACCTAAGCACTTGGGAGCGTACACTGTAACAGAGTTAGTAGACACCTTCCTTGCCCACAGTGAGCTCACGGTCTAGAGGGGGAGACAGACGTTAATATAAATAGATTACGGATATGGACGGGAGTGATGTGGGGCTGAGGGAGGGGCGCGGATCCAAACGCAAGGGCCGCGCAGAAGGGAGTGGGAGAAGAGGAAATGAGTAACTAGTTGGGGAAGGCCCCTTGGAGGAGACGTGCCTGCAATAAGACGGTGAAGGTGGGAAGAGCGATCGCCCGTCGGGTGTGAAGAGGGAGGGCGTCCCAGGCCAGAGGCAGGAAGTGGCAAAAGGTTGGTGGCGAGATAGACGAGGTTGAGGTGCAGTGAGTAGGGTTGGCATTAGAGCAGCGGAGTCTGCGGCCCGGGTTGTAGTAGGAAGGCAGCGAGGTAAGGGGGAGGCAAGGTGATTGAGTGCTTTGAAGCCGATGGTAAGGAGTTACTCTTCGATGAGGAGGTGAATGGGCAACCACTGGAGGTTCTTGAGGGGTGGGGAAAGGTGGACTGAACGTTTCTGTAGAAAAATGATCCAGGCAGCAGAGTAAAGTGTAGATTAGAATGGGGAGAGACAGGAGGCAGGGAGGTCAGCAAGGAGGCCGAGGCAGTAATCAAGGCGGGATGGGATTAGTGCTTGGATTAATGAGGTAGCCGTTTGGATGGAGCGGAAAGTGCAGACTTGAACAGATTGGTACACACGAAACCTTAAGCAAGTGACTTTCTGAAACCAAACCTTCCAAGCTGAAAAGCTGCTTGACCTAGTGCATGGAGCACGGGCTGGGAGTCAAAAGGGCCTGGGTTCTAATCCCAGCTCCGCCAGTCGTCTGCCGTGGCACCTCGATCAAGTAAGTCACCTCACTTCTCTGGGCCTCAGTCTCCTCGTCCGTACCGAGGGGATTAAGACCGTGAGCCCCAGCTGGGACATGGACCGTGTCCAACCTGATCGGCTTGCCTCTACCCCAGCGCTTAGTACGGTGCCAGGCAAGTAGTAAGTGCTTAACAAATACCATTTAAAAAAATCACGAGGGATTCTTAAGGAAAGTAAAACTGAAACTATAATTTGGCCATCAGTCATCAGCTCTTCAGGAAGCTGTTGTCAGGGTTTTCTACATTTTGGATTCCAGTGAAGCTTGACCGAGATGGGCCGTCTGTGGAGGAAACAATCTTTCCCCCCACATGTCTGAGAGGGTTCGATCCTGGAACGTGGGACTCAGAGGTCCGTAGCTGCTCATCCCACATCACAGTTAGGCACACACAAGTGAAGTGAAGTAAAACTGCTGTGGAGGCATAAACCTAATGCACTTAGGACTTGGATGATACCTTATACTTTCAAGACTTGCTGGGGTATGAGGTGAGTAACAAGGGGTTTTGATTCTACCGTACTGCGATGAGATTATGTAAGAGGCCGGGGGAGTGAGGGTCTGAGGGGGCTTGTGGGGATGTCTTCTCAGGGATTCTTTGTAAAACAGGAGAGATCCTGAACTCTCCGGAATGTTCCATTTGGCTCTGTCAAGATGGACTATACGATCTCTGTGATTCTGGGATTTCTGTCATGAAACTTAAAAATGTTCTTTGCCTTTAAGATTATTAATTTTCTCAGTCATGAGACATCCGAGTTTGTGACAGGATGATTAGGAATTTTTTTGACACTGCCTGCTTAGTATTCTCAAAAATGTAACAGCAAGAAGCCTTTTTTTTTTTTTTGGTTTCAGTAACGTGGAATCTGTTTTTAATATCGTTTTCTTTGGTATGGTGCAGTGAAGTTCCATGCGTTTTTTTTTTAATGTATTTTACTGACCGGAAGTTCCATGGCCTAGAGGAAAGAGCATGGGATTGGGAAGCAGGAGATTTGGATTCTGATTTCAGCTCCTCCAGTTGCCCACTGTGCAACTGTAGGCAAGTCACTTAGCTTCTCTGTGCCTCCGTTTCCTCTTCTGTAAAATAGGGATGAAATACCTGTTCTCCCTCCTCCTTAGACTGTAAACCCCAGGGTTTAGTGCTATGCTTGGCACATAGTAAGTACTTATTATCCTTTTGAATTTGCCACTAGATTAAGAGAATCTTCAAAGAATATGTATGACTAGCCTCGAAAACACTTTGACAAATGGACTCACATCTACAACATAGTCCTTTGTTGTTAAAAAGGGAAAAGAGAGACATTTGAATGAAAATAATTGGAGAGAGTTGACCCGGTGGTGACGCGGTGATGTTTGTGGCATTAGAATGTCTCGTTGAAGTATACTCTAGGTATTTTTGATGGGAATAGATTTGTTAGTTGTCCTCGTGATGTCACGCATTTCGGTTTCCTAGCTTTCACAGTTCTCTGAGTGGTCTCTCTTTTCCACTCGCAGCCAACTCCGGGACCATCTTCCTGGGTACAGAAAAAACTTTGTACTCTCCCTCCCCCAACCAGATGACTGCCTGAGAAAATGCCCTAACTACCATTTTCAGGTTCCAGCTACTTTTCTGCACCCACATCCTGTATCGGTGTCTAAAAGAACCTAGAGTCCTCCCTCTGCTGCTTTTGTCAGGGGACATGTATGTACATGACAGCGCGTTTGGGGACAGTCGCACCTGCAGGCTACCGATTCCCTCTAAATAGACATTCTTCCTTAATTTTTTAGCAAAATGCCCACGTCCCTCTTCCTCACCCCTACCAAACCCCCTTTTCATTCTAAAAGTAGTTGTGATCCAAGTGTTCACAAAAAACAAGGTGTCTCTGGCCTGTTTTTGTTGACTCTCTTCAATTTCCAAGTTATGCTTCAAGTAGAAGAAATGAACGTGGATTGGGAATCAAATTCTCTTCCGGGTTTTTGCTTTCTCTCCCCAATTTTCCTATTTATAGTTTCCAAATATTCAGAGAGTGAAGAGGATGCCTCTGCTGATGGTGAGATTGAATTCGTGTTCCTGAGATCAATCAATCCATCGTTTTTATTGAGTGATTTCCATGTGCAGAGCACTGTACTGAGCGCTTGGGAGAGTACGATATAACTTGGGAGAGTTGGTAGACACGTTCCCTGCCCACAGCGAGCTTATAGTCTAGAAGGGGAATCTCTTGCAAATACTGCTGTGCCTCTTTCCTGGATCCTTGCCATTGGCCGAGCACTGATCAGACACCAGTGGTCGAGAGGGGTTGGATCCGGTTGCTTTTTCCAGAGTGGTGATGGTTTGTGCTGAGCTACTCTCTAGCCCAGTCCCCGCTGTATCCACATCAGTATATATTGCCGGAACAGATGCAGTCTGAGGTCACAGAAGAGATGATCTCTTCCATCTTAACAGCAGCAGACACCACTGTGCCCTCCCCTCCCCACCCCCCTACCCACCCACTTGATAAGCCATCATTCAGCAGGATCCTCAGGCTGGCTCGTAAGGGTCGATCGCTCTGTCAGTCAATCGTATTTACTGTGTGCAGAGCACTGTACTTAGCGCTCTGGAGAGGCCGATATAACAATAAACGGACACATTCCCTGACCACAATGGGCTTACTGTCTAGAGGACTGCTCCATTTTTTTCTGTCAATAAGGGGAAAGTAAAGATTATTCAAAGAACAGCAGTAATGGGCAAGAAAAATATCTATTTACAATTGTCCCGGGCCAGAAAAACAGTAGGGCAAGGGCAATCGGTTCAAGGAGTAGCACGGAGTCACCAGTGAGTCATTCTACCTCTGGGCAGATTTAGAAGGCCCGAGCCCAGCAATCGTCTGTCTGGGAAACCACCCACGCAGCAGCCACTGTACCGATCGATCCAAAACAGGGGGCAAGCAAAACCCATTCCTATGAGTCAAATTTAATCAGGCTTGCTAGTGTTGTTTTGGGGTGTGTGTCTGGGGGCGGCGGGGGGGGGGGAGGGTGTGCGCGTGCATTTGCACATTCAGGATGTTAACATCATTTGAGGGGTAAGGGTAAAGGTGGAGTGTAGAGGGGTGGATGGGCAAGCTGAGGAAGGAAAAGAAGGGGGAGACGCGGGGGTGAAGATAGGGTAAAGAAGGGGGAAGGGGATGGGGCAAAACTGTGGGAGAATGGGAGTTAAAGAAGAGAAGGAGGAAGTGGAGGAGAGAAAAAAAGAGAAGAGAGTTCTTACTCTCTGCTGTCTTCTCTTCCTCTGCCATCCGTGGTTTAGTGGAAAGAGCACGGGCTTGGGAGTCTAATCCCGGCTCCGCCACTTATCAGCTTTGGGCAAGTCACTTCACTTCTCTGTGCCTCAGTTTCCTCATCTGTAAAATGGGGATTATGACTGTGCGCCCCACGTGGGACCCCCTGATTACCTTGTACCTACCCCAGCGCTTAGAACAGTGCTTGACACTTAGTAAGCGCTTAACAAATACCACTATTATTATTATTATTGTTACCTGAGCCTCTGGCACTGGCTGGGGATGAACCAGCTGAGTCAGAGGCACTGCCTGTTGGACAGAAGTGAATATGATTGGTGACTTCATGTTGGAAACCCCATGGGGCTGGGATGGGGTTCGTGCATCTAAGGGGCAGTGGCTCCATGGGATTACACAGCTACTTCAGAGCCCTGACTCCCACCTTGCTTCTGAAGCACCCCGCAGGTCTGAGAGGCAGATGGCAGAGCCAGAGAAGTGGGTTTATGGGTTGTTCACAGTGGACTCTGGGAGCAACCCTGGAACTCAGTCAGGGTACTAATAATAATAATAATATTAAAAATCAAATTAGGGTATATGGTAAGGAAACTCCACAGGTGCTGGGGCTGGGCTAGGAGTCACAACCCTACAGCAGGGAACGAATAATGGAGTCAATCTCTTGGTTCGCTTTCCAACCCCTTTCCAGGTCTGCCCACCCTGCCCCAAAGGCTCTGGGGCAAAGTGTCTTCAGTGCCAACCCTATGGGAGTTGATGGCCCCTCTTTGCCTCCATGGAATTAGGCTTCCTGATGACATTTGTCATCTCTAATCAGTGTACAGTCTCTCAACCTCACCACCTTTGAAACCTCACTCGGGAAATCTGAAATCCCACTCTCCAACCACAACCTTCTCATCTACCTTCTCTCCCGCACACACCCCTTCCCCAGAAACGGATCCGGTCAAGAGACCTCCGATCTCTTGAGCCCCTCCATTTATCCCAGGCCAGCATGCCCCATTTCATCTCTCCGCCCACCCTCCCCTCTCTTGATGCATAAATCCATGCCCTTGAGTCATCCCTCTTCACTGAATTCAACTCCCTTCCTCTTCTAAGAAGCTTAGTGCAGTGGTCTGTGCAGAGTAAGCCCTCAATAAATACCATCGCTTAACAGATCAGTTGATTAAAGGACCTCCGTGCAATGTGGCCTAGTGGAAAGAGCGTGGGGCTGGGAGTCAGGAGACCTGGGTTCTAAGCCGGACTCTGCTACTGGCCTGCTATGTGATCTTGGGCAAATACTTTAACCTTACTGGCCCTTAGTTTCCTCATCTGCAAAGTGAGAATGATACCTGCTGTCCCTCTCTCTTAGACCGTGAGCCTCTCACAGTGGGGCAAGGACTCTGTCTGATCTGATTGTTTTGCATCTATGCCGGTGATTAGCACAAAGTACTGCTTATTACATATCGTTATTATTGTTATCATTCAGGGGGATAAGGAGAATTAATACTTTCTTAGAAAATGCTAAGGGATTCCGACTCTACTGCAATATTTGCAAACTCATTAGAAAGCCTCCCTATCAAATTTTCTGAGAAATTAGAGATCCACATCCTACGTGATCCTAGATCTGGGTAGGACCATTGAGAATGAGAAACAGCAGGCAGAGGCCTTCTGAATGAAAGGGCGATAGGTGAGTCTTGTAAGTGAGATGTTTTCTAAGATATCGTGTGGGACTCCCTAGAGGAACACCCCTGAAGATCTTTGGATGATCCATACATCCACGCATTCAGAAACTCAAATTATTGTCGTGTCAGTCTGGTACATGGTTTGTAGGTTTTCTGGTACTTGTTGAGCGCCTACTACGTTTCAAACACCATTCTAAGCGCTGGGGTAGGTACAAGTCAATCACGTCGGACAAAGTCCCTGTCCTGCCCGGGGCTCACAGTCTAAAATATAAGGGAGAACAGGTGTTGAATCATCCCTATTTTACAGTTGAGGAAACTGAGACACAGAGAAGTTAAGTGATGCATGCCCAAGGTCACACAGCAAGCAATTGGCAGAGCTGGGATTAGAACCCATATCCTCTTCCTCCCAAGCCTGTGCTCTTTCCACTAGGCCACGTTGTTTCTCGTGTATCCCTCCTGCATAAGTAGATCCAGGCATCTATAAGGGTCAGTGTTCGTAAGAGGTCAGAGAAATATAGCATTTAATAGGACTTTTGTATGCCATTCTTCAGATCACAAACATGCCAAAATGTGGCAATAGGACTCGGGGTCATTTATCGTTTAAAATTAAGGAAGTCACATTTCTAAGAAAAGCAGCTTTGACTTCTGTCAAAGTAAGCTTCTGAGAGATTCTAAATTTAGATAGTTAATTTCCCTTCATGTTTGTTTCCACTTCTAAGGCTTCAGGAATTCCCCTTCCCCACCTCCCACCATGTTATCAAGTTTTTCCTCAGGCATGCACCTTTTTTGTTGTCGTTGAAATGAACCCACCTATAGTTTGACCTACAATTTTGAGAGTATCTTTTTTTTTCTTTCCATTTGTCCCCTTTAGGAGAGGTGGCTCCTTTTCTGGTCTGTGGGCCCTGTATACCTCAGAGTGGTGGTGTTCTGGGAATGGAGAGGAAGGTCAAATCGAGTAGGGCTGGTCTACACAGTCAGCTTGTCGGTGGTGCTGACTGTGGTTATGTTGATTGTCAAAAGAACGGTAAATCTTGGAACTGGGTAGTACCTTCCTTCCAAAGTGAAATTATGGCAAAAGGAGGCTGCTTTGGAAAGGAAACCTCAGATGCCCTGGTGAAATTTTAATAAGCTAACTACACAGTCAAAGGCTTGGGAGAGCAACATTTCAGGAGTTTTCACTGCCCTCTGTAAAATAGGGAGATGTCTGCTTTTTTTAAAAAAAAAAAGAAAGAAAAATCCCACTCCAGGAGGAGAACGCTGGAGGGGAAAGGAGATAAGGAAGGAAAGGTCAAGGAGCAGTCTTTGAGGGTCTGGGGCGAAGAGTGGTTTAGAATTCCAAGTTGGGAAGGGGCGGGGGGGACAGGGGACGGCACCCAGAGTGAGCCCTAATAGAATTCAGCAGTTCACAACCTGGTTACAAGTTTGGGGAGGAAATTTGACTGTTGATCCATTTCCCCATCACTGATTTTGGGGGTGGGAAGACAGACCACTTTTGCGTTTTGATTTATTTCACTGCTCATCGAGGCATGCTGGACTGTTGGCTCCTGATGGTGTCATTTCCTTTCGATTAATTTTTTTGCCCCTGAGCATTTAGCGTTTCACTTCGCACTAATCGTAGCTGTCAACTTGTCGACTTTTAGCCGAACTAATCACTTCAACAGCCAACACGGAAGCTACGCAGTCGCTCCGCCAGTAGCGCAAGCAGTGCCGACCAGAAGAATTCCGAGGAGAGAAGCAGAACGCTTAGCAACAAAACAAAAATATAAGATAACATCATATAAAACCCCTGTTGAAGGAGAGTAGGAAAGTAGAAGGAGTGTGACTTTGAAAAAGTTCATAACAGAAGGTGGAGAAGTGGAGAAGCGGATCTGCCGGTAAAAGCAACAGAGCCCTTTCTTTGGGAAATGAAATGTCAGTCAGTCGGTCGTATTTTTGAGTGCTTACTCTATGTAGCGCATTGTACTAAGTGCTTTGGAGAGTATAATACAATGTATTTGGTAGACACAATTCCTGCGACGGAGGGGCTTACAGTCCAGTGGTGGGGGATGCTATTAAAATGCATTACAGATAAGGAAAATAGAGTAGAAGGTATGAAATTACACAGAGAAGCAGCACAGTGGAAAGACCGTGGGCCTGGAGTCAGAGGACCTGGGTTCAACTTCCAGCTCTACCAATTACCTGCTGTGTGATCTTGGGCAAGTTACTCAACTTCTCTGTGCCTCAATTTTCTCATCTGTAAAATGATGACTCAATATCTGTTCTCCCTCCTCCTTAGATTGTGAGCCGCATGTGGGACAGGGACTGTGTCCGACCTGATGAACTTGTCTCTGCCCCAGTGTTTAGAACAGAGTAACAACTAAACAAATATCATCATTATTATACATACAAAAGTGCTGAGGGGCTGGGATGGGGTGACAATCGAAGTCCTTAAGGGGTACAGAGCAAGTGTTTAGTCTACATAGAGGGGAGGACAAAGAGGTGGTGGGGAGATGAGGGGGTTAGTCAGGAAGGGCAATAGTGTCAACAATATAATCCTTTTTCCTAGTGAATCGCAGGAGGTCAGGGTTCCGAAGTATTCATGACGGAAGGAGGAATCTTAGAATGCTGACTAGGAAAACAAAGCTTCTGGTTCAATGCTCATGAGATATTTGCTTACTATAACCTGACACGTGTTCTCCTGAGGATTCTAGAGAACCTTAGTTCTCTTAATTTTCTCTAGAATCCTCCCTTAGAATTACAGAAGAATTTATCTAGCTCAAAAGTGATTTATACAGTTGTCCGTATTTAATAATAATAATGATGATATTTGTTAAATAATAATGTCGGTATTTGTTAAGCGCTCACTATGGGCCAAGCGCTGTTCTAAGCACTGCGGGAGATATAAGGTGATCAGGTTGTCCCACGTGGGGCTCACAGTCTTCATCCCCATTTGACAGATGAAGTAACTGAGGCACAGAGAAGTGAAGTGACCTGCCCTAAATCACGCAGCGGACAAGTGGCAGATCCGGGATTAGAACTCACGACCTCTGACTCCCCAACCCGGGCTCTTTCCACTAAGCCACGCTGCTCGCTTACAAGCACCGTTCTAAGTGCTGGGGTAGATACAAGTTAATCAGGTTCGACAGAGTCCCTATCCCACATGGGGCTCACACTCTTAATCCCCACTTTACAGATGAGGTAACTGAGACCCAGAGAAGTTAAGTGATTTGCCCAGGGTCACACAGCAGACGTGTAGCGGAGTCAGGATTAGAACTCAGGTCCTTCTGACTCCCAGGCCCACGCTCTATCCACTCAGCCACACTCGGTCTGTTATTTGTAGAAGATACCACTCACTGCGAAGTTCATGTCTGAGTTTGTGGCTGAAAAGGCTAAGGTGGGATCCACTGTCCCAGCCCCATTGGACATACGGAAAGGTTGTTCCCGGTCATGTTGTTGTGCTTAACGTTTGTAGCACCCGGGGCTATTTCTCTAAGCTTTTTCTTTGGTATTTGTCAAGTGCTCACTATGTGCCAGGCACTGTACTAAGCACTGGAGCAGCTAATTAGGTTGGACACAGTCCCTGTCCCGCATGGGACTCACAGTCTTAATTCCCATTTTACGGATGTGGTAACCGAGGTACAAGGGAGTTAAGCGACTTGCCCAAGGTCACGCCGCAGGGAAGAGGCAGAGCCGGGAGTAGAACCCCTGTTCTTCTGACTCCCAAGCCCATGCTCTATTCCACTAGGCCACGCTGCTTCTCAGTTTCGCTCAATAGTAATGTACCGTGTCGGTCTCTCCTCAGCAGTTGACTTAGCAATTTCAGGTGGGATGCAGCATTATCTGAGGCTTTGTTTTATCGTGTCCTTAAAACATTTCCTCTGCCCTCCTCGCTTTTGCTTTTCCAATTTCAGCTCTTCATACAGCAGCTGTGTGGGTGTCCTGCCGTTGCTCATTCTCCTCACCCGTCCCAGTCAATCAATCAATCAGTGGTATCTATAGAGTGCTTTACAGACCGTAGGGCCCTGTAGTAAGTGCCTGGGAGAGGGCGGTACGGAAGGTGACTAAGGTGTCCACGAGGGGCTTACGGTCTAGAAGAGGAGACAGACATTAATATAAATAAATTTTGGGTATGTGCTTAAGGGCTGTGAAGGTGGAGGGAATATCAAGTGCTTAAAAGGTACATAGAGATGAAGAAGGGAGTAGGGGAAATGAGGACGTATTTGGGGAAGGGCTCTTGGAGGAGATGTGATCTTAATAGGGCTTTGAGAGTGAGGAGAATGCTGTTCTGTCCTATATGAAAGGGGAGGGAGTTCCAGAACAAAGGGAGGATGAGGGCAGGGGGTTGGCAACGAGATAGATGAGATCAAGCTACAATGAGTCAGTCGGTGAAATTCGAAGAGCGTAGACCGTGGGCTGGGTTGTGGTAGGAAATCAGTGAGGTAAGGTAGGAGGGGGCAAGGTGATAACTTTGAAGCTGCTGGTAAAGAGTTTCTGTGGAGGTGGATGGGCAACCACTAGCGGCTCTTGAGAAGAGGATAAACGTGGACTGAATGGGCCGTTAGAAAATGATCCAGGCAGCAGGATGAAATATGGACTGAAGTCGGGAAAGACAGGAGGCAGGGAGGTCAGTGAGGAGGCTGATGTGGTTTCTCCTCCCTCTGTGCAGCGTAGCTATGTTCAGGTGAGCAAAATCAATGTTACTCTAATGACTAATGTTATCTCTAGACTGTAAGCTCCTCTTTAAACTATAAGCTCGTTGTGGGCAGGGGCTACATCTGTTTATTTTTATATTCTCCCCATTGCTCAGTACAGTGTTCTGCACATCATAAGTGCTCAACTAATACAACCGAATGAATATCTTTCAGACTTAGTAGTAATATTAGGATGTAGTAAAGCACTGTACTAAGCGTTAGGAAAGAGCACACAGGTGAGCATTAGACAGGGTCCCTAGCCCTGAGGGGATACCCAATCCCCTGAATAAGGCGGGACGGGGCTGGAGGCAGACACGTAAGGAGAAAATAGTAAAAATACAAAACGGACATAAGATGAGGACAGGGATAAATACAAGTAGGATGCAAGCTGTAGGGTCCTGTGGCTAGAAGTTTCAGGCTTCTCGCGACTCAGAGTCCAACAGCGTTTGTCACAGTGTGACCGCCACAGCTGTGGCCTCCTCAACGTTCTCTCGTCTGCGCAGGCAGTCTGCTGCCTCCGCCAGCGCTCCTTTTGTCCCTCCCGCCAAGACGGAGCAGGGCAGGTGGGGAAGAAGGCCCCAAGGTGAGGTGAAGATGGGGCAGCATGGGTTCTATCTGGTGGATTGGAGGCCTCGCTCATCATCATCATCAATCCTCAATGGTATTTATTTAGCGCTTCCTACGCACAGAGCACCGTACTAAGCGCTTGGGAGAGTAAAATACAACAGAGTTGGTAACCATGTGCCCTGCCCACAATGAGCTTCAAGTTTAGAGGGGGAGACGGACATTAATATAAATAATTTATAGATATGCACAACCGTGCTGTGGGATTGAGGGTGGGGTGAATGTCAAAGATACAAGTGCATAGATTGTGCAGAAGAGAGAGGGAACTGGCAAAAAGAGGGCTTTATTGGAGAAGGCCTCCTGGAGGAGATGTGACCTTAATGAGGCTTTGAAGATGGGGAGAGTAGTGGCCCGGAGTATACGGAGGGGGCCGGAGTTCCAGGCTTGAGGGAGGACCTAGGGAAGGGGTTGGCGGCGAGATAGGTGAGAGAGGAGCACGGTGAGTAAGCGGGCGTTGGAGGAGCGAAGCGTGTGGGCTGAGCTGTAGTAGGAAATCAGTGACTAAAGTAGAGAGGGGACTGTTGCATTTTTGAGGTTACTTTTTTCCATTGGCAGTCGCAGATCCTTCGCCTTTGCGGACCAGTTAAAGGGGAAAAACAGAAAGATAAAAAGGCTTGGACCTTTCCTACAAGTCTAAAGTCCAGGCCAGATTCCAGAGGCTTGGTCAGGCCTGCGGTTCATATTTTAATTTCTTCCCACAAAATCCTACTGCTGTAACAAACCCACGGCGTGAATCTTAGGAGTTTGCAAGACCCCTCTTCTAGCCAGACTTTTACCATTTCATTTTATTTTCATCTAAGTGTTTAATTCTCTCCTTTAAAATTGTTATTTTTCTTTTTTCAACTTAATTCTTTTCTAATTATTGACATGGCCTCATTTCAGTTTTTAATAATGCCGGGATCTGTAGCGCCTACTCTGTGCCAAGCACTAGGTGCTGGGGCAGATAGAAAATGATCCGGTTAGAGACCGTCCCTGTCCCCCATGGAGCTCAGCATTTTTAGAACTGATCCCGATAATCTTTTGTCTTTGGCAGTGATTCTCAAACTAGGAGTCGTGGTGGAGGTCAGAACAGGGTTGGGCTACCTCTACCCGGAAGGTTAAGCGGAGTGTCAGTACGTTAAGGCCGCTGGGCAGAGCTTCCAGGCGTGGGGAGTGTAATGGGCCAGCCAGTGGTGGGGATGGAAGGACAGTGACCGCAAATTCACTTTTCTCTTCCTGCCACTCCTGCTGCTTCACTCTGCCTCGGACTAGGTGATTTAACACAAAGATCCACATGGACATCTTGCTGGGATTTCGGGCCAGTCAGTAATACCGATGACGGCAACGGCTCCAGTCCTGGTTTCATCATCTCTTGCTAACACTGCTGTTTCGGGTCTGCTCCGTGGAGAGGACAAATATATCAGACTCTAGGAGAGAGAGGGAGGGTGGGGTTGGGGTGGGGTTGTACGTGTGAGTTGTGGGGAAAGAGGGGGCGTTTATCCACTCCCTGGTAAGGGATGGGGAGAAAGGCCTCATTCAGTTAACTAGACAAGTTCACAGTTGAAAATCCAGAACTTGAGAAGTAAAGAAAATTCCGCAACCTCAATATTAATAATTCTGAATAATTTGTACCTGGAGTTTCTGATCCTCTTGCACATGTTGGCTTAAAGGAGTTTTCCTTTTTTTTTTTCCTCACAAGCCTTTCCACATTTCCAGAACCTTCTTACTTTCTTCAGAAAGACCCCACTCCCTACAGTCTGTTTTACCAATGTGACCTGAATTGACGTGAAAGATGTAATGCTTCAGACTCTTGGATTGCCTTACAAGCTTCATCCCTAGATCCTAGCTAGACTGCAATGCAGTCCCAGAGATTTTGGGAAAATCCCAAAAGTTATGCATTTTTCTGATTTTATTTTAATTTGGGTGAGCCAAAATCAGTCAATGTGAGGTAATGTGAGGGAGAGAAGAAAATCTCGATCTAAATAGCCTCTGATATTTGAGGCAAAAGCATTCATTTTTGTCAGTTTGATTTTTGAGAAGCCTACGCACCTGGCAGCTACCCCCGCCCCTCCCCCCTCCCCCCCCCCGGCACAGATGATGTAATTCCTGGTTGCTCCATAATAATAATAATGATAATGATGATAATAATGATGGTATTTGTTAAGTGCTTACTATGTGCCAAGCACTATTCTAAGCGTTGGGGTAGATACAAGGTAATCAGGTTGTCCCCCATGGGGCTCAGGCAGTCTTAATCTCCATTTTACAGATGAGGTAACTGAGGCACAGAGAAGTTAAGTGACTTGCCCCAAGTCACACAGCTGACAAATGACAGAGCTGGGATTAGTACCCACAACTTCTGACTCCCTAGCCCGGGCTCTTTCCACTAAGCCACGCTGCTTCTCTATGTTTTCAGTCCCCAGTGTTCCCACCCAAGCTAAACCTAATCAGATCCAAAGAGAGTTCTGCTGTTGCTAGATTCATTTTTCTTTTCTTCTAAGAAGCTTCGGAATGGTGTGACATTGCGTTCCATTTTAATTGGACCATGTGTACAGCATGGTACCAGATACAAAGAAAAGAGCCACAAAATCTTACTAGGGCTTTAATATATATATATATTTTTAATAATGCATGATCCTCCTCACCCCTGTGTTCACTGGGGAAATTCTTCTTGATACACCCCCAAGCTCTAAGATCTGGTGAGATGCTGCCCGATTTCATCCCTGAACCAAACTTAGCGTCTGGCCTCAGTGTGTAGGATATTTATTGGTAAGAGATTATCAAATAATACAGATGTGGTACCGAAATTGTTTCTGTCCTCTAAATTGGCTGATGTGGGGCTGGGGCTCTCTCATCACACACAGTTTAATCTTCTGGATAGCATACACTGATTGTTCTGTTTGTTCCGAGTGTTCTTGGTCTGAATGATCTAAGCCGAAAGAATACCAGGCCGACTCTCATTTAAATCTGCTGCCGAATGTTGCGGGTTGGTGCAGGCAAAAAGGAGGCTGATTGGTTTTTGGTTTTTGGAAGTCTTTCTGCTTTTTGGCCCTGAGGATAGAGAATAGATTTAGGCCTCCTCAAAAGACTTTGCGATCTGGGAAAGGGTGGAGGCAGGAACAGCGGCAAGCCTCATGGAAAGTCCCTGTTGGACAGCTGAGGGAAGAAGAAGAAGAAGAAGAGGAAGCCACCCCAGAGTGGTGAGATAAAGAGGCCTAGCCCTGCTGACGCCCAGGGCAGTGCATGCACTGAGGCGGAACGCAAAACTCAAGCAAGCTCAAACTCTGTCACTCCGAAATCCAGTTTGGGTCCTATTGCTCTGTGTGTGTGTACGTGCACGCGCGTGCATGCAATGTGCACGCTTAGGCCTGTACATGTCCTGCCTGGGTTGGACTGGCTCTGAAAGCATCACTGGGAATTCCCAGCATGACCAGGCTGGGAGAGCAGACAAAGAAGGGAGTGAAGAGGAGCAGAAGGACCTCTCTTTCTGTTCTCCACTCTGCTAATCTGACGATGAAACTGATCCTGCATTGCTTCAAGCTAGCAAGGCAACAATCAGAGTCGCTGGGATCCCCTTCCT
This sequence comes from Ornithorhynchus anatinus, assembly GCF_004115215.2. NCBI lineage: Eukaryota > Metazoa > Chordata > Mammalia > Monotremata > Ornithorhynchidae > Ornithorhynchus > Ornithorhynchus anatinus. The sequence continues at coordinate 52,077,009 of NC_041753.1, read as the reverse complement.
CTCCATCCAAGCTGCTACCATGCTGGTCCAAGCACTTGTCACATCCCTTCTCAACTACTGCATCAGCCTCCTGCTGAGCTCCGGGCCTCCTGCCTCTCCCCTCCCCAGTTCATGCTTCAACTTGCTGGCCAGAAGATCTTTCTAAAAAACAAATGATCTGCACACCCCTCCCCATTCCTCCAAAACCTCCTGCGGTTGCCCATCCACTTCCAGGAAACAGAGTATTCCCACTGGCTTTGAGGCACTCGATCAGCTCTCCCCTCCTACCTGACCTCCAACGATATCCTACTACGACCGAGCCCGCAAGCTCTGCTCCTTCAACACCAACCTACTCGCTATACCTTGATCTTGCCTCTCTCGTCACTGACCCCTTGCTCCCTCCCCTGGCCTGGAACTCCCTCCCCGTTCTTATCCGACAGATCACTCCCCATTTTCAGAGCCCTACTAACATCATATCTCCTCCAAGAAGCTTTCCCTGACTAACCAGTCATCTCTCGGATCGATCGATCAGTAATATTTATTGAGAACTTACTATGAGCAGATACTACATTAAGTGCTAGGGAGAGTAAAATCCCAGAGTTGGTAGACACGATCCCTGTCCACAAGGAGCTTCCTGTTTTCCCTCCCTTCTGCATTCACCTATGCACTTGGGTCTGTAGTCGCACCCACAACCCTCGTGCACGTATCTTTATACTCTGCCTCCTCCCCTAGCTGTAATTTATATTAATGTCTGCCGGCCCCTCTAGTCTGGAAGCTTAGTACAGAGCTCTTGCATAGAGTAAGCACTCAATCGATATTAGTGATTGATTGCTCGATCCTGCCCTGTGCCCTTCATGCGATGTAATGCTGTGGGGGGGACCTTGCCTGGCCTAGATTTAATGTATTTGAAATTTCTCTCTCAAATTAAGGGGAAGTGGGCAACCCAAGAAGGGAGGAAAATATAGTGTTCTTGTGAAAGTAAAAAACAGATGTTCTCTTCCTCTCATCTCATTTTCATTCTGTGTCTCTTTTACTTTCTCTTTCTCTTTATCTTTTTCTCGCTCTCCTTTCAGTACGGCCTTGCCAGCTATAAAAAAAAAGGCATAAGAAGTGGGAAACCATAATTGATGTATAGCTCCAAAAGACTGCAAAGAACATCACCTTTTCGGGGCTTGGCAATCCTAAACTGACTGGCTCCTGTGAAGTCAATGATAGCCACATGTCCTAACTTGTAGAGTCGAGTTGAATCGCTCTATGCAGAGTCTCGCTGTCTTTTCAAGCTGATGACTGAGAAGGAAGGAAGCATCGATGAATGCCTAATAGTGTTAGACTATTTTGGGTGGGGAATGTTCTAACTCCTATAGGTGTTCTAACACCTATTTTGGGTGGGGAACTAACTCTGTTCTACTCTCCCTAGTGCTTAGGGCAATGCTCTGCACACACTAAGCAGTCAATAAATTCCAATGATTGTTTGACTGATTGTTTCTAGGGCACCTTTATCCTGGCCAATTTTTGTGGATCTCAGTGGTGTTATACATTACACTTGGAAAATGACCTGGTGCCAAGATAAAGACAACAGAACGCTCCATTCCTCAAAACAATAGCTTTGCCTACAGATGGATTTTGAACTCTGTGGCAACTCTAAGTGCGACTGGCAAAAATAGGGCATTCTATTCTAATTAGTGATGGAATTTCTTTGTTTCATTATCCTGGGTATGTAGCGGCCATAGATGTGGACTGGATTTCTCAACAGTGTGGAATAATATAGTTCAAAGGAACGTGTGTGTGAATTCCCTGAATTTGTCCTTGGGATTTTCTTTGACTTCCTAGGGGGCATTTCTTGCTCATCAGCAATGGTGTCTACAAGCATAAATTACTTTTTATAGCATCCGTTGAGGGTTTACTGTGTGCAGGGCTCCGGAGAAAATCACCAGATCCCTGGCCAACAGGGGAGGGAGGCGGTAGCGATAGACACTCCAGGGAATAAATAACATAAATAAAGCAAAAGCAATAAATGAACAATGACAACCATAACAGTGAGGGTTGCATACACTGCTGTTACAGGAGCAGTTTTCAGGTTCCTTCACGCGCCCGACAGCATCATCTCTAGTCCAGCAATAGCACCCTTTTCCCAGTTGGAGCAGTTCCCTCCAGCAATGGTGGACGGGGTGAGCGGGAGTGCACACCAAAACCCAGAAGAGGAGGGGACCCGGGCTGCCTGGTTGCCATTCCATCTTCTGCCCATCCCACTCCACAGTGACAGGACTGGGCCTATCTGGATAACTATATATATAGTAAATATAGTATTTATTGAGACACTGTACTAAATACTGGGATAGATAAAAGTTACTCGGGTTGGACACAGTCCGTGTTCCATCTGGGGCTCAGTCTTAATCCCCATTTTACTGATGAGGTAAATGAGGCACAGAGAAATGAAGTAAGTTGCCCAAGGTCACACAGCAGACAAGCGGCGGAGCCGGGATTAGAACCCAGGTCCTTCTGACTTTCAGGCCTGTGCTCTATCCACTAGGCAACACTGCTTCTTCTGTACATAGGCAAGTTTCTCTACCACTCCCCATCCCAGATACTTTAAGACTGGGAAAATCGATGGGTTTTTTTCATAACTTTATAATTTTTGTAATTTCATCACCTCCTTTCCTGCCGATCTGGGACACAACCATCGGCGAGGGTAGGCTCCCTTCTTCAGCCTTGTGTGGGGGAATTGATATTGAAATTCTGCTGAAATGTAGTGAATGATCTTCCCATTAGTAAGCGGTGACCAGAATTGATGTTGATATTTCTCTTTCAGTTTCATTAGTTTGGCTACGGGATGGGGGTCTTCTGGTTAAGAGGTTCAGGCGCTCTCTCTTGGTTCCGGGCTAGGATTGGGAGTTCGCCACCTCTTGTGACTTCCCGGATGATCTTGAGCAAGTTTCTTTATCTTCTCTCTGTCTCAGTTTTCCCAGCTTGACCATGAAGATGTAAAATACCATATGCAGTTACTGGTTTTAGGATCTGAGGACAGCATGGCTATTTCCTGGACTTCCAGCCATTAACTGTTTCGGCAGCCGGACCCTTCCCCTCCCACCTCCCACCCCCGACCCCAGCTAGGACCAGTGTTTCTGATGCTGCGGTAGCCAGACCCCTTCCTCCCCTCACCCCCACTCCCCTACAGGAGCGGTGGGACAATAATCTGGGACACACTCAGCTTTCGGTGTCACCAGCCACCGGGACCAGCCTCCCTGATGCTGCAGCAGCCAGACCCATCCATCCTCTCAGGAGCGGAGGGAGACGGAGCCAAAGCGCACGTGGCCCGCTGCCCCTCCCGCTGGGCTCCGGCTCAGAGTGTCCTCAGCCTCCAGGACCAGCATCCCCCATGCCACAGCAGCCAGACTCCTGTCCCCCAGAGAAGTGGAGGGTGAAGAAGTTCCCGTGACAACATATAGAACTTTGGGAAGGTGGCAGCCGTTTGGGTCTGGACTGTTTACTTGAGAGGTAAGTGATGATTCAGGGTGTCCTCTCAGTTCCACGACAGCGTGGTGAATTTCCACTTCTGGGCAAAAAAAAGTTTGACGAGGTATCCCACCCTGGTGTATGCGCCTCCCCTCCCTTTCTGTCAGTCGGGTAAGTACTGCTGCCGGCCCCAATCTCCAACTGCTCTCCGCTCCCCAACCACTCAGTGGCTCTTGGAAACTTCTATTCCGAGGTGTCTCCGGTTCCCAGACCCCCCGTGCCCGTCTCCATGGTCTCCTCCTCCTCTACCTCTGACTCCAAGTCAGTGCCACGGCCATAATTAAACCCACCCCACGTGGCTTTTTTATATTTAAACTTGCCCGCCGCCTGCCCCTTCCCAGTACCACCGAAGCCTCGGGGATGGGGACGGATTAGGACAGGGGTGGGATGGTGGAAGGGCCACAGTAGTCCCTTCCCAGACCTCCCCTCCTCCTCCCGCCCCGTCCCATCCCATCCTCCGTGCTCGGAGAAGGGCCGGGTGGTAGTACCCTGGCGAGGTTCGGCTGTCGGCCCCGCGCCAGCCCGGCTGGGGACCGAGGGGAGAACGGAGTGGGACGGTGGAGAAGGGGAGGGGGGCCAGGATCGGGGAGGCAGAAGGGGGAAACGTGTCTGGGAGCTGCAGGGAATAAGAAGTTTCTAAGAGTGGCAGAGGAGGTGGCTTTTAATAACAATTATAGTGTCTATCAAGCGCTTAACTACGTGCCAGGCACTGTACTAAGCGCTGGGGTGGATACAAGGAGATCGGGGTGGACACAGTTCCCTGTCCCACGTGGGGCTCCTGGTCCCAATCCCCATTTTGCAGATGAGGTAACTGAGGCACAGAGAAGTGAAGTGACTTGCCCAAGGTCACACAGCAGACGAGTGGCGGAGCCGGGATTAGGACCCACGTCTTTCTGACTCCCAGGCCCGTGCTCTTATCCACTAGGCCACGCTGCTCCTCACTACGCCACGCTGCTTCTCAACCAGGCCTTTACCTAGTCGACGAGAGGGTTGGGAATGTGTAAAACAGGATGGGACCCCCCCGAGTCAAACTTGCTTTGCCCAGAAATTAAATTTACCACCCTGTTGCACTGTTAGACCCTCCTCGTCCTTCCTCTAGGCGCCTCCTGCTGAAGTTATCCCCTTCTTACCCCTCCTCCGGCGGGTGCGGGTGACCTCATCCGCCCGGTTACGTCTCTCGGCCCTGGGGAGACATGATGTCCCACCACATGGCCCACTCTCCCTTAGCCGCCCCTCTCGGGGGTTGAGTGCGTGCATCGCGTCCTGCCACATCCACTTCCGCCCTACCCTCCACTCGTCGCATCCCTGACTTCTAGGTCGGAAGCTCATTGTGCGCAGGGAACGTGGCGACCGACTCTGTTGTATCGTACTCTCCCTAGCGCCTAGCACGGTGCTCTGCACGTGGTGAACTCTTAAGAAATACTATTGATTGCGTCTCCTAGCTCCCCGGTCCCCCATTAACATCTGGCCATGCTGCCGCTCTGTCTACTGCATTCATTCGTACCTCCGGCACTCCCCTCCCACTCTACAACTCCATTTCGCTGCGGCCTCTGGAACTCACTCTCCACCGTGGGCAAACTCCCCTTTTTGGGGGGGTCCCGTTCCGGTTCCGCTCCCTCCCGTCTCCTTGCCAACACCGAGATCTGGCTCTCTGCTGATGACGCTGTAACCCCTGCCTTTCTTTTCCAAGGTCGCTTCGCCATCTCCACTTCGCCGTGCCCTTTGAGCATCTGATATTCACCCCGGCCCCAACTCCGCAGCATTTCCGTACGCATCTTTAAGTTATATATTACAAATTTTTCATTTATATTAATGTCTGGCTCCCGCTCTAAACCGTCAGCTTGTCATGGGCGGGAAAAGTGTCTGCTAATTCTGTTGTGTTGTACTCGCTCAAGCGCTTACTACAGTGCCCTACACATAGTAAGTGCTCAGTAAATACTGCTGATTGATTGCTTCTGCCACTTACTACAGTGACTAACTGCTAACATCTACACCCGTCCTGTAGATGCCTTTCTGGGTGAATTTGATAACTTTCTCTCCTATCTGCTCATCTTCCCATCTCCTCTATTGATTCTCGGGGATTTCAACATCCATGTTGATGATCACTGAGGCAGAGTCAGGGTGACATCCTACATAACGGGAGGGACACCAAACTTTTCCTTGCCTAAAGATGGTCAAATTTCTGAAGCCAACCTTCCTTCTTACTGTACTTTGCTCTTGGCTCTCCCGTCTTCGACCAGCTACTTATGTGTTTTCCCCCTGCCTGGAACTCCTTCCTGTCTGACCTCATCCCTCCCCATCTTCAACAGCCACCCTTAGCACATGTGTGCGGACAACACGTACACACACAAACACACATTTATGCAACGCTTTTATTCAGTTATTTAGTGTTTACAGAATCATACACCATGGCCAGATGTAACTATTACGTTTCCTCCTGCTCCCAATTTGCACGTACATGCAATTCTCTCAGCTTGCCCCCATCGGAATGTAAGCCCCTCGGGGGCAGGGACCATATCTTTTACCTCTCTTGTACCATCCACACACAAGACCCTGGGCTTAAGAGGAAAGGGAAAGAACGCACCGGGGAGAGATGAGGCATTCCACTTCTGCTTCATCTATGCCGGTGCTTCACCTCTTGCGGAGACTTGCTGTTATGTTATACTAATGAAGAAATGTCCCTATAAGAGATAGATCAGAGACCCTGGTCTCCTGCTTCCCATCTCCCAATTTTATTTCCTTCTTTTACGGGTATTCGTTGAGCGCTTCCTATGTGTCGAGCACTGTTCTCCATGCTGGGATAGATGCACGTTAAATCAGGTCAGACATAGTCCCTCATATAGTCTCATAGTCCCACATGGGCCTCACAGTCTAAATAGGAGAACAGGTATTTCATCCCCATGTTACAGTTGAGGAAACTGAGGCCCAGAGAAGTGAAGTGACTTGCCCAGGGTCACACAGCAGGCAAGCGGTAGGGTCCGGATTAGAACCCAGGTCTTCTGACTCCCGGACCTGTGCTCTGTCCACAAGGCCAAGCTGCCGGTAGTCGAACGCCTCCCAGAAGACAGACCAGAACTGAGAGCTGTAGTGTTGAGGTTCTCCGCGGCGATATGTTCTCCGCTCCTGAGATGGGGAGCCCGGAGCTGCAGTTCTAACAGCAGTTAGGAGGCCGACCCACCGGGAAGCGTGGAGCTGTCGGATGGCGCACCCCCGAGCGAGTCTCAGATCCTGAAGTCGGGGCTGTGGGGGAAGGCACATCCTCTGCGTGGCGGGGGCGGGGGAGGGGCGTCACCTGGCTCCAACTCTGGTTCTGAGGCTGTTCTGTTGGGCTCACGAGCCTTTCTGGAAAAGACAGTGCCCCGCAGCAAGCTGGCTCCCATGAAATTCAAACCTGGGCTCTCAAACCCTCCATGGGCCAAAATTCCAAAGTCTAGCCCAGACCAACCCTAGCCAGGCTGAGCCAGGCTTTATGAAGGCGGGGAAAACTGTAGCCTGCAATCGGACACTGTGGGGTAAGGCCCGGCCAGGCCTAACCAAAATTCCAGGAAGAGAATGGGATTCCATCCCGACCCCTTGTTCGTCTAAGCACTTGGTATTCACCCCACCCTCAATCCCACAGCACTAATGTACATAGCGACCATTTATTTTCATATCTGTCTCCCCGCCTCTAGACTGGGAGCTCCCTGTGAGCATGGGAACATGTCTACCGACTCTGTTGTATTCTCTCAAGCGCTTAGTATGGCGTTCTGCACGCAGTAAGCGCTCAATAAATAGCTCTGACGGATTGATCGGTTGTGGGCCGCTGACAACGCCACATCCAGGGCGCTTTCCAAGAGCCTGCGTGAGGTCCTTCCTTCCCGGTCTGGCCCCAGCAGTCGTGAGAGTAGAGGCGTGAGTCATGGCTCAGCCCAAACCAAAGGCTAGTCCCAGATTACGCAGAGCTTCACTGTGCTGCACCTCCAGTTTTCCTCTGGCACCTGAAAAGAACAGCCTAATCTGCAGGGTATGTTACTCGGAAGGGAAGATTTTTTTCAAAGGCAGAGTCAGAAAGCCTGACTGCCCGAAAGCCAATTCTGGTTCTAATTTGGAGAGAGGAAAAAAAAAAATGATTTAAATCTGACTTTCCAGGCCCCTGTCTTCCTTTCCTTGCCAAAGCCAAACAATGTGTGGACAAGTCATTGCCGTGTTCTAATGCTGTGAATGGCACTGCAACAAAAGGATCTATTATCACTGTGGTTTTTGTTTTCTCTCAGATCCATGAGGGAAAATGTGCCTCTTCCTGCTAGTTCTGATCCTGGAAATGCAGCTCCACCTTATGCCAGGTAAGATATGGAGTGGAGAGGGACCTCTGCTTTCGTAACCCATCGCGGCGGTGATACCCCTGGATTCGGATTGGTGCTCTCCAGTTGTGGGAACTTAGCGCTTGGAAGGAAGGAGCCCCAGATATGGGTGATGACAGCAATCGGGAAGAAACTTCACTCCCAACCCAGTTCAGTGTTTCCTGAATCATTCTGAGAAGGCAAACCCTGACTTTCCAACCCAAATAATCCTGCTAGGCTCCATAAATGATTACGGTATTTGTTAAGCTCTTACTATGTGCCAAGCACTGTTCTAAGCCCCGGGTTAGGGATAAGCTAATCAGATTGTCCCACGTGGGGCTCGCAGTCTCATTTTACAGATGAGGTAACTGAGGCACAGAGAAACTAAGTGACTTGCCCAGGGTCACCCAGCAGACAAGTGGCGGACGTTTGTCTTTTAGTTGAAAGTTCATCGTCCACTTTCTCTTTCCTTGTGGCCCAAATTTTCATCCAGCCTAGGGAAAAGAAGCAGAACTAACCTGATTTGCAGGGTTTACATAGCTCCGCCTCCCTGCCGCCTGGCTCTCTTGCTGCTGCTGCTGCTGCTGCTGCCTGGGACCTCCAGGGACAAGAAGGGACGGGACTGGATGAAGGAGGAAATCTGGAAGGGGACTAACACTACCTAGACCCCCTCCCTGGTCCCATTCCGGTCTGATAGCTTTGTCCGTCCCAGGGAGTACAGGCTGTGTGGGATCCACGTGGCAGGGGAGAGGGGCAACTGCGATGGGGCAAGGTTAAAATAAAATGGTGTGTTGGGAGGGTTTGGTAGCTGGCATGGAGCCAGCTGGCAGGGGAAGGAGGGGACAAATGTGAAGAGATCATGAGGATGGGAGGGAGTGGGTTTGGATTTTGGAGGAATACAGGATTGCTCATGGATGGAGGATTAAAAGCAGGGAAGGCAGGGCAAGTAGAAACAGGAAGGTGGGAAGGTGTAGGGGGAAAGGCGGGGAAGACAGAGGGAGTGAAGAAAAGTAAATTAAAGATTGATCTGGCCAGCAGGAAGGACTTTTTAGAAAAAATACTCTCTTCTAATTTTCCAAAAATAATGATTTTCAAGTTTAAAAGCCCTCTTCATTTTCGAACAGTCATTTTTGGAAGGATCTGCTTCTGAAAATAAGCAAGCACAGGCCATCCTAGGCTCTCTTGCCCAAGGGGAGAGGATTGCAGAGAATTGATTTTCAATGAGTGTGTGACTCTGCGTTAGGAGGACTTTTTTCCTTCCAGAGCAAAGTGGGCCAGAAAATTAAAGTAGGCAGAGATCTCCTAGGCATATCAGTACCTCTTTCCATGCCTGTTGTCTCTACCAGTTTTTATTTTTTTTATTATTACAATTGAAACCTTGCTCTGTAGGGAACACGAGGGAATGCGGTACTCCTCCCTTTGGCCATGGGAGGAAAGTGAAAACACTGACAATCATCCAAGCTGCGCTAAGAAGAAGGATCGGCCTTTTAAAGAACCACCCTTTCCGCTACTACCAGCGTTCAGGGTGTCTCTGACTCCAGTCCCCGGAAACGACGTTATTAAGAATCTCCCTCCCCAGCCCACCCACATCCCTGCCCATCCATTAAATCTCTTTGCCGGGCTCAAATCTGGAAATCTATGGTTTCAGGATCCTTTCTGAAGAGTGGCGATTTACTCTATAAAGTGGAAATAATAGTTGCCATCTGCTTGCACTCCCGCAAGGGTTGAGATGAATTAGTGGGGGGCAAAATCCTCTGAATGGAGTCTCCTCTAAATGTGACCTACTTCTTTTCATTTAAACACTTAGCATTTTACTCTAGTGGGTGTCAGAACGGACACGCTGTTGCTATTATTTGAAAGCAATCTGTAGAGAGGATGTCTAAAGAGGAAGATAGTTGCAGTAAAATGCAAATGGTGTTTCTTGTTTCCTGGAGTTACTCCAGTGCAAAAACAAAGCTTTAGAACACCTTTCATAGTCAGCAGCATCTCGGAAGCCAGCTTCTCTGTCAGGCTGCCGAGAGGTCCACTTCTTTCAAACGCTGTCCTTGGCAGAAAGTAAAAGTCTAAAATGAATGAAGAACCCATATATTCCCGGATTGGGTACAGTGTAGGTCATCATTCAGATTATTTCTTTTTGACTGACAGTTTGGAAACCTAAAGAAAAGAACCAAAATCATTTGTGTCAGTGGTCGGGTGGATGGGAGCCCGGGCCTGGAAGCCAGAGGGCCTGGTTCTAATCCCGGTTCTGTCGCTCGTCTGCTGGGTGATCTTGGGCAAGTCACTTCACTTCTCTGTGCCTCAGTTCCCTCATCTGCAAATGAGGATTCAATCAGTCGTATATACTGAGTGCTTACTGTATGCAGAGCACTGTACTGAGCACTTACCTGTTCTCCCTCCGACTTAGACTGTGAGCCCCCATGGGACTTGATGATCTTGTATCTACCCCGGCACTTAGTAAAACCTCACCAAAACCCACTATTATTATCATTATTATTATTATTATCATTATTAGGAGTAGTATATGGCATGCCCATAGTCACACGGCAGGTCAGTGGCAGAGCTGGAACTTCGACTCGCATCCTCCAACTCAGTCAATTAATCAGTGAGTTGTATTTACTGAGGGCTTAATATGTGTGGAGCACTGTCCTAAACACTTGGGAGCATTCAGTATAACAGAGACGATAGACACGTTCCCCACCCGCAGTGAAGCAGCATAGCCCAGTGGATAGAGCGCAGACCTGGGAGTCGGAAGGACCCGGGTTCTAATCCCGACTCTGCCACATGTCTGCTGTGCGACCTTGGACAAGTCAGTTAACTGCTCTGTGCCTCTGTTACCTCAGCTGTAAAATGGGAATTAAGACTCTACATAGACTGTGTCCAACTCGATTAACTTAGTGCCTGGTGCAAGGTGAGCGCTTAACCAATACCATAAAAAACGAACAAACCAAGCTGTAAGAAATTTTGGCAGTGGTGGGATTTGAATCCCCCTCCCCCATCTCCAGGGGGACTGGAGCCTAACTCCAGTGGGTTAGACCGCTTAGTCATGCTACCAAACCACTTCAACACAGTGCCTTCGACTACCTTCCAGCTGCAACTCCGATTCTGCCAGTCTCGATTAATGTCTTCGGGCAAGTCATTTCTCCTTTCTGGGTTTCAGTTTTACCATCTGCAAAAACAATCATTACTCAGCTGGATTCTCCCCTCCTGCAAAGAAGGGGGTAGTCGCCAGAAGTCTACCACTTCCATTCTCTGCACAAACTGAAATGAGAGCACAGCCTAGGTCCAGAAAAAAGGCAGGGAGTTCAGGGAAGGTGACCGGTACAGGCTGCGTCTGCTTTATTCTCCAGAGAGGGACGTGTTGACCAGTTCCATGTGTTCCCCCAGAGTTATCTGCTGAACTCTTTAAAAGAGTGTAGTCAGTCAGTCAGTCAGTCGTATTTATTGAGAGCTTACTGCGTGCAGAGCGCTGTACTAAGTGCTTGGAAGAGTACCATATAGTAGACGTATTCCCTGCCTACCAAGAGTTCCCCAGACAGCAGCCAGCTGAATCGCTTCTTCATCCCTGCTTGACCTTTCCCCACTCTGCATCTAGGAAATCCCAGCTCCCTAATGTAAAGGGGGGGAAAAAAAATCAAGCTCGCTTGGGAATAATACTGATGATAAGATTTCTACTGGGCCAGGCTCAGTGCTTATTTTCTCATTTATGTCAGTCTCTCCCTGGAGAAGGAACGAGTTATTCATCTTTTATGGGAGCTGAGGCAATATTTCCACGAGAAGGCTTCTGTGGGACAAAGGAGATAATAAGTGCAGAATCGTGAGATCTTTAGAAAAATGGCAAATAAAATGGTGGAAACAGAAGAAGAATAATTATGGCGCTTTCTCTGCGCTAAGCAATGGGGTGGACACAAGATGATCAGCTTAGACACAATTCCTGCCCCATATGAGGGAGGGCAAGTATCTTATCCCCATTTCACAAATGAAGAAATTGAGGCACAGGGAAATTAAGTGACTTAAAACTTTATCTGGCATATTAAGGAAATTGAGGTTCAAGCTAGTGAAAAATGTAATATTAAAATCAGGGCTGCCCAGCTGGGGACTTAGAATATTTACATAGAGGGCGTAATTAAATTCCCTCTAGCAGCCCCAAGAAGGTCCCTGTGGCTGGAAGAAAAATTTTTCCTAATTACTTTCTAAGTGACCTTGGGCAAGTCATGGAATTTCTCAGTGCCCCCATTACTTCACCTGTAAAATGAGGATAAAACACCTGTTTTCCCTCCCTCTTAGACTGGGGGCCCTTTATGGGCCAGGGACCGTGTCGAATCCGCTTCTATCGTATTGTCCCCAAGGATCCCTCCAATTATCAGCCCATTTCCCTCTTGCCATTCCTCTCCAAACTCCTTGAGCAACTTGTATACACCCACTGCCTCCGTTTCCTCTCCTCCAGTTCTTCCCTTGAACGCCTCCACTCTGGCTTCCGCTCCTTTCACTCCACCAAAACTGCCCTCTCAACGGTCACCAGTGATCTCCTTCTTGACAAATCTAATGGCCCCTACTCCATCCTAAACCTCCTCGATCTCCCAGCTGCCTTTGACACTGTTGACCGCCCTCTTCTTCGGGAAACGTTATTCATCCTTGGCTTCGCTGACACTGTGCTCTCCTGGCTCTCCTCCTGTCTGTCTGGCTGCTCATTCCCAATCTCTTTCGCTGGCTCCTCCTCTGCCTCCCACTCCCTAACCGTGGGAGCCCCTCCGGGCTCAGTTCTGGGTCCCCTTCTATTCTCCAACTACACCCACTCCCTCGGAAACTCATTTGCTCCCATGGCTTCGACTACCATCTCCACGTGGATGATTCCCAAATCTACGTCTCCAGCCCAACCTCCTTCTATGCAGTCTTGCATTTCTTCCTGCCTTTAGGACATCTCTCCTAGGATGTCTCGCTGACACCTCAAACTTAACGTGTCCAAAACAGGACGCCTTGTCCTCCCACCTAAGCCCTATCCCCCTCCTGAACTTCCCATCTCTGCAGACACCACCACCACCCCTCCTGTCTCGCAAGCCAGTAACCTCGGAGTTATCCTCGCGCAGCTCTCTCATTCAACCCCTATATTCAATCTGTCAACAAAGCCCCTCAGCTCTACCTCCACAACTTCGCTAAAATCCGCCCTTTCCTCTCCGTCCAGACTGCTACCGTGTTAGTCCAAGCAACTCATCCTATCAATCAATCAATCCAAGGTACTTGTTGAGGATTTACTGTGTGCAGAGCATTGTACTAAGCTCTTGGGAGAGTACAACAGAGTTGGTAGACACGTTCCCTGCCTACAAGGTGCTTACAGACCGGAGGGGAAGACAGACCCGCCTTGATTACTGCATTAGCCTCCTTGTTATCCTCCCTGCCTCCTGTCTCTCCTCGCTGCAGTCCATTCTTCACTCTGCTGCCCAGATCATTTTTCTACAGAAATGTTCAGTCCATGTTTCCCCGCTCCTCAGGAGCCTCCAGGCATTGCCCTCTCCTCTCCATCCAGACGGCTACTTTGTTAATCCAAGCATTTATCCTATCAGTCGATCGATCAATCAATCAGTGTTATTTATTGAGCATTTACTGTGTGCAGAGCACTGTACTCAGCACTTGGAAGAGAACAGTGCAACAGAGTTAGCAGACACATTCCCTGTCCACAAGAAGCTTACGGTCCGGAGGGAGAGAAAGACGTAGTATGAATCGTGGTGATGATCCATATAATCTGGAGGAAGGAGCAGCAGGCTCTAGTGACGGTCAGGATGTGCGGGGTAAAATGAGGAAGGGGGTCAAAAATGACTTCAAAGCTACGCCTGCAGCCTCGAGAGAATTCTGCGTCCGGCGACGGGGATGAAACTGACCTGTTGTGAACCAGGTAGAACTATAATTGGAATATGTGGATGATTGGGTCATTATTTTGTTTTCTTCTAGCTTTATTCACTGTCCAGATTCCCAAAGACTTTTATACAGTGGATTACGGCAGCAATGTGACAATGGAGTGCAACTTCAATGTTGAAAACCAGATGGACTTCAACATTTTATTAGTCTTCTGGGATAAAGATGAAAAGAACATTGTGAAGTTCGCTAAAGGCCAGGAAGACCTTAAAACCCAGGATGAACACTACAGAGGAAGAGCAACCTTATTAAGAGAAGAACTGTCCTCGGGAAAAGCCTTGCTTCGGATCAGTGATGTCAAAATAACCGATGCCGGGCAGTACCGCTGCCTAATTAGCTACGGGGGAGCCGACTACAAATACATCACTCTGAAAGTTAAAGGTGAGTGGCCTCATGGGATGCTGATGCCATCATCATGAACTTCCTGGCCAGACTAAGTAGAGAAGCAGCGTGGCATAGTGGATAGACCAGAGGCCTGGGAGTCAGAAGGTCATGGGTTCTAATTCCAGCTCCACTGCTTGTCTGCTGTGTGACCTCGGGCAAGTCTCTTCACTTCTCTGTGCCTCAGTTACCTCATCTGTAAAACGGGGACTGAGACAGTGAGCCTCATGCGGGACAGGGGCTGTGTCCATTCCGATTTGCCTGCATCCAACCCAGCGCTTAGTACTGCATAGAAAGAGCTTAACAAATACCATCATCATTATTGTTATTATTATTATTATTAATATCACAGACTAAGTATGGCAGAGAGAAGCCTTAGGGAATCAGGGTGACCTAGGGGAAAGAGCACGGGTCTGGGAGTCAGAGGACGTGGGTTCTAATCCCCTGCTCTGCCGCTTAGCCGCTGTGTGACCTTGTGAAAGTCACCTCACTGCTCCGTGCCTCAGTTCCCTCATCTGCAAAATGGGGATTCAATACTTGTGCTCCCTCCTATTTATAATGTGGGCCTGACGGGGGACCCGATTATCTTGTATCTTACCCAGCCCTTAGTGCAGCGCTTGGCACACAGTGAGGGTTTAACAGAAACCACAGTTTTTAGTAATTAAGTAAATTCCTCAAACCCTTTTCAAAAAGGCCCGAGGCTTCAGCAGGAGGTTTTGCCTAGAACTGATGCAGTACTTCTACGTTTTCATTTTACAAAATCAGTTATAAAGGCAACGACTCGGCTTTTAAGATCATGTTTAGGAGTCCCATTAATGATGAGGCAACCTAAAGTTAGTTGCATTATTTGACCATAATGGCACCTTTAATTTAGCTAGCGATGCTTAAGAGTGGAAAAAGAGAGGGGGAGAAGAGATGGCTAAGAAGCGAAAAAACACCTCCATTCTTTTCCCTTCTTTTATTTTTCCAGCATCCTACAAGCCAGTAAACACCCAAATCCTTGCAGCCCCTGGAGGGGATGAAGAGGATCTTATCTGTCAGGCTAAAGGCTTCCCTCTAGCAGAAGTGTCCTGGCAAAATGTCAGTGCACCCGCCAACACAAGTTACACTAGAACTCCGGACGGCCTGTACCACATAACCAGTGTGCTGAGGCTCCCAGCAAACTCCAACAAAAATGTCAGCTGCATATTCTGGAACAAAGATGTGAATGAAAGAACAACTGCTAATCTGGACACTCCGGGTAAGAGTCGACTCCTTCCTTATCTGCTCTCACTGAATTCTTCCCCTGGAGACGTAATCAGAGTAGGATGGCACTGCACAACTCCTCATCACTATCGGCCTAAACCTCTCGGCACACTTCCCAAGTATTGATTTTGCCAAGACCGTAGCCTGGCGATGATTGATTTGTCCTATGGAATGCTAGCCTCTTAACAGAGATCTTCTGGGTGGAGATCGTTTGTTTGCCTGGGATGGTGGAGTTCCCAACAAAATTACGTCCCCACCCAATTTCCCCCAAATTGTTTGCATTTTCATACTTTGAGGAAAAATACCTAACTTCGATACAACCGTTGCTGACCCCAGAGCGATGACATCTGTAAGCATCCCCGAAGCCCCTAACCTAAAACAGATCTATTTTTTGCTTTCCTCATTAATATGATGAGATGCTGAGTAAGGCCGGAGAGGTAATGAGTGAAAGTAACGCAGAGTGAATTCTGCGGTTACACCTCTGGAAAGAAGGTTATCTTTTAACAAGTCGATTCCAAGCTCTTTGAAAGTAAGGGATGGGCAACCTCCCTTATCCCCACATCAAACAGAAACCCTTTACCGTCAGCTTTAATGCCTACTCAATCAGCTCTTCCCCCTCTTACCTTACCACGCTGATCTCCTACTACACTTGAGTCCCCTGACGCCAACCTACACGTTCTACCTCAGTCGTGTCCGTCTCACCAACGACCCCCTTTCGCCTGGCCTGGAATTCCCTCTCCCTTCGCATCTGGCAGCTCACCACTCTCCCCGTCTTCAAAACCTTACTAAAATCACACTTCCTCTAAGAAGCTTTACCTGACTAACCCCAACTTTCCCCAACTATTCCCTTTTCCTTCTGCATCGCCTATACACTTGGGTCTGAATCACTTGAGCGCTTTGATTCTCACCCCACCCCCAGCCCCACAGAGCTTCTGTCTATATCAGTGTCCTCTGCCATTTCCACTCTCTGTAATTCATTTTAATGGCCCCCTCCCACCCCCTAGACTGCAAGCTCCTTGTGGGCAGGGATCGTCTACCAACTGGTGTACTTTCCCAAGTGCGTAGTACAGTGCTGTGCATATAGTAAGCACTCGATAAATATCATCGACTGATTGACTGATTGACTGAAGGGATAGATGTGTTCTTCCTTCCTCTCTTTGCCCCAGATTATTTGTTCCTGGTATTGAACCCAGTAAAACATGACTTCTAAAACCTCAGACTTCACTGCTTACAGCTAACCCTCATCCCACCCAATTTCTATTTTTTAAATTGAGACTTTTAATAATAATAATAATAATAATAATAATGTTGGTATTTGTTAAGCGCTTACTATGTGCCGAGCACTGTTCTAAGCGCTGGGGTAGACACAGGGGAATCAGGTTGTCCCACGTGGGGCTCACAGTCTTAATCCCCATTTTACAGATGAGGTAACTGAGGCACCGAGAAGTTAAGTGACTTGCCCAAAGTCACACAGCTGACAAGTGGTAGAGCCGGGGTTCGAACCCATGACCTCTGACTCCAAAGCCCCTGCTCTTTCCAGTGAGCCACGCTGTAGTGGATAAATAGGGTAATAAATAATATATACAAATGAGCACAGTGCTCTGGGGTGGGGAAGGGGAAGGGGGAGGAGCAGAGGGTGGGAGGGAGGGAAGGGGGAGCAGAAGGAAAGGGGGGCTCAGTCTGGGAAGGCCTCTTGGAGGAGGTGAGCTCTCAGTAGGGCTTTGAAGAGGGGAAGAGAGTCAGTTTGGCGGAGGTGAGGAGGGAGGTCATTCCGGGACAGCGGGAGGACGCGGGCCAGGGGTCGATGGCGGGACAGGCGCGAACGAGGGACGGTGAGGAGGTGAGCGGCAGAGGAGCGGAGCGTAGGGGGTGGGCAGTAGAAAGAGAGAAGGGAGGTGAGGTGGGAGGGGGCAAGGGGATGGAGAGCTTCGAAGCCGAGAGTGAGGAGTTTCGGTTTAGTGCGGAGGTCGATAGGCAACCACTGGAGGCTTGTGAGGAGGGGAGTGCCGTGCCCAGAACGTTTCTTGTAGGAAGGTGATCCGGGCAGCGGAATGAAGAATAGACTGGAGAGGGGAGAGACAGGAGGAAGGGAGATCAGAGAGAAGGCTGACACAGTAATCCAGCCGGGATATCACGAGAGCTTGTACCAGCACGATAGCCGTTTGGACGGAGAGGAAAGGGCGGATCTTGGAGATATCGTAAAGATGAGACCGGCAGGTGTTGGTGATGGATCGGATGTGTGAGGTGAATGAGAGAGCTGAGTCTACGTGCAGAGCACTGTACTAAGCGCTTGGAATATACAATTGGGCAACAGCCTGGATATCCATTCTGCTCTTGTGTCCGGCCCGACGATGTCGGGCCAGAGTAAACATTGCCACCATGCTGGTGAGCGAGACCTCATTCTTAGAAAACCTGACCTGCTCCTTGATGCTGAGTATTGCTTTTAGGTGAAAATACCTCCAGTTTCTCTCTTCCTGACGGAGACGAATTCATACCGCTTCGTAGCAACTTAGATCGTAACTTCCAAGGAGCTCACAGGATTTTCCCGTTGGGATAGTTTTCCATGCTGAAAACAAATTGTAATAAAAGTTTAAAGAGTTTTCTTTGTAGCCCATCTAAATCCTCACCGGTTGCTAGAGCTTTCTAATTTAGTGCTTTTTCTGCTTTTTGTATATTCATTGTAATTCATCAAAAGACATTCCACAATATTCATTCATTCAGTTGTAATTACGTGTTGCCGAACTGTACTTTCCAAGAGCTTAGTACAGCGCTCCGCACAGAGTAAGCGCTCACTAAATACGACCGAATGAACGAATGAATGCTTAACTGCGTGTAAGGCGCTGTACTAAGCTCTCGGGAGAGTATAATATAGTAATAAACAGGCACATTCCCTGCCCACAACGAGCTTACAATCTAGACGGGGAGAATTGGCCCCACACATGCAAATTGCCTCTGGGGGTAGACTTATTAAGTGGGTAATCTACTGGGCTGAAGGCGATGGCTCTGGCCCACAGGATCTCGCAGTCAGTCAACAAGAGCAACAAAATCTGTGTTGCAGATTTCGGGGCAGATCCGTGTTGCCGATGGTTGCAGATCTTACCGTCTAGACTTGGCAGTAAAAGCATCACCCAGTGACTTCCCTGAAGCCATTCCTCCTACTCTGTTTCCTAAAATGCCCTTTTGGTTGTCTTATGACCTGGCACTCCATCACATCTCCCGCCCCCCTCTAACACTCCCTTGCCCGTTACCGTCAGTCGCTCCTAATACTTCTCTAATTCTGAACTTGAGATCTGGACATCTCTTCTGAAGAAATCGTGAAGATACGAAAATGGAAATGAATGATTAGGAGCTAATGTGACTTGTGCGTTACAGTTGTGAAAGAGCTCTGGTTTGGGGGTTTCTTCGGGCTCCAGCTGATTGTTCTGAAATTGGTTTAGCACTTCTGTTCCTTTCACTCTTCACCCTGGGTGTTTTCACAGCCAGTTGTCGATAGCAGAACTACTTTACAGTGAAGCAGCATGGCGCAGTGGGTAGGGCACGGGCCTGGAAGTCAGAAGGTCATGGTTTCTAATCCCAGCTCCGACACTTGTCTGCTGTGTGACCTTGGGCGAGTCGCTTCACTCCTCTGGGCCTCAGTTACCTCATCAGGAAAATGGGGATTGAGAATGTGAGCCGCACGTGGGACAGGGACTGCGTCCAGCCCGATTCGCTTGTGTCCACCCCGGAGCTTAGTACGGTGCCTGGAACATAGTAAGCGCTTAACAGGTGCCCTTATTATTATCTTTACTTTGTCCTTCACTGGCTCACTTGTCCTGGTCGTCTCAAAGACTCTGATAGACCTGGACTCGTCTAATGTGCCGTCGACCCATTTACAAGAAAGATCCAAGATGCTTGACTCAAATACTAGAGATGCTCGTTTTTTATGGTATTTAAGCGCCTCATTTTTTTTATGGTATTTGTTAAGCGCTTACTGTGTGCCAGGCACTGTTCTAAGCACTGGGGTAGATGCAAGCTAATCAGGTTGGAAACAGTCCCCGTCCCACATGGGGCTTGCAGTTTTAATCTCCATTTCGCAGATGAGGAAGCACAGAGAAGTTAAGTGCCTTGCTCAGGGTCACACAGCAGACAAGTGGCGGATCCGGGATTAGAGCCCAGGCTCTTCTGACTCCCAGGCCTGTGCCCTATCCACTAGGCTACTCTGCTTCTCGTTTGTGTGGTAGAGGCAAATCTTGCTTGTTAACTAAGGTGTGGGTGGCCAGATCCCTTGGTAGTGCCCTGATGGCACTCTTCGCTCCTCTCAGAGTCACCTTCTAACTGTACTTCTCTCTCAACTCTCCCGTCCCGATGCCCTCACTCACATTTTCTCCCAGAATGGAATGTCTTCCCCTCCCCAAATCCACCAACCCACAGCTCTCCCCATCTTCAAAGCCCTCCTAAAATTCAATTCCCTCCAGAAAGCTTTTCCCAATTGATTCGTGTCACCCCAGTCGCACTAGCCCACTGAGGACCGATGTGGTCTAGTGGAAAAAACACGGGCTTGGGGGTCAATCAGTGGTATTTATTGAGCTCTCACTGTGTGTAGAGCACTGTACTAGGCACTTGGGAGAGTACAATATAACAAAGTTAGTAGGCAAGTTCCCTGCTCAAAACGAGTTTACAGTCTAGAGGGTCAGGGGACCCGGGTTCTAATCCCACTTCTGCCATCTGCCTGCTGTGTGACCTTGGGCAAAGTCACTTCACTACCCTGTGCCTCAGTTTCCTCACCTGTAAAACGGGGATTAATTACTCGTTCTCCTTCCCCCTTAGGCTGTGATCCCTGTGTGGAATGGGGTCTGTGTCTGACTTGATTACTGTGTATATATCCAAGTGCTCAGTACAGTGTTTGGTGCATAGTAAGTGCTGAATAAATATCACTATTATTATTATAAAACAATATCACCCACTTCAGCTCCTATGTGTATTTTTATCTATCATTTAGCAATTTCATCCTGTGTCCTCCTCCTCCTAATTTATAAATCATTTTTGTCCATCTGTCCCCCCCGGCCCTTGGATTGTCAACTCTTTAAGGGAATGTTTATCTTCTTTCTGTTGCATTCCCCCATGGGCTTAAATTGATCGATTAGTCTTTCTCCATTAATAACTAGAATAGTTTCAGGAGGAAGGAGAAAGATTTCGTTTCCTCTCTTCGCAAATGAGAGAAGCTGAAGCACAGAAAAGCGACGTGATTTTCCCGGGGCTCACGTACACGAAACCCGGGCTGAGCTGGGCAAATAATGGGGTTGGCCATTATTATGGGGTTGGCCAAAATTATTATTATTATTATTATGGTACCAGGGTCATGACCAGGGTCAGGAGCAGAATGCAGGTCAATTCCCTTCTTACCCATGTCTGTTACATCACTCCGCTTCCTCCCTCCCAATCTCCGATAGGAGGATACCCATGCTTAGGTTGACTTTTCTTTTATTGCTGTGGTGACCCGATTGTTCTGAGCTTCATTCCTGTGAGATTGAGAGAAGCCTTCGACTTTTCAACAGTAAGCACTGCCTTGACCGAAGTATCCCCCCAAACCCCAACTCTAGTCCTGATGATATAATATGTTCATTTTTGCAGCTCCCACAGAGGTACCTCTGGCTGAAAAGACATCCCTGTTTTATCTGTTCATTCCCACTTGCATTATTGCCTTTATTTTTATATCTGCTTTGATATTTCTGAGGAGACCCCTCTGCAGAGAACTTTCCAACAGGAAAGGTAAGTCCTGTGCTTCTGTTTTCTTTCACGTCCCATTTGACGCTGGGGTAGCCTTTATTCTCTCCTCTCCGCCTCCCTTCTTTTCCCACCACCTCTCGTCTCCCACCTCACCTCCTCCACTGCCGCTCCGAACTATCTAGCTCCACTCTCCAGGAAGCTGATGCTTCGAGCATTACTTTTTGAAGCGATGACCCCGTCCCTAGCCAGCCAGAGCGATGCAATTTGGCTCGTTCTGTTTAGCTCCCAAGTCAGGCGGCATTGCCTAGTGGATAGAGCACCGGCCTACCAGCAGGAAGGACCTGGGCTCTCATCCCGGCTCCTCCGCGTGTCTGCCGTGTGACCTCGGGCAAGTCGCTTCACTTCTCTGTGCCTCAGTTACCTCATCTGTAAAAGGGGGATTAAGACTACGCGCCCTATGTGGGACAGGGACTGTGTCCAACCTGATTGCGTTCTAATCCCGGCTCCGCCACTTGTCAGCTGTGTGACCTTGGGCAGGTCACTTCACTTCTCTGTGCCTCAGTTGCCTCATCTGCAAAATGGGGATTAAAAGCGTGAACCCCACGTGGGACAACCTTGTATCTACCCCAGCGCTTAGAACAGCGCTCGGCACGTAGTAAGCGCTTAACGAATACAACATTATCAACAGTGTCCGCAGATAGTAAGCGCTTAACAAAAACCATAAAAGAAACAACCCGGCTAGATTGTTCCTAGAGCTAAAAGGCCTGCAGGGAGTTGGGGCCTAGGGCCTGCGGGGAGTTGGGGGATTGAAGGGGAGGGGAGATGTCGAGGGGAGCATCTTGGACCAATCGGTTGGGGGCTCCACATGGAGCTGCCCCCTCCCATCACCCCCATGGCCAGCCCTGAGCTGGGTTTAGGCACCTTGACTGGGAAAAAGATGGGGGAGAAGGGGAGAGGGCCTTCCTCGGACCCTCCCTCATCCTGCACACGTGCAGCTTCATTTGAGAAAGATAGAGAGAGGCTTTCTGCCACTCCTATTACTAAAAATGATCTAGCTCCCCGCGGCAAGTTCTTAAAGAGCAAGTTCTCTCTCTCTCACTCTCTCTCTCTCTCACACACACCGTCTCCTGCTCTCTTTTTCGTGTTCTCTTGCACTCACTTGCAGGTGCTCCCTCCCTTGCTCACGATCTTTCTCGCTCTCTTGCTCTTTCTCTTCCTCTATCTCCCTTTGCCTTTCACAGCCTAGTATGGTGATCTCTTACCCCTTGAACTGAACACCCCCTGTATATACCTCCCAGGCTTGATGACCAGCCAGGTTGGAGGTGGGAGATAGCTAAACCCACCCTTGCGATCAGTCAATCATTAGTATTTACTGTGGGCGGAGCACTGTACTAAGCGCTTGGGAGAGTACTTTCCTGTAGGACCTTTTCAGGTGTCCTTAAAACTTCTCCCAAGCTGCACCAAGTGAGCCCAATTAAAGACATTCTAACTCCACTTCTGCATCCCAAAATCGCAGGGAGGGGAGAGAAAGGAGGAAAGGGAGAGAAAATCATGAATGTCGTTGCACAGCATCTGATTTGAGAAGCAGCGTGGCCTGGTGGATAGAGCACGGCCCTGGGAGTCAGAAAGACCCGAGCTCTAATCCCGGTTCCGCCACTTGTCTGCAGCGTGACCTTGGGCAAGCCACTTAACTTCTCTGGCCTCAGTTACCTCATCTGTAAAATGGGGGTTAAGACTCCGAGTCCTATGGGGGACAGGGACTGTGTCCAACCTGATCAACTCATACCTACCCCAGTGCTCAGTACAGTGCCTGGCACGTAGTAAGTGATACTTATTGAATGCTTACTGTGTGCAGAGCACTGTACTACGCACTTGGGTGAGCATAAAATAACAGAGTTAGTAGACGCGATCCCATTAGAAATTTTTCTCTATTTGAGTTTGGATTTTTTCCTTACATATTCATTACTTTATGTGCCTGTTTATCATGAAATACAATCCTGCTGCATGTATTTATGCATTTACTTATTCATACGCATCTTTATTTAATTATTTATACGATTTGCCTAGGGAGAGTCAAGTCCACTCGATTGAGCTAGTACCCAGGGAGTCATTTTCCTTGGAAATTCCCCAGAACTTTAGTAATGAAAGCAAAAGATAGAGAGTCTGGCACACAAAGGCAACACAGACCTTTCCCGTCAGTCAGTCAGTCAGTCAGTCAGTCCTGTTCGTTTTGGTCAATTTAATCAGGTTTCAAAATTCACAGATGTTTCTTAATTCACCAAGTAATTAATCTCTTTCAAGATTTACTATTACCGGAACAAATGCGTCTTAAAATATCATGTCCCGTTTCGGCCAAAACACTTGAAAAGAGGATGCAGAAAAGCTTAAAGAAAAGATGAAAAGGGATGGATAGAGGGGATTGAAAACGGGTTCAACGGCGAAAGTTTGAAAGAAGCAGAGTTCTTTAACCTGGGGAAGAAAAGGAACCTAAGGAGTGACTTACTAATTGCACTCAAGTATACATATAGGGGCTTTTTTTGAAAGAGGATGTTGACCCTGTTTTTCTCCATTCCTACAGAGAACCGAACACGAGGAAATGGGCTCAAACTGCAGCAAGAGAAAGTCCGACATAAGGAAGACAGAGGGAAGAATTTCTTTGAATGTAAGGATGATGAATTAACGGGGAACAGGCTACCCCTGGAGAGGTTTTTTTAAAGGAGCATTTATGGTGTCCAGATGATTCCCGGAGGTTCCTTCCAGTTCTCTGATTCCACAGTCTCTATGCTGTAGGGTGCACTTAAAGATTTTTCCACAAGGACCAATCTCCCCCTTCTGTTCTTCTCCCTTTGACTGGGGACCTTCCTTCAGAGTTTGGTTGTGCGATGGAGGTGTCGGCCTAGCTCACATCTTCAAACGCTGCTTTGCAATAGCTCGTGCGAGGGGTTCAGGCATCAGACTGTAAGATCCTAATTCGACTGTAGTTGCCTTGAGGACAGGATCCCTGTCTGTTACTCGGTTGAGTGTACCGACACACCTAGGCACCTAGTACAGTGTTCTGGACCCTCTGTACTAATAATCAACCTGAACGAGAGCAGCGGAGCAACTGTACTCTACACCTACCCTGTACTTACCTCCCAGGCCCGGGCGGAACACAAAAGACACATCAGCCCCGTAACCACAGAACCAACCGAAGTTTCCTTAATGTCACGCATCATCAAAAAACCCAAATCATCTTTCTGATCGTTTTCTTTTCCTCAGTTAAAGGTTGTTTTCCTATCGTCTGGCCCAGGGGGAAGAGCGAGGGATCTGGGAGTCAGGAGATCCGAGTTCTAGTCCCCGATCGGGCCCTTGCCTGCTGGGTGACCTTGAGCAAGTCATCCAACCTCCTTGTGCCTCAGGGTCCCCATCTGTAAAATGGGGATAAACTACCTACTCTCCTTACCTCTTCCATTATGGGCCCCCACGTGGGACGGGGACTGTGTCTGATTTGACTGCCTTGTTCGCTTACCCCAGGAAGAACCGTCTGCTCCCTCTTTTTAAGTAACTTGCTTTGAAAATGGGGTTTCTCCTAGAGGAGATTCAGTGTTGGCTAAATGGTCACAAGACCCATGTCAGTAGGGGAAGATATGATTCTCTTCCCCTGAAATTAGAATACTGCAGTTGCAGTGTGGGAAGAGAAGTCTGGTTTCTGAAGAAGGCAGTGTTTTTTTTTTTCCTTTAGCAGTCATTTTAATTTCAGTCATTCTGTATTATACGAGATTTCCTAATTTCATCAAAATTCGTCCCCCCAGAAGTGTAATTTCCACACAAATTCAGAGCCTCCGCTTGTTCTGAAAATTTCCCATTGTACAGTTTCACCTGCAGTTTAGCACGGGAAAACCAAGAGAATTACTAGAGCTTTTGTCTGCGGGAGTTTGTAAGCCGACATTTCATAAGAGAACGGTCGCTTGTGACACATGAGAAGCAGTGTAGCCTAGTGGAAAGAGCCCAGGCCTGGGAGTCAGAGTTCTGATCTGGGTTCTGGGTTCTGATCCCAGCTCCAACACTGGCCTGCTGTGTGACCTTAGGCAAGTCACTTAACTTCTCTGGGCTTTAGTTTTCTCATCTGTAAAATGGGAATTCAAGCAATACCCGTTCTCCCTCCTACTTAAACCGTGAGCGCTGTGTAGGACAGGGATTATGTCTGACCTGTCGATCTTGCATCTACCCCAGTAGTTAGTACAGCGTTTGGCACACGGTAAGCGCTTAACAAATAACACAGTTATTATTATTATCGCTCCATATGACAATATAATAACATCGGTTAGGCTTGAACCAGCCCATAGGCAATCCGAGTTCTTCAGGAACGTTGATGGGATTGCCACTCGTGGGTCCGAAGAAATGGGAAATCGGCAGGTCTGTTCCTTGCCTACCTTTCCTAAGGCCAGAATTAAATGGAAATCCTGCCTTCCTTCCAGCGAGAGGAGGGACCGCAGATTGCCTCTTAGTTGGGCAGTTCATTTTCAGGGAAAATTCAAAGGATGGGAAGGATCTAAGGAACCTGTAGTCTTCCTATAAGGAACTCTCCTAGTTACATACTCTGCTCCTGGCTAGAAGACGCCACGGCGATCTATCCAGCCCCCTTTTCCAAAATATCCCCCTCAAAATCAACTAACGTGATCTGAAAAGATCGGTTCCAAGCAGTACATGCCTGGGCATTAAGCTGCTAACCACGTGTTGACATCCAGGGTGACTGCTCTTGGGATTTTGATTTCTTCTGCCGAATTATTTTTCACATCATCGCCTCTCACCCCAGCTTCGTCCTTCAAGGTTCACGAGAAATGTAAAACACTGTAAAAGACTTAAAATTCCATAGCTGTATAGTGGAGCATCTGATCCTTGACTGATGGTAGATTTCAGTTTTACTTCTGCATTTTGTGATCGTAAACTGACTGACAACGAGCTGCAAAGTCATATGACGGCCAATTACCGTACATTTCTCAGAGCAATGAACTTTGAGCAATGCTGGAAAGACCCTTCACCCCAAATGACTAGATACGTGTAATTAGCAAACCAAAGGTATTTACCTTAATACTGATTATGGAAATGACCTTCTTAGAAGATTGAGGAACAAGAAGCATTTGGTGGGTTCCCAACCTCAAATTGCTTGTTGTTTTGCCTGCCACTTCCCAAGGAGGAGATGAAATGTCTTTCCCGGTAACCTTGACCTTAAAATTTTGATAGCTTGGGAAAGTCCAGTATTTGAATCATAGCCCCAGCGGTAATTTGGGGATCACGCCGTGGAGTCGATCATGTTCACCTGGTACTCCTGCCATCACTGGAAAGAAAAAAAAAAAGAGCATTTTAATGTACTCATATGTTGTGTTTGAGATTTTCATAAAATCGTGTTATTCATTTGGCCAGTCAGACCGTATCTCCAGTCTTCCCCATTTCTATGCTAAAATGCTGCTGGAGGGTTTAATCCAGGAAGGAGGGAGGTGGTTTTCAAGGCTGATTCTTGCCAGCCTATAAGGCTGGGAATCACTGTGCCTTATAGGTGAGACCCCGTTTTCCCCCGTTTGAGAAGGGAAATACCTGTGATCGTTCTCATAATTACTTTGCTGACCTGCTCTTCAAACGAGATCTGCTAATGGGGAGGGGCAGGATGGTTCAGCATGTTTAACCACAGATGAAACACACCGAAACCGTGAGTTACATCCACTCAGCTCCAGATTCCCAGTAAACGTGGAAGGTTTGGGTCAGGTTCCCATCGCAGATTTGCCTCTCAGAAGGTCGGAGCTTCAATTGAGTGTTTATAGATACGTTGATTTTTTTTAATGATTTATTTTAATGATTTTTTTTTCTTTTCTTTCGATTTTGGAGGGTGGGGATACATAATAATAATGATAATAATGATAATGTTGGTATTTGTTAAGCGCTTACAATGTGCAGAGCACTGTTCTAAGCGCTGGGGTAGATACAGGGTAATCAGGTTGTCCCACGTGAGGCTCACAGTTAATCCCCATTTTACAGATGAGGTAACTGAGGCACCGAGAAGTTAAGTGACTTGCCCACAGTCACACAGCTGACGAGTGGCCGAGCGGGGATTCGAACCCATGACCTCTGACTCCCAAGCCCGGGCTCTTTCCACTGAGCCACGCTGCTTCTGTAGCCACCTGACATCAGGCTGGGAAGCCGCATTTCCTTTCAAGTGAATCCTGAGATCCATTTCATGTAGGCCTAGGCGAGAGGCTTTGGGCAGACTCTTCCAGGCTATTGTTATATAGTGCTCTTCACACAGTAAGCACTCAATAAATCCGATCGAATGACTATTTCCTTGGGTAGCAGAAACCATCACGGCCTTGACTGACTCCTCCTCTCGGTTCAGCTCCCGGTGGGCTTCCTTTTAAGTTTCTCCAAATGGAACCCTAATTAGTTGCTATCTGCCTCCCTTCCTCCTGTCCAACTACAGAGCGTTAAGAATTTTTTTTTTAATGAGAAGAGTTATTTTCTTATACGTCTTTTTGTTGTTATTTTCAGGTTTGAACCTGTGACCCCCGCCCCCCCAAGAGCTGAAGACAGTTGGATCGTTCAGGCTCAAGAGACTGCAAAGCTCCTTGCAGGGTTGGCAATTTGCACTTTGAGAAAATCCAGTAACTCTGAGCTTCTTTTCCCGAAACAGTAAACGCAAACCACTGGGTGGGCCGTACCGAAGCCACGAAAGTCTTCTCGGCTACGGTCAGGCCGAAATGTGTTTCCAGGTCACGAGGCAGCCTCGAAAGTCACCGTGTTAAGTGTGCGAGCTGTTCCGCCAACAACCCTGCTTGAATTCCGGACATCACCTGTTTCCCTCTGAACGGACATGTCTATTTGGATTTTTTTTTTGCACTTTAGAAAGATGCTGTGGTGAGGACTCCTCTTGGATGTATTTCAGGAGTGGAATCATCCCCTACTGGCTTAAGGCCAGCTCCAGACTGGGTTTTCGCTCTACACCATTGCTGGAGGGTCGAAGACTTGAAGTGGAAACAGAGAGAACTGTTAAACCTCTTAGCTGGTGCAGAAAGGAGGAATTCTGAAGGGATGTCGAGAGGACCGAAGAAGAGCTGGATTTTGCCATTTACAGAACTAGATCAAAACTCAGATAGAATTTCTCCTAGTCATAATTCGGGCTACCTCTTCAGAAACACCCAACCCACCAAGCCACCTCTGGCTCAAGGCCCACACAAAACTTGGGCGCATCTGAAGCCGCCTGCTTTGTTAAGGTCGTGAGCCACAGGCGAAGACCACATCAAACACCGTATTCTGAGTAAAACTCAACAGACTGGAATTCTCGATGTTTATTCATAGGAGTAAAAAAAGTTTCCTGAGGGTGACCAGTTAAACATAACGCATAGACCCATCCACACTAGACCGTCTTGTTAACTTTTCTAGGCAAAATGAAGTATATTCCAGCAACCTACGTAAATACGAATCGCGAGCATAAAATTAATTGTAGCAGTTTAGTATCCCTATTAATTTTTACTAAAAACAACTGATCAGTTTTGATTAATAACATTGCCGTGCTGTTGTAATGAAATATATTGAATATTGTTTGAGGGCTTGAGGTGAGATGATTTTGAGGGGCAGAGCAATGCATTGAGCCTATTCCCAGTTCCATTACTTGCTGTGTGACTTCGAGCAAATCACTTAAAGTTTCTGGGCTTTGGGGTCCCCATCTGTTAGATGGGGATAATAATACTTTTTGCTTTGGAATCCTTCTGCTTAGAATCCTGCACGTGCTGACAATCACTGCTGTTACCAGGTGATGCTGAAAGTTCTCAGTAAGCTCGCGGCGGGCGGGGAATGCGACTCCCGACTCCGTTCTCTTGTTATATTGTACAGTGCTCTGTACACACTGTACAGTGTGTACAGTGCTCTGGACACAGTAAGCGCTCAATAAATACAATTGATTGATAGAAGTGCTTTGTTCATGATCCTGAGCTGCCTCAAGGACCTTGAGGTCACTGAGAATGGAGGGCAATGGGTAGAAATTCAGGCTAGGGAAGTGGGAAAAATATGGCAGCTGAAGGGAGAAGTGAAGGGAGAGTGGGGAGGGCAGAAGAAACCAACAGGGGAGATTTTAGCCTCGTGACAGGAGAGGCGGTGAGATGAGAGCAGGAAAGGAACGGTCTTTTTGGCTAGTCTCCACCCCAGTTGCTTCTCCTCCCAGCACAGCTGCACTGGAGAAATCTCTGACCGAACCGTTCAGATGCAGGAGGAAACGGGGAGGCCATCCGAAATCTCTCCCCCTGGCTCTGCATATAGTACCGAATGCTGCTTCTTATTGGAAAATATTCATCGCATGCTTAGGATCGTAGGAAGGAGACGGGGATGATTGCCCACACTGTTTTGTAAGCTGGAGTCGCAGCCTCACTCATCCCAGGTTTCTGATACAACTCAAGTTTCCTATCAGAGCTGGAAAGGCCCAAAATGGTGGCTCTCTGGACTTTCAGTTACTTGAAGCCTGTCCGCTCCCAGATCCTGCACCTATTAAAAAACCCCAAAAAACCCCGCCTCGTTTTTGCCCCCACATTCACAGTGAAAATCTGGCACTTTGGCTTAGAATCCATATATATAGGTGGGTATGTTCTCAAATTCTTTTTGTTAAAGCTGCTTTTCTATGAGCACAGCCTTTCCAAGCTCCTCGTTACTTCATGCATCAAATTCGGGTGACTTCTCCTGTCTTTCAAGGTTCTACACTCTTTTTCCTCCCCACATCTCTTTTCTCACTTTTTGTCACTCACTTCTCTTCCTTTCTTCACTCCATGCACTTAGTTCATCCATTCCAATGTTCCACTTGAGTCTCTCGAGTCGGAGGAGCTACCTCCACGGAACAGTTCACAAAGGGAATGGTATCCAATGGAAAAAGCATTGAACACAAAGGCTCTAATCTGTGCTCGCCGACCGTGTGACCTTAGAGCCTCCGCTTTCCCCGTTTGTAAATTTTGCCTGAAGCATAGATTCGTTGATTTATTTTCAGTGTGCCCTTTGTTCTCTGGTTTCTATATTGAGTACCCCACTGATTCCTCTGTAATTCGTGTGTATTAAATCTCGTATTTATTTGACCGGTTGACTTTCGTCTTTTCAGGGTGTTCATTCTGGGATCTTTGAGGCACTGATCCAAATCTGTCATAGGGCTTTGGAGACATTTCTCTGGGCCCTGGTGTCTGGGTCAGAATGTGAATAATAATAACAATGATTTGTGGCATTAAGCACTTACTACGTGCCAAGCACTCTACTAAGCGCTGGGGTAGATGCAGGATAATCAGGTCAGACACGGTTCCTGTCCAACCCGGGGCTCACAGTCGAAATAGGAGGGAGAACGGGTACTGAACCCCCAACCTTATGAGCTCTAACCTGTGAGCTCGTCATGGGCAGGGAATGTCACCGTTTACTGTTGCAATGTACTTTCCCAAGCGCTTAGTACAGTGCTCTGCACACGGTAAGCAGTCAATAACTATGATCGAATGAATGCATACGTGAAGAAACCGAGGCGTGGAGAAGTTATTAAGTGACTTGCCCATAGCCACGGAGCGGAAGAGTGGCAGAGCTGGGATTCGAACCCAGGTCCTCTGACTCCCAGCTCTGTGCTCTCTTTCCACTAGGCCACAATGAACTGAGGAGGCTGTCCTCGTCAGCAGGATGAGCCAATTTGCTCCCTCAAAAACTGGAGATAAAGGGAAGCAGCAGCCTTATTATCATGGTATTTGTGAAGCACTTATGATGTGTCAAGCACTGTTCTAAGTGCTGGGGAAGATTCATTCATTCAGTCGTATTTCTTGAGCGCTTACTGTGTGCAGAGCACTGTACCAAGCGCTTGATGGTAATCGGATTGGACAGTCCCTGTCCCACTTGAGGCTCACAGTCAAAGCAGGAGGGAGAACAGGTATTTAATCCCCATTTTACAGCTGAGGGAACTGAGACACAGAGAAGTTAAGTGACCTGCCTAAGGTCACACAGCTAGCAAGCGACAGAGCCAAAATTAGAACCCGAGTCGTCTGACTCCCAGGCCCACGCTCCTTCCATTAGGCCATGCTGCTTCTGGGAAAACACTTCTTGAAAAGTACAGGTGTACATTTCCTATTCACCTTATAATGATACTGAAGCCTATAACTTCTTCGAAGCTTTTTCCCCACTTATAATGCAAAAGGAAAATATATATTCAAAGAAAACTGTTCAATTTTAAAGGAGAATAGAGAAATGGAGAATAGCAAAGCCAAACGAACTCATTTTTAAAAGTATGACCGCTAGAAATACATAAATCAAAAAGGGCAGGAATTCTACATATTTATTGAACTTTTGATGACTACTAACTTCTTGCCTTGTGCAAAGACAATGCTTAGTAGGCAAATATATCATGGAGTTCCGCAGGAGCGGGGTGAATATTCTGGAGATTGCACAATCCAGCGTTTCCATTTCTAGAAGAGTCTATTAAGAGAAACTAGCCTGAATGGAGAACCCAGATGGCTTGTCGGGTCCCCACCTCTGGCCCGACGTGATTTCTGTTTGTTGAAGATCCTGTTTCACCTGTGACCTGCATGATATATAGATATAGATATGTCCATATAATTGTGGTATTCGTTAAGCACCTGTTATGTGCTGAGCACTGTTCTAAGTGCTGGGGTAGTTACGAGGTAATCACGTTGTCCCACGTGGGGCTCACGGTCTTAATCCCCATTTTACAGATGAGGTAAATGAGGCACAGAGAAGTTAAGCGGCTCGCCCAAGGTCTCACAGCAGGCAAGTGGCAGAGTCGGGATTAGAACCCACGTCCTCTGACTCCCAAGCCCGCGCTCTTTCCGCTAAGCCACGCTGCATCTCTAGATAGAGATATCTATGTACACGAAATAGGATGCTTTATCTTTCCACCCAAACCCTCTCCTCTCACCGTCTTTCCCAACACCGTAGACAACATCGCCATCGTTCATTCATTCAGTCCTATTCATCGAGCGCTTACTGTGTGCAGAGCGCTGTACTAAGTGCTTGGAAAGTACATCCCTGTCTCACAAGCCTCGGCATCATCTTCAGCTGATCTCTCTCATTCAACCCACGTGTTTAATCTGTCCCGAAATCCTGTCAGTTCTACCTTCACAACACTGCTAAAATCCGCCCTTTCCTCTCCATCCGAACAGCGACCCCACTGATCCGAGCACTTATCTTATCCCGCCTTCACTACCGCATCGGCCTCCGTGCTGAACATCCTGCCTCCTGTGCCTTCTCCGATCCGGCCCATACTTCACTCATCTGTTCAGATCATTTTTTTAAAAAAACACCAAGTCCACTCTTTGATTTGGCTCCGTGAGAAGCGGAGTGGTCTGCTGGAAAGAGCGTAGGCCTGGGAGTCGGGGAACCTGGGTTCCAATCCCACTTCTGCTATTCGTCTGCTGTGTGACCTCAGGCAAGTCAGTTCACTTCTCTATGCCTCGGTTACCTCATCTGTAAAATGGGTACTCGGTCGGTCAGCAAATCCCATCAGTTCTCCCTTCACAGCATCTCTAGAATGTGCCCCTTCTCTCTATCCACATTGCTCCCATGCTGGTCCAAGCTCTTATCATGCACTATAATAATAATAATAATAATTAACAGTACTTGTTAAGCACTTAGTATGCGTCAAGCACTGTTCTAAGCACTGGGGTAGATACAAGTTAATCGGGTTGGACACAGTCCCTGTCCCACATGAGGCTCAAACTCTTCTTAATCCCCATTTTACGGATGAGGTAACTGAGGCCCAGAGAAGTTAAGTGACTTGCCTTAAGTCACACAGCAAACAACCGCCTTGTCTACTACATCAGTCTCCTTGCTGACCTCTCTGCCTTCAGCCTCTCCCTTCACCAGTCCATACTTCACTCTGCTGCCCAGATCATTTTCCTACAGAAAGCATTCTGCACACATCGCCCGCTCCTCAAAAACCTCTAATGGCCTCCCATCCCCCTCCGCCTCAGACAGGATATTTTTACCATCGGCTTTAAGGAGCTCAGTCGACTCTCCCCGCCTACCTATCCTCCCTAATCTCCTACTACAGTCTACCCTGCACACTTCGCTCCTCTAGCACCACCGTACTAACCGTGCCTCGTCCTCCCCCCTGACCGGACCCCTCTCCCCCTTCAATCCAACGGTCCACCGTTCTCCCCATCCTTAATCCCCTTCTAAAATCATAGCTTCTCCAAGAAGCCTTCCCTGACTAACCTCTCTTTTCCCCACCCTTTCGCCCTCATTTTCCATCACTCTTTGCACTTGGATCTGGACCCTCTAAGCACATCCAGCCCCACAGCACTTACGTACAAAGCCTCATACTCTGCTTGCTTCCCCTATCTGTAATTCCTTTTAATGCCTGTCTCCTCCACTAGATTGCAAGTTCCTTGAGGGCAGGGATCATGTCTACCCACTCTGTTATATTGTCCAGCGCTCTGCCCGCAGAACAGTACGCACTCAATAAATACCATTGATTGCTTGATTGACCGATTGACCCGTCCAGGTCTCACAGCCATAGTGAAGGTTGCACAGCCCTACAAGCTCTGTGGCATTTCAGTCGGGTCTGGAGCCTGACCCTCTCTCGAAGGACGTCTTGGACTTCTTCATTCGGTTTTCCACCTCATTCTATCGTTTGGCATTGGTAAATGAGCTCCCTAGCGTTCTGACCCATGACCGGCATGACACTGCCACCTGTTCGATGAGGTCGCTTCACTTGCTGTTTCTTTGTTTATTTATGGTATTTGTGAAGCGCTTCCTATGTGCCACATACCGTTCTAAGCGCTGGGGTAGATACAGGTTAATCAGGTTGGACACAGTCCCTGTCCCGCATGGGGCTCACAGTCTTAATCCCCATTTTACAGATGGGGTAAACGAGGCCCAGAGAAGTGAAGTGACTTGCCCCAGGTCACACAGCAGACAAGTGGTGGAGCCCGGATTAGAACCCAGCTCCTTCTGACTTCCAAACCCGTTCCCTATCCACCAGGCCGTGCTGTCATCTGTTGTCTGCTCAGGCTTTGGCCCTCTTGCTTCGTCAGTCTGCTTTTCTCCCCGGTTTCTATCCGGGGTGGACCTACTCCTCCAGTTCAGCTAAAGGGCTCCATCATACTGCCCTACCCTGCCCTTAACTTCTGATGCATATTGACTTCATCACCTCAGGAAGTAATGCAGACGGAAAACATTAGCAGGTTCAAGAGGAAATTGGATACATTTATGTATCGTGTCCAAAAGAGAATCATCTTCCCAACTAAACCCTGTCCTCCCCATGAATTTCCCACCACTGTAGACGGCACCACCATCCTCCCTGTCTCACAAGCCCGTAACCTCGGCGTTACTCTCAGCTCATCTCTCTCATTCAACCCACGTATTCAACCTGTCACCAATCCTGTCGGCTCGACCTTCACAACAAACGTCTCTAAAATCTGCCCTTTTCTCTCCGTCCAAAATGCTACCGTGTGATCCACGCACTTATCCTATCCTGCCTTGACTACTGTATGAACCTACTCCTCGATCTCCCTGCTTCCTGTCTCTCCTCACTCCACTCCGTACTTCACTCTGCTGCCCAGATCCTTTTTCTAAAAAAACCGTTCACGGCACATTTCCCCACTCCTCCAGAACCTCGAGTGGTTGCCCACGCTATTTTAACTTTTTACTGTTACTGTTGGACTGCTCCCGACGTGCCGATGTGTCTGTCTCCATTCTTCTCCCCTACCCATATTCGGTAGATAGTGAGCCCCTCAAGAACAGGGTCCGGGTCTAAATCCCAACTGGATACTCTTCCCCAGCACCGAGTACAGTGCTCTGGGCACAGTAAGCATTTAATAAGTACAATCACAACAACAACTACTATTATTACATGGAAATGAATGCACGTGATTTTAGTTTCATATAGTTAATTTACAATTTAACCATGGAGATACAGGAATTAGCCTTACGGAGTAAAATGAACTATGAATTTCCAGATTTTGGTTTCAAGAACGTCCAGTATTAAATTTTCTTTTTCAGTTTCGGTAAAACATCATTAATAATAATAATAATAATGTTGGTATTTGTTAAGCGCTTACTATGTGCCAAGCACTGTTCTAAGCGCTGGGGTAGACATAGGGGAATCAGGTTGTCCCACGTGGGGCTCACAGTCTTAATCCCCATTTTACAGATGAGGGAACTGAGGCACAGAGAAGTTAAGTGACTTGCCCACAGTCACACAGCCGACAAGTGGCAGAGCTGGGATTCGAACTCATGAGCCCTGACTCCAAAGCCCATGCTCTTTCCACTGAGCCACATTATGCTATTATTCATAGCTTTCGAAGTAGTCCATCTGTGGTCCAAATGAATATTAAAAGGTGATGTCATAAGAGGCTTTAGTTTTGTATTTCCAAACATATCAAGAGAAAAAGAGAAAGAG
Organism: Ornithorhynchus anatinus; assembly: GCF_004115215.2. NCBI lineage: Eukaryota > Metazoa > Chordata > Mammalia > Monotremata > Ornithorhynchidae > Ornithorhynchus > Ornithorhynchus anatinus. The sequence goes on along the minus strand of NC_041753.1, from coordinate 52,041,567 downwards.
AAATAGTTGTGAGGCGATGCATTTCTCTTTAGGTATAGTCTTGGTCTTCTTCATTTTTTTTAATTTTTAAAAATGCCCTCAATGACTAAAATTCTCTGGGTATTCGTATGAAGTGTTAAGAGCAAATGCCACCAAACCCCCCCCCCCCCCCCCCCCCCCCCCCCAGAACTTAAATGTTACACAGCTATAGAGGGAAATGGCCTAGTGGAAAGAACCTGGGTCTGGGAGCCAGAGGACTTGGGTTCTAATTCCGCCTCCACCGTTTGTCTGCTGTGTGACCTTGGGCAAGCCACTTAGCTTCTCTGTGTTTCAGTTTCCTTATCTGCAAGATGGGGTTAAATCCTACTCCCTCCTACTTAAACTGTGAAACTCAAGTAGGACAGTGACTTTGTCCAACCTGATTATCTTGTCTCTACCCCAGTGCTTGCCATGTAGTAAGGGCTTAACGAGCAACATGAGAAATTTTATTTCTCCATATAAATGGAGGGGGGAGAGAGAGAGAAAGCGAGAGAGAGAGTCTTTACATGCCGCATCACAGATTTTCTTTGATGGGGAAAATGGTAATAATAATAATAATAATGATAATAATAATGTCGGTACCTGTTAAGCGCTTACGGTGTGCAGAGCACTGTTCTAAGCGCTGGGGTAGATACAGGGTAATCAGGTTGTCCCACGTGAGGCTCACAGTCTTAATCCCCATTTTACAGATGAGGGAACTGAGGCACAGAGAAGTTAAGTGACTTGCCCACAGTCACACAGCTGACAAGTGGCAGAGCAGGGATTCGAACCCATGACCTCTGACTCCCAAGCCCGTGCTCTTTCCACTGAGAATGGCGAAGATTGAAATTCACTTTCTGTAAATTCTTTCACATGTAGCAATCTTAAGAATTGTATTAGAACAGGAATCGGCAATCTTTCTGTGCAGAAGAGCCAGAGCGAAACCTTTGAGTGGTTGGTGCCCGGAGATCTGACCGTACAATTTAAACACTAATCGATGTAGCTTACTTGATCGTGAATCGAACGGCTTTTAAAGATGTCGTTCCCCCATCCCTAGGGGCGGTTCTAAATGCCCCATCCCCGACCTCAACCCTCTGCAGTGTCGCTTAGCCTCTTCCATCCCGTGATCCAGGGCTACTTGGTCTCACGGGATCCCCGGGTGACCCACGACATCGTTGCGTCACGTTGCACGGGGTGCTAGGGGATGATGCCACTCAGCTGCACAGCTGCTTGGGAGCAACAGCTGGTGCTACCAGTGGGGAAGGGAAGGGGCCGGTAGGAAGGAAGGATAGGGAAGGGAGGAGAGGGCTAGGGAAAGGTGGTGTGATGGGCTGGCACTGCCCTCTTCCCCTACTTTCCTCCTCTTCCCTTCTCTCCCCTCCCCTTCTGTCCACTCACCCAGGGATGTGAGAGAGCACAGGGTCTATGCGGCTGTGCGGGGGAAACGGTCGGGCGGCTCTTCCCTCACCACCCAGACCCACCAACGGAGGACAGCAGACCCACCCCCTCCCCAGCAGGAGCTGCACTCGGCTCCTCCGCCGCCCACCTCCTCACCGTCCCTCGGTCTCGCCCAGCCCGCCGTCGACCCCCGGGCCACGTCCTCCGGCGGTCCCGGAACGCCCTCCCTCCTCACCTCCGTCAATCTAATTCTCTTCCCCTCTTCAAATCCCTACTTAAAGCTCACCTCCTCCGAGAGGCCTTCCCAGACTGAGCTCCCCCCTTTTTCCCTCTGCTCCCTCTACCCCCCCTTCACCTCTCCGCAGCTAAACCCTCTTCTCCCCCCTTTCCCTCTCCCGTCCCACCCCCTCAGCACCGTACTGGTCCGCTCGACTGCATATATCTTTATCACCCTATTAGTTTGTTTATTTTGTTTAATGAGATGTACATCACCCTGATTCTATTTAGTTGCCATTGTTTTTATGAGATGTTCTTCCCCTCGACTCTATTTATCGCCATCGTTCTCGTCTGCCCGTCTCCCCCGATTAGACCGTAAGCCCGTCAAAGGGCAGGGACTGTCTCTATCTGTTGCCGACTTGTACATTCCAAGCGCTTAGTACAGTGCTCCGCACATAGTAAGCGCTCAATAAATACTATTGAATGAATGAGTCTCTTGGGATGTCTGGGTCCCTCTCCGCCCAGATCCAAGCAGGACCCAGCCCTGTGGCAACAACGTGTTTGGACTGTGCTACTTGGGGGCGGGTTCGGCGGAAGGGCTTCCCAGGACAATGCGGTGGTTGTCTGAGCCTTGCTCCTGGCCCCCCTCCTGCTTCTTCGCCTCTGAAGAACTACTGAGCCCCCATGGGGGGTTGGGGGGGACGACCCTCTCCCCCGGTGGAACTGGGCAAGGATATCTCAGTCTGAACAGTTACAGTGTGGGTAGTGTGAGCGGTGTGGATCCGGCCCCCCCAGGAGCTCCTTGGGAGACGGCTTCCCAGGCCTTCCGGGGGTCCGTCCTTCCTCTGCCTCACCCGGAGAAGGATCCCAGGTGGGTTTCCTGTTACTGACCGGCCCCAATCCCTGCCGGCCACGGGCCAGGCGGAGCCCAGCGGCCCCGTGTGGTCTGCCGTGACTTTGAGGTAGGTTCGGTGGCCCCGGTACCACCCCGAGAGGTGGTTTTTAAACCATCTCCTCACCGGCGGCTTTAGAGCACTCAATCAGCTCCTGCTTTACCTCGCCGGTCTCCCGCTACGACCCTACGCGCACACTTGGCTCCTCCAATGGCAACTCACTCACCGCACCTCGATCTCTTCTATCTCGACGCCGACCACTCGCCCACGTCCTCCCTGTGGCCTGGAGCTCCTTCCCATTTCATATCCGACAGACCACCCCCCCGTTGCCAAAGCCCCGTTAAAATCACACTTTCTCCAAGAGACCTTTCCTGACGAGGTTCTCATTTCTCCTATTCGTCCTCCCTTCTGCGTTGCCTGCGCGCTTGGATCGCTAATCCTCTGAGCACTTGATATTCACCCACCCCCAGCCCCACGACACTTATATACATATCCTCATACCCTGCCATTTTCCCTACCTGTAATCTATTTTAATGTCTCTCTCCCCCTCTAGACCGTGAGCTCCTTACGGGCAAGGAACGTGTCTGTCGACTTTCCGGTATTGTTCTCTCCCAACCACCTAGAGCAGGACTTGACATAGATTAAGGGCTCAATAAATCCCGCTCCTTGACCGATTCACTGACTTGCAAGCCATTGGTTGCAGAGCCCTGCCTTCGAAGGGCAGAATATTTGAAATATGTAGCGTGCCCCAGTGGAAAGAGCACAGGCTGGGACCCGGGGGACTTGGGTTCTAATCTCTACTCTGCCACTCATCTGCTGTGTGACCTTGGGCAAGTGACTTAACTTCTCTGTGCCTCTGTTTCATCATCTATACAATGGTGCTGCAGTACCCGTTCTCTCTCCTACTGAGACTTTGAGCCCCATTGGGACAGAGACTCTGTCCACCCTGATTATCTTCTATCTAACCCCAGTTCTCGGCACATGTTTGGTGCTTAACAAATACTGTTATTATGGGTAGCCGTGAGAATCTGTCCTCATTTAAAATGACATTCTTATCTCCAAGGTGTCTCGCAAATGAATTGCTAAACTTTGTGGAGAACAGCTACACTTTGAGTACCGTACTTGCAACTGAGGTTATGGGAAAGTTTTCGTTACGTAGGAGTTCTTCAAAAAGACTTCTCACAGTAGCAACCCTTGCCCCTAGGAGATACAGAAAATAAATCAAGTGAAAGTTAAACGCAACCGTATCCTTCACAAATTCCTTTTTATTCATAGTCTCTATTCCCCTCGATTTCAGATTGCGGCTCTCTCCGATGTTTTGAAGGGTGCCAGAAGAGAAGCCCAAATAAATGTCTCTGAAATTTCTGTAAGTGAAAGCGTTTAAAGGAACAAAACCCGACACACCGGTCGTTTAACCAAATTCTGTATTTGCCTATGTGTGCTCATGCTTAGCTCAGTACATGTGACGTGCATGTGATCGGGTGGAATTGCTGTTCTTTCTAATCCGGCTACTGTTCTAGTGAGTGACTCCCATGAGCTTTCTTGTGATGTAACAGCTCTAACCAAAATATTACCCTTCAATTCCCCTACTAAATGTCCTTATACACACACAGTACCACAGACTGAGATCAAATTTTTGGTTTCCTTTCCCAAGGGGATCAAATTCAGCGTCTCCTAGCTTTTGCGTTAAATTCTGAGTGAGTAAAGTGGTTGTGCAGATTAGTTTCTCTTTGTCTGTTCCAAAACTTTCTCCCTTTTTCATTTTCAGAATAGCTCTAAGACTTTCGCTGGATGTGTGAAACGCCCCTTAGAATTCTCTGCCCTACTCATTTGGCCAAATGAAAATGCCCACCCTACTTTTCCTCATAAATCGGGGATTGGGCAGCCCCTCTCTCGGGGGCTTTGGGGGGGCCACACGTCTCCCACGTGCCAGGAAGAGGATTAGGATGGTTTCTCTCTCCTTCCACGTTCTATGGTTATTGTTTAACATATATTGATTTTCCCCCATACTCTAGACAGAAATCGTTTTATAAAATTCTAACTGAAAACTAGAGCACCCCCACGATCCCCCGGTCCCCTGGAGGTGGCAAATGGACCTTTAGGGTGGTGGGGTGGGAGCAGCAATAATGACCACGGCGGCCAGAAAGCGGGCTCTTTGCCGGGTAGGGCGAGACGGAAAGTAGCGACGAAGGCAGACCGAGGTGGTGCGGCCCCTCCCCAGACACAGGCCCGATGTCCCCTCTGCCTCCCCTCATTCCGTCGCCCAGTTCTGTCTGACTGGATCAGAACCCAGCTGCTCTGACTCCCAGCCTTGTGCTCTTTCCACTAGGCTGTGCTGCTTCTCATAGAATCACGGCATCGTAGGATTTTCAGGTTGGGATGCACCTGGAGAATTTAACTCACCTTGCCCCTTGCCTCTTAGCAAGATCTCACTTAGTAAACGCCAGACGGGTGGTAGCTATCCCATTTTTGAACACCTCGACCGCTCCCAAACCCCCAAGAGTTTAAGCGCTAGGACAGCGCACCGCACAGCCAGTATCAAACCTCTGGACATACATCTCACCCCTGCAAGTAGTGCACTTAACTAAACCCACACTGTTGCCATAGGAATAACAGACACGTTCTACGTTCATTTCATTTAGGTAGGTCACGAGAAGATATAATCAATCAGCCACTTTCTACCAAGGCGTAAAGAAGTCGAGGGTTAGGGTCACTCGGTGAGTCAGCCAGTGAAGCACATGAAACCTAGCCCTCCAGTCTCTCAAGTCACCCCCTCGGTTCTCTCACCTCCGGAGCTGTGTTATTCTTTTCCCCCAGCGCCATGGCTAAGCTCTTCCCTCTTTATTGGCTTTTTTCAGAGACCAATGAGCCTGCTTGAGCTGGCTATGGGAGAGGTCTCGCTGAGGATAACAATAATAATAATAATAATAAATGATTATGGTATTTGTTAAGCGCTCACTAGGTGCAGGCACTGTACCAAACGCTGGGGCGGATACAGACAAATCGGGTTGCACACGATCCTTGTCCCACGTGGGGCTCGCGGTCTTCATCCCCATTTCAGGGATTAAGTGACCGAGGCCCAGAGAGGTTAAGTGACCTGCCCAAGGACACACAGCAGACAAGTGGCGGGTGCAGAATTAGAACCCATGACCTTCTGATTCCCAGGCCCCCTGCTCTAGCCACTACGCCATGCTGCTTCTCCTGACTCAGTGGTGAGCGAGGCTGGAGAGGTTCGATGGGGCTTCTGCGCTACGTCTTGTACCTGCTGGTGAGACGATGAAAGACGGAGCTGGGAACCGACTCTTAGTAAGAAGGAGGGCGATCCAAAGCCGGTGCCGCAGCAGGGCTCTTGGCCACAGCATTCTCCTGGCCCCCGCCTCGGCAGGGAGCGGGAGCTCGTTGAAGGGAGGGAACGCGTCCGTTTATTGTTATATCGTACTCTCCCAGGCGCTTAGTAGGGTTCTCCGCACACGGTAAGCGCTCGATAAATACCGTCAAATGAATGAATGCCCCCTTGTCACGTGTGTCCCTTTAGCCCTGTGGGAGTCTGTTTTTTTCCCCTTTTCACCCGGCGTGTGTTTCCGTGTGTCCACTTCCCCGACCCAGAGCGTGCACGTGTCTCTACCCGTCCACCCTCCCCGTGTCCGCATGTGAGTGCCTGCATGTCCGCCTCCCCGGATCTGTCTTGGCCTCTCATTTCTTTCCCAGCCCTGTCCACTGGGAACCCCAGCTCCCGATAAGCCTCCCCCTATGCCCGTTCACTCCTGCCCTCAAAATGAAAAGCTGCCCGGGAAGTCTCTTTGAACTAATCGTCAGACAACGGCTAGGACCCTGGAACTTTTGAGAACTCAGCTGGGAGGGAATAACAGAGCCTCTGCTCAGCTGAGCTGCAAACTCGAGACGGTCATGAGGTTTGGGGTTTTGATTTATTTTGGGGCTCATAACCGATTAAGTAAGACGGGTCCTGGATGCTGCTGGGAAGTTTTAGGGAGTTTTCTGATATAAATTCCTAGAATCCCCCATACATTGAGCTTGAACTGATTTGCGAGGTGGAACTTCTGAAAGTGTCTGAGCAAAAAGCTCTCAGGCACAGGAATGAACACGCAGCATTAAGTATTCTGAGTCCATGGAACGTTTAAGTTGCTTGTAATTTTCTTTCCGTTGACTGGAAGAAAGGCAGCGAGGTCAGGTAGAAAGAGCCCTCGAGTCTAGCCCTGAACTGATCACTGACTCATAAACTCGTAACGATCAGAAAGACTCACCATCTCCAGTTGTCCCTTAGATCCTGCGGTTGCTTTGCTGACCGCTCGTTAGTAATAGTGTTTATCGAGCACCCACTGGGTATAATGCTACCCTAAGTGCCTGAGAAGAAGGAAGCGGAGGAGTGACACGGTCCTGGAGGATTTTTCACGCTAATGAGCAGACGGATATAAAAATATTCACAGATGGAGTATTGAGTGACAACTGAATAACTTTTACGTGAAAGGGCTGAAGATGGATATGAAGTACATCCTTTCATTCATTCAATCATATTTATTGAGCGCTTACCGCGTGCAGAGCGCTGTACTAAGCGCTTAGGAGAATACAATACGGACACGTTCCCTGGCCACGCCGAGTTTACGGTCTAGACGGGAGCTTATGCTGACCCTGGCTGGTAGATTTGCACGACTCGGGGTGCTGGGAGAAGGTCTGTTGGAGGAGGTGAGATTTTAGGACCGCTTTGATCGTGGGGAGCCCTATGGTCCGTTGGATTTGGGGGAGGAGGCAGTTCCAGGCCGAGGGGGCAGCGTTGGGCGTGCCCGGAGGCGGGAGGGGAGAGCGCGAGGTACGGTTAGAAGGTTGGCCCGAGAGGAAAGAAGAGAGAAAGGCGGGAAGTAGCGGGGAGTAGCTGGTGAGGAGAGACATTCCGTATAAGTGGGTGGAGAGCTTGGAAGTTGAGTGTGAGGAGCTTTGTTTTGTTGTAAAGACACAAGGAAACCGGTGAGGAGGGGAGAGCTGTATGCCGAGTGACACTCCAAGTATCAATCAGCCAATCAATTGTGTTTATTGAGTGCTTACTGTGTGCAGAGCACTGTACTAAGCGCTCGGGGAAGTACAACACCACAGTAGAACAGACACATTCCCTGCCCACGACGAGTTTACAGTCTAGAGGGGATGATGATCTACGCGGTACTATGAAGTATAGATTGAAGGGCGGAGAGCCCGGAGCCAGGGATACAGGTGAGGAGGCTGATAATAATAATAATAATGTTGGTATTTGTTAAGCACTTACTATGTGCAGAGCACTGTACTAAGCGCTGGGGTAGATACAGGGTAATCAGGTTGTCCCACGTGAGGCTCACGGTCTTAATCCCCATTTTCCAGATGAGGGAACTGAGGCACCGAGAAGTGAAGTGACTTGCCCAAAGTCACACAGCTGACAAGTGGCCGAGCGGGGATTCGAACCCAAGACCTCCGACTCCCAAGCCCGGGCTCTTTCCACTGAGCCACGCTGGCTGATGCAGCTCGGCCTAGTGGAAAGAGCACGAGCCTGGGAGCCAGAGGACCTGGGTTGATGCTACTATGCGCCAGGCACCGGGGTGGCTACAAGTCAGTCAAGTTGGACTCAGTCCTTGTCCCGTGTGGGGCTCACAACAGTCTCACTCCCCATTTTACAGATGAAGTAACTGAGGCACAAAGAACTGAAGTGACTTGCCCAGGGTCACGCAGCGGACAAGTGGCGGAGCCAGGATTAGAACGCACGACCCTCTGACTCCCAGGCCCGTGCGCTCTCCACGACGCAGTCCCGGGTGGGACAGAGACCGTATCCAGACTAACTTACTTGCATCTACCCCGGAACAGTGCCTGGCACCTAGTGAGCGCTTAACGAACACCGTAAAGAAAAGAAAGTCTAGCGGCGCTCTAACCAGTTTCAACCCCACTGACAGCTACAGTCGGTGCTCAGACACCTTTTAACCACCTCCCTCCTACCCAGTTCTCTACCACAATTCATCCCCAGTCACAAGAACATAACCTAGGGCCATCGAGCTTCCCCAAACCTCTGGTTGAGTGATTTACCTCATTTCCACCTCCTGCCTGTTCGGCCCCAACAAACTCTCCGACAGACTAGAGTATTGGCTACTCCTTCCGCTGTTAAATCCCCTGGCTTTCTTTCCTGCCTTCATTAAGAGGGAAAACATGTAGCCCTGAGACATAACTGTGACCTTGACATTTTGGGCCCAAAGCTTTCCCACAACTTTCCACGGGGCTTAAATAATTCCTGAGTTCATTTTCTCACCCAGGGAACGGACCCAAATAAATCCTTGGTGTAATAAGGTGAGTCAAACTTGTTCTTTCCTGGAAGCAAAGTAGTAGTTGTCGTCCAGTAGTAATGATAATTATTGAGCCCCCGGTAAATGCGATTCATTCATTCAATCGTATTTACTGAGCGCTTACTCTGGGCAGAGCACTGTACTAAGCGCTTGGAAAGGACAATTCGGCGACAGCTAGAGACGATCCCTATTCATTCATTCATTCAATAGTATTTATTGAGCGCTTACTATGCGCAGAGCACCGTCCTAAGCGCTTGGAATGTACAAATCGGCAACAGATAGAGACAGTCCCTGCCCACTGACGGGCTCACAGTCTAATCGGGGGAGACGGACAAAAACAATAGCAGTAAATAGAATCAAGGGGATGTACATCTCATTAAAACAATAGCAATAAATAGAATCAAGGGGATGTACATCTCATTAACAAAATAAATAGGGTAATAGAAATATATACAAATGAGCGGACGAGCACAGTGCTGAGGGGAGGGGAAGGGGGGGGGAGCAGAGGGAAAGGGGGGGAAGGGGGACTTAGCTGAGGGGAGGTGAAGGGGGGGTAGAGAGGCAGCAGAGGGAGCAGAGGGAAAAGGGGAAGCTCAGTGTGGGAAGGCCTCTTGGAGGAGGTGAGCTCTCAACAGCGGGCTCACGATGCACTGCCCATTTGAGCTGAGATCTTACCGACAAGTTTCCGGGTAAGAAGTAGCTATTAAATGAGTAGACGCTTTATTCTGGAGGGGGAAGTACTTACTTTCCATGGACAGTTAAACGGAAGAAAAAAGGTTGAACAGTGTCAAATAGTGGCTCTCCGCCTCCAGACCGTAAACTCATTAAAGGCAGGGAACGTGCCTGCTAATTCTGTTGTGTTGTACTCGCCCGAGCTCTTAGTACGGTGTTCTGCACAGAGGAAGCGCGCAATAAATACCACCGATTGATTGATAGTAGGTTACTAATAGTAGGGTTGTCCCCTGGTTCAATAATCAGAGAAGCAGCGTGGCTCTGTGGAAAGAGCCCGGGCTTGGGAGTCAGAGGTCATGGGTTCGAATCCCGGCTCTGCCACTTGTCAGCTGTGTGCCTGTGGGCAAGTCACTTAACTTCTCTGTGCCTCAGTTACCTCATCTGTAAAATGGGGATTAACTGTGAGCCTCACGTGGGGCAACCTGATTACGTATCTACCCCAGCATATCTGCTGTATCTACCCCAGCGCTTAGAACAGTGCTCTGCACATAGTAAGCGCTTAACAAATACCAACACTATTATTATTATTACGACGCTGCTGATGTTGAGATTGTCATGAGTCCAAGAGCCTCTCTTCTTTAGGAAGGAAGAGGAATTTGGTAGTTTTGAAATCCCTCAGGTTCACGTCCCTCAGAATCAATCAATCGTATTTATCGAGCGCTTACTTGTGTACTAAGCGCTTGGGAGAGGACAATATAACAAAGTTATAACATGTTCCCTACCCATAACCAGTTCACAGTCTAGAGGAGTACAGCAGTCAAAAATCTCAAGCCACAAACCAGGTGGATTGTAACTATCCCAACCCACCGGCCTAATAAAACCCACCAGCCTAATAAACCACAAGCAGGGAAGACATCTGATAGGCAAATTCCAATTTTCTATTTGTATCTTAATTTCTTGTCTTCTGCTGTCGAGTCATCCCCGACCCATGGCGACGCCATGGACACATCTCTCCCCGAACACCCCGCCTCCACCTGCAATCGTTCCGGTAGTGGATCGGTAGAATTTTCTTGGTAAAAAATACCGAAGTGGTTTACCTTTGCCTCCTTCCGGGCAGAAAACTTGAGTTTTGACTTGACTCTCTCCCGTGCCACTGCTGCCCAGCACAGATAGGTTTTGACTTGTAGCAGACGGCCTTCCACTCGCTAGCCACTGCCCAAGCTAGGAATGGAATGGGAAAGGCCTCTGCTTGACTCTCCCTCCCGTAGTCGAGACCGGTAGAGTCCTGGAAACTCTCCAGGTGCGACCCTGAGAGGGGCACTTTAATGTCTAAGGAGTCCTAAATCCTTGCAAAATGTCTTTGAGATATAAGATGGGGCCCTGATGAGGGTCATTTTTCTGGCTCGAAACCATATGGTACAAGAGAACCAGGTGGAGTTAATCTCTACAGAGCACATTTATTTCCTTCCTCTCCACCTCTTATGTCCCATCTTTAAATCCGTAAGTCATCAAGCCTTCAAAATGACAGACGCTGAGTAAATTGAATCATCAGTCCTTGTCCGTTTTTTAACAAAACGGAATTTCTCCTTGGCATCCATTTTGTTTTCTCTCCCCTAGGTACCCTTTTTGTTCAGTTCCTGCACTGCAGAGCCATAGCACCTGAAACAAGCAAGCTATCCAATCTGAAGCCTCGCTTCAGCTTTCTCTCTGGCGTGGTCGAAATTGTCTCTGTCAGAAGGAAAACCGAGAAGCAAATGAGAAAGCAGAAAAATCGCAACTGCTATGAAAACTTCTTTTGGATTTCAGAGATATATATAAGAAGGCTCTGAACTAGTGGGCCTCTCTCGGGAAGATCGCTCTGCAGTTAGAGAAGCAGCGTGGCTCAGTGGAAAGAGCCCGGGCTTTGGAGTCAGAGGTCATGGGTTTGAATCCCGGCTCTGCCACTCGTCAGCTGTGTGACTGTGGGCAAGGCACTTAACTTCTCTGTGCCTCAGTTACCTCATCTGTAAAATGGGGATTAAGACTGTGAGCCCCATGTGGGACAATTCCCTTGTGTCTACCCCAGCGCTTAGAACAGTGCTCTGCACATAGTAAGCGCTTAACAAATACCAACATTATTATTATTATTTGCAGCTGTGACGTTAACCCACAAGTCTCCGCTCTTCTGCACATTTCGTACTGAGAACGGAGGTTCTGACAACTAAACAGCCCTTCCAACAGCACCTCCACGTCATCCCAGCCTCTGAACCTCTAATCATACTCTCTAATCAGCTGAGCTCCTAGGACTGAAGTGCTATGTTCTCAGGTGTCCAAAGGTCATGACGGATCCACTGTATTTCTCTAGGTGGTGCCAGTTGGTCCAGGGGCTCCCTTCTGGTTTTACAGCTGGGATATCGAAGGTTATTGAAATTTGGGTGACTTTAGGAAGACTTCCCTTCCTGGTCCAGGCCTTACATTGGCTATGTGATGAATAATTACAGTTGTATAGGTTTTCCTTGCCAGAAACGTCCCCCTCGATCCATCAGTCATATTTATTGAGCGCTTGCTGAGTGCAGGGCACTGGCACTTGGGAAAGTACGATATAACAGAGTCGGTGGACGTACCTCTTTACGTCCTAGACTGTAAGCTTGTCGTAGGCGGGGAACGTTGGCTACTAACTCTGCTGTGTTGTACTCTCCCAAGCGCTTAGCGCAGTGCTCTGCACACAGTAAGTGCTCAATACCATCGATGATGATGAAGGTGCACTGGTTTGCACGTTTGCCCCCCCCCCCCCCCGGTGTCTTTTCTTAAACCTGCATGAAAATCAAAGGCGCTGTAGCTCTCATCTGCTAATATTCCTGACTCCTATTTTGTAAAGTGAGAGTGAGTACAGGGTTGGCATTACTGTTCTCTGTACCTCCTTTTAGTGTGAATTACGATCACAGATATAGTTTCACCATCAGTAGCTCGATATTTTGTAATATCTACGTTTTGTTAACATTTTCCATTTGTCAGTGTATCCGTTAACCGATCCACACTTAAAAATTTATTGGGGGACAGGGGCGGCCCATCGCCGCCGGTGCTATGGATTGACCGATCAATCATTCGAATGTATTGAGCGCTTACTGTGTGCAGGGCACGGGCGGCGTGGCTAAGTGGAAAGAGCCCGGGCTTGGAAGTCAGAGGTCGTGGGTTCCGATCCCGGCTCTGCCACTTATCAGCTGTGTGACTTCGGGCAAGTCACTGACTTCTCTGTGCCTCATCTGTAAAGTGGGGATTGAGACTATGAGCCCCAAATGGGACGACCCGATTACCCGTATCTACCCCAGCGCTTAGAACAGTGCTTGGCACGTAGTAAGTGCTTACCAAATATCACCATCATCATTATTATTATTACTAAACGCTTGGGAGAGTACAGTACGACAGAGTTGGTAGACGTGTTCCCTGCCCACAACGAGCTTACAGTCTAGACGGGGGGTTTATAAGGACCTACTGCGTGCAAAGCACTGTACTAGCTATTTGGGAGATAAACTACCAACTCTGTCCTAGTGTACTCTCCCAAGCATTCAGTACGGCACTCTGAACACAGTAAGCACTCAATAAATACCACTGATTGATTAACAGAAGAAATATAATGTAATTTATTTATAGTAACGTCTATCACCTCCTCTAGACTGTCAACTCGTTGTGGGCAGGGAATTGTCTGTTTACTGTTATACTGTACTCTTCCAAGTGCTTAGTGCAGTGCTCTGCACAGGGTAAGCGCTCAATAAACACGATCGAATGAACGAATGAATGAAAAAACATAAGGCATGATCCCTTCCCCCACAAGCTCACAAGCTAATCAGGAAGATAATCAAGCACAATTTGATGAATTTCTTCATCGGAATCATTCATCTGGCACAGATTCTGTCTGTGCTGTTGCACGAGATGAAGTTTCTATTTCAGATAATTAGGCTGAAGAGTCATTTCTCCTGGTTCCACTCTGGACAAGTTGTCTTTTGGAGGACATCTGTCACGTTTCCCGATCAGTCAAGCGAACGTCCGAAAGGTTTTTGAATCATCTGGAAAAGACCCGATAATTCAAACAACAGCCCTGCTTTAGATGAGAGACCATATGAAAGCAGAAGGGATGTATCAGTACCAGTAATTGTTCCAGCTTCCCGGGTCACAGCGGTTTCGAATGTGAGAGACTTCAGGAGATGAAAATTCGGGGAAATTTAGAAAGCCAGTGAGAGGAAGTTGTTAAAATCCACACACAGAAAAGAAGGGGTCCGTCAGGCAGCTGTAACTTAAAGCACCCAGATTATAATTCTTCCAAGGAGGTAGTTTGGACCAAGAAATGCAAACTAGATCAGAAATGGTCTTCGCAGAGATGGACAACTGCCTTATTTAGCCCGGTCTGTCACGATAAAAGGATGACAGGTTTCCCTTGGAATCATTTTCACTTCTTCGTTTAGTTTCCCGGAATTCCTCCTGAGAGCTGCACGGTCATGATCATTACTGCTTTTGGAATGGGCGAAGATGGTGAGTTGAAATCATCTGCCTCTTGCCTTCAGTTCAGTGCTTTCCAAGTTATCTCATCAGGCCAAACCTAATGCGGGACAGTCAGCGCTTAGAACCGTGCTTTGCACATAGTAAGCGCTTAACTGATGCCATCATTATTATTATCATTATTATTAATAGGTAGTCGTCACCACTGCCCCCTCCAGATCCTCTCCCACTGTCACCAGCGGAAATCAGTGGAAGAGGAAAAAAGAAATGGGGATTGAAGAAGAGGTCACAGATCACTCGGGCTGGGATGAGCGCAGTCAGCTCTCCTCTACTGCAGGGGTCGAGTTCTTGATGACCCTCATTATGAAAACTCACATCTTAGTACTCACCCCGCGTTCTCCGCTGCACGCACGTGCACGACAATTTCTGGCTCCACCACAGCATACTCTATCCGGAACGACCTGCGCTGACGGGAGGCTGTTCGCTATTTCCGTCATCACGTTTTAGCCCAGCCACGTAATGAAAATACACGTAACGGCAGTAACTGATTGACATGTAATGTAACTGACCGCATGTAGTAAGAGCCTCCGTTTGGAGCCCTGCCGTCTTGGTGTTTTCCACGTGCAGGCAGGCGAACCCTCGAACTCGGGAGTGAAACGGTACTCGCAGCAAGAAGCTGCAAAGATAGCAACACCTAGAAATTTTTGAAGTTGCACCGAAGGGGGCTCCGAGGTTTACATCGGTGTGTTTCGGCCGACGGGACGTTCTTGCCTAATGCCTGTGACCGTCACAGGGTAGAATTGTGAAAGCCGGGCAGCAGATCAAACCTCTTATATTCGCCTCCCGCTAACTCCAGCAGTAACGACGTTGAGGAGACTCCTGCTGGCCCGCTGGGGCTGCTGATCGGGGTTTTCACCCCTTGGCTTTGGTGTTTTATGGGGCCTGGGGGAAAGAGTATGGGTCTGGGAGTCAGAGGACCTGGGTTCCTACCTTTTGCGTCACCTTGGGCGGGTCACTTAACTTCTCTGTGTCTCAGTTCCCTCATCTGCAGAATGGCGATCCAAAGCCTATTCTCCCTCCTACTCAGACCGCGAGCCCCACGGGGGACCTGATTTTCTTGTATCTACCCCAGCGCTTAGTACGTGGCAAGTGCTTAACAAATACCACGATGATCGCTATTATCACCTGAAAACTTTCGAAAGCCAAGTCTAGTTGGGCACGGCGCTGGTTTTGTTCAGCTGCATTCTGATACCCACCCAGGAAAACCAGAAACTACTGGTTTGGAGATTTGTTTGGGTTTTTTCCAAACAAAAACAGAAATATTAGAACGTCCTTCCCTCTGTATTGCCTGAGTAACAGCTGGGAACAGCAGCTCAGTAACTGTGTACGCGAGAAGCCCTTGGGGGCAAGTCTGGCTCTTCTTCTTCCATTTAGGTCATCCCACCCATGGGGACGCCATGCAAGTTCAGGAAGAGTTCCGTAGTGTTATATCTTTGAGAAAAAAAATAGCATTTGATAAGCGCTTACTACGTGCCAGAAGTTTACTGAGCACTAGGGTAGATACAAGATAATCAGGTTGGATACAGTCCTTGTCCCATATGGGGCTCACAGTCATAATTCCCATTTTAACAAGAAAAACTGTGGTATCGGTTAAGCACTGTTCTAATTACAGGGGTAGATGCAAGACATTCAAGTCAGACACATTCCCTATCCCACACCGCCGACAATCTCAACAGGAGGGAGACTAGGCGCCGAATCCCCATTTTACAGAAGAGGTAACGGAGGCACAGGAGAGTTAAGGGACTTGCCCAAGGTCACACACCGCACGAGCGGCAGAGCCGGGATTAGAACCCAGGTCCTCTGACTCCAAAGCGGGTACTCTTCTCACTAGGCCCTGCTGCTTCTCCTGAGAAGATGAGATTTTAGGGGAGCTTAAACTACGGAACGCTCCACAGATTTGCATGTCATTTTCTTCAAAGCTCTTCTGAAATCATAGTTCCTCCAGAAGGCCTTCTCTGATTGATTTCTCATCTCCCCACCCTATTTCGCCCCCCTCTCCCCCCACTGCCACTTCAGCACTTCCCCATCACCTATGCACTTGGGCACTCACCCGACCCCCAGGCATTTATGTACATCCCTTCATAGTCCGCTGCTTCCCTCTATCTGTAATTAACTTGAGTGTCGTCTGCCGTACTGGAATGTGAGCTCCTCGAGGGCAGGGATCCCGTCTACGGACTCTACTGTACTCTCCCAAGGGCTTAATACGGTACTCTGCGTAGAGAAATACTCAATAAATACAACCGACTGATTGATCGATGAAGGGCAGAACAAGCCAGGACGGCTGAGATCCAGGCTAGAACTGGACTCAGAGTTGCTCTTGGGTGAGATCCTCTTGGATGGGTAGAAGCCCCCGGCGGAGGTGTAGAGGTGCAGGGAAGGGTCTAGCCTCCAGGCACGGAGAGATGGGAAGGGGGATGTAGGGAGGGAAATCAGAGATCCTGTGGGCTTTAAATAAAAAAAACAAAAAACAGAAAGGACCTGGGCAGAGACTTTTATATTTCCTGGGGCAGCAGGTGGAGTGTTAGGGGAAGGTTGTGCAGCAGTACCCGTGGTTTTACCCTAATGCCCCCTTGAGGGGTCAGGGGGAGGAAGTCCAAGTGGCAGGAGCCCACGGAGGCTGCCCTAGCCTTGGGGCTAGTAGTAGCTTAGAATTCCTTAACTCCCATTCTCTCCTGGACCCCCTCCAATCTGGCTTCCGTCCCCTCCACTCTACCGAGACTGCTCTCTCTAAGGTCACCCGTGACCTCCTTCTTGCCAAATCCAATGGCTCCTACTCCATTCTAACCCTCCTCGACCTCTCTGCTGCCTTTGACACTGTCGACCATCCCCTCCTCCTCCACATCTTATCTCACCTTGGCTTCACGGACTCCGTCCTCTCCCGGTTCTCCTCTTATCTCTCTGGCCAGTCATTCTCGGTCTCCTTCGCGGGCGCCTCCTCCGCCTCCCATCCTTTAACTGTTGGAGTTCCTCAAGGGTCAGTTCTCGGCCCTCTTCTGTTCTCCATTTACACTCACTCCCTCGGTGAACTCATTCGCTCTCACGGCTTTGACTACCATCTCTACGCAGATGACACGCAGATCTACATCTCCGCCCCTGTCCTCTCCCCCTCCCTTCAGGGTCGCATCTCCTCCCGCCTCCGGGACGTCTCCACCTGGATGTCGGCCCGCCACCTAAAACTCAACATGAGCGAGACTGAGCTCCTCATCTTCCCTCCCAAGCCCGGTCCTCTCCCAGACTTCCCTATCACCGTGGATGGCACGACCATCCTTCCCGTCTCTCGGGCCCGCAATCTCGGTGTGATCCTTGACTCGTCTCTCTCGTTCACCCCACACATCCTATCCGTTACCGAGACCTGCCGGTCTCACCTTTATGATATCGCCAAGATCCGCCCTTTCCTCTCCACCCAAACGGCTACCTTACTGCTACCGGCTCTCGTTATATCCCAGCTAGACTACTGTGCCAGCCTTCTCTCTGATCTCCCTTCCTCCTCTCTCGCCCCTCTCCGGTCTATTCTTCACCCCGTTGCCCGGCTCATCTTCCCACAGAAACGATCTGGGCATGTCACTCCCCTTCTTAAACACCTCCAGTGGTTGCCTATCGACCTCCGCTCCAAACAAAAACTCCTCACTCTAGGCTTCAAGGCTCTACATCACCTCGCCCCTTCCTACCTCTCCTCCCTTCTCTCTTTCTACCGCCCACCCCGCACGCTCCGCTCCTCTGCCGCCCACCTCCTCGCCGTCCCTCGGTCTCGCCCATCCCGCCGTCGACCCCCGGGCCACGTCCTCCCGCGGACCTGGAACGCCCTCCCTCCTCACCTCCGCCAAACCGATTCCCTTCCCCTCTTCAAAACCCTACTTAAAACTCACCTCCTCCAAGAGGCCTTCCCAGACTGAGCTCCCCTTCTCCCTCTACTCCCTCTCCCGCCCCCCCTTCACTCTCTGCAGCTTAACCCTCTTCTCCCCCCATTTCCCTCTGCTCCTCCCCCTCTACCTTCTCATCCCCTCAGCACTGTACTCATCTGCTCAACTGTATATATTTTCATTACCCTATTCATTTTGTTAATGAAATGTACATCGCCTCGATTCTATTTAGTTGCCATTGTTTTCGAGATGTTCTTCCCCTCGACTCTATTTATTGCCATTGTTCTCATCTGTCCGTCTCCCCCGATTAGACCGTGAGCCCGTCAAACGGCAGGGACCGTCTCTATCTGTTGCCGACTTGTTCATTCCAAGCGCTTAGTACAGTGCTCTGCACATAGTAAGCGCTCAATAAATACTATTGAATGAATGAATGAATGAAGGGTCGGGTAGTTGGGGCCATAAGGATCTGGGCGAGGGAGTCTCCTGGCTAGTTGGGGTGCTGCCTTGTGGCTTGCTGAGGTGGCCCTGCTGGCCCTATCCTGCTCAAACACCGCACCCTTCCCTTCACTGCCCGCCGCTGCCAGCCTCCGAGGCCTGGGGCGATGGGATGAAGGGAGTGAAATCAGTGGCCCCGTAGAACTTTTTTCTTTAAAAAACAAATAAAAAAATAGAAAGAAGCAAACCTTTGTGGAGACTGTCGATTTCAGGACGCCACAGTCCCGGACTTCAGAGCAGCGAGTTCACTTCTGACTTTGGGACGGCCGGGAGGGCCTCTTAGGGCCGGGTGTGGGAGCCGAGATGGCTGTTGAGATGAAACTTAAACTATGGCCGCCGCACGGGCACAACACCGAGGGAGAAGGCGGGCGGCGAGGACACTGCCCGTGTACGGGAGCCATCTTGGAAGGTCCCAAGCGGTGGCCGTCTTATGGGGGTCGGGAGGTGCCGTCCTGAGGTAATGGCTTATTTCGATTACCGTCTGAAACTGGCCCTGACCTCTCTAGTCCCATATGAAGTCTCCATATTTAACGCAGGTCACGTTACCTAATTATTCCTTCCGACTATGGTAACCGGAGGGACGGATTCCACCCCCGCCTCCCCCAGATTGGGGTGGACGACAAAAATCAGGCCGACGGTATAAAGTGGGAAAAGTTAAGGAAAGGAGATCCTTCCAGATTAATCTATGAACACTACCTCTGAGGGCAAACCCTGTGGTCTAAGAAAGAATCATGTAAGACAGAAACCAAAGCATGATTTTACCATGAAAAATAGAAACTGCGGTGATGATTAACCATTGTGAAGATGCATCAACAGCATGGTCAGTATAGGGCAGAGTCAACAAAGGAAAGTAGTTTTGTGAAACGATGTAATCGTTGAATGTATCCGTTGAATGGAAACAGTGGTGACGCGGAAAGCAGCTTGGCCTAGTGAAAAAGCGTGGGCCTGGGAGTTAGAGGGCCTGGGTTCTATTCCTGGCTCCTCCACTTGCCTGCTGTGTGACCTTGGGCAAGTCAGTTCGCTTCTCTGTGTTTCAGTTTCCTCAACTGTAAAATGGGGATTCCCTCCCTGTTCCCCCTCCTACTCAGACTGCGGACCCCACGTTGGACAGGGACCGGGTCTGACCTGATGATCTCGTGTGTACTCCGGCATCTGGAACAGTGCTTGATGCAGAGCGAGCACTTGACAAATACCGTAGTTATTATTAATCATCATCATCATCATCGTTATTATTATTAGACAAGCCCCCTATGGGACAGGAACTGTGTCTGATCTACTTGTATTCATCCCAG
This sequence comes from Ornithorhynchus anatinus, assembly GCF_004115215.2. Classification (NCBI taxonomy): domain Eukaryota; kingdom Metazoa; phylum Chordata; class Mammalia; order Monotremata; family Ornithorhynchidae; genus Ornithorhynchus; species Ornithorhynchus anatinus. The sequence continues at coordinate 52,021,900 of NC_041753.1, read as the reverse complement.
TGTTTGATGTAGTGCTTGGCACATAATGAGCGCTTAACAAATACTGCAATTATTATTGACGGCGACGATGATGATGGTGATGTTATCTTGGAGATATATGTTCTCTCCTTATGTCAAAGGAGGACAGGGAAGAAGGTCAAGTGGTTGAGCAATTCCAAGGAAGACACACACCATCACACACCAATCACAAACACACCCAGGCCCTCTCGGTTAGGAGAAGATGCCCTGTGGTGGGAGTTAGCGCTCTGTTAAACCACCATGACCCTCTTTCCTCTTGTTACTTCGGAAACAAACTTTCTGGGCCCAGTTCGATTCCCGGGCTGTCTCCTGCCACTGTTTTGGGGGCTCGGCCCTCGCTACAAATCGACACTGGTCTCCCAAGCAGTCTCTTGGGGAGAGGATCCGCCCATTAGCTGCCGTTGAACCACAGTTAGGCGAGAACCATCCTTGTTATAAACGAATAAGTTAACATTACAGCTTAGGGCTGAGGTTTTTCTGCTGAGATAACCACCACATCCCCACCCCCACAGCACTGAAACGTGCATATCCTCCTGCTCTGCTGCTTCCCCTAGCTGTAATTTAACGTCTGTCTCCCCCTCTAGCCTGTAAACTCCTCGAGGGCAGGGATCATACCTACTAACTCTACCGCGCTCTCCCAAGCACTTAGTACAGGGCTCCGCACATGGTCGATGCTCAACGAATACCACCGATGGATCGACCGATCGGTTTGGTGAACGACTAATTTCTTGGGGCTGTAGAGCTGGCGTCCAGTGCCGCAGGCCCCTTCTGACTTCTACGGTGATGTTTTATGACAGAGGCCGGGCCTGGGAGTCGGAAGGACCTGGGTTCTGCCACTCGTCGGCCGTGTGACCCGCAGCAAATCATTTTACTTCTCTGTATCTCAGTTCCCTCGTCTGCAAAATACGGATTAAGACCGTGAGCCCCATGGGGACCGTGGACTGTGTCCAAGCTTGTATCCACCCCAGCCGTTAGTAGCCCGGCACATGGTAAGTGCTTAACAAATGCCATAACAATTAGCATCCAAGATGAGTACTCTGTTGCATCACCATCACCATCGAGCCTGTAAACTCCTCTGGACTGTAAGCTCACTCGGGGCAGAGAATGTGTCTACCAACGCTGTTATACCTCAGCCTCCCAAGCGCTTAGTACAGTGCTCTGCACCCGGTAAGCGCTCGATAAATACGATTGATCGATCATCATTTACTGCACGCCTGTCGCAGAGCCCCAAACTACGAGTCGAAAATAGTAAACGGGACCCCATAAGCATTAGCTACAGAGAAAATGCCAAAGAAAAACCAGACACTTGAAAACTCCTCATCAGTTCGCTGTTTTGTTTGCGGAATCCGTACCCGATTTCTATTCGATTTAGCCTCCTGAATTATAGCAATCGAGAAAAATGGCTCCACCTTGTGTCTACTGCTCTCAATTACTGCTCATTTCACACGTTTAGTAATAATAGTTTTAATTAATCAATCAATGGTATTTATTCGAGAGCTTACTGTGTGCAGAGCACTGTGCTGAGCACCTGGGAGAGTACACTATAATAGAGGTGGTAAACGCGCTCCCTGCCCACAACGAGCTTACGGTCTTGAGGACTGGATTATTACTGGGGGCAGGGCACTGCTCTAGGTGCATAGCACTGCTCTAAACGATGGGAAAGACTACACGGGTAGGAATTGGACGCGGTTCCTGGCCTTCAGGGATCTAGTTTGTAAAATCAGTCTAATGAGAGTTACTCTGCGCGGTTCTCCTTAGTACAGTAGAGTTCAGAGGAGCAGCGCGGCTCGGTGGAAAGAGCCCGGGCTTGGGAGTCAGAGGTCACGGGTTCGAATCCCGCCTCCGCCGCTTGCCAGCTGTGTGACTCTGGGCGAGTCACTTCGCTTCTCTGGGCCTCAGTCACCTCATCTGTAAAACGGGGACGAAAACGGTGAGCCCCACGGCGGACAACCTGATTGCCTTGTTTCCCCCCGGCGCTTAGGGCAGTGCCCTGCACACAGTAAGCGTTTAACAGAAACCACCGTTATTATTATCGTTAGTTAGATGACCCAAACCCCCGCTACTGGAGAAGCTTAAAATCTAGCCGCAGAAACAGACGCAAAATAATTTACGGAAAGAAGAGAAAAACAGAATGGGTATGGTGATTAGTAAGGCGTGTAGATCTGTACGGAAGTATTAAAGGGCGGAGGGGGTGAGCACCTAAATGCGTAGCTGGGGCAGAAGTGTCGAGGCGGTAGCTGGGGGGGAATATGACCCAGAGAAACGCTAAATTGATCAGGGATGGTCTCCTGGAGGAGAAGTGATGCTAGATTATAAACTCCTTTTGGCAGGCAGCATGTCTACCAGATCTACTGCACTGCACTCTCCCAAGCACGTAGTTCGGTGCTTTATTATTATTCTGCATTATCAGTATTCTCATTCTATTTCTTAAGCGCTTAATATGTGTCAAGCACTGTTCTAAGCTCCGGGGTAGATCCGAGTTAATCAGGTTGGACACAGTCCCTGCCCCACATGGGGCTCACACTCTTAACCCCATTTTACAGGTGAGGTAACTGAGACCCCGAGAAGTGAAGTGACCCGCCCGAGGCCACACAGCAGACGAGAGGCAGAGCCAGGCTTAGAACCCAGGTCCTTCCGATTCCCCAGACCCGTGTTCTTTCCTCCAGGCCGCACTGTTTCCCTGCGCGCAGTAAGTACTCAGTGGATGCCATCGAGCGATGGATTCATTGATTCAGAAGAGCTTTGAAGATGGGGAGAGCTATGGTCCGGCAGATTTGAAGCGGGAAGAAGCTCCGGGCAGGAGGAAGGGTGTGATCAGGGGGTTGGAGTCAAGAGAGATGAGGACGAGGTCCGGCGAGTAGGTTAGCTTGAGAGGAATGAAGAGCGAGAGCTGGCGTGAAGCGGGAGGACAGCTCTGATCGCCACTCCCGTCTCCGTTTCCACTGCCCCTGCTCCCCTGTGGCTCGTAAGGGGTGGCTCTTGTGGGGAGGAGAAAAGGAAAAGACACAGAGGAGGGGAGATGTAGGTAGAGGGATGTGGTAGCGGGTGGGTGGAAAGGCATAGAGCAGATTTGTTTCAGGCAAAGAAACACCTAATCGATCCACGGTGCTAAATCCCGAGGGCGGAAGCGATACAATCAGATCAGACGTTGAACCTAAAAAGTGATGTGAGGTCCACAGAGAGCTAATCAGTATTTCTGTGTCAGAGAAGAGCGCACAATTTGTCGAGATTAATATTATCGAGGGAATCACGCGGCCATAATCCGGATTCACCTTTCGGATAGGAGCCCCACTTTTACATTTGTACATGGGTTCGTAAAGGATTAAAGCCCTGACAGATGGCATATTTTTTTTTTTTGGTAAGAGTCTCATTCCCGGGGCAGAAAATCTCTTATATAAACCACTTGTTTATCCTGCTGTGAAAAGTTTTGAAACTTTATTTTAAGTTAAAATAGTAGTATCTTCTGTCTTTAAAATGTATTTTTCAGTATGGAGTCATAAACTCTACATTTCACCTGATCTCTGATGATAAACCCACTCAGACTTCGGGGGGGGGGGGATAAAGAAACTGGAAAAAAGATTCATTCTTGTTTTCAGCTCAGGGGAGATTTTTATAGGCCAAGGAAAGTTTGAACAAAACCCATTCAGATGTTCTGGAGTTTTGCATGTTTTTTTTCTTTTCCTATGAAAGCTTAAGAGTCTTTTCGGTGTGATTATGAGAAAACAGCTGAAAGGACTTTTTTGCATAGTGTGTAATTTCATTTGACTATGAAATTCTCTCGCGGTGAATCATGGAGAAGAATGACTACAAGCTTTTGACACGGTGAAAGAAAATTAAAGGCTGCCCGTGGCTGTGGAGAGCACGGGTGAATCCAGAAAATGGAAAAATTAAACAAGTAGATACTGAGAAGCACTAGTTTCATGCTCCTTCCTCGCCTTCAAGTTATAGGCGCGCACGTGTGTGTGTGCGGGTGCTGTATATAGTTGTCTTCAGTACTCAAAGATGCCACTAATAGTGAAATTAACATTTGTGTGTCTGCGTGTGTCCGCAAAGGAACGTGGAACCCACAGTCCTTACCACGCTGTGCCCACACAGACCGTCCCTCGATGTGGTTTGGTGTTCATCGTTCGTAGCGGCCGCCACCCTCCCCTACGCTACAGTTTTGTTTTCCTCTTCTTGCCTCCGGGCATCTCTCCCACGGGCGCCCCCGCGAACACCTGCAGCTCAATATGTCTGAAGTCGAACTCCTCATCTTCCCTTCCAAACCCTCTCCTCCGCTTACCCTCGTCGTTACCGTCGAGGGCATCACCGCCCTCCCCATTTCTGAAGCCCGCAACCTTGACTCTCTCCTCGACTCCACCACTCTGACGGGTTCTAATCTTCGGTCAAGCAGTCGATGGACGGTACTTATTGACCGCTTACTGTGCGCGGAGCGCTGTACTCGGTGGTTGGGCGAGTACACCGTTACAGAATCGATAGACACGGTCCCTGCCCACGATGAGCTTACAGTCTAGAGGTTATGGGTCTACGGCAAAGCGGCCCCAATTTTCATCTCCTGCTGAACAGCGCTCACTGGAGTCAGTCGTATTTATTGAGCTCTCACTGTGCGCAGTGCACTGTACTAAGCACTTGGGACGTGAGTTCTAATCCCGACTTCACCACTTGCCTGCTGCGTGACCTTGGGCGCGCCATTTAACTTCTCTGCCGTCCAGTTGCCTCATCTGTAAAAGGGGGATTTAGACTGCGAGCCCCACGTGGGACGACCTGACTACCTCGTATAATAATAATGTTGGTATTTGTTAAGCGCTTACTATGTGCAGAGCACTGTTCTAAGGGCTGGGGTAAATACGGGGTGATCAGGTTGTCCCACGTGAGGCTCGCAGTTAATCCCCATTTTACACTCTTTCCGCTGAGCCAGGGTATCTACCCCAGCGCTTAGAACAGTGCTTGGCACATAGTTAAGTGCTTAACAAATACCATGATTATTATTATTCTTACGATATAACAATATAGAGAAGCAGCGTGGCTCAGTGGAAAGGGCCCGGGCTTGGGAGTCAGAGGTCATGAGTTCGAATCCCGGCTCTGCCACTTGTCAGCTGTGTGACTGTGGGCAAGTCACTTCACTTCTCTGCGCCTCAGTTACCTCATCTGTAAAATGGGGATTAACTGTGAGCCTCGTGTGGGACCATCTGATGACGCTGTATCTACCCCAGCGCTTAGAACAGTGCTCGGCACATAGTAAGCGCTTAACAAATACCAACATTATTATAACAGGCACATTCCCTGTCCGCAACAAGCTTACAGTCTAGAAGGGGAGACGGACATTAATGGAAATAGATAAATCACAGATATGTACATAAGTGCTGTGGGGCTGGGAGGGGGACGATGAATAAAGGGAACGGGTCAGTGTGGCGGAGAAGGGAGTCGAAGCGTGGCTCAGTGGAAAGAGCACGGGCTTTGGAGTCAGGGCTCATGAGTTCGAATCCCGGCTCTGCCACTTGTCGGCTGTGTGACTGTGGGCGAGTCACTTAACTTCTCTGTGCCTCAGTTCCCTCATCTGTAAAATGGGGATTAAGACTGTGAGCCCCACGTGGGACAACCTGATTCCCCTATGTCTACCCCAGCGCTTAGAACAGTGCTCGGCACATAGTAAGCGCTTAACAAATACCAACATTATTATTATTATTAACGAAACACCCCACGGGCGGAAGGAAACAGCATGGCGGGCGTGGGCGGTGCCCAAGCCTCCTGAAGCAGCGTGGCCTAGCGGATAGAACTGGGAGTCAGAAGGAGCTGGGTTCTCATCCCGGCTCTGCCACTTGTCTGCTGGGTGACCTTGGGCAAGTCACTTCGCTTCTCTGGGCCTCAGTTACCTTGTCTGGAAAATGGGGATTCGGCCTTTGAGCCCTATGTGGGACAGGGACTGTGTCCAACCCAATTACCTCGTATCTACCCCATTGCTTAGAACAGTGCCTGGCACACAGTCAGCGCCTAACAAGTACCACAGTTATTATTATTATTATTAATTTCCCCACACTAAGAGGCTCCTTATCCTGTGGGCCCTTCCCCAGCTATGTGTCCCCGGGCCTGGACTCAACCCACTGAGGTGGGCTTCTCCGGGCCCAACTGGTGCGGCTCTGGGTCCCCTGGGCCCCAGGCACCTCCCTGGACCCGCCCCCCCCGGCACCCAGGCCGTGAGATCTCACAGGCTGTGGCCACTCAGGAGTCGGTCGCCCCCTCTAGCCCGGAAGCTCACTGTGGGCGGGGAATGTGTCCGTTTGCCCTTCTCACTGTACTCTCCCGAGCGCTTAGTACAGTGCTCTGCACGTAGCACGCGCTGAATAAATACAACTGAACGACTACCCGGGGTGCGGCCAGATGGATGGGGAGTCAAACCTACTCTGGACGAGCTAATTAAATAAAATATTTGCAGATGTGTAAACCGTCTTACAGACTCATTCGGGCGGCGGCCGATGGAATTCCTGGATCCTCTGTCCTTAATTTATAACCGGAAGTATCTGCACGAACTAACCTTTTCAACGATACTGTAAATGTCTTGACTGTCTTGTATGATGAGCTGAACATTAACTCGTGCTTTAATTATTTCTATCCTAGCTGGGGAGCCCTCCCCATTTTTTTTTCCTTGGTATTGGTTAAGCACTTGCTCTGTGTCGGGCACCGTTCCAAGCGCCGGTGTAGAAACAAGGTAATCGGGTCGGACACGGTCCGTGTCCCACGTGAGGCTCAGAGTCATAATCCCCATATGAGGTAACTGAGGCCCAGAGAAGAGCGGGGACTTGCCCGAGGTCACCCAGGCAGAACCGGGACTAGAACCCAGATTCCTGTGACTTCCAGGCCCGTGTTCTATCCACTAGGCCACGCTGCTTCTCCTGACCCATTGACAACAGGGAACTTCGGAAGCCATCGCCAAATCCTGCTACCTAGGCAGTACTCCGTGCGTCGTCGGATAGCTGAGGTAACAGAAAACAGAATTTTAAAAGCCGGCAAGACTTCCGGTGGGCCGCAAGACGGAGTGTGGCAACGTCGGGAAATCAAACTCCGTCGAAAGCCTGTAAGGTTGTTGCGGTGCCCGCGCTCCGCGAGACTCCAACCAACCGCAGGAGACCCGCCGGCTTCTAGAGCAGTTTACCAGCACCACCCTCAAACCACACTCAACTTCAAATGGCAGGTGAGACTACGAACAACGAGGTCCCGAACGGGAATCAGCGCACTGGCGCCCAAGTAACCTCCCAGCAACGCGGCGTTACCGGCCGGGACCCGTGAGGAGAATGGACGACAGCAGGACACTTGAGCAGCTGCTATCCGATGAACTGAAAATTGAAAATGGGAACAGGAGTTTGGAATCCACCATATCGAGAGAGCGCGATGTGCTGTCCCAAACAATGCGAAACAGCAGTGGAGAGGGAGCGTGGCTCAGCGGAAAGAGCCCGGGCTTAGGAGTCAGAGGTCATGGGTTCGAATCCCGGCTCCGCCACTCGTCAGCTGTGTGACTCCGGGCAAGTCACTTCACTTCTCTGTGCCTCAGTTCCCTCATCTGTAAAACGGGGATTAAGACCGTGAGCCTCACGTGGGACAACCTGATTACCCTGTATCTACCCAGCGCTTAGAACAGCGCTCTGCACATAGTAAGTGCTTAACAAATACCAACATTATTATTACTGAAGCAATCAGGAAAGCGATTAGTCTAGGAGGGAAGGCTTAAAAATAGAGACAGATCCTGAATGGCACAAATCTATTGGCCCGGCAAGGACCCGGCCTTAAAACGCCAACAGTACGGGAGGGAGTGTCGGTCGCATACGTCGGTTTTTTTCAGTCACACTCACATACTTGGTTATGATCTTACCGTTCGGAACATCGTCCTTGCAAATGAAGCTATTATTTCTCAGCGAAAGTTTATTTTGGAAACGTAATTAATGCAGTTCAATCGCTGGGAACACTGTAGGTTAGCAGCTCGCGGGGGAGTGACTGCCCAACAAATGATAGCCTTCCAGGAAACATTTGACCTTTGGATTTCTTTTTTTTTTTAATGGTATTTGTTAAACGCTTACTGTGTGCCAGGCGCTGTGCTAAGTGCTGGGGCAGATAAGAAGCTAATAACTGTGGTATTTGTTAAGCGCTTATTCATTCAGTAGTATTTATTGAGCGTTTACTATGTGCAGAGCACTGTACTAAGCGCTTGGAATGGGCAAATCGGCAACAGACAGAGACAGTCCCTGCCCTCTGACGGGCGCACAGTCTAATCGGGGGAGACGGACGGACAAGAACAGTAGCATTAATAATATGTTTCAGGCCCTAAACTAAGCGCTAATCAGGTTGGACCCAGCCCATGTCCCACATGGGGCTCACAGATTTCATTCCCATTTGACAGACGAGGCGACTCGGGCACAGAGAAGTTAAGTGACTTGCCCAAGGTCACACAGCAGACGTGCTTTGGAGCCGGGAATCAGGTCCCTCCAGTTGAAACACGGCTTGATGAACTGCCCTCCTCTGATTGATTCCCCCGGGCAAAATTTGATCTGCGGGCAAATCTACAAGTTGAGCGGCGCCCCGATCTGCCTGTGGGGAAGATCTTCCCGCCGGGGTCCATAAAGTCGCATTGGCTTCCGTGGAAAAAGCGGCACGGTGTAGTGGTTAGAGCGCGGGCCTGGGGGGTCAGAGGGTCATGGGTTCTAATCCAGCCTCCGCCCCTTGTCTGCGAGTCACTTCATTTCTCTGTGCCTCAGTTACCTCATCTGTAAAATGGGGATTATGACCGTGAGCCCCCCCACACCCCGATTACCTTGTATAATAATAATAACGTTGGTATTTGTTAAGCGCTTACTATGTGCCGAGCACTGTTCTAAGCGCTGGGGTAAATACAAGGGAATCGGGTTGTCCCACGTGGGGCTCACGGTCTTCATCCCCATTTTACAGTTGAGGTCACTGACGCACCGAGAAGTCAAGTGACTTGCCCAGGGTCACACAGCTGACAGGTGGCAGAGGCGGGATTAGAACCCGTGACCTCTGACTCCTAAGCCCGGGCTCCACGCTGCATCCACCCCAGCGCTTAGAACAGTGCCCGACGCTTAGTAAAGCCACCTTTACTTAGTACAGTGCCCGACACATCGTGAGCGCTCAACAAATACCATAATCATCATTATTATCATCATTACCCAACTATTCAGGAAAGTCCGTTTTAAACTGATACTGCTGCAAGCAGCGTGGCTCGGCGGAGAGAGCCCAGGCTTGGGAGTCCGAGGGCTTGGGTTCGAATCCCGGCTCTGCCGCTTGTCAGCTGTGCGACCTCGGGGAAGCCACCTAATAATAATAATAATAATAATGTTGGTATTTGTTAAGCGCTTACTATGTGCCGAGCACTGTTCTAAGCGCTGGGGTAGACGCAGGGGAATCAGGTTGTCCCACGTGGGGCTCACAGTCTTAATCCCCATTTTACAGATGAGGCAACTGAGGCACCGAGAAGTTAAGTGACTTGCCCAAAGTCACAGAGCTGACAAGTGGTCGACGCGGGATTCGAACCCATGACCTCTGACTCCAAAGCCCGGGCTCTTTCCACTGAGCCACGCTGCTTCTCTAACTCCTCGTGTGCCTCAGTTCCCTCATCCGCAAAATGGGGATGAAGACTGTGAGCCTCACGTGGGACAACCTGATGACCCTGGATCTACCGCAGCGCTTAGAGCAGTGCTCGGCACATAGTAAGCGCTTAACAAATACAGACATCGTGCCTCAGTGGAAAGAGCACGGGCTTTGGAGTCAGAGGTCATGAGTTCGAATCGCGGCTCTGCCACTTGTCAGCTGTGTGACCGTGGGCGAGTCACTTCACTTCTCTGGGCCTCAGTTCCCTCATCTGTCAAATGGGGATGAAGACTGTGAGCCCCACGTGGGGCAACCTGATTCCCCTGTGTCTCCCCCAGCGCTTAGAACAGTGCTCGGCACATAGTAAGCGCTTAACAAATACCGACATTATTATCACCCAGATTAGACTGTAAACCCGTCGACTGGACTGTGCGCCCGTCAATGGGCAGGGCCGGTCTCTATCTGTTGCCGAATTGTCCATTCCAAGCGCTTGGTACAGTGCTCAGCACATAGTAAGCGCTCAATAAGTACTGTTAAATGAATGAATGAATGAATAGATTAACCGCCAGAGGGCAGTGAATGAACACTGGCCCTTCTTTCTCGGGGAATCTCTAATTCTCAGTTTTAGGAAGTTCCAGGGTGTTTTGCTACTCCTTGTTTTCTCACTGTTGACTAAACCGTGTTTTTGCTATCGATCTTCGGTAAAACAATTCGGGAATCCAATGTCTAGGCACAGCCATAGATTTGCGCTCTAAACCAGGACGTGGGCAAAAGTTACCTGGTAAATTCAGTCAAGAAATTAGGTATTGTTCTAAAGTTTGATCTTGCCCTGTTTCAGTCACTGAAATCTTCAACTTTATAGATAATGGTAATAACGTTGGTATTTGTTAAGCGCTTACTATGTGCAGAGCGCTGTTCTAAGCGCTGGGGGAGATACGGGGTCATCAAAGTTGTCCCACGTGAGGCTCACGGTTAATCCCCATTTTACAGATGAGGTGACTGAGGCCCAGAGAAGTGAAGCGACTTGCCCACGGTCACACAGCTGACAAGGGGCAGAGCCGGGATTCGAACTCTGATTCCCAAGCCCCGGGCTCTTTCCACTGAACCACACTGCTTCTCATATATATATACATATATATATAAAATAATAATAATAATGTTGGTATTTGTTAAGCGCTTACTATGTGCCGAGCGCTGTTCTAAGCGCTGGGGTAGACGCAGGGGAATCAGGTTGTCCCACGTGGGGCTCACAGTCTTAATCCCCATTTTACAGACGAGGTCAACTGAGGCACCGAGAAGTTAAGTGACTTGCCCAAAGTCACACAGCTGACAAGTGGCAGAGCCGGGATTCGAACCCATGACCTCTGACTCCAAAGCCCATGCTCTTTCCACTGAGCCGCGCTGCTTCTCGTACCACGATGATTTCTTGAAAAGCACACAATACCATCAACCTTTGCGGGAAGAACCTCACTAAAGAACATCAGATTGACTTTACTGGAGGTTGGAATCTTTCCTTCCTTGATGAAACCAGTGCAAGCCAATACTTAAACACAATCAAGGTGAGCAAACCGAGGCACGGACACGTCCTGTGTTGGACTGAATCTGTATTATATAGTATTATGGTGAAAACAAGCGTGATGTAGAACTGACTGTAACCTATCCAGTTTCTGCATTTGTCTCCCTTTCCCGTCAAAGCTCCTTGAAGGCAAAGTCCTCCTATATTCACTCAATAGTATTTAGTGAGCACTTACTATGTGCAGAGCACTGTACTAAGCGCTTGGAATATTTGCAGCTTTTTATCTGAAGAGAAGCAGCGTGGCCTAGCGGAAAGACCGTGGGCCTAGGAGCCAGAGGACCTGGGTTCTAATCCCAGCTCTGCCAATTTTGCTTGCTGTGCGACCTTTTTTTTTAAAACGGTATTGGTGAAGCGCTTAGTATGCGCCGGGCACCGTTCTAAGCGCTGGGATAGATACAGGCTAACCAGGTTGGACGCAGTCCCTATCCCACATAGGGCTCCTGGTCTTAATCCCCATTTTACAGATGAGGTGCAGAGCACTGTACTAAGCGCTTGGATCGTACAATTCGGCAACAGATAGAGACCAGCCCTGCCCAACGCCGGGCTCACAGTCGACTGTGAGCCTCATGTGGGACAGGAACTGATGGGCTTGTATCTAGAACTGCTTAGAACTGTACTTGACGCACAATAACACGCTCTCAACAATTACCGTAATTATTTTTCGGCAGATTTTTGTTCATTTGCAAACCGGTTTTGCTCCCGGGTTCTCCTAGGCTACTCCCAGTTTTGGCGGCAGTGGTGGGCCACCAACCCTGCCTTGCTGCCTGCGATCTCTTCGGGGGCCAGAAGCCGCACCGCACGTCTTTCTTCGGCCGGCTGGGGTTCACCGACGGGAGGGAAGCTGCCCCGTCCCCGTGGCACCGCTCCCGCCGGGGAAGGGTTCGGACAGCGTCAACCGGGTCAGCTCTCCACCGCGCCCCTGACGTCCCGCCTCTGGGGCCCACCGGAGGACGGGGAAGGGGGCCGGGGGGGGGGGGGTTGCTCTTCCCGACGGCGCTGCTCCAGCCCTGGAAGAACTCGGCATTGAGAAGTCGAGAGGGCAGCGTGAGGCCTTCTCGACATTTCCAACGTCGAAGAAGTCACTTTCGTGGCTGCAGGTGTGACTTCTGTTAATAATAATGAAAATAATAGTGGTATTTAAGTGCTCACTACGTGCCAAGCAGCGTTCTAAGCGCTAGGGTAGACACAAGGGAATCAGCTTGTCCCTCGTGGGACTCGCACCCTTAATCCCCATTTCACAGATGAGGTAACTGAGGCCCAGAGAAGTTAAGTGGCTTGCCCAAGGTCACACAGCGGACAGGTGGCGGAGCCGGGATCGGAACCCACGGCCTCGGACTCCCAGGCCCGGGCTCTTTCCACTAGGCCACGCTGCTGTTGGTCTGAGCCGCGAGGAGCCTGAAATCCCGCTGCTCCTTTTGCGTTCTTTATCATCCTTGTCTTCTCTATTTTTGTGCTTTTCTCGGTGTTAATCGCCCAAACCCTTCTCCCCCTACTCTTAGGCCCCGAGCCCCTTGGAGACCAGGAACTGTGTCTCTACCTCGTCGACGTATTTCTTACTCCTCGATGCTTATTACAATGCTTTGCACATAGTAAGCTCTCGATAAATACTATTATTACTACCGCTACTCTTGACGGGCCGCCCTCTCCCCTCGTCCCGCGCCCCCCGCCCCCCGCCAAAGCCCAGAGTTGTCAAATAAACTTTGGCCGTCACCCCCAGATAGTATTCACCATGTCCCCTCATCTGCAGAGAATTCTCAATCCAAACCCTGGCGAATACCAAGGCGCTGTTGTAACGAGAACCAGCGTGGACAAGTGGAAAAGAGCCCTTCCCCTCCCCTCAGCACGGTGCTCGTCCGCTCAACTGTTTATAATTTCATTACCCTATTTATTTTGTTAATGAGATGTACATCGCCTTGATTCTATTTATTCGCTATTATTTGCTATTGTTTTAATGAGATGTTCATCCCCTTGATTCGATTTATTGCTACTGTTTTTGTCCGTCCGTCTCCCCCGATTAGACTGTGAGCCCGTCAAAGGGCAGGGACTGTCTCTACCTGTTTCCGATTTGTCCATTCCAAGTGCTTAGTACAGTGCTCTGCACATAGTAAGCCCTCAATAAATACTATTGAATGAATGGATGGATGGATGGATGGATGGATGGATGGATGGATGGATGGATGGATGGATGAATGAATGAAAAGAACAGGGACCCGGGGAGTCAGAGAAACCGAGTTCTGTTCCCGGCTCTGCCACTCGTCTGCTGCGTGACCTCGGGAAAGCCACTTAACTTCTCGGTGCCTCGCTTTCCTCATCTGTAAAATGGGGATTAAACCCTACCTCGACTGTGAGCCCCATCCGGGACGGGGACTGTGTCCAACCTGATAACCTGGTATCTACCCCGGCGCTTAGAACGGTGGTTGGCACACAGTAAGCGGTTAACAAATACCATGATTCTCGTGAATTATCATCAGTCCCTTCCGGCAGCCCGGCACAGTGGTCTGCCCCGAATGGGTAACTGATGAATTCTGATGACTGAATGAATCTAAATTTGAAAAGGAGACCCACAGGCTCCATACTTTACAAGCTCGGAAGGCTCTTCGTTGTGCCGTAAAAAGCCATCTTCCTTCACCGACCCAGCGAAATCGAAAGGGCTGTCGCGGGAACTCTCGCCGGATTACGAGGAGAGCCTTAGAGAACTGCAAGTTCGGGCTCGATAGACCAACCGAACCAATTCCCAACAACGGCAAATGTTGGAGATTATTTATTTTTGCTTTCGTATTTTCGCCCGGACCTGCTTACTCTAATATTCCCATATAAAACATGACTTTAATAATAGTCTCTAGGGTTTATGGAGCACTTTGTACTTTGAAGCGTTTTAAAGCTACTAATTACTACAGGGGCCCGCACCCAGTAAGCACTCGGGAAATACGATCGAATGAACGAATGAATTTCGAATCCGCCCAACGGGAGTTGCAACTGGGCCGGTTTGCTTTTTTTGCATTTAGCTTGATGTAAACTTTGATTGGAAACTATTTTTATGTCTCAGTCTGGCCTTACTTCCTTTCTTATGGTGGGCTGGGGGGGAAGGGAAAGGAGGAGAGCGGGAGAAACAGGAAATGCTTAGAAAAGTAGAAACTCATTAGTCTTCCGCTTCTTACTAGGTCAATAAAGGAGGCAAAACAGAGGACCATTATTATCTAAAAGACATTTTATATACCGTTAAATTGTTTGGTACTAGAAATGCAAATCCAAAACGTAGTGATCACGGATTAAAGCGAGGGGAATAAGAAGCAGTGGGGTCTGGTGGAAAGAGCAGGGGGCTGGGAGTCAGCAAGATAGGGGTTCCAATCCCGGCTCTGCCGCTTGCGTGCTGTGTGACCTTGGGCAAGTCCCCTCACTTCTCTGGGCCTCAGTTACCTCCTATGTATAATGGGGATTAAGACCGTGAACCCCATGTGGGCCACGGACGGCGTCTAACCCGATCGGCTTGTATCTAACCCAGCAGTCAGTGTAGTGCCTGGAACATAGGGAGTGCTTAACAGGTACCATTAAATTAAAAAAAAAAAAGCACTAGCACAAGTCAGGAAAAACAAGACTTTAAAAAAAAAAATTGAAAAAAAAATCTCCGGCACTGCTTTCATTCATTCAAAAGTATTTATTGAGCGCTTACTATGTGCAGAGCACTGTACTAAACGCTTGGGATGAACAGGTCGGCAACAGATAGAGACAGTCCCTGCCATTTGACGGGCTTACTCACTCGGCAGGATCGAGAAAACTGGATCAGTCAGTTTTACTTTCCAGCGTTCATGCCCTAACCTAGGAGGACTGATGATGAGTCATCCCGCTTCATAGATTTTTTTTGTTTCAACTAATTACTAGTTCTGTGGACATTTTTTTTCGGTGGGAAAATAGTTAGCAAGTAGAGGAGCGGGCCGTATATAATGGAAAACTCTAAGACTAGATATATAGTCTATCTATCTGCATATACTGTACAGACAGGGTTGTCCTTCGTATTCATCCAGTCAGTCAGTCGTATTTATGAAGCGCTTATTGTGTGTAGAGCACTGTATTAAGGGCTTGGGAGAGTACAGTATAAAAATAAAACAGACACAGGCCCGGCCCACAGTCTGGAGGAAGGAGTTTACAGTCTAGAAGGATGTAGGGACTGTGTCTATTTGTTGCTGAATCGTACTTTCCAAGCACTTAGTACAGTGCCCTGCACACAGTTAGCGCTCCATAAATACGATCGAATGGATGAAGGGACGAAGGACACCGGTGCTGGGAAGATTTCACGCATGACCGCGTGTGGCCGAAAACAGAATCTTCCACACTGTTGATGTGAAAAGTTGACCGGGAACATCGTCTAGCCGCCCCCTTGCTCATCTGGAGTGAAATACGCCTCTCCACGTGGGGCTACCGAGACATCAAGGGTGTTGGGCAAGAGGCGCTGCGGCCTCTCCAGCGAACGAGGCCAGAACTTATATAATCCTTTCGTTTAGGCCTGAGAGGGGGAGAGGAGGTAAGGAAAAGGACAAAGGATGATTTTACCAACGGCAGGACAGGCGGTTGATCAGGAAGGCAACGCGGGTCTCGGGTCCCTCGTCCGTAAAATGGGGATAAGACATCTGCTCTCTCTCCCTCCGTGATGAGCCCCGTGTGGGACAGGGATCGGTTCCGCTCTGATCATCCCGAATCCACTCCAGTTAGACGTGGCGCACGGTAAACGCTTAATAAATGCCATTATTACTTTCTTTTCCAGGACTGACGATGGTTTGGCTCTGGCAGCGTACCCACACACTCTCTCCCATTTCCCACGTGGCCAACCGCTTGCCCTGCCGGGGGAATGGATGTTATCTGCGTCCACAGTGGAACCCAAAATCCGTTAGATCTTCTCGGCGAGAGACACCGTGGTGTCTTTCGTCGGCTCTTATCGAGTGAACTGGAATTCCCAGGTCGATCTTACTAGAGGTTGGAGTCTCTTCTTGCTTGCTGAAAGCAGCGGGCATGAATATTTCCACAATCGAGGTGAACGGGTTGCGGCACGGACGCGTCCCGAGTGGGGCAGGGACTGTCTGATCTGCTTATCTTGCACCCGCTGTTGTCGTCTTACGCCGTCGAGTCGGGTCCGACCCACGGCGACGCCACGGACACGTCTCTCCCGGAACGCCCCGCCGCCGCCTGCAATCGTTCTGGTAGCGGATCCGTAGATTTCCCGGTAAAAATCCGGAAGCGGTTTACCGACGCCTCCTTCCGCGCGGTAAACCTGGGCTTCCGCCCACGACTCTCTCCCGGGCCGCTGCTGCCCAGCACGGGTCAGTTTTGACAAGTAGCAGGCGGCCTTCCGCTCGCTAGCCGTTGGCCGGGCTAAGAATGGAATGGATAGGCCTCTGCTCGATTCTCCCTCCCATAGTCGAGACTGGTAGAGCACTGGAAACTCTCCAGGTGCGACCCCGAGAGGTGATCTCGCAGCTACCCAGCGCTTAACGCGGTGCTTGGCACCTAGTGAGCCCTTAATAAATATCGGTCAGTCGGTCGTACCTGTTGAGCGCCTACTGTGTGCAGAGCACTGTACTAAGCGCCTGGGAGAGTGAAATATAACGATATAACAGACATAGGCCCCGCCCACAGTGAGCTTACAGTCTAGAGCAGGAGACAGACATTAATTCAGATAAATAAATTACAAATACGTACACAAGTGTTGTGGCTGGGAGGGTGGATGAGTAAAGGAAGCAAGCTAGGGTGACACAGAAGGGAGCTGAAGAGAAAGAAAAGAGGGCTCAGTCAGACCGCCGGCATCGAGTGCTTTTACTGAGTAAAAACAACAATAATAACGGTAACGACGGTGACGACGACAACAATGACGATACCTCTCCTTAACTTTTTCGCACGGTATCTTAGCTTTAGTACAGCACTTTTTCCCTAAAGGACTCTTTCATCCTATATCTCCTTGTTGCCTTCACGACCTCCCTACGAGGCAGGTGGGAAAGCAGGGATTATTATCCCCATTTTGCAGATGGTCCTCTGACTCCCAGGCCCGGACTCTTTCATTACACCCTGCTGCCTCCCCTAAGATAAGGATTTCATATTTGCCGCAAGTAGCCATTAAGTAGCCTAAACTAGTGATACAGTCAGGGTGCTTTCGTTCCTACCACTGAGGAGCAAAGGGGAGGGGGAAAATAATTACCACGATCAGCAACTCCCGAAAGCTGAGTTGGGTGACTGTCTTGGGGAGGGAAGAATGCATGAACGTGTGCGTAATAATAATGTTGGTATTTGTTAAGCGCTTACTACGTGCAGAGCACTGTTCTAAGCGCTGGGGGAGATACAGGGTGATCAGGTCGTCCCACGTGAGGCTCACAGTTAATCCTCCATTTTACAGATGAGGTAACTGAGGCCCAGAGAAGTGAAGTGACTTGCCCACAGTCACGCAGCTGACGAGTGGCAGAGCCGGGAGTCGAACCCATGACCTCTGACTCCGAAGCCCAGGCTCTTTCCACTGAGCCACGCTGCTTCTGAATGGTCTCTCTCTCTCGCTCGCTCATATTCTGCCCCCACAAAAATAGGAATTATACCTCTTTCCTATTGTTTCCAGGCTAGGTCAGGCTACCAGAATGGGCATTTTTGCCTGCTGCCGGCCCTTTTCCGGGGCGGCGACGGACAGCGTAACTGCTGCGAGGTTCCCGAGCTCCACCTCCCACTCTGTGGCAACTTTTCAGGTTGTGCCCTCCCGGTCCTGGAGCCGGTTTTCGGTTTTTGGATGAAACCCCCCCGCCCCCCCCACCCCCCCCACCCCCGCGAGTGAGTTAGAGTGAGGTCTTGTACCCACCGAAGAGCTGCCCTGGAACTGGTGTCCTGCGTCAAGGTCTGGCCCAGAGGCCTCGCCAGCAGGCAAATTGCAATCTGTTGGACTCCCCGGCAGAATTTTAATAGAAGTAGCACGGCCTAGGGGAATGAGCCCAACTCCGGGAGTTAGAGGAGCTGGGTTCCAATCCCAGCTCCACCACTTACCTGCTCCCTTCACTTCTCTGGTCCTCGGTTTCCTCAACCTGTAAAATGGGGACTCCATTCCTGTTCTCCCTCCTACTCAGACTGTGAGCTCCAAGAGGGACAGGGGCCGTGTCCAACCGGATTAACCTGCACCTACCCCAGCGCTTGGAACGACGCTCGATGCGTAGTAGGCGCTTAACAAATAATAAGAATAGTAATTGTGATAACCATGATTCTAATAACAATTTGTTCCTTGCAGTGCGGCATTGGGTGGCGTTTCTGCTCTTTCCCCTTGGTTTCACAAGCCTCCTGAAGCTCCTGCCAAGAGCCACTCCCTCGATTGCGGCGAGCCTCGCTAGCCTGCCCGGGGCAGCCGTCGCCTTTCAGCCGCGATGCTATATGGTCTGCGGCTGGTTTTTACTGCGTCCTTAAAACGTTTCCTCAGTCTCCTTAGACTTGATTGCCCCACTGCAGCTCACCACAGAGCAACCGTCTAGGTGTCCCACCGACATCGATTCTCCTCACGTCTCAACCGGAAAAGCCGAGCTAAGCAGAGCGGAGCTTCGGAGCCAGTCGGCTGACTTCATCCCGAGATCAGTGGAAAGACCCTGGGCTTCGGAGTCAGAGGTCATGGGTTCGACTCCCGGCTCTGCCGCTTGCCCGCTGTGTGACTGTGGGCAAGTCACTTCCCTTCCTCTGTGCCTCAGTTACCTCATCTGTGAAACGGGGATCAACTGTGAGTCTCACGTGGGACGACCTGATGACCCTGGATCTACCCCAGCGCTTAGAACAGTGCTCTGCACGTAGTAAGCGCTTAACAAATGCCAACATTATTATATTTTGGTTTGGGAATCCTGTCTTGTCCCCTGAAGTTGCGTGGACCTCGCGGTTGATGCCGAAGGAACGTTTGTGCTGGAGCCAGGTCTCACGTCCACACGAAAGGTTGGGCGCCATAGGCAGATTTCTTTCTCAAAGGTCGACCTCAGATGCTCCCCTTCATGGAAAATAATAATTAGAATTCATTCAATAGTATTTATTGAGCGCTTACTATGTGCAGAGCACTGTACTAAGCGCGTGGAATGTACAGAAGCTACAGAATGTAGAGAAGCAGCGCGGCTCAGCGGAAGGAGCCCGGGCTTGGGAGTCAGAGGTCACGGGTTCGTATCCCGGCTCTGCCACTTGTCAGCTGTGTGACTGTGGGCGAGTCACTTCACTTCTCTGTGCCTCAGTTACCTCATCTGTAAAATGGGGATTAACTGTGAGCCTCACGTGGGACAACCTGTTTACCCTGTAGCTACCCCGGCGCTTAGAACAGGGCTCCGCACATAGTAAGCGCTTAACAAATACCAACGTTATTATTATTATTATTATTACAAATCGGCAACAGATGGGGACAGTCCCTGCCCACTGACGGGCTTACAATAATAATAATTATTATGGTATTTGTTAAGTGCTTACTATGTCCCAAGCACTGCTCTAAGCACTGGGGTAGTACAAGTTAATCAGATTGGCCACAGTCCCTGTCCCACATGGGGCTCACCCTCTTAATCCCCATTTTTTACAGGTGAGGTAACGGAGGCCCAGAGAATAATAATAATAATGATGATGACGGTATCTCTTAAGCGCTTACTATGCGCCAAGCGCTCTTCTAAGCGCCGGAGCAGATGCAAGGTCATCGGGTTGTCCCACCTGGGGCTCACGGTCTTAATCCCCCGATGAGGGAACTGAGGCGCAGAGAAGGTAAGCGCCCCGCCCAAGGTCACGCAGCAGACGAGTGGCGGAGCCGGGATTAGAACCCATGACTTCTGACTCCCGGGCCCGTGCTCTCTCCACTGCGCCGTGCCTCTACCGTTCTGCGTATCACCAGGCCCGCTGGGTAGAGGCCATCGCGCTCTGAGAAAGAGCCCGAGTCAGGTTTGGCACCTTTCACCCTTGAGTCAAACTAATTGGGGAGGAGAAAGGAAGGGAGGTGTGCTAGATACCAGTAGCTTTCAGTGCTCAGCCACCCTCTTTGCGTTCCCAGAGCCCCGCGCAGGCTTGGGAAAGCTCACAGTTCCCAGGGAACAAGCTCTCGGGACTCGGTCAACCAGATTTAGGCGCTCACACTCGCTCAGCGCTATTTACCGAGCACCTACTGGGCGGAGAAGACTGCACCGAGCGCTTGGGAGAATACACCAGGAGCAAAGGTTTCCAGCCCTCAAACGGTTTACAAGAAGGGAGCAAGGTGACGTTACAGGGCGAGCCTGGGAGTAAGCACTCGATAAACGCCATCCATCCATCCATCCATCGAAGAGTCCGAGCTGGAGAGAAGTAGGAGAGCCTACACGTGAGAAAAAGTATCGGAACGAGCGTCCCGGAGCAACTGGCCTCTCCACTTTGGAGGCCAGCGGCTGCGTAATGATAACCGGGGTATGCGTTGAGCGCGTACGTGGTGCCGAGCGCCGTACCAAATGCTAGGGTAGACAGAATATACGTAGACCGGTCTCATATACTGGGCGCTGACTGAGTTCGGAGCAGTTCACTAAGCGCGCGGGAGGGTGCCCGTAACAGGGTTGGTAGACACAGCGAGCTTACGGTCACGGGCCGCAAGTGACCGTAAGCGACCGCGGCAGACTAGGCCGGAGCAGGTCTGGGATTTCCGGGCTGGGCAAGGTCCCGTGTGCCCCTGTTCGGAGATGTGGGTTTTTTTTTTTTAAGGGTATTTAAGCGCTCAGTCTAAATTAGGCACCGTACGAAGCGCCGGGGTAGAGACAAGCTAAGCGGGTCGGGCCCGGTCCACGTTGGACGCGTTGGTCGAGGTTGGGCACGGGGCTCCCCGTTCTACGGACGAGGTCAGGGAGGCGCAGAGGAGCGGAGGGACTTGATCGAGGACGGGCGGCGGACAGGTGGCGGGGGCGACATCAGAACTCGGGTCCTCTGGCTCCCAGACCCCGTGCTCTAGCTACTGGGCCACGCCGCTTCTCGGGTTTCTTCTGGTTTGCAGTCTGTGCTGTGCTTTCCAAAGGCCTCTAGGTACCCAAACCCTAACCCTCGGGACAGGAGCGGCGTGGCTTAGCGGAAAGAGCCCGGGCTCGGGAGTCAGGGGACGTGGGTTCTAATCCCGCCTCCGCCACCCGTCTGCTCTGTGACCTCGGGCAAGTCACTTCCCCTCTCCGTGTTACCTCGTCTGGAAAATGGGGATTCGAAGTGCGAGCCCCACGTGGGACAACCTGATTGCCCCGTCTCCACCCCGGCGCTTTGAACGGTGCTCGGCGCACAGTAACGATAATGACGATGACGACGGTATTTGGTAAGCGCTTACTATGTGCGGAGCAGCGGTCTAAGCGCCGGGGATACAAGGCGATCGGGTTGTCATTCGTTCAAGAGCATTTACTGAGCGCCTGCTCTGTGCAGAGCATCGTACTGAGCGCTTGGAATGGACGATCCGGCACCAGATGAGAGACCATCCCTGCCCAACGACGGGCTCACGGTCTAAACGGGGGAGACGGACGGCAGAGAATAATAATGTTGGTATTTGTTAAGCGCTTACTATGTGCCGAGCACTGTTCTAAGCGCTGGGGTAGACGTAGGGGAATCAGGTTGTCCCACGTGGGGCTCCCAGTCTTACTCCCCATTTTACAGATGAGGGAACTGAGGCACAGAGAAGTTAAGTGACTCGCCCACAGTCACACAGCCGACAAGTGGCAGAGCCGGGATTCGAACTCATGAGCCCTGACTCCAAAGCCCGTGCTCTTTCCACTGAGCCACGCTGTCCCCCGTGGGGCTCCCAGTCTTCATCCCCCTTTTCCAGATGAGATCACCGAGGCCCAGGGAAGGGACTGGGCCAGAGTCACCCGACGGACAAGCGGCGGGGGCGGGATTCGAACCCACGACCTCTGACTCCCCAGCCCGGCCTCTTGCCACCGAGCCACGCTGCAAACCCCATCATTCTGCATGGTTCAGTGGACAGAGCCCGGGCTCGGGAGGCAGAGGTCACGGGTTCGAATCCCGGCTCCGCCACTTGTCAGCTGTGTGACCGTGGGCGAGTCGCTTCACTTCTCTGTGCCTCAGTCACCTCATCTGTAAAATGGGGGTTAACTGTGAGCCTCACGTGGGACTACCTGATGACCCTGTACCTCCCCCAGCGCTTGGCACATAGTAAGCGCTTAACAAATACCAACATAATTATTATTCTCTGGGCCTCAGTTACCCCATCTGTAAAATGGGGATTAACTGTGAGCCTCACGTGGGACAACCCGATGACCCTGTATCTCCCCCAGCGCTTAGAACGGCGCTCTGCACACAGTAAGCGCTTAACAGATACCAACATCATCATTATTATTATTATCATTAGTATTACCCATCAACCAGAGCCGGGGGGGGGGTCTTCTACGCTCTCCGGTCCTGGGACTCATCAGATAGTCAGTGGGCAGGGCCTGTCTCTATCTGTTGCCGATTTGTCCATTCCAAGCGCTTAGTACAGTGCTCTGCACGTAGTAAGCGCTCAATAAATGCTATTGAATGAATGAATGAATGAAGAGTCGCTAATATCCCCCCCGGGGGTCGCAGTGGGCTCGTCCTTCCGTCCGTTTTCCCCCCCGCCGTTTTCGTAGATGGAAGGGAGGGGTGGCCGCAAGGGGGAGGGGCTGGGACTGGCCCCGCCCTCCCGAGAGCGTGCTGACGTCAGAGGCCGAGGAAAGGGCGGCGGGGCCGAAGAAACGGGGGGACGGGCGCGGTGCGGCGCTCGGCCGTTCGGCTCCTCGGCCGTTCGGCTCCTCGGCCGTTCGGGTGGCTTGCCGGGGCCGTGCTGACGCGACGCCGCAAGGAAGGGGCGGGGCCGGAGGCCGCCTGGCCTCCCCTCTTCTCCTCCCTCCCTCCCTCCCTCCCTCCCTCCCTCCCTCCCTCCTTCCCTCCCTCCCTCCCTCCCGCGCCGCTCCGCCCGCCCCCACCCCCGCCGGAGCCGGGGAGGGAGCGAGCCAAACCGCCTCGGCTCGGCCCGGCCCGGCTCGGCTCGGCCCGGCCCGCGGCCGCTGAGGGGCCGGGGGCGGGGGGCGCCCCCCGACTGCGCCCGCCCCGCCGGGAAGCGGGCTGGATGCGCGGGGAGCGCGCGCGCGCGTGCGGGAGGGACCAGCTCGGCCCCGGTGAGGGCACCGAGGCCGCCGGCGGACATGTATTTCCTGAGCGGTTGGCCCAAGAGGCTCCTCTGTCCGCCGGGGAGCCCGGCGGAGCCGTGCCACGTCCAGGCAGCCCCTCACAGGGCTCTCTTCGCCGTCCTGGCCCCGGCCCGCCTCAGCATCTGGTACAGCCGAGTGAGTATCGGCGGCCCCCCCGCCGCTCCCACCTTGCCCCCCCCCCCCGGCCCCTCCCCGCTTCCTTTTCTTCCCCTCGAGCCGGATCTCTCAGATTTCCTCCCCCGATTCGACCTCCCCGACCCGCACGCACACACTCACACACACACCCGGGTTCGTGTAACTTTTCGATCCCATTTCGGTAGCGCACCTTCCCCTCTCCCTCCAAACCCACGCCTCTGCTCTTCCCCCAGCCCCTACCTGGCTGAAGAGGCAATTGGGGCGGGGGGGGGGGGGGGGGGAACACCACTACCCCAAACAAGGAAAAACCACGATTAAAACTCTCGATCGGAAATTACGGAGCCGGCCCGGCTCTAATCGGGATGGGGGGGGGAGGTTAGGATCATCCGAGGAAAACGTGCTCTTTCTGTTCCAAGTAAACGATGGATACTCGCCAGTCCTTACGTTAAAACGTCGAACGCCGTATCGCACACACACACGAAAAAACCTGAAAATCCCTAGGGGCGAGCGAATCGGCCTTAACGTCTTGCGGGAGAAGAAACTGCGCTCGCAGTGGGCTGGTTTGGGACATCTGGTGGGGTCGGGTGGGCAGAAGTCGCAGACTCTACTCTCGTTTCTAGTCCCGGAATCTTTAACGCTTGATTTTTGTGGTTCCTCGGGGGGTCGGTTAGGCAGTGTGCTCGCTCCCCCGTACCCGTTTCCTTCTCCCTCCGGTTTCTGTTCCAGCCCCTTCTCCTGCCTTTCCTTTTCCACCTCCTCTCTTCTTGGGCCTTTTCTCCGTTCGCATCCTCAAAAAGGGGATGCTATAAAGGAGGAAGAGGTGAACTGCGGGACGGTCAGCTCTGTTCTTCGGGAGAAAGTCTGATCGAGGGAAAAAAAAACCAAAGTTGGAAAGGGGAGGAAGTTGGGTTTTTTTTTTAAGAACAATAACAAAAACCGGCGTGGCTTAGATTCCTTCCCCTACAGGGAACTCTTAAAAGCCTCTTTTCGAAATCCACTCGACTTTATGGGGGGGGGGGGGGTAGAAAGTACCGAGGCCTCTATTCAATACAGTGAGCGTCCAGATATTATCACCGAAACCTATCGGTGCTCTAAATTTCATGCCGTAGGTCTCAGGGTAGTGTATGTTTGCGAGAGAGAGTATTTTGTAAATGCTTTCGTGTGTTTGTCCAGATTCTTAAACAAGATGCCAGGTGCTAAGGACAATTTATAGGCAGATGTCAGCTTCGCTAGTGTATTTTTGAGCCCAGAGACTTATCGCAAAACGATCTTACGTATGCAGAAGTATCGATTAGGGCATGATCTTTGGCCGTCATTAATTTGGTGCTCTTCTGGGTTGTGCTGCATATAGTGGCATTTAAAAATATATCACTATAACGAGTTTTTTTTGGCGGGGGGAAGCGGGATTTGCGGGGTGGGCGGCAGAGAGGGCTTGCCATTAAGTTCCTAGCCTTCCGATGAGCTGGTACGGTTCGCAGGGGGCTTCCCGACTGCTGATTGTCCCGCACGGGGGTGTGGGGGGGGGGTGTGCGTGCACTTCCGATAATCCAGAAGAAAGAAAAGGACACCCAGCTGGTGGATTCTCCGACCCTCCGCCTGCCGTGCCTCACTGGAAGAATAACAGCTCGGCCCGACGGCGTTTCGGGGCCCGAGCCAGACGGCAAAATAGGCGGAAGGAGGCTCCCTGGAAACACCTTCGTTCGTTCGTTCAGTCGTATTTATTGAGCGGTTACTGTGTGCGGAGCACTGTGATGATGATGGTGGCGTCTGTTGAGCCCTTACTATGTGCCAAGCGCCGGGCTGCACTGAGCGCTTGGAAAGCACAACAGTTCGGCGATTCACCTTCTTCGGAGAGGCGGGCAGCGGAGCCAAACAGTGCTGCAATTGTACCGCAAAGCCCAGCGGGGAGAAGCACGCTTCTTCTCTCCCCCTCCTTT
This sequence comes from Ornithorhynchus anatinus, assembly GCF_004115215.2. Taxonomy (NCBI): domain Eukaryota; kingdom Metazoa; phylum Chordata; class Mammalia; order Monotremata; family Ornithorhynchidae; genus Ornithorhynchus; species Ornithorhynchus anatinus. The sequence continues at coordinate 51,996,500 of NC_041753.1, read as the reverse complement.
CCCCTTCCATCCCCATTAACCTCCTTTTCTCCTTCCCCGGTACCTGTGTGTCGGAGTTCGGGGCCAGGTGGCCTCTGCTCCCTCTGGGGGCTCACTCGCCTCGATCCGTCTTGCCCCGAACCCGGCCGGGGTTCTCCCTTCTCGGGGCCTGTCGTCCTTTTGTCCCCAAAGAGGAGCTAACGGCACCCGTCGCCAAAAGTTCTTCACGTTTCTGCTGCCCTAGCAGGCCTTGACACTCCGATGGGGGGTGGGGGTGGGGGGAGGGAAGAGGGAGAGAGTGTGTTTTGCTGGAAATGATGCAGAAAGGGTCAGGTTTGGCAGCACAGTGATCGGGGAAAGGAGGCTTCCCCTCTCAGTTATTGAGGAATGGGGAAAAAAGCACTCATCAGACACACAAACACCCACGTGCATCACTGTTTCTCACTTTCTCGCCCATGTATATAAGGGCAGGTGAGGGCAAGATAGTTATGCCCCAGCACTCTCATTTCACCCCTCTCTGTTGTACCCCCAACATTCGTATATGATGATAATATCAGTACTTAAGTGGTGATTATGTGCCCTGCACCGTACTAAGGGCTGGGTTGGCTACAAGAAAATCAGGTCGGACACGGGTCGTGTCCCACGCGGGGCTCACGGTCTAAGTAGGAGGGAGTAGGATTTACTCCCCTTTCTTACCGAGGTCCAGAGAATTTAAGTGACTGGCCCAAGGCCACACGACGCTGACGGAGCCGGGAGTAGAACCCAGGTCGTCTGACTTGCAGGCCCGTGCTCTCTCCACTGGGCCGTGCTGCCGTTTGGGGTGAAAATACATCCACCCGAGTGCATTCTCCCACGCGCCTCACGGACTCGTTAAATGCGGAGATGCAACCCGCCGTGCGCACGGTCTGCCGGATCTCACCGTACACGCTCGCGTGCACCATCGTTCCCGTTTATTGAGCTCCTACTCTCTGCAAAGCAGTAGGCGCTTGGGAGCAAACAATAAAAGTAGAAGATATCCCTGCCCTCAAATGGACACGTAAGCCAGTGCATGCACACGTACACCCAAATAGATATTCTGACTCTTCCCACGTGAACAGGTAAGAACACATCCATACAGGAATGTGCTTACACACAGAAACGGAGCCCTCAAGTTATGGTGCACACAGAGGGAATGTACACTCCCAGAGACTTAGAAACATCTACCAGGACTAAATGGAGGACGGGGCTATGAACTTCAAGGCGCAAACTCACCAGCACCAGGATGTGCACGCGTTCACGTAAAGACGACGGATAGGCAGACTAACGTTAGATTTCAGAACCAGAGGGGAATAATAACCAATGGAACAACAGGAGAAGAACACCTAATGGACACAGAAATGGGGAAAAGTATATGATGTATTTCTCATTCTCAATCTGGCAGCGACTGGATATTTTTGTTTTTAAAGTAAGCTTAAAATCCAGGGCTGGGAACAGATAGAGCACTGGAATAGGAATTATGAGACCCGGCTCCTAGTATCGGCTCTGCCGCTGACCGCGATCTAGGTCAAGTTGTAATTGGTTTGGTGGGATTTATTCGTCTATAAAGTGAATACCCTAACAGAGCCCTACCTGTTTCCCAAGAACGTTGAGGGTGAATGATACTCCAGCAACCTTTTTAGAGAAAGGAAATCCCTGATAATTAATGAGAGATGTGAAAATAATTTCAGTAGTACTCTGAAGGAAAAGTGCTCTTTAAATCTAGCCTATGCTCGGTTGTCCTAGACCATGGGGATTGCATTCTCGCAAAACCCTGCTCTAAGGAAAACTTGCGTCACAGTGCACCTAGTTTTGCTATAATCCGTGTTCTCCTCACATGATGGGAGAACTAGGGTAGATTATTTTCCCGAGCTCCTGTGTCCGGTGCACGTGCGCGCGCACACGCCGTCTCTTCCGATACCGTGGCGCACTACCTCCAAACGGATTGGTACCGTTGAATGGATTCTCCTTAATTCCCTAACAGCATTCTGGCCAGAGATACTTAGTGAAAAATCGCATGATAGCGGATCTCAGGGTGTTTTTGTTTGGAGAGGTGAGGTAGAGTATTGGGAATTCGCGAAATCAGGTGTGGAAAACATCATCAGAATATAAAAGGACTAAGGTGAATGAAACCCTTGGCTGCTGTTTTCATAAAGTTTCTCGCCCGTGTCCTGAAAGGGGTGCTGTGTGAACACGTGTCCAAGGCCTCGGGCGTTAAAGCCCTCGTGCCGCTCTGCTTCTTGGAGCCTGGGCCGTGTCCTCTTAAGGGGAAGGACCGGGTCTCTGGGACTCGAGGTGGACAGACATCTTGCCCGTGTGTATGTCTGATGTCTGGTGAGAAAAGTGAGAGGCCGTGTTATGCCACAGAAATACCACAGGGGTTTATGTGGCCCTCTGCGAGTGTGTCAGTTTCCCAGCCTGCTAGTTTTTAGAACCTCAGGTACTGTGCTCTCCCGGGCGCTCAATACAGTGTTCTGCACACGGTGAGCGCTCAGTAAATGCCATTGACCGATTGATCAGGGGGCTCTGAAGACCTACTGTGGCCAAATAGCGGGTGAACCGTCACGCTGGGAGCCAGAGACCCAAGACCTGAAAGTCGCCGTTTCATTCGGTTACTTCGGTCGAGCGATTTTAACCCCTGTTCTTCGTTTTGCTCCTCAAACTCATCTAGACGGGGTTTTTGCAAATCCCTTTGTGTTCCTTAAGAGGAAAGATGGGCAGAATAGTTTTGCTTCCATCACCCCAGGCCAAAAGGGATAGCCTTGTGGGCTGGCCCTTCGCTTCCTGGTGCGTCTCTACAATTCTTTCAGATACCGCAGGACCAGGGCTGTACTTGGTCCCGGGGTACGACTGATTTTCTAAAATGCTCGTTTGATTTCCCCCTGTCCCAGACTCCCGTTGAACTCACTCATCCGTGTCGAGCGCTCTTCAGGTCGCTTCCCCGGTCTGAAGGCGGAGCCGCTGGACGGGGGGAGTGGAGTGGAGCGGTGAGCTCGCTCCCACCCTTCCCCTTGCGCCTCTCTCTCACTCCGAAAAAGAAAATAATGTTGGTATTTGTTAAGCGCTTACTACGTGCAGAGCACCGTTCTGAGCGCTGGGGTAGGTACAGGGTCGTCAGGTTGTCCCACGTGAGGCTCACGGTCTTAATCCCCATTTTACAGATGAGGTGACTGAGGCACAGAGAAGTTAAGCGACTTGTCCACAGTCACACAGCTGACGAGTGGCAGGGCCGGGCTTCGAACCCATGACCTCTGACTCCCAAGCCCGTAACGCCAGTGATCACGTAGCGCTTCGACTGCGAACGTAAGGGCCAGTCTTCATGCGTGCATAGCGTGGTCGGTTCCGTCGGTCCCTCGAGGGAACCGTAGGTGTACTTCACCATCTGTGATTTCCCTTCAAATGTGAAGGGCTGCTATATTGTATTTAATATACTTATTTTAACAGAAGGGCTTGTGCACAGGTGTTTGTGCGATATAGACTGATTTTTCTTTTATGGTGGGTTTGGTGCGTAGATTCCCCCCCCCCCGAGCCATCTATAGTATTGACTGAGCGCTTCCTGTTGAGCAGAGCACTGTACTAACTGCTTGGGAGAGTACAGTACGGTTGATAGATGTGATCCCTGCCCACGAGGAGCTTACAGTCTTGTAGGGAAGGCAGATCAGATGAGCGGCAGAGTATAAGGATTACGGACGCGGGGTGAGTATCAAAGTGCTCGGGGCTGTGAGTGCAGGTGTGGGATGCTAGGGTGGGGAAACCGGCGGGTAGTCAGGGAAGGCTTCCTGGAAGAGACGGGATTTTAGTAGGGCTGCGAAGAGGGGGAGAGCGGCGATCTGTCGCACTTGAAGGGGGAGGGAGGGAGTGAGACGGATGAGATCATAGTCCAGTAAGTAGGTTGGTGTTAGAGGCTGTAGTGGGAAAGGGGCGGGGATAGGTAGGAGAGACCCGATCGAGCGCCCTAACGCTGACGAAGAGACGTTTCCGCTCGAAGTGGAAATAGGTGGGCAACCGTTAGAGGTTTTTGAGGCGTGGGGCGGCGTGGAGGAATTATTTATTTATTTTTTTCCTTTGAGAAGAATATTCTGGTCCGAGCGAAGCACGGACTGGAGAGGGAAAAGGCTGGAGGCAGGGAGGTCAGTAAGGAGGCTGATGCGGCAGTCGGTGCTTGAACCAGTGGGGTGGATTCTCATCTGTAAAGTGAGGATTAATAATAATAATGTTGGTATTCGTTAAGCGCTTACTATGTGCAGAGCACTGTTCTAAGCGCTGGGGTAGACGCAGGGGAATCAGGTTGTCCCACGTGGGGCTCAGGGTCTTAATCCCCATTTTACAGATGAGGTGACTGAGGCACAGAGAAGTTAAGTGACTTGCCCGCGGTCACCCAGCCGACAACCACAGGACTGTGAGCCTCCTATGGGACAGGGACTGTGTCTGACCTGGTGGGCTCGTACCTACCCCGGCGCTTGGGACAGCGCCTGGCACGCAGTAAGCGCTTTAACGGATACCGTAAAGAAGAGACACAGAAACAGGATCGAGAGAGGATCGACCGAAGCGGCCAGTCGGAAAAGCGGGAAGGAAGCCATTACGGAATAGTCCCGGGAGAGCGCTTTGCGCACGGGCGGCCGGTAAATATCAGGGGCGATCGGAGTTGAAGCCGGAGATGGCATTCTGTTGAAGGGGGGAGACGCGATCGGTTGTATTTACTGAGCGCTTACTGTGTGCCGAGCACTGTACTAAGCGCTTGGGAGAGTGCAAAATCACAAACTCGGTAGACACGGTTCCCCGCCCACAACGAGCTATTCAAAGGTGTCAGGTGCAGAACACATTTAGAGAAGCGGCCTTAGCACTTGGCTGGGGAGAGTTCTTTGGAATCATGTGATTTCAGTAGCATGTTTGAGCCTGTTTTTAGAGTAGAGGACATCAAGGAGTGAGTGACAGGAAGGCAGCAACAGCAGATAATGGGTTTGGGGAGTTGGATTTAAAGGGAAAGGGAGAAGCGATCCGAGAAGACTTGCTTGAAATCGGGGGTCACGACACATGCTGGCCGGGGGGAGTGAGCGGTTGAGATACCACGGCTGATTTTATGGGAGAAGAGAAAAAGTATCTTCATCGAGACACTGAGAGTGTGCTCAAGACTGCAGTTAGGATTTTAGACCAGCTGGGAGAGTTGTTCTTCGGAGGAAGAATTGAAAGGGTGTAAGGGATCCTGGGGTACCGGCCCAGGCAGCGGAATGGAGGGCAGGGCTCAGGCTGGCTTGTTTCCTCTTCCTCCTCCTCCTCTTCCCCGTGTTTTAGATAGCGTCCTGTGGATTGTGTTCCAGTCACGGTGCCAGTGATTTGCTCGCGTGTGAAACCTCTGTGCTAGCGGGGACTATGACTTTCGGGACCTCATAGAGACAACAGGGCACGTGAGCCACCCCGAGATGGGCTCTGATGAGATTGAGGTCAGTTCTGGGCCCAACTTTTCAGGTCTTGGAAACGTTGGGCCCCAAATTGACCTCAGAGCCCATCGCGGCACGAGGTAGGCCCCAGAACTTCAGCCTCTGCCGGGGCCCTCTTCGAGGGAGTGACGGTAGGTTGTAGACTTGGGCCGTTCGTGTGTGGGGCTTGGGCCCCATGGCTTGGATTTTTGTCGGGGACATCGAGTCACTTGGACTTAGTAGTTTAAACGGAAGATTTAAACTGGGTTCGTGTGGAAACTTTCCCCTGAGTTATTCTGGGAACTGTACAGCAGAGTGAAAAACCCTGGAATTATTGTGTACGAGAAACGACCGACAGGCTGTCCTCGTTGCCCTCAAATCCGTGGATTTCACCGTGGATTTGACGCGGGGCACGTCTCCGTGCGTCCACAGGTGCATTTCTATCAACTCGCCGTCTGTCCTCAGTCAGTTTTCAAGTTACGTTTTTATTTTTGCTCCCTTTAAGGTAGCTCTCAGTTTATTTTCCTCTTCTCTCTGACCACTGTCCCTCCCTGCCCCCCCCCCCCCCCGTTCTCCCAGGCTCCCCCCCCTCCTTTTTTGCTAAATAAGTAGCGGAGGTGGACCAGTGGGGGAGGTAAAGCCTAGCTCAAGTCCAACCGGGTCAAAAATGGGCCCAGTAGGAGAAGGCGGCCTTTGCCCCCTGAGTTTGGCTTGGCTGCAGCCCAGCCTGCAACTTGGCTCCTCCAACACCAGCCTACTCACTGAACCTCGATCTCGTCTATCTCTCCGCCGACCCCGTGTCCTCGTTCCCTCTGGCCCGGAACTCCTTAACCCTTTATGTCTGAACGGCCCGCCGCTCTCCCCACCTTCAAGGCCCTCCTACATCCACCTCTCCTCCAAGAGGCCTTCTGCGGCTAAGCCTTCCGTTTCCCCTACTCTGTCTCCGTTCTGCATCCCCTCTGCACTCGGATCTCTCCTCTACATCCACCCCCCCAGCACTTACGTACACGTCCCTCCGGGCCGGCCGTTTCGCCCATCTGTCATTCATTTGCTGCCTCTCTCCCACCCCCAGTTGCGTGCTCCTCGTGGGTAGGGATCTTGTCTCCCGACTCGGCTATACCGAGCTCTCCAAAACGCTCATTACGGTGCTCAGCGCGGAGTAAACGCTCGGTTGATCGGAGAGAGCGGAGACGTTACCGTGGCCCTCCCGTACTCGTGCTTTGGGTTCACGGTTGTCTCTGAGCTCCTGGGATAGTTCGTTGTGGGCAGGGAACGTGTCCGGTTATTGCCGTGTTGTTTCAAGTGCTTAGTACAGTGCTCGGCACACAGTAAGCGCTCATTAAATAATGCGGATTTACTGACTGGCATGGGAGGGAGTCATGGCGGGGGAGGCCCAGCAGCCCTAGGGTGTGATTCTATCTGTAAGTCCATTCCTGCCCCTCTCAGAAAGAGTTGGCTATCAGGCAGGGGTGCCGCAGCCCTGGGGTTCAGGCCAGGAGGGGCCGGGTCAAGTGGGGATGGAAATTTTGCCTGGGAAGGTGAGCTCTAAGGGGAACGAATAACAGAGCAACAATTGAGGGAGCGCCAGAGGACTAGGGAAGTTTCTCAAAATGGAGTTAGTCTTCTCACGCTTTGGATCCATCTAAGGCTCTTACTTGAGATCTTCTAGGTCTCTTGGAAGCAGAGAGAGCCACCCGCAGTTGCTCAAGTGCCGCCCTCCATCCGGGGCTCCCCGCTGAGTAGTGTTAACACTTTGGAGTGAAGGTGAAGGGGAGCAAGAGAGAGTGGTGGACTGCTGCCGTCCCTCTAGCTTGTAAGCTTCTCGTCGGCAGGGAACGTGCCGGGCTACGTGCCGGACTCTGCATGTAGCGAACTTTACGGTAAATACCATTGGTTGTTTGTCACAGTCAGGGATTCTGTTGCTGAGACACCGCTCTGAAGCTGGGATGGTAATAATAATAATAGTGGTATTTGTTAAGCGCTTACTAGGTGCCAAGCACCGCTCTAAGCACCGGGGCAGATAGAAGGTGATCAGGTTGTCCCACGTGGGGCTCACAGTCTTCAATCCCCATTTTACTAATGAGGTAACTGAGGCACAGAGAAGTTAAGTGTTTTTGTTTTGTTGTCTTTCTCCCCCCTGCTAGACTGTGAGCCCACTGTTGGGTAGGGATTGTCTGTATCTGTTGCCGAATTGTACTTTCCAAGCGCTTAGTCCAGTAAGCGCTCAATAAGCACGATTGAATGAATGAATGAAGTGGCTTGCCCAAGGTCACAGAGCAGACGAGTGGCAGAGGCAGGATTAGAACCCACATCCTGTGATACCACGCCCACGCTCTTTCCAATAAGCCACACTGCCTCTCTGACACTACGCTCTCGTCTCTTAGAAACACCGTCTAATCTTGGTCTTTCCCGACACCTTTCTCCCCTGGTTCTCCTCTTCCCTCTCAGGCTGCTGCTTCTCCGTTTTTTCTCTGACTCCTCTTCTGCCTGTGAGGGACCCTCGAGGCTCTCCCCTGGGTCCCCGTCTCTTCTCTCAAAGTACACTCGCTCCCTCTGGGAGCTCACCTGCTCGCGCGGCTTCAACGAGGCCGACGGGGTCACGACACGAAGTTCCCCTCCGACTCTTCCGGGGACCAGAGACGCGGGCCGGGAAAGTTGCCCCGTGATCTTCGGACCTGTAGCCTGGCCCACCGTAGGCCTCTGTCATCCCGTTGAAGCGTCAGTGCCGTCTGAATCTATTCGTGGCTCCAGACGGAACCGGCCTGCTTCTTTAAGATAGGGAATTGTCGAGTGGCTATTTTAGACCCTGGTGTCGGGTTGAGGGGAGGGGAGGATGGGAGCAGGCCCCTTGAACGGGCTGGGCCTTGTTCCTGAGGCGCAAGAAGGAAGGGGGCTTGGGTAGAAGAGGTGGCCCCCGGAACCTTTCTTAAAGGACAGATTAGTAACTACAAAATCTCCACGTGGACCAGACTGTACAGAACCTTATTTTTCTTTCCTCCATTTCCTCTTTGTTATTTCTGTTTTGATGTTGTAAGTAATCTCCCCTTTTGCTAAAAGGGGAAAGACCCTCCAACCTTGCTACAACACAACGGATGCGTCTCTCGTTATATTGTACTCTCCCGAGCGCTTAGTACGGTGCTCTGCACACAGCTAGCGCTCGATAAGTACGATCGCTTGAGCGGATGACTGAATCACAACCGACCTGAGTGCCGTACTCGACGATGGCCCGAGAAATGGGGAGGCACGGGAGTGGTCTGCTGCTGGTGAGATCGCCAAAAAGAAATATCCATTCATTCAGTAGTATTTACTGAGCGCTTACTATGTGCAGAGCACTGTACTAAGCGCTTGGAACGGACAGATCGGCAACAGATACAGTCCCTGCCCTTTGACGGGCTTACGGTCTAATCGGGGGAGAACAGTCTAATATCCAGTGCCCTGACCCCAAAGCGCACCTCCTCTGTCCCGGCCGGCCGTCTCCCAACGGATGTGGCTGCCGGTCACGGGGGGCACTGGGCAAGAGAGTGTGGCCAGCACAGCCCAACCCCACGCCTCGACTGAAGATCCGAGTCCGGTGCCTGCCCTGACGGGGGTAGAGTCTACCTCGGCGCTCTCCAAAGCTCTCGGGTCCTCCGTAAGCAGCCCCGTCCTGGCCCCCGAGCGAGGCGGAAGACGAGGGTATTTTGAGAGTACCCTGGGTTTCTCAGCAGCCCCACTTAATGGTGCAGTGCTCTGGCCAGATGGGCAAGGGGCCACCTAAAAATGCCCTACCGTTATTTTCGGGGGCTTGGCGTGGAAGAGATTCTTCCGACAGCATCGCTGGAATTTCTCAGCAGTGCAGTCTGTGGACGTGGACAGCTATATACTTAAAAACAAAAAAAAAAAAAAAGGATCTATGAAAAGGACAGACGGTCATGGGTTCCAATCCCGGCTCTGCCCCTTGTCAGCTCTGTGACCGTGGGCAAGTCGCTTCACTTCTCTGTGCCTCAGTTCCCTCATCTGTAAAATGGGGACCAACCGTGAGCCTCACGTGGGACCACCCGATGACCCTGTATCTCCCCCAGCGCTTAGAACGGCGCTCTGCACATAGTAAGCGCTTAACAAATACCAACATTATTGTGATTATGAAGCTGGGGCCTGTGTCATCCAGCCGTTGATATATGAGGCAAGCTCTTGGATTCCTGTAGCCTACCGTTGGGATCTAGCAAAACTCTTGTAAAGCTTTTCGATCCGCCATCTGCCTTGCTCTGGGAGAAGCCGGCTCCTTGAGGGAAACTTCCTTGGTTCGAAGAAGTTGCTTTACAACGGAATTTAAATTACGGATTGAAGGAAGAAGGCACGTGGGAAGATAATAGATCAAGTTGAAATTCTGCAAAGACCCGAGGGGTGCCAAGTTCTCGTGTTGAACGTAACTCGTTTGGATGGGATTCCGGAGGGCCGGGGCTGAGGAAAAAATTCACACTCGTGTGGGCTGGCATATAAATATCCACACCCCCCCCCCCCCCCCCGAGTTTATGGATCCGCATACACGCTTGCAGGGTAGAGGGGAGGGGTAGACACACACTCACACTCACCCACGCCCGGGTCCGGAGAGTAGGAGACACACGCCCGGTTGGAGGGAGACACCCCGGCATCTGGGGCCAGAGAGAAACCGAGTCATCCGGGGCTGGAGTGGGGCACACAGACGCGCACGCGCTCCCAAGACTGGAGGGGGACTGATGCACCCCCGGAAGTCGTGAGAGGGCCACACGGATGCACGGGCACGCACACGGAGCTCGAGAGGGGGCTGCGCAGGCCACACGCTGAGCTGGAATGGTATGCTCATTCATTCAATAGTCTTTATTGAGCGCTTACTCTGTGCAGAGCACTGTACTAAGCGCTTGGAATGGACAGATGGGCAACAGAGAGAGACGGTCCCTGCCCTCTGAGGGGCTCACAGTCTAATCTGGAAGAGGGGGCCGTTCAGACGAGTACGCGCACGTATGCAGAACGGGGAGGGCGACCGTTGACACATTCAGAGGTGGGTCTGGGGACACGCAGCACTTATTTGCGTACGTACCGTCGCTACCCCGTTGGACTGTAAACCTGGGGGCAGGGGATGTACCCACCGACTCTGCTGTAGTGATGTTGGGATCTGTTAAGCGCTTACTATGTTCTAAGCGCTGGGGGAGATGCAGGGTAATCGGGTGGTCCCACGTGAGGCTCACGGTTAATCCCCGTTTGACAGATGAGGTCACGGAGGCACAGAGAAGTGAAGCGACTCGCCCACGGTCGCACAGCCGCCGAGTGGCGGAGCCGGGAGTCGAACCCATGACCTCGGACTCCCAAGCCCGGGCCCTTTCCACGGAGCCACGCTATACCATCGTGATGATCAACCCCGGGACGTCGCGTCAACCGACGGTAGTTACCGAGTGCTTGCCGTGCGCGGAGCACTGCACTACGTGCTTGGGAAAGTGAGAAGCAGCGTGGCTCCGTGGAAGGAGCCCGGGCTTGGGAGTCAGAGGTCATGGGTTCGAATCCCGGCTCCGCCACTCGTCAGCCGTGTGACTGTGGGCGAGTCACTTCACTTCTCTGTGCCTCAGTGACCTCGTCTATCAAATGGGGATTAAGACCGTGGGCCTCACGTGGGACAACCTGATTACCTTGTATCTACCCCAGCGCTTAGAAGAGTGCTGTGCACGTAGTAAGCGCTTAACGGATACCGACGTCGTTATTATTTAAGCGCTCACCGTGTGCCAAGCACTGTTCTAAGCGCCGATGTCACACGGGCGGGGCTAGAGGGATGGTCAGTGAAAATGGTTGGAACTTGACATTGGCCGCTTGAGGCCAGCATCGCACGGGGCCCAGAATTCATTCGTTCGCTCGCTCGTGTTTGTTGAGCGTTTACCGTGTGCGGAGCACTGTGCTAAGTGCTGTTCCCTGCCTCCGCCGTTGAGACGGTTTTCCTTTTATCGAGAGGGCCAGGGGAGCCAGCCCAGACGACCGCGGAGGTGAAACTAAGAGTTTCACCCCTTCAGGCGCAGTCCCTCGGGGCGGAAGCGATCCTCTTCTGTCCCCTTTACCCTCCCCCTAGTTGGCACGGCCTGCGAGAATTTGCCCCTGATTGCTTAGTCTGCACCGCCCGTATTCCTCAATGGGCGACTCCCCCTTCTACGTTAGCGATGCTCGGTGAATCCGTTCTCTCTAAGCGTACGGAGAAGTCGTTCCCTCCGCCTCTGCCGGCTCCGTTTGAGTTTCACTTGGACGGGTTTGGGCGTAGCCTCTTCAGGCGGCCTTTCGGCTCACGCTGTTTTTTCAATCAGATCGGACCGCGATCCCTCTTCGTTGCCCGTCGCTTTGATTAGTCCTAGAGACTTTCCACACTTTAAAAGCCAGCGGTAGGCCCGAGCTTTGGTCAGGGTCGGGGTAGGCGAAGGGTATTAGTCCGATAGCGTTGACAAGCTATTTCTAGGTGACTCATATTCAGAGTGACGTTTTGCGAGAGACAATCACTCCCCTTTTATCAAACTTGGAGTCGGATTCACTTTTCGAAGGAGTATCACTAAAGCTCTCACGTCAGCTATTATTAGCGTTTGAAGGCACCTAAAGAGCACAGAGGCTTGTGTTTTCCCGAGCGTTTAGTAGAGTGCTCTGTGCAGAGTGGTGTATTTACAGGAGACGAGTGGTTCCGAGGCGCTTTTAGATATTACGGGTTTAGGTCGACTTATTCAGTGTAATACTCGGTCTCCCTGGTATCGCCTCCAAGCAGATGGGTCGGAGGACCTGGGTTCTGAAATCCCGGCTCTGCCGCTTGCCTGTTGCGCGACCTTGGGCAAATCGCCCAAGTGTCCCACCCGATTTGCTTGTATCCACCCAGCGCTCAGTACAGCGCCTTGCACGTCGTGAGCGCTTAACAGGTACCGTAATTACTGTGAGCGCCTCCGTGCCTCGGGTTCCTCATCTGCGAATCGGGGTTAAATCCCTGTTTTCCCTCCTGTTTATTGATCATAAATAACAACTCTGGTATTTGTTAAGCGCTCGCCACGTGCCAAGCACTGTTCTGAGCGCCGGGGTAGATGCGAGGTCGTCAGGTTGTCCCCCGTGGGGCTCCCAGTTCCCCGCGGCTCCCCGCTCCCCGGGAACCTCCGGGGGTCGCCCGTCCACCTCCGCGTCAAACAGCAGCTCTTCGCCGTCGGCTTCAAAGCACTCAACCGCCCTGCCCCCCCCCCCCCCCCCCCCGCCTCACCTCTCCGATTTCCTACTACGGCCCAGCCCGCACACGCTCCTCAAATGCCGACCTACCCACCGTACCTCCAGCTCGTTTATCTCGCCGCCGACCCCTCGCCCACGCCCCGCTTCCGGCCTGGAGCTCCTTCCCCCTTCCTATCCAACAGACCATCACTCTCCCCACCTTCAGAGCCTTATTAAAGGCGCGTCTCCCCCAGGAGGCCTTCCCTGACTAAACCCTCATCTCCTCTTCTCCCGCTCCTCTCCGTATCGCCCTTGCATTTGGATTTGCACCCTTTATTCGCCTCACCCCAGCCCCTCGCTACTTACGTACGGATCCGTGATTTACCCATGTCGATGTCTGTCTCCCCCTCTGGACCGTAAACTCGCTGTGGGCGGGGAACCCGTCTACCGACTCCGTTGTACTTTCCCAAGTGCTTATTTCGGCGCTCGGTACGCAAGTAAGCGCTCTGTAAATGCGACCCGTCGACACACGCAAAAGATGCGGTGACCGCCCTCAGGATTTCACCGTAATTACTGAACGCCGCGGATAGAAAGAAATAAAGGCGAGCGCATGTAAATAAGGAGATAAATGCAAGGGCCAGGGTGACTCACGGGGTGACGTGACCAGGAAGGTGGAGATTAGTCAGGGACTGCTTCGTGGAGGGGGTCGCTTTTGAGGAGTGCTCCGAAGATGGGGCGGGATATGTATCCCCAGATTCGAGGAGGGACAGAGTTCCACGCAGACGGGGGAGGCCTGAACAATGCGTCGGACGAGAGTTGCGAGGGAGTTTGCAGTTGTCGTTTCACGCCTGGCAGAGACGCTCACGCCCAGTCTTTCAAAGGCACCCATGTCATCCCATCCCCCGCCCCACCCCCTCTCCTGACCACTGCGCTGTCCAGCTATCACCCCATCTCCCTCCTGCCCCAATCGGTTGATTAAGTTTACCCCCTCTACCTCTACTTCCTCTTCTCCGTGGCTTGGTGGAAAGAGCACGGGCCGGGGAGTCGGAGGACGTGCGTTCTCATCCTGTCGCTTGTCAGCTGTGTGCCCTTGGGCAAGCCACTTAACTGCTCCGTGCCTCAGTTACCTCGTCTGGAAATTGGGGATTGAGCGCGAGCCCCACGTGGGACAACCGGATTACCTGGGATTATCTTCCCTGTATCTACCCATTACCTTGTTTCAGGGCACCTGTCACTTCCCAGCGCTTTGAACATAGTAAGCGCTTAACACATGCCATAATTATTGTTATTAGTATTATTCTCCAACCCCCCCCCCCGCCTTGACCCTCTGCGATTCGACTTCCGTCTCCTCTTCTGTGCTGAAACTGCTCTCTCTAAGGTCACCTTGCCAGATCTGACAGAGTGGATTCTACTCTGTCCTAATCCTCCTCGACCTCTCAGCTGCTCTTGATGCTATGGTCGGCCCCCTTCTCCTGGAAGCTCTGTCTAATCTTGGGTTCTCTGATGCCGTCCTCCCCCGGTTTTCCTCCTACATCTCTGGCCACTCCTTTTCGGACTTTTTTTTCCGCTGGCTCTTCCCCTGTCCCACACCCCGTAATTATGAGCGTCCTTCAGAGCTCGGTTCTGGGCCCCTTTCTCAATCTACGCTGATTTTCCTGGGGAGTTCACCTGCTCTCGTGGCCTCAGTTACACCATCCCTACCCAGATGACTCCCAAATCTACTACCTCGCCAACCCTGAACTCTATCCGTGCCTGCGCTCTCGCATCTCCTTCCAGGGCATCGCTACACGGAAGCCCCGCTGGCACCAAAGGCTCACCGTATCCCAAACTAAACTCATCTTCCCTCCTAAATCTTCTCCCGACTCGCCCGGCAGTGTTGACGCCGTCACCCTCCTCCGTGTTTTTCAAGCCCACGGTCTGGTGGTGGCTCCAGACTGAACCAGATTGCTTCTTTAGGGTAGGGAATTGTCGAGTGGCCATTTTAGACCCTGGTGTGGGGTCGAGGGGAGGAGAGGATGGGGGCAGCCCCCTTGAAAGGGCTGGACTCTGTTACCAAGGAGCAAGAAGGCGGGGTCCTTATCCTTGATTCCGCTCTCTCTCTTTCAGCCCCACATTCAGTCAGTCATCACCGAATCCCGTCGGTTCTTTCTCTGCAACGTCTCCGGAACCTGCCCCTTCTTCTCCGTCCAAACAGCCGCCACGCTGGCCTAAGCGCTTATCCTATCCCAGTTTGACTACTGCGTCAGCCTCCTCCCCTACCTCCAGTCTCTCCTCCCTCTAGCCTGTACTTCACTCTGCCGTCCAGATCATTTTTCTCAGAGATCGTCCTGCTCGCGTCTCCTCGCTCCTCGTAAGCCTCCGATGGTCGGTCGTCCGTTCCTCCCCGCGTCAGAGAGAAACCTCTGTCAGCTCTTTCCCCACTAGACCCCAGTTGGCACATTTTCCTCCTCCTCACTGTGTCTTGTTCTCGTCTCTTGTTTCCCTCGCCCCCCCCCGGGACTCCATCCTCCACATCTGGCACTGCTCTCCCCATCTTCAGAGCTCTGTTGAAATCACATCTCCTCCATCTCCGATTCTTCTCTCATCTCCCCCCACACACTGCTTCCGCTTCAGCCCTTCCATGTCACCCTAGCACTTGGATACTCGCCCCCAACCCTTACAGATTTTAAACTGTCGCTTTCCCCGGCCTGTAATTTATTTTCACGTCTGTCTCCCCTGCTCCACTGTAAAGTCTCTGAGGGCAGGGATGGTGTCCATTGACCGAATTACACTCTTCCAAGTAGCGGTCTGCCCACTGTTAACAGGATTGATGGATTGATTAATAGGTTATCTTGCAGGGAGCGGCGGTAAAGTAGTGCTTAGTACAGTGCCTGGCACAGAGGGAGCCCTTAACAGATACCATTAAAAGACAAACAAGAAACGGAGAGTGGAGTCAGTAAGTAAAAGGGAGAGTGCTGGAGGCGATCTGTGAAGCCACTGGTTGAGGCTTTTTTTTTCTTCACGGAAAGAAAAGCGGGTAGCTGTGGGAGGCTTCTGAGGAGGGGAGTGATGTGTGCTGGATGGTATTTTAGGAAGGAGGATAGGCACGGCCATATCGTAGGGAAGGCCGAGGAGGGGAGAGACTTGACGTAAGGAGGAAAGTTGTCCTTTGTTTTTGACGATAACTCAGCCGGGACGCGATAAGTGCCGGAACCAGGACGGTGGCCCAGAGGGCGGAGAGGAAGGGGTGGATTCACTCACTCAACACTGTAGAGGAAGAATCGGCGGGACCGAGAGACTGAATATCTGAGGAAAAAAAAAACAAACAGGACTCAGAGGTGACACAAGCCGGTAAACTTCTGGGAAAGGGAGGGTGGTGGTGCTGGCCGTGAGAAGAAGGTTTAGGAAGGAGGGCGAAGTGTTCGGTTCGCGGTATATTGAATCGAAAGTTCCTCTGTTGTCGCTTCCGGGGAAGGTGCCGACTTCTCATTTTGGGCATGTGGAGGTGCCACACGTGTGGGCCAGGGCTTCAAAGGGTTTTGGCTTTCAGGGGCAGAGGCCTACTCCATCCTCCAGAGCCTGCTAGGCCGGGGCACAGAAGGGCTCCGACCAGCAGTGGAGTCCCACTTGGGCTCCGGAGCCCATCGGAGGTGTGAGGGGAGGCCCCGGGATCCCAGGGAGCCTCTGCCCCTGCTCACGCCTGTGGTCTTCAACTTCCCCTGGAGCGGCCCCCGCGCCCCCGCTCGGCTGGCTGACTAATCCTGCGGTGGGTGGGACGGATGCCTGCCTCACGGCTGGACCATCTACCAGGCCGCCCGGGCCGGCGGTGAAACGGAGATGATCCCGATTCTGCTGGCCTTAGGCAGGAGCGGGGAATAGAGTAGGCAGTATCGAAGGGGAAGGGGGAATGGAAAGAAGAGGGGAAGAGAAGCGGCGGGTGGGACGGGGGTGGGGGAGAAGAAGGGAACGGAGAAGAGGGCTAGCTACTTCACCCGAGACCTTGGGGGGGGGAGAATTTGTAGGGCAGAAATGTATGTTATATGCCAACCAGCGCTGTTGAGACCTAAGTTACCTATTACGGGACTTATCCACTTGCCTTTAACAGTGACAGATCAAGGTCGATGAGCTGCTAATGGCCCAGATTTTACACCCTCTCTCAAAGGCTCCTCTACATTTTCTCTTACTGCATCTAAACTTGCCTCCCTCCTCCAAAATTGGGTGTACCAGTAGACGGCGAGCGCTGAGCTGTACACTCGTGGTTGCCAAAACTTGTCATGGAAATAACGCTGAGAAAACCACCCCCCGTCGCTTCGTGGAATGCCAGGATATCACGTGACCACGAAAGCAGTCGTCGCCTTGAAAGAAAAACAGGCCCACGAACTGACCGGGTACAGAGTCGCTCGGAGCAGCAGTTGCCGGCTGAAGGACAGCTCAGCCGGATGCTGGATGTGCCTTCTTTCGGTGAGGTCTTCCCCCTTCCGAGCAGTGACCGTCAGGGGTTGGTTTTGCAGTCAGACAATCACTAGTATCGGGCCTTCCGAATCTGCCCAGCGGTATAAGTGACGGTCTGATGATGCCGTACCTGCCCCTGTAAGCCAAAACCCCATGTCACCGTCGTCCCTCCCCCGCCCCAGGTAGGACGAGTTGTGGTGAAGAAAAAGAAGATCTCTACAAAGGGGTAGCTGGACTCGTTCACGGGAACACCACCGTTTGACAGACCGATTGTAATGAGGGATTTTAGGGTTTGAGTCGGTGGCCACGCCCAAACCCGGAAGAACGACACTGGACCACGTGGGATCGCTAGACAAAACAGCGACGGCTTGCTTTTCTTTGCCGGATGCGTCAACGCCGGCTCGTGATCCCCAACCCCGTCTTACTCCCGGAAGGCAAAAGCCAAACAGCCCTGCTGCCCCTAAACAGTGGCATCTCATTGACTACATCGTAGTATGGAACGAGGACCTGAAGGGTATAAGGATCATAGTTGTCCCGCGTGGAGCAGGACGCCAGACAGACCGTGGTCCCTGATGTACAGCCGGGGTGAGCCCGAAGTATAATCAGTTCAGCAAAAAGTGGCCTCCAAACCGCCCAGCACGGCTAAGTGTTGAGTTCCCGGAGAATGAAGACGTCTGCAAGGGGCTGCCCGGCAGTACCGGAGCAGCTCGAAACAGCAGCACGAAAGAACAGGGGAGCGTTTTTCCCCAGCATCGCCGAGGTACCCAGCTGGCCCAGGTGAAGTCACCGAGATTGGTTCGGTGAACCAATCGATGGTGTTTATTGAGCGCTTACCGTGGGCAGAGCACTGTGCTGAGCGCATGGGAAAGTACAGTGTGACAGAGTCGGTAGACACGTTCCCGGCCCACCCGGAGCCTGCAGGCCACGGGCCTGAGTTTGAGTCAGATGACCCGGGGATAATTTATTTTGGAGCAGAGCGAGTACTGTCCCGACACCTTTTTTTTTTAAAAAAAAAAAAACAAAAACTACGTTGCAACTTATAAATCAGATTAAGGAACAAGTGCGACAGGTGGTGGCACACCGAAGCGGCAGAGATCCAGAACTCTGCAGACCGCCAAGAACATCTGTACATCGTTAAAGAAGTTATACGGTCCCCGTGCGTGTCATCCCAATCCCTCTGAAGAGCGAAGGTGGCTTCAGCCTCATCACAGCCGGGAGGGGATCCCGAAGGGATGCATCCCGACTCTAGTATTCTCCTAGACACACTCTCTGTTGAAGATGAAACCCTGTAAAAGAGAAACTCTACCAGTGTGCAGAGACCTGGCACGGATCCCATCCTCGAAGGGAATCACCAAAGCGGTTAGAGCCATAAAAATGAAAAAGCACCTGGATCCGGCGGCACGTTCGTAGACTCCACATCCTACTCTTCGAGTAGTTCTGTCGGCACCTCTTACGGACCGTGATCCATGTCGGGTGCAAGATAGGATCGCACGCAATGAAGTCTTGGAGCAAAATCAGTCTTCTAGCACCGAAGCTCTGTTCCCCGCAGGACAGCGTCATTGGGTGTGACCTGCGAAGAGAACGGACGGTCCTAGGATTCCCCCCCGCAGCTGCTATCGGCCAGCTGAAATTGGACCACCAGGGCCAAGAGGGGGGAGAGGAAAAGTTTTAAGGAGGCGGGAAAGCTGCAGATCATACTGCATCTCGTCTGAACGCCGGGAGACAACCGCAGCAGGCGAGACCGGCCGGCGTTCGGCAGTCGAGGAAGGAACGGTTTCTTGGAGCAGAAGCTCTGAGAGGATTGTAAGACAGAGGCAAAAGTGGAAAAAGTGCCAGGCGCGGCAAACAGCAATCTGCAGTCAATATCATCTGTGATCTAGGTAATTATCGGGTTTTATTATTCTTTAAATTGTGCTCAAAATCTGGTTGAAATTTTAAAAGTGTGGGGTGTTATTTTAGCTTTAATTGCTTTGATTAACATACCATAACCCCTGCACGACAGGTTTTTCTTCAGTAACATTACTCCTTTCTCACATTTGTATGTAACGAAATGGCTAAATAAGGATTGGCTCTCACAGGTGCCGTTGACACAGCAATGCTGAAACAGTCTTGTGTAACTTTAGGGTATCCGATCACGGCGGCATCCACTCACGCAAGAGATAAGCAAAAATGGACCGCCGGGGTCCACACCAACCCTGGACTTTTTCTTTTTAAATCCCCTAGAGCCGTAGAAATGTCTTTTGGTTTGAATACGACGACGCTGATGGGTGAGGCTGTGTCCATGAGTGTGTCCCACTGAAAATCCAAATCCCACCTGAGAACAAATATTTGTGGTGCATTTCAAAGTACATGTCGATTCTTTTGATGTCAGGGAATGTAGGTGCGCCAAATTGAGTCATTAACCGGGACAGAATTAATAGAGCGTGATTCTGTTTAAGCAGCGAAGATGCTAGAAAAATAAATGAGAAAATGCACCCTTGCCTTTTTCAGGTTTAATTCATTAAAACATTTGGGGGTAGAAATTGGGTTAAACTGAAAAAAAAAAAAACCCCTAAAACTTGATACACTCGTTAGACTTGTGATTTTTTTTTTCCTGTTGGCTTTCTCCAGCTGTCCTGAACAGAAGAGCATTTAAATGAATAACTTCACACTGGTTATTTGTCTGTAATGGCTCATCTTCTTGCGTTGCAGCAGATGACTCGAGTGTAATCTGTGCAGAAGTTCGAACCCAGTAGATAAATGGCAGTCCTTTGGGCGTTTATAAAGACTTGTGAGGGGATTGCCTAGTTTTATCTTCCCGTGGGGCTAAAGAAAATACCTATAAAAATCTATATGGCGTCTTTCTTCCCAAGTGCACGAGTGCTTACACCTTATCTCATTTTGCCCTCATTACATCCCCGTGCACGTGGAGGGTCAGGAATTTCCCCATTTTACTAGTGAAGAGACTGAGGCGTGGAGAGGTTTAAATGAATTGCCCAAATCTCTACAGTTAGAGCACCAGCGAAACCGAGGTCTCTGCCTTGGCTGCTTGAGTGCTGGTAAAGTGGTGGTCTTGTTGTACTGGTATTAGTGTGAGTGTTTTTTTTCTCTGAAATTTGGTAACGCCCATTGCAGAGAGCTTAAGAGATTTAGGATGATGTTAAATAAAAAAGAAAAATCAGATGTAGCTTTTAGCATTCAAAGGGTACGATAGCATTAAAAAATGAATCACTGAGTTACCTGTAGCGTCTAGCCTTGATTTATTTTGCTTATTTAGTGCCCGTTCGTTAGGAGTTGAAGGAGCGGGAATAAAGATGATCTGAAGGATCGTTCTGAGGAAGGTTGGGTACAGCTAATATTCTAGAGGAGTAAATGTTAGGCAGAGAAGTTGAAATGCTTGCCCAAGGTCGCATGGCACCACTCGTAGTTTCTCTGCAGCTGT
The DNA here is from genome assembly GCF_004115215.2 of Ornithorhynchus anatinus. Lineage (NCBI taxonomy): Eukaryota > Metazoa > Chordata > Mammalia > Monotremata > Ornithorhynchidae > Ornithorhynchus > Ornithorhynchus anatinus. The sequence continues at coordinate 51,976,070 of NC_041753.1, read as the reverse complement.
TTCCTATCCACATCCAACATTTTCTTTTGGATTTTTCTTTTTTTTTTTTTTGAAGGAGAGGTAAAGTATGAAGTTACTCTGACCTGTCATGACTGAGCTCCCGTGTCAAAAGGAGCTTAAATTTGAATAATGACAAAACTGTACAATAAAGATATAGACATAAAAATCCCTTTTTTACCTTTCTTGAGTTAGAAATGTTCCTTAATTTGAAATCTGTAAAACAAAGACTGCTTAACTTTTTAGACAATTTTTATATGGATTGGAGAACAAATCTTAATAGTGAAATGCCTAATAGCACTTATCACCGTATCTTCATTGTGGCGTGGCCTCCTTAGAGCCTAAGGTTTCATGCTACCCCTGTACACATTTAGTTAGTGCAAATATAGTAATAGTTAAGGGCTTACTATGTGCCCAGCACTGTACTAAGTGCCGGGGTAGGTACAAGATGATCAAGTCGAACACAGTCCCTGTTCCACAAGGGACTCACAGTCTAAGGGGGAGGGAGAGCAGGCACTGAATCACGTGAAGCAGAGAAGTTGTGACTTGCCCAAGGTCACACGACGGACAAGGGACGGAGCCGGGATCAGAACCCGGGTCCTCCGACTCCGAGGCCCCTGCTCTTTTCACCAGGTCACGCCTTGTCGTGTCTCTCGAAATACAAGTTCTTTTCATGGACTTGTGATTTTGCAATAAAAAGCTTTCTCCAGACTGCAGTTCTTTCATCTCCGTAGCTAAATAAAAGAATCGAGAAGCTCGGGTTTACTATTCTGATCAGGCTTAAGTAACTGAGAAGCGGCATAGCCTCGTGGAAGGAGCCTGGATCTGAGAGTCGGGGGACCTGGGTTTTAATTCCAGCTCTGCCACTTGTCCGCTGTATGACCTGGGGCAAGTCCCTTCTCTTCTCTGCGCCTCAGTCAGTCATCTGCAGGATGGGGATTCAACACCCGTCCTCCTTCCTGCTTAGACCGGGAACCCCGCGTGGGACTTGATGATCTCGTATCTGCCTCGGCGCAGATGCAGTTGTCGCGTACTGAAAGCTTTTCACCCGATGATCCTTGGCAATCGATCGATTGTATCGAGCGCTTACTGTGTGCAGAGCACTGTATTAAGTGCTTGGGCGAGTTCCATATAGCAGAGTTGGTTGGCATGTTTCCTGCCCCCCACGAACTTACAGTGCCTGCCTTCTAAAGTAGTTCTTTAGACGTGAATATACATTTCATAAGGTTCAGTTAGAGTTACCGAACGAGTGTACCGTGAATATCCGCGGATCCTAGAGGAATTGAAGGAATGGTCATTTTTTAATGTTTGTTTTATACGGCGGTTATGATTGTTCGGTCTCTGGAAGGGTGCAGAATTTGTTTCGATTAAATTGTCGTGCTAAAATCAGCGTGCCGTCTTTCCTTCCTGGTATCTTTTCACGCGGATTTTAAATCGAGGTATCCAGTTAGGTTGATAACTTAATCGCGCTCTCCCGAGCGTGGAGTACCGTGCTCCGGCTGCCGGGCTCTCTGAATAAGCACCCCTGATCCACTGCTATCCAGCAGCCCACCCCCGTTCACCGGATAATATGCCGTCGAGGTCAGATGCTGTGCCATGATGCTCAGAATGTACTCCAAGACATCTGGCTCAGTGGGAAGAGCCCGGGCTTGGGAGTCAGAGGTCATGGGTTCGAATCCCGGCTCTGCCCCTTGTCAGCTGTGTGACTGTGGGCAAGTCACTTCGCTTCTCTGGGCCTCAGTTCCCTCATCCGTCAAATGGGGATTAAGACCGTGAGCCTCACGTGGGACAACCTGGTTACCCTGTATCTACCCCCGCGCTTAGAACAGTGCTCTGCGCATAGTAAGCGCTTAACAGATACCTACATTGTTATTATTATCTTTAAGAATTGAAGCGGCGTGGCTTAGCGGAAAGAGCACGGGCCTGGGATTCAGAGGCGGTGAGTTCTAATCCTGGATCCATCACTTGTCTGCTGTGTGACCTTGGGCAAGTCACCTACCGCAGCATGGCTCTGTGGCAAGAGCCCGGGCTTTGGAGTCAGAGGTCATGGGTTTGAATCCCGGCCCTGCCGCTTGTCAGCCGTGTGACTGTGGGCAAGTCACTTCACTTCTCTGGGCCTCAGTTACCTCATCTGTAAAATGGGGATTAAGACTGCGAGCCCCACGTGGGACAACCTGATTCCCCTGTGTCTACCCCAGCGCTTAGAACAGTGCTCTGCCCATAGTAAGCGCCTAACAAATGCCAACATTATTACTTACCGTCTCGGTTCCTCAGTTACCTCATCCGTAGAGTGGGGAGTAAAACTGTGGGCCCCACGTGGGTCAACCTGATTACGTTGTATCTCCCCCGGTGCTTAGAACAGCGCTTGGCACATAGTAAGCGCTTAACAAATACCACTATTATTATTATCGTTATTTAGAAAAATACCTAATCGCAAATATAACTTGCTCCTGAAAGCGGTTTCTCCAAGAGAGGAAATTCCTCCCCTTAACTAATTTTCAGGTAAAATCAGGCAACGCGTCGAATAGATCTGGCTCACGATACAGAAGCCAGAGTTCGCGGAGAGGGCCAGTGGGCGTGACGAGGCTTCCCCTCCTCGCCCTCCCCCCCCCAACCCGCTTAGATCAGAGATAGGGTAATGGGTAACCACACTGCTCAGAGAGTATAATTTCTCATCTTCTGAAGGATCACTTCTTCCATATCTAAAACCAGAATCAGTTAAATTAAAATGTCACTCCCTTAGTTTTATGAGGCAAGTAGCTTAATTGTTGTATTTATCTAATAGGAGCAGGGTTCTGTTTTTAATGCCGATGTAGCTCTTCTGTAGAAACTGCTCTTTGCAGGATTTTTCACTTTCCAGCTCCGCAACCTTTCCGATCACCGGGAACCTCGGGTTATTGACTCAGGAGAGCTGCGTGTGACCCCACGGTTTCGTCGGTAACCTTCCTTTTCGAGGCGCAGAGTTAGCCGGTATAAGGAAAGGTGTGTTGCGCACTGCAAAAGGCCCATTTGAAATAAAGATGGTCTAATTCCCCTGAAAAATAGACTGTGTCCAATTGGCAGACCAGCTCCATCTGAATCCATTTTCATTCCTACTCCTTTGCTTGACCGAGAGGAGTTTAATCACATCTGAGAAGCGGCGTGGCCTACTGGATGGAGCACGGGCCTGGAAGTCAGAAAGACCTGGGTTCTAATCCGGGCTCTGCCACTGGCCTGCCGTGTGACCTCGGGCAAGTCATTTAACTTTTCTGCGTCTGTTACCTCATCTGTAAAATGGGGATTAAGGCTGTGAGCCCCACGTGGGACACGGTCTGTGTCCAACCGGAGCGACTTGTCCAACCCCAGCCCTTAGCACAATGCCTGGCACATAGTAAGTGCTGAACGAATACCCGTTAAGAAAAGAAAAAAATTGCCATCCTGCCTTTTAACATGACCTGGGAGGAAGTCTGGGTCTCATAATAGGTTTTAATTTGCTTGCTACTAGTTGAAAGATGCAAGGGGCAGACACGTTGGTACAGATACTGTCAATAGATTCTCTTCTCCTCGAATGAATCGGCTTTAATTTTAGCTCTGATCCCTTTAGTTTAGGCACCTTCTTAGAATAAGGTTCTGACTTTGAATATCAATTGAGTTTTACTTAATCCTTTGCCAAAAATACTTCCTTGACATACTTCTCGGAGCTCTGAATAGTGAAGTATTTAAAGCCCAGTATATATAAATAGTTTTGGATGGAAAGGGCAGGCACTTAATATTTGGATTAAATATGTACGCAAAAATAAAGACGGCACTCACAATTATTTTAAAACAAATTTTATAAGAGATGTATCTAAAACGTTCACGCGCATTATGCAGTTCCAGGATAGGAACCTTGTGAATTACTGCTTTTTAATAAACCTTCAGTTTGGAGGATGAATGGTGGTGGTTTGGAAGCAGTTTATTGTATGTAGAATCCACTGATGCTACTAAAGTCTGAGGATTTCATAGGGATAATTTGCAGAGGAACAATAACTTCCTTGAATATTGCAAAGCACTTCACGAATATAAATGTGGGCCTTTGAGAACTGAAGTGTAGTTCACCATTGTAGCCCTAAATTTGCATCACATACCTTTTGAAATGTGTATTTCTTTGCTAATGTAAGATAGGTGATCTTTCTAGTAATAACCGTTCTGGACTTGGATGAAACAGTTTATATCCTGCAAGAGTTTTATACCAACGGGAGCTCACGTACCGAGGGTAAACAGACGTGGTTCACGGGGCTGAGGCCTGATCTCTTCTTCTATACGACTTGTACGGTGCTTTCCTAGAGCCACGGAAATAGGCAGGGCAGGCCGCTCCTGGGTTTAGCAGGATTAATGTGCAAGTGCTGGAGATTTAGCGGGGAGGAGAGAGTTTCTCAGAAATTCTACTCTCGGCCCATCTTCTTATTTCTTTCCTCTGAGCGTTGGGGCTATTCCATGATCTTCTGAGATTTTTTTTTTTTCCAGCCTTCACGTTCCTCCTGGTTCCACCAGGTGCAGACAAAATAACCTGGCGATGTGGATATTATAGCAACTATGTCTTAAAAAAAAAAAAACCCCAAAAACCCTACCTGCGCATGAAGGAGAATAAGGTGTTAAAACAAAGTGCGAGGTAACCGGGGTAAATGAACCGCTAAATGGAATGGAACTTAGCCCTAATGTTTCATTTAGTGGGTGTGATGCCGTCAGTGGTGTCGTCTTGGAATGCGGATGTATGTGTGTGTGTGTGTGTGTGTTATAGTGAAAAGGCCAAAGTGGGATCCAGTCCCGGACAGTTAGTATTCGTACAGCGTCACTCTTCGCTTTCTCTTCGGTTCTTGCTTCTTGGTAAAAGTTGACCTATATAGTCTTGGCATACTTATTTGGCAAAATCGGCCAAGATTGTTTGCTTTTTTTTAATGGAAACTTGGAAAAAGTGACAAGCACTACTCTAAATCCATGTTTCATGGTGGTTGTAATTTTGACGTTCTAATTTTAAGGCATATTTTTCAGGCTTTCATCATCTACTGTCTTCTAGTTTGTGCCATCCATTGGCGTCGCTTTCCAGATAAATGCTTGATTTTACTCTTTTTGCTTTAGCCGCAGGTGAGCCTCTCCGCTTCTTTCCCTCTCTGGCCCTAGTTAATGTTCTTCTGCAGTCCTCGTAGTCTCCTCGTTTGTGGCCAAGAGTCTTAAAAAGTCATTAATAGACAAGTGGCTTATGAAGATTTTTTTAACCAGTAGTTCTGGTTTAAAACTGAGATTGATATTTTCCATTTAGTAACTCTGTCATGTTAAATCAGCTCAGGTTTGTTTTTGTTGTAGAGCAGATCGTTGACCGTACGTGGAGCCAGTCTGGTCTAGCGGAAAAAGTGTCGGACTGCTAGTCAGGAGACTCGGGTTTTATTCCTGTCTCGGCCTTTGACCTGCTGTGTGACCTGGGGCGAGTAACCTAACCTCCCTGAGCTTCAGTTCGCTCAGCTAGTCACTGGCGGGAATAATACCTGCCTCCACCTACCTCACAGGAATGTTGTGACGGTAAAATGAGACAGATGACGTTGAAAGAGCTTTGGAAAAATAAAAGTGCTATTGAAAATACACGGTGGCATTATCATCATCATCATCATCCTTATCAGTAAGTTTCACCACATCCATTTCTACAACACGGAGACGGCGTTCTTATAAAATCTTGTGTTAAAGAAAACTCCCTCTGTGGTACTCACCTCGCACATGCGCACAGACCGTTTCTTCCAAAATCACAGCCCACTGTAACCAAACGCCCGATGTCAGAAGAACATTCCCTAATTCCCCAACAGCCTTCTAGCTGAAACGCGTAGCGAAAGCATGCGCTATGGCGGACCTGAATGTATATAAAAAAACAAAATTCAGCTGTAACATACTAGAGCGTTCAGTCAGTCGTATTTATCGAGTGCTTACTGTGTGCAGAGCACTGTACTAAACGTTTGAGAAAGCTCAATACGGTAATAAGCAGCGACATGCCCTGCCCACAACGAGCTCACGGGCCAGAGCCGGGGAGACGGTCGTCATGACGAATAAATAAAATCACAGATACGTACGTAAGCGCTGTAGGGCTGGGAGAGGGGAAGAGCAAAGGGAGCAAGTCAGGGCGAAGCAGAAGGGAGTGGGAGATGAGGAAAAGTGGGGCTTCGTCTGGGAAGGCCTCTTGGAGGAGGTGGGCCTTCCGGTAAGGCTTTGAAAGGGGAGAGAGTCGTTGTCGGATTTGAGCGGGGAGGGCGTTCCAGACCAGGGGCAGGACGTGGGCTAGGGGTCAGCGGAGAGAGGCAGGCGAGTTTGAGGCACAGTGAGAAGGTTAGCACTGGAGGAGTGAATAAATAAATAAATGGTGGTATTTGTTAAGCGCAGTTCAGTGGTGTACCACCATTGTTAAGTGGTGGTATTTGTGAGGTATTTGAAAGCACTGTTCTAAGCGCGGGGGGTGATACAGGGTCATCAGGTTGTCCCACGTGGGGCTCACAGTTTTAATCCCCATTTGACAGATGAGGTGACTGAGGCCCAGAGAAGTGAAGCGACTCGCCCAAAGTCACAGCTGGCAAGCGGCAGAGCCGGGATTAGAACCCATGACCTCTGACTCCCAAGCCCGGGCTCCTTCCACTGAGCCACGCTCCTTCTCTCCGCGGGCTGGGTTGTAGAAGGAGAGAAGCGAAGTGAGGTAGGAGGAGGCAAGGCGGTGGAATGGAGGAGTTTTTGTTGGATACGGAGGTGGCTGGGCAGTCGCTAGAGCAACCGCACAGTCTCTCTTTTTCTGTTTAGATGTCGAAAGATTCACATATTTGGCAGAGCCAAAGGGTGTATATCTGAATCTACTAATTGGCAGAGAATCTGCATACCACCGGCCTTAAAGACTTCAACCTGCCGGGCTGAGATGGTAGCTAGTGGAGTCAGCTCTTGGCTAGGGTGAATATATTTTACAATTGCTTTAAATAAACTGTGTTTTCAAAGCACAGTGCTTGGCACCTAAGTACTTAGTAAATACCGTCATCATCCGGGGCATAAATAGCTGTTCTTTGAAAGCAGAAATTCGTCTGCTCATATTTTACATCTCTTCCTACCTTTGCTCAGGGTTCCCGTCACTGTCTTTCTTTTACCTTCAGTCTGTCCTTGTTTTCCTCTGTCTTTCCTCTCTCCTTGCCTTCTTTATTTCCTCCCCGACCTGTTACTCTCATCTGAGTGTCCCCCTCGGTCTGTTTGACCTTCTTCTGCCTTTCCCTTTATTCATTCAATAGTATTTATTGAGCGCTTACTATATGCAGAGCACTGTACTAAGCGCTTGGAATGAACAAGTCGGCAACAGATAGAGACGGTCCCTGCCGTTTGACGGGCTGACGGTCTAATCGGGGGAGCCGGGCAGACGAGAACGATGGCAATAAATAGAGTCGAGGGGAAGAACGTCTCGTAAAAACAATGGCAACTAAATAGAATCAGGGTGATGTACATCTCATTAAACAAAATAAACAAAATAAATAGGGTGGTAAAGATATATACAGTCGAGCGGACGAGTCCGGTGCCGAGGGGGTGGGACGGGAGGGGGGAGGAGGAGAGGGAAAGGGGGGAGAAGAGGGTTTGGCTGCGGAGAGGTGAAGGGGTTGTAGAGGGAGCAGAGGGAAAAAGGGGGGAGCTCAGTCTGGGAAGGCCTCTTGGAGGAGGTGAGTTTTAAGTAGGGATTTGAAGAGGGGAAGAGAATCAGTTTGGTGGAAGTGAGGAGGGAGGGCATTCCAGGACCAGGGGTGGATGTGGTCCAGGGGTCGACGGCGGGATGGGCGAGACCGAGGGACGGCGAGGAGGCGGGCGGCAGAGAAGCGGAGCATGCGGGGTGGGCGGTAGAAAGAGAGAAGGGAGGAGAGGTAGGAAGGGGCGAGGTGACGGAGAGCCTCGAAGCCTAGAGTGAGGAGTTTTTGTTTGGAGCGGAGGTCGATGGGCAACCACTGGAGGTGTTTAAGAAGGGGAGTGACGTGCCCAGAGCGTTTCTGCGGGAAGATGAGCCGGGCGGCGGAGTGAAGAATAGACCGGAGCGGGGCGAGAGAAGAGGAAGGGAGATCAGAGAGAAGGCCGACACAGTAGTCTAGCCGGGATATAACGAGAGCCCGTAGCAGTAAGGTAGCCGTTTAGGTGGAGAGGAAAGGGCGGATCTTGGCGATAAAGGGCGGATCTTTATGTCCTTCCCTCTTTGCCCTTTTGCCTTTCCTTTTCCACCACAGTCAGTTGCTCTGCATCCATCTTTCTTTCCACCGTTTCCTTTGTCCATCTCCCCCGCCTCCTTCAAATAATAATAATGGCATTTGTTAAGCGCTTATTATGTGCCAAGCACCGTTCTAAGCGCTGGCGGGGGCGTAGGGAATACAAGGAAATCAGGTTGTCCCACGTGGGGCGCTCAGTCCCTATTTTACAGATGAGGGAACTGAGGCACAGAGAAGTGAAGCGACTTGCCCAAAGTCACACAGCTGACAAGTGGCAGAGCCGGGATTAGAACCCATGACCTCTGACTCCCAAGCCCGGGCTCTTTCCACCGAGCCATGCTGCTTCTCAAATCCCTCCCTCCTAGTCGCTCTCTCCTCCCTCCCTCCCACTTTCCTTCCTTAATGTGCTCCTCTCGGTCCCTCACCAGGATTATTCCTTCCTTTCATTCATTCATTCAATAGTATTTATTGAGCGCTTACTATGTGCAGAGCACTGTACTAAGCGCTTGGGATGAACAAGTCGGCAACAGATAGAGACAGTCCCTGCCGTTTGACGGGCTTACAGTCTAATCGGGAGAGACGGACAGACAAGAACAATGGCAACACCCCACTCCCGAAGGCATTTTTCCGCCTCTCTAAATTCTTATCCGGGCATCTGAGCCTATGGTGTCCGACAGGGAAATGCAGCAGAGGGGGTGCTCCGAGCCAACCTAGCAGCTGCCCGCTTGGGCTAAGGGCTCGCTGCTGGTTACTCTCTCTGTTGGTGTTCACTGTGGTCAGCGTCGCGGGAGAATGGGTCAAGTCATTCGTGTCTGGAAAGAGAGCAGCCAAAGCCGCCTCCTAGAACTGCTTGGTTTGGATGCCGGCCAGAAGGATCCAGTCCTGGCGTTTCCAGGTCATCCCAGGTGACGGGGAAGCCAGCTAGACATGGCTTCCTTCTCCCCCGGTTCCACTCTTCTGAGGATGTCTTCTCGGGGCCTTTACCTGTTGCTTAAGTGTTTCCCGAGCTGTTCCGGAAGCTTCGGGACCACATTCTTGCGCTGGTCTCGGCCTGGCTGAACTGGTGGCTTACTTTCCTGCCGCTCTCCACGATTGGCCGCCGCTCCCACTGAGCCAAATCGGCATCGACCCGCCACAACAACCCCTTCACCCACCTTTACCCCTTTGGAATCATAGATCCATTATAACCAATTGTTTTCTGTTGATCCTGCCTCCAGTCTGTCTTTTGTCTTTAATGTATGTAATGGTATTCGTGTGGTCCTATTGATCTTGTCCTCCCACGGGATTTCCTTGCGGGTCTAGTATAGCTCTCTGCGTACCGACTGACTTTTCAAACTACAGTGGGCGTTTCCAACACTAAGCAGTTGATGACTACACAAATTGGAAATTTAGCCTCTTCAAAGGGCAAGGTTTGGTTATTTTGTCAGCTGTCCAGGCAGGTGTCAGTTGTGCTGTGTGCTGTTCTTGTTGGCTGGCTCGCCATCATTCGTACTTCTTCCAAGAAGCTGTCGACTTTTTGGAATTCTGTTTCTCCTTTGTGCACGCCTCAGCTCTTAGCCCTTCTTTCATCGTTCCTGGTAATGCAGTGTATTAGGTGTCAGCCTATGAAAATACCTTGAAATCAGACCTGATCCTATTATTGAATTTTGTCCGGTAGAGATGTGAACGAGAGCTAAGGGAGAGCCCAGTATCGAGGTAGTCTTTTTGTCGGGATATTGAGGATATCGGCGAGAGGAAAGAAACTCCCCGTTTTTTGCCTTTGCCTCTCTTACGTGGGTGCCCCGTGCCCCAGTGGTCTGCAGAAGCTGGGTGGGTTCTTCTCACTGTTTCCTCGAGGAAGAAATTAGGGCCGTCATTACCGTCAGCAAACGTTTGAGAAGCCACCGAGTGCCTGGTAGCTACCCAAGTCACGCATCTAGACTTCCATTCCTGGGCCCAGTCTCTCTCTCTGCCATCCCTGTTGCTTCAAGTGAAAACGAGCCAAGCTACCTCCGAGTTTCTCGTTCTCTCTTGGTCTCATCTGGCATGCCCCACCACGGGACTAATAATGATAACTATGGTATTTGGTAAGCGCTTACTATGTGCCAAGCACCGTTGTACTGGAACCAGTGGATGAAGGGGGCCGACGCCTTCAGGGAGCCCACCTGTGCCAATTTTGGCAGCTCGCTCCCTCCCTCCTCTACTCCCTCTTCCTTTCCGGCCATTGCTCTGAGCTAAAATGGCCAGAATGTTGGGAAGGGAAGGTGAAGGGAGGGTAAGTGTGCAAGCAGGTCTCTGAGGCCTTGAGAGGATGGGAGAGGATTAAATCGTAAATTGGGGAGTTTCCCTGGGTTTCCATTGCCGTGGGCTGTCCAAGACTTTAATTTGACCATTTCTACCACCACAGTTGTTGGTCGGGGGAGATGGAATCAAGTATCATCATTGTTTGCCTCTCTCTTTTTTTTTTTTTTTTGGCCAACCCAGGGTGGCTACCGGAATGACACGCAAATCAAGTGCAGCCAGTCATTTGACTGGTATGCTGCCATCACGCCTGTGCAGTCAGCAGAACGCTTTATTTTTTTTTTTGTTTGTTTGGCCATAGGTCCTTTTTTCAGTAGGAAACTAGAGTTTCCTATCCCGGGAAACTGTGGATGTCCATTTGGCAGGGATAGGCTTGGTAAAAAAAAAAAAAAAAAAAAAAGCTTGGTGTGATCGAAAGTACCTAGTGGTTTCACTTCCTCCTCACCAAACTCTCCTTCTGACCTTCACCCCCTCGGCCATTTGTTTTTCTGCCACCTCTGCTCTACTAAGACCGTGCTCACAAAGGTCTCCGAGAACATCCCGCTGACTCATTCTAATGAGTTCTACTTTGCCCTAATCCTCCTTGACCTCCGTGGCCGCTTCTGACAACGTGGACCCCTCCCGTCTCCTAGAAACACTATCCATCTTTGGTTGCTCTAACCTCCCGGTTTGATTACCGCGGGTCTCCTTTCTCTTCCTCCTCCCGAAGCGTCTCCCCTCTGGAGGTGCTTCTTGCATTAGCGTCCTTCGGAATCGCCGTTCGGAACACATCGTTCCCCTTTTTAGAAACCTCCAGTGGGTAGCCGTTTATCTCCATATAAAACAAAAATTCCTAATAATTGGCTTCGGTGGCTCCTGAGGTATCCACTCCGGTTTCTCACCTCTCTCTAGTGCATACTCTTAACTCCTCTCTCGTTAACCTTCCGATTGTACCCCACTCGGTGACTCTTTGGCACGGAGCCTGTTTCTCATGCCTCTCCCCTGTCATTGGACTCCTCTCCTTCAAATCCGCCGAGCCACCTCCTCCAAGTGGCGAGCCCCACTTTCCCGGTCGTATCATCCCGTAGCGCTCATGGACTTATCTCCCTTTTTCGAATCGTCTCGCCAACTTTTCTTTGTATCATTTGCGTCTGTGCTCTTTCTTTTACCGATTTTAGGTTGCAAAGGGTGTTTGCTTTTCTTCCCCATTAGAGCGAAAGCTCTTTCAGAGCAGGGGCCGTGTCTTTGCTTCTGTTGTATGCTTCCAAACGCTTAGTACAGTACTGTGCACACGGAAGGTGTTCAGTGAATGCTGCTGTTGGAAAAATTTGAGTGTTCTCCATGTAGTAGTCCTTTGTTTTTGAAGATGATGCCACTGATGGGAAGATTTACCTTAGGGTGCAAGTGTGATCGAAAAGGCCGCTGCAGGACTGATAGTCCCAAACACACTGTGTCCACACAAAGGTTTTTTCCCTTGTGTTGGGATGTTTTACACGGTTGGTTTCCATTGTTGGAGCTCCTCCTCATTAAAGTGAGAATGCTGAATTCCTTGGGATGTTGGAAATTGGATTCTTGAATATTGAATTTGTCGTGATACATTTTTCTGAAACTACTTCAAGCTTTTTAAAATGATTATAGACCTGAAGGGGGCGGGGGGGTTGCCGGTGGTGATTTCAGTTGTGCAATATCTTTTTCATGAGAGCTCCATAAAAATGAAATCTGTGTTTTGTTTTTTTCTTTTGGCAGCCCAGTGTGTTAATCGTGAGTTACAAGGAAGTTGCAAAGTCATCAGCTCAGTTTGGATCTTATAAGCAAACCGAATGGAGACCAGATAGTACTATGATAGCCGTGTCGGTAAGTAGAACTTTTACATTTTTTAGAGTGTATTCTCGTATAATGAAATCATAGTTGTTCAACATTTGGATTCTAAACTGGCTTAGATTTGATCACTTAAGTTTTCAGACAGATGCAGAAGAGGGATTACCTCCGTGAGGCGCGCTTGCCAAGAATGCACGCGTGCATTTCTGAAACTCTTGAGTTGCTCCCTAAAAATTGAAAATGGGGGAACTGGGGCAGAGGAGTAGATGTTCAGAACTGCAAAATAATAAATAATAACCTTGTGGTTTGTGAAGCACTTGTTATGTGCCAAGCACTGTACTAAGACTGGGGTAGATTCAAGATAATCAGGTGGCACACGGTCTCTGTCCTATATGGGGCTCACAGTCATGGTAGGGGAGAGATAAGTATCGAATCCTCATTTTGCAGATGAGGAAACCGAGGCGCTGGGAAGCAAAGCGACTTGCCCAAGATGATGATAATGACTGTGGTGTTGGTTAAGCGTTTACTGTTTACAAGGCGCTGGGGTGGATACATAATCGGGTTGGGCAAAATCCCTGTCCCACAGAGGGCTCACAGTCTTAATCCCCATTTCACAAATGGGGTAGGTAACTGAGGCACAGAGGAAGTGAAGCGACTTGCCCGAGGTAACACATCTGAAAATGGGGGTAAGATACCTGCTCTAACTCCCTCTTGGATCGGGACCACCCGATCCTATGGTCTTGTATCGACCCCAGCACCCAGGACGTAGTTAGCATGTAAAAAATGGCATCGGTCATTCATTCATTCGGTCGTATTTATTGAGCGCTTAGTGTGTGCAGAGCACTGTAGTAAGCGCTTGGAAAGTACAATTGGGCAACAGATAGAGACAATCCCTGCCCAACAGCGGGCTCACTGACTAGAAGGAAGGGGGAGTTACGTTGCGTCAGTTATCGATCTGTGTATTTCAGCCACTGGAATGGAATAGTACCAACAGCCGCTTCTGGTGCAGAGCCATGTCATTCAGCCGGCGGGGAGGGTTTGGGACAACACAGAGAGGGATTCAGTTGTTGTAAAGGGAAAGGAGAATTCCAGTGGGAAGTGGGGAAAACCATTATTTTTCTTGCTTTCTTTCCTTCCAAAGTTTGGCCTTCCCTGCTGCCGATGGGCTGGTATTTGGAGGGGGCTCGTTCCGCAAATCGCCGTTTGTCATCAACCCCCTGTAACGTCATAGGCTAGCAGCTCTCCTTTAATAAAAAGAATAATGGTATCTGTTAAGCGCTTACTACGTGCCCAGCACTGTGCTAAGCGCTGAGGTAGATACAAAGTAATCGGGTTGTCCCACGTGGGGCTCACACTCTTCATCCCCATTTTACAGATGAGGTCACTGAGGCTTAGAGAAGTCACACAACCGATAAGTGGCAGAGATGGGATTAGAACCCACGACCTCGGACTCCCAAGCCTGTGCTCTCTCCACTAATAGGCCGCCACTTGCTTTAAAGTTTAAAACTCTGTGCTCTGTCGGCGAGTGTCCCAAACTGAACGACTCCTGCGAAGCGTCGTATAAGATTTTCCCTCCATTTCAGAGGCTTTTCCTTCAGATGCAGAAAGCTTTTAGTTATATGGGTAGCAGATGAGCTAATACTTTGAAAGAAAAACTCTTTCATGGAAACCGCTGAAGGAACTGTAGAACGAAATGCAAATTAATTTTCTCTCCGTAAGAATTCACATCAGTTGGATGCATTTATTGTCTGTACAGTTCCCTGGGCTAGTAGCCACAGCCCGGGCTTCGTGCCCGCTCGGGCTGTGCCATCGGGGATGAAGCTATCTGACCAAAGAAGCACGTAGGTGGAACCACCTGTGTTTGGCTTCCGTTGGTGGTTTTCCAAGTGCTTAAGTACAGAGTGCTGGCACTCCAGTAGACGCCCAGTAAATACCATTGCAGGATTGCTCCAGCATCCTGTATGGTGGAAAGGCTCGGCAGGAATCCGAACCGAGGTTACCCTGGCAACGGCCTTCTGGCCTCTGTCGGTGTGGCATTGGCACAGTCCTTTCCGCCGGGCCCCGTCGCCCTCCCATCTTGTCTTCCAAAGCTAAAAACATGGCTGGAGGTAAAGAGGAAGGAAGCGTGAGAGGAGACGGGTAGGGAGGAGCCTAACAGGGCGGCAGAGTTTAAAAGAAGCGAAGGAGACCCATCGCATTTGTGATTAGACTGTAAGCCCGTGATTAGACTGTAAGCCCGTCAAAGGGCAGGCACTGTCTCTATCTGTTACCGATTTGTCCATTCCAAGCCCTCAGTACAGTGCTCTGCACATAGTAAGCGCTCAATAAATACTATTGAATGAATGAATGAATGATTAGACGTGGAATTGGAAAATGTCACATTTAGGGTTAAGGCTAATTTGACCCTCTTGATTCATTAACTTTCCTTGCACACTCCTTCATTTCCATGGTTGCAGATTGCCTGGTGCTTATGCTTTCTTTTCGGAAAAGCCTTTCCACTTATGAAAATAGCCTAAATTTCAGTTCTGCGACGCTTTCAAGCTGCCCTTAAAAGTACAGTCTGATCTGTTGGCAAGTCTGCGGAGGCAGCGCGGCCCGGCGGAGAGAGCACGGGCCTGGGATTCAGGAAGCCCCGGTTCTAATCCCAGCTGTGCTACTGATCTGTTTGATCTTGGGCAAGACACTCAACCTCTCTGTTTCTTTACCTGTAAAATGGGGATAAGATACCTGACCGTCCCGCCTCAGACTCTGAACCCCGAGACAGGTCCCGTGTCTGATTATTCAATAGTGTTTATTTATTCAATAGCATTTATTGAGCGCTTACTATTTGCAGAGCACTGTACTAAGCGCTTGGAATGTACAAATCGGTAACAGTTTAAACAATTTAACAATTCGATTATGATTGTCTGTGTCTACTGCGGTGCTTGGCGTAGTGCTTTGGGGCGTAGTATGTGCTTAACCAATGTGATTATTATTACTAATAATAGTAATAAAAAAAGTAGCCGTCTTTATTGGCCTGACTACGCACTGGACAAACCTGACAGCTGATATTGCCCCTGGCAGATGAGCTTCTTTGTCGCCAAGCCCCGTCTGAGGGACTCGGACACATGCGATAAAAGTCGAAGGCCCCTGTGCCTACCCTCAGACTTCCAGTCTGACGGGGGAGAGGGCACGGATTGGGCCCAAACCTTTGGGACAACAGCAAAAGCGTAAAAACAACCAAGCAAAAGTGAGCGATTCAAAAGTAAGGATTCAAAACAAAAGTAAGCAAACGAGCAGGTATGCACATGAGTGCTAATGGGGGTGGAGGGAGTCACGTGACCGGGGAGGAGGGACTTAGTCGGGAAAGGCCTCCCATTAGAGCTCACCCTGTACATTAGAACGGGCCAAATTCCCTGATCGATTGATCGCCTTTGTAGGTTTTTCTAGCATCTAACCTTGCTCCCCGACCCTGCCGTCTCCCCTGGGTGGGGGGGGGGGGGTTCCTCAGGGCAAACCCCTCAGTCTAAGAAAGTTGGGAGAGAGGAGCGACCCCGGAAGTTGCCAACCTCCCTACCGATTTCTGTTGAGCGCCAAGAGGTACTTCTGCTCTTGAAGGAAGTAAATAATTCAGCAGAGGAAAAGAATAGCTTCCAACTGATTTATCTGAATGCAGATTGCTCTCCAGCTTCAGCTCCCGGGGAGCAAAGGATGGAATTTCCTTCAAAACAACGGGAGGAGGAACTTCCCACTAAACGGTCTGATGAGGAGCAGCTCGCGGCCAAGTGGAAGGAGCCCGGGCCTGGGGGGTCAGAGCACCTGGGTTCTAATCCCGACTCTGCCGATTGCTCGCCGTGGGGCCTCGGTGCGAGTCACCGAACTGCTCGGTGCCTCAGTTACCTCACCTGTAAAATGGGGATTAAGACCGTGAGCCCCAAGGGGGACGGGGACTGCGTCCAGCATGATGAAATTGCGACTGCCTCAGCGCGTAGAACGGTGCTTGACATATAGTGAGCGCTTAACCAACGTCGTAAAGAAAACAAAGCAAACTAAGCTACTGCGAAAGGCCCGTTTTCAACGGTTTCTTTCTCGGACGGTCCCCGGAAGGGTTTGGAGTTAACGAGGGGGGAGACGGCTCGGTTTCCTCATGCAATATTTAGGGATTCTTCCCAGTGGTGTTAGCGCTGTGTAAGTTGCCAACTCCATGGGGGCAGTGCCTCCCCGACAGCTGTCTCAGGCTTACTGTCAGTGTCGCTCATCCCAGGGCTCTGAGGAGACCCGGGAGTTTCCCCTCAGGGCCGAAAAGAGTGAGAACGGTGGCTTTCTGGCCTGTTAGTTCCCTGATGTCTGCCCCCTCCCAGTCCCCGTCCCTCCCCCGTTTTTGCCCGCGCAATCAGAAATGAGCTCTTTGCACAGATGGCTGGAGGTGTCTAAAGCAAACAAGCGATGTAGTTTTAATGTGTGTGACTCGAATATCTCGTATCTGCACAGTGCTCGGTACACAGTAAGTGCTTGACGATTACCACGGTTGTTATCACCGGTAGGTGGTCTCACTTCATTACACCCACTCTCTCGAGGAGCCCGTCCCCTTTTAGGGCTTCCGCTATCATCTCTGCATCCTCGACTCCCAAATCTACATCTCCCGTTCCAACCCCGCCCCCTCTCTGGAATCTCGCCTCTCCTCCGGCCTTCGGGACATCTCTCCGCGGATATCCCACCGTCACCTCCAACTCGGCGTGTCCAAATCCGGGCTTCTCGTCTTCCCATCCAAACTCTCATCCCTGTGACTTTCCCGTCACCGTAGACAACGCTAGAGTCCTTGCTGTCTCACAGGCCCACAGCCTGGGCATTGTCCTTGATTCCTCACTCTCCTTCCCGTGGCTTCCTTTGAAAAGGGCACCGAGAATTGCCCGGCCGTAACGTCTCTTCTGCGAACAGCGACTCGGAAAGGGAGTCATTCTTTTAACGGATGTGTGGCTTTCTTTCAGCACCACTCGGCTTTTAGGAAATTTCTGTCCCACGTCCGTGAATCTCCTTGTAGTCTTAAGGCACGCGGGGATCCAGAAGTGACCGACCGAGATCCGGTGATAGGAACGTGTATGCCACGTTGACCTGTATGAAGCAGCGTGGCTCAGTGGAAAGAGCCCGGGCTTGGGAGTCAGAGGTCGTGGGTTCTAGTCCCGGCCCCGCCGCTTATCAGCTGTGTGACTTTGGGAGAGTCACTTCACTTCCCTGGGCCTCAGTGACCTCGTCCGTAAAATGAGGGTGAAGACTGTGAGCCTCACGTGGGACCACCCCATTACCTCGTATCAACCCCAGCGCTTAGAACAGTAAGACCGTTACCGTATTACAGTGTTACAGTATTAGACTGTAAGCCCGTCAGACGGCAGGGACTGTCTCTATCTGTTGCCGACCTGTCCATTCCAAGCGCTTAGTACAGTGCTCTGCACATAGTAGGCGCTCAATAAATACTGTTGAATGAATTAATGAATGAACAGTGCTTTGCACTAAGTAAGCGCTTAACAAATGCCATAATTATTATTATGATTGAAATGGGGATCAAGACTGTGAGCCGCATGTGGGACAGGGACTGTGTCCAACCTGATTAGCTTGTGTCTACCCCAGAGCTTAGAACAGTGCTTGACACATAAATGCTTAACAAATTCCATTATTATGACTACTACTGTAGTTCGGCAGTAGTAGCCTGTGAAAGGAGGAAAAATGTATTTCTGCTAGCGTGGGCCGGAGCAACTTGAGCCAGAACCCCCCGGAAGGACTGTGTCATTTACGAGTCCATTCGAACCCTGGAATAGAGAAGTGGGCAGAATTAAGAGAGAAGCCTCCGTTAGTAATCAGATCCCTATTCTGAAATGAAGATTGAGATCGCTGTGATCTCGGCGACGTGGCTCCATTTAGCCCGCACCTCGTTGCCAAAGCCACAGGGTTTTCCCAAGCTCAGAAATGCCTACTAAGAAAAGGATATAATTTTAGTATCCGCTCTCAGAAACAAAAAGGCTTATGTGGAATCTGGAATATCTGATGAATTTGGGTTTGAGACATGAAGTGGTGGTTTGAGACCTGAACTCCAAGAAGTCAATAGAGCTACTGTGTAATGAGATGGGGTTTGCGCTTATCCGTGCCAGCCAACAGCTGAGTAACATACTCCTCTCTTCTGGGAGTTGGAATTAGTTTACAGGCAACTCTCAGGAACTTGGATCCATCTTCAAAGTAATAAAGGTTAAAACTGACTTCCACCCAATAAAGCTCTTTGATTTAACGAACTCTGATGGCTTCATAGCTTTTAAGTCCAAAAATAGCCTGCGTTTCATCTGATCTCTAACTGGTGAGCTCTAGCGAGTCGTCTCTCTGTTCAGTCAGCGAGCGGTATTGAGCGCGTACTGAGCGCTGTACTGAGCGCTCGGGAGAATATAGCGCGACAGAGTTGGCAGGCGCTTTCCCTGCTCACGACCAGCATACGGTCTATTCTAGATGAACTGTGGTGGGCTGTACCGATGATGTGGACGGATCGTGGAGCCCGTCCTCGTCCCAGATGAGTAGAGTGCACCCGGGTAGGCTCTGCTGTACCCGTTGTCCCAAGGCATCACCCCGTTGGGTCAGTAGAAGCCGCACCGACGACCCAGCTATCCTCTTAATTCATTTTTGTGTCCATGGTGGAGACCCAGTAGGGAGAAAAACTATGGGAGACAAAGACTGCTGGAATGGTTCTTTTGTGGCCACTAGTTCCGTTTCATCGTACTCTCCCCGGTGCCCGGTACGGCGCTCTGCGCCTGGTAAGGGCGCAGTAAATACACCCTTTGATTGATTTCCTGGGTGCCCTGTAAGACCGCCGGCTCCTTGTGGGCAGCGATCGTATCCACCAACCCTGTTGTCTCGTACTTTCCCAGATGCTCAGGACAGTGCACTGAGCGCAGTAGGCGCTCAGTAACTACCACTGATGAATCGCCTTATGGCACAGCCAGCAGGAAGTGGTGTAGGGTTGTCCGTCGTACTAGAAGGCGACACCACCCACGGTGACATTTGACATTCACCTAGGGCCGTCAGATGTGTTTGCCCTTCCCCGGAAAAGACTCTCTCACCTCCCCCGATACCAGAAAGCAAACCAAAAAAATACAAAAACGTCCCGTCTCCTGCTTTGGCCTGCTTTTCTACCGTTTCTTTTTCCTTATACGTTATCCGAATACCGGGAAGTAATTTTCACCGTTGCTTCCTAATAACGATAGCTGTGGGATCTGTTAAGCGTTTACTGTGTGTCGTACGCTGTACTGTCCGCTGGAGTGGATACAGGCCAGTCAAGTCTCCCGTGGGGCTCGCAGTCTAAGTAGGAGGGAGCCCGGGTATCGAATCCCCATTTTGAAGAAGCGGGAACTCAGACCCAGAGAAGTGAAGTGACTTGCCCAAGGTCACAGCAGGCAAGCGGTGGAGCCGGGATTAGAACCCCGGTCCTCCGACCGTCCGGCCTGGGCCCTTTCCCCTCGTGATCCCTACGAAGTCTCCGCCCCGAAAGAGCCACTCCTTTCTTGATGATCGTGGCCACGCTGGTGTATCTGCCCCGAGCGACTCCTAGTTTCCACATTAGCATCAGTAAAGTGCTTTCCTTTTCATATCTGGAGAATAGTTCATCCTTTAATCTCAGAACTGCTGAGATGTTGCCCAGCTAATTTATCCCCATGGGAAATGCGAGCTTTAATATCCCCCCCCCCGCCCCAACCTTTGTCCCCGTGGTTTTCATTTGGCCGGAG
Source organism: Ornithorhynchus anatinus (assembly GCF_004115215.2). Taxonomy (NCBI): domain Eukaryota; kingdom Metazoa; phylum Chordata; class Mammalia; order Monotremata; family Ornithorhynchidae; genus Ornithorhynchus; species Ornithorhynchus anatinus. Next base: position 51,956,044 of record NC_041753.1, on the reverse strand, counting down.
TAAACCGGAAGATCGGGTGCCGGGGGAGGGGATCGTTCATTTGACCTCTGATGTCTGTGGCGTTCGGGAGAACGGATTTTGGCTGGCGACAGTGGGAAGCTTCCTCGGCGTGCCTACCTAGGACGCAACTTGACTGGGTTAAAGCGGTTTGAACTCAACATGCATTACTTCCCACTATTCAAATCATGCGTAAGAAAAAGAAACGTTAGAAAAGCAGGCCTAAGCGGAAGGCGGGACCTTTTTGTATTTTTTTTTTTTTTTTGGTTTGTTTTCTGGTGTCGAGGGAGGTGATGGGATTCTTTTCCGAGAAGTGCAAAGAAAGGTAACCGAAGACTAAAATGCATTCTCTGGGGACCGCTAATTTATCGAGTTGTTTTGAAGTGTGTCCATGAGATTCTTTGCATGCGTAATGCAGGCAAGCCACCGCATTTGAAATTTTAAGTCGATTTTCAACTAAATGCCAAATCTCACCATTTTAGACTCCATCCGCGGAGGCCAAGTTACTTCAGCGTGTTTTGAGGCTTTGTGGTTAACTGGACTGAATGCAAGGACAGAAAGAAAATTGTGGTAAATAACTCGCAGATATGGGCAGTTTTAAAAATAAATGGAGCTAGGCCCCTTTTTGGTACTAGATTTCGATTGTGGTTTCTAGTTTTCCCGTTCTCCGTTGACTACCCTTGAGGAAGGATTTCCTAAGAGTAAAAAAAGGGCTGTGCAGAAATCGCGTGGAGAAGCCCCTCTGAGTTAGTTGGTGCTGTTTGAACCGGTTTACGAATTAAACGAGCGACCTATTGCACAATTCATAAAAAATGCATTCAGAAGCCATTTGTGGTTTATGGCAGAAGAGGATTGAACGTTCAACCTTATCTGAAGAACTTTCCAAATTTGTATTTAACAAAAAATCCTTTGTTAGCTACAGTAGGGGTAGTGAGAAATCAATTTCGGTGTACAATGATTTATTGAGCAGGGAGCATTCAGGCAGCGTATAATAAAGCTTCAGTTGTTTACTCTTTTTATTATTCTTGGATAATGAACGCGATGCCAGCGCATCTGAGGGACTCTTGGTAAGAGCAAATCGCATTTCCTGTAAGTACTGTAATCGTTGAGTCCACTCTAAATTTTTAGCCAGGTTCCAGTGACAGAGCAGGTTGATCCATATAATCAAATCTCCCGATAAAATGAGTTTTCGAAACAGAGTCAACGGCAGCCTTTCTCTGGATGACTTTAGAGCTACGGTAGCCACGGTACTGAGTGCCGACTGTTAGTCGAGCACCGCGCTAGCGGCTGGAGGAGCGCGCAGAAGGAGAAAAAGATGCGGTCTGTAAGGAGAACCGGAAAGGAAACTAACAGGCCTTGCAGTTAGTCTGCAGAGCTGCCCTTTGGAAAACCGGAAACGACTCCGTGGACGGTAAACTCCTCTTTAGATCACAAGCTCCTCGAGGGCAAGGGATATCGTTTGGCTTCCGTGGTACCTGCCCTTAAAACAGTCTCTGGCCCTCAGGAGATGCTCGGTAATTGTCATCGGTTGATCGGAGTTGGAGCCACGTTTGCTGACTTGGGTCGGTTGAGTGGAGCAGAGGGTTTCGAATTTTGAATGAACTGGAGGGAAGGAGAAACCCCAGATTTATATTTTATATTCAAGCTGACTTTGTATCGAGTGGTTCGTGGACAGAAGTGTAGGAGATAAGGGACCCGCTGCCGTTTTGCGTAGTCTACCCTGTGTGGAATTCAGTGAGATGGAAAATACTCCATTTTCTAATGTACTGCTTTTAAAAATTCCGTTCAAATGATTTTATTGCTGTCACTTGATACTTTGGAAAGTGGTGAACCTTTGCCCCGAGACAATGGAGTTGAGAGAGGCTATTGTATCTCCATGCTCCCAGTGTAGATACTTTACGGTATTCTTTTACTTTTCCTGTCCATATTAGGTAAATAAAGTCATACAATTTTAAACAGATGGTAAACAATGCATTGGAACTGATATACTTGATTTAAGAATATGTTTCCATCCAGAACGTTTTAGGTCATTTATAAGCGTGAAAAATATTTATGGCTTGAGAGCGGTTTGTTGTTTTTTTAAACATCTCCTCAAGTGACAGCCCGTTTGCTTTTTTTCCTCTTTTATAATTTTTCATTTTTACAATCCCTGCCTCAGGCTGATCCAAAGCAGTGCGAATGCATTAAAAACGATGAGCTTCCCGACTAAAAATATCTGTCTTGTAGAAGAAGTTAAGTCGTGTTTCCACTTGGCATTCCTTAACTGAAAAACAGGAAACCAGTACTGGAAAGAAATTCAACCCCCTTCATTTTACTTCTACTTGCTTTTAGTCTCTTTTTGGGTGAATGCCCAATTGACATTGAAATTGTAAGAATGCAGCTTTGGTATGAAATATTTTGGCTGAAGCGTATTTACCACCGACTGTTACTCTCATAGACGCTACTAAATCGAGAGGCCCGCTATTTAGTTTCTTCCGCGTGCGGTGGGCAACCTATTTAAACTGTATGAATTTCTAGACTCATACCGCGCCCGAGGATATGGAACGGTTTAGTCTTTCGGCTTCCAAGTCCCCGATCCTTCGTGATCACGTTTGAATAAAATAAGCTTTTGAACTTGGAAAAATGAACCGGCTGCTATTTGAGAGCTGGGGACTCGGTTATACTTTGAATCTCAGGAGCTGTCAATCAGTAGTGCTTACTGAGCACTTAGTCTTTGCGGAGCACTGTACTAAGCGTTTGGGAGAGTACAGTAGAACACAGGGGTAGTACCGATCCGCCAGTTGCCGCCACCTTGCCAAACCTGACGGATTCTGGTCTAATTCTCCTCGACCTCTCGGCTGCTTTCCAAAGGGGGAACCAACTCTTTTCTCCCGGAAACACCATCTAACCTTGGTTTCACTGACACAGTTCTCTCCCGCGTCTCCTGGTCCCCCTAGATTGTAGAGAAGCAGCATGGCCTAGGGGAAAGAACATAGGACTGGGCGTCAGGAGTCCTGGGTGGTTCTGATTGCCTGCCGTGTGTCCTCTGACGCTTAAATTCTCTGCGTCTGTTTCCGCATCTCCCGTCGTCGTCGCCACCGCCACTCTACCCCCCGCTCTCCGAAGCCCTGCTCACTTTCCACCCCTCTGTTCGGTTAAGCGGCGAATCCCGCCTGGTTTCCCTTCGCGCCGTTTCCTCGAACTGCCCCGTCCTCTTCATCCACAGGACCGCTGTGTTGTTCCAGGACCGGGTCTTACTCCGGCTTATCCACTGCCTCAGCCTCCTCACGGTCCTTCCTGCCTCGGGCCTCTCCTCTCCCCGGCCTATACTTCACTCTGCTGCCTGGATTGTTTTTCTAAAACATCGTTCTGCACACATCTGCCCACTCTTCAAAAACCTCAGTTGCTAACCCGTTCCTCTCCGCGTGAAGCAGAAACTCCCGACCATTGACTTGAAGACATGCGGTTAGCTCTCTTCCTTACGTATCCATTCTCTGCTCACACTCATCATTCCTCTCAAGCTAACTTTCTCACTTGTCATCCCCCTGATAGACTCCCTACATCCTCCCCATTGTTGGGACCCCCCCACCCCCGTATTTGATTGATGACGTAATGCAGGTCAGCGTCTTTTTCGGACACATTTCAGTTTATAGATGCTCTGTCTCGAGTGGCGTTGTTTTTCATTTGTCCTTATTGATTTTAACCTTTTATCATATGGTTGCTTTGAAAAGGTAGGTTAACGGTTACACCGTAAATTGCTCTCCTTTCTTATAGTTTTCAGAGAACGCGATCCGTTCAGTTTTACGTTTTTTGGTAAAGAATCGACTGTTTGTTAAATAATAGATCTGCGTTAATTTGTCACAGTGATTTCCAAGGGACTTGTAAAAACAGTATCGTAGAAAAGAGTATGTGAACCTAAGCTAACTAGGGAAGGAAAGGTCAGGGAGCTGAATCACCCCTTCCGCTTGCCTGCCCAAATTACCCAAATCCCAATTTTAGCCCAACTTTTACCTGAAGTGGCCCTAGGCTAATTTAGTTGAAACGATGAGATTTTAAAGGTACCTTATCTATCACATTACTTCATATTTGATTTGCATTACGAAAAGAAAATGTACTTTGTTATGCAAAAGCATGCGTAAGTTCAAGAGTAGATTCATCATCAAAATCAGTGGTGTTGATTGAACACTTTCAGTGTGCAAAGCACTGTACTAAACACTTGGGAGAGTTCAGTATAACAAAACCGGTAGACACGTTCCCTGCCTACAGCGTTCCCCGTCTTCATGCGACTGCTTCATTTAGGAAAGATACTCTTTCTTAGAGGCTTGTTTTTGTAGTGTAATGATAGGAAAAGAGATGATTCCGTGAAAACAAAATGCACAGGAGTGTTTGAAAAGAGTGTTATGAATATATTCATATTCTTGTACCGCCACTAATAATGTTTTTCTCTTTCAGACTACAAATGGCTATATCTTATTTTTTCAAATTGTAACAGCAAGAGGGGAGAGGTACCTTTATGAGCCTGTGTATCCCAAGTAAGTTTGCTTCTGATTGTATTTTTTTTTTTTTTAAATCTTTGTGTATTTGCATCACTGTATGCGTCTGAGTTGGCAAGAACAGATTCAAATAAGCCTAGAGTATTTTTGCTCATTTGTTTGGGGATTTTTCAACAGATGCACTTATTATGCAGAACCCTTTGGGCATTTTAATGACATTAAAAACATCTTGTCCTTAGTGTTTACAGGAAAACTGATATATTTGCAAGTTTTTAGTGAGTTATGACTGTTGTATATCTTTGAATAGAAAAGCAGTCTTTTAAATTTGACTTAACTATGCGTCTTAAACTTTACTGAATTAAAATCTTTGGTGCCTATTTCTGACATCCTCTGCCTCGTAAAATGTACAAACCGTGAGTCGCTTGAATTTAATTTCAGAGATTCCAGTGAACTGTACCAGATGTAAGTTAAATAAAGAAAAATTCAAAAAATGAGTTTAATTCTCATAATTTAAATATCCTATAAAGTTAGCTCCTTAAGACCTTCAGGTACAGAGGTATTGTAAACACCCATAGAAAACATGAGTGCATTCTAACTTACAGCACTCTACTTCACCAAATCCCGGGAACGTCAACTGAGGTACCTTTCAAAATACAAACGAAGTGAACGATCTGGGTCAGCGTCCCAGCGTGCCGTTTTACTCCCAGGTAAGTGACTTGGGCAAGTCGCTTAACTTCTCAGTGCCTCAGTTACCTCATCTGTAAAACGGAGATTAAGACTGCGAGCCCCGTGTGGGACAGGGATAGGGTCTAACTTGATTAGCTTGTCTCTACCCCAACGCTTAGCACAGTGCCTGGAACATAGGCGCTTAACAGATTAAAAAAAAAAAAGAGGTATCGCGGTCTTAAAATAATAATAATGATGTTGGTATTTGTTAAGCGCTTACTATGTGCAGGGCACTGTTCTAAGCGCTGGGGTAGTTACAGGGTCATCAGGTTGTCCCACGTGAGGCTCACGGTTAATCTCCGTTTTACAGATGAGGGAACTGAGGCACAGAGAAGTTAAGTGACTTGCCCACAGTCACACAGCTGACAAGTGGCGGAACCGGGATTCGAGCCCATGACCTCTGACTCCCAAGCCTGGGCTCTTTCCACTGAGCCAGGCTGCTTCTCTAAAGCACTAGGGAACCGTATAGTGCATTGCTGTACACACTGGCATACACTCCTGTAATGGATAGGGTTGCCAAATTCATTCATTCAGTCGTATTTATTGAGCGCCGACTGTGTGCGGAGCACTATACTAAGCGCTTGGAATGGACGGTTCGGCAACAGATAGAGGCAATCCCCGCCCAACGACGGGCTCACGGTCTTAAAGGGGGAGACAGACAGCAAGACAAGTAGCCAGGCATCGATACCGGCAAAATAGATAAATAGAATCAGAGATATCGACACATCATTAATAAAATAGAGTAATAAATAATATATACAGATGCGCATGGGAATGGGGAGGGGAGGAGGAGCGGAAGGAAAAGGGAGGGGGCTCAGTCTGGGAAGGCCTCCTGGAGAAGGTGAGCTCTCAGTAGGGCTTTGAAGAGGGGAAGAGAGCCAGTTTGGCGGAGGTGAGGAGCGAGGGCGTTCCGGGTCGGCGGTAGGACGTGGGCCGGGGGTCGACGGCGGGGCAGGCGAGAACGAGGCACCGTGAGGAGGTTAGCGGCAGAGGAGCGGAGTGTACCGGGTGGGCTGGAAGAAGGATATCCGACTGTACCGCCCCACCCGCCCCCCGCCTTTTCAGTGGGGTTAGTTAAGCGCCTACTAAGTGGAAAGAGCCCGGGCTTGGGAGTCAGAGGTCATGAGTTCGAATCCCAGCTCTGCCACTTGTCAGCTGTGTGACTGTGGGCGAGTCACTTAACTTCTCTGGGCCTCAGTTCCCTCATCTGTAAAATGGGGATTAAGACTGTGAGCCCCACGTGGGACAACCTGATTCCCCTGTGTCTACCCCAGCGCTTAGAACAGTGCCCTGCACAGAGTAAGCGCTTAACAGATACCGACGTTACTACGCGTCGTGCACTGTCCCGAGCGCTGGGGTATATAGAAGTTAATCAGCCGGATACATTCCCTGTCCTGTGTGGGGCTCACAGTCTAACTAGGAGGGAGGACAGGCACTGGATCCCCATTTTGCAGTCGAGGGGCAAACTGAGGCACCGAGAAGTTAAATGACTTGCCCGAGGTCACACAGCGGTGTGTGACCTCGGGCAAGTGGCGGGGCTAGATTTAGCACCCAGGTCCCCTGGCTCCCAGCCCACGCTTTTTTTCCACTAAGGCACCGTGCTTGTCCTGTGTTTCCCGTATTTTCATTGTCTCTGCCCGTCGTCCCTGAGGCATATCAGCGTGCGGAAGTGCCTCCTGTTTGAGCGGCCTTGCTACCTTGACATGAAAAAAATCAATTCTGCCCTTAGCTGTAGTTATTGTAGAGGTTGAAGGCCGATAAACAAATGGGAGGGAGGTTTGCCACAAAACTGACCACAGAGTACTTTTAATGGTTGTCTTTTTTTTTTTTTTTCTTTTTAACACATCCACCCATGGCTGTCCTTCCATATTTCAAGGTGACGCTGCCGACAGCGAAATCCTATCCATGCCTGTGGGTGTTGCCGAAAAGACTTCAGACCGACACACTTTCACTTTTTATGTGCACATAAAGAGCGTTCCTTTCTGGGCTGACACTTATGCGTCCTAACTATTCTGTCGGTGGCGTTTGAGCGCCTGCAGTGTGCAGAGCCCCGTAGTAAGCCCTCGGAGGAATGTACCAGAACCAGAATTCACATTCCCTGCCTATCGGGCACTGAAAATCAGACAGGCAGAAATAAATCATTTACAAGTTATCGGAGCAGGGTGAAGAACAGGATTTTTACAGGGCAGAGTTAGGAGTACATCTGGATGAAAAAGCCAGATAAGTAATTTAATGTACAATCCTCTAATCAGATGGAGACGGGCCATGCAGGCCTGCACATAGCACTCAATAAATGCCAGCGATTGATTCTGAGTACCGGGATAGAGACAGTTGAATCAGATCAGACGCAGTTCCGGTCCCACGCGGACCTCACAGCGTAAGTTGGAGGGGGGAAGAACAGGCCAGTTGAGGAAACTGTGGTACGGAGAAGTTAAGTGACTTGCCCTAGGTCACACAGCAGGCAGCCGGCAGAGCTGGTGTTAGAATCCGGGTCCTCCGACTGCCGGGCTCGTGCTCTTTCCACTTGGCCACTCTACGTCTCGGAGAATCGTCTCAACTTATGCCGTCGGGCCGTCTCCGACCCGTAACGACGCCACGGACGCACCTCTCCCGGAACGCCTCACCTCCATCTGCAGTCCTTCTGGTGGTGGGTCCGTAGAGTTTTCTTGGTAAAAATACGGAAGTGGTTTACCACTCCCTCCTTCCGCGCAGTAAACTTGAGGCTCCGCCCTCGACTCGCTCCCGTACTGCTGCTGCCCGGCACGGGTGAGTTTTGCCTTGTAGCAGGCGGCCTTCCGCTCGCTAGCGACTGCCCAAGCTAGGAATGGAATGGGTAAGGCCTCTGCTTGACTCTCCCTCCCGTAGTCCAGACTGGTAGAGTACTGGAAACTCTCCAGGTTCCACCCTGAGAGGGACATAGAGTCAGAGCATCATAGAATTCGCAGGTTGGGATCCAGTGGAATGGAATGCGAAAAAGGAAATTCAAATGGAAATTCTGAAACCCTCCTGATCTAAGATGTAAACCCGAAAACCCCAAATCGGCTGGACTCCTAGCCTCACTCGTCTCACCCATTCCAGAATTTCCAGTCAGGGCAGAGAAGTCTCACCAGTGGTGGCTTTCTGGCCCACTAGCTCTTCGAAGCCTTGCCCCCTCCCAGCCCTCATCCACAGAGTGCCGGAGTGGGCTGAGGCAAAAGAGAGCACGGCCTAGCGATAAGAGCCCGAGCCTGGGGGGCAGAAGGACCTGGGTTCTAATCCTGGCTCCGCCCCTTACGCGGGCGAGGCCAAGTCGCGTAAAAGGGACCCCGCCCGCCGGCCAGGTTCTGTCGGCTGTGGCCGCGGCCACCTCCCTCGCGGAAACGACCCGGCTCCATTGCCGCGGCCACAGGCCCCGGTCCCCCGGCGGCAGTGGCCTCGGCGGGAGCCAACCCACCGATACAGCGGCAACCCGAAGCGCCGGCCCCTGTCCCGCCCCTGCCGAACCCCCCCGCGGTTCCAACTGGAAAATAACTTGATGCAGCCCGCCCCTGCCCGCCCGAGAGGATGCGAAGTGAGATAACACGGCGGTCGTGTTTCGTCCGTAAACCGACGTCAGAAGGGAATCGGAGAACGATCGGGGTTCCAGCCTTACGCGGCAGGTTGAAGCGAGGGATGTTGGGGATGGGAGGGTTAACGTTGAGGAAGGGGAAACTGAGTCTGCGGAGGAGATGGAATGACAGGTTTAAGGTGGCACCAGCTAGGCTAGGTTGGGAAAAGGCATGGAGAGGTAGAGATAGAATCAAGTAGCGACGTAAGACTGGCCCATGCAAACCGAGGGACCCGTCGCGGGCAGGGAACGTCTACCAACTCTCTCCCAAGCGCTCGGTATAGTGCTCCGCGGGCAGCAAGCACTCGATAAATATGATAAACGAAAGGGGTCGTGAGCACCAGCGCAGACGCGGTGGAGGAAGTAGCACGTGGGTCGCTCTTAGCTCGGCCCACAAGCCGTGGCCCTGAGTTAGACACGGGTCACGGCCCAGCGTACGGACCGTAAAAGGGACGTTCGGAGGAGGGATGGAAGAGGAGGAGCCGAGGTGACGGAGAAGGCGCTGACGGGGACAAGGTGAGACCCAGAAGGGCGTATAGCGGGGGAGGGGGGGAGCTGAAACCTTGGTGTTTGGGGCCTGTGACGCATGCCCCTCCGGACTGCAGCCTAAGAAATCTTGGATACTGAAGGAGTCTGCCAGTGGACTCTCTTCGGCGAGAAACATCTGCTCACCCGAAACCCGGACTCCCTTCGCTGCCTCAACGGAGGGCTCGTTGGGGATTTGGCCCAACGTCGGGCTGTGCCATGAGAAGTGGTCAGACATTCTTCAGCGTCTGAATACCGGAAAAAATTCTTTGAATCTTTGCCATCTGGCAGTTTATATTTAGCATTCCTCCACACGATGCTCATGCCAGCCACGATTTTTTTTTTTTTTAACTCCCTGCTGGAGTAAAGAGTTGAGCTGACTAGATATAGAGTTGTTCTATCGTCCCTTGTTTGAGAAGGAAGCTAGGGCCAGGGCAGAGGTTCAAGGCAGGAAGTAGATCACGATGATAATCACGGTATTTGTTAAGCGCTCACTATCCGCCAGGCACTGTTCTGAGGCGCCGGGGTGGGTACAAGCAAATGGGGTTCGTCACGGTCCCCGTCCCACGTGGGGCTCGCAGTCTCAATCCCCGTTTTACAGATGAGGTGACTGAGGCACAGAGAAGTAAAGCGACCTGTCCGGGGTCACACAGCCGACGGGTGGCGGAGCCGGGATTAGAACCCACGACCTTCCGGCTCCCAGGCCCGGGTTCTATCCGCTACGCCATCGCCCAAGACAGCCTCTCTTATTCGCTCCCTCCTCCTCCTGTCTGCTCTCCAATCTCGGTGGAATGTCAGGCTCGGACTGTGTCTGTGGGAGGAAATACCGCTTTGCTTTAGGGGGAAACCCAGTAGCTGTAGAACCACGGGCTGCTTCCGTCTTCCTCCACTGTCCTGATTTTAGCCTACAGACAGTTGCCGAGAGAGGGAGTCTAAAATTAAGCTTCATTTTAATGACAGACCAGGAAGTCAAATGAAAGGATACCGAGATCATCATCGATGGTATTTATTAAGAACACAGTGGGGGAGGAGGGCCGGCGGGCAGGTTAATCCACTGGGTGCCTAGTGTATGCAGTATTTGGGAAAGTGCACGTATCACCTTACCTTCCTCTTCCTTCTCCCCTCCTTTCCGTCTCCTTTTTTCTTCTCCCCGTATCGCTAAACTTATTTTTATATAGTCTACGTTCAGCCGCCCTCGTTTTAATTTTGCAAAAATTAGGCCTATTCTGCATGTAAAAACTGCACGCGCCTCCCTCGTTGTAGTCGGGGCCAGATTAAATTTGAAATTTAACACACCCCCTTTTAATTGGTAGTTTTAGAGATCGCTGTACGTTTTCAAAACGTGAGTGGCGAAGCTTGGTCTCGGCGAAGGTTTGAAGAGTCCTTCGAATCGTTCCGGACCGACAGACGTCGTCTTGGACCGATGCTCTAGCAGGTCCTTAACTCTTAGCTGAAGTAAAATAGTGAAGAGCCAGGTAATGTCTTTCAGATTAAGGGGTTCGACGGTTATCCTCTCCCAGTTCTCCAGGTGCAATCCTGGCATCCGGTTTGGAGTTCGGGAGAGAGTGACTCCTGCCACCCTTCAGCCCTCTCTAGTTCTTGCGTCGGAAATTGTATAGTTTGAGCCGAGAGAGGAGTACCCAGCCTTCTTGCTCCTCCTAATCAGCCTGCTCAACTCCTCGTCTTCCTCCTTTTCCTTCCTTCCTCCTCCTTTTTGATGATAATGACAATGCTATTTGTATTGTGGTGTTCTGTGCTCTGCACACAGTAAGCGCTCAATAAATACAGTCGAATGAATGTACTGAGCTCTGGGAGAGAGACAAGATGATCAGGTCAGACCCGGTCCCGGTCTCGGACGGGATGCCCCGTGTAAGTAGGAGGGAGAACAGGCGTTTTATCCTCATTTTACAGATGAGAAAGCTGATGGACAGAGAAGGTGAGTGACTCGCTCAAGTTCCACAATAGGCGAGTGGCGGAGCTTTGGTTCACGGGGACGCGGTTTTCCTTTCCTAACTCTGGTTGATCCTCGAGATCCTTGTCTTTGATTAGAATGGAAGACTAGTTTGCACTTGCCCCGTGTCTCTGGGCACTCGCCCTTGCTCCTCTAATTCCCCTTTTGGGGTTTCAGGCTAGGGAAGGTGAAGAGGTGGAGGCGCCCGTGGTCTGTGAGAATCGAACACCTGCCTGATTATCACCTGGGGGCCACGTGGCCGGTACGGTCCTTCAGAAGAGAATAATAATGTTGGTATTTGTTCAGCGCTTACTAGGTGCAGAGCACTGTTCCAAGCGCTGGGGGAGATACAGGGTCGTCAGGTTGTCCCACGTGAGGATCACAGTCTTCATCCCCATTTTACAGCTGAGGGAACTGAGGCCCAGAGAAGTGAAGTGACTTGCCCACAGTCACCCAGCTGACAAGTGGAGAAGCCGGACTCCCTCTGGTTTGGTGTAGAGCGTGTCTGGTCGGTCAGGCCCTTGGGGGTGGGAGCTTTTACCCGGCTGGAACTGATGCAGGCTGCCATAGCCTGCCGTGAGTAGGAGCTAAACTGAGATTTGGGGATACGGTGTGGCCACGGAGCCCGTAGTGCCCACGCCGTAAAGCCCCGGGAGCAGATTTAGGAATCAACAGCCACCGGGATCGGTTTAGCGCTGGCGCGCTCTCTCCCTCCCTGTCCCTCCCCTAATTGGACCGGTTCAACTCCCCGCCACCACTGCCGCAGTTGCCATGGCACCGATTTCCGCCGCCTCCCCTCCCCCCCACATATCACTTCTCCCCTCACATAATACCCTTTCTCCCGCTGTTCAGATCATCCGTCTAGACGAATGCAAGTTGCTACCTACAGCAGATATCCTCACAGTTCCTCCTCGAGCAAAATTCGCACTGAAATCTAAATAAAAGGCAATAGGAGGCACAAATGATTTAAACTTTTTTTTTTAATACCACCGCCTCATTTGCTTTCAGCTTGGCCCGGTTTCTTTGACCTGTGGGAAAATGGCAGGGCAGCAGGACATCTCATTCAAATCGCTGGGTCAGAGCCCTTCTTCGTAATCCAAATGTATTAATCGGTCGTTTATTGAGCGCTTACTCTGTGCGGAGCACTGTAGTAAGTGCTTGGGACAGTACAGTGTCACAGAGGTGGTAGATGCATTCCTGGCCTACAACGAGTTTACAGTCTAGAGGAGGAGAGAGGCATTGATATAAACAAATAAATTACGCATAGGTACGGAAGTACTGGGGGGTTGAGGGAGGGGTGAATAAAAGGGGTGAATAGGTGCGAATCCAAGTGCAGAGGTGACACGGAAGGCAGTGGGAGAAGGGGACTTAGTCGGGGAAGGCCTCTTGGAGGAGATCGAGCACTTACAGTGCGCAGGGTACTGTACTAAACGCTTGGGAGTGTAGCAGAATTAGCAGACACGTTCCCTGCCCGTAACGAGTTTAGAGTCTAGAAGGGGAGGTGGGCATTAATGTAAATGTGCTTTTAATAAGGTTATGAAGGCGGCGAGAGCGATCATCTGTCAGGGATGAAGAGGGAGGGCTTTCCGGGACGTGGGCAGAGGGTCGGCGGCGAGACGGACCAGGCCGAGGTACGGTGAGTTGGTGGGCATTAGAGGAGCACAGTGCGCGGGCTGGGTTGGAGTAGGAAAGCAGCAAAGTGAGGTCGGAGCGGGCAAGGGGATTGAGTGCTGAGTGTCCGTCCGGTGAGGAGTCGAACGGGCAGCCGCTGGAGGTTCCTGAGAAGTGGGGAAACGGGGACTGAATGGTTTCGTAGAAAAACGATCCGGGCGGCAGAGTGAAATGTGGACCGGAGTGGGGAGAGACAGGAGGCGGGGAGGGCGGCAGCAAGGAGGCTGATGCGGCATTCGAGGCGGGATAGGTCAAAGTAATAATAAGAATAATAATAATAATTGTTGGTATTTAAGTGCTTACTATGTGCCAAGCACTGTTCTGAGCGCTGGGGTAGATCCGAGGTAATCAGGTCGTCCCAAGTAGGGCTCACAGTCTTCATCCCCATTTTACAGATGAGGGATCGGAGGCACAGAGAAGTGAAGTGACTTGCCCAAGGTCACACAGCTGACAAGCGGCGGAGCCGGGATTGGAACCCATGACCTCTGACTCCCAAGCCCGGGCTCTTTCCGCTGAGCCACGGTAGCAGTTTGGATAGAGAGAGAAGGGCGGGTTTTAGTAAAGTGAAGGTTGAACCGACAGGGTTTAGTGACGGATCGGGTGTGTGGGTTGAGTGAGAGAGATGAGTCGAGGATAACACCAAGGTTTCGGGCCTGTGAGAGAGATAGGTATGCATCTGTGACCAGAGATCGGATTCTCTTCTTGAAAATAATTACGCCCCATCGTCTGTGAACTTTTAAACTGTGCTGGGGAAGAAAGCTATTTCAATTTCTAAATGAAATATGCATCCCCACTTATCTAAAAACCGACTTAATGCGTAGCGAGAAACTTTGATTCCCTTCAGGAAGGAATCTTTTGAAGCACATGGACCTAGGGTGACAGATAAAGGCCAAAATTGCAAGTGTCTCTTGTGTCATAAAAAGGTGTGCATTAAATCCGGCCATGTTCAGAGTATAAATCGATTTTTTTACTTTTCCTGAAAAGTTTGGCAGAAGGTGCTTATTTAGTAAAAATAATAATAATAATAATTATGGCTTTTGTTACACACCTACTTTGTGCTAAGTGCTGAGAAAGATTCCAGGTTAACTGGTCGGGCACAGTCCATGTTCCGGGGCTCACAATCTTAGCGTATTTACAGATGGGAAAACTGAGGCCCAGAGAGGTCAACTGAAAGGTCACCTAACTTGTCTGTGCCTCAGTTACCTCATCTGTAAAATGGGGATTAAGACTGTGAGCCCCATGTGGGACATGGACTGTGTCCAACCTGATTAGCTTGTGTCGACCCCAGCACTTAGCACAGTGCCTGGCTCGTAGTAAGCGCTTAAGAAATACCATTAAAAAAAAAAATGATTTGCCCAAGTTCACACAGCAAGCCAGTGGCAGAGTTGGGATTGGGTCCCAAGTCTCCTGACTCCTGGGCTTTGAATATTTCAAAGCGCTTCAGAGAGTGAGGTTCGTGATTCTATCTTTTTTTTGGGGGGGGGGAGGGGGTTGCAATTTTTTTTTTTCAGCAATTAAGTATTTCGGTTCATTTCTATGAATTTTAAGATTAAAAAAAACGGTCTAAAATGGAACTACCGGTACGGTGACCCGATTTTGGAGGCTCAAATCAAGATGGAGGTAGAGTCTAAAAGGAGTGGAGGAGCCGGTGGCCATTCCGGCCCTCACCGAACAGATAGAATTTCCCAACCAGCTGGAAATATACCATCCAGCACCACCACAGCGTCCTAGCCACAGCCCCCGATGACCCATTCAGCCACTGCCATTGTACGCATGGATTCCTTCCTGCCATCCCGACCAAAAGTAGGAGGAGCCCAAGTGAAGCTGAGCTTAGACCTGTTGGAACAAGGCAGAACACCCAAGATGGGGAACGGTGGTCGTCTCACTGTAATTATCACGGTACCTGTTAAATGCTTACTGTGTGCCAGCCACTCTCCTAAACGTTGGGGTAGAATCGAGAGCATCAGGTTGGACGCAGCCCCCGTCCCACAGGGGGCTCAGGGTAGGAGGGAGGCCGGGCATTGAATCTCTGTTTTACAGTCGAGGAACCTGAGGTACCGAGAAGGTAAGTGACTTACCCAAGGTCACACAGCAAGCAGTTGGCAGAGCCAGGATTCGAACCCAGGTCTTCCGACTCCCAGGCCTGTGCTTTTTCTACTAGGGTACACTGGTCTTAATTTCCATCGCCATTGTTATTGTGGGGAAAGATCTGCAAACAATCTCTTAAGGTCATCTGGTCTCTGAAAACATCTCGTTCCAGTTTAGAAATGAACTTGAACAAACTCTTGTGCAAACTACCACCGTAAGTAAATAAAGTCAGATAGTTTGGGCTTTTCTCATTGACTTTCTTGCTTTTCTTGCTCCGCTTTCCCGTTGAGTTAGATCGTTGGAATTTTGCCAGATGGTGCACGTTACGAATGACTTTTTTAATATTTCAAATAAGTTCAGTGTAGAAATGACCTTTTCTTGTTTGGCTTGAGCCACATGGTGTCTATAGAGATGATACTTTGAATATGCTCTGCAAGCCCAATTCTCCTGTCTTCTTAACTGTAGTGTTTCGATTTTCCTATAAAAGTGTAGTAAAAAAACCAAAACATGCCTTCTGAAAGTTATTCGTCGTCCCTTTGAAATGATAAATTCATGGGCAGAAATAAGAAACGCTGTGATATTTCAGGTCAGGAGTGCATCGGCAATAGGGGTATTCTAGTCTGGTCTCCAGGCCTAGTGCCGTTACTACTGCAATAATAATAATAATAATAGTATTAATGGTATTTGTTAGGCGCTTACTCTGTGCCGGGCACCGTACTGAGCGCTGGGTTGGATACAAGCAAATCGAGTTGGACGCAGTCCCTGTCCCACACGGGGCTCACAGTCTCAATCCCCATTTTACAGATGAGGTGGCCGAGGCACCGAGAGGTGAAATGACTTGCCCAGGGTCACACATCAGACACGTGGCGGAGCTGGGTCAGGTGGCAGAATATAATGAGAATTTTAAACTTGCGACCAGAGCATCACGGGTCGTGCTCGGTGTTCTTCGGCTGGCTTGGGATCTCCACTCGTTTCAAGGGAAATTCTAAACGCTAATCCGAATTCAGTCCAGTCCCCACGCTCCAAAAACAGGCGAGTCTGTACATATTTACCTCCCTAAGCATGCCACATTTTCTGGCCCTGGACTTGGAAGTCATGGGGTTGTTTTTTATTCTCCTTTTCTACTGATTTGAACGAGTAATGATAGGGTCGAATCGGGCATTAGAAGCAGTTTCCATGGGAACAGGTCAAAATGTCAAGCGGGATAGTTTCATCAGTGAAGGTTCATGTAGAAAAATAAAAACCGCTAAGGAAGAAAAAGTGTGTAGGCAGCCTCTTGCTTTTACTGCTTATTTTTAAACAAAATGTGCTAGTCACTTTTGCCCATTAGGTTGTTTCAGAACTTCATTCTTCTCTCCTGTGATTCTTCCCTCTTCTTTTCACATTCTCAAGGGGACCTTTTTAGTCAAAAATCTTCTTTCTGAGGTGCATTATTCATAATTATGATTACGGTTATGGTATTTATAAAGAGAATATATTACTCTGCCCTAGAAGTCTTGGGAGAGATACAAGCAGGGTGGCCTAGTGGGTAGAGCACAGGCCTGGGAGTCAGAAGACCTGGATCCCAATCCCGGCTCCGCCGCTTGTCTGCCCTGTGAGCTTGGTCAAGTCACTTAACTTCTCTGTGCCTCGGTTACCTCATCTGTAAAATGGGGGTTAAGACTGTGAGCCCGGTGTGGGACAGGGACTGTGTCCAACCTGATTACCTTGTATCTACTCCAGCGCTTCGTACTGTGCCCGGCACATCGCGTCTAGCAGATGCCACGGTCGTTATTACCCTTATCGCTACAAAATAACGAACGGACACAGCCCACCCTTGGCCTTCTTCTCTTGGCCCTAGATCATCACTAGTCTCATGTTCAGGTGATGGATTTTATGTCTGATAGTTCCCTGAGATCCTTCAGCCAAACGGAGAAGCAGCTTGACCAAGTGGAAAGAGCGCGGGCCTGGGAGGCAGAGGACCTGGGTTCTAATCCCAGCTCTACCACTCGTCTGCTGTGTGACCTTGGGCAGGTTACTTCAGCTCTCTGTTCCTCAGTTACCTCATCTGTAAAATGGAGGTGACGACTGCGAGCCCCGTGTGGGTCAGGGACTGCGTCCAACCTATTTAGCTTTTATCTACCCCGGCGCTTAGTAAGGGGCCTGGCACGCGGTACGCGCTTAAGCATCGTAATAAAAAAAAAAGATGTATCTTTCTGGAACTCAGATCAGTCCTCCTACCAACTGGACAGTGCAGTCAACTGGTGCTCTTTGGTTGACGTCCGACAACGAATTGTCCAAACCAACTGTGATGGAAGTGAATCAACCCCACCGTACTTTGTTTGGTTGCCTTTGCCTTTGATTACCCTAGACTCGTTTTTGCTTACTGACTTGTCCGGAGGCCAACAAGTGCTATTTGCGGGAGAAGTCCGAGAAGGGTTTTAGAAGCATGAGAAGGAATTCTTAGTGCTCCGAACTGAATACCTGGCCTGGGATGTAATTCTAGCGTTCAATGCCAAAGAAATTACTCGAGTAGAAATGTATATGCATGCATTCTCTGGAAATGTGGGAGACTGTTTTATAGACACTCACATTACCTCACTCATTTTGTTGTAATCGTAGCCATGTAGCTGCAGCTGGTGATGTGGCATTTAAATCAGGCATTCCTTTCTGGTCTGGCCCTGCCAGCGACACGACACGTATCTGTAGTTTAAAGGTCAGAGTCATTGAAATACTTAAGCTGACTCAATACTTCTGAATGAGTGGGTACTGATAGACATATACGTACATATGTATGTATATGTTTTTTAAATAAGAGAACCTCTTTTACAATTTCTATGAAGCAGGAATTGAAGATCCTTAAACCTGGGTTTAAATATTTTTATTTTTTATTTTTTTGCCAGCAGGGAAAGTTTTGTTTCGTTTTTTTAATTTCAGAGCCCCGAATCCATTCATTCTTCTTTCCTTAATTAATTCTTCGATGTACTAAACTCAGGTCCGTCCCAAGTCTTTCTTTGGGCAGTTGATAGCGGCTCGTTCGGATATCACGTCTGCTAAACACAGAGCTCGACAGGTCGGGGGTTAAGCAAGATGGCTGTAAGTCAAGCGACCGGCTCTGTGGTTCGTGGGCGAAAGAAACCGGTTTTTGGTCGTCGCGAGTAGGTGGTTCTTTTCCTAAAGCAAAATAGTCCGATACCGCGGTTCGGGCAGAGCCCCCGGCCTCTGCCCCTTACTAGTGACCTCCCCTATTCGTTTGCGATCTATCTTTGCCATTTGTCTGCTGATTAACCTTGGGCAAGTTACTTGACTTCTCTGGAGCTCAGTTTCCTCCGCTGTAAAATGTAAGGTGTGTTTCGTAAGAACGCTATCCCTGCATTATAGAACTGGGATGTATACGAACACCATCAAAAAGCAATGTAAATCGACATGTACCGAGAATAAAAGGTTTTAAATTCTATGTCTGTATGTGAACTTATGCGAATGCTCGATTTTCAAAGTGTGGTCCTTCACATGCTATTCGGCAAAACAGCACTTTGTGCAAGCAGACTAGGGACCCGTTGCTGTCTACGCTAAAGGTATCTGCCATTATCTCAATGGTAAATTTACTGTTGCATGTGTAAGGACACTCAGAAAAGGCTTCCCTGAGATAATCCGGTTTAATTGATCCTGGGAAAAAAAAAAACAACCTCTTGAGATTCGGAAAAAATGTGCTTTATTTGGCCATACTTGATTTTACGAACTTGACTTGGTGGGACTGTGTGTATTTTGATCTCTGGCGTGTCTAAAATAAAAGAGAAGCACCCTCATTTCCGTCGTCTGGTATCGTTCACTTTTTTTCCCTCTTTTTTTCCAGGGGAAGCCCACATGTAAAAGGAACCTTACATTTTAAGGAGGAACAATGTGCTCCATCATTAAATCTAGAGATGAAGAAAGTATTGGATCTGCAAGCCCCCATCACCTGGTACAGTATAGCCTCTGAAGTGTTAATTATCCTACAGGCAGAGCAAGAAGTTAATCGGTGCCGTCTTTCTGAAAGTATCTTATCACGGGGCATGTGAAGACACAGGGTCAGGGAATGCAGATGAAAAACCCGGGCTCATAAATTCCTTTCCTGGCTCCAGCATAGTTTTACTACATGACCTGGAGGAAGAAACAAATAAACATGTTTTATCTTTCTGTGAGTCAGTCTGGGATCTGTAAAAAGAATGGACGACTCAGATCATTTCCGGGGAATTAATAGTAACAGATGCTTGTAAAGATGGACTGTGAGATTCACAGATGAGTCATTATTACCTTTTTGAAGATATTCCTCTTTACCTTAAAATTCCCATTCAGTCAAATCTATCCATGTGATTTAATTTTAGCCAGGTACTTAAAACACAAAAAGGGGTGTCCTTCCCAGCAGTATCCCAAGGGGAGATCTCCCGCCTACTCTCAATTTCTACCCCCTCTACCGGCTCTTTCGACCCCGACCCCATCCCTTTGCACCGTATCAAAACATTCACCTTGTCCCTTCTGGCCAAGTAGTCAGATGACCTCCATCTTCAACCGTTCACTTTCCGGTGGCTCCTTCTCCACTCTTTTCAAACATGCCCTAGCCTAAAAAAAAAAAAAATCCCTCCCTGGGTCCCACAGCTCCTTCCACTTAACACCCCATCTCCCTCCTACCATTCTTCTCTAAACTCTTTGTGCGAGTTTGTCTACACCTGCTACCTCCACCTCTTGTTCTCCGACTCTCTACGTGATCACCGGCAATCTAACTTCCTCCCCCTTGGTGCCACAGGAACTTCCCTCGCTAAGGTCGCCGGTAACCACCGTCTTGCCAAATCCAACGGCCTCTACTCTATCCTAATTGTCCTTGGCCGCTCTGCTGCCTTCCGCGCTGTGGACCCATCCCCTTCTCGTGGAAACAGTATCTAACCTCGGCTTCCCCGGCACTGCCCCTCTCCTGGTTCTCCTGCCGTCTCTTTGGCCGCTCCTTTTCGATCTCTTTAGCTGGCCTCCTCCTCTGCCTCCCAGCCTCTAACTGTCAGGGTCCCTCAGGCTCAGTTCTCGGCCCCTTTCGATTCTCCATCTAAACCCACTCCCTTGGAGAACTCATTCGCTCCCACGGCTTCAACTGTGGCCGGACGATTCCCAAATCTACCTCCCCAGCCCTGACCTGTCTCCTTCTCTGCAGTCTCGCATTTCCTCCTGCCTTCAGGACATCTAGAGATGCAGCGTGGCTCAGTGGAAAGAGCCCGGGCTTCGGAGTCAGAGGTCATGGGTTCGACTCCCGGCTCTGCCACTTGTCAGCTGTGTGACTGTGGGCAAGTCACTTCACTTCTCTGTGCCTCAGTTACCTCATCTGTAAAATGGGGATTAACTGTGAGCCTCACGTGGGACGACCTGATTATCCTGTATCTCCCCCAGCGCTTAGAACAGTGCTCTGCACATAGTAAGCGCTTAACAAATACCAACATTATTATTAGAGAAGCAGTGTGGCTCAGTAGAA
The DNA here is from genome assembly GCF_004115215.2 of Ornithorhynchus anatinus. Taxonomy (NCBI): domain Eukaryota; kingdom Metazoa; phylum Chordata; class Mammalia; order Monotremata; family Ornithorhynchidae; genus Ornithorhynchus; species Ornithorhynchus anatinus. The sequence goes on along the minus strand of NC_041753.1, from coordinate 51,935,555 downwards.
AGAGCCCGGGCTTTGGAGTCAGAGATCATGGGTTCGAATTGGGAAGGAGAAGCAGCGTGGCTCAGTGGAAAGAGCACGGGCTTTGGAGTCAGAGGTCACGGGTTCGAATCCCAGCTCTGCCACTTGTCCGCTGTGTGACTGTGGGCAAGTCACTTAACTTCTCTGGGCCTCAGTTACCTCATCTGCAAAATGGGGATTAAGACTGTGAGCCCCACGTGGGACAACCTGATTCCCTTGTGTCTATCCCAGCGCTTAGAACAGTGCTCTGCACGTAGTAAGCGCTTAACAAATACCAACATTATTATTATCTAGTCGGATGCCCCACTGACACCTCTAACTTTTTTTTTTTTTAAATGGTATTGGTCAAGCCCCCAGACGCTCGTCCCACATAGGGCTCCCAGTCTAAGTCAGAAAGAGGAGGATTTAATCCCCATTTTACAGATGAGGTAACAGGCACAGAGAAGCTAAGGGACTCGCCCAAGGTCACGCAGCAAACGAGTGGCGGAGCCGGTATTAGAACCCAAGTCCTTCGACTCCCAGACCAGTGATCTTTCCACGAGGCCGCACTGCTTCTCCAACTTCACCTATCCAAAACGGAACTCCTCATCTTCCCACCCGAACCCTGTCCTCCCCGTGACTTTCCCATCACCGTAGACAACGCCGCCATCTTTCCCATCCCACAAGCATGTAAGCTTGCCATTATCCTCAACTCGTGTCTCTCATTCGACCCACGTAGTCAGTCTGCCGGTCAGTCTCCTCTCCTGCCTTGAGGACCGCATCAGTCTCCTTGCTGACCTCTCCACCTCCTGTCTCTCCAGTCCGTACTTCACGCTACTGCCCAGACCATTCTTCTAGCACAGTGTTTAGTCCACGTCTCCCGACGCTTCCAAGACTTCCGGCGGCTGCCCGTCCACCTCCACGTCAAGCAGAGATCCTTTACCGTTGGCTTTAATTGCCTCCTCAGCTCTCTCCTTCCCACCTTACCTCGCTGCTCTCCCACTACAATCCAGCCCGCCCACTTTGCTCCTCTAACGCTGACCTACTCTCCGTACCTTGATTTAATCTGTCCCGCCGCCGATCCCTTGCCTGCCTCCTCCCTCTGGCCTGGAATTCCCTCCCCCTTCTTATCCAACAGACCACCACACTCCCTACCTTCAAAATGCTACTAAAGTCACATGTCCTAGAGGGATTCCCTGACTAAGCCCCCATTTCTCCAACCCACCTTCCCCTCTGCTTTGCCTACGCCCTTGGATCTGAACCCCTTAATCAATCAGTGTTATTTATTGAGCCCTTACCGGAGCACGTATTCACCCCACAGCACTTAGGTACGTATCCATACACTGTCATTTCCCCTATCTGTAATTTATTTCGATGTCCGACTCCTGCTCTAGACTCTTAAGATCTCCGTGGGCAAAGATTGTATGTACCAACTCTATTGTACTGTGCTTTCCCAAGTGCGTAATAAAGTGCTCTGCTCACGGAGATGCTCGATAGCTACGTCCATCTGACAGAAATAGTTTGAGCTTCTTTATACAGTTCATCATTCTGGAATATCGAGCAGTTTGCGCTCTATTATTTCTTAACGCGGGTACGATGATGGTAGGTTTCGAGCCGCATTGCTCCGGGACAGTGAAAGAGATTTCAAACTGTTTTAAGGTCTTCCAAAGCTTCACAGTCTTGTGCCATTATTTACCTTTTGGGCCGTCTCTTGGCTGCAACTGGCAAAGCATGGAAACAGTTTCTTTCGTCCGCTGACGAATCGGTGGGAAATGCAGGCCGAGTGCCAAATTGTAAGCGCTGCAGAGCGTGGGATAAACAGAAGCTGGAACTCACTGGCCACGTGCTTTTTGCCTGCATGAGCTCATTAACTTACCGCTGAAGCGTCCAAACCATTGTGAGGCAAAGAGAAGGGGAAATTTGGGTTTTGCCCCTGCTGTAGTCGAGAGAGGCTATATTTGCATTTGGTTTTGCAGTTTTCAAAATGTGATCAGTTGATGGCATACAGATCAGTCGGTGGAATTATTGAGTGCTCCCTGTGTGCAGAGCTCTGTACTAAGGGCTTGGGAAAGATGCGTGTGTGTGTGTGTGTGTGTGTGTGTGTGTGAGTGAATGTGTAGTTGTCCTTCGTGTAAGCTCGTTATGGGCAAGGAACGTGTTTGCTAAGTCTATATCTTGATTCTATTTACTGCCATTGTTCTTGTCTGTCCGTCTCCCCCGATTAGACTGTGCGCCCGTCAAAGGGCAGGGACTGTCTCTATCTGTTACCGATTTGTCCATTCCAAGCGCTTAGTACAGTGCTCTGCACATAGTAAGTGCTCAATAAATACTATTGAGTGAATGAATGAATATCGTACTCTCCCAAGCGCATAGTACAGTGCTCTCCACATAGTACTCAGTGCTCAATACGTACGATCGATTGAAGACACCACTGCCGGGAAAGTTCACCTCTGAGTGCGTGTGTGGCTGAAAAGGCCATTGCGGAATCCCCGGTCCCAGTCACTTTGGACACACAGATTGTCCCTTACTGTGATGTTGTGCTCAATGTTTGTAGCCTCCGGCGGTCTTTTCCCTTTTGCCGCCTCGTCTCTCTTTTCTTAGGAAGCTTTTGCTCAAAGAGAGTCACTTCCTTCTTGCAGGTCTGACCTCAGCAATTGACTCCCAGTTTTCAGCTGGGATGCAGCGTTGCCCAAGGCCTTGTTTTACCATCCATCGATCCAGCAATGGTATTTATTGAGCTCTGACTGTGTACAGTTTGGCTTAGTTCATTCATTCATTCATCCAATGGTATTTATTGAGCACTTACTGTGTGCAGAGCACTGTACTAAGCGCTTGGAGTGTACAATTCGGCAACAGATGGAGACAATCCCTGCCCAGGGACGGGCTCACAGTCTAATCGGGGGAGACGGACGGACAGAAACAAGACAACGTAATCACGGTAAATAGAATCAAGGGGATGTACCCCTCATTAACAAAATAAATAGGGTAATAAAAATATATACAAAGTGACAAGAGCCCGGGCTTGGGAGTCAGAGGACACGGGTTCTAATCCCGCCTCTGCCACTTGTCTGCCGTTGTGACCTTGGGCAAGCCGTTTGATTTCTCTGTGCCTCCGGTACCTCATCTGTAAAATGGGGATTGAGACTGTGAGCCCCACAGGGGACAACGTGCTTACCCTCTATCTACACCAGCGCTTAGCACGGTGCCTGGCACATAGTAAGCGCTTAACAAATAGCATAATTATTATTATTATTATTATCATTAGAGTTCCCTGGACCAGACTCTTGGGAGAGTAAAATGTAGCAGAGTTGGTAGACGTGTTCCCTGCCCACAACGATCACAGGTCTGTTATTCTTTTCTCACTGAATGGCAGCCGCACAACACCCGCCGACTTTTCCACACCTTCAGCTCTCTCCCGAAGCCCCCAGACCTCCCACCCACCTCCTTCCCTAACCCCAGAGAAGCAGCAGGGCGTAAGTGGATAGAGCCCGGGCCTGGGAGTCGGAAGGTCGTGGGTTCTGATCACGGCTCCGCCACTTGTCTGCGAGTCACTTCACTTCTCTGGGCCGCGGTTACCTCATCTGTAAAATGGGGATGAAGACTGTGAGCCCTGTGTGGGACAAGGACTGCGTCCCTACAAGCAGATAGCTCCACTGCTGTCGTCTTCTGCTCCAGAAATGGTTTTGTGTTCATCTCTCCGTCGTACTGTAAGCTTATTGAAGGCAGCGATTGTGTCTCTTTCCTCTCTTGTGCTTGCCGGCTTGTTTGGCCCAGTGCCCTGCGTCTTTTGTTGATTGGCATATGTGTCTGTGTGCATGTGTGCGCCCACGTGTATATAGTTTTATCGGTAACAGTCTTAGGTTTAGCTTTGCTTTGTCTTTTTAATATAAATTATTGCAGAACTAGGGTCAGTTTTTAATATCTCCTGGTGATAGAAAGTGCTCTAAACTTAATTGCTTGGGCTCTAAATAAAATAGGGACATAAATTAATCCGTTGAGAGGGCAACTTTATATAAAAGCTCTGAATACACTACCCCTCCCTATCAGTTTTATTTCCCTAGTGCAAACATCTTCATGGCTTATAAATAAGTTGGGTGCTGGAGTAGAGTTCTGGCTAAGACAAGATAGTGTCAGTTTTTGTCAGCTACTCTCCGTTAAATGTTTCGCCAATTTTTTTTCCAATTCCAAACCCTACTTACCTTCAAACGGTTTTTTGACGGGGCCCTCCTTTCCCGTAACTATTTTCTGAGAGCTGAGGTGAAGTCAGTCCAGGGTCCCTGAGCAGCGTTGCCTAGTGGACCGAGCACAGGCCCGGGAGTCAGAAGGACCTGGGTTCTGATTCCGGCTCTGCCGCTTGGCTGCTGTGTGACCTCGGGCCAGTCACTTCACTTCACGGGGGCCTCGGATACCTCATCTTTAAAATGGGGATTAAGACCGTGAGCCCCGCGCGGGACATGGACTGTGTCCAACTGATTCAGCTTGTATCTCTCCCAGCGTTTAGGACAGTCCCTGGCTTGGCGCACAGCAGGCGCTTAGCGGATACCTTAAAAAAAATAAAAAATGAAACCCTAGGGAGGCCACAAAGAGAGCCAAGTCGTCCTCCCAAACCAGGGAACATTACAGTCAGTGGCACGCAAGTAAAACGTGAGTAGTTTTTAGTGGGGTTATCAGCATAATGTAGTGAATTGACTTCCTGTAGTTGAGACCTGAGCTAAGGATCCTTCACAGCGTCTTTTAAAGCAGAATTCACTGCAGCTGTGTCACAGCCCATCTTCGATTTGTGTCTTTCAAGACTTGGCTCCGAGAATCTCAGTATCCTTTTCCGTTTGGGAATGACAGAAAGTAATCTCAAAGCTCATGGCAGCTTGTATGAGAGGATGTCTCCGTATGCTTCATTTTACCAAGTACTAAAAACCCAAGTGGAAAAACCTGGAGGAAGGAACGTTAATGTCAGCCTCGGCGCTTGGCAGGGTGCTCTACCCCTAGTGAGCCTTCGGTACGTACCGGTGATTGATTAGACGTAATAGAGCCTTTGGTAGCTTCTCCTAAGATGATATTTCCTTGACTCCAGGAGAGAGGTGGAGGACTTCGTGCACTTTAAATTTGCGATCCTATAGTAACCCTAGTAACTCCTGCTAGTTCAGTAGTAGAGGAGTTTAATAGGCCTTACCGATCAGTAGTATTCGAGTGCCTACTAGCGTGGAGAACACTGTATTAAGTGCTTGCTCGAGTTCAGTGGGGTTAAACCACGCTCTCCTTACCCTCGAAGAGTTTGTGATGGCACAGAAAAGATCACGACCCAAATAGGAATGATTCAAGGGGTGAGCACATTTAGCCCGAAATAAGAATGCTGAGAGGAGACTTAAAAATAGATTCTTTATATCAACGTCCGTCTCCCTCTCTAGACTCTAAGCCCGTTGCGGGCAGGGATCGTGTCTACCAACTCTGTGGTACCGTACTCTCCCAAGCGCCGAGTGCGGTGCTCTGCACGCGGTAAGCGCTCAATAAATACCGTCGATGATGATGATGATGAAGAGGTAAATGAAGGAACAGTGAAGGGGTTGGAATTGTAGCAGAAGAGATTTAGGTTAGACCTCGGGAAAACAATTCTTGACGGTGTGGATTGAGACACGCTGGCAGACTATCAACTGTGGCAAGTGACAGCATCTCCTTTAGGAGATATTTCAAGGAACAGAAGGGGGATATTTTTGGGTGCTGTTTAACCACATTTCCTCCCAGAAGCAAGGTGACGTACCTAATTGCTTTTTGACACTACAGAGCTCTTTTCTACTGATGGGGTTTGTAACTCTTCACAGGTACAGAATCCCGATTCTTTGAATTTACAGTATTTTTAGCCTTTCGTCGTTTGAATTTAAGACATCATTTTAGTCTCTTCTTAAAATCCAGTGGGGGACACTGAAATGGATCTTTAACCCTAGGTGCAAAATGAATCTTAAATACTGTGTCTTGAATCGTCGTGGGTATTATTATTGTACCCAAACTTCAAAGGAGCGTGTTTTAGTTTTAAATATCGGGCATGTTGTCATAGCGACCAAAACGGCTTAAGAAATCGGAGAACAGATGGTAGGCTTCGTTGAATATAAACGGCTTTTGGGGAGATGTTTGGCCGTGGTCTCATACCGGGCAAGCAGTCTCTTTTAGAAATAAAAATTTGGTGTCTTGTTCAGCCAGAAGCGGTAGAAACCTTGAATTATACATTGAATTTGAATGGTACCTTTATTTCTCCATAGCAGTTTCATATTATCTCATTTTTTCCTCATAAGAGCCCTGTGGGGTAGGAAGAGACAGATATTATTATGCCTGCTATGCAGGTGAGGAAACTGAGGCTCAAAGAGGTGAAGTGACGTGCTAGAGGTCACAAAGGGGGCCCAGTGGAAGACCTAGGTCTAAAACTGAAGTCCTTTGACTCCCTAGCCCATGCTCTTTCTGTTAGACTGTGCTCCTTCCCCTAATGGATTGGTGATCGAAATTGCATTTGATCTTCAAAATAAAAATTGAAGGATGAATTTTTTTTTCAGCAATACTCTGTACATTTAATTCATCCAAAAGTCACTAGTATCTTCACTAATAGCTTGAAAAGCAGCATAACCTAGTTGAAAGAGCGCAGGACTGTGAATCGGGAGATCTGGTTTCCCACCCCCCCGCCCCTTGCCTGCTGTTTCTCCATGGACAAATCTCTTAGCCTATCTCTGCCTCAGGTTCCTCTTCTGTAAAATTGGGGATGAAATACGTGTCCTTCCCCTGTGCCCCCCAACCGGAGCGTGTGAGCCACGTGGGACAAAGTCTGTATCTGACCTGATTATCCTGTACCTATCCCAAGGCTTAGTACTGTGCTTGACACATAACAATAATAATAATAATAATAATGGTATTGAAGTGCTTACTATGTGCCAGTCACCGTGCTAAGTGCTGCGGTGGATGCACGCAGATCAGGTTGGACAGAGTCCCTGTCTCACAGTCTTCATCCCCATTTTCCAGTTGAGGTAATTGAGGCACAGAGAAGTGAAGCGACTTGCCCCAAGTCACATAGCAGACAAGTGGCAGAGCAGGGATTAGAACCCAGGCCCTTCTTACTCCCAGGCCCGCGCTTTAACAAATTCCACTGTTGTGGTTATTAATATCGGTAGTAGCAGATGGGGGAAGAATTACGCTTTCTGTGTAAAATATTCCGGTAGTCTTCACATTTTTAAAATTCCAAGTGAGAAAGTAGCTAGGCCTTTGTTGTCTTTATAAGTTTTAAAAAAATCTGCGTATTTGGTTCCAGTCTGTATCCGAGAACACAGTCTCCGTTGTGGTAGAATATTTCCAGGTGAGTTTTACTTTGCTCTAGTGTATAAAGAGATTCACGGATGGTTTCTCTTTGACAGTTTCAAGTCCATGCTGGAGGACGATCTCCTGGTTGCCACTTCTGACGGGATGCTCCATCACATTCACTGGGATGGAATGACCAATGGGAGGAAAGCCATCAACCTCAGTACTGTACCCTTTTCGGTGGACCTGCAGTCATCTCGAGGTAATTGTACTTTCTGTTCTTGGAGAGGGCCTACTTCCTACTGAGCTCCCAGTCAGTCTGAAGGGCAAGAAGAGATCCCGCAACCCCGGCGGTCGGTGGGCCGAGCGCGCTTCTTCTCGACGTTCTTTTCGGGTCACCCGGCCGTGGAATCCGTGGCCCGGGTTGTCCGGGGGGGGGGGTCGGTCCTGGTCTGAAATTCCGGACGGGTGGAGGCCTCTGGCAGCAGGATCCTGGTTACCGAATGACCGGAGTTTGGCGACGGCCCTGGTGATGGGGCAGTGACGGGCCATTTTTCCCATCAGTCAGTCCACCGGTGGTATTTGTTGAGTGCTTACTGTGTGCAGGGCACTGTGCTAAGCCCTTGAGAGAGCGCACAGTACCGCAGGGCTGGCAGACGCCATCCCCGATCGGATACTCTTCTGGTGGACCGTCTGGAGTCCGCGCACCCTTGTCTGAGAAGATTGCTCAGGCACCGATCTTCATCTCTAGTTTGGGGTTTTGCAGGATAAGGAGCGAGAGGGCGTAGGAAAACCGTCCGTGGTTTCTGCAGGCACTCATTTTCGCTTTGCTTTCGCCAGCGGGTTCGTTCCTGGGCTTTGAAGATGTGCATATAAGAGATATGGAATATTGTGTCACCCTCGATGGATTTGCCGTTGTGTTTAATGATGGCAGAGTCGGATTCATCACACCTGTGTCTAATAGGTTCACTGCTGAGGTATTATTCATTGCACCGAGTGCAAACTTTGTTTTTCTTCCTTTTTATTGTCTTGAATTTTATTAATTTCCCTCCTTTATAATTCAGCACTTATCCCCACCTCGTCTCCTAAACATTTCAGTGGTTTGTACTCATTTTAAATGACCCCTTATCTGAGCATGGAGTTTTTTCTTTACCGCGTCTAATACGTGTTTTTGATCGTGATTATAATGGCAGATTGGCCGAGAGGCGGGAGATTAAAAGATATGCACGTTTATTATCCGTACGGAGATTAAAATACTTTCTGAAGGACCAATTAAAAAAAAAAAAATTCCCGATCTTTACAGTGGGTTTAATGGAAAACCACTTATTACGTGTTCCAGAATGTTTTTTCTACAGTTAAATTTCAACCGAAGATTGAAACGTCGTGTGTTGTTTTTTTAAAAAAAAATCATATAAACCGATGCCAGTTAGTTTGAGATTTGTTGCTTTTTCTGAACATTGAAATTCATCGCATCCATGCTAAACAGTTGTAACTGTTATGTTTGGGATGAGAGGAATGGGGTGCTTTTCAAAAATAGACGATTAAAGCCGTGGAATGCAAATTGGCACTAGCAATGATGTGAATAGTGGATAGAAATTCTAAGAAGACAATTGAGAATCTATATGGAAAAATCGTTTTTAAATTGTGCAGTGTTTTACTGTTGTCAGAACTCTCATCGTCTTATGCTTCAGTGCAGTCAGTAAATTTTAATCTAAACTTGAACCGTGGACCGGGAGAACAGTGATTCTTGCTTTACTCTGTTGTGATTTCAATAAATCAACATTTTAAAAATGGTATTTAAGTGCCTACTACGTGCCAGGCATTGTTCTAAGCGCTGGGGTAGATGGAAGGTAATCGGGTGAACACAGTCCCTGTCCCACGTGGAGCTCACAGTCGTAATCCCCGTTTTACAGAGGAGGTAACTGAGGCACAGAGAAGTGAAGTGACTTTCCTAAAGTCACACTGCAGACGAGCGGTGGAGCCGGGACTAGAACCCTGGTCCTTCTGACTCCCAGGCCCTTGCTCTTTCCACCAGGCAAACTACCTCGAAGCGTGGGAATTCAACACTTGAAAATTGGAGCTTTAACAGCATCTTAAAATGCCTTGAAAAAGACTGTGCCTGCTGGGAATTGTGCCTCTGGCAATAAGCTCGACTTAAAACGCTGGCGAAGTGAGATTCTAACTCTGTCTGACCTGATTCTGAAAACACTTGGAGTCCCTATGAGGGCAGAGAGGAAAGTGGAAGTTTTCAGAGACCTTTATTAATAATAATAATAATAATAATAATAATGAAGGTATCTATTAAGCGCTTACTATGTGCGAAGGACTGTTCTGAGCGCTGGGAGGGAATACAAGACGATCAGGTTGTCCCACGTGGGGCTCACAGTCTTAATCCCAATTTTCCAGATGAGGTAACTGAGGCACAGAGAAGTGAAGTGACCTGCCCCAAGTCACACAGCTGACAAGCGACGGAGCCGGGATTAGAACCCGTGACCTCTGACTCCCCAGCCCGGGCTCTTTCCACTGAGCCACGCTGCTTCTCTGAAACTGAAACTTTAGGAGTTTCTCATTCCCCATCCAGATTGTGTTTATGTTTAGCCGGAGAGGAGAGATGATAATAATAGTGTTTAGGCGCTTACCATGTGCCAGACAGTGTAACGAGCATCAGGATAGATACAAGATCGTCAGATCAGATAAAATCCCTATCCCACGTGGGGCTCACTCGGCGGGAACTCGGCATTCCACTTTCATTCCAAAACACGGCAGGGACGCCGTTTCTCACCCAAATCCTTAAAGAGTGAGGCCTAGAGACTATCCACCCAAACCGACGAAGAAATACAATTCGGGTGAAATCTTCAGGAATTCTTTTCTACCCTCAGCTGTCTTCTTTTACAGCAACTTCGTGGAGTTTGGGCACAAGATGTTGTTGATGGAACCTGCATAGCGGTGAATAATAAATATAGACTAATGGCTTTTGGATGTGCCAGGTAAATACTATATTTCTCCTTTAGCCCAGCGAATATACCGCATAGAATCTGCTGGGTTTAAAACTAATATGAATTTTCCGTAAAGGTTGTAGGGGTTTTAATTACGGGACCGTATTAGTGTCGCGGAGTCCTGTTTGCTGCCAAGCCCCTGGAATTTTTTTCCTACAGTAATAATGACGATGATACCTGTTAACCGCCAGCCAAACGCTCTATTAAGTGCCGCACTAGATACGAGATAATCAGGTCGGACACGGTCCCTGTCCCACATGGGGCTCACAGTCTAAGTAGGAGGGAATAGGATTTAGTCCTCATTTTGCAGAGGGGGCAACTGAGGCCCTGAGGAGTTAAGCCATGATGGATCCGGGATTAGAACCCAGGTCCTCCGACTCCCAGACCTGAGCTCTATCCACTAGGCTACGCTTCGGTCTTTGGTTCTTAAATGCTACTCTCTCCATGTCCCACCGTAGGTTTTTGGCTACAACTTCACACTGCTTTTAGAAGATCGTCTGGGGGGGTGGAAGTGATGGCTTCAACTCTCCAGCTGTACTAGTGGAGCTACCAAATCTTGACTTCAAACTGAAAAGGGAAAATTTCTACTAGAGCTATGACTGCGAATAAAAATATCAAGATCGGTATATTCCTTTTCAGCTCTCCTGAGTAAACAATAATAAATGCAGGTTTTGATATTATTAATAGGAAGGATTTCTTCCGGTGAGGAAATCCCGGGAGTATTCATTCAGTCGTATTTATCGAGCGCTTACTGAGTGCAAAGCACCGGACTGAGCTCTTGGGAGAGTACAGTATAAAGACAGACACGTTCCTGCCCACGACGAGCTCACAGTATATTTTCAGCGATAAAAGTATCTTCCATTTTTCTATTTCAGAAGGATGGGATCCTAATTTCCCCAAAGCACAGAGATTTGATGTTTTACTACTCCTGCCCGTCGACATTCTTTCCTCCAACCTCCACTCCCAGTAGCTAGTTTCAGAGATGCCAAGGAGTACAGGAGCCATCTCAGTGTGGAGCCTCTGAATTCGTAGAGACAGCCCTGTCACGCCAAGTGTTTTTTTAAAAAAAAAATGTCTCAGAGAAAACGTTCCCGCTAGAAACCATATTTTCCCTGTCGCTGTATGTGTCACTATCAACCCATTTCATTGATTTTTCTCAAAGAGCGTTATTTGGGGGGATGTCCGGCTGAGAGAAGCAGCAAGCTTTTTCACGGTTCAAATGGAGGTCAAAGAGTAGTATTTATTGAGCCCCTACTATGTGGAGAGCCCCGTACTAAGTACTTGAGAGACTACATCCGAAATCGTAGAAACGATCCCTCCCCTCAAGGATCTTACAGTCTAGTCAGGGAGAAGGACATTAGGACATCAACTACAGGTAGGAGGAAGAAGGAAGAGGGGATGGGTGCGTGATTTAAGAATGACGACAATAATAATGTGGTATTTAAGCGCTTACCGTGTGCCAGTCACTGCACTAAACGCTTGGATTAGACACACGATAATCAGGTCAGACACAATCCCTGCTCCGCACGCGGCCCACAGTCTAAGTAGGAGGGAGAACGGGAATTTTACAGATGAGGAAGCTGCGGACGGTTTAGCTAATTGTTCTTTCCAAGCGCTTAGTACGGTGCTCTGCACACAGTGGGCGCTCACTAAATGCGATCGAATGAATGCTTGACTAATAGGGTGAGTAAGATATGTACACGGGGCCTGTGCGAGGTAGTGTTCACCTCAGGTGCGTAGCTAGTATGGAAATGTTGTGGGGACAAAGCAAGGGAGATAAGAAATGAATTAGGGAGTGGGTTGAGGGCGTGGATTTGCACATCCAGAGAGGAGAGGTCGCAGGTAGCGTTCTGAAGTGATTTTAGCTTACTTTGTATAGAGCTAACCATTTGTTTTTAAGCAACAGAGCGGTAGCTTTGTACGCACGGTGCAGAAATTGTGTTTTTCTAAACGTTGCATAAAGCTTGTTGGCTCTCTTCCAGCGGCTCCGTGCAAGTTTACACAATAGATAACACCACTGGAGTCATGCAGCTGTCTCATAAATTGGAACTTACTCCAAAACAGTATCCAGGTGAGCTTTTCACACGCACACGTTCATGTTTAAGGGGTGATACGAAGACGAGTAGGCACAGCGGAGATGTTTACGTTTTAATCATCAGTGACAATATGCTCTTCAGTAGTCAAATACACGATTAATGATAAATAACTAAATTCCGATTCATTTGTTTAACCCGAATATTTTAAAGTGAGATTTCTGTATTGATCATACACATCCTTTTCGTGTGCTGGCTGCACTGGTCATTAGAATTGATGGCTGTGGTGTAACTTGTCAGTTCATTTGAAGTAAGCAATTAACTTCTGTCGGTATGTACACCGTGAAAATGTTTCTTCACATTCATCTGCTTTCTGTACGTTTTGATTTTCCATCCCCAAATGTATTTCCAGAGTGAAATAGCTCCCCAAAATTCTGGGGCCTTCAATTCTTGACAATTCTCACCCTTTTTGCCTTTCACCCTCATTATTTATACGTATGCCTCGAAATGGAGTTGCCTTCGTATTGGGATAGGACCGTATGCATTAGTCTAGAAAGGAAGGTTTCTCTTCCAACTAGGCTTGCATTTTTGGTCTAGTGTGAATAAAAGAACTCCCTGTTCTGAGCACCAGTGCGATAGGGTTAAATGAAAATGTGAAAGTGGAAGAAATTTTTGCTCTGGAAACCAGTGACCATATCTAAATATGATTTCCCAAGGGAAGAGCTGAGGGGAGAAACTGACCCGTGTTGATCGGGTCAGCCATTGATCGGGTCAGCCTTATTTTCAGCATATCTGGCTATCAGTGGAGCGTGGAATTTAACACCCTGTAGCAGTGCTGAGGATGCAGTGGGAGCTGCTGATACAGATAAAGATGAGACAGACACCTCTGATGAAAGAGTCCTGTTGTCTCTGTTAAAGGGGTCAGGTTGGCAAAGGGCAATCCTAAGACACTACCGGCTCGCTAAGGGTGACTGCTGACCGAGGTTAGGTATGCGAGGTGAAGACGGCTGGGAGTAACTTGCACCTTTAGGACACTCAAACTTTCTCCCAGAAGTATATTCCGCACCCATTTACTCGTTTCTAATCCCTGCTTGGGTGCTCATGGATGTTTCCGGATCTCGAAGGAAACCGTCCTCAAGCCAGTCTGCTCCTTTTAGTAAAAACTCCTTGAAGATCCGAGAAGCCCAGGATGAGAGAAACCAACCTCCCACATAAAATAGCTTCCTGGTCGAGAATTCTCTCTCTCTCCTAGGATCAGCGTGGCAGTGGAGCCGAAGGGGGCTTCTGAAGCGTTTAATTGGCCGTGTTTCTTTCTTTGAACTAGATATTTGGAATAAAACAGGAGCTGTTAAATTGATCAGGTGGTCCCCTGACAACAGCGTCGTGATGGTGACCTGGGAATATGGAGGCCTTTCCTTGTGGAGCGTCTTTGGTGCCCAGCTGATTTGCACTCTTGGAGGCGATTTTGCGTGAGTGAACTTTAACTGATATTAGCTACGGTGATTTCCCATTTTAAAAACAGACCCTCGTATCCAGTTCCAAATAACGATTCCTCGGGAGTTGCCTTAGAGCCTGTGAAATTTGTCGCCCATCAAGAGCCAATTTCCGTGGCTCCAAATGGTGACATTTAAAAGATGGTGGGTTTGAAAGTTAAGTGTTGCTCTACCCCGCAGAGGAAGTCGGTGAGCGTCTGTTGCCACCCTTTCCTAAACAGTCCCCTGAAGGCCTGGAAGAGAAAATGAAGTTTCATCTGGACATGTCTGACCCGTAACCGAGCAGGAGCCTAGGCCGGGGGGGGGGAATCTGGCTCAGTGAGTGTGTACAGAAAAGCAGCCGGGCCTTACCTACAATTTTCAGGACTTTGTTTTAAAAATGACAGCTTATTGCTGTGGGATCGGTGCCTGCAGCAGCAGCCCAAGTAGAATCCCTGACTTCCTGGGATTTCTTCAGTATGGAGACGTTTCCCCTGTAATGCTACTGCACTGCTGGCTTTCCCTGGGCTCCCCATTCATTTATTTTTCCGAATGGTATTTGTTAAACATTTACTATACGCCAGGCACTGGACGAAGCACCTGGGATAGGTGCAGACTGATCAGGTCGAACACAGTCCCTGTCCCACATGGGGCTCCCAGTCTTAATCCCCACTGAATGGATGAGGTAACGGAAGCACAGAGCCATTAAGTGGCTCGCCCAAGGTCACAAAGCAGACAAGTGGCGATTAGAACCCAAGGCCGTCGACTCCCAGGCCCGTGCTCTCTCCATCAGGCCGTGCTGCTTCTCACGCTGCCACTCCGACCTCTCTCCAAGCCGAAGAAAGCCCGGGAAGCCGGGGAATCTGTCAGAACTGACCCCTCTGCTGTTACAGGCTCCAATTTGGCAGCCTCCGGTTGTCCCCGCACCCAAATCACGTGGTCTGTCTTGGCGATGAAAATGAAACGACGACAAAATGCACTCAGTTCTGTGACCTGTAGGATATGCTCTGGAAAAATTCCACGCTAAGAAAAACTCAAGTTCTAGTACTCGGGCCTTGAGCCACTCCAGACACATACATGCAACCATTCCTTCCAACATCGAATTACGGTCTTTGCACATAGATGTGTGTTGTCTGGCAGAAGAATGGTCCCCAGTTCCCCGACAGTGTTCTCTAGCCAACCGAGTAGTGAAAACGCTTACTGTGGGAGAGTCGAGAGTACTAGTTATGTAGCAGAGTGAGCCTTCAGTTTTCAAGTTTTTTTTCTTTTCTTTTTTTTTTTTAAAAAAAGATCATTAAAGCTGGGTTTGTTTCCCTTTCAGTTACCGGTCTGACGGTACCAAAAAAGAATCCCTTAAGGTCAGCTCTATGGTAAGTATTCTGGTTTTGTTCTTTTTATGGCATTTGTTCAGCGCTTACTGTTGTGTCAAGCACTCTCCTAAGCACTGGGATATATACAGGATAATCGGGATCAATCGGGTATCTCTTTCCCTAAATGGTAGTACAGTCATTGAACTCTGATTTAATTTGTTCCTCGGGTATGTTCTTCTCCAGCATCTCTGACCTGCTTCAGTTTCAAATCTAGGCTGAATCTTGGAGCTGCAATTCTTAATCGACTCGTTTTTGTTTTTCTTCTTAAAAAGATGGATGAGCTAGCCCCCTTTATTTTAGTTCTCGAGTAGGTTTGGTGTTCCTGGCCCTCTGTTTTCCTTTATCTGGGCCTGTACTAGCCACGTGGGGCCACGCAACAGAAATCAGTCGTATTTATCGAGCGCTTACTGTGTGCAGAGCCTGTACTGAGTGCTCGGGAGAGCACAGTACAACAGAGTTGGTAGATGCATTCCCTGTAAGACATGGTCTCTGCCTTAGAGGAGCTTGCGGTCTAATAGTCATAACTTACTGGGCGTATTCTGTGTGCAGAACACTGTACTAAGCGCTTGGGAGAGTACAGTACAACAGAGTTGGTAAACGCGTTCCCCGTAAGGCGTGGTCTCTGCCCTAGAGGAGCTTACAGTCTAATAATGAGAATGGATTAGCAGACATACAATAGGTAGGAGGAGAAGAGCATAGGGCATAAATTATGAAAGCAAATTATGAAAGCAAAATTAGACGAGTCAAAGTAAATACACAGAGAGATTCACGCGAGGGCGTACAGGGTGTCCGCTGGGATGGCGTGACCAGGAAAGCGGACGTACGTCGGGGAAAGGCTCTTGGAGGAGGTGACTTTTCAAGACTATTTTGAGGGTAGAGCGGGGGTGTCATTTAGTGGGCTTGAGTGGGGTGTTCCGTGCAGGGGAAAAGACACGAGCAGTGTTCTGGAGATGGGAGAGTCGAGAACGATGCGCAGTTAGCAAGTTAGCTGGGGAGGAGCGAAGAGCGTATACGAGCGTGTAGCAGGTAACTATAACAGATAGGCGACCGGTGGCGAACATTAAAGTCAATGGTTAGGAGATTTTGTTTCATGCAGAGAGAAATGGGAAGGAGCACGGGCCTGGGAGTCCAGGGCCCTGGGTTCTAATGGGGCTCTGCCACTTGGGTGCTGAGTGATCTTGGGCATGTCCTTCAGGTTCTCTGTGCCTGAGTTTCTTCATCTGCAGAATGGGGATTCAATACCTGTTCTCCCTCCTACTTACTCGGTGAGCCTCGTGTGGAACCTGATTATCCCGTCTCTTCCCCGGCGCTTACTACGGGGCTTGGCGTGCAGTACGCGCTTAACAAGTAACACGATTATTAAATGGGTAGCCACCGGAGGCTTCTGCGTAGGGGTCCGATGCTTTGGGAATGGCCTTTTAAGAATATCATCCAAGCAACCGTGTAAGGTAGACCGAAGGGTGAGGAGACTTGAGGCAGGAAGACCGGAAAGGAGACTGTCGTAATAATCCATCTGGGAGATGACAAAGAAGCGTAGCCCGGTCGTGGATGAAAGGGGTGAATTCGGGAAGTATCATAGCGGAAGACTTTGGGGAGTGAAAGACGAAGAGAAGTCAGAGATGACACCGGGGTTGGGAGCTCCTGGAAAGAGGGAGCGCGGTGCTTGGGCTGATGGAGTCTCTCCGGTGATGAGATGATGGATGAGCCTTGGTCCAGGCCCAGGGACTTGGGGACCGAGAGCCTGCAGGAGGGAACGGAGTCTTGCGGGCGTTTTGCAGGCTGCTTCGCCCTTCCCCACCGCCCCCGATTTGTGGCCCGTCCTCCATGCCCCAACCAGGAACAAGAGCGTGCGAACGGCGCTGAGCAAACAAGTAGCCCTCTGATCGGTTCCTTCGGTGTTGTTGACGGCGTTGGGGAAGATTAGTGGGAGAAAGGAGGCTTAGGAGGGAAGCTGAGATCCGTTTTCGACGTATCGAGTTTAAGGCGCAAGGAGGTTAATGATGTGGGGATATTCTAGAGGTACGAGGAGATGAGAGCTTGTGAAGCAGGAGAAACGTCGGGAAGATGAGGTAGATTTGGGATTCGTCCACCCAGGCGAGAGAGCTGAAACCACGCAAGTTGGACGAACTCCTTCTCTAGAAGTGAGTCCCCTCTGCTAGTTCCCCATCCTCCCCTGACCCTTTAAGCGTGGGTGTCTCACGAGGCTCTGATCTGGGTCATCTACTCTTCTAGGGAAGTTCATCCACTCGCACGGTTTCAGCTCTCCCATCTAGGTGGACAAGCCCCAAATCCCCCTCAACCCCCTGACCTTCCTTGGCTTTTTTTTATGGTATTTGTTAAGCGCTTACTATGTGCCGAGCACCGTACTAAGCTCTGAGTAGGTACGTGCTTATCAGATTGGACACAGTCCCTGTCCCACAAGGGCCTCCCAGTCTGAATCCCCAGGCGAGGGATGATGAGGGAACCGAGGCACAGTGAAGTGACTTGCCCAGGGTCACACGGCCGACTCACGGTGGGGCTGGGATTAGGACCCAGGTCCTTCCGATTCCCGGGCCCGCGCTCTGTCCACTAGGCCATGCTGCTTCTCATGTGTTATGAGAGCAGGGATCACGCTTCCTTGTTGTCCATAAACCACACACCCTGTGGATGGTCAGTGCAACCTGTAGTCATTGAAAACACGGAGAAAGAAATTCCTTAAGTGCCCCATCGCGCTCTGGTCCGCAGACGTAATTTATTTATTTGAACTGTCCGTCTCCCCCTCTAGACCGTAAGCTCGGTGTGGGCAGGGAACGTGTCTACCAACTCTCCCACGCGCTTAGTATGGTGCTCTGCGCACAGTAAGTGCTCAATAAATGCAATCGGTTGGTTGATTAAGGGCAGGCTCCTGGATTTGGGGCTACAAGGAATGACCCCATTATATGTTCAGGGTAGCAATTGCCTGTGCGGGTATTTTAAGAATGTCCTAAATATCAGGAACAGAGAAGGCGATTTTATTATTTTGGACTCACCGATGATTTCTCTCACTCTTCCCCATATTAAGAGCTGGGGTGCAGAAGGCTATCACTTGTGGGTAATTAGTGGCGACAGTCCTCACAATGTGGATGGTGAATCTGATATCCAGAAGACAACGCTTCGGCCTGGCATTCTACAATTTCAGTTTATTAAGAGTGCACTCACAGTTAACCCTTGTATGGTAAGTCTGTATTTGTCGTCTCTTCCTGGTGACTTTAAGAGAGTGGCTGTTTGCAAAATTACAGTTGTGGGTGCTCTCGCCCGGGATTTTCAAACCCGAGGTTTCTCGTTTTGAAAGCTTGCGTGCAGTCTTCCTAGGATCGGTGTGGTGGTTATTTTCCATCTTTCTTCGACAGTGCTTTCGTTGATGGCGGGGGCACTGGAAATGCAACCTTGGAGCCTAAGCAGCCCCCTATTCTATGCAGTCGTTCATTCAGTCATATTTATTGAGCGCTTACTGTGTGCAAAGCTCTGTACTAAGCCCTTGAGTCCTTGGGGTAGAACAGGGTGACTGCTGGGCTGAAGAGAAGCCGGGCGGAATAATTGATCATCGAGTAGAACGGAGTGATTTAAAAAATTTTCCCCAATTTAATGACTGGATTATTGTGGTTTTTTTTTTTTAACCTCTTTCAAATGTTTTCTTCTCCTCTGCCCCCTCTTCTCTTCCTTATGTAGAGCAACCAGGAGCAGGTGCTGCTTCAGGGGGAAGATCGCTTGTACCTGAACTGTGGAGATGCACCACAGACCCAGAATCCCAGAAGTACTTCAGCACACTCTGAACATAAGCCCATTAGGGAAAAGCACCCTTTTCCAGATGGCGGTTTAGATTCTCAGGGTTTAAGCACTTTACTAGGTCACCGACATTGGCATGTTGTGCAGGTAAGTTCATTTATTGTCACTTCAGCACTTTGCTAGACTCCCGAAACTGGCTTCCGAATCTGTTCTCTCGTGCTTTGCGGGTAGCGGTAAATCGGGTGGTGTGGGGGGGGGGGAGGGTTTAGAGACCCTGACTTTGTCCCATCGCTTTTGGAAAAGTGAAAATTATTAAATCAGTAATCGTAATCAATGGTACTTATTGAGTTCTTACCATGTGCAGAGCACTGTACAAGCATTTGAGAGAGTAAGTACCATAGAACAGCGTCGGTAGACACGTTCCCTCCCCACCTTGGGCAAGTCACTTAATTTCTCTGTGCCTCAGTTACCTCATCTGTAAAATGGGGATTAAGACTGTGAGCCCCACGTGGGACAGGGACTGTGTCCAATCTGATAATCTTATATGGACCCCAACGCTTAGTACAGTGTCTACCACGTAGTAAGCGCTTAACAAATACCTTTTTTTTAAAAAAAAAAAAAAGGAGCTTACATTCCAGAAGGGCAGACAGGCATTGAAATAAATTACAGATATGGGTAGATATAAGCGCAGCGGTAGGGGGAGGTGACTATCAAATGCTTATAGGGTACAGATCCAAGTGCGTAGACTATGCAGAAAAGAGAGGGAGTAGGGGAAACGAGGGATTAGGTGAGGAAGGCTGCCTGGAGGAGGTGTGATTTTAAGTGGGCTTTGAAGGTAGAGTGGGTGGTGGTATCTCAGATAGGAAAGGGGAAGGAGTTCCAGACCAGAGGCAGGATGAGGGTCAGCGGCGAGACAGATGGCGTTCACTGCAGATTCCCTCTCCCTCCCCGTAAACGTCACCCGGCGATAATCTACGGGACCATTTCTGAGAAATTATAAGAATCCTAGGGGAAGCCGCCCCACCCTCCAAGGTGAAAATGATCTGGCTCCATCTGTTCTTGAGAACTTTGAACTAAAAACCAGCGTTGCCCATCCAGGTGGCCTCGATATACGTGCGTGTATCTCATTTTATTGACTCTACCCGATATGTAAAAGGAAATATTTTCGAGTATATGAAATCTCAAAAATGATGAAATAAAATATCCACCAATTCTTAAGATAAAAGGATAACCCTAAGAGGAGAAACAAATAGGGATTTCTCCTTGGGAGTTGACCAGTACTGTAACTTTTCAGCTTGTGAGTGTCTCAAGCTAGTTCCTCATTCAACACATCATCCAATTTTGGACGAGTGCCCGTTTTCCCTTCTATTCGAAAGGAGTTTCATTTGAGCGGTTTTATATTTGGGGTAAATTGCTCCCAGGGTTTCTCTTAAGATGGCAGTAATTAAGGCCCAAGCAGAGAAAACCCTGCCCTCTAGCTTTGTCCTTGTTCTACGGCTGATGTTTGAGAACTAAGAATACGTCGGAGGTTACTGGGGTAACTTAATTTTTTTTTTTTTTTGAAGAGCAAGAAGGAGAAAGCAGATACGTACATGTTACAAGCAATGATGGGTAGCTGGGAGTAGAAGCAGGATAGAGCACAGGACTGGGAGTTATGGGTCCTGGGTTCTAATTCTGCCGCCCCCACTTACCTCTAGTGTGACCTGGGGCAAATCACTTAACTTCTCTCTGCTTCCATTTCCTCATCTGTAAAATGGGGATTGAATATCTGTTTTCCCTCACTCTTAACTGTGAGCCCTGTGTGGGACATGGACTGTGTCTGACCTGACTCTCCTCTATCTACCCCAGTGGTGGTTATTATTTTTCTTTTGGTTTTTTTTAATGGTACGTATTCAGCACTTTCTACATGCTAGGCACTGTACTGAGAGCTGGGACAGATACAAGATAATCGGGTAGGGCACAGTCCCTGTCCCACATGGAGCTCGCAGCCTAAGTAGGAGGGCCGCGGATTTAATCCCCATTTCCATGGGGAACCTGAGGCCCAGAGAAGTTAAGTGACGTGTCCAAGGTCACACAGCAGACAGATGGCAGAGCCGGGATTAGACCTCCTCCTCCCAGACCTGTGCTCTTTCCACTGGGCCGTGCTGCTTCTCACTTGGCACAGTGCTTGGCACATAGTAAATGCTTAATGCATACCACAGTTATTATTTTTGGTTCAAGATTGTCAAGCAGTCAAAAATATTTATTGAGCACCGATTGTGTGCCAAGCACTATGAGAAGTGCTTTGGAAGTGTGCTATAGAATTAGGCCTGATCCGTGCTCTCAAGGAGCTTCTAATCTAGCGGGGTAGACAGACGATAGAATAATAATAATAATAATGTTGGTATTTGTTAAGCGCTTACTATGTGCCGAGCACTGTTCTAAGCGCTGGGGTAGATACAGGGTCATCAGGTTGTCCCACGTGGGGCTCACGGTCTTAATCCCCATT
The DNA here is from genome assembly GCF_004115215.2 of Ornithorhynchus anatinus. Taxonomy (NCBI): domain Eukaryota; kingdom Metazoa; phylum Chordata; class Mammalia; order Monotremata; family Ornithorhynchidae; genus Ornithorhynchus; species Ornithorhynchus anatinus. The sequence continues at coordinate 51,914,183 of NC_041753.1, read as the reverse complement.
TTACAGATGAGGTCACTGAGGCACAGAGAAGTTAAGTGACTTGCCCACAGTCACACAGCTGACAAGTGGCAGATCTGGGAAATTACAGATGGAAATAATAGAGTATAAAGATGCATGTGTATGTGAAGATGTATGTGATAACTGCTCCAGGGGCGGTGAGCCTGAGTAACTGAGTGAGGCAGAAGGGCTCACGTGGCAATTGGAGGGAGAAAGGGTGGAAAGATGAGAAAATGAGTTGAGGAAGGTCTCTTGGGGGAGATGTGATTTCAGAAGGGCTTTGAAGAGCAGGGTCAGTCGTGGTCTGCGGGATGCGAAGGGGGAGGGAGACCCAGGCGGTAGGAAGGGCGTGAGCAAGAGGTCAGCAGTGGGAGAGAGGAGAACAAGGCACAGTAAGTGGGCTTGAGAGGAAGGAAGGGTGCAAATCGGGTTGTAGTAGGAGAAGAGAGTGGCTACGTCACAGGGAGAGAGCTGATTTAGCTCCTCGGAGCCACTAGTTGGGAGTTTCTGCTTGTGGGGGGAAGGAAGGGACAGCCACCGAGGGGTTATCGAGGAGTGGGAAGCTATGGACAGATCGACGTTTTAGAAAAACGATTCGCACGGTAGAGTGAAGTATGAATTGTACTCTCCTGAGCGCTTAGTACAGAGCCCTGCACACGGTAAGTGAATAATAAATACCGTTGATTGAGTGATCGGTCGATAGACCGAAGACCGGAGGCAGGGAGGTCGGCGGTGCAGGCCGGGGGACGTGACAACCGCCCGGACGTGTCTGGAGGCCATTTGTACGGAGCGGAAGGGTCGGTCTTCGGAAACGTCGTCGAGGGAAGAACCGAGAAGCAGCACGGCCTAGTGGAAAGCCTGGGCTCGGGAGTCGGACGACCTGGTTTCTGATCCCGGCTCTGCAGAGTGCTTTTCTGTGTCACCTCGGCCAGGTCACTTAACTTCTCTGTGTTTCGGTTCTCCTGTTCGCCCTCCTGCTTAGACTGGGAGCCCCTTGAGGGACAAGGACTGTGTCCAATCTAATGAACCTGAATCTACCCCAGCGCTTAGAACAGTGTTTGACACACAGTTAGGGCTTAACGAATACCACACACAAAAAACCAAAAACTGAAATTTTTTGGCCACAGACTGGGTGTGGGGGCCCAAAGAGAGGGAGGAGTCGAGGAAAACGCCAAGGTTACGGGTTTGAGGGACAGAGCGGAAGGTGGTGGTGATTACAGCCCGGGCCGGGGAGTCAGAGGTCATGGGTTCAAATCCCGACTCCGCCACCTGTCAGCTGTGTGACTTTGGGCAAGTCACTTCTCTGTGCCTCAGTTAACCCATCTGTAAAATGGAGATGCAGACTGTGAGCCCCACGTGGGACAACCCCATCACCTTGCATCCTCCCCAGCGCTTAGAACGGTGCTTTGCACATAGTAAGCGCTTAACAGATACCATCGTTATTATTATTGCCACAAGGGCATAGTTGGGTGGAGGAGTTCAATTTAGAGCACGATGAGCCCGAGGCGCCAGCAGGGTGTCCGTGTATAGATGTTCCGGAGGCAGTCAGAAATGTGAGATTGCAGTGAAGGAGAGAGGTCAGGGCTAGCGAGAGAGATTTGGGAGTCGTCAGCGTAGAGGGGGTAGTTGAAGCCGTGGCGGAATGTGTGAAATGACAAGACAAAAGGACCCAGAATCGGGCCCTGGGGGACACCCACAGTTTGGGAGCGGGGAGGCAGAGGAAATGGCGGCGAAAGAGACTGAGAAGGAGCACCCAGGGAGGTGAAAGGAGAACCGAGAGAGGCCTGTATTAGAAAAAGCAAAGTTAGATAGGGTTTTCTGGAGAAGTGGATGGTCCAAAGTGGTGAAGGCAGCTCAGGAGGCAAGGAGGAGTAAGTTGGGGGTTTCGTTATTAAAACTGCTTGGCAGTTTAAAATGTCTACGTTACTGGTTGGCGGAATGCTGAATCTGTTGTACGGCGTCAGTTTTGAGACTGCTTCTAAGCTATTTTGCTTTCTGGGTGACAGTCTATTTCTATCCGACTACAGCTTGTCTTACTCTGTATTTTACACGGTGCCGATTCTGAATGCTGGAAAGGCGTGACTCGTCGTTCGGCGGGGATGAAAATTGCTTTGTGAGAAAGTCCAAAGCCTGGCAGGGGGCTAAATGTAGGGGGAAGATGCCCCTGATGATGCTGGAGTCACGTAGGTTTTGGGTCTTGCTTGGCTCCTGCTTGCTCTTCTCCTCTGTACTGAGGTAACTGTGAAACTACCTCGACTTGGAAAGGATGCACGTCATCTTGAACCTCACCTTCCAGGAAAGGAAGGCTTACCGGCTTCTTGAAAAGGTGTCTGAAAAAGAAGGATATGGTCTCACAGGTGTTCTCCATTTAAAGATAGTTATTGGCTTACTCTAGATGATTTTCAATCTATTTCTTAGTTGCCACATTCTGAGGCAACTGGCTGAAGTCCTTTCACTTTTCATTTCTCCACATTTGAACGTGTTAGAGGTCTTCCTGTGAGGCTCCACTCTCGCTTTCTGAGACCAGGCTCCCCCACTGGAGCCTGGGGTCCTGTTTAATAATGCTGTTTGTTAAGCGCTTACCACGTGCCAGGCACTGTACTAAGCGCCGGGCGCGGTAAGTAGCTATTTACAGCCATTGCAGGGACCCTCTGGGGGCTTCTACCCAGTGCGTCCTAAGGATGCCTCACGGGTTTGCTGCCTCCACCCACCCACCCGATCGAGTTCCCTGCCACTGTCGTAAGAAGCACTGGGAGCTCAGCTAACTGGCCCTGCCCTCTGAGGGGCTGCCGGCGTCCGTCGGGAGGGACCGCCTAATGCCCCGTTCCCTCCCTACGGTGGCACGGCTCTCCGGAGGGGCCAACTCACTACGTTCAGAACTCACAGGCGTTCTGTCGGGTTTAGGAACCCATCACCGGAATTAACGTGTCGTCGTCGACGATAAAGGTGCCTTGGCCAGGTGGGACCCTAAACCCCCAATAAACGCCGACTTGCCTACTGTACTTTAACCTGGCGTCCGACCCCCTGAAACGCTGCCGAGCAGTTTCTTCCCCGGTCCCCCTCGTCCACAGACGGGTCTGCCCTGAGGTTCAGCCAGCTGCTGACTTCTTCCCCTTCCAGAAGCAGGGCAGGCTCCCTTCCCCTTCCTTCCAGCCCCTGGCGATTTCGACCTGTCGGCTTCCAGCCTGCTGCCGACAATCCCTTTACTTCTTAGTTCTGGGGCTTTCTAGCACCTGTCCCTGGAATCGGCTGAGCTCCAGCTCAGGGCGTCAGGTGAGTGATTAAGCTCACCATCTAAAGGGGAGGGAGATCGGGTATTAGATCCTCATTTTGCAGACGAAAGCGAGGGCCAGAGCAGTCAAGTGACTTGCCCAATGTCACGCAGCAGGCAGGTGGTGGAGCTGGAATTGGAACTCAGGTCCCCTGACTCCCAAGCCTGTGCTCTTTCCAACAGGTCACGCTGCTGCTCTTGGGACCCACGTCTTTTCGGGGGACGGCGGGCAGCTGAACTCACTGCACCATCAGTAGTCCCGGGGGGCTCCCCTTACCCAAATTGGGACGTCACCTTACTAACGAAAGCAGTGGGGAGGGTGTTGATGGTGAATGGGGAATTTACCTGAAGGGCTGGGGAGTGCACCATACAGTTTTGCCATCATCCCCCCTTGAAGAGACTGTCGGGACCCTCATCCTGGCAGTGACAGTCAAGCGGGTCCAAACCCCGGATTAAAAATTTACCGTGGTGCAGATAGGCGGGAGAATAGTGTTTTCAGGAAATTTCAGAAAACCTGCATGCAAAGAAATTAAAAAGAGTTTCTGTTGTGTAACTGTGACTCTGACTCCAGTCTGTGGAGGAAAAGACATGCAGATGGAAGGACTGGACGACAAGTGAGTGCTTTTAAAAAGATTTACAAACGTTTAATGAAAAGACTCTGTTATGTTTTCTTTAGATTCACAGCACCTACCTGGAGAGCAATTGGCCTATTAGGGTGAGTTGTTTATATTTCTTTTGGTTGGTTCTTTTAAAAGCGTCTCATACGGTAGTCTCTGGCTAGCCATTGTGCAGCATGTATGTTCGTAGACTTTAATGAGGTCTGCTTAAAATACACTTGGGGCTTACTCTGTTAAAGTAGGCATAAGGAGAGCGAGGTTGAGACTTTGGGTGACAGAGTGAACATACATCACTGTGCTGTTAGTGTATTTAACCGCACATATTGTGTGGTTAAAATATCGTAGTGGGACGTTTTTATACAATTTATGGCCATGAAATTTTTATAACTGACAGTGGTTATAAATTTTATTTTCTTTGAACAGTTTTCGGCTATTGACAAGCTGGGACAGAATGTTGCCGTAGTTGGCAAGTTTGGTTTTGCACATTACTCTTTACTCACCAAAAAATGGAAGCTGTTTGGAAACATCACCCAGGTGGGTGCCTACTTGAGAACATAAAGCGAATCTGTTACATATCGCATCCCTCATGCAACTACGGATCTTCTATTCAAAATATATTTTCGTGTGACCGTGAAATTACACAAGGTCCTGTGGATTCAAGCCAAAGGCAAAGATGATTAAAAAGAAGCACTTGATAATAAAGCTTCTGAGGCCGTGTTTTTTATTCAGGTTTCGGTAGAACTCCCTGAAATGCACTGAAATTTCAGAAGCCACTGCGTTTAAATTGAATGTGGTCAACAAAATGAACTGCTTGAAAACTTGCCACATTCCCTGCTGCAGTCTTATATTTGTATCCTAGGCGCTGTAGATTCTATTGCAGTCATCAGTGGTTACGCTGCAGTCTGTATGTAATTGAACAAGATCTAATTTTTCATAACTGTGCAGTAGATTCTCCGCACAGTTATCCATCCTGACTATCCAAAACCAGAGCTTTGATGATGAAACAAATTTGGCCGCAGTCCTCATCAGTGACAACCAATCTCAATTTGAATTCCTCGAAAGGAACCAAAATTCCAGGTCCTGCTCCTAGCCCTATGGAGGTCATACCTATGTGGTCCAAAGTCTTGCCGTGGGCTTACTTCTCTACCAGGTGGAGAGGGAGTTGCACATGTCCGGGCATCCCGTTTTCATGATGGGATTTAAAATCTGCTAGGGTCCGCTGAAGCGTTGATGTAACTCAGTGCTTGCTCACGTAGGACTCTAAACTGCCCTTTCAAATACCTGAACGATTGACTGTAGCCACTGATTGTCTGGAATAGCTTTGGCTTCAATTAGTTTGGATGAATGGCCTTCTGTTTCAGTTGAATTAGTATAGTAAAGTACTTCTGAGTGGTTCCCTTTGACAGAGGATAGAGCGGCAATACTCTCCCTGTATCTGCTTGGAGGTTTTCTTCTCCCCGGGGTTCATTAGCGAGTGGAGCTGGCAAAATAAAAGGTTTTTCTTTCTTTTTTCAGGAGCAAAACATGATTGTGACTGGTGGATTAGCCTGGTGGAATGATTTCATTGTCCTTGCATGTTATAATTTGCATGACCGACAAGAAGAGGTAAAGCAATGTGTTTTTTTCATGTTTTGGAGATAGTAATCATATTTTTATGTTAGAACAAAAAGGAAGGAGGTGTAGAAAGTTGGAACGAAAATTCCATTCTTTGACCCAGTGATGTGTTAGAAATCACTTCACTCAATACAGTTACTGGAATTTTCTTCACAGGAAACACAGACTTCTCATTTTGGAAAGTGGAAGAGAGATCTTTTGTTATTATAGAGAACTTATCATAAAGATTTGAGGGCTCTACATTTTTGCTGTGTGATTTTTGGCTCAGGAAAGCGGAGAACTCTCTTATGGCCATAGGATGCAGGACTGCATATTTTCCCTTAATTTTGGAGTAAATCAAATTTAACTTGAGAGTTCTAAAGGAATACTCATCAACTCATATTTCCTAAACTCGATCCATTGTTTTTTCCTCACCTGTCTCCTTTTTTTTTTTTAATAAACGAGCATTGCCCGGAAAGTGTTCATTGTCCTCAGATTGTTACTTAGAGGCCTCTTTTCATTTCTTGCTTAGAAACCTACCAGGGCCCTAAATACATTCAATTTTGAAGTATCAGTTTGTCTGTGGTTGAGAACCAGCATGGCCTAGTAGAAAGAACACGGGCCTGGGAGTCAGAGGACCTGAGCTCTAAATGCTGGCTCCACCACCTGCCTGTTGCGTGACCTTGGTCAGGTCACCTTAACTTCTCTGTACCTCTGTTTCCGTAACTGCTGAATGGGGATGAAGCCCCTGTTCTCCCTCCCGCTCAGACTGTGAGACCCATGTGGGACAGGGACGGTGTCCGACTGGATTATCTTGTGTCTACCCCTGTGCTCAGTACAGGGCTTGACTCCGTTCTAGACTGTGAGCACGTTCTGGGCCGGAAAGTGTCTGTTGTTATACCGTACTCTCCCAGTCCTACTGCTTTGCACGCAGTAAGCGCTCAATGCGATCGAATGAGTGAATGAATGAATGGTCAGCACTTGAGCAAATACCGCGATCATTGTTATTAGTTCTGATTGCGTTAATAATAATCAATATGTATTTCCATATTTTTATCTAGCTGAGAGTCTACCTGCGGACATCCAACCTGGACAACGCTTTTGCTCATGTCACCAAAGTGCAGGCGGAAACACTGCTGCTTAGTATCTTCCGGGACATGATAATATTGTTTAGAGTGGATTGTTCTATATGCCTTTATAGTATTGAAAGAAGACCCGACGGGTGAGTAATGGCAGAGAAAGATAAGGTTGCCCTCCTGTTTCTACACTCTCTACATAGCTTTCGGGTTTGGGGAGGAAAGTGACACTTCTTACAGCTTCTTTAATTTGCTGTGAGCATTGGTAAAGAAAAAAAAAGTCTCATCAGTCTTCTTAAGGCAATAGCAACTCTCTCTTGGCCTGCAAAAATTAGAAATCAAATTGTCCTGCTGCCATGAACTCCCGAGGCAGGTGATCAGAAATGTGGATAAAACCCCAAGAAACAAACCCCATTCACCATTTTTACTTCTTCAGGGAAAATAATAGCCATTCGTAGTGCTGGCGTTCAAAATAAATGATTCACTTCTTTTAGGTTGTTGCCTCTGTTCTGATGTAGTACATTTTCAGGGTCCACATACTTTGCCCGTCCACTATGGAGACCCTACTACTCCATTAACTGGGATCCAAGACTCATGGGCAGAGAGACGCTTTGTAATCCATCAGGCATATTTGTTGAGTGCTTACGATATGCAGAGCCCAATACTGAACGCCTGGGAGAGCACAGCCCAACAGAGTTAATAGACATGTTCCCTGCCCGTAACACGCTTATCTGATCCAGAGCTGACTGTCCTGTGCCGTAATGTGCGAGAGAGTCTCTCAGTGACACTCACACGCCTGGAGACAGTATCGTGGTCCATATCGTCATCGTCACACCAAAGGACACCTCTGATCTGCGTCTCTTCTGTTGAACTCCAAACTCCCGTACCTTGGATTTTTGCAGTGCTACTGGGTTAATGTCTCCTGAATGTTCATGAAGTAGTGCAAGTTTTGGGCAGGCAAGACTTGTTTTTCCTCTTCAGGGGACAAAATTGGGGAAATAAATGAGACTCGCACCGTGAAATCTAAACCAGTTGTACAATACAGAATCAGAAAGGGTGTCTCTCATTTGCCCAAATTTCTTCCTGCTCTGAATCCCATCGATATTAAAAAAAAAAAATTCCTTCTCCATCTCACTACTTCCCCATCTCCCCTATTTAGTAGTAATAGTACCGGTATTCATTAAGTAATTACTGGATGCGTTACTGTACTAAGCACCGGGAAATAAGACGCAGAAGAGAATTAGGCACGGGCCCTGTGCAGTGAGCAGTTCCCTACCTTTTCCTATCTTCTCGTTCCCCTTCTCCCTTTACTCTCACACCATTACTCTCTCACCAGTCAGTCAGTATTATTCCTGGAGCACTAGACACCTGTTATCACAGGGGCAGTGGAGGGCAGTGCTCTTTTTTCCCTGCAAATTGGCCCTGGGAGAAGGCGCTGTAAGTATGAAGCGTAGTGAATGGGGTGAACGTAAATCCAATCTTTGCCCCGGGAACAGCGACCCTCCAGACATCGTCTGGGTGGTCGGGTCCCTAGCCTGCAAGGCCAGAACAACTACGGTCCAAGCCCTGTGTCTTCAGAGGCCCCCACTGGGCATTTTCTTGATTGCACTGAGGTGGATGAGGCCAGGCAGCTCACGGACTTTCCTTGCTTTTCCTCGTGCCGCCGCTCTCTTACCTGACTCTAAGCCAAAGGTGCGCCACCCCAGTCCACTCCCAGCCAAGCAGTCGGTGCACAGCTGTCACCTCTTGAGCCAGTTTGGAGGACGGCGACGCTGTGTGGAAGTAAAGAGATCTCCGCTCCTCCGTCCCCTGCCCCCTCCTCTCTAGTCCACCCCGGATGGGTGCCCCATCCAACCCGATTCCTGGGTCCCCCAAACCCTTAATTCAGATCCACCTTCCTGGCCTTCCCCCACTACCAGGGAATGATTCCGTTCCACGGGCAGCAACTTGTTGCCGAATTAACGGCGCTACTGCAAATTGGAAAATGGCCCGTTGCCTGTAATGTTGCCTTTTTTTTGTTTGTTTTCCTTGCAGTCCGACTACGACTGCCAGTATTCAGGTTCTCCAGGAGGTGTCCATGTCTCGCTACATTCCTCACCCGTTCCTGGTAGTGTCTGTTACTCTGACATCAGTGAGAACAGAGACCGGAATCACCTTAAAGATGCCGCAGCAGGTACAATAAGAGCTGTCTTGATTTTCAGCTGTGTCTGGGCGGGATTTCGGAAGCCACGGGATTTTACTGAGTGTCGACAGAAATAATGCCTGATGCGATTGCATTTTATGCATTTCAAAATAGTGACGCAGGGATGTGTTTCCCAATGAGAAAAATCATCCACCTGAACCGTGGGGTCAAATTTAGTTTTCTCTGTCATAGAATCATAGACCTGGAAAGGTTTTCGTCCACCGCCTGTTCTCCTCTCTTCCTTCCACACCCCGACCCCAGGCGGGAGATTGACTAAGCTAGCCAAGACCGGCAGTTGTGAATTATTTTTAAAGCTATCCAAAGATACAAGCTTCACAGTCTCCCTCGGGAGGTCGTGGCACCTATTGGGTGGCCGGTATTCTACTAAGCGCCTGGGAGAGTACGAGAGAAGGAAGACAGGTTCCCGGCCCATGAGGAGCTCACAGTTTAATGGGAGAAGTCGGGCCAAAATTATGTACAAGTAATACCGTTAGGAAGCTGTAACAGAAAGTAGTTGGACAACATTGGATGAAAGTGTAGAATAAATAATGGAATAGACCGATGAGAATTCAAAGAAAAATCCAAAAGTGCCAAGGTTAAACGTTTCAGGGTTATATCAACTGGATGATGAAGAAATTCTTCTTCACGTCTAGCCAAGATCTCTCCTGATGTAATTTAAACCTGTTTCCTTGTGTTCTATTTTTGAAAAAAATTGGCCAGAATTCCTCTCGTGTAAAACTTGATTCAGTCATATTTATCGAGCGCTTACTGTGTGCAGAGCACTGTACTAAGTGCTAGGGAGAGTACAGAATGGCAATAAACAGAAATATTCCCTGCCCACAGTGAAGTTACAGTCTAGAAGCGGGGAGACAGACATCAGTACAAATGAATAAATTACATTTTTGTACCTAAGTCCTGTGGGGCTGGGAGAGAGTAAAGTCACCCCTTAACCTTTTTTTCCTTCCAGGTTAAAATCCTTACTTTTTAAATGTCTCCTTATAGATCCCGATTTACCTTCTGTTTAAGTATTTTCATTGGTTTTTTGTTGTAGTAGTATTTATTAAGCACCTTTGTGCGGAGCGCTGTGCTAAGCATGGAGAAAGAATACACAGGTGAGGATTAGACGGGGTTCTTGGCCCTCAAGAGGCTCACAGTCCAAGAATAAAGGAGAAGAGGGAGAGGCGATGAACACAAAAGGAAAAAATAATACAGTAAGACACAAAATCAACATAAAAGACAAGGACTGTCTGCATTTTCTCTGCTTCCCTTTTGGTGTTAACAAAAAAAAAGCATGTACTAATATTAGTATGTATTAAGTGCCCATAGTATTAGGGATTCCTGGGTGTCAATACTGAGGAAAATAAATGATTAAAAATGGAAGCCACGGGGAGCATTGAAAGTGAAATTCGGCTTGCTCTGACTCTGGCCAGCAAGAGGTTTTATAATGCAAAGTTGTGAGGAAGATAAGCCGGCGGATTCAGTCGATTCGTCTTTTCCATTTCTAACGTCGGCACCCGATCGACGCTTGCTCACGTATCCATTCGGATCCGTTTTTTCACTCGCCAAAGGGCCGTCGGGTAGCTTCCTCTAAGACACTGCAGAAGCTATCGTGTTGTCATTTGAGGACTGCAGTAGTAATGATCTGCTTCTCCACGTGTCCATGGTTACGGGCAGTTTTTACTTTCAGTTTGAATGCTTCGCCCTCTAGTTTCAGAAGGTCAGCCGTCTCTCGGGGGTTTGAGAGCTTTTGTCATCTGATTTTGTAGCACTGCTTCCCGACATCCTGATCTTTGACTGGACTGATCTTTGACTGGAATTTCTGACAGATGAGGATAAGGAATTTTCAAAGGTCAGCCCAAAATTGAGGCATCCTAAAATGCGGTACCATTTTCCTTTCCTTCGGAGGGCCCGTTTAGTTGTTTACAGTTAAGTAAATAGCACCCGTTTACAGCAAGTTCGTTCACCTCTGGGCACAGTCCAAGATTCGAATAAAAACGAAACTACTTGAAAGCTATTCTAGACCCCTTCTGCGCTGTAAAACCCTCCACTATTTTCTCAAAATTGCACCCGGAGAAGAAATGCTTTTGTGCCGGAACACATCAGTTTAGTGTGAAGATTGGGATCGAGCGTATCGGGCACACACCATTCTCTCTAAACCGTGGGCTTTTAGTGCGCGCTCCGGATAGAACACGGTTATGAGTACGGGGACGTTCTTCCGGGGAGGGGCATCCGGGTAGATCGCGGTGTTGGTCGTGCCCAGGTGCACAGAGCTCACCGAGAGCACGTGCACTGGAATGCAAGTTTTTCTAAACACCAGGTCTGCCAGAAATGTGACCCTCGCGTTATTGGAGAACTGAGGGTATTAGCGTCGGGCAGACGAGCTCTCACCCTCCAGCTAGACCACAGCGAGCGGGGAGGAGCCGGATCTTATCAGCCCCACGTCCCACGCGTATTCCAGGTTCAAATGAGAGCGACTCCTCGGAGAGCAGGTCCTAAAAGATTAACGTTTGACCAAGAGCTGACTGGCCCAGGTACTTGGGAAAAGTGAGCTGACGCTAAGCATTTCAGTAATGGAGAGTTCTGTCTCCATACTAAAGAACAAAATGTCTGCTGCCAGTGCTAAATGAGGGAGGACTGCATTTCACCGATCAATCGGTGATATTTCTTGAGGGCTTACTCTGTGCAGAGCACTGGACCGAGGGCTTGGGAAAATCCAGTGCGGCCGCTAGACGCGATCCCTACCTTCAAGGATCTTACTGTCTAATGGGGGAAATCAGATATTAAAATACATTAGAGGTAATGGAAGCAACCGAGTGTTAGGGTCCATACCGTAAGTGATGTGGGGGTAGAGGTGGGGTGCGTCTCCAGGTGCTCTGTGCTCAGTATCCACCGTGGTTGGAACATCGTCGCGATCTTTATTCACCGAGAGCACGTGACGCGTATCACCGCCAAGTCTGGCGGGATAGTATGCTGACCCGAGCACGCGTACCCACACAGAAAATACGAAGCGATTTAAACAATGCTCGAGTGGCTCAGAAGCGTAAGAATCGGCCAGTCCTGCCCCCGTTGGAGTGGGATCCATCACCCATGGGTGGAAAATTCCTAATTTAGAGGCGTGAGCATCCGAAAAAGTTCGTGAGCTCTTTTGACTAAGATAAATCAGGATTCCCGGGAATTCGTGAGACGGTAGTGTGCGTTTTTCACCCCAGAAGCAGCGTGGCTCAGTGGAAAGAGCCCGGGCCTGGGAGTCGGAGGTCATGGGTTCGAATCCCGGCTCTGCCACCTGTCAGCTGTGTGACTGTGGGCAAGTTACTCAACTTCTCTGTGCCTCAGTTCCCTCATCTGTAAAATGGGGGTGAAGACCGTGAGCCTCACGTGGGACAACCTCATTGCCCTCTATCTAGCCCAGCGTTTAGAACAGTGCTCTGCACATAGTAGGCGCTTAACAAATACCAACATTATTAAGTGCTTTTCCTTGTTTTCAATGAATGTCGAAGTTAGATTTATAAATGCTTCTCGTCCTGAGGATCATCTTTCCAAAGGCACCGTTCAGAAGTGTATATTTGAGCGTGGCGCCCTTGAAGAAAGTACACCCGATTTTTAGATAGTTAAAATCATTCTTTAACAGCGTGTGCATCTTCAGAGCCTCCCAGCTTGGCAACTCAGTCAGTGCCTCAGAAAAACAACCCAGGCGTGAGAAGCAGGAAGACTTCATTCAGAAGCTCGGTTTCTCGGCCCAAGGTTTTCTGGCATCTCTGGCACCTCCGGAGTCAGAGCACGGAAATCAGCACGTGCCTGAGTGCCTCAAGGAAACCCAGGTGGTTCTGTTGGAAATCAGCCAGCTGGGCTTCAGAAATGGCCACACGCCACCTCTCTTCCTGTTGGCTTTCGGTTTGCGTTGTGTGCGAATGCGCTCGACTGGATGTCTTTGCTCCAAGCAGGTGTTCATCTTCTCATAGCTGAATGGCTTTGGAGAGCAGAAGCCAACCCTAATGTGGGTAGATGTGGTTGAAACCACTGCTGATGTACAGGGTTGACTGGAATCTTCATGGGCCTATCAGTCCTTAAAAACTGTTTGTAAGGCTGCCTCAGGCTTTAGATTGCATACCTCCCTCACCCCTCAAAGGGACTCTTTGCATTTTGATTACCGCCCGAAAGGCATAGCTGCTTCTCAGTGATCTGGCCTTTGCTCTTGAGCAGGCAGCTAATGAAGCTTTCCTGAGTTCAGACCAAACCACTTTTCCCCGACCATGACCGTCCATTAAAGCGGCTGACTTGCTTTTGAGTTAGGAGGGGGAGTTTTCTTCCCGTGGAAGTTTATTTTCTTTGATGGCTACATCAGAGCCTTGAATACCCTCTGGTACAAGTGAATTTCCCAAAAGAAATTCAGAAAATGGAATCGGTCAGTCGTATTTTGGTGGGGGGCGGCCTAGCGAACCGAGTGCGCGTACCGATCGATCCCTGCCCCCTGGAAGTTTACAGTCAAGTGAAAAAAAGAGGGTGCAAACCGGATATTTAGTTGACTGAGTGAGAAGCAGCCTGTAGTGGGTAGAGCACGGGCCTGGGAGTCGGCAGGGCCTGGGTTCTGATCCCGGCTCTGCCACTTGTCTGCTCTGTGACCTTGGGCAAGTCACTTTGCCTCTCTGGGCCTCAGTTACCCCATCTGTAAAATGGGGATTGAGACCGTGAGCCCCATGTGGGACAGAGACTGTGTCCAACCCTAGTGCTTAGTACAGTGCCTGGCACATAGTAAGCGTTCAACAGATACCATAAAAAAGTTGCTTAAGTGAACCTGACATATTGACTCTCTAAGTCACAAACTGAACTGGTTGGATATCTCCAAATCCCACCCGTGTTTATTTCTTCTAGGCCTGTGACGCCGAAAGCATTATGCTAAATCTGGCAGGACAGCTCATCATGGTGCAGAGAGATAGGTCTGGCCCTCAGATCCGGGAGAAGGACAGCAACCCAAATCAAAGGAAGCTTGTGAGTAAATGCCCATGGGATGGAACCGTTGTTTCCGATCACCTGAAATCCCCCAGACCGTAAACTCGTTACGGGCGGGGACGTGTCCGCTAATTCTGTTGTGCCGTACTCTCCCAAGCGTTTGGTACAGCGCTCTCCACGTAGTTAGCGCTCAATAAATGCCAGCGTTTGACTGTGGCCCCCGCGATCCCCCCAGAGGACTTCCGTTAAAATCACGAGGCAGCGCGGCCCTGCCGTTTGGGCCGGGAGATGGGCCGCGGGGCCGCTCCACCCCTGTCTGAACCTAACCCCGGAGCCGGCGAGCTGTCAGCACCGCCCCTGGGCTGACCCGACCTTACGCAGGACCTCATCTGGGAACACACGCTTCTCAGTTCAGTCCTCGGTCGGGAGCTATTCAAGCAGTGGTGTTCGATCCCGGTTCCACCTGGAGAAGTTTCAGCTGGCGGGACGAGTGAGTGGCCGTCTCCGGAGAGGGGAGTTGAGCATCTTCAGGTTCCGGGGAAACTCCTTTTAAGCATTTCTCCGGCTCTGTGGTAATCGCAACGAAGCGTCACCTGGGAGGAGCCGAGCAAGTTATTTTTGCAGCGGAGCTCCAGCGGGGAGTCCGAGATCAGTTGAATCACCGGAACCGTGGAGATCGTATCGCCCGTTTCGAAAAGGGGGCCGGGGGAGCCGGGGCGGGGGGTCGGCCGGCGCCCTGCCACCCGGCGCCCCCCCACCCCCGACCGAGGCACCGAATGCCGCCAGCCTGTCGCCTCCCGTGGGTGGTTACCGGGCTCGGTCGGGAAAGAGACGGAAGCGGGACCCGGGTGGCGTCGAGGAGGGCGAATTCCGATTTTTTTCCCCATCGGTTCTTCTTTTCTCCTTCCTCAGCTCCCGTTCTGTGCTCCTGTAGTGCTGGCCCAAAGCGTCGAAAATGTCTGGACCACCTGCCGGGCCAACAAACAGAAACGCCACCTGCTGGAGGCGCTGTGGCTGAGCTGCGGCGGGGCGGGAATGAAAGTCTGGCTCCCTCTGTTCCCCAGGGACTACCGCAAGCCGCATTCCTTCCTGTCAAGACGGATCATGCTGCCTTTCCACATCAACATCTACCCCTTGGCCGTCCTGTTCGAGGATGCCTTGGTCCTGGGTGCTGTCAATGACACTCTGCTTTACGACTGTTTGTACACTCACAGCAGTGCTAGGGAACACTTGGAGGTCCTCTTCCCTTTCTGTGTCGTAGAGAGGACCTCCCAGATCTACCTCCATCACATTCTCCGCCAGCTTTTGGTCAGGAACCTGGGCGAGCAAGCCCTGCTCTTGGCCCACTCCTGTGCCGCATTACCGTACTTCCCTCACGTGCTGGAGCTGATGCTCCACGAAGTGCTGGAAGAAGAAGCTACCTCGCGGGAGCCCATTCCCGACCCTCTGCTTCCCACCGTGGCAAAGTTCATCACCGAGTTCCCCCTCTTCTTGCAGACGGTTGTCCACTGTGCCAGGAAGACCGAGTACGCCCTGTGGAATTATCTTTTTGCCGCTGTAGGGAACCCCAAGGATTTGTTCGAGGAGTGCCTGATGGCCCAGGATTTGGACACAGCCGCCTCGTACCTTATCATCTTGCAGGTACTGCTTGTGTTCCACGGGTTTCGGGGGGGCGGGGGGCGGTGGGCGGCGGCCCACCGGTAGAACTCGGAGCAAGAGGCGGCTGGGGACGGACGCCCCCACCGTAGGGACCGGCCGGATCCCGGGACCGGAGGGGACCCACTTCCCGAATGCCCGTACCCCCCGGGCTGGATGGTGGAGACTTGTGGTTGGAGGCGGCTCCGAGGAAACCGTTGGAGCCTGGGCACTCGAGTCACTTGGTGGCGAACTGAGGCGCCCCTCTCCGTTGCGGCACTTCCCGTGAATGGGCTCGTCGCGTAGGGCCTGGGATCGTTCGATTATCGCCGGGTCCTTTCAGGTTATTTCTGAGACCCTTTCTTTTTCGAACGAAAGCGAAACACGTGTGGGTATGCGGACCGTTCGGCGATCTCTACCAGCCTGGCGGGTAGAGCCTTATGTCGACCGAGTTTCTGGGCCGCCGTTCGGGAGTCCCCGGGTGGGACGGGGACCGGGTCTGACCCGATCCTCTTGTGTCGACCGCAGCGCGCTTAACAGATGCCCCGATTATTGCTATTATTAATAGAGTCCCAGGAGTACAGGCCCGTACCTGACCTGAAACCCAGTCGGACCCAATGGAGAAAAGTGGGCTGAGAACGGTGGCAGTTTGGGGGTTCCAGCCCTCTCGTCTGACCAGCTGGCCCAGTGAGGGCTTTCAGACAGGGTTACGAGGAGAGAGATGGGGTGTTGGGGGGAGAGAGGCTGCCAGTCCGGGTCAGAGGAGGAAGAGGAGGAGACGGCGGCGGCGGCGGCGGCTGTCAGCCTCCACTTCGGCAACCGAAGCAACGGTAGCCGCTGCTACTGCTGAGGTCTGAGCGACCCTCGTTAGGGCCACACCTCAAGCGAGGTTTCCGGCAAGCCGGACCTCCGTGCTTCCGACCGCGCCAGAGACTCCCCCTCGTTGGCTGCCCCGGCAAGGGCCGGTAGAAGCCCGGCGGCTGCTGGAACCTCCCCAGGTGGTGGTGGTGGTGGTGGTGGTGACGGTCGGCGGCCCTGGCTCCGGGTGAACCGGTCCGCCCTGGATCAGATCGCCACCTCCGCCGCTGGGCTCTGGGGAGGGATGGCCGCCGCCTCGACGTCTTGCGGGAACCGTCTCGATCCGGTTCACGGATCTGCCCGGATCACTGAGCCAAAGCTGTGGCGGAATCGGGGTGAGGGGAATTGGAGGTGGTGGCCGAGGTTGGTCCATTCTGTTCTTTTTGTTTCCCCTTTCCCCTCCCTCTTGCTCTTTCTCCTCAGTCAGTCAGTCCTATTTATTGAGCACTTATTGTGTACGGAGCTCTGTACTAAGCGCTTGGGAGAATGCAATATAACAGGCACATTCTCCGCCCATAATGAGCTTACAGCCTTCCGGCTCACGCCTGCCCACCTTCTCCTCTCCCCACTGTTTTTCCTTCTCATTCATTCATCCCATCATATCTTTTGAGCGCTCACTGTGTACAGAGCACTGTTCCAAGCTCTGGGGAGAGTACAAAACAACAATAAACAGTGACATTCCCTGCCCCCAACGAGCTTACGGTCTAGAGCGGGGGTGGGGGGGGGAGACAGACATCGATACAAATAAATAAAATGACAGATACGTACGTAAGTGCCGTGGGCCTGGGAGCGGAGGGGAGAGCAAAGGGAGCAAGTCGGGGCGACTCAGAAGGGAGTGGGAGATGAGGAAAAGTGGGGCTCGTGGTCTGGGAAGGTCTCTTGGAGGAGATGGGCCTTCAGTAAGCGGGGGAGAGTAATTGCCTGTGGGATTCGAGGAGGGAGGAGGTTCCGGGCCAGAGGCAGGATGTGGGCCCGGGGTCGGCGGCGAGACAAGAGAGTCGGAGGCACGGTGAGAAGGTTAGCGCCGCCGCGGCCACTGCCGCCCAGATCCCTCTGGGTCTTCCCCCGTACTACCCATGAGACCAGATTTCTGGTCGGGCCTCCCGGGTGGGGGCAAGCGGAACCGGGCGGGCGGGGGGCAGCGGGCTGATGTCGATGTGCTTGGGTGCCGGGGTGGGGGGGGCGCGCACCCCGATTCCAGCAAGCGAGCGGGGACTCTCCGCCCGTGCTGCTTCTCACACACCTGCAATGGTGTACAATACCCGTTAAGGATGCCAGGAGCCTCTGCCTCGACCCCTGCTCTCCGCCCCGCGTCTCGCTCTCCTAAGCGGCCCTCGGAAAATGGCCTCTCTCCGCAACTAGCCTTGGGTTTGGCACCGGCAGAGCGGAGGCTCCACCTAGTGGTGGCAGGGGGTTTGGGGGGTTGTTGTTGGTTGGGGGGGGGGTTTCCCTTAAAGTCGCTAACGGTTCGGTTGAACTTTCCGTAGTCAGATGTCGAGGATCCCAAGTATAGGGAAATGAACCAGACCCCGTGAGTCACGGTCATGATTTCTTAGGTAGACCCTAGTAGGATTCGACTCCTTGAGAAACATCCTTAAGATCGATTAGCTCTTCGGCAGTTTTGTCTCTGTTTTAAAGAAACGTTAGATTTCGAAACCCTCAGACCGGGGCTTTTTAAAAGAGGCGAAGGGTCGCGATCGAGATCTGGTTTAAGGGGCAGTCCCCGGAGTCCGACGAGCCTGCAGAACCTGAAGCGGTCGGTGTCGAGCGGTGCCGAAGTCCTAAGGGCCGCTGCGGCCCGACTGCGGGGAGAGACCAGGGGAGTTCAGCGGACTTCGGGTCGGCTCCGAGACGGAGAGTCGACGGCACTCTCTCCGGAAAGTCTTCGTGTGGGATGGTAGGGTTGGGCGGCGGCTGAGGTGTGGGAGTTGAAATAGGTATGCTGGGAAAAAAACCAAAGAAATTAAACTCTGGCCCCCACATTGGAAGTTGGAGGACTGGGCTTGAGAGAGAGGAGAGTGGGAGAAGGGAGCGTCAGGCAGGGCTGTGATTCACTTTGCCGCCCCTCGCTCTAGTAGAGGGCATTTGGGTGGGGATCGTCTCTATCTGTTACCGAATTGTACTTTCCAAGCGCTCAGTCCAGTGCTCTGCACGTGGTAAGCGCTCAAGAAATACGATTGAATGAACGAGTGGTGGCAACGGGAGGCTCCCTCGGGATGGTGGAGCCGAGAGAAGGCGGGCACCGGCTGATACCGGGACCGTCTCCTCCTCTCCCCTTGGGGCTGTTGCAGCTCATTAGTGTCAGTTTTCTCCAGTGGGAGTTTGTATTTATCACAAGTTGGCTAAATTGAGACTAGAAACAGATTTTAGAACTGTAAACTGTCGAGTTTATTGCATTGAAAGATACCTGTCGGTGATCGTTATCATTAATATTATTATCACAGTACTGATGATGATAATACTGCACTCACTCCCCCGGAGAACTCATTTGCTCCCGCGGCTCCAACTACTGTCTCTGTGCAGATGGTGCCCAGATCTGTCTCTCGCGTTTCCTCCTGCCTTCAGCACATCTCGACTTGGCCGTCTCCCCGACACCTCAAACTTAACCTGTCCAGAACAGAACCCCTCATCTTCCCACTCAAATCCTGCCCTCCCCCTCGTCTCTTCCCATCACTGTAGACGGCACCACGGTCCTCCCTGTCTCACAACCCCGTAATCACGGCATCGCCCTTGACTCGTGTCATTGGAGCCGCATGTTCAGTCTGTCACCGAACCCTGTCGGTTCTACCTGTGAATACTGCTAAAATCCCTCCAAATAGCTACCACGCCGATCCAGCCACTAGTCCTATCCCACCTTGACTTGCGTCGGCCTCCTCACTGACCTCCCTGCCTCCTGTCTCTCCCCGCTCCGGTCCTGTGTTTACGCTACTGCCCGGATCATTTTTTTAAAAACACTGCTGAGTACGTGTCTCCCTTCTTCTCATAAACCTCCAACGATTGCCTATCCCCTCCCACGCCAAACAGAAACACCACACTGTTGGCTAAAAGACAGTCGATCGGCTCTCCCCCCTCCTACCTTTCCTCGCTGATCTCCCACCTACCATGCACACTCCGCTTTTTAATGCCCAGCCACTCGCTATACCACGATCTCATCTCTCTCGCCGTTACGGTCCTCCCTGTGGCGTGGAACTTCTCCCCTTCCTATCTGTCGTTCTTCCCACCTTCAAAGCCTTTCTGAAATCACATCTCCTCCAAGAGGCCTACTCTAAACCCTCATGTCCCCTACTTTCTCTCCCCTCTGCGATACCTGTGCAGAGCGTGTGGTATTTATTGAACGCTTACTGAGTGCACGTAATGGTCGCGGCCCACAAAGAGCTTATAGTCTTCGGGGGAGGCAGATATTAAAATGAATTACAGATGGGGAAACATGCAGATAAGTGCTGGGGGGCTGGGGGGAACGTCAAATTGCTTAAGGGGTACACAGCCAAGTGTGTAGGATCTCTACCACTCTGTGTTCGCTCCACCCTTAACCCCACAGCACTTATGCACATATCCTAAAACTCTGCCATTTCTCCTATCTGTAATTTATTTTAATGTTCATCTCCCCTTCTAGACTGTAAGTTCCTTGGGCAGAGGTCTTGTCTACCAGTTCTTATTGTACGGTAATTTTCCCAAGCCTCTGCCCTCAGTAAATACCATTGATTGATTGATGATGATAACGGTATTTGCTAAATGCTAGGGTTGAGTCAAGATAATCCTTGCCCCACACTGGATTCACATTCTAAGAGGAAGGGAGAACAGGTATTTAGTGGAAAGAGCCCAGGCTTGGGAGTCAGAGGTCGTGGGTTCTAATTCCGGCTCTGCCACTTAGCTGTGTGACTTTGGGCAAGTCACTTAACTTCACTGGGCTTCAGTTATCTCATCTGTAAAATGGGGATTAAGACGTCTCATAAACCTTGTATCTACCCCAGTGCTTAGAACAGTGCTTGGCCCATAATAAGCGCTTAACAAATACCGTTGTTATTATTTTATATTTATCCCCATTTTACTGGCACAGAGAAGTTATGTGAATTGCCCAAAGTCAAACAGCAGGCCGGTGGCAAAGCCAGGATTAGAGCCCCAGTTCTCATGACTCCTAGGTCTGTGCTCTTTCCACTAGACTGTACCGCCCAACTACTTTAATTCTGTAATCCTGCAGCTGGTTCTGGATTTGTGTCTGACCGGACTATCCTGTATTTACTCCAACACTTATAAGGCGCCGGGCACGTAATAAGCACCTCACAAATACCACGATAATAATTATTATTATTCATAATATAAAATATGCCATTTTAATATCTAAAAATTGGGGATTCAAATTCATTTTCTTCAAGAACTTCATGTGAAAGTTAAAAAAGTGTAATTTTTCATAGAACGATCATTCTATTCCTGTTCATTCAACTACAGAAGTTAAAGGTGAAAGTTGGGCCTATTAGAGTTCTTATTTTCACTCGGATTGGCAGAACACAATCCCAGGAGGAGCTAGTTTGTTTCTTCATAGGACCAGAACTGGATTTTTCGTGTTTTGGTTTTTTTTTTAAATACGGTAGTTGTTAAGCACTTACCAGGTGCCGAGCGCTGTTCTGGGCACTGGGGTGGATACAAGTTAATTAGGTTGGACACAGACCCTGTCCCACTTAGGGCTCACAGTCTAAGAGGAGGGAGGCTAGGTATTTCTCTTCTGAATGAAACTTTTTTTTTTTTACAGTAACGCTTCGAACATATCGTGAGGGAAGATACACTAAGGGCCAACATCTCACATTCATCCAAGAGCATTTATATGACTGAAGTTTTAACTTCTGCAAGGATTTGCAGTACAAACTATTCAAAGTCATTTAAAAGAATGTGTTAAAAATATGCCCAGCACCTCGGTATGACTGTCCTAAGACATGCTGCTTTGTACTGCTCTCCAGGACTCTTTCCAAAAATTAAATTTAGATTTTTAAATGTCTTAAATGTAATTCTCAGTTGTGAAAACAAACAAACCCCCCCCCAAACCCCAATTTTATACATTAAACCTAGGCTATTTGGATTTGTGAATGTGTGTGTGTGTGTTTTCATACAGGCTCCATTCAAAAGCATGCTTCATTAAGTGGAGGTCAGATTTAAATGGTTATTTCATAAAATAAAATAATAAATTCGAATCATCTAGAAAGAAATTTTCAGTGAGGCCTCCCATTTGCCAAATGTTAAATTTCTTCCTTCGTGCTAACCTTTCGACTCTCTCTCCCTCTTCCCTCCTGTACTGATGTAGCTACCTGATATGGAGTCGTGATATGAAAAGGGATATGTTTTACGACATGAGACAAATTTTGGCTTAGCCCGGATTGATGCGGTGGTATTCGAGTGAGACAATTCCCGGTTCTTCTTCAACCTTTTCTGTTGTTTGTAGAATATGGAGGTTCCAGCGGTCAGTAGACAGCATGCCACCCTCCTGTTCAACACAGCTCTGGAGCAGGGCAAGTGGGATCTGTGTCGACACATGATTAGGTTTCTGAAAGCCATCGGCTCTGGAGAGTCTGACACCCCTCCGTCTACACCTCCAACTCAGGTAAGGAGCAACACTCCAAGCCCTGGCATCATCCCCTGAAATTAGATTCTTTTTCTCTGATGATAACACATCTCACCCATTCTCTCTCCCGCCGTTCCCCCTAGGAACCCAGTTCAAGTGGTGGTTTTGAGTTCTTCCGAAATCGCAGCATTAGTTTATCCCAGTCAGCTGAGAACCTTCCTGCTAGCAAATTCAGTCTTCAGAAAACGCTAAGTATGCCATCTGGCCCTTCTGGAAAAAGGTAAAAGAAATGGGCAAACACGAGGAAACGACTGTTGCTAAAATCCTGACCAGAGTATCGTTTCAGCTCCTCCCAGCCGTTGAATCCATGTTATTTAATGTACTTTGTCGTTTCAGATAATAGTAATGGTATTTATTAGGTTCTTATTGAGTGCAGAGCACTGTGCTAAGCTCTGGGAGAAAAACAAGTGGGAATTAGACACGGTCCCTGTCTTGCGGGGGGGCTCACAGTCTAAAGGATGTGATGTGTATGCAACCCACATTGTCTTTGAAGATATGTTTTGACTCCAACCCCCTGAAACAAATAGCCTACACAGTAAGCATGCTTCCCTCCATCATCTGAGGCTCTGATCCTCCGCTTTCCCCTTACTCCCCATTTTTACCCCTCTACTTCCCGGAGTGATTCGTGATACCTGGGGTGATGGCGGTCGTGGATCACACGGGATCAAATCAACGCAGAAATAATCCCCAGACCTCACTTTTAGCCAACTTCAACTTCCCTCCCCAACCAGTGCTGCCGATGAACTTCTCTGTTACTTGAGTTTCATACACCCGGGCCTCCCACTGACCGCCCTCTGGCGAACCAGCTGGAAGACTCACAGCAGGGAGGAAAAGTAAAAGGAATCGGATAATCCACAAATTTGTTCATTCAGTCCTATTTATTTATGTGTGCAGAGCACTGTACTAAGCACTTGGAAAGTACGGTTCAGCAACAGAGAGACACGATCCCTGCCCGCACCGGCCTCACAGTCTCAGCGCTCACCAAAATAGCTTTATATAGATCCCCAGATGGTTCTTTCCCCTTGGTTTTCATTTTTACGGAAGCGGTCCGGGCACCTTGTCTCTTCCGTGGCAGAATTTAAACTTTACTTGTTTTCGTTTCTCTTAAGGCCAGCACCCGAGATGGCTTCTGACCAACTTTTCCTCCCACCTCTCCGACCCCATTCCCATCCTTGCCCTTTCCCGTCTTCTTAGACAGGCTCCGTTTCTTCCGCGTAACAGTCAGATCTCTCTCTCCTCCTCCATCCACCCAGTCTTTGGTCTCAGCTCTACCCTAACTTTCACCTCCCCTGCTTGTCTGTTTCCTGTGATCTTCTCAAATACTTCACCCACTCACAATCCCCGTTATCTCCCACGCTGTTCTTTGAAAGAGCTTCCCGCTTAGAAGAGGGAGGGGGGGAAGTGACTTAATTTCAGTACCGTTCTGCCTGTGCTTCTCTGAGCCGTCCTCCCTTCGGCGGTCCCTCCGGCGAAGGGATTCTTATAGATGGGTGTTTTGTCTAAAATTGGCCCGCGAGGTACACTGCGCCTGGCCATCTGCAGGTCATGTGTTTCCAAGGAGCCTCTAAGAGCGTTATAATGGTCAGAGAGCTGTCGTAATGTGCTATCTTTAGTATCTATAAAATTAACTGTTGAGTTCACGTGAGAATGAAGGCCCTGCAGAATATTCAGTCTTCATTTTTTAGTTCAACTGATTTAGATCAGGAAGGTTTACGGGGTGGCCTTAAGCCTTTGTTGCCCGACGGAGCAGGCCGCACAGGAGCAAGGTGGTGCGTTTGTTATCCCTTTCGGCGACAGACGTCCCCAGGATTGCCGGCGTTGTGCATCTTTGAGAAGCAGCGTGGCTCAGTGGAAAGAGCACGGGCTTTGGAGTCAGGGCTCATGAGTTCAAATCCCAGCTCTGCCACTTGTCGGCTGTGTGACTGTGGGCGAGTCACTTAACTTCTCTGTGCCTCAGTTCCCTCATCTGTAAAATGGGGATTAAGACTGTGAGCCCCACGTGGGACAACCTGATTCCCCTACGTCTACCCCAGCGCTTAGAACAGTGCTCGGCACATAGTAAGCGCTTAACAAATACCAACATTATTATTATTATTATCTTTGACGGGTTTGTGGGAAGGAATTTTGGCCACTGAGAGCTCCAAGTAGTAGTACGGTGGGTCGATGTAGTGCGGTACCACGCACTGGCTCTCTAAAATGACTCACGTGAAAAGATCAACCTTCCGGTCCAGGTTTGAGGGTGAGACCCGCCTGACGTTAGGGTCCTCCAGAATGCTGGGAATGGACACTGAAGCTGGGGCTTTCTGAACACGGGGCCTTCTGAGCACGGGGGCAAGACGATGCATTTTTTTTTTTTTTTAGCCTCTTCCCGACATCCTCGTGAGATCGGTCAGTGGCTAGGCCGTAGTGTCTCCCTTGTATAGATGAGAGAGCAGAGTCAGAGGTAAAACGATTTGCCCAGTGTCACACAGTGAGTCAGTGTGGGCCAGTCAGCACTTCAAACCCAGGTCTCCAGCCTGGTGCTCTTTTGCTCTGTATAGAGTTAAGCTCCTAGGCCTGGAGAGGAATGGACTGCGGAAAAATGTGAAAATGTCTCAGTAAATCATGCCGCCCTTTAGGTGGAGCAAAGACAGTGACTGTGCTGAGAACCTGTATATTGACATGATGCTTTGGAGACACGCCCGGCGCCTCCTGGAAGAAGTCCGGCTGAAGGACCTCGGGTGTTTTGCGGCCCAGCTGGGCTTTGAGCTGATTGGCTGGCTGTGTAAAGAGCGCACTAGAGCTGCCCGGGTGGAGGATTTTGTGATTGCTCTGAAAAGACTCCACAAAGATTTCCTCTGGCCGTTTCCAGTCATTCCAGTTTCCTCCATCAATTCTCCTTTCAAGAATGGGAAATCCCGGACAGGTAATGTGACATCTTGGTCAGTTATGGAGAGTAGTGATTTTGATGGGGAGCGTGTGCCAACCCTCCCTCCCCCCCACCATTCTGCCGGAAGATATTTTGAGCCTTTCACTTTAAGCTCTTTCCCAAGCCCAGGTCGTAGAGGTAGATGACCTTTGGGACATTTTCCCCAAGGACAAAACTGGAATGCTAGCGACTCGTCCGAGGGCAGGGCTGAAATAGAAGTAGCCCTGGTTGGTAGCCAGCTCAGCAGAAGATAAAGGAACCGCTTCAGCGGGAAACACGGGTGCCCTTCTCATATTGCCCAGAAATCGTGGCGCTGAATTATTTAATTTTCTGCATTCTCGGCTCCGGCGTCTAATGGCCGTAAGCCTCGTTCACGGAGCGAAGCCACTCGTATTAAAAATGCATGAGAGAGATAAGGCTCAGGGTTTGGCCCGGTTTTAGCTGAGCCGGGGAAACGGCGAACTCTAAAGGTTGGTCGACTGGGGACTGATAAAGGTTGAGGTTTTTCCGTTTTGTTTTTTTTAATAACACCTACTTTAATGCCTCATCAAAATTCACGACGAGGCGTGCCGTGGAAGCGCTTCCCGTCTACCAGTCTGCTCAATCTGTGCCTGATGTTCTTTTCGCTACGTGTTCTGGACAGAATGCAGTTAGGGGGTTAGAGGACGGTCTCCCGACAACACGATGGGATGCTGGAGGAAACGTGCATGCGCGTGCGTATAGGGTCGATCCAGAGTCGTGTACTCTAGCGCCATCGGAGACCTGGGGAGATTGCGTAGAATCGCGCGCAGCTCAGCCGACCCTAGGTCCCCGCAACGGCCTCGGAGAGGCTCTGGCTCTGCTCTTCGACTAGATTTACCGTTATCAGGTGACCACGTGAGGTGGGGGATATTCTGAAATACTGGGCCCCTTAGTAATAGTTTTTATTATTAAGTGCTGGGACAATAAAGAGCAGTGAGGAGTAGGCGACATGGTCCCTGCCCCTCAAGGTGCTCACAATCTTCAGAGGATAAGAGGGGGCGGAGAGAGGACTGGTGACGCACACCGGGAGCAGTGAAGCAACAAAACGCTAAAGCAGCAGAAAAGACAAGGACAGATATACAAAATAAAAACCAAAATCAGTAGGGAGCTGTGGCTAGAGGAGCAGAACGTCAGGCTCCCCGTGGCCCAGAGACCACGGCACCCCCGCAGCCACAGCGACCGCTCCAGCAGCCGCCGGTAATCCTGAGGTTTTGCGGAGGCCTGGTGCCGCGGGTGGTTTTCTCTTTACGGCCGGGGCGGTGGAAGGCCCCCCTTCCGCTCCTCCGCTCTCCACCGTCTGCTTTGAGCCCCTTGACTTACGTGTTTAAGGGCCGCTCTGAGGGCTCCTCGCAGACTTTTCTGGTTTCTGTTTCCTAGCGGTGGGAGAACAATTACTAAAGCCCCAGTCAGCCGATACCTTTCCCAACCTCGAGATGGATGCCAGAGTCCCCAATGCCTTACGCGGTCAGAGTTGGTTCGGCAGCATCGGGCCGACCCACCGGGAGATGGACCCCGGCTCCTCTTACAGTCCGCATTCCCAAGACGCCTTCCTGTCACCGCTATTAAACAAAGGTACGCTTAGTGAAAAGAGCGGCTCGCCTCGCCTCTGTGCGGTGGTGGGCACCTTTTTGGTTTGGTCTCGGGAGAGCCACCGCGAGCAGCAGTGGCACCTGCGAAAGGCCAGGAGGAGCACTTGTGTTTCTCCTGATCGTTTGAGACGGTTTTAAATCTGAATTTTAGAAAGGGCTGGCCTCCGAGGAGCTGGAAAGCCAGGTCAGGTTGCCGCGATCTCCCTGTGGAACGTGGAGCCCTAAAGTGGAGCGGCTCCTCGACCGGGGCCTTTGCAAGTGTTCTTGAACGCTCTGGGCCCAGCGTCTCTCCCTAGAAGACAGAGCCTGGCCTGGAACCCCAGAAGCTCTCTCGTTAAAGGGAAGCTCATCTTGAGGTGCCTATTGTCGCCTTAGGGATTATTAAAGAAAATAAATGAGCCGAAAGCATTGGGTGGTAGAGCTGTGGGAAGCCAGCAGAGCCCATTCTTCAACTTGCAGTCCCAGTAGGCTTTGCTCGCCAGTCGCATCTCTGATGCCACGTGTCTGCTCCGTGCCCTCGGGGCACGTCACTTAACTCCTGGACGTCAGTCGCCCGATCGGTATAAAAGGAGGATTAAAACTGGGAGCCCTGTGTGGGACGGGGGCTCTGTCCAACCCGGTTATCTCGTACCTACCCCTTGGCTTAGTCCAGTGCCTGGCACAGAGCAAGCACTTGATACCATTAAAAAAAAAAGAGAGAGAGGGAGGAGAGAGGAGATTCAAACTCCGCCATTTTTTAGGTGTCGATTCTGTACGTCAGTCACATCCGGTCAGTCGGCGGTATTCATTGAGCGCTTAGTGTGTGCAGGGCGCCGTGTTGAGCAGTCCTATTTACTGAGTGTTCACGGTGTGCAGAGCACTGTACTAAGCGCTTGGGAGAGCACGAAATAAGAGTTGGTAGGCCCGTTCCCGGCCCACAAGGGGCTTACAGTCTAGAAGGGGAGACAGGTGTCAGCATAAGAAATAAATTACAGATAGGTGTAAAAGTGCTGTGGGAGAGGGAGAGCGGGGAGACAGACGTTAAAATACAGTATGTAAGTGGTGGTGCGGGTGGGGTGAATAGCAGGGTGCTTAAGGGGAACAGACCCAAGTGCCGAAGGCACTTTTGGACTCCTTAGTGCAACCGGGGTTCCCCCCCGGCTGTCTCTCTACTCTTAATAATTGCATTGTTTTCTTCTGGGCCCTAGCGACGTTCAAACGGTCAGACTACGGGTCCAGATCCCAACCTCACAAGAAGTTAGCCAGATGTTTACTCGGAATTTTAATCACCGGATGAATCGGGGCCCGATCCGGCCCATTCCGTCACTGTTCGATCGTACCCGGGCTCTCCCCCGGTAATTGAAAACCGGCCGTGTCAGCCAGCTTCTGTCCCGTGTCCCTGACCCGGGCAGGGGAGCGGCGCGGCCCAGTGGATAGAGCCCGGGCCCGGGAGTGGCAAGGGCCAGGGTCCGAATCCCGGCTCTGCCGCTTGTCTGCTGTGTGACCTCGGGCCAGTCGCTTGACTTCTCCGTGCCTCGGCTCCCCCATCTGGAAAGTGGGCATTAAGAGTGTGAGCCCCAGGTGGGCTTGTATCCGCCCCGGCTCTTAGAACGGTGCTTGGCCCAGAGTAAGCTCTTAACAGATACCGTCGTCATTTGTAAAAAAAAAAAAAAAAAAACCCTACTTGGTCCCTACTGCAGCGGCTCCTGCCTGCCGCCTTCTGGGTCTGGGGATACCGGGTGTGAGTTCTCCTGTCGGAAAGTCAGTTTCTGCCCGCCCCTTAGCCTGGGGGCGGGTGGGGGGCGGGCCCAGGTGGGCCCGGGACCCCGTGGGTCTGGTCTGCTGGTGCCGCACCTACCCCGCCCCGTTTCCTATGTTGTGGCTTCACTTGGAGCAGCTGAACTGTCTTCCAGAGAGGACTCTCTCATCATCACGAACTCTTTCGGTAGGTGACGAATGCAGTATTGGTTCCGCCACCGACCTGACGGAAACTAGTTCCATGGTGGACGGCGACTGGACGGTGGTGGATGAACATTTTTCTACTCTGAGTTTAACCCAGTCAGAGCTAGAGCACCTGTCCCTGGAGTTGGCTAGCAAAGGACCCCACAAGTCCCAGGTCCAGCTCCGGTAAGTCCCGTCTCGGGATCGATGTCTCGAGGAATGGCCTCGGATGGGAGTCCTTGCCCACCGAGAGGGGGAAGAGTCTTGTTCCCCGGGGTCTCTTGCTGTTCGGGGTGTGAGCTGTGTATCGAGGAAGTCCTTAGAACACCCCCCCCCCTTTCTTTCAAACAGCTATTTGCTGCACATCTTCATGGAAGCAGGGTGCCTGGATTGGTGCATCGTTCTTGGCCTTATTCTTCGGGAGTCTTCGATAATCCACCAGGTCTTTAGCGCGATGCAGTCTTCAGAGGCGGATGGAGAGATGTTACGGAACATAAAGGCGGGGCTTCATGCCGTAGACCAGTGGGCCACTACAGATTGGTAAGCGTCAAGCCCCTCGGAGGCGTTTTATTCGGGGCCGCGACTTGGGAAACCGAGAAAATTCTCTAAAGTCTCCGGTGGCCTCATTGTCTTCTCTCTCACCGAGTCCACGTGAGCCCCGTGCAGGGCGTGGACCGTGTCCAAGCCGACGATCGCGTATCCACCCCGGCGCCTGGTACGGGGCCTGGCACGTAGTAGGTGCTTAACAAGCATCGGTTAAAAAAAACGGTGGGAGGGTCGAAGAGAAGGCGGGACCGGGGTGGGACTCGAGAGGCGCGGGGGAGAGTTCAGGGAGATGGCACCTGATGGCTTCAACTTTTCTGATGATGTACCGTAAAAAAAAAGTTCCTTTATAATTAGCCGTGAGGGTTGATCGAGTGCCCACCGTGTGCAGAGCGCTGTACTAAGCACTCGGGAGAGTGCGGCGTAGCAGACCCGTCCCCTGCCCACAACGCGCTCTAATGGTAGTCGGTAAGCACTCTCCCCGCGACAGGCACTGTAGCGAGCGCTGGGGTGGGGAGGAGATCACCGAATCTGATACGGTCCCCGTCCCACACGGGGCGCTCGGTCTGAGCGGGGAGGGAGAACAGGCCTTGGACCCTTCCCCCCCCCCCCCCCCCATTTGACAGGCGAGGAAGCCGAGGCCCAGAGCAGGAAAGCGACTTGCCCGAGGTCCACCGGCGGGCACGCGGCCGAGCCGGGTTGGGAACCCGGCTCCGTTGCCTTCCGCTCCTCTGTGCTGTTCCTCCACTAGCGCCTCACTGTATCTTCTGGGAACGTGAGGTGGGAGTTGCGCCTGGGGCCCCGACGTCGTTTTGAGCGTCTTCCCCCCCCCGCCCCCGGCCCACGGAAGAGAACCAGGATTTTGAACGCCATTTCCTCATTTCCTCTTTCTTCTCCTTTCAGCCCCGGATACAAGCCATTTCTAAACATCATCAAGCCCCCTTTACAGAAACTGAGCGAAGTCCCCGAAGAGCAGATCCAGCCCGAAGCCTTTCAGCCCGCGGGGACCTGTATGGCTCCCGAACAGGCCAGCCCCAAGCCCGAGGAAGGCAGGAGCCCGGCTCCCCACACCAGCGCTCCTCCGAGCGACGCCGCCGGCTCCGGCGCCGGGAGCCGGACCGAGGAGGACGTGGCAGGAGCCGAGGAAGAGGAGCCTCTCCGGGATGGGAATTACGACTGCACCCTGTCCTAACGCCCCCCTCCGGCGGGCGGAGGGGACGGTGGCGGCGGGAGGCGACTGAGTACACTGTGAAAACATCCTAGGCTTTAACTGCGGGGAGGGGGTGGGCTCCAGTTGAGAGAGACTTTGTAAAAGGGTTCTCAAGCTTAGACTCGACTCTTTCCCGTCACATCAACCTGTTGGGATTCACAAATGACAGTGGGGGATTTCCCCCGTTTTTTAAGCCGCAGCGGACAGATACACCCGTCCGGAGACGTACGCGAGAGGACTGGGTTTTAACGGCGACTTCGGGGATGTTGACTTGCCCCGATCCCGTCATCCTAGGGAAAGCGCGGCGGATCTAGGTACCCGCTCGACCCCGACGCACGTCCGCCGTCCGCTCCCGTGGGCGAGAGCGGTCCAGTGAGTGGGGTGCCCGCGGAGATGAAGAAAACTAGCGCTGGTTCCCTCGGGTAGGGCAGGTGAAAATCAGAATTGTGAAGCTGCCTATATAAGATAATTTGTATACCTGTTTTAGCGAGCTTGATGGTGATGTAGTTTAGGCTGATGGAACTGGGATCTAAAAAATTCATATCAGTTATGCTGTTTGATACCACTAAACTATTTTTTCTTGTATTACAGAGCTGTGTATAAAAAAGAAAAACAAACAAAAAAAAAAACCAAACTCCTATCTCTGTGTGAATACGCTCCTGTAAATATTTAAGGGAACTGCTGTGCCGGCTTGTATCATAGTGTGTAAGGCATCGCTCTGTATTCTGCATGTCTCGCCGACTGGTGAAAAAAACGAAAAAAGTGAGGCCTCCTCCCTGACAGGCGCGCCGCCCCCCCCCCACCCCCTTTAGCGGCTGGATCAGACTACCGGAATGGCCACGTCCGTTCAGTAACGACTGGATTTATGCAAATTGACGTAGGTTCTTATTTATTGCATTTGTAAATTCTTTTGGAAATGCATCTCCTGTAAATAGAACGGCTACTCTCCTGTATAGATCAGTGCTACTGACGAAACTAGTCCCGTAAACGACGCATACCCGTCGCTTTGGAAAGCATTTAATAGCGTCTACCTGAATAGAAGGAAGACCCAGCGCCGGCTTCCGTCCGACGGAGTTCCGGAAAGACACCTGCAGAGTCCCGGCCGCCTCGGGGCGCCGCGACTCCCAGCCTACGCCTCTCTTTCCCTGCGTGTGGAATATTAAATGCCTATAACAGTATTAATTTAGATATTAGCGTGTTTGTACTGTGCAATTTTGGACAAAGGTATGCAACATTATTTTATACAAAAGCAATCTAGTTTATTTTTGTAACAACATTGTATTTGATGTGGACCAAATTAGTACCGCCCCGTCGAAGCAGCCTCTCTCCTTCCTCTCAAAGTCGTTTCTTTACTCTCATGCAGCCGTCCGTGCCCTCGCTCCTAGGGCGAACGTCGACGTTTGGTTTTCTCGAGACTCGAGACCATTTACCGAGGATGCTTGCTTTAGTCCGACTTTGTCAACTGCGTTTAAGACGATCTCACTTAAGTTCGGGAATTGCTGTTGCTTTACTTTTCTTAAATTTCTATTATCACCATTACAAGTGCAATAATATCAAGTAATAAAATTCCTTACTGGATGGACTTGAAGCGATTGTTCTGACTTGGTCCCCGGGGCAGTAGGTACGC
Organism: Ornithorhynchus anatinus; assembly: GCF_004115215.2. Taxonomy (NCBI): domain Eukaryota; kingdom Metazoa; phylum Chordata; class Mammalia; order Monotremata; family Ornithorhynchidae; genus Ornithorhynchus; species Ornithorhynchus anatinus. The sequence continues at coordinate 51,882,578 of NC_041753.1, read as the reverse complement.
GCTGCGGTCTTTAACGTCAAGCCGTCCCTCGCGTACCTTCTTCACGGCGATCCAAAGGCAAGCAAGCGTTTGAGTGAATGGGCGGAGCGCAGCCGGCGGTCCGAACCAACGGGGGAGAACCGGTCTCGGGCCCCGCCGCTCGGGAGAGCTGGAAGGCTTTTTCTTGAGACCGCCCGGCCCCCGACGGTTGATCCCGTTCAACGGTAGACAGCTCCAAAGAGGTGATTCTTGAGGAGATGTGGGGTGAGACCTGGTGTGGATTGAAATGCTGGGTCCGAGGTTCTGCACCGGGCGCGAAAGGAGTTCCTGGAAACACTGCACCGACAACTCATTTTTGGCTAATCCCACTTTACCTCAAACTCTTCCCTTAGGCCCCAGTGACTTCATAGGGTGTTGACTGGATTTGGCTCGGCCCAAGACGAGAACGACAGCCTCATCTTGGCCTGGAGAAAAGAGCACCCGGGCAGGTGCCTAGATAAATCTCCACTCTCTGCTCCTCTGCCTGTTGCTGGGCACACTAAACCACTTCCCTTCCTCGGGCTCCATAATCTCTCTCTCTCTCTGCAGAGCTGGGGCTGTTTCCTTTAAAAAGGAAACATTCGAAATGCCTGCCGTTCTGAACAAATCAGCCTTTAACCAATAAGCTCTGTAAGAATTCTACCTACATATAATTTTTCTAAGCCCCTCTCTCTCTATATTCAGTCTCGGGTACTCAAAGCATATCTGTATGTCTGAAGTTCGGATTTAGCCAGTTTGTCACGCTTTAAGAGGCTTTTGTTGAAGATAACCGCTACGGGGTCGTTACTCGTCACCCCAAAGTGATCAGAACTGGATTCTTCCTACAGCGGGGGCCACTGTGATCGCTGCCTACCAACATAATCGTATCTCCCCGCCCCTCCCAACTGTGAAGAAATAGGTGGCGGAGGCAGTTACGTGAGTAAATACGGTCATTGTTTCTCTCGACTCGGAAATAGGACATAATCCTCATAAGGTAGTGCAGCTATTAAAGCTATTCGGGCCTGAGGTACCATGACCTCAAAGAGGAACGGGGACAGAGGCTATGCTGAATTCATCATCAACAGCACTTGGTGAACCTTGACCCTTTTTAGGCAAACTCTGACATACACTTGAAAGCATCTGTTCCTTTCGGAGTTGGGAAGGGCTTGATATTGGCCCATTTTAACATAAGGGGCTAAAACCCAGGAAAAGCAAAGAACTCCAAAATAAACAAGAGATTTCCAAAAAGCCAGATACCGCGCAGGCCCAAGATTTGCGTCTCCCCTTTGCACGTGCACTGCCTTTCTCCAACATTTCTGTGGTGGTTTTGTGTGTTTTTTGAATGCAGCTGAACGACTGAGTGGGGGGGGATCCGTTTTAATCACAGAAATACGATGTGATTTTAAGTAATGGGAAGAACGGGTTAGTTCCAGAATGTCGAAAGAGAAACACGGAGTCCCGGGCCAGCGAGAGGCACTGGTACGTGCTAAATACCTGTAGGGACATGGACCCTGGGGCTTCAGGAGCAGCCGAGCTTCCGGGTAATGGCGGGGCTACGGTACGCGGTGGCTCTACTTAAGGTTTCCTCTGCTTCTAAGTGGATTTTTCTGTTGGCAGAGGACACTTCCAAGGCTCCCCACTGTGGTCACCTTTGTTTCCTCGCCAAGATGGTGAGGCGAGGCGGGGATTCGATTACCTTCTCACGACAGTCTGGGCCTCGGGATCCTCTCTTAGCCGACCATCGAGGCTCAGCTAGAACGAACGCAACAGCAACGACAAAAGAGACGTGTCGGTTAATCCCATAACCCCCCTGGCACTTCTGGCAATGAAACAGGGTCGGGGGAGGTCAGGCAACAAGACAGACGACATTTAGACGAGTAACGGACTAGTAGAACGTGTCCTTCTCTCGGCCCCGACGGTGTTTTCTCTAGGGCATTCGTTACGCGCTGTTTCAAGCACCGGGGTAAATGCGAATCTTTCGGGTGGGACGCAGTCTCGGCCCCACGCGGGGCTCACGGTCTAATCGGGAGGGGGAACGGGTATTGGATGCCCATTTTACGGACGAGGGGAGTTAAATGACTCACCGCAGGCCCCACGGCAGACCGGCGGTGGGGCCGGAATTAGAAGCCGGGCCCTCCCGCCTCCTAGGCCCAGGCTCTCGCCACTACCCCCCGCTGCTTCCCCCTACTCCTCCGGCTTCTGGCGGGATTAGTTCTCTGCCTTGACTGAGAAATGTGCGGCAGACCCAGCAGCCCTGTAGTCATTTAAACTGGGAGGCCCGGAACCAGGAACTCTCTTTGGGGAATGGGTGGGGGGGGGCGTAAAACATCCACAGATGTCCACCGCCAGAGGAGAAAGGTACTTACATCTTTCCGAGTTACATTCCAAATGGCTCTTCGGTCGTCGATGGTGACCCGCGATACCCCTGGGGCGGAGGCGGCATTCCCTGCCCGCGCTCGGTAATTTCTGGCATCACCGCCCCGTACACGGTGACCGCTCCCTGTGGGTCGGCCTCTCCACGAGGCCGGGGGTCAATAAGAAATCACGCCAGGCAAAGCGAGACGGGAAACGGACATGTTTGCAGTTGTGCTTTATTGTGCCTAGAGGTCACGAGGATGCAGTACTGAGTCCGTAAGTTGCCTCGACTTTCGGTGAAGGTCGTGCTGAGCCCGAAAGCCACCCTCCCGCTGAAGAACCTGCGATCTGGGTCTCCGCCACGGGAAGCCGGGAGAGCGTTCAGAGCGGCTTAGGGTTCCACCTTCCCTCGACTCACGGGAAGCGCACGCGAGAGCAGCGTTCTGCAGAAGCCCTCGGTGTGGCGCCGGTCGTCGTGTGCCGAGGAGACAATCCTGTCCAGCCGCCGGACGACGCGGTCCTGACCTCTCTAAATTCCCGTCGTTCCGACGCCGGGATCCTCTCGCTCCAGTTAACCTGTACTACTAAAATGACACCACTGTGTTCTTTGGTCACATCCCAGGTAGAGAGCAACTGAAATGAGAAAAGTCATCTCGTTCTTCTCGTCAGAGAAGATGATCCGGAAATCGGGGGAAGCGAACATACACACCACAGGCTAAACGACATTTCCTTGTTAAAAAAAAAAAAAAAAGCCGGCAATTTCCAACAGTCTTTGTAAGTTACATCATCATAAGGCAGCGATTAAAATCACGTCGACAACCTCATCCACTGAATCCTAAAACCTCTACACGGAACACATCCCGATTCAGCAAGCTGTCTACTCTTGCACGCACGCGCACACGCTTACTGCTTCGGTGACGAACACGTAAGAGTTCACGACATACTCGTCACTGTACTGTTCTCCCAAATGCTTAGATCAGTGCTCTGCACACAGGAGGTGCTCAACAAATACCACCGACCCCTTAAAATACGACGACGCAAACTACCACGCGACTCTCCTCTCCGAAGCGCAACGAAAACCGAGATGGTATTTAGAATCACAGTTTCTTCACGCTTACTGTGCAGACATGCAACGCTGTGCTACTTACAGTTTAAAAAAGAGTGCGTCTGTTAATGGCTTGAAATAACCTCGTCCAAATGTTTACTACTAGGTGAAGCAGTCGCATGCGCTTAAAAAAAATGAGTAGGGTCCTTCGATGCGTGTTTAATCCAGTTACTCCTCGACCGGCAAGTAAAGCCGATCGTGCTTATCGAGAGGCTTCTCTGAGAGTACGTTCCCTTCGACGTTTCCGGCAGGGAAAGCAATGACAAACTACGACGGAACAAGTCCCGAAATTCCATAAACCGCCCGGAGATCACGGAGGAGAGCTTCATGATGCCGAACTACACAAGGTTTTCTTTCACGGGGCAAAATAAACAGCAGGCCAGAGGAAAAGCACGATCGTTTACCGCAAAGTAGCGGCTTCCTTCAAGGGCAAAGAGAAACGGCCAACGATCTCCCCCCCTCCCCGACCCCTTGAAATTTTCTGATCACGAAGATTTCACCTCTTACTAATCCTAAATAAACTACCGTACCTGACGGCTTTTTCGATTAAAAGTAGAAGCGTAGGGTGAAAACGGCGGTGCAGATTTGGCAAGTTTTAGCAATACGAGGATTACATACGCGCATTTCTACGTAGTCGTAGCTCGTCTCCAGGGTGGCAGTTCTACACCGAACCATCCACCAAGAGAAACTCTTAAGCTTGGCAGACGGCCTGCTTCGGCCATTTAAGGTTAGTGTCGATGAGCCTCGGGGTCTGCAGCCGCAGGTAACCCCGCCTACCGGCAAACCTCCTTGGGGTTGCCTGACCTATTCACTTCACCCTTGTCTGGAGGTGCCACTTTAATTTTAAAGAGCAGCAGGATCTCCAGCCAGGTTCTCGGGCCGGGAGGATCACGGCCACCACCGGCCCGGGGAGACCTCTGTGATCACGCTAACCCCAGGCGGCCGTCTCCTCTGTTTTCCCCAGTGGTACTTTGATTTCGCTCTGGAGGGGGGAGAGAGAAAAGGAAGATCGGAATTCCCTTACTCGGTTCTGGTCTTTCATCCAATAGATGAAACTCGGAATGGTCCGCCACCTTTCTCCTGCCGGTTCTTCCTGCCCGACACCTCCCGACCTCGCCCCAAACGGCCACCTCCCAGTAGCGGGCTCTGGCCTCTCCACGGCTAGACTACCGCCTCGGCATCCTCGCTGTTTTCCCTGCCTCTCCCCACTTGGAACTATTCGTCACGCCGCTGCACGGATCCTCCTCCCCGCCCCCCCGTGTCTCTTCGCGTCAACCAGAACCTCCTCCCAATCGGGCGTCCGCCTCCTGGCCCTAACCCTACCTGCTCTCTTCCCCGGCTGTTCCCCAACCTTCTGACTCCACTCCTCGGGAGCCAACCTTCTAACGGTACCTCGCTCTCCGCTCACAGGGCTCCCGAGGCTTGGAACTCCCTCCCTCCCTCCACCCGGCAGACCACGGCTCTCTCCGGTTTAAGGTATTTGTAAAACGCTTACTGTGCATCAAACGCTGGAGTAGGACCGAGCTAATTAGGTCAGATCCGATCCCGGTCCCGCACGGGGCTCACAGTTCATCTAGGAGGGGGAAACGGGTACCCAATGCCCATTTTACAGTTGAGGAAACCGAGGCACGCAGAGGTTAAGCGACTGGCCCGAGGTCACACGGCAGGCGACTGGCGGAGCTGGGATCAGAACCCAGGTCCTGCTGACTCCCAGGCCCGTGCTCTTTCCCCTAGGCTACGCTGCTCCTCTTTCGGCTCTTTCAAGCGCGTGGGAAATCCCAGCGCCCGACGCCACGGGAACCCATCGGCCAACTCCGGCGATCATGAACTCATCGACGCCGTCCACCTGCACGGCTCTCCACGCAGCTGAACTTCCGATGGTTTACTCTGACCTCTCTTGTTGCAAATATTCTTGTCCCTCTCTCCCGTTAGAGTGGAAGCTCCCTGAGGGCAGGGAAGGTGGCGCTTCGTTATTCTGCACCTCCCGAGTGCAGTGCGCCGCCCCAGGGGGGCACTCGATGAATACCACTACCCCTCCTCCCTCTCTCAACCACTGGTATTTACTGGGCACTCGCTGCGCGCGGCCCGCTCTTCAAACCCTCCTTCCGCTGAAGCCGAGAGACCCGAGGGTAAGGAACGGCGAGACCATCTGGGGGCCGGCTCAGGCCGCCGCGGGGCTCCCTCCACATCGCACAGGAGGATAAGGGAGTCAAAAGCGTTAAGACCGCTGAAATCGACACGAAGGGACAGGGCCAGCTCTTCACAGTACACGCGCGCGTTCAGATCGACTACGAGAGGCACCGTCGGCGTCCTCCTCAGGAGAGCCGGTCCAAGGAGGGCGGGACCGGTCTGAGAAAACCCAAGGAGTTACCCGGTCGATCTATTCCCCGGAGATAGATCGACTGGATCGTTTGGGCCCCAGAGTTGATCTGGCAAAGTCAGTCGACCAGAAAGCTGCTCGATCCGCCAGTTACGAAGGCAGACCGATTCGTACGGCTAATGATAAAAATTAAAAAAAAAACCCATGGAATAAAACTCAGAGCCCAGTGCCATTTTATATAAATAGACGACTATCTACAAGATACAGGAAATGACCCAGAGGAATAGTGGCATCTGACAAAACAGAAATTGGAATAAATATCTATAAAACCCGCGACCACACCCCGTAAAGGCCGACGCTGGCTCAGTGCACGGACGCAGGCGGGAACGTGTCTTCCCGCATCTCTTCCGAGGAGGTGGACCCGGTGCTGCTGACGCTAGAAGCCAAAAAGGTCGGGAAGGTGTGGGAGGGACCCCTCCCCTCCCCCGACGACCCCACGACTCGTAGATCCGCAGGGTGACGCCGAGATTCCGAGGAGAAGATGCTGGCCACCGGGCCAGGTGAACCAACACCCGGGTCCAAGAGGGTAGTAAGTAATTCGTATGGCATTCCTCAAGCTTGAAAACCCTTCAGGTCCAGTCATCCTAAGGGCACTCCCCCAGGTTCGCTCTCCTCCCGCATACATATTCCCACTCTGGAGAGGGAGCGCGACGGTGAGCCTGGGTGGCAACTACTCCCTTCGGTTTTCCCGTCGGCGACGACGAACACGTCACGCGCCCACTGCCGCTTAATCCGGAAATGGCTTTTCCTTCACTATCACCTTGCGACTACCTGGGAAACGGGCTCATCAACCAGCGTCCCGCATTGAAAGCTCTCCCCTGGGAGAGCCACAGCGCCGGTGGGGCAAGAGGAGAAAGTAGGATAATCTTTTGGCCACGGTTTTGGGGGGGCGGAGGGTGGGGAGGGGGAGAGAGACGACCCCACCTCTTCTCCCCGACCCTCGCTTCTCCACCCCTTGGAAGGTCCGGCTTTGACACCTTCCTCGAAACACAGGGCGCCCGGTGAGACTCTCCGATCGAAGCTTGTGAAAACAGACCCGCTTGGGTCACGGTACTTTGCGCGATGCGACCGTCACGCCACGTCACGCAAAGTACCGTGCCGCCTACTTGCTTGGAACGGATGCTGCCGGACTAAAAGACAAAGAGGTCGTAGGTGCAGACCCAGCCGGAGGGAAATATCCAATCAGGGAACTTCTTCTTCAAGACCTCCAGCTGGGGCGACCGCTTATCTTCTCCAGACATGTAGTGGGCGGCTATGGCCACGGTGACCATTCCATCAGGATGTTCTGCTGAGGCCTATGGGGGAGAAGGAGGAGAAGAGGACGCATCCCAGTTACTCGCTTGTTTGGAAGAAGAATAACGATAATATCTGTTAAGCGGTCACTACGTGCCAAGCGCTGCTGTAAGCCCTGGGGTAGATACGAGTTAACAGGGTTGGACGCAGTCGCGCTCCTAATCCCCCTTTTCCAGAAGAGGTAACTGAGGCCCAGTGAAGTGACTTGCCCAAGGTCACACGGCAGACACGCGGCGGAGCCGGGATTAGAACCCGGGTTCTTCTGACCCCCAGGCCCACGGTCTATCCACCGAGCCACGTCGCCGCTTATATTCATGTCGGTCCATCCCCCCCCCGGCCGGGCTGTAAACCGCGTCTCCCAACTCTACTGGGTTCTACTCTCCCAGGCCTTCAGTACAGTACTCTACACACAACGAGCACTCGATAGACACCACCGACTGACTGGAAACCACGGGAACGTTTACCGGCCTCCCCCGTCCCCTGAAACTGGGAGCAAGGGGCGCCTGTGGGGAACCCTCCCAAGATCCCCTGGGTTTTCTAAAACAAAGCAGCGGGGGGTACTGGGAGCAAGGTGCTCCCCCTGCAAGGGCTGGGATTATTTGCACCCAAGCTATCGGTCAAGTTCCTGAGAGTGATAAGGCCAAAAGTAAATTTTAAAATCCCACGGTCTGGTAGGAAAAGGTCAATCCGATTAATGAACCGTTAAATACGGGAGAGGTTTTTAGAGCCAGGGTGTTTGGCAAATAACATTCCTTAGGGCCTAGACCACTTCCTGAAAGTTTACACCAGACCCTGGGTAAACTCAACTCAGTGCACGGGGCCTAAGCCTAACTGTCCCCTCTCAAGGGAGGGCAGCTACGCCATCCAACCACAAAAGGCATCCCACACGGGGCCGGGGGGAGGCCCTTGTCATTCATTCATTCATTCATTCATTCATTCATTCATTCATTCAATCGTATTTCTTGAGCGCTTACCGTGTGCAGAGCCCTGTACCCAGCGCTTGGAAAGTACAATTCGGCAACAAATAGAGACGATCCCTACCCAACAAGGGGCGTCATCTTACTGGGACTACAAACCCCAGCAGCCGAGAGGGACAATCACGCGCGCGTGCGCCCGCACACACGTCCCACTGCCTAGGCACGGCTTCAGTCTCTGCCCCAAACTCGGGCCTCGCACTCAGAACAGCTCGGCTCCGCTCGAGCCCGGGATTTCGGCCTCGGGAGGCTCCGCCGCATACGTCAGAGTACCCGGGTGTCTTGGACCGTGCTCTTAAATTAAAAAGTGCCAAACCCTTAAGCTACCAGTGGTGTGCTTCCGTGTTTTTTTTAACGGTACTCGCTAAGCGCTGAGGGAGACACAAGCTGATCAGGTTGAACTCACTTCCTGTCCTACGTGGGGCTCACAGTCTAAGCTGGAGGGACTCTAAGTCTCCATTGCTTCATTCGGCCTCAGCTTGGACGCCGCCTGAAACCACGACGTGAAAATCGACTCGACTCTACGTGAAAACGAACTTGTACATCTCTGGGGATCTCAATCCTGCTTCTCTAGCCGGCTCGGTCTTCCGTTTAATCCTCCGCTCCTTAGCGACCGCCCCGCTCGGACGCTCGCGAGAGTTCGGTGACGGGGGTGGGCCTCTCGAGGGCCGGGTCACCGCTACACGCAAACGATTCTCAAACGCTCGTCCTTCTTCCTCTGGGCCCGGAGCGGCCCCCGTGAAAAGTGACAGCGGAAAGCAGGTAGGGCAGAACCAGCCGGGGAAAGGCCGGCGCTGTGGCATTCCTGCGTGGGACGGGGTGGGGAGGGGATCCCCACTGCCACGAGGCCCCCTAACCTGAGCCATCGCCAAAATACACAGTCGAGCGAGCCGACGGGACTGCATCCTTAAGACTCGGCCCCGAAAAGTGACGTTTGCTCAACTAAGGATCAGGTGTGCCCCGAGGAACGAGTTCCAATTTTCTTCACGATGCACCACGCGCTCGGAGTCACAAGGGGGCCCCGGGCGCCTCTGGAACGACACCTCCGACACGCTGGGGAAACCCGCCGGACCCAAGCTCCCAAGGCCAGGCCAGCTGGGACCCAGGTCAGGTGACAGCCCGCCATCCCTCCCCGAGACAGAGCGACGCAGGGGGTTGCGGTCGGTGCCGCCGAAGTGGAGATGCAGGGAACCGCACCGCAACGGAGGGGGCCGGAGACTAGCTTTCGGGGACCTAGGCCGGGATACCTGCCAGCCACCGATTTCTGGTTTATCCCGGGCCCCGACTCTCCAGCCTCGCCCCGCTTCCTCATCCCCGTCTCTCACCGATCCGCCCTGCGGCAAGGCAAGCCCGCCGCGGGCGGGGACCCCGCCGACCGACTCTGTTCCGCTTGCGCTCTCCCAACCGCCCCGCACGCAGTCGGGGGCTCGATAAATACCGGAGATCGACGGGTTGATTTTCAATTCCGCGAACCTGTCAGCTCAAAATGCACGCCGGCCAGAAAAAGTCGACGGAGGAAGAGAGAGGAAGGAGGAAGGAGGAGACGGAAGCAGCTTCCGTGGTCTTTCTACTTACCTGCACTTCGATCCAGAACTGCCACGCGGAAGCCTGCAGCCCGTGGGAGTAAAACACAAAGTAATCCCCGCCTTTACTGGTCACTGGTGTACCGTCGCCAAGGGACCACCGGATTACCGTCGACCCCTCGTGGGCTCGAACGTAGAACGACATGTGACTAGGCCCTGTGTGACGGGAGAGAAGCACAGACACGTTTTCCTTCTCCCCTACGACTGCAAAGAGAAGAGCGGGTGAGAGGTTCCGTGGCTTAGCGGAAGAGGCGCGGGCCCGGCAGGCGGAGAACCTAGGTTCTAACTCACTTGACCGCTCCGAGCCTCAGTTTCCTCATCTGTAAAATGGGGATGGGAAGCCCACCCTCGGGGGCCGTGTCTGACTTGATCACCTCGACTCTACCCCGGCAGCGCTTAGCAAATAGCCCGCGCTGAGCGAATGCCGCTGTTACTGCCATCCTACGCGCCCTCGGTCCGAAACTGTCCGGGAAGTGTGTCGAACGGGGGATGGGGTTTAGGTCGGGGTTTCATCTACTGATCCGAGAGGAGTGGAAAATGTATTTACTGTATTCGGGGAAAGGCATTCCTGTTTGGATCTGGGGCTGACGGGGACCATTCCATCGACTGACCGATTGGGGTATTTATTAAGCACCCACTGTGTGCTAAGCACTGGGGCCGACAGTCCGCACTCCACAAGGGGCCGACGATTCGCGAGTAAAACGACGGTGCATCAGTGCCCCGCCTTACTCTGATCTGGGGAGCAAATGGGAATGAGGATCACATGGACTTCTTTGGTACCTGTTAAGGACAGGAGAGGAGAGAAAAGAGGGTGATAGTGATAATGGACTAAGAACTAAAATTCCCGGGTGGTTTGCTAGTTCCTGGTATATGTGACTTTGTGTGTTCACTGCCAATAGACCCTGACAGTCACCATCTGGAGAAAATTATCCAAAGAGGAATGAGTTCCTCTGTAAATCTAAGTGAAAACTTACTACAAATAAAAGGGAACACCGTTCCATCTGGTAACGAAAACAAGGAGGCCTTCCGAATATCGAAGCGGCGTGGCCTAGTGGTTAAAGCACGGGCCTGGGAGTCGGAAGGACCGGGGTTTTAATCCCCACTCTGCCACTTGTCTGCTTTGGGACCTTGGGCAAGTCACTTCACTTCTCTGTGCCCGTCGCCTCATCCGGAAAATGGGGATGGAGACTGTGAGCCCCAGGTGGGACAGGGACTGTGTCCAATCTGATTAGCTTGTGTCTACCCCAGCCTGGCACACGGAGAGTGCTTAATATCATAATACTGTATATATATTTATATTTGTATGGATCCACAATTCTACAGTAGCAGTTTTCATGTGACAGCCTTAAATAGGTGGCGGTGGTCGAGCCAAACTACACACGGTGCGACCAATCCCATCCCCGTGCCTAGGTTATGGCCCTTTACGTAACGGCTAGAAACAGGATTCCCCGAGCCCACCGAGTCGATCCAAACCCAGACAAAACGGGACATCGAAGCTGTTCTTGAAGTACGACTGGTCGGTCAACAACTGACTTGGGTATTTATTAAAAGCGCTGGGGGAGATAAAAGATCATCAGATCCACCTGGCGCTTACAATCTAAGATGGAAAGAGCGAGAGAGAGAGAGAAGTACCTCAGCCTCATTTTACAGATGAGAAGGTTCAGGCCCAGAGAGGTTAAGCGACTTGCCCAGGGTCACGCGGCAGGCCTGTGGCAGAGCTAGGACCAAAATCCCGGGTCTCCGGGCTCCCAGGATCACGCTCTTTCCACTGTCACGCTGCCTTTCCCTTTGGTCCCTCTTAACGGAAGAGGCTAAAGCTAAGAAACAGAAGGCTTGGGCTGCAATCCTTAGCAGGTCCTGGGTGGGAATGAGGTGTGCCCCAGTGCTAGCCAAAAAAAATTAAATAAAATTTTTAATTCTGCCCAAGAGATGTTGAGAGTTCAGCTCGCCGTATCTGTGACCCGTGAGGAACAAGGTTTCCTACTAACTTTTCTCTTTCACCCGTCAGACCACGTCAGGTTGGCAGTATGCGAATACTACTGAACAACCTTACTGAGCACCGGGACGATTCTCCCCTGCTGATTCAACGCTTTACTGCTTTGACCTCGGTAGCAGGGTGAAGGCGTGGTGAAAGAATATCGTCCACGCGTGTATGGGTGGCTACGGACCTCTTTATCTGAGCTCCAATCATACCGAAGAAAAAACCAACGGAAAACTCGGTTTCTAAAAGAGCTTGGGTAATTTTAACATAAATTACGTCCACTGGGAGATCTCCCGGGAATAGAGCCCTCTTTGACCAAGCACAGAAAACCCAGGGCGGGAAAGGCGGTATGGATCGGCTTTCCGGAAAGGAACAGGACTTCTGCTCCCTTCTCCCCGGATGGAACGTTTAAGCAAAAACGAAAGTAGGCCAGAAACAATGACCCCTCAAAGGTCACTCACTCCTCCTGCCTGCCGATAAGCACCCAGCCCCGAAAGAGAACAACTCAATCTTCGACCTTCATCTTTCCTCCTTTGAGAGTTATCTTAAGGAAACAATCTACAGAATTGATTAGGCAACTATTACCTCCCGCTTGCCAGTAAGGCCTTGTTAGCAAGAAATCAAAGGCAGGGATAGAGACAAACACACCCAGGAACTGGCTCTGTAAGCAGGAGGTCACTGGGATAGACGCAAACACACCCACAGACTGCTCTGTAGGCGGGAGGTCACTCAGTGGCCCGCAAGACAAGAGCCGCAAGCAGGACGCCGTGCCTCTTGGCTGTTGCTTCCTGCCGCTTGAACCGCATGCACCCACAAACTTTTTTATGTCTGTGGCAATGTCCAGAGCAGTTCCCCACTAGGGCTATTTGGAGAAGTGCCGTCGGCCGGCTCGACGAGGAGGCAGGAGGGTACCCGGAGGAAAGCAAACATTTGCACCAAGAGGTAACTGCCCCTCCCAAGACGAGACCCACTCGTTTTGTTTTTATGGTATTTCTTAAGCGCTTACCATGGGCCAGGCACTGTACTAAGCGCTGGGGTCAATACAAGCTAAGCAGATTGGCCACGGTCCACGTCCCACACGGGGCTCACCGTCTCGATCCCCATTTTACGGCTAAGGGAACTGAGGAACAGAGAAGGGAAGTGACTTGCCTGAGGGCACCCGGCAGACGAGTGGCGGAACCCAGATCCTACCGACTCCCAAGCCCGTGCTCTATCCACGAGGCCGTGCTGCTTCTCTAATTGGGAGCGGCTGCCTGCCTTGGGCCCGCACAGCAATATACCCTTAAGGCTTCCGTAGAGGATAAGCATCGACACCCCTTCACCCCTTCCTCAGCCCCACAGCACTTATGTGCATCGCCATAATTTATCTGTATTAATGTCTGTCTCCCCCTCTAGACCGTAAGCTTGTCGGGAGCAGGGACTGCGTCTACCAACTCTGGTGCAGTGTACTCTCCCGAGCGCTTGGTACAGTGCTCTGCACACAGCGAACACACAACACCATTGACTGACTGACCCCCAACACTTCTCCGAGCAGCAACTTCACCTCCTATAGAGTCAGGACCGTCCGATACGGACGTTTCCCTTTAAACGCTACGTTACGGAAGAAATAGCCGCGGGGAATGCACCTCACAAGCCCGCCGCCACCACCACCAGAGGCGTCGGGAGGGAAGAATCCAAAGGTCTGAGCGGGACTTCGTGTCCTCGGGCATGCAGAACAACAACATCAGTCGGCGGGGCCGTCCGATCCCAATGTATGAAGAGCCAAATGGGTCCTCGAGAGGTGTCACGTACCTGTCACCTCAAAGGTCAACCTGGCAGAATCCCAGGGGGTTTCTTCTCTGGACACGAGTCTGAAGCGGGTAGGGTTCTTGGGAGAAATCTCCGGAGCAGGCAGATACCAGTTTCTCCTAGTGGCACAAGAAGAGACGTTTTCAAGTCAGCTTCGGTGCTTAAAAGGGCTTCAAAGTTTTAGTCCGTAGCACCGAGTGCCAACGCAGATAGAGCCGTCGGCAGGGATAGAGGGGTCTGAGAGCACACAGGAGCAGCTCTTCTCTCCGACCCGGCACACGCGGAGCATGCCAGGAGCCGGGGTCCTCGGTTTTACCGCGATTTTACCGGGACGCTTTTCTCGGTAGGGATGGAGGAGCTGCGGTAAAGTGACACGTAGATCTGACGCTACCTGACCGCCGCCGCCGTTTCGGAACTTCGTTGTTAACGATTTTTGTCTTGCCATTTGATACTGAATATGACTTATAAATGACACCGGTGGAATGGCTAAAGGAGTCAGAAACAAATAATAATAATAACGACGGGACTTATTAAGCGCTTACTGTAATAATAATAATCTTATTATGGTATTTGTTAAGCGCTTACTACGTGCCAAGCACTGGGGTAGATCCAAGCGAATCAGGTTGGACACAGTCCCTTGTCCCACCTGGGGCTCTCAATCCCGATTTTCCAGATGAGGGAATTGGGGCCAGAGAAGTGAAGTGACTTGCCCTAGGTCACGCAGCAGACCTCGAGTTGGGTCACACTGCTGCGACCACGCTCCGTCTGCCCATCTCCCAGAGGCCCCGCTGGCCTTCTTGATTTGGTCTTCTACTTCCTCGTCCAACACTACTTCATCGGTCGGTGTGCTGCCGAGGTAACAATACTAGGCGTGGGGAGAGACTCCGGGGGTGGGAATTGGAGCCGGTCCCTGGCCCTCAAAAGGGCTCACAATCTAAGAACAAAGGCGCAGGAGCAGCGATGAAACGACAGAACACTAGAACAACACGAAAGACGAGGACAGATACACCAAAGCAAAACAAAAAGCAGTAGGGTGTTGTGGCTAGGTGGCTAAATTACAAACAAACTCTTCCCAAGACAGCATCTGGAACACTGATTATGTTCAGTAAAGGCTAACACCCTCTGGAAAATGGTTAGAAATTGGGTTTCACGCATCTTACGTGTTACCTCGATAGAGAAATTGAGTACTGACAGAGGTCTCGGTCTGTCCCTCAAACTGCCATTTTCTTTTCACCTGCCACCAGCCTCTTCCCGCCCAAAATACAGACCCTTCCCCGAAGACTTTTGATTCTCTTGTAATTTTGTCTAAGTGATACCCAAGCTCCCCTGAAATCGGGGCTCTCTGCTCAGTTGCCTTTCCGCTCATTTCCTCTTATTCTAGCAGTTAGCCTGCCCGCTTTTCCCCTGTTCTGTAGGGCCCTAGGAAAAAGAACTGCTGAGGTTGAAAAGAGTTCATTCCATCATTCAATCCAGTGCCTTTCCAACCAAGGGGCGCGGACCCCTTATGCCGCTGGAAAGGGCACTTTATCGATCCCCTATCCTTGTTAGAATAATCAGAGCAACGAAAGTTGTTGGAAATCGTCCACTTCCTAAAAGTAGACTGTAGGCTCACTGTGGGCAGGGAACGTGTCTCTCGACTCCGCCGTACTGTACTCTCCCAAGTGCTTACTGCGGTGCCCTGCACACAGTAAGCGCTCAGTAAATAACACTGATTGCTTAAAGGAATGAAAAATGACCCACTATCCCTACCCACCTGATCAGGAAGTGGACCGGAAGATACCAAGGAAAACCACAGAGTGGAGCTGACTCCTCACACTGAGCTCGGATGGTTTCATTAATTTCTGGAATATGAGGTGTGATGTGAGATATTCCAGTATAATCGAACCCATTAACCCATATTCCAGAGTCTCTTTTCACTACTTTTCCATCCAGGTCATGAAAAGTTCGGGTCGTGTGCTGAAAGAGAAAACGAGACATACTTATGGGAAGACAAAAATTTCGTTAAATTATAAACACACACACGCACACATCCCTAATTTATTTTTAAAACAAATCATCAACTTGTGTTGTTGGGTGATCTCCCTTTGATGTAGACATCTGAAATGCAGTTGGCCAAGGCTGACAAGACTATGCCCCGTGGAAGCAACTACTGAGTGCCCTTTCCAGAATTCAAGTCGGAAAGTAACAAAAGCTGATCTCGAGAAAGCCGGATTTTGGGGGGATGGGTGGGGGGGAGAGGGACAAAGATTATTTAGCCACCAAAATAAAGCCCAAATCAAGGCAGGAAAAAGCCATGTCTTAAAAATAAAAAGCCTGCTTTTCTCTCGCTGTTATTGCCCAAATACAGATCTCGTTCTAAATGGTAAAAAAGGAAGATTTTCTGAGCCAAATATAACAGTTCAAAATGACTGAGGTAATTTATTGCTGTTTAAAAACCTCTTGGCTTGGGCCCCTCTTTCCTGTTTTTGATACCTAGTTCTTTGAAATTTCAAATAGAGTTGATCAATTCCTGATGACTCAGGGGTGGATCATTTCAACTGTGGAATATTCATCCTCTGTTTTGCCTCCTTCCTCAAACACCACCAATGGCCTTTTCACTAACGGGCAATGCTCCATCAGAGAGTAAAGAGGGGCTGGGAGAGAAGGTTCGAGTCAGATTTTGCTTTAAAGCAGCTCTGAGAAACTGTTTGAAGGGGAAAAGGCTTGAACCTGGAGGCTGAATTGAAGTTTTTGAATGATCTGTAGTAATCCCTTCCTCCTATGACATGGAGAGTTGACTAGATTGAGTCATTATTCCAACAGATCCACTTGGATGATCAATCAGTCGTACTTATTGCACTTACTGTGTGCAGAGCACTTTACTAAGCGCCCGGGAGGGTACAAAGAGTTGATAAACACATTCCCTGGCCATTTTAATCGACCCAAAGTTCACGATAGTAAAGATCTGTACTAAAGCGTATTCGTCCAAAGCTCTGAGATCATAATCCACACTGTGAATCAAGTCCATTCTTCTTCTGCAGCATTTTCCCAGGAGAGGCAATTTAGAAAAACATTTTTTGTATTCTTTCTTCCAAAAGCAAGCGGGCCCATTTTCAGATGACCTCTACGGAGGTCGGAATTTGGGACTCTGTCTTGCGGGAGTAGGACAGCTATTAGAAAGCCCCCACTTTTGGGTTGGGCTTACCCCCGCTCTCAAGCACCTTCGCAAAAGGATCGAGTTCAGCCAGTCGGATCAGGAATGGTCGAGTCGGCGTGGTTTCCCCGAGTATCGCTTCAGCTCAAAACTCGGCTCTTCATCAACCAAGCCTTTGGAACGAGCATCGAACGCACCCGGTGCTTTTTTCAGTCCAAAAACCTCAAGTACCTTACCTGGAGAAAGACTCTCTTGGGCTTTGGATTGGCGGGATCAGAGCTGTAGGGAAAGAAAGCGCCACTGCAAACAAGAAGGAATGTGATCGCGCACACTGAAGCCAGACTCAACATTGTCTTCTTTGTGCTTTTGGCAAGGTAGATGAAGTTTATCTAAAGTACGAAATACAAAAAAAAAAACAACAAACAATGATGATGCCCATTAAATAGACTACATTAGAGGTGTTTTCAGGGTACTGATCTAGGGAACCGAGCATCAGCGACAGGCGAGACTACGTCAGTCGGGCTGAGCGAGACACACCGGGATATTCCAGGGCCAAAATCTTCCACCTTCAGTTCCAGAGCCTCTGACCTGCCTCTGCGACCCAACGGAGAGAGCGCTCACCGCAGAGGGGCTCCCGACCCAGCCTGACACTGGGCGCAGCGATGCGCAGTGCACCGTAACTGCCACGACGTCCCTCGCTCTTCCAGGGAGTCGGCACGCGACGGGAGCCACGGGAGGGTGAAAGGTGACAGAGGGCCGAGGGCCGCGTCCAGTTCCCGCCTGTGCATTCTCCGCCAGCCGCTCAATACAGTGCTCTGCACCTCGGAAGCGCTTACTCAACACTATCACTATGATTTCAACGAGCTGGTGGTAAAATCCTAAGAAATGCCATACTGACTCGAGAGGGGTGGCATCCAGCCCGAGACTGTCTCCTTCAGGATGTTCAGAGGAGCTCCGGGAGGCTATGGGGTTACCATACGTAGGAAACACAAGGAGTTTCACAGCCTGAGCTACGGCATCCTGGAAAATGTTCAACTGTCATCCTATCTCAACCTAACTGAGGAAGGTTCTAGGAGCATGGCAAGTTCAGCGCTCTGCGTCAAACCGTCTTCCCTTAGGACATCAATCTGGTTCAGCCTTTTTACTGTCAACCTCTTGAACAGTGGGGAAGCAGCGTGGCCCGGGAGTCAGAGGACCGGGGTCTAATCCCGGTTCTGCCGACTGCTCTGCCGATCGCTGGCTGGGTGACCTTGGGCAAGTCACTTGACTTCTTCTCCGTGCTTCGGGGGGATTCAATACCTGTTCTCCCTCCTAATTAAGACCGTGAGCCCACACGGGACAGGGACCGTGTCCGATCTGCCTGACTTGTACCTACCCCAGCGCTCAGCACAGTGTTTGACACACAGTAAGCGCTTAACAAATGGGGGATAGGAAGAGCACGAGCAACTGAAATCCAAACATACTCCCTAAACCCGGTCTGATCGAACAGCTTCGAACTCCTCCCTCACTGAGCCTTTCCCTAAGGTGACCATCAAGGAGCAAATCGGACCATTCTCAATTTCATCACCTTTTACTCCTCCTGCTCTCCATCAGCTAGAAGGGCTAGTGGGCTGGGAAACGGCAAGCAGCGAGAGGTCAAAGAAGCCAAGGGCTCTCCTCAGTTAGCAACCAACCGCTGAAGGAGCCGCAGCTTTTTGTTTGTTTAGTTTCACGGTGTTTGTTAAGCCCTTGCTACATGCCAGGCACTGTCCTGAGCGCCGGGGCAAATACGAAAAGTGAATCAGGTCAGACGCAGCTCATGTCCCACATATGGGGCTCACAGTCTTAATCCCCATTTTAGAGATGGGGTAACTGGGTCAGAGAGAAGCGAAGTGACTTGCCCCAGGTCACGCAAGCAGATGAGTGGCGGAGCCGGGATTAGTCAGTCGGTCAATTGCATTGATGGAGCGCTTACTGTGGGCAGAGCACTGTACTAAGCGCTTGGGAGAGTGCAATGTGACAATAAACGGACACGTTCCCCGCCCACAACGAGTTTACGGCCTAGAGAACCCAGGTCCTTACGACTCCCAGGCTCCTGCTCTATCCACTATGCCACCTGCTTCTCAAAGTTAAAGGCAAATTTGTCCAGATACAGCCACTGCCCTTAACACTGCTCTTCCCATTCCAGTCCGATTCTTGGCCACACCGCCGTCACCTAACGAAGCTGTCTGCTTCTTTCTGGGCTCCTCTCTCAGTACTCAATTAACACTACGATTACACTTCTCTTTTCAGTCACCGCAGCTATGACAGCACTACCTAACGATGGCTCGACGACGTTCTGTTCCCCAGGCTGATTGTCGGGAGTTTATTTCCTTTTACAGTGATAACTTTCAAAAATCCCTGGGCAGAGACCGTGGCAGGATAAGGTGCATTTCTTTTTAAGGGCCTGCAGGATGCATGATTCTTCCAATTTATACCTTGCACAAAGAACAGTTTCTCACTCCATTAAACAACAACTTTTAACACTATAGTACCATTGCATAATCAAGGTGAAAAGCAAAGCACACCACCCACAGCCTCAGAGAGCAAGAACAAGTGAATTATAAAAAACGGAACTTAATCTGAACACATTTCACAAGGTCTTCTACTCTCCTTAATGAAACACCAGTAACATGCAGTAAACCTCTTCTGTTTCTCCCCGAAGCAAAGACTGGCCTTGATTTCGCTGCCTAAACTCACAAGTGTAGTTTTTTTTGCTTGTTCCTTTGTTTTTAAATGGTATCTGTTAAGCACTTACTATGTGCCATTCACTGTACTGAGCGCAGGGGTAGATCCAAGTTAATTAGATTGGACAGAGTCCAATCCCCACGCTGCCTTAATCCCTACTTTAGAGATGAGGTAACTGAAGCCCGGAGAAGTTAGGGGACTCTCACGAGGTCACAAAGCTGACAGGTGGCGGAGTCGGAACAGAACCCAGGTGCTTTCTGACTCCCAGGCCCGTGCTCTATCCACTAGGCCACGCTGCCATGCTGCAGTGGCTCCCAGGGTTTATTCTGTTTCCGCAAGTTCATCACTGTGCACCACTGTTACTTAGTGTAGCTCGGTGGAAAGAGCCTGGGCTTCAGAGTCAGAGGTTAGGGGTTCGACTCCCGGCTCTGCCACTTGTCAGCTGTGTGACTGTGGGCAATTCACTTCACTTCTCTGTGCCTCAGTTCCCTCATCTGTAAAATGGGGATTAACTGTGAGCCTCACGTGGGACGACCTGATTACCCTGTATCTCCCCCAGCGCTTAGAACAGTGCTCTGCACATAGTAAGCGTTTAACAAATACCAACATTATTATTATTATTATTATTATTAAACACACCCTCACAGGGGTTTCCTTCTATCCCTGGCCAAGTCTAAACATGCTCCATATTCCTAAATGCTATGGATCTGCTGCTATTCCTCTTTTAGGCAAGCTTAGCGTAGGGAAGAAGGATACAGCTTCCCCACGAGTGTACATCAAGCTTCACCTGAAAAATCGTCCCCGACCCCGGCTCCGAACCACCGTCGGTTTCCAGGAGACGTGAAATTTTTGCCAAGGTTTCCAAAAATACATATTTCACTTTGGCTTCTGCCAAGAATGCCACAAATCTTCCAGCTGAGCACCAACCTGTTTTAACATACACACGTAATTTCGTCTCGAGCACTAGGCGTGGACGGCAAATAAAACAGGCCACGCAATGGTCGTTCTGGTATTTTGGCCTCTTCGACTCTTTCTTCTCCATTCTCACATTTCAAATGGGAGCTACACTCTAGCCGAGAGATGGATACTCAACTAGCACTCTCACATCTACTACACATTAGCAAAAAGAAATCACAGGCTATTGAGAAGGTAAAGAAAAAAAAAAGGAGTCCTTACAAAATAAGATGACAGAATCATTGAACAACCAGCCAGAATGGATGCCAGCACAACATCAGGTGGAATTTCTGAACCACTTCGCCCCAAGATAGGTGTGAACATTTCAAACACTGCCCAGATGAGGTACATCGAATAAAGGTATGGAATAAACATCCCCAAAAAATAAATCATGATATACCGTCCCGAGGCCCCTATGAAAAGGAGAGAAAAACAAGTTTACATGTAGCCCTGCAAACAGATCTGGGTTTATCATCACCGTCCTGCCACAATTGCTGAACATTCCCTAGGTGCCTGGCAGAGTGTGGGCTGGACATGAATTCAGAGTTTCGACTGTACAAGTCTCTTGCCCTCAAGGAGCTCACAACACAGGTCACAAGACAGACACGCTGCGGCAATAAAATAGACGTACGGTACCCAGAAAACACATATAGAATCGAAGACGGGTTTGATGCGTTGGGGTGGTGTGAGCGGGTAACTAATTCGGGGTCACATCGAGGAAGGGTTCTTAGGGAAGACGGATTTGGAACGAGGCCTTAAAGGACAGGAAGGGCCCGATTTGGCAAGGGGAACAAAAGGGGAAGTTGCAGGATAGAGAAACGGCTTGTGGAATGGATCGGAGAGGAGTTGATTTGCCTGACCGTAGCAGAGGGCATGTAGCAGCTGGAGACAAAATGCCACTGAGTAAAGGATCAAGTGGTGGGGAACCCGAAGCCCAATTAAAAGTTTGCATTTTGCCTTCCAGTAGACACCCAGGCATACTTCAGCTCTTCATTAGGAGATCAGGGGACCTTTCAAGGCCTGGACAAGCCAAAACGCCAGGCCATTTTCCCTGATATTCACCTTGGGGTTTGTGACCTCACTACTTTCAGAGCTGGAGAAAAAAATAGCTGAATATCCGGGGGATCATCAAAGTCAGAAGGAACAGGTTAGTGAGGGGAAGAAAAGGGAACATTTCAATTATAAGATAGCCTTCATTTCCTCCTTAAATTTGGCAAAATGCTGTTGCAGGCCAGTGAGAAGTTCTATTAGCCACGGAAACAGATTTTTAAAATGATCCCAGGCCACAGCCTCACTTACTAAAAAAATGTGTGACTGCCGGAGGCCGCTATGTAAATTGAGCATCTTTCCTTTCCCCACAAAAATAAAAAAAAAAATAAAAGATCTAATTACAGAGAAAGAGAGAGATTGAGACACCGAGTTGGGAATCATCCGTGTGGAGATGGTAGTTGAAGGCGGGAGAGTGAATGAAAATAGAAGGAGACCCAAAACTGATCCCACTGAGGGACACCGCAGTTAGGGAGCGAGAGGCAGAGGAGAAGCCAGAGAAAGAAACTGAGAGGGGCAACTAGAGAGGTAGGAGGCAAACCAGAGGACAGTTTCAGCAAAACTAAGGCTAGAAAGCATTTTCAGGAGCTGGGGTTGGCCCACAGGATTAAAGGCTGCTGGGAGGACAAGGAGCACTGGGATTGAACAGAATCCACTGGATTTGGCTGGGAGGAGTTCACTGGTGACCTTGGAGAGGGCAGTTCCTGTGGTGTGCAGTTCCTGTGGGACACAAGCCAGACTTTCAGGGGGTTGAGGAGAGCATCAGAAGAGAGGAAATGGAAGCAGAAGGTGCAAAAAACTTGTTTAAGGTGTTGGGAAAGGGATGGTAGGAGAGAGATGGGGTGATAACTGGAGGGTGCAGTGGGGTCGTGAGAGGGTTTTTGTAGGCTAGGAACTACCTGAGCATGCTTGAAAGCAGAAGAGTCATTGGAGAGTGGTTGGAAATGACAGGCAGGACAAAAGGAAAGGGCGAGTGCGAAGGGATGGGGGTTGGAAGGGCAGATGGAGGGAGACTTTCAAAGGAGGCAGGAGTTCAACTCGAGAGGCAGCTGGGAAGGATGAGAGAGTGAATGGGGCAGTGCGAAAGGGGTGCGACGGGGCGGGGAGGGGGGAGACTTGGGGGAGTTCACACTCCAATTTAGACAAAATTAATGGCGAGGTCATCGGGGTGCGGGATCGGGGGGCTCCGCAGGCTCGAGGACGGAGTTAAAAGTCAGAAATGGCTGGTGCAGGCAATGGGCACGGGAGTCGATAATGGAGAAGGTACTGCTGCTGGGTGGAGGAGAGGGCAGAGTCATAGCAGGTGAGGATGAGTTTCGGCTGGATGAGGTCGGGCTGATGTCTGGATTTCCACCAGCAGCGCTCAGAGGAGCAAGCACAAGAGTGGAGGAAGCATGCTGCAGAGGTGATCCTGGGTTGAGGCTTGGGGGTACAAGATCACTGGAGGGACAAGGGAGAGAGGAAGTTAATGGAGAGGGTGGAGTTGAGAGTGTGGATCTGGGTGTCAGTAGAAGAGAGGTTAGATGAGGAGACCGAATGGGCGTGATGACCCGGCATAAGCAGAGGGGGGAAATCAAGTGATCGGAGGTCTCTGTAGGGTTTAAAAATAATAACAATAATAATGATTATAATAAGGGCATTTGTTAAGTACTTACTACGTGGCAAGCACTGTACTGACTAAGCACTGGGGTAGATACATTATAAGCAGAGCAGACACGGTCCTCGTCCCAGATGGGACTCACAGTCTAGGTAGGAGAGAGAACAGGTACTGAATCCCCATTTTCCAGATGAGGACGCTGAGGTTCAGAGACGTTAAGTGACTTGCCCAAGGTCAGACAGCAGGCAAATGACAGAGACGGGATTAGAAGTCAGGTTCTCTAGCTCCCAGGCCTGTGCTCTTTCCACTAGGCCACCCTATTTCTCTTATTATTATTGTTATTATTGATTTTTACAGGATGAGAAAAATATATATGGGGTGAACGGAAAGGGATGCTAACGAGTCATTTTACTCTTGGTATACCTCTTAGGGAGGGAGGCAAGATGCACAAAAATCTAAGCCCTGGCAGGTTTCTGAAACTCCTTTATAGAGCTGTTTTTGAAGACCCTGTACAATACAAACCAAGATGAAACATTGTCCCTCAGAGCTTATCTGATGTTTTAAAAGTTGTACCAAAATAAAGAGTTCCTACCATTCTGTTTGAATTCCTTGTGGACCACGAGTTTTGTGAGCAAGGGAAACGCCACCCAGATAGCAATAATAAATGCAGAGCACAGTCCTTGATAAGTGAACAAAATAAGGGAACTACAGTGCACCAACAGCGAGACATCAAAAAATATCTCTCCCAGGTACTGTTCACTGGTGTTCTGAAAAGAAGCACAATATGCAAATATTCTTATTGTTGGTTTATCTTTTCTTCAAAACAATTTACCTCACTTCTATGGAAGCGTACTCCCCTTCTCCAATCCCGGCCCCCTCCCACTCCCCACCCACACTTTTTTTTTTTTTAAACAGTACCCCACATTCTGAACCCATCTGGTTCCATAAAGCTAACAGTGAGCACAACTAAAAGAGATTAGGATAGAAGGGATTCTTGTCCGGGGGGGGGAGAAGGCCTTGGCAATTCTTCTCCTCTCCCCCCACCCCACCCCCTATCCCCGGAATTAAATATAATGGAAAGGCCATTACCAGGGCCCACAGGGCTTACATGGGAAAAGGAAGTTGGACCTCATTTCTATACAAAAAAAACAACCACCACCATTTAATGGAAAGTCACTTGGTTTGATCCATATTTCCAAAACCACTGGTTTCAAAAAAGACACAAGATCTGAGTTTCTGTGCAGGTTTAGTGCTCAGAGAGAACGCTCAGATAAATAGCTTTTAAGGCCCCACCCAGAAAACTGGCTAATCATATCAAACTGAAGAAAAAACAAAACCCCACAGGCAACAAAACCATTGGCTATGATCTATGCATTAGGGTAAAAATCCACTGCCTCCTGTCTGGTGCCTCAGCCCAGAGTCCCACAATGACAGCTGGGACTGAAATTGCAAAAATGGAAATATTCCACAACCAAAAATCCCTCATGCCCCATTCTGGTTGTGCAACTCTGCAGTGGGAGAAGCTTTCCCTCTCAAGGCGATTCTTGCAAAAGTTAAAACAACTGTGTGCAAGATGCCACCTCCACCCTGTCTATGACCTATCTATTTTGTGCCGCTTCCCACACCATCCCCTTGCTCAATCCCCCTCACTTCCACAGTGGGCCCCTCAGACTGCTACTGTGTCAGCCTTCTCTCTGATCTCCCTTCCTCCTCTCTCGCCCCGCTCCAGTCTATTCTTCACTCCGCTACCCGGCTCATCTTCCCGCAGAAACGCTCTGGGCATGTCACTCCCCTTCTTAAAAACCTCCAGTGGTTGCCTATCGACCTCCGCTCCAAACAAAAACTCCTCACTCTAGGCTTCGAGGCTCTCCATCACCTCGCCCCTTCCTACCTCTCCCCCCTTCTATCTTTCTGCCGCCCACCCCACACGCTCCGCTCCTCTGCCGCCCACCTCCTCACCGTCCCTCGGTCTCGCCTATCCCGCCGTCGACCCCCGGGCCACGTCCTCCCGCGGTTCCGGAATGCCCTCCCTCCTCACCTCCGACAATCTAATTCTCTTCCCCTCTTAAAATCCCTACTTAAAGCTCACCTCCTCCAAGAGGCCTTCCCAGACTGAGCTCCCCCCCTTTTTCCCTCTGCTCCCTCTACCCCCCCGCCCTTCACCTCTCTGCAGCTAAACCTTCTCTCCCCTTTCCCTCCCCTCCTCCCCCCTCCCGTCCCACCCCCTCAGCACTGTACTCGTCCGCTCATCCGAATATATCTTCATCACCCTATTTATTTTGTTTAATGAGATGTGCATCACCCTGATTCTATTTATTTGCCATTGTCTTCATGAGATGTTCTTCCCCTCGACTCTATTTATTGCCATTGTTCTTGTCTGCCCGTCTCCCCCGATTAGACTGTAAGCCCGTCAAAGGGCAGGGACTGTCTCTATCTGTTGCCGATTTGTACATTCCAAGCGCTTAGTACAGTGCTCTGCACATAGTAAGCGCTCAATAAATACTATTGAATGAATACAAAACCGACCCTACCCGAAGTGGCCGGCCCCCCAGAAACCCTGGGTTACCAGAGGTGCTCCACTCCATACCTCGGGCCTTGAAGAGAAAATAATCCCCTAGGCCTTCCTGAATAACTTTGATAACTGCTTCCTAGCAGGTCTGTACTGCGCAGCCATAGCAGCTGGCTTCTGGCCAACTTTCTAATCCAGTATCGATGACAAACGGAAATGCCTGTAGAAATTCAGAATCCCGATATTAAAGGGACTAAGGAAAATCTCTCCGCTCACTTTATAAGTTCAGGAGAGAAGGTGTGGAACTTCCCTAGGAATTTCTCTTTGATTTTGAGAGGGTGAGGGTACGAAGTCCGGCAAATGCAGTCCTAATACCGGGCCGGTGTTTTCCAAACCTTATCTAAAGACTGACTCTCTGAGGTCCAGGCCCTCCATCTTCACTCTTCCCTTAGCTCTGTGCATTCTCCTCCTCTCTCAGGGTAAGGGATCTGAGCCAATACTAATGGATCCAAAAAGTGGGAAAACGAAAGAGCAAAAATCAAACATGAGGATAGCAACGATATAATCTCCACTTAAAAATTACACCAAGAGACTTGGTGGACAATACAATAGTTTATGCCAATTAATATGAAACTCCAATCTTTAATATGCAAAGCTGAACCCCTTGGGGAAAGCCACGGTGCTCTTTTTTTATGGTATTTGTTAAGCACTTAGTATGTGCTAGGCACTCTACTAAGCATTGAGGTAGATCTAAGCTAATCAGGTTGGACACTGTCCACGTCCCAGACGGGGCTCACTTTCTACAGATGAGGGAAATGAGGCACAGAGAAGTGAAGCGACTTGCCCGCGGTCACACAGCGGACGAGTGGCGGAGCTGGGATTAGAACCCAGGTCCTTCTGACTCCCAGGCCCGTGGTCTATCCACTAGGCCATGCTACTTCTCTTCTAATCAAACGCTCAGGTTCTACTTCAATAGACTCGGTGGATCTACCACAGTCTAACTCCCGTTCCATACAGGTATGCAACTCGGCTCGGGGTTCTTCAAAAGCTTAGTACAATGGCAAGAACCAATTTTCAACTGTTTTTTTTTTTTTTAAGTAGAGAGCAGTTAAGATTTTGCAGAAGAGTAATCTAGTATTATTGGGGGTTTTTCTCCCAGGACTTAAAATCCTTCTCTGATACTAAGTTAAGAACTTTGGGAGGATGATTACCTCTTCAGACCAAGAGGTTCCTCCAGAGAAGCAGGAGGAGCGATATATTGGCGGAAGGTCGCCTCCCCAATTTCCACCAGGGTCAAGAACAGGAGTTACAATACAATGCCACGTACCCTTCTGGTGGTTTGGTGGGTAATGAATGCCCCTCCACTTGTCCTGCTGGGGAAAAGATATGCCCCCAAGAGACATCCCTTACCTATTCAAGGCTAGAGAGGGGCAGCTTGGCCTCAGCAAGAGCAAGGACCTGAGAATCGGGAGACCTGGGTTCAAATCCCAGCTCTGCCACTGGCCTGCTCTGACCTGTGGTTATTCATTTTACTGTTCTGTGCCTCAGTTTCCCTCTTCTCTAGAACTGGAAGAAGATGCCTGCTCTCTCCGCCTCTTGGATTGCGAGGCGGGGACAGCGTGCAACCTTATTATCTCGTATCTACCCCAGTGCTTATAACGAAACTTGGCACGTATAGCTAGGGCGTGGGCCTGGGAGTCAGGAGGACCTGGGTTCTAAAGCCGTCTCTGCCACCTGTCTGCTGTGTAACCTCGGGCAAGTTACTTCACTTTTCTGTGCCTCTGTTACCTCATCTGTAAAACCGGGACTACGACTGTGAGCCCCACGTGGGACATGGACTGTGTCCAACCAGATTAGATTATATCTACTCCTGCTTAGTACAGTGCCTGGCACATAGTGAGCGCTCAATGAATACCATTAAAAAATGCCGAATGCAACAACAATAATAATAATAATAATAACGATGATAGTAATAACCACAATCAGGGGACTGTTCAGTGGATTCCTGTCTATATTACGCATACATTCGACAAAGCGTTCGCCTAGTGGTCTGATAGTTTTAATGTGTCTGTCTCACTCCCAAGAGTGTGACTAAAGCTACTGGGAGAGGCACTGGCCTCATTATCTCTCTCTGTTTTGACTTGACCAAAGATTCCTTTGCAGATTGCTGGACTGTCTACAGTTATTTATAAGCTGAATAAATCATGTGATTTCTCAGAATCTAGTCGGGACAACACAAAAACTTGTAAGGGTGAGTCCCAAAAGAATGACTGGAATTAGCGCCTGATTTTTAAAAAGATAAAGGAGAGACAAATTACACACTGTTGAACCTATTTAACGAGGCTTTAAAAGAAGGATGTTATTTTCCCAATACTAAACCTTTTTAAACAGTGTCACTGGAGACATAGCCCACAGTACTGGGAACCTGACAAAATGATCTGCGAAACAGAGACATCATAGCCTGAAGATCTAATCTGTGATAGGGGTTAAAGAAGAAAAAGGCAGCTGAGGCTGACCTTCCCTGCATCAGGAGCTTTATGAAAGTCTGGAGTGACTACATTTTTTTTTTCCAACATAGCTGAAATTGACTTCAAGGCCCTTGGAGATTTTTCCAAGAACCTTAGCAACAGAGACGTCATTGGCCTGACGACAGGAAGGTACAAAACCTATCCTGAAATGGGCTTTGTTGGATTGCAGAGAGTTATGGTGAAATGGCTGTGTAACTGCAGAGCAGTCGCCCCTGGATTCTTATTTCCTTTCTTCTGACAATCTATACCCTACTGTCTATTTGGTTTAGGGACCCACTAAATATCATGTAGTGAAGCAACAATGTGAGAGAGCACTCTAACACATCACCACTACCTCCGGGTGTGCAAGTATATCACGGGCCAATGTAAGTGCAGGTTTATCCATAAGGCTTTAATCCCAATGGCACTGAAAATAAACAGTAATTATAATAATGGTATTTGTTAGGCGCTTCCTGTGTGTCGTGCACTGTACTAAGAGCTGAGCACTGTTCTGATGCCACTGCACATGATCCACCATGCGGCTAAAGGTTACGGAAAGACACCCTGACTTCATATAGGTTATCGCAATATACAGCATTCACTTTAGGCATCAAAGGCTCTCAATTACGGATTTACGATGCACTCGTCTCCAATGTAGGTTACCTTTCGGTTTTTAGGCAGACTAGCTAATCCTTTGATACTGATGAATAGGCACACAATGCTTGAGGCACTCCTTTTTGAAGAATAAAGCAGACCACAAGCATCTGCCTAACAGCTTGGATAAGTTTTGTTTGTTTTTAAGGTATCTGTTAAGCGCTATGTGCCAGGTGCTGTACTAAGCACTGGGGTAGATACAAGATAATGAGGTTGGACAAAGTGCCAGTCCCACACTGGGCTCACGGTACTAATCCTCATTTTATAAATGAGGCAACTGAGGCACAGAGAATTGAAGTGACTTGCCCAAGGGCACAGAGCCAAGTGGCAGAGCCGGGATTCTAAAAAAGGTTTGACATCATCCTTACGTCATTCTCCTTCCAGCATCACCGAGGACCCGATCTGTTTTTCACTCCTTGAAGATACCCATAAGCAAACCGTAAATCTGCCCGGCACTTACCACATAATAGAATTTTTTTGCAAGAGTGTGGACAAATATTATCTTTGCCACAGCTGCGGTTCCATAGAGACAGACCGAGACATAAAAATGGTTGTACCACGAAAGAGACTGTCCAGTAAGAGAGATGAAAACTGCCAGCATGAGGACGGTCACTAAACTGGTGAGCCAGCTTATTATCGTGATGCCAAGTCCACCGAAGAGGTCCCTCATGTAGTTGGCAGCTAAGGAAAAGAAAAAGGAAAGCTCAGATTCAGACCATTTCACAAACTCAACCGAGGCAGAATCAAAGTGGAGGAAAAACTAAAACAATAAAGGTTTTGCTGCTACAAATGAAAAAGAGAATTCCCCGAAGGCAAGAATACAGGTTATCGAGGGAGGTTACGGAATCTCTTTCCCTAAAGATCTCCATAAATAATTCCTCGACCGGCTACCTATCGGGTGCCCACAGAATGCAGGTCACATAGCTAAGCGCTCCAAATACCTAAGCTTGCCTTAGTGTTTGGGAACAGTCTTCTTCAGTTGCAAGGTAACTGCCTCAATCTGTGGCTCCCACGTTGGGTGCCAGAGCACTTCTGGGGCCTGTAGATGATTCCTTGGGCTATCCCAACACCAAGCCCAACCCCGACCCCAGGCCCTGGAGCTCCCGGAGCCTCCTCCTCCATGGATGGAGCAATCCGCAGGGCCGAGACTTTCACCCTTCACCCTTCTGGAGGTCTGGAGGTCTGGAGGCAGCGATTATCGAAGGAGGTGGCCAGGCTTAGTGGATAGAGCACAGGCCTGGGAGTCACGAGGTCCTGGGTTCTAATCCCAGATCCGCCACTCGTTTGCTGGGTGACCTCGGGCAAGTCACTTCCCTTCCTCTGTGCCTAGGTTACCTCAACCGGAAACTGGGGACTAAGACTGGGGAGCCCCACGTGGGACATGGACTGTGACCAACCTGGTTAGCTTGTTTCTACGCCAGTGCTCGGTAAAGTGCCTGGCACATAGTAAGTGCTTAAGAAACTCCATTATTATTATTATTTTTTTTTAAAAAAGAGGCTTTTGATCTTTTTGCCAAAACAAAGCATGTTTGGGAACCACCAATCACAATGACCTTTTCAAGTCCCTTCTAGTCTATGTTATGGAATGAAGCGTAGCAAAGGGAAGTGACCCTAGAAAAGGTAGGAATAGGAACCGATTATGGTAACAGTATGAGAATAAGAAAAATTGCTGTTAAATACTTCACTCCTAAAACATTTGGATAACGCTACAAAGGTCAATTATGAGACTATTTTTCTGAAGAAAAATCAAATGAAAAAAACTCATTTTAAAATAAAAACTCACTATTTTTGCAGGTGGATTACTTCATGATGTGGCCTAGAAACCTCAGAGCTTTTTAATATTGAGGATAACAATAATCATAATAATCGTAACATCTGCTAAGTGCTAACTATGTGCCAAGCACTGTACTAAGCACTGGGGTAGGTACTCTCTAATAAGGTTGGACTCAGTCCCTGTCCCATGTGGGGCGCCCAGTCTAAGAGGGAAGGAAAATGTGTATTTAATCTCCATTTTACAGATCTAATCCCCATTTACCTCATCGGTAAAATGGGGAGACCGAGGCACAGAGCAATTAAATGAGCCGCCCGAGGTCCAACACAGCAGGCAAGTGGCAGAGCCAAGATTAGAACCCAAGTCCCCTGGCCCCCAGGCCCGTGCTCTTTCCACTTAGGCCACGCTGCTTCTCATTGTTAATCATTTCCCTGCAGAGGCCATGCGGCATTTCTATCTTTTTTTAATCGTTCAGACCAGCCGTGTCGGTTGCCACATGGAACCCACTGTGAGGGTGCCTGCAAGCCTCGAGGGGGAAGTCAAGGAAGCAGGAGAGACACCCACGCAGCCAAAGCTGTTCTTTCGCTCTCTTCTCCGAGCTTACTTCCACCCACAGTTCCACTCCTTGCCCTTTGGACTCAAGAGGCTGCCACTGTCAGTCCCGTCGCTACTGGGGTGAGGGGGTGGGAGGAGGGAGGGGGCAGTACCTCTCGCCGCGTACCCCCGTCTCTCCACCTTTCTTGCTCTCTTCTCCCATTTACCCTTGGGTCACTCCCTCGCCACCCCCACCCCCCATCCCCACGGAAGCCCCGCACACAACACTGGACCTCCAAAAAACATGTAGCTCTATCACAAACTTCATTTCCTTGTGTTCTGGTCTATAATAACAGCGATGTATCATGTCGCTAACATCCGGAAGGTGCAAGTTCTTCGACGGTGTGGTCCGCGTACGAACGTATACCCACACGACTAGCTTGTCCAAAGGAATGCGTCTGAAGTGCTCGGTGGAAACTATATGCAAAAGCTGCATATTCCACGGAGCCGAAACGCTAAGACATTCGGAAGGACTCGCTTGGCCTATGGAGTGGATGAGGGACGATCATCTCAGACCTTCCAACCAGCTGCGTGTGCACCCTCAGCCTTAACTGTACTTCTGCAGGCGTACAAAAGACAGGCCGAGCACATCCTTCCGCTCCAACTGTATTTGCAACGAATTGCAATTCAGGGAAGCAGCGTGGCTCAGTGGAAAGAGCCTGGGCTTCAGAGTCAGATGTCATGAGTTCGACTCCCGGCTCTGCCACTTGTCAGCTGTGTGACTGTGGGCAAGTCACTTAACTTCTCTGTGCCTCAGTTACCTCAACTGCAAAATGGAGATTAACTGTGAGCCTCACATGGGACAACCTGATGACCCTGCATCTACCCCAGCGCTTAGAACAGTGCTCTGCACATAGTAAGCGCTTAACAAATACCAACATTATTATTATTATTATTAGAGAGACCTAAAGAAGACTTACCCTTATGCTTAGGCTGCAAAAATTTTTTGCCCAAGTAGAAGATAGCAGCAATTACTACCATGAGGTTAATTATCGTGCCTACGCGGGCTGGATAGGCCACGACGAACAGACCAAGTACGTCAAAGAAGACCATGTTTCCATGTCGATATTCAAAGGAAGAGGCCAGCTTGTCAGATGTAGCTAAATATTTAAGCACAGCTAAAATGTTGTCACCTATTGAGAGAGGAGAAACAGCCCAAGAACAAGCAGCATAAATTCCTTGGATTGTATTTACACATAACTGTTAAGTTCACGTCTCAAAGCCGAAGAAACAGGCTATCTATGGAAATGACTGCAATCTCGACCGCAACTGCTACCTAACTGAACGATCTGAGTTCAGGTCTCTTCTGTCGGCATTTGAGTCGAAAAACCAGAAGGCCACTTCCATCAAACAAATAATGCAAGAGTTAGCAACACTCCTCTCTTGCGCTCACTGGAAATCAAGCACTTGAGACTTAGAAGTCCTGCTGTAACAAGGGCTTGATCCCAGTAGGCTCTCAAGGAGCCAAGACACAGATTCTTACAAGTTGACTATGTAATTTGGTTTCCAAAGTAACGACGTGAAAAACCCTTTAATCTCAAAGTGGTACACTTTGGTTTGGCAAAGCCCTTACATAATCAGCTCTTTAAAACACAACAGAGACAAATAAATTGGGCACAAGAAATTACCGAACCTAACAAAGAGAGGTGGTTGCACTTTCACAGTGCAGTCACTCCAAGTTATTGAAAAGTGGAAAACTAATTCCGCTGCAGCTGGCAGAAAGGATACCAAATGCAGTGGGGATTATTTTCTCATTCCTTCTAATATCATCTCTCACTCTCCCCTTGCTCCCAATTTCTATTTTCCACATGCCCATGGGACAAAAGTCTACAGGCTGTAGGGAACGATTGGCAATACTCAGTCACGACGCAGGCGAAAAAGCCCCGCCCCCCCCAAGCTTAGAATACCAACCTGCTCTTTGAATTGAATCTGTTAAAATTCTGTCTGGAGTGTCATACTTGGTATGGTAAATGTAGCCATTCTCAATAAAAGCCAAGTCTATCCCTAAAATTGAGAGAGAACAAGACAAGGTAAACATTACTGGGACTTAAAGTGAATAAAGCACATTCCTTTGGAAAGCAAAGCCCAGGACAGATAGGTACCGCCCTTCCCTCACCCACTGTGATTCCCGAGCACAGAAACAGACACTGAAAATGAAATACTTAGGCTGCTTTACATTTATTCAGTCGTTTTCCAAAGCAGTCTAAAATAGGCCCTATTTAAGGAAACACAGAATACATGCTTTACCAGAGCCAGTTTTAAAAGAGCTATCCTACTATGGTGTATTTGAAAAGAATATATATTTTTAATGCTACTTGTAAAGCACTTCCTATGTGCCAGGCACTGTACTAAGCGCTGGGACAGACACAAGGTAATCGGGTAGGACACAGTCCCTGTCCCATGTGGGGTTCACAGTCTTACTCTCCATCTTATAGATGAGGTAACTGAAGTGCAGAAAAGCTAAATGACACGCCCGAGGTCACACAGCAGGCATGTGGCAGAGCCCAGGTCCGTGCTCTTTCTAACTTCATAGTCACTGATCAAAACTCAGCATTCCTGGGGGCTAAGGGGGTGAAAAATCTTCCAGACGCACAAACACATGAAGTCAGTGAACAGGTGGAGCTTGGAGCTCCCAATTCACAACTCGCAGTCTCCTAGGAAACATCCATATCCCAACACACCCGAGGCGCGCTCTCGAACGGGGATTCTCAACCTGTTGCTTGGAAGCACCACAACATCCAGCATCTCCAGAAATACGCTCCCCTTTGCAGAAAGAAAAACGATGCTCAAACCACCGAGCACCGCCAGGTTGTCGCGTGCCAGGAGAATATAATCAGGAAATCAAATGTGCCGCTTGATTAGCAAGTTTAAAACGTCATTTTCAGGGAGCGTGGATCCGAACGGGGTTGGGTTTTTTTTTTCCATTTCCCCCCAGGTTTAGCTAAGGGGTGCTTAATAAATACCATCATCAATCCAGAGCCACCGGCAACACGGGAAAGAGGTAGAAGAGGAATTCAGCGCTAACAGTCTAGTCATAGCCCCGCCGGAGTCAACCTTAGCTTTTTAGAAACAATCGCAACATCAGTCGTATTTACTGAGCACTTACTGTGTGCAGAGCACTGTAGTAAGCACTTCGGAGAGGACGACAAAACAGAGTTGGTAGACATGTTCCCTGCCCACGTGCACCTGGAAAATTCCCTTGCTGATTTTAGAAATCAATCAGAACAGTAAAAGAACAAGCGGGCATGCACTGACCATCCCTCGGGTCATGAATTACATGAGGAGTACAAAAATCGTGCTATTAAAAAAAATGATTCATCTTTGGCTTGGCTGCAATTTTAATTACCACGTGGATAAAGTAATTGGACTTCAAATAACAGGGAAAGCATTAGGGAATCAAATTGAACACTGACATTTCATAACGCATTGCTCTCACTTAAGCACGCTGGGAACTGGCACTTTCACTTAATGTCAGTAAATGTTTTTATAGGCTGCTCCATCTAATGGCAGCCACTCAGAGCTGTTATTTCACACACAACAATGGCCCAGGAGGAGGAAGAGAGGTGGGAAAGGAAAGAGAGAGAAGAAATGGAAAGGTAGGGAAAGACGGGATAGAAAAAAGGAAATGAGAAAGCTACAGGAGGGAGGGGAAGAGAAAAGACCTACTTGAAAAAGGGGGGAAAAGCAAAGGAAAGACCGAGAATAACAAATGAAACGGAGATGTTCCTCCAAGCCAGTAGTGGTAGAGTTAGGAAGAGAAAGCGAATAGAAGATTGGGAAGAGCGGGTGAGAGAAAAATAAGGGGAGAGAGAGGAAGGAAAAGGAGGACGGTTAAACAACAGAAAAATACACCAGTGCCACCGACAGTCGGGCAGGGAGACACCCAGGTCTACAGTCACATGGCACACACCCGCGTTGAAGACACACCCAAAGAGAGATAGAACGCAACGCCGAACAACTCAAAGACACATAATGAGACAAACAGAAATTCGGGGAAACGCGACACAAACCAGAAGGACTAAAAGTCAAGGAGAAAACAATAGACAAAAAGAGACTCACAGACAAGTACAGAAAGAGAGAAATAGAGTCACGCAAATAAGCAGGTACAAAGCCAGAAATCTTTCACCACTACCTCACAGAGAATGACACACCTGGAATGTTACCAAAATCCCTGTAGATACGGAAATCTGTATCCGAAGGAATAATTCCACTCTGAAACACCTCCTGAGCCACCACTGAGGCAAAAGGGTGCTTGGCTGTTAGGACGTAAGCCTGGACCAACCAGGGATTTTCAGGACCTGCCAGGAAATTAAATAACATAATTAGCAAGACTCACTGGGAATCGCCATGGCCTAGGGGAATAGAGCACGGGCCTGGAAGTCAGTAGGACCCGGGTTTTAATCCCAGCTCTGCCACCTGACTGCTGTGTGACCTGGGCAAATCATTTCACTTCTCTGTGCCTCAGTTACCTCTTCTGTAAAATGAGGATTGAGACTGGAAGTCCCATGTGGGACAGGGACTGCCTCCAACCCGATTATCTCATCTATCACAGTGCTTAGTACAGTGCCCGGCATGTAGCGAGTGCTTAACCAATACCACAATTATTATTGTTGATAATATAATAATATTGATATTAATAACGACAGCGGCATTTAAGCATCTGAGTGCGCAGTGTTCCGCACACCGTCGGCATTTAATAAATCCAACTGATTGACCAGAGATAGCATGCTCTGGACTAATTGCTCAGACACAGTCCCTATCCTCTAGATTGTCCGCTCCTCGTGGGGAGGAAGTGTGTCTCCCAACGCCGTTGTATTGTGCTCTCCCAAGCCTGTAACGCCATGCTCTGCACACAGTACGTGCTCAATAAATACCACTGACTGACTGATCCCACTTGGGGCTCAAAGTCTAAGTAGGAGGGAGCACAGGTATCGATTCTCCATTTTACAGATGAGAAAACTGAGGCCCAAGGTCAGACAAGAGGCAGAGGGTGGAGCAGGCCCGTGCTCTTTCCACTAGGCCTACACTCCTACCACAACCCAACCCGCACATTTCACTTCTCTAATGCTAACCTTCTCACCGTACCTCCGTCTCGTCTATCCCGCCGCCGCCGCCGCCTCACCCACGTCCTGCCGCTGGCCTCAACGCCCTCCTCAAATCTGACAGTTACTCTCCGTGACTTCAGAGCCTTAACGAAGGCCCATCTCCTCCAAGAGGCCTTCCCAGACTAAGCCCCACTTTTCCTCCTCTCCCACTCCCTTCTGCGTCGCCCTGACTCGCTCCCTTTGGTCATCCCCCACTCCCAGCCCCACAGCGCTTATGTACACTTTATCTGTAATTTATTTATTTCTACTACTGCCTGTCTCCACCCTGGATTGTTGTGGGCAGGGAATGTGTCTGTTTATTGTTATACTGTATTCTCCCGAGCACTTAATACGGTGCTCTGCACACGGTACACGCTCAATAAATACGACTGATAGACCATGCTGCTTCCAATAAATAGTAAAACTGTTATTTATGTTATAAATTAGGATCTATTCCAGAACCTCTGGAAAAGTAATATGAAACTCCATTAAGTGCCACGCTTCTGCCTCCATCCCCCTCGCCTTCACAGAAACCATTTGCTCCCACCCTAATTGGTATTTTTAACCGCTCACTCTCTGACGGTTCCTTCCCACACAGATGTCCTTAAAAGATCAACATGTCTAAAACCTATCACGATTGACTGGCGCATGATCCTCCCTGTCTGAGGGCCCTCCCCCCTTCCCCTGCCCCGCCGGCCCTGGTATCATCCTTGCTTTCTCCTTCTTTCAATTCTCAAGTTCCGTCTGTTGCTAAATCTCGCCGGTTGTTCCTCCGTGACATTTCTCGGATCGGCCTCACCCTCCGTGGTTGGGGCGCACGTCCCATTTCCTCACGCGCACCTATTTCCTCACGAAAATCAACACGATCAGGTCTGAGCTCCCCAAAGTCACCCCTCCGCCTCTCCCCTCCCCCCCAACAACCCCCTCCCCTACTTTCCCATCCTTCCCTGCAGTATCCTCAGAGGAGATCTCCTCCCTCCTCGCAAGTGCCACCCCCTCCACCTGCGCCTCGGACCCCATTCCCTCTCACCTTCTTAAAACCATCGCCCCTGCCCTCCTCCCTTCCTTAACTTCTATTTTTAACCACTCAATCTCCAAGGGCTCCTTCCCCTCTGCCTTCAAACATGCCCACATCTCCCCCATCCTAAAAAAACCCGCTCTTGACCCCACTTCCCCCTCCAGTTATCGTCCTATCTCCCTACTACCCTTCCTTTCCAAAATCCTAGAACGAGTCGTCTACAATCGATGCCTAGAATTCCTTAACTCCCATTCTCTCCTAGACCCCCTCCAATCTGGCTTCCGTCCCCTCCACTCTACCGAGACTGCTCTCTCTAAGGTCACCCATGACCTCCTTCTTGCCAAATCCAATGGCTCCTACTCCATTCTGATCCTCCTTGACCTCTCTGCTGCCTTTGACACTGTCGACCATCCCCTCCTCCTCCATACCTTATCTCACCTTGGCTTCACGGACTCTGTCCTCTCCTGGTTCTCCTCTTACCTCTCTGGCCGATCATTCTCGGTCTCCTACGTTGGAGCCTCCTCCCCCTCCCATCCTTTAACTGTTGGAGTTCCTCAAGGGTCAGTTCTTGGCCCTCTTCTGTTCTCCATTTACACTCACTCCCTCGGTGAACTCATCCGCTCTCACGGCTTTGACTACCATCTCTACGCAGATGACACGCAGATCTACATCTCCGCCCCTGTCCTCTCCCCCTCCCTTCAGGCTCGCATCTCCTCCTGCCTCCGGGACGTCTCCACCTGGATGTCGGCCCGCCACCTAAAACTCAACATGAGCGAGACTGAGCTCCTCATCTTCCCTCCCAAACCCGGTCCGCTCCCAGACTTCTCTATCACCGTGGATGGCACGACCATCCTTCCCGTCCCGCAGGCCCGCAATCTCGGTGTCATCCTTGACTCGTCCCTCTCGTTCACCCCACACATCCTATCCGTTACCAAGACCTGCCGGTTTCACCTCTACAATATCGCCAAGATCTGCCCTTTCCTCTCCACCCAAACGGCTACCTTACTATTACGGGCTCTCGTTATATCCCGGCTAGACTACCGTGTCAGCCTTCTCTCTGACCTCCCTTCCTCCTCTCTCGCCCCGCTCCGGTCTATTCTTCACTCCGCTTCCCGGCTCATCTTCCTGCAGAAACGATCTGGGCATGTCACTCCCCTTCTTAAACAACTCCAGTGGTTGCCCATCGACCTCCGCTCCAAACAAAAACTCCTCACTCTAGGCTTCGAGGCTCTCCATCACCTTGCCCCTTCCTACCTCTCCTCCCTTCTCTCTTTCTACCGCCCACCCCGCACGCTCCGCTCCTCTGCCGCCCATCTCCTCACCGTCCCTCGGTCTCGCCCATCCCGCCGTCGACCCCTGGGTCACGTCCTCCCGCGGTCCCGGAACGCCCCCCCTCCTCACCTCCGCCAAACTGATTCTCTTTCCCTCTTCAAAACCTTACTTAAAAATCACCTCCTCCAAGAGGCGTTCCCAGACTGAGCTCCTCTTCCCCCTCTACTCCCTCTGCCATCCCCCCTTTACCTCTCCGCAGCTAAAGCCTCATTTTCCCCTTTTCCCTCTGCTCCTCCACCTCTCCCTTCCCATCCCCACAGCACTGTACTCGTCCGCTCAACTGTATATATTTTCGTTACCCTATTTATTTTGTCAATGAATTGTACATCGCCTTGATTCTATTTAGTTGCCATTGTTTTTACGAGATGTTCTTCCCCTTGACGCTGTTTAGTGCCATTGTTCTTGTCTGTCCGTCTCCCCCGATTAGACTGTAAGCCCGTCAAACGGCAGGGACTGTCTCTATCTGTTGCCGACTTGTTCATCCCAAGCGCTTAGTACAGTGCTCTGCACATAGTAAGCGCTCAATAAATACTATTGAATGAATGAATGAATGAACGTCGGATCCCGGCTACTCGTATCAGCCTCTTCGCTGATCTTCCTGCCTCCAGTTTCTCCCCACTCCAGTCGACACTTCGCGATGCTGCTTGGATCACTCTGCAGATCTCTTCATCCCTTCTAGCTCCAGTACCCTGAAGCTTTTATTTTGGATTCATCCCTGTCCTCTTCTTTTATGATGATCTTGTGCTTTTTTATTTTTTTTCCTTGAGGCGTCCATCGCCAGTCCCTTTCTCACCTTATTCCTAGATTGTAAACCCCTTGAGGGCCAGGAACCCTGTCTAATTCTCACCCCATGCACTCTTTTCCGGGGCTCAGCACAGTGCTCTGCACACAGTGAGCACTCGATAAATACTATTAGCGGCGTGGCTGAGTAGAGAAAGCCTGGGCCTGGGAGTCAGAGGACCTGGGTTCTAATCCCAGCTCCACCCTTGCCTGCTGCGTGACCTTGGGCACGTCACTTAACTTCTCTGGACCTCAGTTTCCTCATCTGTAAAATGGGGATTCAATACCTGTTTCTCCCACATACTTTTTAAGACTGGGAGTCCCACGTGGGAGAGGGTCTGTGCCCGACCCTGATTAAAGTGTATCTATCCCAGCGCTCGGTGCAGTGCTTGACACAGAGTAAGCGCTTACGAAATACCACAATTATGATTATTTGTATTATTACTACTAGCGAAATGATAACTGATGGGAAAATGCTTTGGAAAAATGAAAACACCCAAACAAATTGAAGGTATTACTTTTATCATTATTACTCACAGATGCTAAGATAAAGTGACCATTACGGGAAAGGCTCGGGGGGGCGGGGTAGCGGGGACAGACCCAAAGGCCGCGAAGTGGGGGAGACCGAGAAAGAGCCGTGACATGACCATCCGACCTCATGCAGAACCTCCGGTCTCGTTACACGAAGGAGATTGTTTCAGTGGGCGGAGTGCTCTCGCTTATTAAAATTCGATCGATGGAGTCCAAAACGGGTAGGGTGAATGTGTTTTAATTTGCAAAATAAGCATCGTTTCAGTTATTTTTTTAAGCAGAATTAGTTTATGCATCTAATGAATAAAATGAAAACCGGAATTATGCCCGAGAGAAGCTGATTACATGAAGTTTTGTTATGCGTTAGCTTACGACAACCTATTACGTTACCGTGTGGCTGCTCACTATGTGATTTTTCAACGTTCCCAGAAAGACGCTCATTTCGATCCACAAAGATTATTTTTCAGCTAACAAAGATACGAGACTTGATTAAAAAAAAAGATTGGCCAAAATGCAAAAGTAGAGTCACGTACCTGTTTGAAATACGAGTTCTTTTCCTCCTACTCCCGCTGCCTCCAGGTTAATAAATGCCCGAATCAAGTTGGCCCAGTGGTGCTGAGTAATGAAGCCATGACTGGCCTTAATGAGAAATACAGAAAACAAATATAGGTCAGAACCTACGATTCATGCACGGTCACTAAGGGGGACCGCTGTTAAACAGAAGACATAAGCGGTCAGATATTCTCTCTAAGGCCCAAGTACGGATAAAGCGTTACATTTTAAATTTCATTTCGGCAACACTTGACGCTTCTAAGCCTGGCAGCACTAAAA
The DNA here is from genome assembly GCF_004115215.2 of Ornithorhynchus anatinus. NCBI lineage: Eukaryota > Metazoa > Chordata > Mammalia > Monotremata > Ornithorhynchidae > Ornithorhynchus > Ornithorhynchus anatinus. The sequence continues at coordinate 51,842,074 of NC_041753.1, read as the reverse complement.
TTCGATCTCTGTCTTCCCATTCCCCTGTTAGGCTCATCATTACTAATAAGCCTAACTGCAGCATTTTATGAGAGCCTGGTGCAATAAGGTAGGGCATCTTACCTGTAGGACGTTTTCTTCAGCGCCATTAAAAAGGAATATGACAGCATGCTGTAAGGGATCTGATGATGTTGACAAGACTCTTAGAACTTCAAGCATCACTGAACAGCTAACTGCATCGTCACTAGCACCTTCGGAATTGAAAAGATATGACGAGAACTTGAAATATTGCGTGACACCGGCCGGGAATGAGCTCCGGTCCCCCAAATCTGCCAGCCCCCCAGCTCTTCCCAACCTTAAAGCCTCCCTAAAATCCCACCTCTTCCAAATAATTCACAAGTAATTAGTAATAAGTAATAAGTAATTCACCTTACTAGGTGTCAGGTACTGTACTAAGCGCTGGGGTAAATACAAGCTAATCAGGTGGGACACAGTCCATGTCCCACATGGGGCTCACAGTCTTAATCCCCATTTTACAGGCGGGGTAACTAAGGCACAGAGAAGTCAAGTGACTCTCCCAAGGTCACACAGCAGACAAGTGGAAAAGCTGGGATTAGAGCCCAGATCCTCTGACTCCCAGGCTTTTTGTCTTCCCACTAGACCACGTCGCTTCTCTAGTAATAGTCCTATTCATTTAAGTGCCAATGTACACAAAAACTTCCAGTGGCTTTTCATTTCCCTCCGAATCAAGCAAAAACGCCCCACAGATCAGCCTTAAGTCTCTGCACCAACTCTCCCCAACTTAGATTTTCAGCTCCTCGTGGGCAGGGAACGCGTCTACCAACTCTGTTGCACTGTATTCTCCCAAGAGCCTAGTACAGTGCTCTGCACACACAGTAAGCACTCAATAAATACCACTGATCGACTGATTATAGAGCTGCTCTCCTTTCCAGCTTTTTCTTCCTGGTATTTGTTAACTGCTCCCTACGTGCCAGACACCGTACTAAGTGCCGGGTTAGATACGGGACATTCGGGTCGGACACAGCTCCTGTCCCACACAGGGCGCCCGGTCTAAGTAGGCAGGGGACTTCCTCAGCTTGCTCTCTTCACTCCTTCCCCAACCAACCTTCTCACAGCACCTTGCTCAATAATCCCTCCTCCTTCCCCTGGCGCACACTGTTCCCCCGACCTGGACCTTCCTCCCTCTCTAAATCCGACAGACCACAGCTCGCCCCACATTCAAAGTCCCTCTAAATCCCACTTCCTCCACCGAGCCCGCTTCCATTAATTCCCAGCACCTCACGTCACCTCTAGCACCTCAGCATTCCCATTCGCGGCACTGGTGTATAAGCTGATTCAATTGCACTTTCCATTATTTCTTTAGGTAAATCTATTGGTAAATATTTGTATGCCGGTCTCCCCCACTGGACCGGGGAATGTGTCGCTCTTGTATTCTCCCGAGCACGTAGTACAGTGCACTGCACTCAATGGGCACGCCGATAAATAGTGACCAGTGACCGACGAGACCGACGATATCAACACCAGCAGCGGAATTACGACAGGATAGCGTCTTCGGCCTAAACTACCGATCTCGGTTCGGCTACGAGCCGGACCACGATTCCCATTCCTGCCTCAAAAGAAACTACTTATCCATTGGATTACTAACACCCCGACTACAAACGATTACTTTTTAAAAATCTCGTTAGATGGAAAATAATAAAAATAACGAAAGGTGATTCATTTGCATTTGGTGACTTAGCAAATGCAAAGTCACCAAGGGGTGATTAAACTACATCGGCCTTGAAAACCAACTATCGGTTTTCCGCTTCAAGTAAAATCTCTCCAGTCCAAAATACGAGGAAAGAAAAAAGACAGATAAAATGGTATCTATCAGATAAGAATGTTTTCACGTTTTAAGTTTTATTAGAGATAATACACTCTTTCATAAGGCTTTTTTTAAACTCGGGCCCCATTCCACACAGGACCAGAAGGAGAGAAGTTGGGGAACATCTTAAAAAGGGGCTACACTGGGAGCCACTTTCCAAATCTCTACCAGTAGGCCTTTTCCACGTTAGTCCTGATGTTTAGGAGATGCTGTCTCTTGTTGAAGTTGTGAGGCAGCAGCCTTGACGGTTTACGGTTCTGAAACCTTAAAGGCTTAGCCGAAACGGCCCAACCAACTGAAGTCTAGAAAATTGCATTTTGCCCACCTATAACATCTCTTGCGGCTCCAGAAGACGGCACATTACGTACTTCTTCACCCTTAGTTTTGAACAGTTGTACGGATAGCTGCGGGGGGCGGAGGGGGGGGTGGTCACTATTTGAACAATAATTAACGCTGTTCACGGATGGGAAATGGCTCCTCTGAAGGGTTTTAGAATAGCAAAGGATGGTACAGCACTCTGGATTTACAATAAAATTGATTCAAGGGTCCTGGCGTACATACCACAAAATAGGTTCGCCAACATCCCGGCTTTTTGATTTCGGAAAAAATGACCTCTCTTGAAAAGACCAAATGAAAAATAAATATCTGGCATGAGGCCTAAGGCCAAAGTAGCTGGGTTTACAGAGGAACAGAAAAATGGACTCCAGAACAAGAATAATAATAATAATAATGGCGTTTGTTCAGCGCTGAGGGCCGAGCACTGAACCACGCACTGGGGGAACGGTACGGGATAATCAGGCCCGGCCTAGTCCCTGTCCCACACGGGGCTCACGGTCTAAGGGGGAGGGAGAACAGGTATTGAATCCCCATTTTACAGATGAGGAAACTGAGGCCCAGGGCAGTTAAGTGACTTGCTCCAGGTCACACAGCGGGCAGGTGGCTTCTCCTGTCTCCCAGGCCCGCTCTCTCTTACCACTACGGCAAGCTGCTTCTCAAGGGGGAAGCCTGTCCGTCAAATTTACAAACTACTGGACTTAAACCTCCTGGCCTGTTAGCAGAGACACTGCAGCTGATTCCAACCGCCGCCACACAAAGACAGTAAAAGCTCCAAGGCAACCAAGTACCTAAGTTTCCCGTAGATCACGGTCCAAATTTTTTCATCGTATTCGGCTGCCCGTTTCGAAATCCTAAGAGCCTACCGAAGAATAATACGCTCAAAGCAAGTAGTCAGATCTCTTAAGTTACTCAACCATCTTCGGCGAAGTCTAGTGGAAAGAGCACAGGCCCGGCAGTCAGAGGACCTGGGTTCTATCCTGGCTCTGCCACTCTCCCGCTGTGTGACCTTGGGCAGGTCACTTCGTTTCTCTGGGCCTCGGTTTCCTCATCTGTAAAAATGGGGATTCAATACCTGTTCTCCCTCCGACTTAGACTATGAACCCCACGTGGGACCTGATTATCTTGCATCTACCCCGGCGTGTAATACAGTGCTTGGCACACAGTAAGCGCTTAACCAATACCACAGTTATTATGAGACTGTGAGTCCCATGTACGACCTGATGATCTTGTCTCTACCCCAGCACTTAGTACAGTGCTTGGCACACAGTAAGAGTTTAACGAAACCCACGATTCTCATTATTTCTTGATGGCGTCTAAGTGTTCCGTATGTGTCAAACGGGGTTCTAAGCGCCGGGGTGGACACACATGAATTAGGCTGGGGCTCGGGAGAACAGGAGAACTGAAGCCCAGAGAAGTTAAGTGACTTGCCCAAGGTCACACAGCGAGCGATCGGCAGAGCAGGATTAGAACCCAGGTCGTCCGACTCCCAGGCCCACGCGCCTTCCACTAAGCCAAACCGCCTCTCCACAGGATGTACTAAATGCAGTGCAGTTATAAGCACCTGGAGCCCCCCCAGAAAGAGCACCGTTCCGGCTATCGGGCTACTTGGGTTCCAGTCTCGGTTCAACCTGTAGATGGTGAAGGTGGGCAGAGGCCTCAGCGGGATTCACACTGTGCTGCACCCCCGCCCGCCTTACTCCCTCACTGCATTTAGTGCCCCAGTGGGAACCTGACCGGCAGGTTCGCGATCCTGAGAGCTCAGGGCCGAGGCCCATCCACCAGGGCCGAGGTCACGGACGGAGTACGGGTTCTAATCCCCGCTCCACCGCTCGTCTGCTGGGGCAGTCACTTGGCTTCTCTGGGCCTCGGCTGCCTCATCTGGAAAACGGGGACCCTCTTCCTTAACCCTTAAACGGATCAAGGTGCTCAGCCAGTCTCCCGGTGCCTTTCTTTCCAGAGTCAACTCGGCAGAGTGGAGTGCCCGTTCCCAGATTAGAAGTTCTTTTGTCTTACGCTCCGCTGAACAAATCGTGGGTACGCGGCAATTAACGTTCCGGCCAAGAGCCCGCTTTCCAGAAATCCTCACGGCAACGGTCTTCTGGGTCTATACTCCGCTACCGCGGATGCACCTAGACCTCATCTCCAAAGACAAAGGAGCGACTTTCTGCCTAGCTTATGCCTTTGGAGAGAATTCTGGAGGCAGGCTGCCTGGAGGGTGTACAGCAATGAAAATAACTCCCTGTGCCTTCTTGCCACGTTGTGGCATTTAATCCGTGTCAGCAGATGACACGGAATTCATCGCTGCACCCATCAAACCCCAAAATAAGAGGCCTACGCCAAGAGCCGGAGAGCACGCTGACTAGTGGATCTAACCGCTGTTTACGGGGAAGGTAGGCTTGGCATTCTGCAGCAGAAACCGTTGACTGCTCCTAATTTCTTTGGCATGTTATTAAAGACAGTTAAATATTATCACAAACGGAATTCCTGCCGTATGGAAGAGGTACGTGATTGACCGAACGACCTGCCAAGCAGAAAGAAACACTGGCCTCGTTCCCAAGTCAGGGCGACAAGAATTTTAGGCAGCATTAGCCTAGGTCTTGCCCCGCCACGGGAAACCGTCCCCCGACCCCCGGCCACGGTCAGGTGTTTGCCTGGGGGACAAGGCCAGGTATACTGACCTGTACCGTGGAGCCTCAGCCCCACGGGAATTCAAGTACTCTTGGCTGGCGTCTAAAGCCGCACCTTCAGTGGTTTCAACAGAGTCACTTGCAAGAACGTTTCTGGTTTTGCACCAGTTATTTGGCTTAACCGAACAGCGGGGCCTTTCTCAACTCCTCTAAAATACTGGCTCGCAAAGCCGGAAACAATACAATATTTTTCATTTCTTTGCTGTGGGCAATCACACCGCTCAAGCACATTCTAAGGGGACTTATGACAAATGATCTCTAGACTCAAGGGACTTTTAATTTCACCAAAGGCTTTTTTTTGGGTAATTCTAATTGGTGGGAAAATTAATACCTTATATCAAACAAAGCTGAAACACGGTCGGCACACATTCGTTGAACATCACTCACATTTCGAGAGCTCAGCTTAAATCTGTGGGGTTTTTTTCCTGACTGGACCTCTCACGAGTCATTAAAAGGACCAAACTGCAACCTTCCCCTCGCCACCCCCGCCCCTCCCCCCCAAAAATGGTAATTCGATCCTATCGGTAGCTTTGGGTCAATTAATCAATCAATCATCTGTATTACATTGAGCGCTCACTGTGAGCAGAGCACTGTCATCGTCGTCGACGGCGCCTATTGAGCGCTTAATGGGTGCGGAGCACTGTACTCAGTACTTGGGAGAGTACAATATCGGTAGACACATTCGCTGCCCACAACGGGCTTAGAGTCTAGAGGGGGAGACAGACATTAACGTAAATAAATAATAAATACACAGTATTAACTGTAGCATTCCACCAGACTTAAAATGACCGAGAACAATAAGGTCAAGCGCATACCTGGAGAGTTCGCTACGGAATCAAAATGGCAATTGGATAACACCGCGTGCTTGGCTCCGTTCCTCGGCTCCAGCTTCACCACGATGTTGGTTATGTTATCGTAGTAGCTCGTGAAGCCTCCCAAGAAGTCAATGCTGAAGGAGCCCGTCGGGCGCTGCACATCTACGGAAATCTTATGGTTGCGGCTGCTCTCGATTTCGATCAGTTTGATTTGTTCTAAGAGGTAGTTAACCGTGAGAATTTCGTTCTCTGGACTTCCGGTAGTCCTGGGGCCAATGGAAGTGATATGCTCAAGATATTCCCTGTAGGACCCGAAGAGAATAAAAGATAAGGCACCTGTACCAGGTAGAAGGTCAGATCATTTATCACCAGGCAATTCATATTTACGCCCAGAGTTCACAGACGCCGTTTTTTTTCTCCTCGATATTAACGGTTCCGCCCGACGGCACTATTTTCATTCTATCTGGAAATAGTCACATTTTTTTTACCCCCACGTTTTACAGTTCACGTTTCTTCTCGGGCATCTTTTAAATCCCCCCAGAGTTCGTAACTGTCCGTTTTTACTTCTCGTGCTCACTTCCAATGCCTCGAAGGAGTTTCTGTGGGGTTTACATTTACTCTCCATCTCCGCTGTACGATAAAACAAGAACCTGTTTACAGAACTCGAACCGGGTCCCGCTGGGAAAAGCAACGGGGACCTCCGTTCGGCACCGGCGCTCGCCGGAAGCTCTAGGACGGCACAAGACAACCTCTCTGCTGTACCATCCGTCGTGCGCATCGCCTGCAGAAAGCCACCGAGTCGGCGCTTCATTCCCGCGCAGACCCTAAAAGCCACGGCCACGGAACGAACCGACCGGAGGGCACCGGACCAAAAGCGACCGAAAAATAAAACGACGTCTGGAAACTCTGGGAAGCAATCGGAGCCTCCTCGGCCCTCGAGCCTAAACCTCCGCCGCCTCGGGCCCTTCCGGCTTTCACCTGGCCGAGCGAACCACCCTCGCCCAGATTCGGGAGGACCGAAAGAACCACGTCTCGTACGCGACTTACGGCGGAAAGGAGACGCAGGGACCGAGACCGAGAGAGGAAGGCCCTTGGGGGCAACGGGGGCGACCCCGGGCATTTTTCTGCCCCTTGGGATTTTTATGACCTCGACGGCGGCGTGAATACCCTTCACGTAAACACTTTCGGGGCGACGTGCTTTCCCGGGGGTGGCCAAAGGGTTCTCGGGAAGAGGACGTCACACCGGCCGACTCCCCTACTCCCTCCACCTCGGCGAAGGCCTGAAATCCCCGGAGAACAAGTGACTTCTCTCTTCCCGTCCCCCCTTCATCTTGGGGACGAGGAAGGAAGCCGCGTGGCTCGGTGGAAAGAGCCCGGGCTCGGGAGTCGGAGGTCGTGGGTTCCGATCCCGCCCCCGGTCGGCCGCGTGACCCTGGGCGAGTCGCTCGACCTCTCTGGGCCTCGGTTCCCTCATCTGTCAGATGGGGAAGAAGACCGTGAGCCCCACGTGGGGCGACCTGATCACCCTGTGTCTCCCCCAGCGCTTGGCACACAGGAAGCGCTTAACAGATACCATCGTCATCATCATCTTCATTACTCCTTCGGGGCCAACCGCCTAAGGAAGAAATGAAAGTCATCCGGGACGACCCCGCCTCTAGCGGGTGGGGGAGAAGGGAGGCGACAGGATGGAAGGAAGGGCAGGTGAGATCCGTCTCCGATGCCATCGAAACACCCCGGGGCGGGGGGGGGAAGGGGAGGAGCCCCCCCCCCAGCTCCATCCCCCCGGGGTCCGTTCGTTCGCCCGGAGCGAAGGTCATGGGTTCTAATCCCGCCCCCGCCCCGTCGTGTGACCTCGGTCGAGTCGCTTCCCCCGGCCTCGGCCCCCCCAATCTGTAAAACGGGGTGAAGACCGCGGTGGGGGGGGGGGATTGGGTCCAGTGGCCGGGACGCGGTCGAACGCTTAAAGAAGATGGGGGGGGGGGCCCGTCCGCCCCGCCCACGCGGGGCCCTTCCCGGGGCGATCGAGCAGCGGGGGGCTGCGGGGGCGGGGGGGGCAGGAGGAGGAGGAGGGGGAGGACGGGTACCTGGCGCGGAGCGCGCTGAACTCGCGGGGCCCCGAGCTCCGCAGCAGCAGGAGCCGTTGCAGCGACAGCTGCACGAGCGCCCGCAGCGCCAGCAGGTAGAGCACGAGCCCCAGCGCGGCGCGCGCCTCGGGCAGCAGGGTCCTCGCGCCGCCGCCGCCGCCGCCGCCGCCGCTCCGCTTCCGCGTCCGCCGGGCGGCGATCGGGCCCGGCAGCGACGGGCGCGGCTCCCCGCCGCCGTCCCGGCCGGCGGGGGGCCCCCTCCGGGGCTCCCGCTCCCCTCCGCCGCGGCACCGCCTCACGGCCGCCGCCGCCTCCCAACCTCGCTCCATGGCTCCGGCCCGGACTGCGGCGCTCCCCCGGCCGTCGGCCGCCGGCACGGAAGGACCCCGCCGCAGCGCCCCCTCGGGACCGGACGGACACTGCAGAGAGGGTCAAACCGGCGCCCATTGGTGGAGATCTGCCCCTCCGCCCCCGCCCCCCGCCCCCGCATCGCCCCGACTCGGCCCTATCGCCTTCGCTTCTACCGCCGGATGAGCGGCGGGGGCCGGCGGGGGAGGGGCACCGAAATAAGAAATCGAAAAATACGGATTGATCGTCATATCGATCGATGGTAGCCGTTCGGCGCTCACCGTGGGGACCCCATCATCGGGTCGGCCGCATCCGCCGATTGAGCGCCGACTATGCGCAGAGCGAGACCGTGCGCCCGGCAAAGGGCAGGGGCCGTCTCTATCTGTTACCCATCTGTCCGTTCCGAGCGCTTAGTACGGTGCTCCGCGCATAGGCGGCGCTCAGTAAATACTACCGAACGAAACGAACGAACTAAGCGCTCGGAAGGGACGATTCGGCCACAGATAGAGACCGTCCCCGCCCCGTTGACGGGCTCACGGCCTAATCGGGGGAGACGGACGGACAGAAGCGGGACAACCTGATAGCGAGAAGGGATAACAATAATAATGTCGGTATTTGTTGAGCGCTTACTATGTGCAGAGCGCCGTTCCAAGCGCTGGGGGTGATACAGGCTCATCAGGTTGGCCCACGGGAGGCTCGCGGTGAATCCCCATTTCACAGATGAGGTAACCGAGGCGCAGAGGAGTGAAGTGACGCGCTCACGGTCACACAGCTGACGAGCGGCAGAGCCGGGAGTCGAACCCGTGACCTCTGACTCCGAAGCCCGGGCTCTTTCCACTGAGCCATGATCATGTTGGTATTTGTTAAGCGCTTACTATGTGCGGAGCGCCGTTCTAAGCGCTGGGATAGATACAGGGTCATCAGGTTGTCCCACGGAGGGTTCACAGTCTTCATCCCCACTTTACAGATGAGGTAACCGAGGCGCAGAGAAGTGACTTGCCCACGGTCACACAGCTGACGAGTGGCAGACCCGGGATTCGAACTCGTGACCTCCGACTCCCAAGCCCGGGCTCTTCCCACTGAGCCACGCTGCTTCCCTAGAATCAGGGGGGCGGACACCTCGTTAACAAAATAAATAGGGTAATAAAAATCTAGACAAATGAGCACAGTGCTGGGGGGAGGGAAAGGGAGGGGGGGGGAAGGGGGCTTAGCTGAGGGGGGGCGGAGAGGCAGCAGAGGGAAAAGGGGAAGCTCGGTCCGGGAAGGCCTCTCGGAGGAGGTGACCTCTCAGTAGGGCTTTGAAGCGGGGAAGGGAGTGAGTCTGTCTCCCCCTTTTCCAGATGAGATCGCCGAGGCCCAAGGAAGCGAAGTCAGTCGCCCAAGGCCGCACGGCAGACGAGCGGCGGAGCCGGGATCGGGAGCCGTGACCTTCCGACTCCCGGGCGTCGCCTAGACCCTATCGGTTTTAGCTGCCCGGTCTCATTTTATTTTTAACGGCATCTAAGTGCTTACTCGGTGCCGAGCGCCGAGACGGGTACGTGACGATGGGGTCGGACAGGGTCCGTGCCCCACCCGGCGTGCGCGGTCTCGATCCCCATCTTACGCACGAGGGAACCGAGGCACGAGAACTCAAGGGGCTTGCCCGAGGTCACACGGCAGAGAGGTGGCGGAGGCGGAATTAGAACCCGGGTCCCTCTGACTCCCGGGCCCGTGCTCGGTCTACTAGGCCACGCTCCTTCCTGGCTTAAATGCCAGCGGGCAAGGAGAGACCGAACACGTGACGCTCCCTCCGGAGGGAGTGCACCGATTCGGACCACCGAGCCTCTCGATTCATCGTAAACCTGATAACAAGGGCAACGATAATAGCGGTCTTTCTTCGGCGCTCACCGTATGCCACGGACACTCTACTGAGCACCGCGGGAGGTGCGGTATAGGCAGATGGGACACAGTCCAAGAGGGAGGGAGAAACGGTACCGCGTCCCCCTTTTACCGACGAGGGAACTGAGGCGCCGAGACTCGCCCCGGTTCACACAGCAAGCGAGCGGCAAGTGTAAAACGAGGGTTCGTGCAAAAAAAAAAAAAAAATCCACACCTATAGGCGTAGACAGGGTCGCGTGACACACCTTCGTGAAACCACAGAATAGATGCGGCAACCCTCAGATGAGAGCGCTGCGGCGATCAGCTGCTGTAGACATTAGCTAACGAACAGGTTACGTACTCGACTGAGAAAGCCCTATCGTCGATCGTCGTCGACTGCATTTACCGAGCACTTACTGCGTGTAGAGCACTGCAGCTGAGTGCTTGGGAGAATACGGTATAACAGAGTCGGTAGGCTCGTTCCCTAACCACAACGAACCTACGGTCTAGAGGGCAAGACGGACGTTAATACGGATGAATAAATCACAGATACGCACGTGAGCCCGCTCTGTGACCTTGGGCAAGTCACTTCGCTTCTCCGGGCCTCGGTTCCCTCATCTGTAAAACGGGCACTAAGACCGTAAGCCCCAGGGGCGACAGAGACCGTGTCCAACCCGATTTGCTCGTATCCACCCCGGCACCCGGTGCAGTGCCCGGCCCGTAGTGATCGCTTAACGAAGACCACAGTTATTTATTATTATTATTATCATTAAATGCTCGGGATGGATTCTGGAGATGTTGTGAAGGAAGACGCAACAGGGTTTGAAGGCAGATTGATCGTAGGAGTGAGAAAAGAACGAGGAGTCAGGGAGAATGTTGAGGTTGTACCCTCATTCTTATCCGTAGGCAGTAAAGGCATCCCTAAGTGCAAAGGGCAGTGACAGACACTGCTTCGTAGACGCCATTGCTCTTCATTAACAGAGGAGGAGACATAGTGTTTTGTCCCCAGATCATATGAGGCCCAGGAGAGCACATTCATGTGTTCGTTCGATCGTACTTATTGAGCGCTTACAGTGTGCAGAGCACTGTTCTAAGCGCTTACGTGTTCAATCTTTGAACTTGCCACCAAGGTCCCCAGCGGTCTGGAGGATGGTAATGGTGACAACAGCAATCAGTCAGTGACTCGTGGGTATCGACGACGATGGTGATGATGACGGTATTTGTGGAGCGCTTACTGTGCGCCGGGTCCTGTGCGGAGCGCCGGGGTGGATACGGGCAAATGGAGTAGGACGCAGTCCCCGTCCCACGTGAGGCTCACCATCTCAATCCCCATCCCAACTTGCTCCCGGCCAAGTTCACCCGACCCTAGCGCGTCTCTCTGGGCTACCCTGGCCCTCCCGCTCGCTCCAGAATCAAGCATTTCCCTCCCATGCCCGTGGAAGCCGGGCCCCGCATCCGAGGCGTGGAACCCTGAAGCTGGAGCCACGGTGGCGGGAGGCCCAGGGCCGAAAAGGAAAATGGCAGACGTAAAGGCGTCCAGCTTGCTATCCGCACCGTGGAGGGGCCGGGCCAGCTGAAAATCGGACCGGCTGTGGTAAAAGCGGATCGCCGGCCGCCCGGTCCAAAATTCCGAGTGAAAAAACACCTACTGGGAGACCTGAGTGTACGATCGAGGAATAGCACGTATTGAGCACCAAACGTGCGCGAAGCCCCGCACGGTAGAATTGCTAGGCATGATCTCTGCCCTCAAGAAGCTTACCACCATCCAGTGGGAGAGACGGACACTGAAATCATTTACAAATAGGGGGAAGAAGCACTTAAATTGTAGGGTCTGTAAATTCACATATACGAAAGCGTGACGCAGATCGTGAACCCCAAAGTGCTGTGGTGATGGCCCAGAGGAGAAGAGAAATGAAGCCGGCAAAGCCTCCGGGAGGAGGTGAGATTTCAGAATTCATTCGGTGGTATTTATTGAGCGCCGACTGGGTGCAGAGCACTGTACTAAGTTCTGGGGAGAGGGGACGCTATAACAAGAAACAGACAATTTCCCGGCCCACAACGAGCTCACGGTGGCTCTGAAGCTGTGGTCTGGCAGTGGATTTCGAGCGGGAGGGAGTTCCAGGCAGGAGGATGTGTGGGAGCGAAGGATCAGAGGCAAGACAGCTGAGAAGGAAGCCGGTTTTTAAACTCCTGGAAAACACGTCTCAAGGTTGGGGGACATTGACCTACCTCGAGTTTTCCCTCTGAGACACAACCGGATGAGAAGATTTAAAAAAGCAAGTAACATAACAAGAGTTAATTAAGCAAAAATGCTTCTAATCTTTGCGACGGGACTTTGAAAACGGATTCTGCGCTGGATGCATTCCAACAGGAACTCAATGTCAAAGAGCCAGTCCTGGGCTCATGTTTCTCAGGAAAATTTCTAGATAAAGATCGTTCCACTCACTTTTGAGTGAGTGAGTCAGCGCTTTTTCAAAATTTGGATTCGGTGCTCAAACCTCAATATCATCCTTTCAAATCTACCCTGTTATTCCAAAGAAGAATCGTTAAGGAAACCCTCGCCTGATCTTGCTGTCGTTTCTTTCTTGTCTCTTCTGGGAAGGAAAGCCTGCCACTGTAGAAGCTTCTTCTCCTCCCTCATCGACACCCATGCCCGTCACCCCCGCCGATTGTTCCGGACCTTTAACTCTCTCCTTAGGCCCCCTGTTCCTCCCCCTCCCCCATCTCTCACCCCTAATGATCTGGCCACCTATTTCCTCACGAAAATCAACACGATCAGGTCTGAGCTCCCCAAAGTCACCCCTCCGCCTCTCCCCTCCCCCCCAACAACCCCCTCCCCTACTTTCCCATCCTTCCCTGCAGTATCCTCAGAGGAGATCTCCTCCCTCCTCTCAAGTGCCACCCCCTCCACCTGCGCCTCGGACCCCATTCCCTCTCACCTTCTTAAAACCATCGCCCCTGCCCTCCTCCCTTCCTTAACTTCTATTTTTAACCACTCAATCTCCAAGGGCTCCTTCCCCTCTGCCTTCAAACACGCCCACGTCTCCCCCATCCTAAAAAAACCCGCTCTTGACCCCACTTCCCCCTCCAGTTATCGTCCTATCTCCCTACTACCCTTCCTTTCCAAAATCTTAGAACGAGTCGTCTACAATCGATGCCTAGAATTCCTTAACTCCCATTCTCTCCTAGACCCCCTCCAATCTGGCTTCCGTCCCCTCCACTCTACCGAGACTGCTCTCTCTAAGGTCACCCATGACCTCCTTCTTGCCAAATCCAATGGCTCCTACTCCATTCTGATCCTCCTTGACCTCTCTGCTGCCTTTGACACTGTCGACCATCCCCTCCTCCTCCGTACCTTATCTCACCTTGGCTTCACGGACTCTGTCCTCTCCTGGTTCTCCTCTTACCTCTCTGGCCGATCATTCTCGGTCTCCTACGCTGGAGCCTCCTCCCCCTCCCATCCTTTAACTGTTGGAGTTCCTCAAGGGTCAGTTCTTGGCCCTCTTCTGTTCTCCATTTACATTCACTCCCTCGGTGAACTCATTCGCTCTCACGGCTTTGACTACCATCTCTACGCAGATGACACGCAGATCTACATCTCCGCCCCTGTCCTCTCCCCCTCCCTTCAGGCTCGCATCTCCTCCTGCCTCCGGGACGTCTCCACCTGGATGTCTGCCCGCCACCTAAAACTCAACATGAGCAAGACTGAGCTCCTCATCTTCCCTCCCAAGCCCGGTCCGCTCCCAGACTTCTCCATCACCGTGGATGGCACGACCATCCTTCCCGTCCCGCAGGCCCGCAATCTCGGTGTCATCCTTGACTCGTCCCTCTCGTTCACCCCACACATCCTATCCGTTACCGAGACCTGCCGGTTTCACCTCTACAATATCGCCAAGATCCGCCCTTTCCTCTCCACCCAAACGGCTACCTTACTATTACGGGCTCTCGTTATATCCCGGCTAGACTACTGTGTCAGCCTTCTCTCTGACCTCCCTTCCTCCTCTCTCGCCCCGCTCCGGTCTATTCTTCACTCCGCTGCCCGGCTCATCTTCCTGCAGAAACGATCTGGGCATGTCACTCCCCTTCTTAAACAACTCCAGTGGTTGCCTATCGACCTCCGCTCCAAACAAAAACTCCTCACTCTAGGCTTCAAGGCTCTCCGTCACCTTGCCCCTTCCTACCTCTCCTCCCTTCTCTCTTTCTGCCGCCCACCCCGCACGCTCCGCTCCTCTGCCGCCCACCTCCTCGCCGTCCCTCGGTCTCGCCTATCCCGCCGTCGACCCCTGGGTCACGTCCTCCCGCGGTCCTGGAACGCCCTCCCTCCTCACCTCCGCCAAACTGATTCTCTTTCCCTCTTCAAAACCTTACTTAAAAATCACCTCCTCCAAGAGGCCTTCCCAGACTGAGCTCCTCTTCCCCCTCTACTCCCTCTGCCATCCCCCCTTTACCTCTCCGCAGCTAAAGCCTCATTTTCCCCTTTTCCCTCTGCTCCTCCACCTCTCCCTTCCCATCCCCACAGCACTGTACCCGTCCGCTCAACTGTATATATTTTCGTTACCCTATTTATTTTGTTAATGAATTGTACATCGCCTTGATTCTATTTAGTTGCCATTGTTTTTACGAGATGTTCTTCCCCTTGACGCTGTTTAGTGCCATCGTTCTTGTCTGTCCGTCTCCCCCGATTAGACTGTAAGCCCGTCAAACGGCAGGGACTGTCTCTATCTGTTGCCGACTTGTTCATCCCAAGCGCTTAGTACAGTGCTCTGCACATAGTAAGCGCTCAATAAATACTATTGAATGAATGAAAAAAAGACCGTAAGAACCTGGAATCTTACTCCAAGGACACACACCGGCCACGTCGGGTCGCCGAGGTTTCGGGTACCCGACCTTCGTCTTAGCCGGCTCACAATACTTGCCTTGTTAATGTCGACGCCGGTGGGATCGTTTTGCTGTTATTCAGCCAAGAAGGGCTGGAAAACATTCAACTGTGCTCGTGCAAATGGGTTTTGTTTTTTTTTTACCATGCGACTGTATCCTCGTGCGTGCGCTCTGATTAGCTTGGGAGTCCACCCAGATGACAGCTGCTGCCCAGGGATGCTGGCAGTTCTGTGAGCCCCGTGGCAGAGCTGTCCCGGGCACCGAGGTGACCCGAGGCATCACGGGCTTTGAGGGACAGATTTGGGAGTGACCCGGTCCGGGAATCAGGTGGCTCGGCTGTAGCAAATGGGCGATGTCGGACGTCGGTCATTTCCGTGAGGGACAGGCCCCGTCACGTCAGGGTGGTGGTGAGCATTGGGTCTGACCCGTCCGGATTCCAACGGACAGGTTGGCTCTGTAATTCATCTACTCATCCTAATGTCCGTCTCCCCCCTCCAGACCGTCAGCCCACTGTGGGCAGGGAACGTGTCCACCAACTCCGTTAGTTTGGCATATCGTACTCCCCCAAGCGCTCGGCGTGGTGCCCCGCACACAGCGAGTGCTCAATAAATACCACCGATTGATGGACTGCCCTTGAAAATTCTCTTCAGAAACTGGATCCGTTCTGTGCTGACTCAACTATTACGTTACCGCAGTCTTGTTCCTTTTCATTTCTGGAATGGGTTCCAAATTCCGATGGCAGATCTGCTTTATTAACGCAATGAAGACATGGGCCGAGGGTCAGAAACTCCTGCTCGTGCATCGGGAGCTGCTGTCCGATTACCGCCCTTCTTGCCGTGGCTTTCCTCCTTACCCTGAGGCTCAGAGAAATCCAGTGACTCACCCAAGGTCACAGAGCAGGCAAGCGGCGGGGCCGGGATTGGAGCCCAGGTCTCCCGACTCCCAGGCCCGACTCCTTTCCGCCGGACTCCGCGGCCTTTTCCCAACCCGCGGGTACCTGCGGCCGAGCCGCGGGGCGGGAGGATTGTCAGCGGCCCGACGGGTCCCCGTGGATCCCGGTCAGATGGGCGTAGGTCGGCCGGCACGGCTTCGAGCGGACGAATGAGAGGGCCATCGCCACCGCTGCCGCCGGGGTGCCTGGGGCCGCGGTCCGTCTCGGGGCCGCCCCGGCCTTTCCCGGCTTTCCTCCCCTTCCCCTTCCCTCTCCCGCCTCGGCTCCGGGCCGCACCACGCCGCCCGCAGGGGAGGACGGCGGGGTCTCCGAAGCCGACCGACCTGGAAGGCCGTCGGGTCCCGGGAGGTGGACTTAGTGGCCGTGTTCGGCCTGAGGCTCAGCCCGTCCCAGGGGCTGCCGCTCCTCTCCACGATGCCGGGCGGACAGTCCACTAACGGAGGTGCCAAGCGAGCGAACGGTTGCCGGTTGGGTACTATCTCTCCGGGCCCGTCTCTATTGTTCCGGCCGGGCCGAGCTCTCCGGTGAAGACCTGGCAGTCCCGCCGTACCGCCCTCCGTGTGGTCCGTGCTACACTTGGAGGTACGGATCTGAACGTAGTGGCTAGAGCGCGGGCCTGGGAGTCAGGAGGTCCCGGGTTCTAATCCCGCCTCCGCCCCTTGTCTGCTGTGTGACCTCGGGGAAGTCGCTCCGCTTCTCTGGGCCTCAGCCACCTCATCTGTAAAGTGGGGATTGAGACCGTGAGCCCCATGCGGGGCGGGGACCGTGCCCAACCCCATTTGCCCGTATCCACCCCAGCGTTTAGTACGGCGCCTGGCATGAAGTAAGCCGTTACCGAATACCACAGTTATGATTATTATTATCATTATTATTATTGACCCACTGCCCCTGAGTTGAACGGTGAGGGGCGGTCAGCCTACGTAACCTAGTGCCGGTACACGGAGGGTGGGCTCGACCGACGAGTCTCCTCCGCAAAGTAAATACGTCCGGCCAAGTAGCTACGCTTTCGCACTTGGGCTGGGTCCCCGGTGGGTCCCTGTCCGGGTCGCCGCCGCGGCCTCCCAACCTTACGATGGGGCCCAGGGACAGGTTAGACCTCTAAGCGGTGACTCGGCAGGGTTTTGTGGCTGAATCATTGAAGACGGATGAAAGAGAAACCATTAAAGCTCGAGGACGTCAGGGAACCACAGTGCCGCCGACCGCTCGATCAGCAGCTCTTCCTCCCACACGGGTCACTAAACCATTTCTACGGTACCCTGGACGCCTCTTGCGGGCCCACGTCTGGAACGGTTTCATTTAACGAACGGTGTGACCTTCGCTGAGATAACGGATCCTTCCACACCCAAAATAGCCTCTGCCGGCTGCCGGCTTTCTGGAGTGCTCCATAGTCAGTGCTCCCTCCCAAAAGTGTTCTTCCTAGTTCAGCCTAGGAAAATGAAATGGAATTCAAACTTCCTAGAGCCTCAGGAGTCTTCTCCTGGTCTACTCGTGATGACAGGTTTCCGTTTCTTTTGTACGGTGCTCGTTAGGTGCTTACCGCGTGCCAGGCACTGTACCGAGCACTGGGATAGGGAAGCGGCGTGGCTCAGTGGAAAGAGCCCGGGCTTGGGAGTCGGGGGTCGTGGGTTCGAATCCCGGCTTCCGCCACCTGTCGGCTGTGTGACTTTGGGCGAGTCACTCCACCTCTCGGTGCCTCGGTGACCTCGTCTGTAAAATGGGGATGAAGACCGTGAGCCTCACGTGGGACGGCCTGATGACCCTGTGTCTACCCCAGCGCTTAGAGCAGTGCCCGGCACATAGCGAGCGCCTGACGAATACCAACGTTATTATACAACCTCATCAGGTTGGATGTACCGTGTCCCACAGGGGGCTCCCCGTCTTAATCCCCATTTTAAAGAGGAGGGAACTGAGGCCAGAGAGGTTGAGCGACTAGCCCGGGGCGACTCGGCAGACAAGGGGGCAGAGCCGGGATTCGAACCCAGGTCCTCCTGAGTCCGAGACCCGTGCTCTATCCCCTAGGTCACGTTGCTTCTCTCTCTGATCCAGAGAACGGTATTAGCAAATGTGCGGAAAGTGAAGTCGGGGCATCTTCGTGCATTTAGCACGCCATTCCCAGGCCGGGAGCGGGCGATCTGCTTCAAATACGGCACAGCGCACACAGACAAAATCTGGACAGCAGAAATCTAGTCCCATTTTGGGAGTGGGCCAGTGAGGCACATGTGCTATCCACTCCACTTCCTGCGTCAGCGTGCCGCCACCCAGCCCCAGCCGCTGCTTCTCTGTGTAGATTTTCTAAGATAGCCCACGGATCTTTTAGAGCAAAAGTGTGGTTTGGGCCCAGCCTGGATCAGGAGGGACCGTAGCTTTAAATAGAAGCTTTGCTCCAATCCTTCTAGGGTTCTCGAGAAGTCATCGATGGGCCAGCCGGAGACTCTGGCTTGAGAAGACTCTCACGCCGCTCAGCCTTGAAGTGTCTCCAGCAGCGGGTGGGGGGAGGGCTGAGCCGGTAAGGAGTCGGGCTAGGCAGGGAGAGTTATGAGCAGATCGGTTTGTGTATTGCTCAGAAACGTGGAAAAATGAAAAAATCTGGAAACGTTCGGTCCCCAAGATTTCTGGATTTTTGAACTGTACTGAAATCGCGTTGCCCGGTAATTTTAGACCACTTTAGAGGCACACACCAGGGGATGAGCACAATATGTGCACGACACGGGTTACGGTGTTTGCTGACACAACCCAGCGTTCGTAAAGCTCACCCCCAACGCCACGTCCAATCTCTGCAGATAAATCGATTCCCTCTCCCGCCCCTCCTCTCCTCACCCTACTCTCATCACTCTCCCCCTTCCCTCCCCCCTCCTCCCCCACCACATCCCTTCTGAACTGAACAGCACCGTATAGCACTGTTTTTTTTAATTTTGTTCTTTCGCCTTCAATTCAAATCTTCCCCCTCTACCCCTTCATGCCCTGCAGCCATGCCACTTCCCATCAGCTGGATTGCAGGCCCGCTTCTCCGCCCCAGTTAAAGGACCAATTGATCCAGGCAAGATGGGGGGAGGGACTGAGGGAAGAACAGAGCAGCTGTTGAGAAGAGGCGGTGGAGGACGGACAGTACTACTAATCTATTTTACACTCGGGGAACGGCTCCTCCCTCAGCAAGATCTGGTCCCCCGTAGGCTCTTTACAGATGGAGAGGTCGAGGGAGCGAAAGCGAGAGATTCCCCGAGACGGTGGTCGCAACCAGGGACCCCAGCATCTAGGCCGGAGTGCAGTAACCCGCGAGGCCCTCGGCGGCTTCGTGAGGAATTCCAAGGTGCGGAGGGGTTCGGATGGAGTTGGACCGCTACGGGGTACTCTAGGAAGAAAAGTAGAGGGCCGTCGTTTGCTCGAAATCGGACGGATTCTCCACTGAAGTTGAAATCCCACTACCACGGCGGCCGAGCAAGCTGGAACTTCACAGACTCATAAGCCCAGCATTTAGTTAATAATAATAATGATGATGGCATTTGTTAAGCGCTTCCTATGTGCCAGGCGTGTTTCGGGGTTATTCTCTGAATTCCTCTACCGAAGATTAAACGACGGTTTAATGATGTCTAACGGCAATCGATCCGTGTTTCTTTACTGAACACTTAGTGTGCGGTGCGCCGTATGAAGCACTTGGGAAAGTTCGGTATAACGGAGATGGTAGACGCTATCTCTGCCCCCAGGGAGCTGAAGACATTTAAATGCATCGGGACGGGGGAAATAGACTATAAGAATATCCGTGTAAGTACTGCGGGGCCGGGGTGAGCATCAAAGCGCTCAAGGGGGACACGGCCAAGTGCGCGGTAGACGCCGAGGGGAGGGCGGAGAGGGGAAATACGGCTTTAGTCTGGGAAGGCCTCTTGGAGGAGATGTGATTTCAGGAGGGTTCTGAAGGTGGGGAGAGTGGTGGACTATCAGATATGGGGGCGGGGGGGGACGTATCGGGCCCGAGGGAAAATGTGGGTGAGGGGTCGGCGGGAGAAGAGACGAGAACGAGGTAGAGAGGGGTTGGCGTGAGAAAGAGCAGAGTGTGCCGGTTGGGTTGTGGTAGATCAGCGAGATTAGGTAAGAGGGAGAGAGCTGATGTAGGGAGTGTCTGTCTGATGCAGAAGTGGATGGGTAACCGCTTTTGAGGCTTTTGAGGAGTGGGGAGACGTGAACCGAACGGTTTTTCAGAAGAATCGTCCAGGCGGTAGAGTGGAGGACAGACCAGAGAGAGGCGAGGCGGGAGGCAAGGGTGGTCAGCAAGAAGGCTGACGTAGCAGCTGGTGTCCACCCCGGCGCTTCGGACGGTGCCTGGCACATAGTAAGCGCTTCACAGAAACCATCATTACTATCATTAACATTATTGTTAGTCAAGGAGGGAAACGATGAGTACTTGGATCAGCGTAACAGCAGCTTGGACGCAGAGGAAAGGGCAGATTCTAGAGCTGTCGTGAAGGGAGAACCGAAAGGATCCGGTGACAGATTGAATACGTGGGTTGAATGAGAGAGGTTAAGTCGAGGATAACGCCAAGGTTACGGACTGGTGAGACGAGGAGGATGGCGGTGTGGTCTACAGTGATGGGAGACCCGTGGGGCGGACAGGGGTTTGGGTGTGAGCCGACGAGGAGTTCCGTTAGGGACTTGTAAAATCTGAGGCGTCGGTGGGACATCCGAGCAGAGCTAGCCAGAAGGCAGTCGGAAACGTGAGACCGCAGATAAGGAGAGAGGTCGGGGCTGGAGAGGGAGATCTGGGAACCGTCCGCGTAGAGGTGGTCGTGGAAGCCGTGGGAGAAAATGAGTTCTCCAAGGGAGTGGGGGCGGACGGAGAACCAGAAGGGGGCCTAGAACTGAGCCTCGAAGGAGTCCCACAGTTAGAAGGTGGGAGACGGAAGAGGAGCCCGTGAAAGAGACTGGGAAGGAACAGCCAGAGAGATGGGAGGAAAACCAAGAGAGGACACAACGTGACGGGATATAGCCCAGCGAGGAATTTCAAATTATTTTTCCGGAGGTTCTGGAGTGGATCCTAATGTATACCATGTGAGCCTATGGGAAAATGTACATTGCAATGCAAGAATTCATGACCTAACCACATTTCCAAGGAACGTAGCCTACCTGTACCGTGGGCTAGGTCTGTACCTAAGGAAGCGATTTACCTTTGATACCTTCTGTATCGTGACCGTGCCCTCGATGGGTAAGAGCTTGTCGATTTTGAGGAAGCTGCCGAGAAGGACTACCGCTCACGTAATCGGGTAATACCGCCCTCGGTGGGAGGATCAAACGTCGTGTCTGCTGGTGGAACAGGTAGAGTTTCAGTTTGGGGCCCTGGTGACAGTGAAAGCCATAGAGAACTGGTTGCAGCATAGAACCGAGCGGTTGGGAAAAGAGAAGGCAGATTTCAGGAACGGACCATCGGCAACGGAAGCAGCGTGGCCTAGTGGATAGAGCACGGGCCTGGAAGTCTGCCGCTCGTCTGCTGTGTGACCTTGGGTGAGTCACTTCCCTTCCTCTGTGCATCAGTTCCCCTCACCTGGAAAATGGGGAATAAGATCGTGAGCCCCACGTAGGACACGGACTGGGCCTAACCTGTTTAGCTTGCATCTACCCCAGTGCTTGGTACAGTGTATCTGGCAAACACCATAAAGAGAAAAAAAAACGCCAGCCGTAATCACCTACGTCCTGGAGTTTCTGCCAATGTGGCCTGCTTGGACCATTCCCCGGGAAGGGATGCCTGCCATCTGCCACCTGCCCACTTCCATGGCAGGCAGTAACAGAGGAAACTCAGAGGCCAGTGGTGGTTGTTGCAATCTGAAACTATTTCTTACCCGCTCCCATTCATTCAGTAGTGTTTATTGAGCGCTTACCAGGTGCAGAGCACTGTACTAAGCGCTTGGAACGTACCACCCCTCCTCAGCTCTGTGCCAAACCTGTGTGGGGGAGGGTCTGACCATCTGGGGGAAGGCGTGTAAGCGTGCGTGATGGTGAAAACAGTCAGTTCCTCCACGCCGTGGGAGCTCTGTTCTTGAAGAACCTCTGCGTCAGGGGAAACTGGGAGTGCTCATGCCTTGTCCGAGGCCGCGCCACGTGTTCGCGAACGGACCGGATCACCCCAGTGCTTAGTACAGCGCTCGGTACATAGTACGCGCTTAATACATACCGTTATTACGATCATCGTTGTCATCATCAAATGTTTCGTCCCACCTCACGTCGTGCCGTATCCAGCCAGACGCAGGTTGCGAGAAGAACGTTACCTCGTTCCTCAACAGCGGTGTAGCTGAAACGCATGATGAAGACAGGCGTTAGAGGTATGCTGGGTGGGAGTGCAGTGAAACAAATCGGGGCACGTATGTGACGATCTCTCCCGCCTGTATGTGTGACTGTCACCCTTGCCCGGGCATCTCCTTCGAGTTCTGCCTCTGCCTTTTTCTGTCTCTGTCTCCGTTTCCCGCTCTCTCTCGTATCTGTCAAGCGTCTACTACGTGCCGGGCATCGTACTGAAGGCTGGGGTAGATACAAGATCATCGGGCCGGACGCGGACCGCGCCCCCCGTGGGGCTCACGGTCTCAATCCCCGTTTTACAGATGAGGTAAGTGGGGCACAGAGAAGTGACGTGACTCGCCCAAGGTCACACAGCAGACGAGCGGCGGAGCCGGGATTAGAACCCAGGTCCTTCTTACTCCCAGGCCCGGGCTCTAACCGCTAGGCCATGCTCTTCTCTTCTCACCCCCGCCCCTCCCCCACCCCTCCTAGAGGCCCCATCTGGTGGTTTTAATGGAACACTTGGTCCTGCCTATTAAGAGTCGTAACGATTCACCAGTTAACATTCATAAAGAGCTCTGGGCTCCTTGATAAGAAATCTCTGGAGCAATGTTTGGTGTTATTACAGCAGCGTGACCAGAGAGGCTTGAGTCCCAATGGACACATTAGCGATCGATTAGCAAAGAACAAGTCCTGAAAATAGGCATGGAAAGATCCCACGTTCCTTTGCCAACCCTGCATTATTTACCGGCGGGGATGTAACCAATGCGGAGAATTGAAAAGAGTTCTTGGCTCCAGGGGATGATGCTACAAGAGTTCTCCATTTCACTCTAGCTGGGCTTAGTTCAGTGGTACGATCCGGAAATCATCTTCGGGATTTTACAAGAGGGCTTTTCTAAATGACCCTTCCCCTTTTTTCCTGACTTCCCTTTTCAGACCGTGACAACGTCCCTTTTTTTTTTACTCACCTTTGTCCTCACTTTCTGTCTCGATTTGGTTCTCTCCATTCTTTTTAGTGGAATTACCCTTTGTCCCTCTTCCCCCACCCGTGCCCACGCACACCGCCAAGACTCCCTTTCCCCGCTGAAGTGATACGGAGCCTCCCAGAGCTGTGTCCGAGCAGCGTTGTCAGAGGAGTGCCCTCGGAGCTGGGCTCTCTCTGTCTCCGCAGACTGCTCCAGCCTGGGCAGGGATTGCTCCTGCTCCTGGGAGACGGCGCTACTCTGGGCCCGGGGGGAATCGGGCGGTAGCGACCGGCTCCCCCGGCCGGGCTAAAGCGGCCGGCGGGCTGGTGGCGGGGCAGAGTTTTCTCCAGGCCCAGGGCGGTGGTGCGTCCATCCGCTTGGCACCGTCGCTTCAGCGGCGACCCACCCTCTAGAACGGCTCTGGTCTGGGCCGAAGTTTTCCGCCGGGGAACGGGCCCACCCCGGGGGATTGGGGACGGCCCTGGCGACCTCAGCCAACGCACCCTGCTCCAGTTTCCGCCTCTGCGGTCGCCTCCTGCGGGCCCAGGGCGGTTGGGCCCCACCCCCGCCCCGGCAGAAACCTCTGCCCCTTAATGGAGCAGTTTTGGAGGCATCGTGGCACCGGCGGGCGGTGGAATGGAGCCAGTAGCAGTGCTGTGCGGGGAAGGGGTCTCCTCCTGCTCTGAAGCTTGCGTGATGCTTCCCGGGGCCCCGGTCCTTAACCGAACGTTGTCCTCTCCCTCCATTCCCCTTATCTCAGTCCCTGACTCGCCCTCTCTCCGGTTCCTCATCAACCCTCCTGGTGTCTCGCTCCATCTCCCCCTCCCACCCCGCCGCCAACGTTTCCCCGGTTCTGCCATTTGCCTGGGGGTGTCCTTGGGCAAGTCACTTAATTTCTCTGTGCCTCGATTTCCTCCCCTGTAGGATGGGGATTCGATACCTGTTCTCCTCCCCCAGCCCCACCCCCCGCCTCCCCTTGAGTCTGTGAGCTTCGCATGGGACAGGGACTGCTCCCGATCTGATTATCTTGAACCTATCCCGGCATGTGGTACAGTGCTTGACGCACAGTAAGCGCTGAAAAACCCCCACAGTTATTGTCATTAGTATTATTTCCCTGTTCCTTTAATCCTCACTCATTCATTTACTCTCTCGGAGAAGCTACAGAAAAAAAAGATTAAATTGTCATTTTCCTATCCTAAGGGTTTTAAAAATACCAACTCATGGTTCACTGTCTGTTCTGTTTTCTAATTTATTAGCGGCCAACCTCCTACCGAAGGAATCTGACTCCATGGCAATGCATCAGATAATTGGGTGTGGCCACTGTTGTCTTGTGCCGTTGGCCCTGCTGAAGTAAGCGGGCTTGTCTCCTGGCTACCAGAATCTACGCTTTCCATACTTCACCCCACCTCTCACCTTTTGGAACAGCCCTGGTGTTGGGAGTTACGTTCTCTCTTCGTATGAGTCCAGAAAAGGGAAAAAAGAGGGAAATGCACACCAGAAACGGGACGAGGTAAAAAATGGAATGAAGGCAAAGAAAAAATCTGCCAATCTAGCAGGAAAATAAAGCACCCTAGGATCCGGTTTAAGGTCACGGTGCATAATAAAACAATTTCCAATAATAATGTGGGATTTGGCAAGTGTTTACTGTGTGCCAAGCTCCGTACTGAGTGCTGAGATAAATACAAGATAATCAGGTGGGACACGGTCCCTGGCCCACATTGGGCTCACGGCCTAAGTGGGCGGGACGACAGGCATTGAATCCCCCTTTTGGAGATGAGGCAACGGAGGACCAGAGAAGTTAAGTGACTTGCCCAAGGCCACACAGAGCAGGCAAGTGGCTGAGCCGGAATTAGCACCCAGCTCCCCTGATTCCCTGATTCCCAGGCGTGTGCTAGGCCACAGTGCTTTTCAATAATCCACTCAGTGGTATTTACTGAGCGCTCAAAATGGTGGATGCAATCTAGACATTGACCTCTCATGTTGAAGAAACACATTTTGGGGGTTTTAAGTTTTAACACTGGAGGCGCGTCACCAAAAACCCAACCAGTTCCAAAACCTGATTGCCCTAAAGGGGATGTCTATCTGCTCTAATAATAATAATAATGTTGGTATTTGTTAAGCGCTTACTATGTGCCGAGCACTGTTCTAAGCGCTGGGGTAGACATAGGGGAATCAGGTTGTCCCACGTGGGGCTCACAGTCTTAATCCCCATTTTACAAGATGAGGGAACTGAGGCACGGAGAAGTTAAGTGACTTGCCCACAGTCACACAGCCGACAAGTGGCAGAGCTGGGATTCGAACTCATGAGCCCTGACTCCAAAGCCCGTGCTCTTTCCACTGAGCCACGCTGCTTCTCGCCGCTCGTCTGCTGCGTGACTTTGGGAGAGTCATTTATCTTCTCTGTGCCTCAGTTCCCTCATCTGTAAAATGGGGATTAAGACTGTGAGCCCCACACGGGGCAATCTGATCACCTTCTATCTACCGCAGTGCTGAGAACATGGTACTAGTAAGTGCTTTAACAGAGGCCATCGTCATAATAACGATGATCGTTCTGTGTGCCGAACCCCAGAGAGTCACCACACAACTTACAGCTGCAGTAGGTCAAAGGGGGCATTGCAGGTAAAAGTCAATCTTCTTTAGGGGTAAAAGGAAACCTTAGCAAACAACCTTGCAGCCTGTTACAGGATCTTACTGATAATGGAAAAAGTAGGAGCCAGCCAATTCCAACCAGAAATAACTCCTCCATCAGTAACTGCCAGGAGCCAAGCCCGATCCAACTCTGTTTGTTCGTAAGAAGATATTTCAGGTTTATCAGCCTCGCGGTGTACCTGCAGAACAGTTTCCAGCTCCTTATTTATTTTTAATAGTGTTTCCTTCTCCTCCCAGGTGACTCGATTTATAGCTGAGCTGACGATAATGAAATCGAGACCATATTTGCCCCTGCCCTACCATAAAATGCGACTGGGACGAGTGCTGACGTTTTTTTCATCTGAGCGCGGGGGCAAGCCGAGGAAGGCGAGGAGGTAGGGTGTGCTGACTATTCTGCCGCACCTCTTGCTCTCCGTTCCCTGCTTTGAAAGGTACGAAGAATAGTGCTCTGCACGTGGAGAACGCTTACTAAATACCATTCCTATCTACTACTTCTAGTATTACCGATTCTCCCCTGCTCAAAACGATGCTGAGAAGGCAAAGGAAGCTGAGCCTCCAACCTGATGCCGCTCTCGGCTAGCTGGACGGGAGAGGGACGCTGCTGGGGAAGGGGGAAAAG
This sequence comes from Ornithorhynchus anatinus, assembly GCF_004115215.2. Classification (NCBI taxonomy): domain Eukaryota; kingdom Metazoa; phylum Chordata; class Mammalia; order Monotremata; family Ornithorhynchidae; genus Ornithorhynchus; species Ornithorhynchus anatinus. The sequence continues at coordinate 51,815,762 of NC_041753.1, read as the reverse complement.
GGTGTAGATTCTATCCTCACGTCACACATCCACGCTCCTTCCGGATTCTTGATCCTGAGCTTCACCTGCATCCCTTCCTTCCCAGAACTTACTGTATCGTTAGTAATAATAATAATAACAATGGTGACGATGGTATTTGTACAGCTGCTTACGCTGTGGCAAGAACTGTGCTAAGCACTGGGGGAGGTAAAAGATAAGCAGGTCCGACACAGACCCTGACCCACGTGGGTTTAAGGGGGGCGGGGGTGAGGGAAAACTGATGTTTAATCCCCGTTTTATTGATGAGGAAACGGAAGCCCAGACAAGTTAAGTGACTTGTTCGAGGTCACACTGCAGGCAAGTGGTAGAGCCGGGATTAGAACCCACATCGTGATCGCGATTACTGTTGTGATTATTATTATTTTACAAGGCCTAGCCCATCTCTAATTAGCCTAGGACAGTCTAAAATAAAGCCAGGGTGGTGAAGGCACCTGCAGAGCCACGCGGTACTCGCAGAGGGGAGAAGAAGTGCAAACCTGGTGTGGATGAAATCACACTTCAGGCCCTCGACTCATTTAGATCATTCGTTTTCCCTGAAAGTGCCATGTTCTTGACCCGTGGTTCAGCCCACCTTCATCCATTCACTGAGAAACGGCGTGGCCTGGAGGATAGAGCACTGGCCTGGGAGTCAGAAGGACCTGGGTTCTAATCCTGGCTCCTCCACTTGTCGGTTGTGTTACCTTGGGCAAGTCACTTCACTTCTCTGTGCCTCAGTTACCTCATCTGGAAAATGCGGGACAGGGACCATCTCCAACCCGATTTGCTTGTATTTACCCCAGTGTTTAGGACAGTACCTGGCACACAGTAAGCACTTAACAAATTCGTTCGTTCATTCATTCAGTCGTATTTATCGAGCGCTTACCGTGTGCAGAGCTCTGTTCTAAGCGCTTGGAAAGTACGATTCGGCAACAAATAGAGACAATCCCTGCCCAACTATGGGCGTCATATTACTAGGACTACAAACCCCAGCAGCCCAGAGGGACAGTCGCGCATCCGTGCCCATACACACATACACACATATGCACACACACACGTCTCATTACATAGGCACGGCTTCAGCCGTTGTCCCAACCTTGGATCTTGCACTCGAAACAGCTCAGCTCCACTTGATGCCATTACGATTATTATTATTATTCTTCATTCATCCATTCATTCACTCATCTGTAATGATTAAGCACCTCCTGGATCTGTACCCTTTAAACACTTAATACGCACCCCACCCTCAGCCCCACAGCACTCACGTACATATCCGTCATTTATTTTGATTCTGTCTTCCCCTCCAGACTGTACATTCCTTGGGGACAGGCAACATGTCTACCAACTCTGTTATACTGTACTCTCCCAAGTGCTTAAACAGTGCTCTGCACCCAGTAAGAGCTCAATAAATGCCAGTGATCGATTGATTGAAATAAAGGACACCATCTTTGTCCTCAAGGACCTGACAAACTAATGGGGCAAACAGGCATAAATTGCATAATAAGTAGGAAAATAGCTCCTGCACACCTATTCTCCCTCCCGCTCCTGCTCTTCTCCTTCTCTCCCCTACTTTTTACTTGGGAATGGTACTGTGCCTATTATTAATAATAATATTAATACTAATACTTGTGGTATTTGTTAAGCATTTATTATGTACCGTGCACTGAACTAAACAATGGGGTAGATACAAGATATTGAAGTCAGACACAGTCCCTGTAATAGTTGGAGCTCACGGTCCAAGGAAGAGAGAGAACAGGTATTGAAGGCCCATCTTACAGATGAGGAAACTGAGGCCCAGAGAAACTAAGCTACTTGCCCAAGGTCACACACCAGGCAATGGCAGGGCCAGGGCCTCCGATTCCCATGACCGTGCTCTTTCCACTGGACCAGGCTGTACCTCTGGAAGCTGGACTATAAGCCAAGAATCAATGGATCAATCAATGGTTAGAACAGGGGACGCGAGAGACTGGAGGAAGGAAGGTCAGCGAGGAGACTGATGCAGTAGTCAGAGTGGGAAAGTATGAGTGCTTGGATTCTCACGGTATCGGTTTGGAAAGAGAATCTTTGGTTTTGTTTGTTTTCAAATAGAACCCCCCACACTTTATTGGTCACTATTAAATTTTTAAAACCTTCAATTATCTGATGAATGACCCTAATTTCATACTGGCACTTTCAAAGCTCTCGATAAGTGGGTCACAACCTACACGTGTTTTCCCAGTTCATACTTCCCATCCAGCAAAAATTGCCATGTATTAATTTACTGCGTCTGGTCTTCCTTCTCCTCCCTCCATACCAGACATCCTCCCTCCATACCAGATCTCTTCACTCCTTGAATCGCAGATCGAAATCCATCTCCTCCCTGATTAACCACATCCAATCTCTTCCAGACCAGTATAACGTGTGACTCACTTCACTACCTCAAACGTTATTATAGTTCTATGCCACTAAGTCTGTATATCTTTATGTTTATATGCACGCATTTCTGTCGAGAGTATGTGGTGACTCCTCTGTTACACTGCAAACTCTTTGAAGGTAGAGATCGTGTCCATTTTCTAAACTGTGTCCTCTGGGAATCTCGATAAACACTTCCCAGTGATAACAGTGATGACGGTAGGTAAGGTAAAGAGATGGAACGGAATGGAATGGTTTTCTGCCCGAAAAGATAAACTACAGGAAATCTTCAATTGATAACTATTAAAAAACCGTTAGCTAAAGCACGGGCCTGGGAGTCAGAGGGACCTGGGTTCTAAGCCCGGCTCTGCCACCCGTCTGTTGTGTGATCTCGGACGAGTCACTCCGTTTCTCTGGACCTCGGTTACGGCTGTAAAATGGGGACTTCGAGCCCCACGTGGGACATGGACTGTGTCTGACCTGATTAGCGTGAATCTACCCCAGCGCTGAGTTCGGGGCCTGGCACGTAGCGAGCACTTAACAGATACCATTAAAAAAAATTGCGAGATGCGGATGTGCAGGGACCTTTTTCTAGGTCGTGTCTACCTCTCCTCTCTCTGCACAAGGCAAGGAAGGAAGCAAACGTTAAATTTTCTTCATGTGTGATCACCCCCCCCCCCCATTCCTGGAATCCCACTGGCAAGAGAGAGGAACTTGCCCATTGAAGAATGAGAGTGCTCTTATTTCCCACAGCGCAGACCTCCTTTCTTCGGCCCTTCTCCCATTTCCCGAGCGATCCCATTCAGTTTCAGCCCCGACTTGAACCTTGGCCAGAATCACATCTCCATTTGCCTACACCACATCTGACAAATAAGTTATCGTGGGATACTGCGACACCGGAGTGTTGGACCGCACGGGATGAACAAACTAGACGACAATAATAACAACAGGAACCGTGGTATTTGTTAAGCGCTTACTAAAGCAAAAGCACCGTACTAAGCCCCGGGGTAGATACAAGATAATCATTCATTCATTCACCCAATAGTATTTATTGAGCGCTTACTGTGTGCAGAGCACTGTACTAAGTACGTGGGAGAGTACAGTACAACAGAGTTGGTAGACACGATCCCTGCCCACAAGGGATAATCAGGTTAGACACAGCCCCTGTCCCACAAGGGGCTCACAGTCTAAGAGGGAGGGAGGACAGGTGCGTAATCCCCATTTTACGGATGAGAAAAGTGAGGCACGGAGAATAATAATAATGATGACGGTATTTGTTAAGCGCTTACTAGGTGTTCTAAGCGCTGGGGGAGATACAAGGTAATCGGGTTGTCCCGTGTGGGGTTCACAGTCTTAAACCCCATTTTACAGATGAGGTAACTGAGGCACAGAGAAGTGAAGTGACTTGCCCCAGCTCACCCAGCAAGCAAGGGGCGAAGCCGGGATTAGAATCCACGGCCTCTGACGCCCAGGCCTGTCATCCTTCTACTAGACCGTGCTGCTTCTCTTTCTCACATGCGTACGCTTGCGAATTCTTTGAGGAGCCTCTCTGGTACAATCGACTACCGATAGGTCTCCAGAAAACGGAGGTAAGCCTGTACCACGGAAACTCCGTGAAGAACCTTATTAAGAGCACATCTTCTCTAAGGACCGTCCCCAATTAAGCCCTCATTTCCTCTTCTCCCACTCCCTTCTGCATCACCCTTTCACTTGGATTTGCACCCTTTTCTTCGCCCCCGCAGCCCCACAGCCCTTACGTACATATCCCTGACTTATTTATTTATACGAATGTCTGTCCCCGCCTCTAGACTGCAAGCTCACTGTAGGCAGGGAACGTGTCTGCCAACTTTGTTATAGCGTACTCTCCCAAGCACTTAGTACAGTGTTCTGCCCACAGCGAGCGCTCCGTAAACACGCTTGACCGACTGAACAACCGTGGTCTTCGTGGGCATTTTGCTTCACCCCCTACATTTTGTGGAGCTATTTCCTTCACTACTGCTCCCATGGGTGTCTTTCCTAAACTGTTCTTAAGAGTACAGGTCTCTTAGGAGTACAGGACTGTTGGAAAACTAATACAATGTTCTTCAAACAAAATAGTTTATTTCCATCATTGCAATAGACTGCTAATATGAAGCAAGTTTCAAATACTGTAATATAGTTTCAACTTTTACAGGGGACCAGAGGTATGATTATTTCAACCTGTTTTGAAGTAACAGCAGGCACTGTTTTAACGGTTTAAACAACCGTGGTCTTCGTGGGCAGCGTCCTCCCAGAATTCTATTACCCAATCAGCACGATATCTAATGATGCCACGTAAATGAGAAAGTGGAAAATCGAGGGGAAACCGTCAGCGGGCGCTGACCGTGTGGCGCCAGACAGGGGCAGAAAGGTAGGAAGCAGTAAAACCAAACGTCGGGCAATGTGACAACCCAGCTGCAAACTGGGAGTCGGTTGCTGCAGAGAGACCGGAATGGTGCACTGCCATCAAGACGGCGGTGGCTCAGTGGAAAGAGCCCGGGATTTGGGGTCAGAGGTCATGGGTTCGAATCCCGGCTCGGCCACTTGTCAGCTGTGTGACTTTGGGTGAGTCACTTAACTTCTCGGTTCCCCAGTTACCTCATCTGTAAAATGGGGATTAAGACTGTGAGCCCCACGTGGGACAAGCTGACTCCCCTGTGTCTACCCCAGCGCTTAGAACAGTGCTCGGCACATAGTAAGCGCTTAACAAATACCGACATTATTTTTCTTCTTATTATTTAGACGAGGAGCAGAAGTGAAAACTGTACCGGGCATAGCAAACAGCAAACGTGTCGTCCCAGTGAGGTACTGTACTTTCGTATGCAGGGTGAGGTTGGAACTGCGGGTGCCCCGTCCGCCTTTTCAGTCACCCGCCCAGACTTGCAAATGAATTTCACGATCAGCGTCGTCGTCTTTGATTATTTATATAGTGCTGTAAAACCGAAATAATCGTGAGAGCTGGGCCTTCACATATGACTCATCTGGCTCCTTGAGCAGTTCCATCGGGGTCACTTGATGCATAATAATAACAATAATAATAATAATAACGTTGGTATTTGCTAAGTTCTTACTATATGCAGAGCACTGTTCTAAGCGCCGGGGTAGATACAGGGTGATCAGGTTGTCCCACGTGAGGCTCACAGTCTTAATCCCCATTTTACACATGAGGTCACTGAAGCACAGAGAAGTGAAGCGACTTGCCCATAGTCACACAGCTGACAAGTGGCAGAGCAGGGATTCGAACCTGTGACCTCTGACTCCCAAGCCCGGGCTCTTTCCACTGAGCCATGCTGCTTCTCATAATAATAATGTTGATATTTGTTAAGTGCTTACTATGTGCAGAGCACTGTTCTAAGCGCCGGGGTAGATACAGGGTGATCAGGTTGTCCCACCTGTCGCTCATTGTCTTAATCCCCATTTTCCAGATGAGGTCACTGAGGCAGAGAGAAGTGAAGTGACTTGCCCACAGTCACACATCTGCCAAGTGGCAGAGCGGGATTTGAATCCATGACCTCTGACTCCCCAGCCCGGGCTCTTTCCACTGAGCCACGCTGCTAGGTATTTGCTAAGCGCTTCCTGTTGCCAGGCACCGTACTAAGCCCCGGGGTGGATACAAGCAAATCGGGTTGGACACAGTCCCTGTCGCTCGTTGGGCTCAAGGTCTCAGTCGCCATTTTCCAGATGAGGTAACTGAGGCACAGAGGTGTGAGGTAACTTGCCCAAGGTCACGCAGCGGACAGGTGGCGGAGGTGGGATTAGAACCCGTGACCTTCTGACTCCCAGGCCCGGGCTCTATCCACCGTATCAAGCTGCTTCTCTACTTCATTCATTCGATGGTGTTTATTACTATGTGCAGAGCACTGTACTGAGCGTCTGACTCAATATTACACGGCAAGACAGGCTCACAAACAACAAAATCCTCGATCCAAGTAAGTCTCTTAGCACTGACGCTACGCTCACAGTTGCCCTGGATAAGACAGGTGAGAAGAATGGCTGACAGAGGGCTACCCCAACACTCGCTGTCCGGTGAACCGAGACTGGCACCCGCTAGCAAGGCTGACAGAAGAAAGGTTTTAGAGACACGGCAAAGCTCAATCTCAGACGATAAGCCTCCACAGCTCAGAGCCGGGCCCCAACTCTGACAGTCCAGCGTCACCCGCTGCAGCCGAGAAAGACGTGATTCCTTTGAGCGGAAGCCTGAGGAAGATGGTGCGACAAAGACGCGACGACGAAAACGGTACCAAGCGCCGCGACGACGGGCGTCCCGGATTGCCGGGGGACTTTGTGTGCGTGAGCAGGGAGCGTGTCTACCGACTCGGTTATAGCGTACTCTCCCAAGTGCTTAGTACGGTGCTCTCTCTAGATAAATACCGTCGATTAACTGATTGATTGATTGACGGAGCGGTTAGGACTGCTGGAGCTGGACCTGCTCTTTCGATCCCATTTGCACCCCTAGAAAGACTTGACCATGAGTGATGTCACTTTTGAATTGAAAGGACGGACACGACCCTACGCACACAAACACGCATACGCTGCCCTACCACTCTTAAAGAACGCGATACGACCTGCAAAACGGGTCCGTCATTTTAAAGACCAAAGAACCCAGAAGCTTTTGTTGCGTGAATCCACCGGGAGATTTCTCTGCACCTAAGGCCTACCGTTCAAGGTGGGCCTGGAAATCAGATCGTCGGAGAAAGCGTAAGTGACCTACAAGCTTGCCTAAATTGGGGGAAAAGTGTTTCTATCATCAGTGACGTTTCCTTGAGCCTTTGGGGGAGGAAGAGCGTGACCCAACACACGAACTCATTGACGATGAATCGAATCCTCAGGAGACAAATCCATTTTCAAGCGTTCGTTCGATCCTACGGAGGAACGGTGCCTTCATGGACGGCTGCAGACGTCCTTCAAAAGGGAGCACGTGAATGTCTCATGTACCACCCGCCCCAGAACACCGTGGAGAAGCTCCTGCGGGCTGGGGCCCCCGAAATGCGTACCACAACACTGTCCCAAGCTGGCCCCCTCCTTCCCTTCCCTCCCTCCCTCCATCCCGTTCTCTCCCTTCCTCAAAGTTCGTCTGACCGAGTGAGGTGAGTTTCCGAGTGCCGGTGAACGCGGAGAGGAGGCTTGACGAGCTTCGTACGGTCATTCTTTCACCTCTCTCTACTGCTCTCCCGCTTTTGTCTCGCGGCCACGACAAGTTCTTGGAAATCACATTAGTAGTTGCAATAGAACAAATGGAGATGGAGAGAAACCAGGAAATGGTGATAGCCATTCATGATCGGGGGGGGTGGGTGGGTGGAGGAAAGAGACAATACCCTCTTTCTCTCCCTCCCTCCCTCCCTCTATTTATAGATCTATAAGTCATCTATCGTGTTATGTATCCATCACTACTTAGTACAGTGCTCTGCACCTGGTGAGTGCTCAATAAAGGCCATAGGTCGATTGATTGTTTTACACTCAGGCGGTGTTGGCTGTGGGCAGGGAATGGGTCTGTGATATTGCTATTTTGTTCTCTCCCCAACGCTTAGTACAGTGCTCTGCACGCGGTAAGTGCTCAATAAATACGACGGACCGACCGACTGACTTTAGAAAGAAGCAACAGTTTAATAATTGACCGTTTCATTTTTATATGCGTGCTGACCGAGGTAATTATTGCAAAAGAAACAATTACTGACCACCTTATTATCTTTTCTAGATGACTTAGTTTTTTTTTCTTTTTTCAGATGAATTGATTGTTTTGGATATTTGAGGAGCGTGCCAAAAAAATGATCGCGAACCTCACGTGGAATGACCCACACGAGGCGTAATTCTGCTTCTCCGCTCCCGAGTCCTCAACAACTTCATTTCTAACCAGCAAAGAGCCTAGCTTTCATGTGAGGGTGACCCAGCGAGTCACCGGAGGGGAGGAGGAATTGTAACCGTGGTATTTGTCAAGTGCTTGCCGAGCACTGTGCTCAGCACTGGGGTGGATACGACATAATCAGATCAGGCAGGGTCCCCGTCTCGCTTGGGGCTCCCAGTCTAAGGGGGAGAGAGGACAGATATTAAATCCTCATTTTATATACAAAGAAACCGAGGCATAGAGAGGTTAAGCGACATGCCGAGGGTCACACATCGGGCAAATGACAGAGCCGGGACTCCCGATTACTAGGCCACGGGATGGAAAGTAGAGACGGACCCAGAGGGAAAGGGGAATAAAGTTAGAGGTGTACGGGAGACGGAGACTCACCTCTGTTGCTCCATTTGACGGTCCGAGGACACCTACGGGGTCCAACGGGGTCGTTATGGCAGAAAACGGACCTCTGAGGGCCTCGCTGGCCATGTTCGCTGCCCCAGTGCTGCTGGCTTCTAATCTTGGCTCCTCCATTACCTGTCGTGTGACCTTGGACCAGTCACATGACTTCTCGGTTACCTCAGGAGCAGCGTGGCCTAGTGGAAACCGCACGGGCCCGGGAGGCGGGGACAAAGTCTATTTAACTCTGGGGCTGTTACTATTCTACTGCTAAAGCAGCGTGGCTTAGTGGAAAGAGCCCGGGCTCGGGAGTCAGAGGTCGTGGGTTCTAATCCCGGACCCGCCACTTGTCAGCTGTGTGACTTTGGGCAGGTCACTTCACTTTTCTGTGCCTCAGTGACCTCATCTGGAAAGTGGGGATTGAGACTGTGAGGTCATTCCCCATGGGACCACCTGATTACCTCGTACCTACCAGCGCTTAGAACGGTGCTTGGCACACGGTAGGCGCTTAACGAATACCATCGTCATCATTATTACTGACTATGTTTCGATAAGTGCTGGGAATGTGGGTCAGGGAATGTGTCTCTTTATTGTTACACTCTACTCTCCCGAGCGCTTCGTACAGTGCTTTGCACACCGTAAACACTCAATAAATACGACTGAGGGAATGAATGAATCCCACTGGACTTTCGAGGCAAGCCATATAATAATGGTGGTATTTGTTAAGCACTTACTACGTGCAAAGCACTGTTCTAAGCGCTGGGGTGGGGTACAAGGTAATCAGGTTGTCTCACGTGGGGCTCACACTTTTAAACCCCATTTTACAGATGAGGGAACTGAGGCACGGAGAAGTGAAGTGACTTGCCCAAAGTCACACAGCTGGCAAGCGGCAGGGCCGGGATGATTAGACGGTGAGCCCGTCACTGGGCGGGGCCGGTCTCTATCTGTTGCCGAATTGTCCGTTCCAAGCGCTCAGTACAGTGCTCTGCACGTAGTAAGCGCTCAATCAATAGTATTGAATGAACGAATGACCTCTGACTCCCAAGCCCAGGCTCTTTCCACCGAGCCACGCTGCTTCTCTAAGACTGTGGGTGAAGAGGACCAATTAAGGCAGTGGAAAACTGCTTCAGAGGAAGAAGGATTTGGCCTTTTTTCAATTTCGTTTTCACATCCTAGGCCCCTGGTGTGAGGAACAACCGCTATGACAGTAGATGTTTGGAAAGGCATAATCACCTCATTTGAAAGGAAATGAATTTACTGCCAGGTGAGGTTTGCAGACATTTTTCACCATTTGGTGTAGGCTTAAAAGAAAACAACCACCCACGAGCTCTCCTAAATTCAATTTAGCGGTATTCCAGATCCAAAGGTAACGGGGGCCCTTAATTCTCGGCGACGTGTTACAGGACTTCCCTCTAGTGGCCATCAGACCCACATGGGCCTACCAACCACTTCAAAAGTCGGCCCAAAGAAATCGAGGGGAAACACTATCATCGTCGATGGTACTTATTGAGAACTTCGTCCCCTCATTCAATCGGCATTATTGAGCGGAGCACTGTACCAAGCGCTTGGAAAGTACGATTCAGCAGTAGAGAGACGATCCCCGCCCACGAAGGGCTCGCCGGCTAGAAGGTGTGCGTGTGTGGTGGGGGGACAGACATCGGAACCAGTAAACAGGCATCGGTAGCATCATCATAAATAAATAGAATTAGAGATGTATACACATCGCTAATAAAAATAAATAGAATGATCATTATAAATATGTACAAGGGCTGCGGCGGGGGGAGGAGGGGTAGAGCAAAGGGAGCGAGTTGGGGCGACGGGGAGAGGCGGGGGAGCAGAGGAAAAGGGGGGCTCAGTCTGGGAAGGCCTCCTGGAGGAGGTGAGCTCTCAGTAGGGCTTTGAAGGGAGGAAGTGTGTGCGAGTTGGGCGGATTTGAGGAGGGAGGGCCTCGCAGGCCAGAGGTAGCACCCGGGTCCGGGGTCGACGGCGGGCCAGGCGAGAAGGAGGCGCAGTGAGGAGGTTAGCACCGGAGGAGCTGAGTCTGGGATGTAGGGGGAGCAGAGCACCGTGCTGAGCATTTGGGAGAGAATCAATCTAGCGTAGTCATATTTATCGAGCTCATACTATGAGCAGAGCACTGTACCGAGCGCTTGGGAGAACATACTAGAACAATAAAACGGAGTTGGTAGAAAACGTTCCCCGCCCAGAAGAAGCTTGCGGCATTTATTCATGAAAACGCTGTGACCTGTGAAATATTCATCCCTCAGGTTATCTCATTAGCTCTCCGGTGATTTTTTTTTCAGCACACTCATTTCAGTCCGGGGAAGAGCTCTCGTCAGCCATTTAACGGCGAAAGCCAGTGGGAAGCCAGGGATTAGAAACCTGGTCTTCCAGAATACTGACTCGGAGCAATGCATGGCTTCTGCGACCTAAAAGGGCGCTCTCTTCTCTACTGCAGCCTCCCCACCCTACTGGATCGTCCTCTCCCAAGGGCTTAGCACAGTGCTCTGCAAACGGTAGGTGCTCAATAAATGCAGTTGACTGAATGATTGAGAATTTTAGGTGTAGCCTTGGTCGAGGTGGAGGGCGGGGAGAGGGACAATAGGGGCCCGAGCTCCCACCCCATCCAATGAATCCTCCCCATTCCACTTTTCCTCTCCCCCCGCCACCTCGACCGGGGCTAATAGAAGCAATAAAGTCCTCTGCGCTTATGTACGTATCTGTAATGTATTTATGTCTATTAATGCCGGTCTCCCCCTCTAGACTGTAAGCTCGTTGTGTCTGTTTTACTGTACTCTCCCAGGCACTTAGTGCGGGCGCTCTGCACGCTGTAAGCGCTCAATAAGTATGAATATTGCTAACATCTTCCTACTACTAGGACCACTGCTGCTCAACTGGGCAAAACCACTACAAATAGTGCCTGGAAGAAGGTGCACAACACAGCAGCCACTCCGTGGAGGTGAAGAGGACGTTGGCTCCCATTGCTTTTTAACCTCAAATCCCAACCTCACTCGTTCCAGGTGCCTGATAAGATTGAGACTGTTAGACTGTAAGCTCCTTGTGGACGGGGACCGTGTCTACCAATTCTGTTATACTGAATTTTCCCAATGCTCTGCACACAGTGAGCGCTCAATAACTTCCACCGATTGATTGATTGAGAGTTTCCAGGCATTGGCTGAGCCGATCCAAAATGGCGACTTCCGGCCTGTTAGCTCTTGAGTCGTTCCCCACTCGGTCCCCAACCCTCCTAAGATCCCTGCCCCCTTTTCATTCCAGCACTTAGGATGCACACTTGTAGGTAAGGAGCACGAGACACCCTTCCTATCAGCCTTGGCACTGAGCACCAAATCACACACACGAAAAAGAAGTCTGGAAAAAAAACAACGGTATTCGTTAAACGCTTACTATGTGCCAAGCACTGTTCCAAGCGCTGGGGTAGATATAAGGTAATCAGGTTGCCCCACATGGGGCTCACAGTCTTTATCCCCATTTGACAGATGAGGGAACTGAGGCACAGAGAAGTGAAGTGACTTGCTCAAAGTCACACAGCTGACAAGTGGTGGAGCCGGGATTAGAACCCATGACCTCTGACTTCCAAGCCCGTGCTCTTTCCATTAAGCCACACACACCAATGGGGTGGAGCCAGTAGGCAGGTGGAGAAATGAAGTAGAACTGCTTCTTCTGGATGATAATAATAATAGCCATTATTGTTATTATTATTATGGTATTTTTTAAGCGCTTACTATGTGCCAGGCACTGTACTAAGCGCTGGGATGGATACAAGCAAATTGGGTGGGACACAGTCCCTGTCCCAAGTGGGGCTCACCGTCTCAACCTCCATTTTGAAACATTTTGAAGCATTTTGAAGCAGCGTGGCTCAGTGGAAAGAGCCCGGGCTTTGGAGTCAGAGGTCATGAGTTCGAATCCCAGCTCTGCCATTTGTCAGCTGTGTGACTGTGGGCAAGTCACTTAACTTCTCTGTGCCTCAGTTACCTCATCTGTAAAATGGGGATTAAGACTGGGAGCCCCACGTGGGACAACCTGTTTCCCCTGTGTCTACCCCAGCACTTAGAACAGTGCTCTGCACATAGTAAGTGCTTAACAAATACCAACACTATTATTATTTTGCAGATGAAGTAACTGAGGCACAGAGAAGTGAAATGACTTGCTCAAGGTCACACAGCAGACAAGTGGCGGAGCCCAGATTGGAGCCCACGACCTACCGACTGCCATGCCGCTCCTCTGGATGTGATGCTGGGATGAGACAGCTGGGTCTAATACCTTAGGAAAATGGAAACACCCAAGTAGTCTCCATCAATCAATCGATTGTATTTAATGTGTGCTTACTGTGCGCAGAGCATTGTACTAAGTGCTTGGGAGGGTGCAATACAAAAGAATTAGCAGTCACGTTTCCTGCCCGTAACGAGCTTACGGACTAGAGGGGGAGGTGGATATTAATATGAATAAATAAGCAATTTATCATACGTAATTCAAAGATACGTACATCAGTGCTGTGGAGTTGGGGGTGGGGTGAGCATCAGATGTCCACAGATCCGAGGTGCGGAGACGACGCAGAAGGGAGAGCAAGCCGGGGGAAAGAAGGCTTAATCAAGGAAGGCCTCTTGGAGGAGGTGTGACCTTAGTAATAATAATAATGTTGGTATTTGTTAAGCGCTTACTATGTGCAGAGCACTGTTCTAAGCGCCGGGGTAGACACAGAGGAACCAGGTTGTCCCACGTGGGGCTCACAGTCTTAATCCCCATTTGACAGATGAGGGAACTGAGGCACAGGGAAGTGAAGTGACTCGCCCACAGTCACACAGCTGACAAGTGGCAGAGCTGGGATTCGAACTCATGACCTCTGACTCCAAAGCCCGTGCTTTCTCCACTGAGTCACGCTGCTTCTCTAGTCTGGAGTCTGGAGTATACGGAGAGGGGGAGTTCCAGGCTAGGGGGACGACATGGGAGAGGGGTGGGTGGCGAGACGGACGAGATCGGGGCACAGTGAGTAAGCCGGTGCTAGAGGAGCGGTGTGGGTGGGCGATTAGCGAGGTGAGGTGGGACGGGGCGAGCCGACCGACTGCTTAAGAGCCGACAGTCAGGAGCTTCTGCTGGACGTGGAGGTGGATGGGTTTCTGAGGAGCGGGGAGACGTGAACCGAACGTTTCTGTTGATGAACGGTTTGTGCAGCGGAATGAAGCATGGACCGGGGCGGGGAGAGACGGGAGGCCGGGAGATCAGTGAGGAGGCAGATGCGGTAATCAAGGAGGGATAGGATCGATGCGCGGATCAGCGTGGTAGCGGTGTGGCCGGAGCAGAAAGGGTGGATTTTAGCAGGGCTGTGAAGGTAGAACCGACGGATTGATATGAGGGTGGAATGAGAGAGACGAGTGAGGGAAAACACCAAGGTTACGGGCTTGTGAGAAGTAGGAGTAATAATATTATTTATCGAGAGCCCTCTGGAACTCTCTCCACCTTTAAATCCACCAGATCACAGCTCTCCCTAGCTTCAAAATCCTTTGGAAATCCCTCTTCCTCCAGGGAGCCATCCCGGGTTACGTCCTTCTCTATTACTATCTCAGAACATTTACACACCTAAGCACCTCGGGGCTCATTATTCCCTCTTGCGCTTTCGTCCATTTCGTTTTACAAACCCTACTATGTGAGCATTTCCTCTTATTGGCTCATCATTTTATGAGAAGCAGCGTGGCTCAGTGGAAAGAGCACAGGCTTGGGAGTCAGGGGTCTTGGGTTCGAATCTCAGCTCTGCCACTTGGCAGCTGTGTGACTGTGGGCAAGTCACTTCACTTCTCTGTGCCTCAGTTCCCTCATCTGTAAAATGGGGATTAACTGTGAGCCTCACGAGGGACAATCTGATTACCCTGTATCCACCCCAGCGCTTAGAACAGTGCTCTGCACATAGTAAGCGCTTAACAAATACCAACATTATTATTTTATGTCTTTCTCCCTCGCTAGATTGTGAAACTCTCTGTGGGCAGGGATAGCTTCTTCTTCTAGCGTTCGGGGGTGGAGAGGTAGATTTGGGAATCGTCCACGGAAAGATGGGAGTCGAAGCCGCGGAGGCGAATGTGTGACTGAATGTGAAAAGTGCAAGACAGCAAGGGGTCGAGGATGACCCTGAGGTAGCCACTCCGGGCCAGGGAGGCTGATGGGGTCATAGACTGAGATGGGAAAGTGCGTGGGGGGAGCGGGTTTAAGGGCAAGAGTGAGTATAGTTCTGTTTTCCACTGTTGCTGCTCACTGCTGAGGGACTGGACTTCTAGCCGACTGAATGTGATGTCCATAACTCTAATAAGATCCCTTTCCTTTTTTATTTTAAATTACAGAATACGTGGGAAGAAAACAAATAGGCTCACCCCAAATTAAATGCAGCTGTCTTTTAGCAACGCCAATTATGAATGCCCTATAGTAAATACCACGATATTATTAGATGCCAGCAACTATTTATAACATCTCACGTCCCGGTAGCTTCAGCAGATGTGCAATTTAATGCAGTGTTAAAGGGATTTAAAACACGACATTTCCAAGGAACAGAATGTTTTTTTTCCTGCACAAGCCAAAACGCATCTAGTGATTTTTAAAATATGGACAATCAACGCTCAATTATGTGTGGTGCCGGAGGAGAGGGTTAGCATAAATAAGCAAAATCCACAGAGACACCCCCCCCCCAAACCTCATTTTAGTCAATGCGGCGGTGTTTATCCCCCTCCCTACAAAACACCTTTTACCAGAGCTGCTATTAAATAGCAAACATGGATGTGTTTCCCTGTCTCTCCCTGTCTTGTTCATCTAATGAGCAGGAACGTGGCCAAAAGGAGGCGAGGGGTGGGGAGGAAAGAAGTAGCAGCCAAAGATCTGGCTAATCGACACACTGGACAACCACCAGTCCGTGAGTAATCTGAGGGTACTGTAGGTGGTTAAGTTCCCTTTGCAATCGGTTCTCTTTAAAATGGCAGAAAGGAAGTAACTGCCGACCTGAGATGGTGGGAAGCATTACAGCCATCAGTGGGGCTACCGAAGACATTCTAAAAGCACCTCGATAATAATAATAATAATATTTGTCAAGCACTAGCTACGTGTCAAGGACTGTACTAAGTACTGGGGTAGATACAATTTAATCAGGTCTCACGTGGGGCTCACAGTCTAAGTAGGAGGGAGAACAGGGATTGAACCCCCGTTTAGCAGATGAGGGAACTGAGGCACAGAGAAGGGAAGTGATTTGCCCAAGGTCACCCAGCAGACGAGTGGCAGGGCTGGGATTAGAACCCAGGTCCCCTGACTCTCAGACCTATGCTCTTTCCACAAGGCCACGCTGTTTTCTTCCTCCATCTTCTCACCCCTCTCCCAGCCACCGACCCTGGGCTAAAAATAGTCATAACCAAGTCGGGGAGAGGAGCCCATGCTCTCGGGAGGATGGGATGAGGTCAACTTAGTTTGGGCGTCCGCGACTTTCCTCGGCCTTAGACCTCAATTCATTCGATCGTATTTGTCGAGCACTTATGGTGTGCAAAACCGGGTAACTAAGCGTTTGGGCGAGTACAATATAATCTAGACCCGGTACTGGTCGCTCCACGTTCAAGAGGGCAGAACTTCCTGGCTGCAAAGGGGAGATACATCACTGTCCTCTCTTCTCCTCCCTCCCCGTCTCCCCCAACATGCTGCAGTAAAGTACAATCGGGACTCAGCCCAACCCTGGACATGCTCCCTTTTGGGGATTCGTGATGGGACGACGCGTAAGGTCGAGTGCCTTGACACGGTTAAAATAGTCCCATAATTGGGTGGGCATTCTTTCCTTCAGATTAGAAGAGAGAGAGGCATCTTAAGATCCAAAATCTTAGAACGAGTCGTCTACAATCGATGCCTAGAATTCCTTAACTCCCATTCTCTCCTAGACCCCCTCCAATCTGGCTTCCGTCCCCTCCACTCTACCGAGACTGCTCTCTCTAAGGTCACCCGTGACCTCCTTCTTGCCAAATCCAATGGCTCCTACTCCATTCTGATCCTCCTTGACCTCTCTGCTGCCTTTGACACTGTCGACCATCCCCTCCTCCTCCATACCTTATCTCACCTTGGCTTCACGGACTCTGTCCTCTCCCGGTTCTCCTCTTACCTCTCTGGCCGGTCATTCTCGGTCTCCTACGCTGGAGCCTCCTCCCCCTCCCATCCTTTAACTGTTGGAGTTCCTCAAGGGTCAGTTCTTGGCCCTCTTCTGTTCTCCATTTACACTCACTCCCTCGGTGAACTCATCCGCTCTCACGGCTTTGACTACCATCTCTACGCAGATGACACGCAGATCTACATCTCCGCCCCTGTCCTCTCCCCCTCCCTTCAGGCTCGCATCTCCTCCCGCCTCCGGGACGTCTCCACCTGGATGTCGGCCCGCCACCTAAAACTCAACATGAGCGAGACTGAGCTCCTCATCTTCCCTCCCAAACCCGGTCCGCTCCCAGACTTCTCTATCACCGTGGATGGCACGACCATCCTTCCCGTCCCGCGGGCCCGCAATCTCAGTGTCATCCTTGACTCGTCCCTCTCGTTCACCCCACACATCCTATCCGTTACCAAGACCTGCCGGTTTCACCTCTACAATATCGCCAAGATCCGCCCTTTCCTCTCCACCCAAACGGCTACCTTACTATTACGGGCTCTCGTTATATCCCGGCTAGACTACTGTGTCAGCCTTCTCTCTGACCTCCCTTCCTCCTCTCTCGCCCCTCTCCAGTCTATTCTTCACTCCGCTGCCCGGCTCATCTTCCTGCAGAAACGATCTGGGCATGTCACTCCCCTTCTTAAACAACTCCAGTGGTTGCCCATCGACCTCCGCTCCAAACAAAAACTCCTCACTCTAGGCTTCGAGGCTCTCCATCACCTTGCCCCTTCCTACCTCTCCTCCCTTCTCTCTTTCTACCGCCCACCCCGCACGCTCCGCTCCTCCGCCGCCCACCTCCTCACCGTCCCTCGGTCTCGCCTATCCCGCCGTCGACCCCTGGGTCACGTCCTCCCGCGGTCCTGGAACGCCCTCCCTCCTCACCTCCGCCAAACTGATTCTCTTTCCCTCTTCAAAACCTTACTTAAAAATCACCTCCTCCAAGAGGCGTTCCCAGACTGAGCTCCTCTTCCCCCTCTACTCCCTCTGCCATCCCCCCTTTACCTCTCCGCAGCTAAAGCCTCATTTTCCCCTTTTCCCTCTGCTCCTCCACCTCTCCCTTCCCATCCCCACAGCACCGTACTCGTCCGCTCAACTGTATATATTTTCGTTACCCTATTTATTTTGTTAATGAATTGTACATCGCCTTGATTCTATTTAGTTGCCATCGGTTTTTACGAGATGTTCTTCCCCTTGACGCTGTTTAGTGCCATTGTTCTTGTCTGTCCGTCTCCCCCGATTAGACTGTAAGCCCGTCAAACGGCAGGGACTGTCTCTATCTGTTGCCGACTTGTTCATCCCAAGCGCTTAGTACAGTGCTCTGCACATAGTAAGCGCTCAATAAATACTATTGAATGAAATACTATTGAATGAATCTTAAACATCTGCATGACGGTCCATACCCAGAACTGACTGGGTCTACCCCTTCTCAGAGACAGGAATCCTCTTATTGCTTTAGTTCACCGGGAATTCCTGCTCGTTCGACCTCAAGCAACCCATTCTTCCAGCCGTATCTTGTCGTTTTGCCTACACGTCAGTCAGTCAAATTAGTGCTTGGGAGAATATGATAGGGAAGGTATGGGCTTTTTCATTCATTCAGTCGTGTTTTTTGAGCGCTTACTGTGTGCAGAGCACTGTACTAAGCACTTTTTCCTCCTTCAAACTTGAGTCTAGTTCCAGGGACCATTTTTTCCGAAGGAACAAACCCTCTTCCCTCTTCTACTTTGCAGCCTTGTCCCCCTGCAGCTTCTAGCTGGGGCAGAAGAGTGTGGGAAATGACAAGTCAGAAAAGATTTTCCCTTTTCAGCAGGGCTCATTTGTATATATTTTTTATCACCCTATTTATTTTGTTAATGAGGTGTACATCCCCTTGATTCTATTTATCGTGATCATGTTGTCTTGTTTTTGTTTCGTTCTGTTTCGCTCTGCCGTCTGTCTCCCCCGATTAGACGGTGAGCCCATCATTGGGCAGGGATTGTCTCTGTCTGTAGCCGAACTGTCCATTCCAAGTGCTTAGTACAGTGCTCTGCACACAGTAAGCACTCAATAAATTCTATTGAATGAATGAATGAATGAATGAATAAATCTCGATTTCTGGAGGATACCAAGCTGCCTCCGGAATGACAAGCAGCATGGCCTAATGGGAAAAAGCACAGGACTAGCAGTCAGGAGACCCGGGTTCTAATTCCGTCTTTGCCACTTGCCTGCTGTGTGACTTTGGTAGTGACTTCTACCCTTCTCTCTTCTAATCTTCACCCACCTCATCAGAGGTAAAAGCAAATAACCCAGGAGGCATCAAAGCAGAGAAATCATTCTTGTTGCCATCTTGCCTCAGGATTATTCTTATTAATAATAATAATAATAATGATTGGGATATTTAGTCCAGAGTAAAAGTGAAACAGCAGTGAGCTTGATTCGCCCCAATAGGGATGGGTAAATTCAGGCATAAGGGAGGATGTAGGGCAAAGGATATAATTTATTAACCTGTCCTCTCCTTGACTTTCCCATCACCTTAGAAAAACATCACCATCCTCCCCGTCTCGCAAACCCATAATCTTAACAATATAATAATAATAATAATAACTATGGTATTTGTTAAGCGCTTAACTATGTGCCAGGCTCTGTACTAAGCGCAGGGGTGGATACAAGCAGATCGGGTTGGACACAGTCCCTGTCCCACGTGGGGCTCACAGTCTCAATCCCCATTTTACAGATGAGGGAACTGAGGCCCAGAGAAGTGAAGCGACTGGCCCAAAGTCACACAACTGACAAGCGGCGGAGCCAGGATTAGAACCCATGACCTCTGACTCCCAAGCCCGGGCTCTTTCCACTGAGCCATGCTGCTTCTAAGCAATACCCTGGACTCATCTCTCTCATTCAACCGGCACATCCATTCAGTCACGAAATCCTCCGGGTTCTACCCTCGCATCATCTCTAGATTCCTTACGCAAACAGAAACTCCTTACCCTCAGCTTTAAGGCGGTCAATCAGCTCTCCCGCTCCTACCTTACCTTCCTGATCCCTTAGTACAACTCAGCCCACGCGCTTCACTCCTCCGACGCCAACCTACTCACTGTACCTTGGCCTCATCTATCTCGCCATCGAGCCCTTGCCCATGTCCTCGCATTGACCTGGAACTCCCTCCCTCTTCACATCTGATCGACCACCACTGTCCCCACCTTCAAAACCCTCCTAAAATAATCTCTTCTCCAACATGGGGGTCTGTTGCTGGCCCTCTCTCCCTACTTGTAGTCTAAGACCGTGAGCCCTTGAGGACCAGGGACTGTATCTAATTCCCACTGGTTCCCAGCACTTAGTATAGTGGTCTGCAAATAGTAAACACTTTCTCAATACTAAATAAAGATGGTTTCTCCGACACAATCCCCCTTAGCTGAAGTCACGTACCCTTCAAAATAGGGGAGAAATAATCAGAATGTTTCATCAATCACTCAATCCTATTTAGTGAGCACTTACTATGTGCAGAGCACTGTACTAAGCGCTTGGGAGAGCACAATACAACAGAATTCGCAGACACTTTCCCTGCCCACAACGAGCTTACAATCTAGAGGGGGAGATGGACATTAATCCAAATAAATAATTTATAATATAATTAAAAAATACGTACGAAGTGCTGTGGGGGTGGGGGTGGGGGTGGGGTGAATGTGACCTAGTTTCACCTAGTTCCCTTTTACCTAAGAGCTTGAAGTGGTTTCATGGCTATTAGCATTTTGTTTCCTAATATCCCTGGGAGGAAAGGAGAGGCAGATATTATTTTTGCAGATATTATTATTATTATTATTATTGGATTTGATAAGTGCTTACTATATGTCAAGCATTCCACTAAGCGCTGGGCTAGATGCACGTTAATCAGGTTGGACACAGTCCCTATCCCACCTGGGGCTCACAGTTTAAGGAGGTATTTAATCCGCATTTTACAGTTGAGGAAACCGAGGCTCAGAGAAGTGAAGTGACTTGTCCAAGGTCACACAGCAGGCAGGTGGCGGAGCAGAGATCAGAAGCCAGGTCCTCTGACCCTCCGGCCTGTGCTCTTTCCACTAAGCCAAGCTGCCTCTCGCTACGTCTCCGGTGTAAGCAGCGGGAATGGGGCGGAAGGAGGATGAAGTGGCAGCGAGAGGCCTGGTTGTTCCTCCCGTACCAGACCCACGTTTTCCGTGTCTTGTCGTTGTTGACTCGGCTGATCGACTCTTTTGCTTGCTGCTGTTGCCATGCTTTCTTACCGCTGTCGTTATCTGACTACCCGGCCTGGGCCGTGAGCTGCGAGTCTGGGCACAGAGTAAGCACTTAATAAATACCATAACTGACTCACTGTAAAAGAAAAAAAATGTTTTACATCTGTGGACCAAAACACCTGGGGGCTCTTCAGGAGTCGCTGAGCGTTCCCTAGCGTTCCGTCGGGGACCAGTCGGTTCTGTTGGTGGTCCTGTGGAGCTGCGACATGGTGCCCTTGAGTTTCGACCTGTGACCTGTAGGAAAATTCATCTGTCTCTGCCTGGCCTAGCTCTAGCAGCTCAATAAACAGGTTTGCTGACAAACCTATTGCTGATAACCGTCTTACCTGTCTAGGCCACGACAGGATGAGGAGAGGAGTGAAGTACGGACTTGGGAGAGGAGCGACTGGAAGTGGGGAGACCGGGGAGGAGGCCGAGATAGCAGCCGAGCCGGGAAATGCAAGCTCCTGGATTAGCACGGTGGCTGTTCGGAAGGAGAGGAAGGGCCAGTTTCTGGAAACCGAAATGGAGATGGCATGGCTTACTGGATAGGGAGTGCGGGAGTCAGGAGACCCGGAGTCTGGTCTCAACTCTGCAGCTAACCTGCTATGTGACTCTGATGAAGATGGTGGTATTGGTTAAGCGCTTACTATGTGCCAAGCACTGTTCAAAGTGCTGGGGTAGATAGCAGGTAATCAAGTCGTCCCACGTGGGGCTCACAGTCTTCATCCCCATTTGACAGACGAGGGAACTGAAGCACAGAGAAGTGAAGTGACTTGCCCAAAGTCACACAGCTGACAAGTGATTAAGACTGTGAGCCCCACGTGGGACAACCTGATTCCCCTGTGTCTACCCCAGCGCTTAGAACAGTGCTCGGCACATAGTAAGCGCTTAACAAATACCAACATTATTATTATTATTATTAAGCGGTGGAGCCGGGATTAGAACCCACGACCTCTGAGTCCCGAGCCCGGGCTCTTTCCACTAAACCACGCTGCTTCCTTGGGCAAGCTACTTAACTTCTCTGGGCCTGGTTTTCCTCATGGGTAAAATGGGGCTAAGATAGTATGTGAGCCCCCCTCCCCGGCCCCCCGGCCCCTGCCCCCGTCTAGACTGTAAGCTCCTTACGTTGTGCTCTCCCAAGCACTTAGTGTGGAGTTCTGCACACGGTAAGGGCTCAGTAAATACCAGGGTTCGATTTATTTCTATCTACCCCCTTCTTTACCATATGCAAAGCATTTACTACATGCCATAATTATCGTGTCCAGATGTCCCAGTTCTTTTCCGGCCCTTAGCCCATGTAAGCGCTGTGACTTCCTCTGTCACCCAGCTCGGGGCTGGGCCGGAAGCAGTGGTGTGGAATCAAGTGAGTGTCACGTGTATGCTTACGTGCGAGCGATCCTCCTCAGACTTACGCTGCGATCGGCTCCTCAAAACTGGGTCCCCGGGAATTCATTATGAAATGTTTACTTTGATTTAATCTAAGTTTAACTTCAGAGAAAATATGAAAAATCCACCTCGGGATACTGTTTCCTTGAAGACAACCTGACCATCGCTTTGTGACTCTGCAACCCTCTGCAAGTCCGAATGTCCCGTCCAGGATGGGCCAGGGCAGTCCTATTGGGAGGCGGGGAGGTGAATATACGACGGCCTCTGGAAATCCCTCCCAAACTAGGATTCTCCGGCTCGCTTAGGGCTCAGAAGTTGAACTATGCATTTTGAATTTCTGGGTCGAACCGCGTCGGATCGAACGTACTATAACCCTGGACAGAGTTTCTGAGGGATGAGCGTCTTCTCTGTCGCTCCCCTCGGGGAATGGCAGAAGGTCTGGGGAGAGGGGCTAGTTTCGGGGAGCTTCAAATAGGTGGGGCCCGTGGCTTGGGGAGAGGCCCAGCTGTGGGAAGGTAATAATAACGTTGGTATTTGTTAAGCGCTTACTGTGGGCGGAGCACTGTTCTAAGCGCTGGGGTAGAGACAGGGTCATCAGGTTGTCCCCCGTGAGGCTCACAGTCTTCATCCCCATTTTACAGATGAGGTAACTGAGGCACAGAGAAGTGAAGTGACTTGCCCACAGTCACCCAGCTGACAAGTGGCAGAGCCGGGATTCGAACCCGTGACCTCTGACTCCCAAGCCCGGGCTCTTGCCACTGAGCCACGCTGCTTCTAAGTGAGAACATAAGCCAGGCCATCACTGGGTCAGACCAGTGGCTCCTCCAGCCCAGTATTCGGTTTCTCATAGTGGTCACAGAAGGAGCAGTGTCATTTTTGCCCCCCGTGACATCCGTTCTAATGGCTAGGGATCGACCGCCTTAACGTTCTTTACTTTTCCCCCGCTTCCATTCCTGACGTTCCCTCTCGCAACCCATTCGTTTACCCTCAAGTCCTCTGGAACCTCTTTGGAACCTCTTGGCATTTGGGGGCCGCACGACTTCCTGTGGGCAGGAATTCCATATGCTTCCCTTTCACTGTGTGAAGAAGTGTTTTCCTTTGTCAGTAGTATTGTAGTAGTACTATCTCTTACTATTGGAGAGTAGTCCTCACCGGGTCTTTCGTTGGCCTTTCTGTCCCTCCTCCCCCAAATTCCCCAAAGTCACCTATCCACCACAGCTTCCACCCCCACCGTAACTGCCATAGCTAATGCTGCAAGGCCCCACTACCGCTTGCCACCTGTTGCTGTTAATTTCGCAGAAAAGCAAATAGAACCATTAGCGATTAAGAGCTCTGACTCACCCATCTCTTCTAACATACTCTTGGTCTGCTGGCATCGCTAGCCCCGAGAGAAGCAATGGACCCACTCCTAGCTAGAAGAGCTGTAAGGGAGCATCTTTCTTACCTTGGGCACTTTCCCTGTCAACACTTTCCTCCTTTCTCCATCTTGACAGTTTAAATCACAAGATCTCACCCTCGGTCAGATGAAGCAGACCCAGTTTCCAATGTAGAGACAACGGGCACTCTGTTGAAAGGTCAGGCATATTCTTCCTGGACACACAGAGCATTCATTCTCAGCCTAGGGAGGGTCCGTTGGACTCCAGGAACAATTACCAATAGTTGCTGGCTGCCAGCAGAAAATCAGAACTGTGCAGCTTTTACCAGGGACTTTCTAAATGTCCCTTTCTTCTTGAACTGCGGTCAGAAGCCAGAGAAATAAATCACCACTCCTTCCCCTAAAGTTGGAAGTCCAGGACCCTCCAAAAGGTCAGATTTTAAACATCAGATTGGCTTTCATCTGATGAGATCTCATGGGATCTAAGATTCGGTGGGTGTGGGGAGGAAGGGCTGGAAAAGGAACTCTCAGTGACAGTGGAAAGGACCCGAGAACACGCTCATCCGATTTGCAGATAGATCTGAATTGGGAGGGGTTGCTAGCAGCTGGAAAGACAGGAAGAGACCTCAAAGTAACTTAGACGAATTGGAAAAATGGCCCTACAAAAGGAAACAGGAGAAAACTCAATCAAGGCAAGGTTAAAAAAAAAAAAAAACAAATCCAAGTAACACAAATACAGGCTAAGCACAAGTCCCCGGGGAAAAAGATCCAGGAGTCCTAGTTGACCAGAAGCTAAATACGAGACTGCAGCGGAGAGTGTCATTACTTAAAGACAGAAGCAGCGTGGCTTAGTGGAAAGAGCACGGGCTTGGGAGTCAGAGGTCATGGGTTCTAATCCCAGCTCCACTACTCGTCCGCTGTGTGACCTTGGGCAAGTCCCTTAACCTCTCTGTGCCTCAGTTACCTCATCTGTAAAATGGGGATGAAGACCGTGAGCCCCACGAGGGACAACCTGATTACCTTGTATCTTCCCTAGCGCTTCGAACAGTGCTTGGCACATAGTAAGCGCTTAACATAGACCATCATTATCATGCTGATGATGATTATTATTAAAAAAACCAACATGACTGTGGGTGGTAGTAACAAGAGGGAGATAGGCCAAAAGATGGCACTGTTCGTCAGAATGTTCAACAGCGAGGCGGCTTCCTTAAGGGAAGGGCTGCGTTAGAATCACGGGCTGCCATCCTTAGGCTAAGTAAGTTGGGGATAAGCAAGGGACAAGTTGAACGACGAGGCCCTGGCATGACTCTGAGCCTAGACCTAAGAAACCGTACTTTTTAGAGCTATCGGAGTCCATTTATTTCGCTGGATTTTTGTTTTCCCTCCTGTGAGATGGGGGAAGAGATGATCTTGAAATAAAAAGCGTCACTTGCTCCACTCCCTGTCCTCCAGCTCCTGACCCCTTCACTCCACTGAAACCACTCTCTTCAGGGGCAGCGGTGATCTCCTCTTGGACAAATCTAACGGACTCTACCCTAATCTTCCTCAGCCCCTTAGCTGCTTTGGAGACTGTGCAACACCCCCTTCTCTTGGAAACACTACCTGACTTAGGTTTAGCTGACAGTTCACTTCTAGTTGTCCTCATTCGTCTGTGGCCAATCCTTTTTGGTCTCTTCCTCTGCCTCCCACCCCCTAACTGTGAGTGACCTTCCAGCCTCCGTTCTGAGTCCTCATCTCTTCTCACCTGACACTCACTCCCTTGACAACTCATTCACTCCCATGACTTCAACTGCCATCTCTATGCGGATGACTCTCAAATCTACCTCGCTAGCACTGCCCTCTCCCAAATCCACAAACTCAGTCACGGATTGCATCCGTGGAGAAGCAGCGTGGCTCAGTGGAAAGAGCACGGGCTTTGGAGTCAGGGCTCATGAGTTCGAATCCCAGCTCTGCCACTTGTCAGCTGTGTGACTGTGGGCAAGTCACTTAACTTCTCTGTGCCTCAGTTCCCTCATCTGTAAAATGGGGATTAAGACTGTGAGCCCCACGTGGGACAACCTGATTCCCCTGTGTCTACCCCAGCGCTTAGAACAGTGTTCGGCACATAGTAAGCGCTTAACAAATACCAACATTATTATTATTAACATTATTATCTTGCCTCCAGGACATCGTCCCTTAGATGAACCACCCGCACCTTAAGAGGATATGCCGAAAACTGAACTCTTCATTTCTTTTCCTCCCAAATCCGCTCCACTTAACTTTCCAATTATAATGGAAAAAACCTCCGTCCTTCCCGTCTCTGACGCCTACGACCTGGGCATTTTACTGGATTCCTCCCTATTGTTCTACTCTCATATTCAGTCTGTTGCCAAATCCCGTTGCTTTTGTCTCCACGTTTCCAAGATCCATCTCTTTCTCTTCTTCTGGTCCAGGTACTTGTCGGATCCTCTGGCTTGACTACCGACTGCGATAACCTCCTCCAAGACCTCCCGGCCTCCAGCCTGTGTCCCCTCCAAGTCCATACTCCACTCTGCTGCCCGGATCGTTTTTTTTCTGGAAACCTTCGATGATTAGCCTTTCCTCTCGCATCAAGAAGAAACTCCTCGCAGCTTATTTAAAGGCAGTCGATCAGCTCTCTTCCTCGTATTTATCCACTCTCTTTCCCCACCATACTTCAGCTTACAGCCTTCGTTCCCCTCAAGTTAGCCTACTCGATGGACTTCACTCTCATTTCTCATTCATTCATTCATTCATTCAATAGTATTTATTGAGCGCTTACTATGTGCAGAGCACTGTACTAAGCGCTTGGAATGAACAAGTCGGCAACAGATAGAAACAGTCCCTGCCGTTTGACGGGCTTACGGTCTAATCGGGGGAGACGGACAGACAAGAACAATGGCGATAAATAGAGTCAAGGGGAAGAACATCTCGTAAAAACAATGGCAACTAAATAGAATCGAGGCGATGTACATTTCATTAACAAAATAAATAGGGTAATGAAAATATATACAGTTGAGCGGACGAGTACGTGCTGAGGGGATGGGAAGGGAGAGGGGGAGTAGCAGAGGGAAATGGGGGGAAAAGAGGGCTAAGCTGCGGAGAGGTGAAGGGGGGCTGGTAGAGGGAGTAGAGGGAGAAGAGGAGCTCAGTTTGGGAAGGCCTCTTGGAGGAGGTGAGTTTTAAGTAGGGTTTTGAAGAGGGGAAGAGAATCAGTTTGGCAAAAGTGAGGAGGGAGGGCATTCTGGGACCGCGGGAGGACGTGGCCCAGGGGTCGACGGCGGGATAAGCGAGACCGAGGGACGGTGAGGAGGTGGGCGGCGGAGTAGCGGAGCGTGCGGGGTGGGCGGTAGAGAGAAGGGAGGAGAGGTAGGAAGGGGCAAGGTGATGTAGAGCCTTGAAGCCTAGAGTGAGGAGTTCAGTGGTATCTGTTAAGCCCTCACTGTGTGCTGAGCACTGTACTAAGCGTTTGGGAGAGTCCAGGACCCTCCAAAAGGTCAGATCTTCCATGTGCAGAGTACCGAGAAGGTGCTCGATAAAAACTATTGATTGAATGATAAGAGCAACACGATAAGAAGAAGATGGAAAGGGAATGCCATTTTGGGTCAGACACAGGGTCCATCTAGCCTTGTATCCTGCCTTTAACCATGGCAACAGGATGCTTGGAAGAACCAAGTCATTATTTCCTTTTAGACGCAGGCACAGATGGAAATGAGAATACAAAAGAGAAGGTACATGAAGAGCTGTCTTTTTTCATATAGCCTTTACCAGCCAGAGCACTTATGTCAGGTTGTTCCTGTACTCACCGCATTTCAGCTGGACTCCTAAAGGGATTCAGTTGATTGGTTTAAAATTATAGTCTGTATTTTATGAGTGTCATGCAAGGTGCTTGCATTGCCAGTATACTTTATGAAGTGGACTCCGGCTTCCTCGGCAACAACATGCAAATTAATAACAAAATTAAAATGAAAAAATTTGCATTTAGAGCCCAGGGTTCAGGCATTCTCTAATAGGATGGAAGGACTGCTTAAGACAGCACTTTTCTCTTCAAAGCATTTTATTAGCTACTGACAGATGAATCCTTTTCGTTTCTTTCCTTCAACCCCTCGCCCCACTCCCATCCCCTTCCCCAGCCAGGTAATATGACATTTTCATTTATGGATTAGTTAGATTTATATAGCACTGCTTCTCCCTGGAGAGCCCACAGTATTGTAAAGAGAGTGTGTTTAAACAAATAGCTTGCAAAGATCAAACACATGCAGATGCCTCAGAGCATAGGACAGCAGAGAAAGTGGGAAAACAGAGAACAAGAAGGGCTAGGAGAGGGAAAGAACCCCAGAGAAGCTATCCAAGAGGATGCAAGGATCATCGGTGGTCATCAGAAACTCCGCTGGACGTCCATCCACCTCCACATCAAACAGAAACTCCTTACTGTCAGCTCTAAAGCTCTCAATCACCTTGCCCCCTCCTATCTCACCTCGCTGCCCTCCCACTGCAAACCAGCCTGCACACTTCACTCCTCTAATGCCAAGCTCCTCACTGCATCTCCAACTCATCTATCTAGCCGCTGACCCCTCGCCCACTTCCTGCCTCTGACTGGAATGTCCTCCCTCTTCATACCCAAAAGACGGTTACTCTCCCCGCCTTCGAAGCCTTATTGAAGGAAAATTTCCTCCAAGAGGACTTCCCTGACTAAGCCCTCATTTCCTCTTTTTCCACTCTCTTGTGCGCTGCCCTGATTTGCTCCCTTTATTCACCTCTCCCTCAGCTCCACAGCACTTACCTACACATCCGTAACTTACTTATTCATATTAATGCCTGTTTCCCGCTCTAGACTGTGTGCTCGTTGTGAGCCGGGGATGTGTCAACCAACTCTGTCGTACTGGACTCTCCCAGGAGCTTAGCACGGTGCTAAACGCTGCACACTGAAAGCGCTCAATAAATGTCATTGATTGATTGAACATCATCCCAAAGAAAAAAAAATCACTGAGACTTCTCTCCACCCTCCCAACCCCAGCTCTTTCCAGACTCACCACAGGCTCAGTCAATCAATCAATCAATCAATCCTGTTTATTGCACACTCACTGGGTGCAGAGCACTGGACTAAGCACTTGGGAGAGTACCGTATAACGGAGTAGATAGACGCGTTCCCTGCCCGCAATGAACTTGCAGTCTCATTCTTTCCCCTCTTATCTTCAATGTTTTATCTACCTGGACCCACGAGGTATGGGGGCAAAGGGTGGAGGTGAAGGGGGTGACAGCAGCGATTTTTCTGGTTTTGCCACTTAAGTACCATCAAGCCCGAAGAATTAAACATTTCATACCTTCATTTTCTTCTCCATTTACATCGCGTACACGTTCCAAAAGTAGTCTCATCTGTCAACAAGTGGAACTGCGAAGACAGGTTTTGCTACTGAATCAACCAATCAATAGTATTTATAGAGCACCTATCCTGTGCGGAACACTGTACTAAGTGCTTGGAAGAGTACCACAGAGTTAGTAGATGTGATCCCTGCCTTCAAGCAAGTTTACAGTCTAGTAGGGGAAATGGGTGAGTATAAAGATGTGCGCGTCAGTGTCATGGGCAAAGGAGAAATAAATCAGAGAAAGCCTCCTGGAGGTGATGCGATTCCAGAAGGATTTCAAAAATGAGGGAAGGTGAGGTCTGTCAGATATGAAGAGGGAAGCATTTCCAAGCAAGACTCAGGATGTGAGCAAGAGGCCGGTGACGGGAAAGAGGAGAACAAGGCACAGTGAGGAGGTCGGCCTGAGAGGAACGAAAAGTGCAAGATGGGTGTAGTGAGAGAAGAGAAAGGATAAGTGCAGATCGAGTGCTTTAAAACCAACGGTCAGGAATTTCTGCTTGAATCAACAGGATCTGGTGGCAGACTGACTACGGGGCTTGAAAAAGAGAGGGAGAAGAGGAGGATCGTGTCAAAGTTACAGGCTCAAGAGGTGGGGAGGAGGGTGGTGCTGTGTACGCTGATGGGAAAGTCTGGGGGAGGAGAGGATTCAGGAGGGAACGTGAGGCAGTCTGAAGTGTTCAGCGTGAAGTAAGTGGCTGAACAATTCCAGTTGATGTGCTTGAACTGGAACCCACGGATAACCCATTCAAGCTGCCTGTGGCTCCATTCCCAGGTTGGGCCCTTTGTGGGCTGAGGCAGAGCAGTATGTGATTTCACCAGATGGGGCAGGGGGGACGAGGGTGAGCCATTCTCAAACTCCTCTCTCCTGGCCCGCCAGGGCGGCCATTGATGGCCCTCCTGTATTCAGAACAAGGAGACGCATGTAACGTCACCCCAGTTTGGCCGGGCAGGAAGTGCAACGTGATAACAGTACAACTACCATTTTGTATAATCCTGGCCACTTCTCCAGTGGCCACGATAAAAGCAGCGTGGCCAATTGGCTAGAGCGCTGGCCTGGGAGTCAGAAGATGTGGGTTCTTATCCCGGCTCTGCTACTTGTCCGCTGGGTGACCTTGGGCAGGTCGCTCCACTTCTCTGTGCCTCAGTCACCTCGCCCGTAAAATGGGGATTAAGACCATGAGCCTCTTGGGCGACATGGACTGTGTCCAGCTTGAGGTATCTACCTCGGCCTGGCACAGAGTTAGCGCTTAACAGATATCATAAAAAAAATGCCATTGTTAGAGGAGCCCTTTGCTGCAGTCAGCTCTGACTTGCACAGCAATTTTGTTTCTTAACTTGCCCCACACTTCCCCTTTTCCTGCCATCTCCACTCTCCCTGTCCTCCACTCCAACCCTTTTTGGTACACTACTCCATTTTCAAACGTGTTCCCCACCCCACCCCCACTCTCTGCAGGGGAGACGCCTTCACCCCTGCTCCCAACCAGCCCCACATTACTGAACCTATCTGCTTTTTTTTAAAGCCCCACCCTCCCCGTTGGGCCTATCTTCATCAGCCGCTCTCTTTCCCCTCTTCTCTCCTGTCCCACCTTGTGGCTTGCCGGGGGGGGGGGGGGGGGCGGTCTGAGGGAGAGGCCAAACACAGTACTGATGGGGCAGGAGTGTGGGGCTTGCTTTTAGGAAAAAATAAAAAAGGACAGGGGTTTGGGGAGTGGGGTGGCGGGGTCCAGCTAGGAGCAAATTGTTGAGGGGTGAGATATCTCCCCAAAGCCGCAGGGACAGGAACGGGGATGAACAGGATGTGGTTTGATATCTCCCCAAAGCCGCAGGGACAGGAACGGGGATGAACAGGATGTGGTTTTTTTTCCAAAAAAGAAGTTTTCAAAGGGTTTGGGCTTCTTAAAGCTCCCCTGTGTTGGGTAGGCTGGGGTACGAGGACCATGACGTCCCATTGACAGTCCAGAGAAGAATTTCAGGAGAGTACTTGATTGGAAACTCGGGGGAGCGTGAGCCTTGTAAAATAGTTAGGGGAGGCAAAGGACGGATAGAAAGGTCTATAGGGCTGTGGTGAAGAAGGGAGATGGTCAGAGAAAGAAAAGCAGTGGAAAGGCAAAAGTAACCCTCACTTGGCTCCTTTCACGCCA
Source organism: Ornithorhynchus anatinus (assembly GCF_004115215.2). NCBI lineage: Eukaryota > Metazoa > Chordata > Mammalia > Monotremata > Ornithorhynchidae > Ornithorhynchus > Ornithorhynchus anatinus. The sequence goes on along the minus strand of NC_041753.1, from coordinate 51,784,442 downwards.
ATTAGAGCGATCACGGGCTGCACCACCAGGAATCCAAACCCGTGATAGTCATGGGACTAAAGACCAGAAAAGAACTAGATTAAGAAAGGGAGGACGGATTACCACACACCGCCAGTTAACCAACGGAGTGCACATCTGCAAGAAAGGTAAGTGTCTTGCCTCATCGCTTGCCCGAGGTTTTCCTCCGACGCTAGATTTGAGAAGATGGATATGGGCCTTGCAGAACTTCCTCGGTCTTTCCTCCCGTGGCCTTGCCTGGTGGCGTAGGTTCTCTTCTGCATGGCCATTTCTCTCACAACCTTTCACTTTGAAGATGCTGCTTACTGGCAAAACTTTCCCTTTCTCATTTGGTGACCGGATTTGATCCCTTTATTCCCCTCCTTCCCTGCAAGCCCCACAAGCACTTATGTACAGATCTGTAATTTACGTATGTCGATGTCTGTCTCCCTCCCCCACCCCGAACTGTAGGCTGGCTGTAGGCGGGGAATGTGTCTACCAACTCTATTATACTGCACTCTTCCAAATGCTTAATACAGTGCTCTGCTCACAGTCCTGTCTTATGCCGTCGAGTCGACTCCGACTCGCAGCGAGGGATGGACACGTCTCTCCCAGAACGCCCCACCTCTATCTGCAATCGTCCCGGTTGTGGATCCGTAGAATTTCTCTGTCAAAATCCGAAAGCGGTTTGCCATTGCCTCCTTCGGTCCAGTAAACTTGAGTCTCCGTCCTTGACTCTCTCCCACGCCGCTGCTGCCCGGCACGGGTGACTTTTGACTTGTAGCAGATGGCCTTCCACTCGTTAGCCCCTGCCCAGGCTAGGAAGGAAACGGGTAGGCCTCTTCTTGATTCTCCCTCCCCGTGGCCGAGACCGTTAGAGTACCGGACCCTCTTCCGGTGCGACCCTGAGAGGGGGCTGCTCATAGTGAGCGCTCAGTGAATAAGATCGATAGGCTTCAATGGGCCAAGCAGAGTAAAGGGACTGAGGGAATGATCTGGATAATTCAGGATTAGCACCACTTCTGCCTTAATTATCTGGGTCACTCAGACCGACGCCGCTGCTTTGCCGACGGAGACCGCTCCCATCTGCATCTTGCGCCATTCAAAAGACAAGTGTCTCTTTGTTCAGGAGGGAGCACGTTTTTTCATTGTAACAGGAATGTACTCTACCTCACATAGCTAGGTTGGTAGTGCAGGTTTAGCAGTGCAATTGAGTACCATTAATATTTATTCAATTTAGCGCATTGTCTTTCGAACAATGGTTTCTAGGATTCAGCATCATGCTACCCAGTGGAGATTTACAAGTAGAACTGGATAATTGTTTTTCAGCTGAGATGGAGAAACTAGGTTTCAAATGCTCAGATAAACTGATTCACATTGGTCGATTTCTTGTTTCGAAACCCCTTCCCTCTGATTAAGACATTGTAAAAAACTTTCTGCATCCGTCTGATCATTGAAGAGTACCGGCCCTCACGTGGTCAAAGGAAAGAGAAGGAAAATGCCTGAGAGAGAGAAGGGGGGGTGGGGGAAAGCTTGAATTGTTCTGCTGGCTCTGCAGATGAGTGTTGAAAGGTGCAGGCCCCTCACATGACCACATTTCCCACCCTGAGCTCTGCCAGCTCTCAGGTTTAACCCGTCATTAGCCTGGGTGCTGTGAAAGAGCCCCTTTTCAGGTACAGGAATGAGCTTACAAGACCGGGAAAGAGAAGCATTAAATTTGGGGTGACTCTGCTAATGAGCTATGTGGTGAGGTCTGGCATTTGCCAAGGGCCCAGCCCCCCAGGACTTCCCCCAATTTCATTTTCACAGCGTGACACAGCTAGAGCCCCTCAGCTGGGTAATAACAGAGAACGCTAAGTAGGGAGATGGGAGCAAGCAGGGGAGGCCGAAGCGGGTATTTCCCTTGAGCAAAGTCTTAAGGTGGCCGTGAGGGCAAGTGGCCGATGGCCGGTTTCTGGTGATCATTTGCAGTTTTCATCCTCAGTGACTTAAAAGATCATTCCGTAAACCTCCACGTTGGTATTCTTTCCAGTGTGTTCTATTATTTGAATCTCAAACTTTGGCTATCATCCTGCTTGGGAAGCTGGTTCGCCCATGATTCCCGGGGCCTTCGCGGAGCAGTGGACTGGGTCCTGGGTGGAGTTTCTAATTCCACATTTTCCTTTGGATCGTTCTAAATGCAGAAAGGCCAATTTAGGTCTTAGAGGTAAATCAGCCGGTGTTATGGGGCTAAGCAATCCCAATTTCGACCTTGTAGTGCAAGAGTTTCAAAGCATGACGTCACTGCGTGCCAAGTACTGTATTAGGAGCTTGGGAGCGTACATTATAATATAGGAATGTTATTTATTAAGTGCTTACTGTGTGCAGAGCACTGTACTAAGCACCAGGATAGTAATGATAATTATGGTATTTGTTAAGCGCTTACTATATGCCAGGTACCGTACGAAGCGCTGGGGTGGATAGAAGCAAATCGGGGTGGACGCAGTCCCCGTCCCACATGGGGCTCGCAGTCCCAATCCCCATTTTACAGATGAGGTAACTGAAGCACGGAGAAGTGAAGTGACTCGCCCAAAGTCACACAGCAGACAAGTGGCGGAGCCAGGGTTAGAACCCGTGACCTTCTGACTCCCAGGCCTGGGCTCTATCCATTACGCCAGAGCCTAGAGATATGAATTAGATTCAGTCCCTGCCCTTGGGTAGTTTATAATCTTGGGGGTTTGAAGAGCTAAAGGATCTGTCCCAATTTGGGGTTTATTTCAACTCTGCTTGGAAATTCAGAGTTTGCTGGATCCTGCAATGAAGGAAAACCAAAGCATTGCTAAGGTGAAAACAACGGCTTTGAGCCCCCACAGCTGGAAAGCCCTGGCGGCCTTGGCTCCATTTCCCCCTTGGGGCCAACGCCAATGAGCGACCCCATCCAAGCGCTCAGTATGGTGCTCGGCACACGGTAAGCACTTAATAAATACCAGTCATAATAATAATAATAATGACGACGGTATTTGTTAAGCGCTTACTATGCGCAGAGCACCGTTCTAAGCGCTGGAGGGGGATACAAGGTGATCGGGTTGACCCAAGTGGGGCTCACAGTCTTCATCCCCATTTTACAGATGAGGGAACCGAGGCACCGAGAAGTGAAGCGCCTCGCCCAAAGTCACGCAGCTGACAGGCGGCAGAGCCGAGGATTAGAACCCACGACCTCTGGCTCCCAAGGCCGGGCTCTTTCCACTGAGTCACGCAGTGGATCCTTTATTTCACCGCTTTGATCCATTTGCTTAGAAAGGTCTACTGGGCGGCGATACGTATCTGTCGCGTATTTGGGTGACACGAGCCCTAGCTTTCTGCCACTACAGCCAGGGCCCCGTATCTTTAAAACTGAAAGCTGCCAACCCTAGTCTTATGGATTTAGGGGTGGACTTTATCAGTCCCAGTAGAATTGAGACGTCCCTTAGCCGATCACAACCTCTTTCTCTCTCCTCCTTACCTTCCTGCCTCATCCCTGCAGGAAGGAAACCCTCAGGACAGATCTGTTCCCCAGGGGCAGGCATGATGACCTGGAAAGCACCTCAGGTTTCAAGTAAGCCCTGAAGCAAGACGGTGGGATTTAAGACTAATAAAGATAATAATAACGGTGGTATTTGTTAAGCGCTTACTAGGTGCAAAGCTGGGGGGGGATACAAGGCGATCAGGTTGTCCCGCGTGGGGCTCACAGTCTTAATCCCCATTTTACAGATGAGGGAACCGAGGCACAGAGAAATGAAGTGACTCGCCCCCAGTCACGCAGCTGGCAAGCGGCGGAGCCGGGGCTCAGAACCCACGACCCCTGGCTCCCAAGCCCGGGCTCTTTCCACTGAACCACGCTGCTTCTCTCTGAGCCACGCTGCTTGCGTCAGGAGCCGGAATTTCCTCCCGTGACAGTTCACTGCAATTCGCAACCGATGAAAACCTGGGTGCGTGGGGAAATGAGAGGGGGAAGCAGCACGGCCTGGTGGAAAGAACACAGGCCTGGAAGTCGGAAGACCCGCGTCCTAATCCTGGCTCCGCCGCTGGTCTGTCGGGTGACTGGGGCAAGTCACTTAACATCTCTGTGACTCAGTTTCTTCACCTGTAAAATGGAGATTAAATCCTACTCCCTCCTACTTAGCCTGCGCGCCTCATACGGGACAGGGTCTGTGTCCAACCTGATTTCCTTGAAACCACTCCAGCATTTAGAACAGTGCTTGACACAGAGTAAGCGCTTAACAAGTACCATAATATGAATCGTTATTACCAAATGTGACGAGTGCTGGGACCTCAAGTAGCTTACAGTCCCGTGATGGGAAAGTTAGGCGGAGCAGAAGATTTGGAGGGAAGATGAGGAATTCAGTTTGGGACATGTTGAACTTGTCACCGGAACCATTGAGATACCCATGTAGGGATGCCCCGGAGGCAAGAGGAAAGTACCATACGGAGAAGGAGAGAGGTCAGGGCTAGTGAGGTAGATTTGCAAGTCAACAGCCCAGAGACCGTAGAGAAGCCGCGTGGCCTAGTGGAACTGATAATGGGCCTGGGAGTTAGAGGACCTCATTCCGGCTCTGCCATCTGGCTGCTGTGTGACCTTGGGCAAGTCCCTTAACTTCTCTGGGCCTCAGTTTCCTCAGCGGGGGGAACCCTAATGTTACCTACTTTCATTCAAACCTAATGTCACCTTTCTTGTCAGGTTCCCTAGAGTCTGATCCCACAAGATGCCAGCCGGAAATTCCTACTTCTCAGATGGCTACCTCAAGAGAAAGAAGGGATATTCCTATATTACGCCCGAAGAGTAAGCTTAAAACTAACCTAAACTCAAGCGTCTAACGGCATTTTGGCAGTGTGCGTGTGTGTGTGTGTTTGTGTGTGTGTGTGGGGGGGCATCTCAACTTTACTTATCGATCCAAGACCATGGGTACATTATAACAAGAAGGACAATTTCCCTAGTGAGTCGTCACGGGGCTGGGTCACGTGAGAGATGTGAAACTCCGATCGGTCACAGTGCTGTTCGGTTATGTTCCGAATCAAAGGGCTATTTTCAGCATCCCGTGACCTCCCTTGCCTCCCTAAGCCTGTCAAACAGGCTTGGGCTAACTCTGGAGAGTCGCAAATTCTGGATCCTTCTTCTTCCTAGCTAGGTCTGCTTTCATCATCCTCGACAAGAAGAAGCATTACTGGGAACCTACTCCAACTCTATAACTTCACAGAATCACAGCCACCTAAAGGTGTTCTGGGTAGTTGGCTTGAAGTGGCTCTGGCCATTTTGAAACGGGAGTCACTTTGAAGTCCTTCTTCAAAGCACTTGGCTCATGACACCAAAGCTCCTGCCTTCAGGAAGATCTCTAAGAAGGGGGCTCTTGTTTCTGTCTCACCACGCGTGATTTCTGGTAAAATCCAAAGATAGGACAGAGACTCCCTGAATAGTTTGGAGGCTCCAGTCAGCTGAATGAATTTTTTTAAAACTGCAGCTCCAGATATTTTTTCTTTTTATCAAGAAGCCACATGCCTGCTGTGTGACCTTAGGCAAGTGAACTCCCCTGGGCCTCAGTTTTCTCATCTGTAAAATGGGGACTCAATACTTGTTCTCCCTCCCCCTTAGACTATGAGCCCCGTGTGGGACAGGGACTGTGGCTGACCTGACCGATCACGTTGTATCCACCCCAGCGCTTAATACAGTGCTTGACACGTAGCAAGCGCTTAACCAATGCCACTATTCAAATGACAAGAAGCCGCAGGTACCATTAACTCTAACGGCTCTATACCATCCAAATGCCTCTATTTCTGGCAAGATCCACGTTAGTCTTAGGAGGAGGGTAAAAACTTAAGAAAAATCATCCAGGATATTCGTATGTTCCGAGTCCAGCGACCACGGGATTCCGTCATCACTTAAATGTTGAACGGAGACCAGGCTCAGTAAATTTGCTGATGAAACTAACTTGGGCAGGGTTGAAGTTGAATAGCTGAGAAATCTAAGAAGGGGATTTAGCTGCCTTCCAGCCCAAGACCACTGAGAGCTGAACAAGAGAAAGTAATCTTAAATTAAAGCAGAAGAGGCTTCAGCTGGACATACAGAACTGCAGGATTACAGTGGTGCTAAAACACTGGCATGAGTTGCCAAGGGAAGTTCGTAAGGTTAATAATAATAAATGTGGTTATTTCTTAAGCCCTTACTAGGGGTCAGGCACTGTACTAAGCACTGGGGCAGATACAAGACAATCAGGTCCCACACGAGGCTTACAGTTTACAGTCTACGTAGGAGGGGCACAGGTCCTGAATCCCCATTTTGCAGGGGAGGGAACTGAGGCACAGAGAAGTTCATTCATTCATTCATTCGATCGTATTTCTCGAGTGCTTACTGTGTGTGGATCACTGTACTAAGTGCTTGGGAGAGTACAATATGCCAGTAAACAGACCCCTTCCCCGGCCGGAAGGGAAGTGACTTGCCCAAGGCCGCATAACAGGCAAATGGCGCAGGTGGGACCAGAGCTCGGCTCCTCTGACTCCCAGGCCTGAAATCTCGCCACTAGGCCATGCTGCTTCTCAGTGGTGATGTCTTTATCCCTGAAATTCTTAATACAAGGCGTAGACCCCCAGCTGCCCGAATGATGTAGTTATTCACTTGCCTTGAAGCAGGGAGCTGGCTAGACCTGATGTAGTCTGTCTAAGGTTTCTCTCGGCTCTCATTTTATGATTAGAACAGAAATACCCTAAAGGACTCCCTCCCCGTCCCCCCACCCTCCACATATACACCTTGTTGTCTATGTAAACACAATGAGGACAAAGCCCTGAAGCTTTTCAAAGTCCTTGTTTTCCCTAGCAACACAACACTCGACCTAGATCAAAAACCATTCTCTTTAGAGAATGGGCAGGGAGAGGGAATCGAGAAGGGAAGGGAGCAAAATAAAAGGCAAGCCCTCCAGAGCTCTTACCACAAATCAGAGCCCCACTCTCACATGGAGAGGTTTTCCCTCTTACCTCCAATTTTCCCCTTCTCTTTGCTTAGTACGGTGTTCTGCACACAGGAAGCGCTTTAAAAATAAGATTGCTACTACCACAGACTCTCTATTAAGGAGTTTTCCCTACTGCTGACATTAAGACCTTCAGGCTTTTAGACGTTTCTCGATCCTCCTCCCAGATAGGCCCATTTATTTCTTACCCCAATTCAGACAAGATGAAATTTCAAGTCTCCTTTAGGTTGGTATTAGGCACTCTCCTATCTGCTATGCGGTAACGAGACGTCCTCGAACGCGGAGTCCTTACGTGCGTAATTATAGCCTACCGCTGTTACGCGTCTCTGACCGACTATAGTGAATAGAGCATTAGGGCAGAAATGAGCCTGGAAGGTTGAAGCCGTCAAAAAAGCTGGCCATAGGGGTATCGGAGGAGTGGCCTCAGATATCTTGGAGGAGAGCGGCGAATGGCTCGGAGGCTGAGGATCAAGTCTCCCTGTTTTCAGTCAATCACACTTCATTCCCTATCCTCACCTTAATTCTTCTCCAGCCCTTCGTATTTCAGGGAGCCTTACGGTCCCTGCCGATCTTGCCGTGGCGGCTGCTGCTGCTAGCTCTCTGTGGGCAGGGAACGTGCCTGCCAACTCGGTTACGTTGTACTCTCCCAAGCGCTCAGTACAGTGGTCTGCACAGAGTAAGCGCTCAGTAAATACGACTGATCGATCCAACTTGATTCAAGCGCTTGAGTGATTCAAGTGCTTCGTGTAGGCAGGTCAATCAATCGATCGTATTTACTGAGCGCTTACCGCAGCCAGAGCAATGTACTAAGCGCTTGGGAGAGTACAATACAACAGAGTTGGTAGACACATTCCTTGCCCACCACGAGCTTACGGTCTAGAGGGGGAGATGACAGTCTAGAAGTCGTGCCTTACCCTACCCGAGATTCTGATGCCCACTGTGGCCTCCCCCTGAGTAATGCCTCAGGAGGTGGGGGTGGTAAAGATTCACTTCAGATGAAACCGAACTCGAATTCTGCTACCTGCTATCTTCTTGGCACAGAGCTACTTGATGCCTTCCCAATCTCTTGGAAACTGCCCTTTTTCCTAGGAAATCGGTTTGTAATTGTTAAACAAGTCAAGGGCACTGGCAGTTCAAGATGATGAAGGCTTTTGCCGAGTGGAGATGCTGGTGCAAAGAGGAGAGGTTGAGGAACATTAGGGACTGGGGGGCTTTTGAGGAGAAGCGGAACGGATAGGTCTCTACCCGAGGCCAAAATGACACCTGGCTGCTGGCACTAAAAAGGAAAAAATGATAGAATGCTTTTAAAACAGCGCAGAGAAGCCGGTGAGTAGGAAAACCTGGGCCCGAGACAGGAGGGAGGTGGTTCCGGGACAGGATGGAGCTGGAGAAAATTCAATGGGGCACTCGAGCTCGATGAGGAGGGCCCATTCGACTTCCCATCAAATGGGGAGATTGGCAGATGAGAGGAAACGTACAGAACATACAGAGCCAAAATATCTGCATACTTTTGGGGCCTCTAGACCTACTTTAGGGTGATTATAAATGCTCGTCTGTGAAAAGAGTTGATTGGGTCAGCCGATTTATTTCAGGTATCGGGTATACAGCAACGGGGCTTTCTTTCAAAAGCATTCCCAAGTCTCTTCCACAAGGCGCCACCCCAAATTTTATTCAAAGCCTCTTACACGGAATACGCCTAAAAACGGCCGTGGGTGAAAGTGGTTGTCATTTATCTCCCTCAAGAACAGAGTTGTAGGACTTTCTTTTGAGAGGATCCCCAAGTGTGTAACCACGAGGCATCTAACGAAGCTTCGTTTCAGAATAAATGTAACTCTTGCTGCTTGTGGAGGACACCAATTTAAAGTGGGTGAATGCACGAAGCCTCAAAACTGGCGAGGCTCTTGATACAATCGGCGATGATGGAGGAAAGAAGACCAGTGGGATACGATGCTTGCTGAGCTGTAAACTCTAAAGGAAATTCTGGGGAGGGCGGATGTGGTGCTGCATTTGAGGGGTGGAATTGTACATTCCAAGTGCTTAGTACAGTGCCCTGCACATAGTAAGGGCTCAATAAATACTACTGAATGAATGAATGAACGAATAAGCAGCAATAACATAAAAATCTTACCAAGCAAGAAGAGGAGGATGAAATTCCTGTGGGGAGAAATTCCATGTTGAAAAAAAACCCGACAACCCAAAAATATTGTAGTAAAATGATATTATAGACCAGGGAGGGAAAGGTGAACAGGAAATGCTGACTGAAATTGGGGAAGCTGCAAAATTCAGGTCAGTAATAATAATTCTCACAGGGAAAAACTGAATAACTCATCCGGAGGAAAAGCGGAAGCAAAGTTTGCGGGGAGGTTAGATTATCTTTCTGGAACAACTAGCCTAGAAGAGCACTATATGGACTTACCCCATGATAAAACCGGGTCACATTCCTGTAAAACGTGGTTATGTCATGGGGTATGTTGGCCCATAGACTTACATGTAAATAGTCAGTTCTATTCCAGAACCAGCCCCGACACGACAGCTGAGGCCTACGGGATCTTACCGTCTATAGCATCATCTTTGAAAATGAAGGGCCGCTATATGTGTGTATATATACATACATATATATATATATATATGTATATATACACACACACACACACACACACATATATTCAGGTAAGTAGGTAGGCACCACAGGTAAGCACTACAGCAGCAGTCAGAGCCATGATAAATAGCCCAGCACCTGGTCTTGATGGCATACTCGTCGAGACTTAGAATCATGGAAGGACACTCTGCTTAAACACATAAACCTGTCCTCAATGCATGGAAAATGGAGCTGCCACATGATCTCAAAGATGTCACTGTCACCGCCATCTTCAAGAAGAAAGGGGAAAGATCAGATTGTGGCCGTTACGAGGGCATCTATCTCCCTCCTCTCCATTGCCGGCCGGATCCTAGCCAGAGCATTCCTGGAAGATCAGCTACTGAAGGATATCACTGGTCAAAAGCTTCAGTAATCACAGCGGACGGAGCCTTTGCAGCACATCGGATATAAGAAAAGTGTCAGGAACACCACCAGGACCTGTACACCGCTTTCACGGTCCTTGACCAAACCATTCGACCCTATTGGTCGACCTGGACTCTGGAAATTGCTCAGAAGCAGCATGGCCCAGTGGAAAGAGCAGTGGCCAAGGAGTCAGAAGGACCTGGGTTCTAATCATCACTTATCTGCACTGTCACCTTGGGCAAGTCACTCTGACCTCACTATGCCTCAGTTACCTCATCTGTAAAATGAGGATTAAATCGTCCTCCCTCCAGTTTAGACCGTGAGCTTCACGTGGGACAGGGTCTGTGTCCGAACTAATGATCTTTCATCTACCCTGGCACTCAGTACAGGGCCTGGAACATAGGAAGCGTTTAACAAGTAGTAGTCAAAAAATGTGGCTGCCCTGGAAAGTTCATCAGGGTTCTGAGAACGGTGTCCAACTTGATGATCTTGTATCTACCCCAGTGCTTAGTAGGGCGCTTGGCGCACGGCACTCAACGAATGCCATTATCGCTGATACGTACAATTACTATTTCATGAGGGTACGGCTGGCCGGATCCAGCCCAGAGTGCCCTGCCTGAGCCATTCTCCTCTTCCAATGGATCAGCAGGGATGTTCATTCATCCATTCGCTCATTCCATCACATTTATTGAGCCCTTACCACGTGCAAAGCACTGTACTAAGCACTTGGGAGAGTATGAGCAGTAGCAGTGGGGCTGGTCCTGTTCCGCTCGTTCTATGCAGCCGTGCTACAGGATAATAATTATGGTCTTTGGTTAAGCGCTTACTCTGTGCCAGGCGCTGTATTAAGCGCTGGATGCCACAAGCGACCTAAACGCAGGTGTTAGAATCCACTTCCTCTCCTCTGGGAAACTCTTCCAACTCAACCAACCACCAGGCACCCTCCCCAGCACTAGAGACAGTCATTCAAGAATCGCTTTGGCAGATGACTGCGCCCTCGAGGCACCCCCGGGAGGCGACATGCAAATCATTGCGAACCACTTTGTCAAATCAGTCAAGCGTTGCGGGCTGATGATCGGCCTAAAAAAATCGAGGTGATGCTTCAGCCCGCACCAAGAAAATCAAATACCACCTCCGATAATCTATATTGGCAACGGAGAGCTAATCGCTGGCCCAGGATTCGGTTACTTAGGCAGCGCGCTGACCAACAAATGACAAGGAAGTAGTAAATCAAATCAGGAAGACTAACACATCCTTTAGGAGACTGTTACACGGAGTGTTGTGGCAGTGTGTTGTTATTGGGTTTCAGCCCAAACTAAAGGACTACAGAGGTGTCCAAATCTTCTCCATGACTGAGAGACCTGACTTTCTTTTTTTTTTATTGGTATTTGTTAAGCGCTTACCACGTGTCAAATGCTCTTCTAGGCACGGGGGTAGATGCAAGTGAATTAGGTTGGACATAGTCCCTGTCCCGCAGTCAAAGGAGGATGGAGAACAGAACTGCAGCACAGAGAAGTTACGCTTGCCCAAGGTCACGCAGAAAGCCGAGATTAGAACCCAGGTCCTCTGACTCTCAGGTCCAAGCTCTTTCCACTGCCGTGCTGCTTCCTCCAGGCAGTACGTCGACGGGCTACGCTCAACCTAAAATGGCAAGACGGGACCGCAACCAACCAAGTCTCAGAACGAGGTCAGTCTCCCCGCATCGAAGCTTTGCTCACTTCAGTTCAGCTGCAGTGCAGGAGACGAATGAGGAGAACGGCCATCACCAGGGTATCGAAACAGCTGCTGATTGGAGAGTTGAAATTGGGAACCTGAAAGAGAGGAAGACGGAGGAAACGTTCAAAGACGCAGTAAATAAAGCCTTGGACAACGCCGCATCTCAGCTGAAAACCGGGAGTCCACCGCCACAGGTAGACCAGTGTGGCGCAATGCGGTTAAGGAAGGAGCAGCTCTATTTGAACAGGAGCTTCGTAAGGATCAAGAGGCCAGAAGGCTTTGCAGCAACAAATGGCAGCCTAGCGACGGCCGGCGTCGGTGTGTGCACAGTGTGGTTGGGACTTGGGGGTGGTCCCGCATTCCCCTTTCCAGCCGCACACGCACCCATAGGTTAACTTGACTGACAGTGGCGTCTTCTTCAACACGTTGGACTGATAACCATATAGGTAAGTGAAATTGCACCGCAAATCGCTCCCCATTCCTTACTTCCTTAATCTCTCCCACCCCCTGCCTTCTCATGCTCCCAATAGCTTTTCTGCCATCCCTTTCCTCCACCCTAAACTTGCCTACCAAACCACAGTCTTCCCCTTTCCTGTGCTCTGGTGGGGGGTTTTTTTTCCTCTTTTCAAACTTACCATAGTGACAGCTGCTGCTCCAAGACGGCAGCCAGCTACCCTACTCCCCCGCCCAACCTTTCCTCTTCCCACCTTCAGTCCCGTGTCCTTACCCCGGCCAAACCCAAGGGAGCCAGAATATGGGCAGAAGGAAGGATAGGGAAGCAGCGGGGTCCTGTGGAATAGACCACAGGCCTGGGAGTCAGAAGACCTGGGTTCTCATCCCGGCTCTGCCGCTTACCTGCCGTGCGACCTTGGGCAATACCTTCACTTCTCTGGGCCTCGGTTTCTTCACCTGCACAGTGGAGATTAAATACCTGCTCTCCCTCCAATTTAGACTCTGTGGGACATGTGATAATAATAATAACAATAATACTAATAATTAGTGGTATTTGTTAAGTGCTTACTATGTGCAGGTGCGCTACTAAGCACTTCAGTAGATAATAATAATAATAATGTTGGTATTTGTTAAGCGCCTACTATGTGCCGAGCACTGTTCTAAGCACTGGGGTAGATACAGACTAATCAGGTTGTCCCACGTGAGGCTCACAGTCTTAATCCCTATTTTACAGATGAGGGAACTGAGGCCCAGAGAAGTGAAGTGACTTGCCCACAGTCACACAGCTGACAAGTGGCAGAGCCAGCATTCGAACCCATGACCTCTGACTCCCAAGCCCGGGATCTTTCCACTGAGCCATGCTGAGATATCTGGTGATCGGGTTGGACACGGTCCCTGGCCCATATAGGGCTCGCGGTCTTAATCCCCATTTTACAGATGAGGCACGGAGAAGTGAAGTGACTTACCCAAGGTCACACAGCAGACAAGTGGCAGAGCCGGGATTAGAATCCAGGTCCTTCTGACTCCCGGGCCCGTGCGCTGACAGGGACTGTGTCCAACCATAAGTTTCTATCTACCCCAGCACTTTCGATCTTGCTTGGCATTTAGTAAGTACTTAAAAACCATTATTAGTAGTAGTAGTAGTAGTCTTGAGAGCATCTTGGGAGCGGATTGTATGACCTTCCTTCCTTCTCCCATCCTGCTCTAGCCTTTCCCTGTTCCCATGAGTTTGGCTAAGGTGGGGAGGTGGAACCACAAGCGGGAAAGAGGAGAGAGTGGTGGTGGCTAGGAGCCTGTTCATTTGGCTTGCCGCGGCCGCTGCCTTTAGGTTGTATCAGCGGCCACTGGTGTTATTTGGGTTAGTTTAAAAGAAAAGGAGAAAATTTCTGAATTGAGGTAAGGAGATTGTCCCAGTCGGGGAGAAGGGGGTACAGGTCCAAGGTGGAGAGGTGACGAGAAACTGCCTGGGAACTGGGGTGAGTGGGGAGGGAGCCAGACAGTGAGAGGTAGGTTCGGAGAGGGAATCGGCTTGCCTGCGGCAATGGGGAGTAACGTCATTGGCGGAGCTTACACGTGCTGGAGCAAATGGGCAAATAACGTAGAATACCTCTGACGGCTACCCATGTCATGGGGAGGTCATAACCCTAGAGCACTAATCCTGGATTTTATTGTGTAGTGGAACTGAAGGAGGAGGTATATGTGGGAAGAACCACTTTGCAACAGCGAGCTACCTTGATTTTTTCCTCCAGCTGAGAGATACGGTACAGAAAGCAGAAGTTTCCTCTCTCCCTTCTTCCCTCTGTCCTGGCAGCTGGGAGACGGTGGGCGTGGCATGGGCCTGGGAGTCAGAGGACCTGGATTCTCATCCCAGCTCCACCACTGCCTGCTGTGTGACTTTAAGCAAGCCACTTGACTTCTCTGTGCCTCAGTTCTCTGTGACTCAATTGCAAAATGGGAATTCAATACCTCTGCTCCCGCCTACTTAGACTGTGAGTCCCATGTGGGACAGGGACTGTGTCCACCTTGATTAACTTGTATCTACCCCAGCGCTCAGAACAGTGTTTGACATAGAAAGCACTTGGTAAATATCATCAAAAAAGGGAAACAGGAGGGACGGGAGAGAGGAGAGAAGTTGGAATGGAGGGGAAGAGAGGAGAGGAGGAATAGGAAAAGGAGAGAGAGGTCAGACTGCAGACGATGATAATAATTACTATTATTCTTCTTATTATGGTGTTTGTTAAGCACTTACTATGTGCCAGGCACTGTACTAAGCACTGAGGTGGATACAAGCTAATCTGAGAGGCAGGGAGAGACAAAAGGAGAGGAAATACAAAAATATCAGGAACAGTTCATGTCTCTCAGCTAGTTTTCAATATTTTTTTCCCAGTCTTCTTCCTCTGCCACATGGTTTCTCATCCAGCCCTGGACCATTCTAATTTGAGAAGCGGCGTGGCCTATTGACAGAGCGTGGGTCTGGGAGCCAGAAGGACCTGGGTTCTAATCCCAGCTCCGCCACCTGTCTGCTCTGTGACCCCGGACAAGTCGCTTCACTTCTCTGGGCCTCAGTTACCTCATCCGTAAGGTGGGGATTAAGATAGCGAACCCCATGTGGGACATGTCCAACCTGATCAGCTTGTATCTACTCAGCACTCAGTACAGTGCCTGGCACACAGTAAGCATTTAACAAATACCTTAAAGAGATCGTCCACGGGTCCAACGCAAACAGTTCGGAAATGTCTGGATAAGACTTTAGAAGCTCAGGATGGACAGAAGAGCCCTCGAAATTGAAGTGGCCTGGTATGGGAGGGGGTAGACAGGTGTATATCGTTTGGAAATACTCACACGTCGAGTTGCTGGTGGACTGCCGACAAGCAGAGAAGGGCTTCCCATCTGTTTTATAAACAACAAGTTGAAGTATGAGCAAAATGAATTTTCATCTTTTGGGACAGGGCTGCGGGACTTGGCATCCTGGTGGTCATTCTGGGGCTTCTCCTCTTGATCGGCTGCTGGTATTACAGAAGGCGCAACGGCTACAAGATCCTGAAGGTAAGCAGCCAAACACATGCCTCTACTCAACACAGAGGGAACTGACGATACAGTTTTCCAAAGGAAGGTACAAACTAAGACAGGCTCGTTGGTGACCCTGCCCCCCGAGCCAAGGAACGCTCCAGCGAGTCAAAGCGTTCTCCACCACGAGTAACATCAAAAACAGCCACTCTGTTTCCGAGAAGCCTCAGGATCGAGGCTCGTCCCTCGCCGAGACTCCATCATCACTTCAAATATTCATTCAAACGTATTTATTGAGCACTTTCTGTGTGCAGAGCACTTCAGTAAGCGCTGGGGAGAGTACGATACAACAACAATAACGATGATGATGATGATGATGATGATGATGGTATTTGTTAAGCGCTTACTATGTGCCAAGCACCCTTCTAAGCGCTGGGGTAGATACGAGGCAAATCAGGTTGTCCCACGTGGGGCACACAGTCATAATCCCCATTTTACAGATGAGGTAACTGAGGTACGGAGGAGTTAAGCGACTTGCCCGAAGTCACACAGCTGACAAGTGGTGGAGCCTCTGATTCCCACCCCCGGGTTCTTTCCCCAAAGCCACGCCGCTTCCCGTGTCTGCGGTAAACAGACACGTTCCCTGCCCACAGTGAGTTTACAGTCTCGGAGGGCTGGGGGGGGAGGCAGACATTAATATAAAAATAAATAAATTACACCTATGTACATAAGTATTATCACATTAAAGTAGACGCTTTCCTGGTCCACAATACATAAGACAAAAATCAAAGGTGGGGATAAGAAGGATCGATCAATCAATCATTCAGTGGTATTTACTGAGCACTTACTGCATGAAGAGCACTGCAATAGGCACTAGGGAAAATATAATAGAGTTGGTAGATGTGTCCCCCGCTCACATAAACTTACAGACATTAAAATAATCAATCATATTTATTGAGCACTTACCGGATGCGGTGCACTGGACTTAAGTGCTGGGGAGAGTACTTGGGCAAGTCACTTCACTCCTCTGTGCCTGTTACCTCATCTGTAAAATTCATTCAGTTCTCTTTACTGAGCACTTACTGTGTGCAGAGCGCTGTACTGAGCGCTTGATGGGGCGCGAGACTGTGAGCCCCACGGGGGGCAGGGACCCTGTCCAACCTGATTTGCTTGTATCCGCCCCAGCGCTTAGTACAGTGCCCGGCACACAGGAAGTGCTTAACAGATATAACAGATTTGGTACGGAGTGAAGTGGCTGCTTCATAGCAACTTCTATCAGAGGGAAAGGGAGCGTGCCTACCGACACTATTGTATTATACTTTCCCCAGCGCTTATCGCAACGCCCTGTTCAGTAACCACCACCGACTGATCGACGGACTGAGAGGAGATGGGGAAAGGGAGAGGAAGAAGAGATGGGTAGAGGGAGAGGAGAAACTTGGGCCCTGCAGCGGAAACACCCCACAGCAAGTCACTGACAGACCTGCACAAAATCCTCAAATACTGATTCCCGCTCCTGACCGTTAGACCACAGCGTCTCCACAGCGAGCATCAAATCAGTCACCCTTCAACCTTCGGATCTTCTTTTTCATTTGGCCGCTTCTCCGATTACATAACTCCACCTTATTTACATTTCAGTACAAAAGCCTTCAAGCTGGCACCGGGAGTGCTCTGATGGGAAGATATCACAGTGAGGAAGGTGCTCCCTTGGACTGCAAAATGCCCTTTCCAGAAAATGGCAGCCATAGCTCCGTGGTATGTTGAAGTCCTAGATTTTGTTGTTTTATAGTAGCATAATTTTTTTTTAGCTTAAATTAGGGTAAAATAAACGAGAAATAAAATAATAATAAAACAAACGGTAAAAAAACCCAAAAAACCAGAAACATTCACCTGAGCCCAAAACTTCTGACACTCTATTCTCCAGGCCACAGGGAGAGTTTCAGTTCCTGAAACAAGAACTCCAGAATAGCAGATTTTAAGCAGAGGATTTTTACGCTGCTTGTCACTTTCCCCCCAATTTTGTAGTGGAAAAGTGTTGGCCTTTTTCCACTGGCGTAGAGTCTCGCCTAAGGAGGACAAAAACAACAAAAAAAATCACTTTAGTTTGTTTTACTATTTCCAGGCGTACTTTTTTTAATGCTGCTACTTGACAGGTTCAGATGGCTCTGCTACTCTGTTGCCCACCTCCCCATTTGTTGCACTTCCTGCCCCAAGCGGGGGACATGACCGGCAGGTACTAGAATCAATTCTCGGTCCCGATGTGTCAAGACTTGGGTTTATCCGTCATCCCCGATTGGAGATCCCATCACCAATCATCATCGTCCACAGAGCGGAGCACGCCCATCAGTTCTGGCGTGGCATTTTTTGTAAACAAAATACTCTATTTCCTCACACGGTTCCCTCCACTGACTTTTGAAGGAGGAAAAAAAAATATTACCTTTTAAAGCAGCAGTAATTGTGAGGCTGGGGTAGGGAGACGAGAGGAGAGGGTCAGAATGTGCAAATGATGCAAATATAGGCTCACACCTGGGAGATTCTTCAATCAATTGAGTACTTACCGTGTGCAGAGCACCGTAGGAAGGGCTCTGGAGAGTTCAATCTAATACAGTTGGTAGACACGATCCCTGCCCATAAGGAACTTACAAGGTCACAGCTTACAACAGACTCTCCTCTACCTGACACGCGGGAGTCGTGCGGCTGGTTCCCCGTGGCGCTCTGCTCTCAGCTCGCACCAGCTAAGAATCCGGTTAGAGAGAATCAAGGGAGGGCTTGTGCTCTCTGTTGATGTAGATTCGTCTCTACCTTTACCCCTTGACTGCCTTCAACACCGTAGAACGGTCTGTTCTCCCGGAAGACGCCATCTAAGCTTGGTTTTGCCGACACTGTTCTCTCCCGGCTCTTCTCTTACTTTTCCGGCCGTTCCTTCTCGGTCTCTTCCCCTGGCTCTTCCTCCGCCCCCCGCTCGCTATCTGTGAATGTCCCTCAGGGTTCTGTTCTGGGTCCTCTTCTTGCCTAACTTTATACGCACTTCCTTGAGGAGAAAAGCCATGGCTTCAACTACTATCTCTATGCAGATGATTCCCCGGGGTTCCTTCACTAGTCCCGGTCCCTCTCCCTCTCTGAATTCTTGTATTTCTTCCTGCCTCCAGGGCATCTCTACCCGGACATCCCACCGATAACTCAAGTTTAATAGGTCCGAAACTGCACTGATCATCTTCCCTCCCAAATCTCTCCCCCCTCATTTTCCCATCACAGTTGGCCACACCGCCATCCTCCGCGTCTCTCAAGCCTGCCACCTAGGCATTATCTTTGACTTCTCCCTCTCTTTCAATCCTCATATTCAGTCCGTTGCCTTATCCCGCTGGTCCTTCCTCTCCAACCTTCCCAAGACCCACCCCTTCCTTCCTATCCAAGCAACCACCACTCCGGTCCAGCCGCTCGTCGTATTCCGGCTCGAACACCGCATCGGCCTCCTTTGCCGATATCCCCGCCTCTTCGTCTCTCCGCTCTCCGGTCAGTCCGTACTTCACTCTGGTGCCTGGATTATTTTTCTAAAACAACGTTCTACACATATCTCCCCGCTCCTCAGAAACCTCCAGAGGTTGCCCGTTCCTCTCAGCGTCAAGCAGAAACTCCCATCCACTGGGCTTAAAAGCAATTCAGTTAACTGTCTGTCTCCTACTCATCCACTCCCTTCTCCCGTTATACCCCAGTTCACACTCTTCATCCCTCCAGAGCTAATTTACTGGCTGTGGCTCATTCTAGCGGCTCGTACCGGTGACCTTTTGCTCACATCCTCCCCCCAGCCCGGAACTTCCTCCCCTTTCATCTTTGACAGTCCACAGCTCTCCCCATCTTCAAAGCCTTTCTGAAATCGCATTTCCTGCAGGAGCCCTCTCTGGATGAATTTCTAATCTCTCCTGCTTATATCCTCTCAACTGCCACTTGGGCGCTTGCTCACCGCATAAGCATTCAAATACTCTCAACTTTCCAGGGCGCATCGTACACATCCATTACACGAACACTAACTTGTAGACACGTCTCCTTTTCTTTACTTATTTTTATGAGAAGCAGCAGAGAAGCAGGGGATAGAGCACGGGTCTGAGGGTCGGAAAGATCTGGGTTCTAATCCGGCCTCCGCCACCTGTCTGCCGTGCCACCTTGGGAAAGTCGCTTCACATCTCTGTGCCTCAGTTCCCCCATCCGTAAAATGGGGATTGAGACTGGGAGCCAACCTGATTGGCTCGTACCTACCCCACTGCGTAGAACAGCGCTTGACACACAGTAAGCGCTTAACAAATACCATCGTCATCATCATCATTATTAATTTTAGTGTCCGTCGCTCGAGGGAGATTGTGAGCTCCTGGTGGACAGGGATCGCGTCTACTAAGACCCTGCTGTACACCCTTGAGCACTTATTTCAGTGCTCTGCGCACAGCCGAGTGCTCAAGAAATAGTCTTCGTCGATCTGTGAAATGCGTTTCCGGAAGATGGGCCTAAGGCCTTAGAATCCTCGGTCCGACATTAGCGAGCGTCCCCCGACCCACGTGTATCCGTTCGGTTGAGCAAATTCTCTTCCGCTTCTGATCTCACAGGTGCCTGACGCACCGCCGGCCTATGAGAAGGTCATCTCTGAGCGAGCTCCACCAGCCTATTCGCCTTGAAGCCCAGCGGAGGTTAATTTCATATTCTCGCTTTTGCTAAGGTTTAGACCGTCGGTCGAGCCGTCTCTGAACCTGAAAGACGGCCGTGTGTCGAAAGCTAACGTTCCGCCTCTGTAGCCTGCACTAGTCAAGTACAGTATGCTTAGTGACGCAGTATGGAGTGCCATATTTGCTCCTGATTTTCTACAGGCTCTCTGTTGTCAAGAATATCATCCGTGCCAATAAACGGTTGATGATAACCACGGCTTACTCCAGTTTATATGGTTTACGGCGAGACCTCCCCTAGACTGTGAGCTCGTTGTGGGCAGGCGGTGTCACTGTTTATCGTTGTACTGTACTTCCCCAAGTGCTTAGTACAGTGCTCTGCACCCAGTAAACGCTCAATAGATATGAAAGAACGAACGACAGACAAGCGGCAGAGCCGGAATTAGAACCCAGCCGCTTCTGACTCCCAGGCCCATGCTCTATCCACTAGGACGTGCTGCTTCTCGGTGGTATGATGGGTTGGTGGTGGTGTTCGTTAAGGGTTTCAGTGATTCATTTAGTAGGACGGAGAACTTCAGAAATTCCTCCTTCATTCTGGCCCATAACCCCGAGAAGGAGTGAGGCTCAGTGGATCGAGTAAAGGCTTGGGAGTCGGGAGGACCTGGATTCTAATCGCGGCTCCGCCACCCGTCAGCTGTGTGACCTCGGGCGAGTCACTTCACTTCTCCATGCCTCGGTTACCTCATCTGTAGAATGGGGAGTCATACTGGGAGCCCCATGTGGGACAGGGACTGGGTCCAACCCGATTTGCTTGTATTCGTTCATTCATTCATCCGGTCGTATTTATTGAGCGCCTACTGCGTGCGGAGAACTGTACTAAGCGCTTGGAAAGAACAATTCAGCAACAGAGACAATCCTTGCCCACAACGGGCCTATAGTCTAGAAGTCGGGGGAGACAGATATCAAAACAAGTAAACAGGCATCAATATAAATAGAATTACAGATCTAGACACACCAAAACAAGTAAACAGGCATTACTACAAAGAGAATTTGAGATATGTACATATATACGCAAGTGCTGTGGGGTGGGGGAGGGGGGTAGAGCAAAGGGAGCGAGTCAGGGCGATGGGGAAGCGGGGGGGAGCTGAGGAAAAGGGGGGCTTAGTCTGGGAAGGTCCCTTGGAGGAGGTGAGCCTTCAGAAGGGCTTTGAAGGGAGGAAGTGTGGTTGTCTGGCGGATTTGCGGAGGGAGGGATTTGCGGAGGGAGGGCGTTCCAGGCCCGAGGTAGGACGCGGGCCAGGGGTTGACGGCGAGACAGGTGAGAACGAGGCACGGTGAGGAGGCGAGCGGTGGCGGAGGAGCGGAGCGTGCGGGCTGGGCTGGGGAAGGAGAGAAGGGAGGTGAGGCAAGAAGGGGGCAAGGGGATGGACAGCTTCGAAGCCAATAGTGAGGAGTTTTTGCTGGATACGGGGATTTTTGAAAAGAGGGGTGACGTGCCCGGAACATTTCCGTAGAAGCAGCGGAGTATCCACTCCGGCGCTCAGGACAGTGCCTGCCACATAGTAAGCGCTTAACAGATGCCATAAAAAGCCATCCTCCTCTATGTAGCAATCCCTTAGAGACCGGCATTCAGTGTGTAAACAAAGTTCCACGCTCTGCGAGGGGAACACTGCAATAGCGAACCACCTTGCACACCCAGACTGCATTTTGGGAGAGAGAAAAACCTACTCGATTCAGCCTACTCGGGCAAACTGACAGCAGCAGAAAAACCATCGCTTTCTGTAACAGGGGCTAGTGCCTCAGACCGGATTGCGTTACGCAGTAGAGCCTCGGGACTGAATAATCATCATCATAATCATAATTGTGGTATTTGTTAAGCACCGTACTAAGCACTGGGGTAGATACAAGATAATCAGGTCCCACAAGGGGCTCACAGTCCAAGTCGGAGGGAGAAGAGGTATTGAATCCCCATTTTGCAGATGAGGGAACCGAGGCCCGGAGAACTTAAATGATCTGCCCAAGGTCACACAGCAGGTACGTGGCAGAGACGGATCAGAATCCAGGTCCTCTGACTCCCAGGCCCATGCTCTATCCACCAGGCCCCGCTGCTTCTGGGGCCTCTTTCCTTCTCTCCTGTCTCAAACTGGGCAAGAGCGCTTTGATTTTCCAAGAGAATTATTTTAGGGGACACCCCCCACCCACCCCCCCCGAGTAGACGCTTTTTGGGTCAAGCTGGCATTTGGGGAAATCTGGCCCGTGAGGCTCGATGTAGTAGGGATCTTCAGAAAAGCCTGACTTGGGAGCAACGAGAAGCGGCACGGCCCACTGAACAGAGCCTGGGCCCGGTAGTCAGGAGGCCCTGGGTTCCAATCCCGGTGCCACCACTTGTCTGCTGTGTGACCTTGGGCAAGTCGCTTCACTTCTCCGTGCTTCAGTTTCCTCATCTGTAAAATGGGGATTAAGACCGCGAGCCCCACACGGGACAGGGACCGTGTCTAACCTGATTTGCTTGCATCTACCCCAGCGCTGAGTACAGGGCCCGGCACATAGCAAGCGCTTAACAAATACCATAGAAAACCAAACCTTCCAAAATCCAGCTTCGAAAATAGGAGCTAGGGAGAGAAGGGGCAGCGATGGGGAATGTGGACGCCATACCGGGAGACCGGGGGTGGTTCTCACCCCCGCCCTTATACACCCAGAGTGATATCCCAGAACCAGAGCCCCCGCTCTGATTGCCAACTAAAGCCGGGGGAAACAATTATCTCGGGTTGCTTTCCCAGCGGGGTACATGGCCATCTCTATTTCAATTGCCTCATTTCGGTGAAATAAAACCCAGCGGACTCATCCAAGACGCACGCCAGGGGAGCGGCCCAGACAGCCACCTGGCCACGTCCCCGCCGAGCACGCTAAACTGACCACCGAGCTCCGTTCAGAGACGGCGGCCCGGCGGTCTTGCGAATTGCATCAGAGAACGGAGCCTCCCGTGGCTCTGCGCACAGCGGTTTGCCCAACGAGAACTTGTCCTTTTCGTATTCGGCTCCCCAAAGGCCATCTGAGATGCAGTTTGCAGCACAGCAGCCAAGGGAAAAGAAATGAGCTCACTGGATTCCTCCAGGGCTGGAACTCCTCTTTTTTTCCGATGAAGCCGTCTGCTTGCGATCGCTCCACTTTTTGATGACTCTAGCAGGGAGGAGCGGCGGGTAGTAAAATTGAAATCAACTTCACTTTATTTCAGTAACCCTGATACAAAATCAAGCTGGAGGGAGAGGGTCGAAATTACCGGCTAAAGCAGACGCTTGGAACACGGCATTCTGATTTCAATTTTCCACGTTCTACCCGTTGCTCGTCCTGACCGGGCCTCGCGGCCGTCAAAGCCATGGGGAACGGTAAGGCTCCCAGATGTGCGGGGCTTCGTTCGTTCATTCGTTCATTCCTATTTATTGAGCGCTCACTCTGTGCAGAGCCCTGGTCCCAGCGGTTGGGAGGGTACAGTGTAACAATAAACAGACACATTCCCTGCCCACGGCGAGCTGAGATCTACAGACACAGAGGGTGCGTGCGGTTTAGTCAACTCTCAGACTCTTCCTCAATAATAATAATAATAATGATGATGTTGGTATTTGTTAAGCGCCTACTATGTGCAGAGCGCTGTTCTAAGCGCTGGGGTAGATACAGGGTCGTCGGGTTGTCCCACGTGAGGCTCACCGTCTTCACCCCCGTTTTACGGATGAGGTCACTGAGGCGCAGAGAAGGGAAGTGACTTGCCCACAGTCACACAGCTGACAAGTGGCAGAGCCGGGATTCCAACACATAGGGGAGGCGCAGGACATGCCACCGGATTCCCCGGACGCTCCCGTTCCCGCCGTCTTCAAGAAGGAAGTGGGGAGAGAGAGGTGACCGCGGAAAGTATCAGGGCTTCAGCTAGTGGGCAAAGAGCCCCCTTGGACCAACAACTGAGGAACGTATTAGCCAGTTTCAGAATTGCAAAGCCATAGCAGGCCACAGCGGGGCACAATACGCACAGAAGAAAGACATCGAGGAACGCCAAGGCCGTCGCCTTTTTCCAAAGGACGCGCTGCTTTCAGTAGACCTGGCCTCTCCGGTGACTACCGAAAAAGGCCGGCTGCCCCAAGAAGTTTATCGAGATCTCAGATCGGTTCCGGAATCTCATGTCTGGCCAAGTCCAAACTGGAGCAGCTCTATCATTCATTCAGTAGTATTTATTGGGCGCTTACTATGTGCAGAGCACCGTACCAAGCGCTTGGAATGGACAGTTAGGCAACAGAGGGAGACCATCCCTGCCCCAGTGATGGGCTCACAGTCTAATCGGGGAAATGAAGGCGCCAAGGCCCCGGCGACGATCGAACTCGCGACCCCTGGTTTACAAGACCAGCGATCTAACCACTGAGCTGTGGAGCCACCTTGGCCCAAGACCAGTGGATAAAAATAACAACAATGATGATGACGACGATTGTGGTTGTTAAGCGTTTACTACGGGCCAGGCACTTTTCTAAACACGGGGGTAGAAACAAAGGTTCTGAGTCAGATTTGATTGTATTGTTATCTCCCCCAGCCCTGACTACAGGGCTTGACACACAGTAAGCACTTAACAAAACCCACTATTATCATTATTAAAACCGCCGTTACTATTCTTGAGGAAGCAACAGGAAAGCTGGAAGCCGGTATCAAAATATGATTCTAATCCTCTGGAAAACGATTAACTCAACAGGCTGAGCGAATCGTCTACAATCCTTGGGGCGTGAAACCCTTAGGTCCTCAAAGTCGGCTACCAAACTATAAACCACTGCAACTGACTTCAAACAACACGCAAAATGGCCCGTTTTGAATCGTCACCACGTGTTTTTTTTGACGCTTCCCTACAACCCGTTGCCAAGTTGGAAAATCCGTTTGTAATGTGAATTTCCTCGATAAAATACAGTGATTCTGGTGCCAAAGTGGTAACTGGATTATTCTTCTGTGCTCTGAAATCTATTTATCTAAATTGGACACTGGTGATGCAAACAAAACTCTCTAAAAGGTCGATGGCTTTCTTCCAATATGCTTTTACACTAGCTAGATAAGTAATAGGTAACTTTTCCAGGAAAGCTATTTTTACTCGGTAATGGGGACAGTACAGAAATACCCAGTAGGGAATCATGAAAACCACAGACTGTCTATTTAGTCCAAGATCCAATTTGAACATCTGATAACTATTTTTAAGGCCGTCAGCAGTGTGGAAAGAGCGCTGGCCCGGGAGTCAGAGGACCTGGGTTCCTGGCTCTGCCACGTACCTGCTGTGTGAACTTGGGCAAGTCACTTCACTTCTCTGTGCTTCGGTTAGCCTGTCTGTAAACTGGGGATCGAGACGGGGAGCCCCACGGGGAACAAGGACTCTGTGAAAACCTGATTACCTTGCAGCTACCCAGCACTTAGTACAGTCCCCGGCACACTGTAGGCATTTAGCAAATACCATTAAAAAAATATATTACACATCTCTCTCCCCCCATTCTTCCCCCTCCCTCTCCTGTTCCAGGCCACTGTTCTGTTCCCCATTCCTAGCAACTCAAACTCAGCTCCTTTCCCCCAGGTTCCTCGGGCCCCTCACATTCCCACGCTCCAGCGTCCGTCCCTCGTGCTTCCGACCACGGTGGCGAGAGCCGCTGCTTCGGCCGTTGTCCCTCTCCCCTTCCTGCTCGTAGCCCCGCCTCGCCTCCTAGCTCAGGGGGACAGGGATGGAGGAATGGGTGGTGGCGGAAAGGGGCTTGCTTGGGAGGGGGCCGTTCTGTCCCTTCCCCTGCTGTAGCATGCATCCGGGGGAGGGCAATGGAGAGAAATGGAGAGAGGTCTCACAGACCTGAGAGTCAGAAGACCTGCACACTTGGCTCCTCTACTGCTAACCTTCTCACTGTACTTTGATCTCATCTGTCTCGCCTCCAACTCCTCGCCCACGTCCCGCCTCTGACCTGACCGCCCTCCCTCCTCAAATCCGACGGACGATTACTCTCCTCCTTCTTCAAAGCCTTATTGAAGGCGCATCTCCTCCGAGTGGCCTTCCCTGACTAAGCCCTCTTTTCCTCTCCTCCCTCTCCCTTCCGCATCGGCCTGACTTGCTCCCTTTAGTCACCCCTCCTCCCAAAGCACTTACGTAGACATCTGTAATTTATTTATTTATATTCATGTCCGTCTCCCCCTCTAGACTGTAAGCCGGCTGTGGGTAGGGAAGGCGTCTTTACTGTTATACCATACTCTCCCGGGCCCTCCGTACGGTGCTCTGAACACAGTAAGCACTCGATAAATACGAATGGATGACTGAATGAATGAAAGAATGACTCCTAGGTGGGTAGATGACTTTAGGGGCAAGTAATGGGATTCAGTGAGTGTCCACTGGGAGCCGTGCACTGTGCTAAATGCTCGGGAAGTAAAAAAAAAAAAAACAAATGTTATCCATTCCCTGCCCACAGGGAGCCTACCCACTAACAGGGGAGGATGGACGGGAAGATCTCGACCAAAAGCGTAAAGGGATTCGTGCCGAGGAGGGATACGATGTAAGTACGGCCTCGCTACAGATGGTGACGGGTTTTATGACTTGAGGTGCTGGAATTACATGTGGAAGGCCAGGTGGGGTTTCGGGAGGGCTTGGAGTAATATGGGGAGAGCTGCGGCCTGTCGGATTGGGGGATGAAGGGAGTTCCAAGACGGGGGAAGCGGGTGAGCGAAGGGGTCGGAGCCACAGTTAGAAGGAGGAATGAAGGGAGCGAGCCGGGGAGTAGCAGGAGGAGACAGCAGATCCGTAAGGTGCCGTGAGTTGGAGCGGGGTTTTGAAGCTGATTGCGGGGTTTTGCCTGACGCGGAGGGGGACGAGGAGCCAGCGGGGGGTTCTGAGGGATCGAGAGGTGTGTGTCGAGAGAAGTGTCGAGAGGAGCTTCAAGACGATCTGTGTAACAGTGTCCGGTAGATTGGAGGGGAGAGAGGCTGGAGGCAGGGAGACCAGTGAGGGGGTCCCTCTCGCACTGGGATTTGCACCCTTTACTCATCCCTCAGCCCCACAGCACTTGTATATCTGTAATTTACTTATTTCTCTCAAGGTCTGTCTTCCCCTCTGAACCGTAAGCTTGTTGTAGGCAGGGAATGTGTCTACTGACTCTATCGTATTCTAGTCTCCCAAGCGCTCAGTACTGTGCTCCGCACCCAGTAAGCGTTCAATAGATACGAATGATGGATCGAGGGGTCTGTTACAACAATCCAGTCATGATAGGATCCCCTTGAGGGCAGGGATTGTGTCTAATGCTACTCTTCTCAAATGCTCAGTACAGTGCTCCGCACACAGTCAAGCACCGATTAAGTACTGTTACTACCGCCGCTGATCGACGATCGAGGCTCACACCACGGCAGTAGCTGTTGGACGGCAAGGAGAGAGGAATAAGGGAGAGGTCGCATAGGAAGGGCCTACAGGACGATGAAGTAGATTGAATGGGAGAACTGAAGGACGGCGAGGAGTCAAGGATGACACTGCGGTTGCCCGCGTCGGTGATCGTGGTAACGGCTGAGATGGGAAAGGGAGGAGTGTAGGCGGAAGATGGCTCTGCCACTTGTCTGCCGTGTGACCTTAGGCAAGTCACTTCACTTCCCTGTGCCTCAGTTACCTCACCTGTATGGGGATTAAGACCGGGAGCCCCATGTGGGACGTGACTGCGTCCAGCCTGATTGGCCTGCATCTACCCCAGTGCTCAGTTCAGTGTCCGGCACCTAGTAAATAACGAACAAATAGCATTTTTTTTAAAAGGAGGTGGGTGATTTAGTTCTGACATGTTAAGTTCGAGGTGCCAGTGAGACATCCAAGTGGAGAGGTACTGCAGGCAATGTGGGATTACAGGTGGAGATGGGAAGTTGAGGCTAGAGGGAGAGATCTGGAAGTGGTCTGCCTAGAGATGGTAGCTTGTGAGCAGATGCGCGCTTGGAGAGAGTCAGCATAAAGCGAGAGGATTAGGGGATCCGGAACCGGAGCCTCGCGGGGCACCCACAGTTAAGGGATGAGAGATGGACAAGGAGTCAGCGAATGAAACTGAAGAGTGCCAAGACAGATAGGAGGAGAACCAGGCTACTACCGCGTCAGCACGACCGAGGGCTGAAGGTGTTTCGGAGGGAGAGGTTAATGGTGGCGAAGGGAGCCGAGAGGTCAAGGAGGAGGACTGAGTAGGGCCCAATGGATTTGGGCTAGAAGGAGGTCACTGGTGACTTCAGACCACAGCCTCAGTGGAGTAAGGGGGTCAAAACCCGATCGTACTGCATCAAGAAGAGTTGGTGGGCGGGGGGTGTGAACGATCCATTCCAGGAGTTCGGCTAGGAATGGGAACAGGGAGATGGGGAAGTGAGAGAGGGCTTTATTTAGTATGACCTGGAGACTTGGGTACGTTCGAGAGCAGAAGGGAAGGAGCCAACAGAGTGCGAGAGGTTTAGGGAGAGGAGAGAAGTGCTTTTAGGAAGTGACGGGGGATAAGGTCAGAGGCCCAGGTAAAGCGGACGGATTGAGGAGATAGGCGGGAGACCTCCTCTTGAGAAACAGCAGAGAAGCGGAAGACAGACCACGAGCGGGCAGGAGAGTGGTGAGAAGGTGTTGCGGAAACTCTGGAAAGTTCAGACACAGGATTTTAGTGAGTAGCGGCCAAGACCCAGGGCGGGAGGTTTATATGGGAGAGTATCTCTGAAAGGGTGAGCATAACCCATTCTTGCTGAGGACGTGAAGACAAAAACAACCCAAGATTTACATTTCGGGAGAGGAAACTATGATTAAATACAACCCATGGCCAAGAGCGAATTGAAAGAGAAAACAGATGCTGACAAGAAGCCTAGAGGCTGTTTAAAAACAACAGCGGGAGCCCAGGTAGAATGAAAGCTGTAGAGCACACAGAAGCTTTTTACGAAGCCATGGTAAAGCAGTGGTCACCGAAGAAAAACACATCTTTTCGTATGGTAGCCTCACCCGACTGAAAAGAAGAAGGCCCATCAACGTGCCGGGTCAGGGGCAAAAGGAAATTAGTAGAGGCGAAAAGGGGAGAGCCCCTTGCAAGGGATGAAGGAGCAGATAGATTTTTCTAATGTACTCAAAGTAGGAAGCTGCCTGGGGTATCTATCATGGGGGCTACTTAATGCCTATGGTATTAAAGGCGGCTTGAAAGGGTAGTGTGATCTAAGTGGAAAAGAGCACGGGCCTGGGAGTCCGGGGACCTGGGTTCTAATCCTGGCTCTGCCCCTTGCCCGCAGTATGAGGCAAGTCCCTTAACTTCCCTGAGCTTGTTTCCTCACCTGGAAAACGGGGATTCAGTAAGCGTTCTCCCTCCCACTTGGGCCGTGAGCCCCACGTGAGACGGGGACCGTGTCCGACCTGATTATCTGGAATTTACCCCGGTGCTTAGTTCGGTGATTGACACTTGCTAAGTGTTGAACAAATACCACCATTATGATTGGGTGCACTCCGAGATGCAAAGCAGCTAGCCGAGAGGCTTTAATTCATTCTTCAGTTTGTTTTTCGGAGCTGGTGGGTTCCGAGGCATAGGATCAACTTGTAGTAAACACCCAGGACGTTTGAGACCAAACTGATAGAACTAAATGCACACAAAAAAACCGGACTGGGTGACACTGCGCCCCGAGTCCCGAAAGAACTCGGAGAGGGCGTGGGAGGACCTCTGGCCAGTACGTAACCGAACGGTCCCATCTCCCCTCTTTAAGGTGAATCTGGGACTTAGAGACCGCTGAGTTATTTCTATACCCAACTTGTGCAATCTAACTATTTTTAGGACCGGTGACCACTTGGCCAACGCAACTTCTCCGGGTGCCAACTTGGCATTTTGAGTGTGAGGTCAAACCGGTGGGGTGGGTTGCAAGAAAAAAGGAAAGTGATGCACACGGGGCTGGGAAAGCAGGCACGCCTACACACACACACTCTCTCTCTCTCTCTCTCTCTCTCTCTTCCTTAAATTCCAAATAGTGGCTTACTTTAAATCGTAAACGCCTTGAATGCTGGGGCCGTTTCTCTTCTACTGCACTCTCCCAACATTTAGTACAGCGCCTGCTCCATCCGCAACGGATGGAGTCTCCTCGGCGGAAACAACGGGTGGGCCTCACCCGAGCTTCGGGATGAAGAAACCGGTTATAGCGCTGATGGCTTGCGCGGCACCACACGCCATCTCTCGCCCCTGCCCGAGATGCTCTCGCCGGGGCAAGGAACGTAATGAACGGAGACCCGCACAAGGGTACGGCGTACTGGGGGGGGGGGGGGGGGGGCGCGTGTGCGGTCGTCACCTACGCCAGCCAGCTCCCGGCCAGGGGCTCGGTAAATCCTACTGAGGTAGACTCCCGTACCCCCGCTTTGGGCCGGGAAGGGAATCTGTCGGCTGCTTGGAACCACAGCTGAGCGGGTCCTGGAGTTCCCATTCCCCCTCGCGATGGCCAAGGGGTCGGGGTCCCCATTTCTTTCTGAGGCCGGCAACAGAGGAGAGCTGCAATCTAGAGCCCTGCAGCAGCTCCGGCTTCTGGCGGGCCCCTTATCGCGAGGGACGGGCCCCCTCCGCCCCCTCGGACTCGATGCCCCACCCCGGGAGGGGCAGCATGAAAGGGGAAATCGTGCCTCTCAATTCTGCCGCTTTCTGGGATGGAGAAGTCTAACTAGTGGGGCTCCTCAGGGATCGGTGCTAGAATCGGGTCAATATTTTCATAAATGACTGGAAGGTAAGAACGTGCAGGGAAATCTTCACTTCCGCAGGTGAAACGAAGGGCTTCCGAGGGGCAGAACGTAAGGCCGTCGGGGATAAACCACAAAAAGAACGCCAAGTAAGGTGGGAGATGAGCCTCGGCGTGAACAAGCGTAAGCTCGTGTAGGGAAAACAAAATTCCCAAATGTCTCTGACACGGGTCAGTTATCAGTCGTGGACTCGGGACATGGATCCCGAAGACAGATCCCTCAAATCCCTCAGCCCAATCGCGGAGGCAGCCGAAAAGGTCAACGGAATTCTGGGCGTCAACAGCAAAGGGTAGTGAAAAAAAAAATCGCATCCGTGCTTTTTTTTTTTTTTTTACCAAATAAAGCCATGTTACGGCCGCACACGGAACGCCGTGAGAACTCAGGCCTTCGACATTTTGGACGGGACATAGCGTTAGCGGCGCGGGTCTGAGAAGGACAAGGTCTAAGGAGGTCGGGGGAAAGAGCGGCTTCTGTTCGAAGAGAAGCTGAAAACGACGAGGACCTGTTAGTTCAGAAAATCAAGACCCTTAGGGCGGACTGCTGAAATGCGGCTCACCAAATCTCTCAACCTTAGGACAGGGCAGAAGCCCGCTGAAGGTGTGAGACACGACACGATCCAAAGGAAGCGCTTCCTCTCAACGTGTAGACGGTGAACGTTGAAATCTGGTACCAGAGCAAGTTTGCTGGCAGCCATCCAGAGGTTCAAGGGGGGGTCAATAGGGGGTTTACTAGAAAGAGAAGTCAGCGACCTCAGAAGATGTCAGAAGGCAAGGAATGTTTGAATCTCCAAATCACAGAGGGCAGGTTCGCGACGGGTTACAGTAGAAAGATCAGTAAGGGACGTCACGAGGTCCGTCCCCAACCGTGAGCACGGCTGTCCGGAAAGGAGGGCGATCGCCACACCGTTCTTCCAAACGTCCTCAGGCGCTTCTGTCGACGATGCACGTCGGGTCGGGCGGACCCGACCCGGCGTTTCTCAGGTGTCCGTCGGGCCTTTATTTTTCACTTCAAAAACCCAGGCATACACAGTTTCACCAGAATGTGTGTTTGGGTTGGAACTCTGCCAGGGAACTAGGGAACATCCGTCTGACCGCGAGAGCGTTCGGATGTACGGCGCCAGGGTGTCAGAAGGAATGGGTCCAAAGTATGCGCTCTTGTGTGCACGGTCAGACACCCTGAGTGGTACGGGGCAGGTTTCCCTCGACGTGGGGTGGGGGGCCGGGGGAGAGAGGAGGGGGCGGGGGAGAACCCGTTTTATGGGAATTGGATGCTCTTGGCCTCAAGTGGTAACGGATCTCCCCATCAGACGAAAGGGCAAGTTACAGCGATGCCCGCCTGGGATGGGAAACTGGGAGTGCGCAAAGCATCCGGTCACCACTTTCCTCTCAGAGGCAGGGACAGGGACTGATTCCGCCCGAGCCTATGGGGATCCCTTTGGCCTTTCCCGGAATTCCTTTCGAGCGGGATTCAAAATGTCCAGTTATAAATGTAAACATAAATAGTCTAACAACATTTACTATATTAACCAAGTTTTTAATAGAAACCATTTAGAGGAATATCCAATATAAACATGTTTTTATAACTTCCCTACCCTCCCAAGGTTCAACACTACACATTGAAAAAGTTGGATGACAATACACTACCTACCCTGCTTCTTTCCCCTTCCACAGAAACCCTAAGGACACGCCCAAAAAGAACGGTGCGAAGCGCAGAGTGGGCCTGGGGGGGGGGGGGGGTAACTCAGTCCGCCCTCCCTCGGCTCGGGACGCCCAGCTGGGGATGCGCTTAACGCGGGCTGCAACATCAGGGGGTTTGGGTGGACGCTCCCCCTGCCACCCGCCGCGAGAGCGATGAGGGGGTGGACTGAGTTCACGGACCTCGGATCGCCCGTTCTGGGCTAGAAGGGCTCTCTGGCTCCGGGCGCCACCATCTTCATTTTCACCCAAATGCCACAGAAAATTCCCAAATGTGTGGGGTGCGAAAGGAAGGGAGGTTCTCCGATCACTCTAGCATGCCACCACCCGGAGCCCTGGAACTCATGCCGGACGCCAGAGAGAGCGGAACCTATTCGGTTTTTTTTTTTCTTTTTTTTTTTTTTTTTAAGTTCTCCAGAGAGCGCGCAGTCTCCCAGTACCAAATTCCATTTACGTTCAGCTTTTCTACAGCTTCCGCTTGCGCTGCACCGTTTGGGAAGAACACCATGAGGGAATTACAGAACGTTCTTTCTACGCGGAGCATGGAAGGAGCACGGTGGGGAATCGAACCGAAACGGATCCGCAGACATGGGACAAGTATTATGAAATCTGTGAAGCGTACTCTTGCACCGTGGAATAACTCAAGACTCAATTTTCTGAAGCTTAGTCCACGTCTAGACTCCAAATGTCACAGATTTTCTTCCTCTGACTCACGGGTTCTGCCAAGCTCTGGTGGTACCTGCCTTCCACAACTCCCCAGGTACACATCTTTAAAACATTAATAATAAAAAAAGCAATACAGCAACTTGGTTTATTACATGCAGATCCATCTGCATTGTTGCTAAACAGTACACTGGTCCAAAATTACTAAAATACTTAAAAAACTATACATTATGTAAACAAAACATAAATAAAACGGCATAATTCTTTGTACATATAGTTTAGTACAGATTGTTAGAGATTCAGAAATATGTACAATTTTACACCATGGACTGCATCGTCACAATGCATAAATATTTTTTTACAGAAACAAAAATAAGATTTCACAAATGAAAAAGACACATTCTACTGGTATTGTAGACACGGTACAATAGTCCAAATTTAGGAGGAAACAAGTTAATGAAAATGTGCAAAAGGCTAGATTAAGCTAAACTAGTCAAACTTGAACTTCTTGTATCGTTAACAGATTGGTCATTCTTGACCGCTATCATACAAACAACTCTTGGAAACATACCTTTATCGCTAAATGAAACTGAATCTTTTTCTCTTCCCAAGCACACAGAATCCAGCTTCAATGTAATGAGAAGATGGAGGAGGGGGTGGGGGGGTGGGGGGGGAGGACGGGGGGGTTGGGGGTGGCGGGGGGGGGTGGGGGGGGAGAGAAAGGGGAAAAAAAAAAAACCCCCAACCCTACGGCTTTCAGTGGTATGATAAAACTGAAAATTCTTCTTTTTGGGTCTCAAAACAATGCCCGATATCGAAGACTGGTTCTTTCGGTCTCATCTCAAGAGGCAGCTCTGTCAGGCTTTTGTAAGCCAGGTGACTGAAAAGCAGGGAAGACAGTGGCGGGATTTGGGCTGGTGGAGATTATAATTTGAGAACAGGGTGAAGAAACGGGAGGGACCTGAGGCGAATTTATGGCATTCAAAATGGCTCCCTCTGGGCTAACCAACAATTTTTTGGCTGGTGTTTCTACGTTAAGTACCGGAGGACTACCCGGCCGAGGGTCCCCGTCATGGGCGGCCGCCGCCGAAGGAGCTTTAGTTCCGGGCGGGGGCGGCCTCATCGCCGAAGACCGCGTCGCCGCCGGTACCCGGGTCAGGGCAGACGCTTCGGCCGCAGAGGGTTGGGTGCTGGCATTTCCGGGAGAATTCACAATTTTTGTAGCGCTCTGCGGGGGCGGATTTTCCGGCTCCTGACTTAATGCACTGCTTGGTATCAGGGCCACCTTCTGGGCGGGATTCTCAAAAGATGCCGCCGGAAACACCGGGCCGCTGCTAAGAATGAAAGGATTAGTAGTTATCAGGAGGACGTGGCTGCCTACCCCCAGACCTTGGGGCGGGACCGCAAACTGGCTCCCGTTGATCATAATCTGAGTCCCGGGGGCCAGAGGCGTATTGGTATTAATAACTATCTTCTGCTGAATGCAAGTGTCATTCAACTGACCCCCTACCAGACCGGCTAGGCCCGTAGGCCCTGGAGAAGTCTGAATGGCAGAGGCAACTGGAATACAACTGTAACTCTGTGCTGGTTTCACCAAGTTGAGAGGCATGTGCTGGCTTGGCAGAGGAGCGAAGTTGGCAAAACGAAAGGTTTTCCCGGCATTCAGTGAGGCAGAGGGGACCAGAGCCGGCGGATAATTCAGGCTCGCGTTGGCCGGCACTGGAGCTGACAGCCCCGGCGTCTGAAACTGAACCAATGTCTGCGGCAGCCTCTTCGGAAGGGCTAGAGAATGCGCGGCCCCCGGAACCGCTGCCAGAGGCGGGACGGCGTTGATGATCCTCGGGGAGACGGCGGCAGGTGCGGGCAAGGCAACCGTCACTGGGATCTGCAGGGCCGAGGGCAGACACTGAGGAGACACGGTGGGCTGGGAAGTTGAAATCAGCACGGACGACGCAAGATGTCCCGTCTTCACAGTCGAGATAGCCACGGCGCTGCCGAGGGCGGGCGTACACAGGCTATTGGCTAAAACCGACACGATCCTCGAAGAGGTGTCGTTTCCCCCGACCAAAACAGCGGGGCGGGTTCCAGAGGTACAATTTGAGGCTGCCGAAACAGAACTTGGGGACGTACCGGCCGTCGTCACCACGAACACGTTGGGCGCTCTGGTGGAAGGGACCGGTTCGCTGAAGGGTGGATGGGCCTGACTGATGAGGCCGGGACTCACCGCAACGGAGCTGCCGCTCGTCGACAGAGGCAAAACGAAGCCTTTGCTGTTTTGCTCTTCCGATCCCGCCGGGGCCGCGTTCTGTATGAGGCTGATGGACGGTACACTCTGTACGCTGCCTGGAGTATTTACAATGGCCTGACCTATGTTCAGCCCGATCTTGACATCTTTTATCTGAGACACCGTGGGCGACGGATTGATTTTGATCGGGTTCGCCACGGTAGGGATCAGGACTATCTGAGGCTGCTCGGTGTTTTTGACATACGCGTTGCTGAGGGAGGGAGGGAGGGCCTGCTTTAACGACTCCGCAATGAGGGTCGAGGTGGGAGTGCCGCCGGGAATCGGAGCGTTAATGAAAACCAGCTTCGGGGCAACGCCCGCGGACACTGGGGTCGGCACCACACTGACCGCTTTGCTGCAGGAGGAGATGATCGACGGAGCTGTGACCAGCACGAGTTTAGGGGCGGCGGGACCGCCGGCCAGTTCCCCGTTTGTGGGGAGGGTTGTTTCGGGGCGGGTGACGGGAGACTTCTTGGGGTGAAAGTCCACTTGCAGCTGCGCGACCGAACGGATAAGGTGCGGGTTGGGTTTCCCCGGATTTCCCGTCGAAACGCCGCCGCCGACCGGGCCGCTCGAGGTCAGCGGCACCGACGAGCCGGTCAAGATGGAGGACGGAGAGGAAGAAGTTACCTGGACGGCTTTATCCGTCGCCTGCCCCGGGTGACCGCTGCAGGTGGACTGAGCTGATGCAAGTTTGGGGTCCTTCCCCGCCGGCTGCTTGACGCCAGCAGGGATGGCTGGAATGGAAACAGAAGAGGGCGGTGGAACGGCTCCGGAGACAGACCCCTGGCCAAAAGGAGGGAGGCAGGATGTCGTCGCCACTCCTGAAACTGCTGAGAGCGGGGTGGATTTGGGCACCAGGATTGTCTGCAGCTGAGGGGCGTACGTGAAAACCGAACTTGGGGTGAAGCTGTTGGGAGGATTCTGATCGGGATTGGTCTGTACTTTCACAACGCCTGTGTTCCCACCTCGTGTCCTGACAAGGATGGACTGTGAATCTCTTATGCAAACCGTTTTAAGTTCTTGTTTGGCTTCGGGGGAGTCGACCGCTTGCTCTGGGGCTAGACTGTTGGCCGAACTCTTGGGATTTGGAGAGCGACTTAGTGTTACGGGCGGAGCGGTCACGGAAATGGTGGGGGAAGCAACGGGCCGAGGGAATGTGACTGCCGCGAGGGTATTTTGGACTCTTCCAGGCTCGCTCTGGCTCGGTTTAACTGCTGCCGCGAAGAAGTGACTGGCTGAGGTTTCAGAGGGCAGGGGCTGGGGTCTGGAACTGTTCACATTTGTTACTGGCGCAAAATTACTGTTGAAAATCGTACTGGGTAGTTGGGTAGAAAGATCTGCAGGAGGGCTCACCAGAACCGGTGCTAAAGAAGAGCTTACATCTGCCGTCGGTGGGCAAGAGGAACGCTGTTTCTCCTTAACCTTCTCTGGAAGAGACTGGATTTCTTTCAAAACAGCTTTTCCTTCCTTGTGCTCAATGAGAAAATTCTTGGGCAAAATAAGAATCTGCTTCACGACCTTTTCCCCCGTGGTCGGATCAGTCGCAGACTGCCTCTGAATCTTCACAGAATGGTTTGGAAGATCTACCGGCCCACACGGACCATAGGGCATTTTGCATACCATCTGTAAAGGACCCTTTGAATTGGTCTGGCAGGTCACTTCGGAGGTCATTGGGCCGGATTCTAAAGGCAAGAGAACTGGCTTTTCCAAGGAAGTCACGTTCCTGTTTTCGGAAGGTGGCAGCTGATTTGTTAAGGTCACTTTGTTCCCAATATTCTTGGCAAGCAAGGCCTGAATAGGTTTGGTCCCTTTCAGGAAACTGGAACCGGACGTTGTAGATTCCACTGGGGCAACCGTTTCTGGAGACGGCGGTTTGGTTTGTTTGGACTCTCTCAGAGAACAGTCAGTGTCCACCCCGCTTTCTACACTCAAAACTGTAGCCTCGCTTGTGCTTAATTTGGCTTTCTTCCTTGGTGAAAGCTCCTTTGTGCTATTATCCAGATAACTGCTTTGCTTGTACTGACGTTTAAGTGTTTTAGGCAGTGTCTTCTGCACATCTTTAGAAGAAAACTCTTTCTTTAATAGCCTGCTTTTGCCTACGGGAAAATTTATTTCTGACAGTTTCAGAGCATCTGAAAAATGTAAAAACAAGTGAATTATACTTATTACATGCCCAGAGCACTGAAGATGTTGTTAAAAAAAAAAACAACCACATTTAATAATGACATGGAAAAAATAACAATTCTACACCAAGAAGTTGGGTCGGCAGCCCCCGAATAAGGGGCCTGGAAAAAGTCGAAATAACTGGGCCCAACTTATCACGTCAACTATGTGGTAAATAAAACCTTCACCTCATCAAATAGGTCTACAGAAAATTGGCCTCCCAAACTCACCAGATAAAATACGACGGGGGAGGGAGGGGCGGGCGGGTGGGAGTCTTATGCATTATTAAGTTAACTTATGCCTGTGGCCCTGGGGTTTCAAAAGTAAGAGTAAGATACAGTGCTTACTTTCCAGAAGCGCTAAAGAGATAATACCAACATGAATACATATCCGGCATAGGACACACATAAACATTTGTAAATAAAAATCTGCAGAAACGTGACGTAAGGGTAAAAACTAAAGTTAAATATTTTATGTATCTGACGGCTGTGGTGCTTTGGGGGGGAGGGGGGTCTGGCACTGGGATATTGACAACTGGGGGTGAATTTAGATGGGGATCTTGGGGCGGGAGGGGTGTTCAGGGTCTGCAGTTTCATGGGATGCCCCGTAAGTTGTCCCCTTAAACGAAAAGCTATCCCCAGAGTTTGGTGTGGGAAAGAAAATCTGCCAGTCTTGGGGGCATATGAGGCCTCAACCAGTAGCGGAGACCATAGAGCCGGGCTTGGGAGCCCACCAGAGCCTAGCGGAATCTCTGGCCCAATACTGGAGTGGGACAGGGCAGGATCTATGTGAGTGGGGGCACAGTGGAACAGAACGGGGAAGGGAACAAAGACAAGGAAGAGTGGAAAAGGGAAAAGAGCGACAGGAGAGAAGGGAAGGCAAAATGTGAAAGGGGAGGAAAAAAAAAAAAGTGTGTGGGGGGGAGATGGAAGAGGGGGCCGTCCCTCTACTAGTCCCACCGTCTCTGCCATCTTCTACCCCTGCTAGGCCCGGCCAAAGGGCTGTGGCTATGACACCCAGCTTGGGCATCTTTCCCCTCTAGACCGTCGACTGCAGGGAACGTGTCTATCGACTCCGTTATACCGTACTCTCCCAAGCACTTAGGACGGCGCTCTGAGAACGGGAAGCGCTGAATAAACACCACTGACTGATCGACTGATTGGGAAGAAACTGCTTCTGCTTGGGCGGCAAGACCAGAGGCTGGTGGCCCTGGGTCGTCGAGCTGGAACCAGACCTCAAGGACGTACGGTAATTCTGCCCCAGCGAGTTCTGAGGTCGTGCATCTATCTCGCCCCAGACCACCTCCCAGGACGCCTGGCTGGAGGCGAACTGAACTTCTGGCTTGGCCAACAAGGGGGCCAAAAAATGGATCGGCCATTTTGCCTCTACGGCCAAGGCCTCCCCGTGCTCCAGCTCTGCCTTGAGCCTGATTCCTGGTAAGCTTGTTGTGGGCAGGGCACGTGTCTACCAACTCTTTTATACTGTACTCTCCCAAATGCTTAGTATAGGGCTCTGCCCACAGTAAATGCTCAATAGATATGACTGACTGACTAAGAGGCTGCTGCTGGTGGGAGTGCCTGATCTCCAGGGTTCTGGAAGGGAGCACAAGAGCAGCAGCACTCTTAGGCATCAGTAACAGCAGCAGTATGGGCGCCTCCTGCCCGGAGCAGGAGCAGTGAGGCAGGTAGTCAGCAGAGCGAATACCGAAGGCAGAGTGGGCTCGGTCATCTCTCCTGCTGATGCCTGTCCGTGTGTGGAAGGGGGAGAGAGAGAGAGAGAGAGAAACAGGTAGACGAGAGAGAGAGAGAGATCGCTTTCTGGGTGACAAGTTTTTTTTATTCTAACACACACTCTCTCTCCATCCCCCTCTGTCGCTTTGTCACTGTTTCCCCCTTTACCTTTTCCTTTCTTGCATTTTTCTCCCCCTCGTCCTGGGCCACACTGTCCCTGTTCCCACAGAGGCTATGCCTGCTGACGCTGAATCTGCCAGCGATGACTAATCACTATTCACCAATTTCATTTCCTTTTACATTATTTAATAATTATTTATTAGGTCGGTATTTTCTTTGACAAATAATAATTTGCATCTTTTCTAAAGGGCAGCTCAAGTACGAATGCGCTACCGTTATAACTGGCCCACCCACAGGAAGGAGTGTGTCATGCTCGACCGACAGTACATGTCGTTGTGACTACAGCGACGAGACCGACATTTTAAAGCCTGCTTCAAACCTGACTTTAAGCATCACTATTCTGAAAACGGTACACAGAGAAAATAAAATGAATTACAGGAGGATAGTAATCAACGTTCAGAACACGCAAGAGCCATTTCCATCGTATCCTCTGGAAGAACGAATGTGCGTCGTAGGTTAGCTTCTAAATAAACTGTAGATTTTCCTTTGAGGACTACGGGTCCAACCTGTGGCTTAGAAGTTTTGTTTTTTTAAAAAAGCGGTTCTCCGAATGGGGCAGACACAGCTCCCTAGACGCTCTGAGTTGATTCAAGGAGCACCAAGAGCCCTGCCATCCTCGGAGCCAGTGACCACTTACGCTCCCCAAGCCGGCTTCCTGGGAGGGAAAAGAAGGGTTCCCCTTCCTTCTGCAGGAACACAAAGTACTTGTTCGCTCTGCCTTGCCTTTTTTCCAGGTCAGGATGGTTCAGAGAGTGAGAATGGACAGATCCCCAGTGCCCTCCAGCTCTGTGGAGCAGGGCTGAGGATGAGCCTTCGGAACTCCAAGTAAAAGAAAGAAGCCTCCTGGAATCATAGCAAGAGCCACCTAGCCACATGGTGAGCTGTCTCACCTAAGTGGCCTGTTATTATTATTACTATTTTTATATGGTATTAGTTAAGCGCTCACTGTGTGTCAAGCACTGTTCTAAGCGCTGGGAAAAATACCAGTTAATCAGGTTGGACAGAGTCCTGGTCCCACATGGGGCTCTCAGCCTGACCGGTTTTCAATAGGAGCCAACTTTTTGGGGATGATGTGGGCTTTTGTTTCTCCTCATGTCTTTCCGGCTGCGGGGATGAAGAAGCCATTATTTTCTCCCCCACCACTATGGGGGTTGGACTCAAAGCCTTGATCGTCCCGGTCACCGACGGGCCCTCAGAGCTCCCAAGCAGGGTTGAGAACACCTAAGAATTTTCAGCACAACTGAAAAGGCCCCAAATGGGGTCTTTTGGAACTTTAACTTTCTGAAGTTATCTTGACCATTTCAAACCAAGTTCTACTTTCTCTCTGCCTCTCTTTCACGCCCCACACTCAAAATGGAAAGGTGGCACCTATGGAAGTCACCAAATTGCCCCAAATTCTTCCTTTTTTTTTTCCTTTAAAAAAGGCACAACGTTTTAAGCGCTTACTCTCCAACAAGCACTATTCTAAGCACCTGCCGAATCACCCCGCCCTCTTACGCAAAGTCCTAAACGAGCTCACGCTTGCCTCTCTTCCTCCAAAGGGTGAATCAGAATGAGCTTGACGCCTACCTGAACCACGACGCTCAGTCTCAAAAATATCCAGATGTTCTATATATTCTATAGGTTTTCTGACTTCTACCCTGGCAGACTCTTTTACAGAATCTACTTCAGCTCTTTCCCCAGTCCACGATTCTTGGGAAAACATATCATGGTCTGGCTGTTTTATGAATTCATCATAGTCCTTCTTCAGTCGACTCCTGCAATGGAAAGCCAAAAATTATATTTTGTATAGGTTTCAAGCTCGTGATAAAATAATCTCAACACAGAAAACGTGTCTACCAACTCTGTGTGCTGTATTCTCCCAAGCGCTTAGTGTACAGGGCTCTGCACGTAGTAAGCGCTCAGTAAATGCCACTGATGATGATGATCCCCAACCCTTTAATATTATAAATGATCGTGCATTAATTAATCCCAAAGGTCTCCAGACTGTAAGCTTGTCGTGGGCAGGAAGTGCCCAGTACAGTGCTTTGCGCACAGGAAGCACTCGATAAATACCACTGATTGGGTGATTTCCCGCTCTCTGGTCGGTTTAGCAGATGACAACTCTAAGCCCATATAGGTGGTGTACCCACAGCTCTTTGGCGAATACGCATTTCCTCCCTGCCATTTTGGCACTTCTAGAATTAAGTCAAGTGGTTCTGGGACGCACTGCTCTACCCAGCCACCTATTGGGTCTTTCGTCCTCCTTCCTCCCTTCCTTCATACTCTTTCGAGGTGATCCGTGAGAGGGTTGGGTGGGTTCTGGATCGGTCTCTGGGTGAACCTCAACTTTCTCCAGCCATATTTTTCAAATCACTGTTTAATACAGTCAAAAGAAAACACAGACTATCTTCATTCTTCGTAGTGCCTTTACAACAGAAGCAGGTCGATTGACCAATCAATGGAGTTTGTGGAGTTAGGTTCTAAAACCAAAAAATACAAGCAACTCCATCACCGTTTTCTGTTGGTACTATATTTTGCGACCCACTGGAAAACGCTTTACACTGACAAGCGCAAGGCCATTCTGTCGAGGTGGAGGCCCGCCTGTTTTCCAATTTCACTAAAGGAGGTCCTAGAGGAAATAAATTGCAGCCCAAGAGATTTAGATGACACTTTACAGACACCTGCTTGCCTATGAGGATGCGGAGACACTGGAACGGGATCTCACGGATTATTTGAGGATTGTTTTTTTTCCATAGAGAATTGTCTGATCTTTATGAAAACGTGAGAACATCTCTCTAGGAGGTTTGGTGGGATAGGACAGGTGAAAACCAATGGCCCCTTCGGGGCCTAAATTTGAAAACAAAAGTAATCAGTTTTAAAAGAATGACAAACTTGACGTTACCTGTTTCTTTGAAAAGCCTTCACTAGCTTTGGTTCCCACGGCAGCAATTCATTTAGAAGGCGCATCAACGTACTGTGTAATTCCTTTACAGCTTGCCTCCGATGATTCCATTTTCCCTGCAGATGAACATGAGATTTTTTTTTTTTAGGACACCGTACCTGCAGCAAATGAATACATTAATCCACTAAAACGCAATCCTGCTCTTCTGTTGGGGGATTGAAGGAAAAGCGAGCAACCTTTTGAAAATCTGGTAAAATGATTTTTTTATGATATTTGTTAAGGGCTCATTACGTGCCAACCAGTGGACTAAGCGCTGGGGTGGATACAAGATGAGCGGGCTGGACAAGGTCCCTGTCTCACACAGGGCTCACATTCTTAACTGCCATTTTCAGATGAGGTGACGGAGGCCCAGAGAAGTTAAGTGACTAGCCCAAGGTCACACAGCAGACAGATGGTGGAGCCAGAATTAGAACCCAGCTCCTCTGACTCTAAGGCCCCTGCCCTCGCCACTAGGCCTCACTGCTTTTCAACTTGGTAAGACCTGCTTCCGGAAACTGCATCACATACCTTGACGTTTTAAATCACAATTAGGTGTAGGCAAGATAGCTTCACTCGGACTTTTATCCTTGTACCTTTCCCCAAAAGTCTGAATACAAAATTGGTTGAAATTTCTAGTCTGTTGGTAAGCCAACAGTTAGGCCTTGGGGCAGATATATTCTCATTTCAATATTTTTCATAGCAAGATTTTTTTTTTTTAGTCAAAACAAAGTAAAAAGTATTTTATCATTTTCAACTCCGAGCTTGATTTTCCCAGATTTTAACAGGTGTATGAATTAAGGGTTACTGGGTCATGAGCAGAGAGAATATTTAAAACTCTGGATAATTGACACGCGTACAAAACAAATTCTCCCCATGCGTATTCTCACAGAAGTGACGCTACATCCTTATAAATACTGGAGAAAAAGGACCAAATTATAGAAATTCACAGTTGACCTGGATAATACGAGGAGACACACACTACGCAAAATTAGTAAAGAACTGTCGGAAAGCCAGAGACTCTAAGTTTCTATGCACGGTCCTATTAAAATAAACACCCGCTAAAGAAGTACGTGCCCACTCAATTCTCAAAGATTGCACGTTACCCACCGTCGCTACTCCTTCCAAAACAAAAACACATAAAACTACGTTACTGTCGATCAAGATGAATATTAAAATGCACAGAAGACAGAAATCTCCTTCACCGTAACGGCTGAATATGTCAAGTTGCACATATACACAGTTAAAGCGGGGATATTTTAGATATGTGGAACATAAGTATCACCAAGCAAAATTACAATCAATTTGCCTGACCGGAGTTGAAAAATCTCAACTATCTGCCAGATAAATTTAGTTTCCTGTATTTAATGCCTTTCTAGCATTTAATATTCTAATTTAAATAAGGAAAAAATTGCTTCTGTGTTTTTAAGTAATCAAAACGAAGAGCCCTGAACCGCTTCCGAGAAGCAGCGTGGCCTAGTGGAAGGAAGTGCAGGCCTCCAAGTCAGAAGGACCTAGGTTCTCATCCCAGCTCTGCCACATGTCTGCTGTGTAACCTAGGGCAAGTCACTTCACTTCTCTGTGCCTCGGTCACCTCATCTGTAAGATGGGGATGAAGCCTGTGAGCCCCACATGGGACAGGGATTGTGTCCAACCCAATCGGCCTGGACCCTCCCCAGCACTTAGTACAATGCCTGGCACACAGTAAGCGCTTAACAAATACCATAATTATTATTATTATTATTCTGGCACTCACCACCCCAAAAGTTGGGGGGTGGGAGCTTTCTGAGAATAATGAGAGAGAAAGGGAGGGAGGGTGGGGGGGTGGAGAAGAGGAGAGAGAGAGAGAGAGAGAGGAGAGGGAGGGAGAGGGGAAGAAAGGGGATGGGGTAAGAGGAGAGAGGGAGATGAAGAGGGAGAGAGCACATGCGTACACATACATGGGCACGGCAGCTACGCTACAGAGATCTTGCTCTTAACCCCAGAAGGTCGCAAAGACTGCAGAGGGTCTGGGAAAGCACTAGAGAGAAGGCATGCGGCCCACTCAGTCGTGTGTCTTTCTACATTCACTACAGAACAAAAGCCCAGTACCACTGAAAAAGAGGTTCAAGATGACTTTTTTCCACCTAGCATGGTACTCCATTCATGGCTCACAAAAAATATGCACGTACAGTATACAGCGGGTCTCAACGGAAGCTATAAGTTAAAAATAACGGAAGTAATGCTAACACCCAATCAACGGTATTTATGGAGAGCTTACTAAACGCCGAGGACTCGTAAGCGCTTGGGAGAGCACGATGCAACAAAATTAGCAGACACGGGTCCCCTAAAATTCATTGC
Organism: Ornithorhynchus anatinus; assembly: GCF_004115215.2. Classification (NCBI taxonomy): domain Eukaryota; kingdom Metazoa; phylum Chordata; class Mammalia; order Monotremata; family Ornithorhynchidae; genus Ornithorhynchus; species Ornithorhynchus anatinus. The sequence continues at coordinate 51,739,934 of NC_041753.1, read as the reverse complement.
AATTTTATCTTCTTAAATCCTTCGAGTTTGCTTATCTGGGGAAATATTTTTGTCCGCCTGACTTTTTTTTGTCTGTGTGCTCTGCTTCTTTTCTGCTATTCCCTACTGTCCTGAATGGTCTCTGCGTAAACCGACCTGAGGTCATTCAGAGACAACCATTTTGGACATATATCAGTAGTAAATACCACTACAATATTGAACACTCACATCGCTCCCCTTGCCTTCAATCATCAGTGGCTACGAAAACTCATCAGAGACTTGATTAGGGCCCAAAGGTCAACGATACCTACTATTAAGTTTAAGAGTTCCACAATAGGCTAAAAATGCAACAACCTCCCTAGAAATTACTCTCTCAAGAAGCGATATTCAACGAGACGGCTGGTGCCTTCCCGATTTGAGTCCAGCATGGGTGGGGAATAAGAGCCTACTCTTATTGGATGCGCTCATCAAGCCTCGAATTAGGGTGCGTGCTAGAAGCTAACAAAAGCAAAAGCTCTAAAGGCTAGGGATATTTTCCGGCTCTCAGATGTAAATGTTACGGAGGACCACGACAAAGAGCAGCCATCGCATTTCTCCTAGTTTTAGGAGAAATAATAAGTTTTCAAGATTCCATTTCCTAAGGAAATGTAAGGATAATGGTTGAAACTGCAAGAGCAATTCCTGAAAGTGGGTCAGATTTTTAGCAACAGAAAGTAGCAAGGGATTTGCTTTTCCCCACGCTTTTCTGCAATGCTGAAACAAGGGGAGACGACAGTTAACTTTACCCTAGGAGTCCCAGATTTCCGTTCGGTGGTCACTAATGGTAGGCTCAAGTATGATTTAAAATTCCCAACCCAAAAGAGCAGACAAACAAAGCAAGGTTTCCTTCCTTCAAACGGAACCGGAGACTACAAACGGGAGGAGAAGAATGACTGCGACAGAGTGCGAAATGTCCTTCTACTTTTAATCTTTCCAGGTCAACAAAAATCTCACCCCAACTAAAGTGGATGGATCGGACTGAGGCTTTCGATGGAACGATGATCCGAAATTGCGTTTCAGGTAAAACAATGAAAAAAAATCTACTTTATAAACTTGACACTCTTAGGTGCACGCCACGGCAATTTTCCGCTATCGGCGGAGGTGAAGGAGCGGTTTCCCAAAAAACCGCCCCGGTGTTGTTTTCTTGGATGGAAGAGTAAAAATTCACCAGGAGTCTGCCTCGAAAGCCGGCAAACTTGTGACTTCCAAACAATTTCGCCCGGGGAAAGTGAATGAACCAAGAATGTCGAGACAGGCAGCATTCATCAGAGCACCAGAGGCATCCAAAACATTCTAAATTTGAAGCTTACCTACTATTCCTTTCTTATTCAATGTCCATAGCAGCTGCAGATTGCCAGCTCCCTCTCCATGTGAAGCCCCAGCCTGCACTACGCTGGAGGCGTTACAATCACCACGGGAGCCCACTGTAGAATGGAGCTTGGTCTACAGTGATAAGGTAAATCCTTTTTTAAGAAAAAAACAATATTATGCAGTTTCATAAGTTGTTTAGTATTCCAATTTTATACCCTATGGGATATAGATTACAAAAATACTAAAAAAAAACTTACAAAACCACACAATATTGTAAAAGTGAGAAAGACGTGTATAGAGGTGAACACTCGGTTCTGCCCAAACGCGTGCTTTCACTGCACGTTTCGGCGAGAACCCGACGGCAGAAGAGAGGGCGGAGGGTTGGGGCCGGGGGGGGGGGGGGGGGGAGGGGGCGTTCTTCCGACAACGTGCGTCTGTTTGGCTACAGTATGATGCGATGTCGGAAGAAACGGCTGTGCGCGTGCACGTGGCATCGGACTCGGGGTGAGTTTTCCCTAACGTGGGGCTCTGCGAGAACGCAGCCTCCACGTTAGAAGAGAACTGGGGGTGTTTGGGAGCGGAATGGCAGGGGAGAAGGGAAACTTACCTCACCACTAAAGGACAGCTCCCTTCTGCTGCAGAATTCTGAGATGGGTACGACAGCACCAGCATAATGCATGCTGGACTGTCACAAGGAGAGGGAGTTGGCAATCTACAGAGGCTAGGGACATTGGACACCTAAAAGAAAGAAAGACGAAAACAAGTAAGTTGGCGGTTCAGGAGGGACTCGATAACTCTTACCACACTGCTCTTGGGGTGCATTCTGACATCTGAAAGGCTTTCCATTCGGGTCAAACCGAGTTGCGGGGGAGAACTGGCCTGATCCGGCCTGAGTCACACATCCGGAGCCGAGCAGATCTGCTCGCTCACAGCTTCAAACGAGCAAAGGAGCTGCTCAGAGCCGGTTAGGAGCCGGGCGGATGGGGATAGAGGAGTCTGTATTCCTCGAACCCTCCCTTCTCACCCCTCGCACGCTCAGGCCCAAATTTCCGGGTAACGATTTCAGAGCCGCTAAGGTCCCGGCTGAAGGTGTCACCTTCAATACCCTGCGTGAACGGAATGGCCTACATTTTAGCCCCCGAGGCTCTTTGTGGAGAAAACAGATATCAATACTCCTGAGGGGTCTGAGTGAAAATTAATAACGGTAGAAATCTTTCGGACGGTCGCGGAGCTGCCTCGAAAGTAACGGAGCCCTTTCTAGAGGGACAACTGCAGAGTCTTCTGCCTAACGTGGAAAGAAGAGAGGAAAACCTGGGAAGTACGGTCCTTTCCTTTGAAGTTTGACTGTTTTAGTGGGGGTGGAGTAACAGAGAAACACAATCCAAGTTTAATTTTTGACGACTTTTGAAAGAAGTATGAAAAGGTTCTGCCACCAGGAAAGCTAGCGATATGTGAACAGCTGTGATACACACCACACCGTGCAAAACATCTACGTCAAAACTACCCGTGTATCTGGGGAGCATAGAGGAGTTCAACCACAACTCCAGCTGCTCCTTCGATTGCTACGAGCGACTCAGAGGCCAGCGAATGAAAAGTGATTCTTGATTCTCCCATGGTGCAGTCACTGAGCCCCTGAAGAACCTTACATTATGGGAAAATTGCACAGTGCTCACGCCTTGACTTGACGCCAGGCGCCTGCACGCGAGTTTTTCTTACGCCACACTTCCTCACACCGTGGACTGCGGACTGTGCTGTATTTGGGCAGGCGCATCTTGTGGAAAGAACATTCCCAAATTCTTCAACAGCCTTCCGTCCAAACCGTGCGATGAAAACGCACGTTCTCGGAGAACTGGTCGTATGACTTCTCACGTTCTCTTCGGTCTTCAGGACATCCCTAACTGGATGCCCCGCCGCTCTTTTCCCCTCAGACGCTCTCTCCCAACTCTCTGATCGGGGTCAACGCCACCCCAGCCCTCCTGTTCTTCGATGTTGGCAATCCTGGGGTCATCCTGACATCTCGTTCACTCGCTCACTAACTCACGTCCACTCCGTTCACCGGGCCTCATTGATTCTTCTGTAGCAGCACTCCCTAAGTCCACTCTTACAGTCAGGGTAGATCTCAGTCGTGGGCCAGGTTTAGCCAGAGGGTCCCACGATGCCCAGTCTGAATGACAATCAACAGGCAGATGTTGCTTCCTCTTCCTACCGCCACCTCCGTGTGTACCGCTGCCAGATCAAGCAGTCGAGGAGCGGGAGACGGAGGGGACGCGGCCCAGTTAATTTTTTGTTTCTTGCGGGGGTGGGAGGGTCGATTATGTCCTCCTCAGCCGATGAAATCGGGGAGATGAAATCAGAACAAAGTATGTTGTGCCTGTTTTCAACGATGTCGCCCTGGAAGAATCACGTCGTGCTCCCAGCCAGGGCCACAATGACCCAGTAAAGGCTCTCCACCCCGCTTTTAATAAATAAATGAGCCGTGTGCTCGGGCAAATCTTTCAAAATCTGGGGGTTTGGGAAGGGCTGTTCTGACCCTGACTAATCTCTGCCAGGGTAGGGCTTGTTCAAAAAGGAATTATTAAAAATTAGCCACGGTTTCTTCAAAGCCCTTCTAAAAATGAATCTCCTTCCTCCAAGAGGCACTGTCCAATTAAATCTCCCCACCTTTCCAGTCATACCTTTCCCCCAGCCCTCTTATAACCTGGAATGAAGTTTCAGGCCCCGCTGCGGTCACGCTCCACCTCGCAGTTTTCCGTAGGTCATACTGGCCTTCTTGCTTCTGTGTTCTACCTCTTCATCTATCCATTTATCGCTGCCGAATTCTGTGGCTGCTTTCGGTTCCACGCTGTCAACTAAAATCTTTGGTCACGTGTAGAGTGAAGGCTGGTGCATGACTTCCGTTTTCTTCAGGCTCACTGCCAGTGCAGAGAGCAGTGACTCATAATCATTTGTATGTCTTTTTTTTTTCCAAAAAAAAAAAAAATGGTACGCATTTAGCGCTCACTCTGGGCCAGGCACCGTACTAAGCCCTGTGGTCGATAGAAGCTGATCAGGTTGGACACGGTCCCGGTCCCGCAGGGGGCTCACGGTTTTAAGCCCCATTTTACGGATGAGGTAACTGAGGCCCAGAGCAGTTAAGTGACTTGCCCATGGTCACACAGCAGACCACCTGCAGAGCCGGGATTAGAACTCAGGTCCTTCCGCCTCCCAGGCCCGTGCTTGTGTCTTGCGTCCGTGCCTCTAGATCCCAAATCCCGAACGGTTTATTCAGAAACTTTTGATGGTGCTCATGCTCTGTTGAGACGAAAGAGGTTCCCCGTCGATCAGAAGCATATTATGACTCCAGCTTGCGGCTGTTTCGTTGAGCCCTCTAACGCGGCATCCTAACATCAGTCAGCTACGACCAGATCTACCGTACAGTCCCATTCCACTCTGACAGTCCTTCCATTCTACCTTGACCACACATCATCGGAGAGTAGCTCGTGGGCCTTGGTGAATTCCTCGGGACACCTGAGCCTGCTTAGCAGTTTGCGGAGCCCTGGTCCGTTAAACGCGTCATATGCTTTTGAAAAGTCAAAAGCTAAGGTTTAAAAGTCTAGGTGCTGCTCTCTGCGCTTTCTTATCTGTTACACTGTGAAGATCCGATCAGCCGTGCCTGAGTTTGTCTGAGGCCATGCCGTGATTCAGGTGGCATACAAGTGTCTGTGCTCTTCAGTAATTTCTTCTGAAGGCCCATGGCTATGGCCTAGGCCCAATCTCCTTCCGGTTTCCTCGAAATCAGGGCTTGGCTTTAATTCCTAGCAGGCCCAGGATACCCCAAGCCACCGTGAGCGGTCATGACCTTAACCACATTTAGGTGACTTATTTTACGAAGGCAATTTCACAGACAGATTACTGCCATGGGTGATCGTGCGGCTCCTGTGAGTTCACTTCCCATCAGTCGATGGGCAGTCTAGGTCACCGGAGTACAGTATCGTTAAGACCGATTCATAAACAGAGCCAAATCAACCGGAAAAAGAGAAAGGTAGCTACGGAACCCGAAGCCCACAAAACAGTTACAGGGAGTTCTCGGGTATAATGGTGGGTTTGTGCCAGAGAACCTCGTGGCATAGGAAAATCACGGCACGGTGACCACCGATTCGACGGGAATTAACGGGGTTAGGGCCCAGAGGGTTCAAAGGCATCACCGTGACTGACTTTTTGAATTAGAAATTCCTATACCGTTAGGTCCTCCACCAGCTGAATGGCCTAAACCTCTGCCACTCTCTGTTACTTCCCGTATTAAACAGCGAAGAGTTGCCAAAACACGCAGTACGGTACGGTGCACTACGAGAAGGCTGAGAAGTGTAACAGCATCTTACCTGGACTGATTCATTCACCGGCACAGAGCACCGTACTAAGTGTTTGGCTGAGTATAAAATAACAGAGTTAAACGTGATCCCTGCCCTCTAGGGGCTTACAGTTTAGCGATGGGAAAGTTACGTGGAGCAGAGGACACGGAAGGAAATGAATTCGACGCTTCTGAGCCTGCAAGAAGATCAGCGCTCATGAAAAGTCTGAATTAAAATTAATTGTCTCTGAACTACCAACACTCGTGCTCTGACCGTTACCGTTAACAGCTCTACATTATGAACATCACCGTCTACGGTGGCAAAACGAGAACCAGAAAAGGCTCATGGAACGTGGAGCAAACGGCACTGGGATCACAGGAGGGAGAGAAAAGGCATCAGAGAGAGGAGGAAGGCCCTCCCCACCCCAGTGCCCCCACAACTCTATATGAAGCCCTAGTACATGCCACCCAAGTCTCCCCTGGTGTAACCACAGGGACTCAAATTAGAAGCTAAAAAAGATAGAGCTACACCCGGAGCCCAGACCGGGCTACGGTTCACGTGGAGAGGATGCCTCCAAAGATTCAAGTGGGCCACATCGGATGCGGGGCCAGAAGAAACTGTATATACTTAAAGCTGCCTACCCACGAGACCCACAAGACTCACGAGCTTTCCGATAGAGACGGACGGCACTTACGACACTTCTAAATGGACACCCCGTGTCCGCTTGACAATTCGTCCCTTTCAACTATACAACGCTCGCCTCCTCTGTGGCAGCAGCTCCCGGGGCGGGGGTGACGAGGACAGAAGCCACGGGGAAATGGAGGAACGATCCTAAAAGCAGCGACGGGGGAAGGGGGGAGTTTCAAGGGGTCGGGGCGGTTACCTGATCGCCAGGCAGAGTCACCAGAGAGGGTCGACACGTCCGTTTTACTTCCGATGAAGTAAAAGTCGGCTACCCTATCGTGGAACCTTTCTGACTCAACATAAATACATTAATGTAGCTAGAATACTCCTCCATAAATTAATTCAATAAATAATTACCAGTCATTTGGGTAACAATAAGGTTCGCATCGTTCCTATGAGAAAACTGGCTCCGACATGCAGCATTTCTAATAATTAATGATAATAATTGTGGTATTTGTTAGGCGCTTATTAAGCGCCAGGCACTGTACTGAGCGCTGGGGTAGATACAAGCCAAAAGGGTTGGACACAGTCCCTGTCCCACATGGGACTCGCAGTCTTGATCCCCATTTTCCAGATGAGGTAACTGAGCCACAGAGAAGTTAGGTCACTTGCCCAAAGTAACACAGTAGACCAGGGAAGGAGCCAGGATTAGAACCCAGGCCCGCGCTCTAGCCACTAGAGGCTTAAGACGCAATTTTCAGGAACCAACTGCGTGGTAAGTCCAAGGACTGTCTGCGTTCCCCGGATGTGCAGGAACAACTACCTTGATTTTGAAATCCTCTTGCTGAGGAAACAAATATTGAATCGATATAAAATGGTTAAAGAGACTCACTATAGCAGGGGTTCCTCCTGCTGATAGGCACCCTGCCCCAAAACGCACCTATGGCCGAAAGCAACCTCTCTTCCGAGTCTAAGACCCCCCGAGAACTGGCTTCCTCGATCCCGAGACCTGGCTCCTCCCCTCCCACCACCAACAACGATATTACAATAGGAACCTCACTACCCGGAGAATGAGAACTTGCCCACCACTGCTGATGTCCCTTAGGAGGACAAGTCTCCGGGAGCCCTCCTTATCACTGGGCAAGCCACTGGGGGTCTTTAGGGACAAGGAGCAGCACAGACGATTCCAGGGAACTCTGAGAGCGCGAGTGGATGAGATAAAAGGGAGGAGAGACGGAGAGACAGATCGAGAGGGAGGAGCGGGGAAAAAGTAGGGCGATGGTAGGCAGAGAGAGAAGTTGTGGAAAAAAAGGGGGGGGCAAGAAGAAGATGGTCAGGAAAGAGAGACATTCAGAGGGAGCAACACCGTAAGTCAACGGCAAGAACTGGAGAGGAGAGGGCCCCAGAAGGGAACGAAGGACCCAGGAACGGGGAAGGAATAAGAGGAATCACCAGGATTTATCGAATGCCCGTGTGCGGAGCGCAATGTATTCAGAGCTCGGGAAAAGAATTTCGAGGAGCTTACAATCTAAAGGGCAAGACAGGCGGCAATCTATTCACAAGTAAGAGAAGCAGGCAAGAGAATAGAGCTACAGCTGGAATAAAAGGGGTATGGAAAGCGCAGATGAGTAAAATGCAAAATAAGCGGTGTAAGTACTTCAGATCACACAGAAGTGCTAGGGATTGCTTGGACAGGACCCGGGGAGGTGGCCGCTAATCAGGAATGCTTCCCGGAAGAGGCGAGTTTTCAGGAGGGTTTTGAAGATGGGAAAGAATACGGTCTAGCCGCTTTGACGGTGAAGGGGTTCCAGGCAGGGGGAGGGCACAAGTGTCCGACTGGATGCGGGAGAGTGAAGACACGGTCAGGTTAGGAGACGTGAAGATTGCGAGCTGGGGCGTAGCAGGAAAAGAGAGCAGATATACAAGAGAGAGAGAGCTGGTGGAGAGCCTTGAAACCACTGGTCAGGGAACTTTCATCTTATGCGGAGGGGAATGAAAAGCCATTAGAGGATCCTTAAAGCGGTGTCGGTTATTCCAAACGATATCTGAGAAAGATGATCCGGGCCAAAGAGCCAAGAGGGGAGAGGGTGGTAGAAGGAAGTCCAGAGAGGAGGCTGATAGTTATCTACTTGAGAGACGGTGAGAGCTCGTAACAGAGGAAGCTAGCAGACCCGGGAAATATTGCAGAGGACCAACCAGCAGGATTTAGAGACGGACTGAATGTGAGAGTTAAAAAGAGAGGGAGGAGTCAAAGGTGACACCAAGGCTGGAATGTCTTGGAATGGTAGGAAGGTGTTGACTGGGATGGGCAAGGTAGGAGGACTGGGTTTAGGAGTGAAAATGAAGCCTTCAGTGTAGCAAGTTGAGTTGGAGTTGGTGGCAGAACTGTCTTGGAAAGAGAAAAATCAAGTAACTGAGGAAAGGGTTCAGAGGAAAGGGAAAAGAGGAGAGGCAGCCTGAGGAATCAGGAGGGCTAGTGAACACATGAACAGCTACTGAGAGACAAATAAGTACAGAGAAAGGTAAGTGAGGAGGAAGAGCCAAAAAGATCAACAAGGAAACTGAGGAACATAAAGGAAAAGGAGGGAGAGTATTAGGGGTAAAGGAAAAGGAGGCAGAATATTAGGGGTAAAAGAAAAAAAAAAGGAAAAAGAAAAGGGGGGCTGAGGGGGAATAATTATAATAATAACATTGGCATTTGTTCAGCGCTTACTATGTGCAGAGCACTGTTCTAAGCGCTGGGGTAGACACAGGGTCATCAGGTTGTCCCCCGTGAGGCTCACAGTCTTCACCTCCATTTTACAGATGAGCTAGCTGAGGCACAGAGAAGTTAAGTGACTTGCCCACAGTCACACAGCTGACAAGTGGCAGAGCCAGGATTCGAACCCATGACCTCTAACTCCCCAGCCCGAGCTCTTTCCACTGAGCCACGCTGCTTAGCGTCTAACCCAGGCAGAGATGGGTTATTTCAGATAGCTGGTGCTAAGTATCAAGAGTACATATACATGCCAGCATCACTACGCATCCCATTAAGAATGTTAACCTTTCTTTAGCCAGATCTCTCAATGGATAAGAATATAGTTGAAAAAACTATGGTAAAAATGAATTATGAATTTTTCAAACTCACGGTGAAAATTTGGAAAAAATGTTAGTAATGTAGATGTTTCTCGCCACAAATCAGTGAGAAACAAACCTCTTAGTCTGTTAGAGAAAACTCCAAAACTTTACCGGAACAAACCAGAAAACAAAAGTATGCCATTAACACGAGGATAGCATTTAAAATGAAAACTTAAATACAGAATATTTAAAAAAAAATGTTTCCAGCTATTTTCTAAGATTAGCTTTCACCCAATCACTTATGACCAAGATTACATAGCTTCATATTATTACAAAGAGTGCAAAAGGCAGCGAGCACATTTTACTGGGAATACGATTCACATAAACGTCCGATAACACTTACCGTTTTTTTTCTATGGTTTTCCAGATCTCTGAGTTCACTCTCGATTTTCGTGATTAATTCCCTGAGTTCATCAAGATTAGTGCAAATAAGCTAAAAAAAACAAAAACAAACAAACCACAATTTCAAAACATATAATACTTAAAACCAAAACCGAGTTAAATGCACACTACATTTTATGTGTTTTCTTTATAGGAACATATGCCCAAGAGAAAACAAACCACCCAGCAGAGTTTACAAAAAGGTTCTTATTTGGCAAAGTTCAGGAACTTCGGGCATTTAACTGGAGCTGATACTATGCTACGGTGCAGCTGAAATTCTAATACGGCATCCCATCTGTCAGGAGTGCGCTCGGTAATCCAGGAATTTTCTAAACGAGCCGACTCCACAGAATGACAGAAAGCTGGAAACGTGCTTTAGTTTTTCCTGGATCACTGAATCAGCTTCAAAGGACGTCACATCAAACAGCAGTTGACCTCATGAACCAAAAGTGTAGGGAAACATCAATGCCCCGGGACTCTATTTGGCCTTTGTTTGGGTTTGCTAAGAGAACCATGTGCAAATATCTACTACTTATTCTCAAGAATGGCATGGAATGCAGGTATAAAGTGCTTGGCAGACATTCGGATCATTAAATCACTCAAGTACTCCTTACACAAACTATACTCTGAACAAAGAGAATCTACGCAAAATGGGATTTTCTTATGATTTCCTTTTAGAGTAAATTCATTAGATTTTCATATATAGATGTGCATAATGTAATGTCTGCAAGAAACGGAAAAGAGTCATTTCAATTAGTCTCTGGTACCTTCCATTACAAAAGCTACAATCTCCTAAATAAGAGCTAAGTTTTTAAGTCTACTGAAGTGTCAAAAATGATAGGGAAAGGCAGCGTTGCCTCGTAAAAAGGGAGGGGATCGGGAGTCAGAAAACCCCGGTTTTAAACTTAGCTCTGCTCCCAGCCTCCTGGGTGACCGTGGGCAAATCACAACTTCCCTGTGCCTCAGTTCCTCATCTGTAAAATGGGGATAAAATATCGATTCCTCCTCGTAGACTGTGAGCCCGTCTGGGACAGGGACTGCGTCCTATCTGCCTCAATGTTTAGCACGCTGTCCGGCATGAATAAATATTTAATTCCATTATCACCATCAGGAATTACACAACATGTGACGTTCACGCCGCCTGAGTTTTTTAATGTAATTCAAATAAGGTTTTTTTTTTATCATATTCTGAAAAACTTATGCCCACTTTCAAAATATTATGCTATGATTAGTGAGAGATGGAAGATTTAAAATGACACAGGACAATAAAATGTAGTGGCAAAGTTTTGGAGAGATGAAGCTATTGTACAGTCTCGTTGCAATACCCGACATTGACGATGAAGTAGAATTTAAAATCCAGACCAGTGCACGGGTCTTTGATTCGATTATCCATAACCTCTCCCCACAATGCAATTTCCACTATAAAATGAAGTTAGAGTCGCTTCCTTATTTATGAAAACCAATGATTATCTGCCAAAAGGGAATTTTTTGGTAAAAACGTTAGAATGTGAGATGTAGGAACTATGCTTTTTGGGTTTTTTTTAGAACTGGAAAAAGGAAAATCTGTTCAGGGCATGTTTTGGAGCATCCTTCACCTACCCATAGGGTGAGTACACCATCCTCTATAATACCATCATATTTCATTAGCTACCTCCACCTGCCTAATTCCTCCTGTCCGATTTTGGAGGAAATAAGATTATCTTTTGTAACACACAATTGTAAGCAGTAGTAATGATACGCACTGGGACAGTAAGAGAAGGTTCAGAATGAGATAATGGCAGAGAATGACTAGCAGTCAGTTAGGGAGAGGGAGCTCAGGGGATGAGAAGGGAGGGGAGTTAATTCAGTAGTCCCTCTGCATGCAGTACTTGGGAGACAGCAATTGAAATAAGAAACTGGGTCTCTCAAGTGCCCTCTTATCAATCAACCACAATTTACTGAGCTCTTACTTTGCGTAAAGCACTGTACTGACAGCTTGGGAGAGTACATTACAACAGAGTTGGCTGACATGTTCCTTGCCCACAACGAGCTTACAGTCTAGAGGAGGAAACAGACATGAAAATAAACTACAGATATGTAGGTTATAATAATAATAATGATAATAATTGTGTTATTTGTTAAGTGCTTACTATGTGCCAGGCATTGTACTAAGCACTGGGGGGGCTGGGGCGGGAATACAAGCAAATCGGGCTAGACACGGTCCCCGTCCCACATCGGGCTCACGGTCTTGATCTCCATTTTACAGATGAGGTAACCGAGGCACAGAGAAGTGAAGTGACCTGCGTACGCTCACACAGCAGACAAGTGGAAGAACTGGGACTAGAACCCATGACCTTCCAACTCCCAGGCCTTTGCTCTATTCACTAGGTCAAAGTGCTGTGGAGCTGGGGGGGGGGGGGGGAGAGGGGTGGTGAATAAAGGGTATGAATCCAAATGCAGGGATGATACAGAAGGGAGAGGGAACAGGGGAAATGAGGGCTTAGTTGGGGGGGGGGGGGGGGGGGAGGTGCTTTTAATAAAGCTTTGCCAGTAGGGAGAACAGTGGTCAGATATGAAGGGGAAGGAGTTCCAGGCCAGAGGCAGGACACGGGCGAGGGGCTGGTGGCAAGATAGAAGAGGGCGAAGCACAGTGAGCAGGTGGGCATCAGAGGCACAAAGTGAGTGTGTTGGGTTGTAGGAGGAAAGCAGCCAGGCGAGGTCGGAGGGGGCAAGGTGACCGAGTGCTTTAAAGCTAACAGTAAAGAGCTTCTGTTTGAGGTGGAGGTGGATGGGCGATCCCCGGAGGTTCTTGAGGAGCGGAGAAACGTGGACTGAATATCTTTTTTGAAAAGTGATCTGGGCAGCAGAATTAAATATGCTGTTATCTTTCTCTTCCCCCATTTTGTCTTTTTTTCTCTGGCTCCCCTTACTGCGAGATTTAATTGGCAGACTCCGTGAAACAGCCTCACGCCTGCTTAAAAGTGGGGTGACTGACTCCAAATGGGGTCGATTTTAAAAGGACAATGTGTGTAGTCACCCAATTTTCATACTGCATAACCCAATTTACGGTGGTGGGGTAAAAATATAACAGTCTCCAAAACACCACAAGATGATTTTGTTCCTTACTACAGTAGCGTATTATGCGTGTCAATAAAATAACCCATAAGAATCACTACTCGGGTTATACTATGTTTTCATAACACCGATAGGTAACCCATCCAAGCAAGGAACACGTAATTTTGAAATGACGTTTTCAGTTTAGTTTCTGATGACTTTGGATTGGCAAACACCCTTAATGGAGAACTAAATTGCATGAGATCATAACTATTATTTTACTGTCTCCCTCCCTCCCTCTAGTCTGTAAACTCCTTGTGGGCAGCGATCCTGTCTACCAAAAAATATTAATAACACTAGTGGCCTTTGTAAAGTACGGACCATGTCCTGAACACGTTCCCTATTCCACAGGGAGTTCAGAGTATAAGTTGGAGGGAACTGGTATTAAATCCCCAAATTACAGATGCAGAAACTGAGGCCTAGAGAAGTTACGTGACTTGCCCAGGGTCCCAGTGGCTGAGCCGGGATTAGAACCCAGTCCAGCCAGTGCTCTTTCCACTAGGCCATGCTGCTACACTCTCCCAAGAGCTTAGTACAGTTTTCTGCACACGGAAAGTGTTCAATAAAAAGCACCGCCTGGTTGAAGGTAAGAGGGCCAGATTTACCAATGTCTGAATATTCTATTAACAATACCCTTAAGGTTAGATTTCCCATAGATGAATGACAAATTAAACACATGAATTCAAATGTAAAAATTATCTTGTAATGGAGCTAAAAGCGGAGCAGTGATTCAACTTACATCCTGCTAAGTGCCCAAAATGGATGACTCAAAAGGCAAAATCGCATCTCCTCTCTTTATGAAAATCACAGGGTCCGCATTAGAGGCCAAGAACTTCTAAATTTTAACCTCGGATATGATCGAGTTGTAGTGAACTTAATGTGACAAAGCCTCCTCAAATTTCAGTTGCCCCACCTGTTAAACAGGGAAATAAAATTCACTTCCCAGATGTATATGGATTCATGAATGAATGTCTGCTCTTCATACGGAGTTGTAGAAATAGTAAATATTAAGATACCACTTCAGCTGATTGATCTCCTTCCAAGTCGGGAGAAACCACACCTCAAAGAAGAGCAGGCATGCACTTCATGACAGTTTGGGGTAACTGGTAACAGAGTAGGCATGTGATCTTTACTACTGTTCAAGTGAATTTACAAATCATTTATTTTGCCGTGGGATTTTAAACATTTAGACATGGTGCTACCCATTATCTCTTATGGTTCCTCTATCCTAAAGGAAGAATTCTTGCAATTTATTTTAAATCAACTGAGATACACCATGGCCCAGTGGAAAGATCACTGGGGGCGCTGGGGAGATCATCAGGTTGGACTCGGTGCCTGTCCCACATTGAGCTCGTGGTCTAAGCAGGCTACTGAATCCCCATTTTACAGATGAGGAAACCGGGGCACTGAGAAGTTAAGCAACTTTCCCATGGTGATACAGAGAGCGAGGGAAGCAATGAGGCCTAGTGGAAAAGAGCACAAGCCTGGGAGTCAGAGGACCTGGGTTCTAATCACGGCTCCGCCACTGGTCTGCTATGTGTGTGGGCCAATCAACTAACTTCTCTGTGCCTCAGTTACCTCACCTGTAAAATGGGGATTAAGACCGGGAGTCCCCATGTGGGACAGGGACTGTGTCCAAACCGATCAGCTTGCACCTACCCCACCGCTTAGTACAGCGTCTGGCACTTGGTGAGCGCTTAGCAAATCCCATTAAAAAATCAACTCCAAGAAAATATATCGAATAATGGGTAATAAAAGCATTTGGATGAGAAAACAATTGTGTACTTTAAATCCTGTTACAAATGTTTTCCAGTCATTATAGAAATGCAGAGTCAAATAGCTTTAGCCTTTTTTACTGAAACGCAAAAATATATTCGATTGCTTTCCACTGTTCTACAATCAATAGCATTTATTGACCATGACCCTCCAGAGAGTTGCAAGTTGTTAAACTGTAATTGGATCTAGAACCACGTTTCCACAATGATCAAATTAGGATGGGTCAATATATACTCACTGACTTGAAAGGTTGCCTCGAATCTGTAAAGGAACGAGGCATCCATCGTGTAAGCAGCGTAAAACGGCTAATTAATTCAGCTGCCAGCAGATATTAGAACTTGGAAGCTGGTCCGGGAGTGCAAGAAATGGGGACAGAGGGCTCTGAAGGTTAAATTCACACAAGCTCAGTCTGAGTTGGTCCGATGACTGAATAACGGCCACACGGAACGAAGTTCTGTCCACAGCCTCCACCGAGGACTCTCGCCACAACAAACTGGGGAACTCCATTTACCAATTAGACGGTCTTGGGTGCTTACTCTGTGCGCGGCACTTTAGTAAGCGCTTCGGGAAAGGTGATCATTTTACTATAGACCTGGAGGTATACCCATTTTTTATGTTATGCACCGTATCATTCATTGACCCCTTAGTGTGTGCAGAGGACTGTACTAAGCGCTTGGGAGAGTACGATAATAATAATAATGACGATGACAATGGTATTTGTTACGCGCTTACTATGTGCCAGGCAATATAAAAGAGTTGGTAGACACATTCTCTGCCCACAGTGAGCGTCCAGTCTCCAGGGGGAGACCATATTTCCCGGATCCCTTTATTTCAATCAAGAGCCTTCTAAGTTTTTAAATCTTTTATGTAGGAAATACAAAACACGAATCAACTAATCTGGGAGGCGAAATGAAAACAAGGATTGGGAATTCACAAAGTTTTTCTACGAATCGACTTTACATCTGAAATGAGAATGAAGGTGTATAAAATATCCTTCGATATTCACAGTAAGATGAATAAAAGCACCTAATTTATAAATTGTTTTTAGGTGCCAGAGATAAAGATTTTGACTTTAGCGAGGTTTACGCTACAGAAGTAGTGTTGTTATACATATGTCTATATAATATATATATAATATAGGAACATGTAGTATATGGTATATATCTATCTATATATATAAAAAATATAGGATATATGTAGTATATACAGTATATATAAATATATAAAAAATATAGTATATATGAAGAGCCCCAACACAATGCTTTTAGAAATTACTCCATAAGAAAAATAAGAAAAAATCCTGAAGATTAAACATGTAACTTACAAATATTGATTACCAGAAGCAAACAATCTATTTCAAGGAGCACAATAATAATAAGAGTAGTAGTAGTTAATAGTAGTATTTCTTACGTGCTTGCCATGTGCCAAGCACTGTACTAAGCGTTGGGGTAGATACAGGATAATCAGGTTGGAACCATTCTGACCCCAGGTGGGGTTCAAGGTTTAAGTAGGAGGGAGAACAGGTATTGCATCCCCATTTTACAGATGAGGAAACTGAGAAGTTAAACGGCTTGCCCGAGGTCACATGGCAGCCACTGGTGGAGCCAGGATTAGAATCCAGGTCCTCTGACTCCCTGGCCTGTACTCTATCCACTGGACCAAGAGTAGCTCTCCGCGATTAGCCGATTATCATGATTATTTCGAAAGAGGGCAAATAAGGTCCGTACTGCATTTCTCCACCTCAGAATTATGACCATTGCTATTAATAATGAGTCAACTCACCGCTTCCATATCACCGGTGTCAATTTGGACCCTCTTGGTCCAAACTTAAAACCAGTTTTTTTTTGGAGTATTTAATCTGCAAGGTATCGGAACGTGAGAGGCGGCCAGAGGGATGGTCCCGGTTTTTAAAAGGCATCATTTAAGCCACTAAACCGAAAGATACGATCAAGGAAGAAGGTGCAGGCAAAATACAGTCTGTGGGCGTCGATGGCCTTTATTTACGGCACCGGTGATACGGTGATGCTTTCATCAACATCGCATGTTTTCCCCCTTTACTTTTGATTTTATTAATGTTTGTTGACCCCTCTGGATTTCCTGCAGAGACGGTGGGTACTGTGTCAACGGACAAGCGGTGGTTTGGGGGAGTCCCACTGTAAGAAGTAAATGATTAACACGGCAGGTGGCGGGGTGGGGAGAAGGCAGAAGCAAGAAACTTGTGCTATTTTCCTTTCCAGCTTATCATGAGATTTGCACTGAGACGCTCAAATACTAGACACTGACTTCTAACATTAGTAGATGCACTACCAGAAATGGATTTTCCATACAGGAACAGATCACTACGACAAAGCAAGGAGACCTCTGTACTGAATTCATTGAGGGAGCGGGAATAGGACATTTCCAAAATTAAAAAAAAAAAAATAATGCTTTAAGAGGGATCCTCTCTAAAGTAGCACGCGATCCTTTTTCATTCTCGATGTCAGAATTCCCGGAATCAAAATGGTAGGCTAAAATGCACGGGAGTAAACCCCAGTTTTGAAATAATGGAAAGGCTAAGAGACTGCTATAATTAGCTTTCACTTTGTATTCTCAGTCCAAGGTTCACTTACAGATAAGAGTCAACTCTTTTGGTCAGAAACCTGTGGAAAATCGGTGTCCTTAGAAGCCCAGGAAAACTGTGCCACCGTACTAGGCGTGACAACTTTAGACTGTGAATGCTCTGCACAGCCGATTTTTCTATTTCCCTTAGATTTTTTTCATTTATAACATTTGCAACACATTTATAACACACAATAAGAGATCCCCCGCTAACCAACGGATGAGATGGCAATTGGTAAATAACCAAAGACTTGAAGTATTATGAGCTGACAGCTGTGCACGGGTTTTTACCTGAATGGGAAAAATGGGTCCACGTAACTGACGACCCGTTATTTCGGTACAAGTCAGGGTGCCTCATTTCCTGGATCTTAGCCAACTTCTTCCTGAAACGCACCGCCCCCCGCCCCCAAAGATTAGATTGCAAAATTCTGAGACAATGGAGGATGCTTACCTGAAACTCCGGTACAGTAGGTGACTTCCTGACAGCTTTCCTTTTCTTTATGATTGCATTTTTAGATATGGATTTTTTCCCTTGCAAGATTAAAAGAGGATAAACTTCACAATACTGTTTATGACACTTCATTAATAAAAACCAAACTGCATTCAGCCTTGAAAGTTAAATTATTCATTCAATAGTATTTACTGAGCGCTCACTATGTGCAGAGCACTATGACATACGGTTGCTGGTGAGTCACGTAAACGTGATGAATCAGAGCAGACTCGGTCAAAGCAAACACTGAACACAATGACCTGTGCAGAGCCGGCATATTTGATCATGTTAACCTCCTTATAATGATAATCATTATCATCATTATTATGGTATTTGTTAAGCGCTTACTAGGTGCCGAGCGCTGTTCTAAGCACTGGGGTAGACACAGGGTAATCAGGTTGTCCCATGTGGAGCTCCCACTTTTAATCCCGATTTCACAGATGAGGTAACTGAGGCACAGGGAGGTTAAGTGACTTGCCCAAGGTCACGCAGCAGACAAGTGGCGGAGCCGGGATCGACCCCCGTGTCCTCTAACTCCCAAGCCCGGGCTCTTGCCACTAAGCCACGCTGCTTCTCTGTATCAAAAGCAACCCTGCTCCCAAGTAACTGGCGTACAATTATCCAATTTTTCTATAGCAGCATTTGGAAAAAAGCCTCATACTTTCCCTGCTAATGATGGAAACATAAAACTGAGGACCACGAAGGAATATTAACGCTTACCTGCAGTACTGGTTTCTTTCAGGAATATTTCCCATGTTCTCAAAGCTTGATACCTAGCTAGGAATCCCGGCTACCTACCCTAGAATCCGAGGTTAGTCTAGTCACGTTGCTCTACCTCAGCTAGGGTTCTGACTTTGGGACCAGCCGATGCCTGGTGCTCTAAAAAAAGGTAAACACCTTCCTTCTTTCCAAACACAGCCAGTTACTTTGCAATGCGCGTGCATGAGAAAAAAAGTCCGCATCAACACCGAGGAAAATCGATGTGAGTCTTAAAACATACCACACATCGTAGCTTCTTAAGTCTATCTGCCGCCAAACTTCAAAAGCAAAAACCCTGTTCTCACTGATGAAGAACGGCACTGTCATTTTTATACCCAACTGGGATGTCTTCTGATTTCAGATTTACAGTACAGGTTACTGAAAACCAGTAAGAAGCCTTTCTTTCACTCCAGCTATTTTTATATTCACAAAATCAGCTTCTCGTATTCTCCCCCCCTCGTGAGAAAAACACAAGTCTCCATAACGCCTCCGCTGAGGAGCACCGAGCCTAAAAATCTGGAGCTCTTAATTTTTTCTCCTTCGGATGCGGTCCTTTGGAGAAAAGGCAGCCAAACCAAATATATCATTTCACCTGCAGAAAGGCCGCCAGTTTATTAACGTCAGGCTCGCACCATCCATATTGTGCTTTAAGTTACGCCTAAGCATGCTGCATTATTAGCCCACCTGGCCTAATCAGATGTTTCCTTAAAATGACATTCCAAAGTGCACTGGTTTTCTTTCCGCTGAACTTGGTTTGCTGCTGTGCAGGCTAAGACTTTCACCTAAACAGAAGGAGCAGGAGGAGCTGTGTGGCCTGGCGGAGAGAGCACAGGCCTGGGAGTCAAGAGGGCCTGGGCTCCTTATTCCCGGCTCTGCCACGGACCTACTGTGTGCCCTGGGCAAGTCACTGGGCCTCAGATTCCCTGTCTCTGTATAAAGGGGAGAAGATGCCTGCCCCTCCTCCCTTGTAGATTTTGGGAAAGGAACTGATTCCCAACTGACTGTCTTATATCGACAACCACGCTTAGGACACGGTAAGACTTTGATAAATGCCATTACTACGGGCAAAAAGTTGAAGTTAAAAAAAAAACAAACCACCAGTTCTCGGCGAAAACAGGGAACGTGTCTACCAACTGTCACACTGTAGTCTCCCAAGCACTTAGTACAGTGCTCTGCACGTAGTGAGTGCTCGGTAAATACAAGTGATTACTTGAAATAATACTTCAAAGCGACCCAACTGCTGTTTCTGGACTAAAATATCCACTGGCCAAAAGGGCTTACGTTTCAGAGCCTTAATGGGAGGGCAGGCTTCCTCACTGCCTATACCCACCTAGGTTCGGTGGGAGGCTTCAGCTGGGCACATCTCTGCCTCCGTTAACTAAATCGGCCGCAAACTGACCGCCAGTGGTAATGAGGAATGGGGGGGGAAGGGGGAGCGCTGAGATAAAATGGAAAACTGGGGTAAACATCACTCAAACCTCATTCAACCTCCTTTTATTTCATAATGCCAACTCCGTCTACTTTGGCAGCGCTCACGAAGAAACAGGCTTGAGTTGCGCCTCCGGTTTTCGCCCCTGCCCAACTGAGAGCTAAAAAGCAGTTCAGTGACCAGAGGGAAAGTGGAAGCAATGGAAATCCTGAATCACCAAAAAGGGATGCCGGGCCCTAAATGATCGGGGGTGCGCATTCTTTGTAAAACGCATCATCCCATCCCATTTCGGTCAGAGATGCTTTCACAGTGCTCTGCTTGTCACTAATAGATATCTTTTTTTTTTTTTTTTGGTCAAATTCTAAACTACGCTCGAACCCCTCTAGGACATAGCTAAGCAAATGGCAAGGATACATCTGCTTTTCGATTTACGGATCTCACAGAGTATATGACTGCCGTCGACATGAACGGGACCAGAAACTGTGCACGCTCGGTCCAGGGGGTTCCGCAAGACCCGCCCAAAAGAGAACTTTTTGAAATACCCTACATTAAGACTCCCACTGAAAAAGGGAAGCTTACCGGATTTGTGCTTCTTGTGTTTTGCTTTCTTTTTGATGATAAATAACTTATTGTGGATCTCAGGCTTGTAAGACTTGAATACTAGAGAATGAAAACCTTCGCGTTTTCTCTTCATGGTTTCGCTCAGGACGTCTTTCAATTTCCTTTTCTTCTTCTTCTTCTTCGCCCGCAATTTTGTAAGTTGGAGCTTTTGACTGTTCCGTAGTGAGTGATCTAAGGCGACGTCCCTCGGAAACTGGTGGCGGTTCGGGTCCGGATTGTCACTGTGGCTTCCGTTCACATGGAGCTGGCAAATTCGAACGGCATTCTCCTTCAACGGACCGAGCCCAGATTTTCCTCCAGAAGCCTCGCCCTCTTTCGCCCTGTTTTCCAAGGCTTCCGTTTCTGCAGGGTTGAGAGGCTCCCCGAAGCCGATGACTTCGCCTTGACCTACCGGCTTCCCGAACTTTCCTCCGGAGCCCACGGCTTTCGATTCGCAGGCACAGTGAGTTGGGGTTTCCCACTTGGTTTGGGCCGCTCCTTCCCTGGCGATGCCCGGAGCAGCCATGTAGGTCTTGGCCAGGCTGCAAACCGAGTCGAGGCGGATTCCCGGCTCTTTCTTGGGGGTGGAGGCCAACGCTCCTTTACTCGCAGACCTAACTTCTCCATTGCTCTTGCTGACGTACTCCGACTTCAATTTCTCCGGTTTCACCCGAGACACTCTCCGTATCTTGATGAGAGGGATCGGATACTCGGGGGCCTGAAAGGGTTTCTGTTTGTAAATTCGTACGTCGGCCCCACAGAACTGTGGAAAATGGACGTAAGCGTTTTCCAGGTAATCGTAGCCGAGAATCACTTCTCTGCATTCGTGGATGGGCTGTCCCAGCACGGCATCCTGAACATCTTTCTGGGTCTCGTACACAAAGTCGCACAGGCCCTTCAGCAGCCACACTCTTTGGTAAAAGGGGAGTTGGTGAAATGATCTCTCTTCCAGCGGGCTGACTTCTCCGATGACTTTAAAAAACTGAGGACACAGGCCGAGTTTTTCGGCACAGCTGTCGGGGCTCTCCGTCTGCCTGACGACGGCGTACCACTGCTGCACCTTCTGCCTCAGGGCCGCTTCCCACGTCTTGTAAGGCAGGGTGGGTCTTCTGTGTAAGGTGGCCCTGCGGTGAGGAGGGCTCAACAGAGACGTCATTATTTTAGACAAGAAAGCATTACACTGAGGCATCAGGAGGCAGCGCTCCAATTCATAAAAGACGATCTCGGGCAAGTTGAGGATCTGTTGGGCTAAACAAAGGAAGTGGCCAATAGCTGGAATTTCCCACAAGTTCTCCATGAAGGTGGGTGCTGCTTGAGCCAAGAGCCTTCTTTCCCACTCTTCGATTTCCTTCTGACTGGCTTCTTCGGCTTCTTTCCTTTCTTGCTCCCGTAATCTGATCGGAAACACAGATTAAGAGCAATGGATTTTACTGACCGAGTCTCTTCAAATGAACAACCCCTAACGAAGTTCTAGCACTGAGAAATAACGATAATGACCGCGGCCTCCGTTAAGCCTTCACGAGGTGCCAAGCAATAGGGTAGAAAGGAAGCAGTCGGGTCGCACGCGGTCCCCGTCCCACGTGGGGTTTACGGTCCAAGGGGGAGGGAGAACTGGGGGAAAAGGTCTAAAGGGGAGGCCGTGGGGGCCGGTGGACGGGCCGCGGCCCCGGAAGCCTGGCGTGCCGGGTTCGACTCTCGGCTCCGGAACCTGTCTGGCGCGTGGCCTTGGGCAGGTCTCCTAACCTCCTCGGGTCTCATTTTCACCATCTGTAAAACGGGGATGATAATACCTCGCCGGGCTGTTGTGAGGGATGTATTCAAGAAAGCACGAGAGGCAGTCTGGCCTAGTGGGAAAGAGCACGGGCCTGGGAGTCCCTAGGACTTCCACTAGGCCACCCCGCTTCTCTGTTCCTGTCGGCAACCGGTGCCGTCCTTACCAAACCTCACCTGGGGGGGGGGGGGGGGTTGGTCGATATTCTCTACATTGGAAGAGAGAGAGACGGTCGTCGACAGCGTCCAACTGCATCAAGCCATGAGGTCATTACCCACTTCCCTTTCTGTGTTTCCTTCCACTAGACGGACCCAAAAAGGGGAAGCTTCTGGGAAAACGGAGGGTGCCCTCTGCTTCCGGCTACCCGGGCGCACAGAGCGTAGGCTGAACTTCTTCTACCCCGCTCCTTTCCCTACCGCCGAGGGCCCCTTCCCAACGCCGAGCGACCGGGGCCCCGCGTGCCAAGAATCGGCCGCCAGAAAATACTTGTCGCCTACGGACCGACCGGGTGTGGGACGGATAGCACAGCGCCAGACGAGGCCGTACGGTGTGATGCAGGGTGGTTCACAGAGACGGGATCGGGAGGAACCTCATCCCCCGTCCATGCGGTAGCTGACGCGGGGGAGAGGGGGGAGGTTTTGGTGGTCAGACACCTGCTGGCGTCGGGCCCTTAAATCGGCTCAGAGGTAGAATCGCATGAGGCTGCTCTGCCCCTGCATCTACATGGCCTGTTAATAAAAATAATGATGATGATGATGGCACTTGTTAAGCGCTTACTATGTGCGAAGCTCCGTTCTAAGCGCCGGGGGAGATACAAGGTGATCGGGTTGTCCCACGTGGGGCTCGCGGTCTTAATTCCCACTTTACAGGTGAGGTAACTGAGGCACAGAGAAGTGAAGCGGCTTGCCCAAAGTCACACAGCTGACAAGCGGTGGAGCCGGGATTAGAACCCATGACCTCTGACTCCCAAGCCCGGGCTCTTTCCACTGAGCCCAACTTACACTGCTGAACCCCACTTGGGACGGGGACCGAGTCCGACCTGATTAACTTGTGTCTACCCCAGTGCTTAGAAGTGTCTGACACAAGACAGGGAACACTATCTGTTGTGTGACCTTGGGCGAGTCACTTAACTTCTCTGGGCCTCAGTTTCCTTACCTGTAAAATGGGGATTCAATTATTTGTTCTCCATGTACCCTTCTAAGCCCTTAGTACAGTGACCTGCACAAACTAAGCGCTCAATGAATATCGTTGATTTGAGCCCCTCGCGGACTGTTAGCGATCTGACCATCTTGCCCCTACACCTGCGCTTAGTGTGGTGCTTGGCGCATAGTGAGTGCTTAAATACCGCAATTACAAGTCTAGATGAGTATTTTAGATCTAGAAATGCACCCACAAACAATATCCCTGCCAGTAACAAACCAACGATAAACCCACAGATCAAAATAAGAAAAACACATCTAATATTTAAAACAAACCCTTAGGAGATTTCCATTTGTGACAAAAACTGAAACAGCTCTGCTGTCTTCAGTTTACTAGATGTGTAATTTGGGTAGAAATAAAAGGATTTTGAACACCAACGCATAGCAAGTGCTTAAGAAATACAACGCTACTACTAGTAATTCAGCATGTTAGTACTTCTGACATTCAGGATCCGGGAATAAGAGCAAAATTCCTCATAATTCATTGGTGAAAAATACCTTAACGCAGAAATACAAACTAGCTTATATGGTCTAAAGCCAGAAAATAAGCAGGGAGCAGAATTCAAAGGGATATAATAAACTCTGCCTGTTGTACTGCTTTATTCTTCAGGTGGTTCATGGGACTCTGTACCTTCAGTTGAAGTCTGAATATATTTAGACTCGGCATACACAAGTGTTTCCTTGCCCTGGCTTAATGGAATCCAAGGAGACAGTGTGCGTGTCTAGAATGCAGCAGCATTTCCAATTTTATCCCACAGACGTTGCTGAAACAAACTTTATTTAAAATCAAAATGAAGTCAATCATAATCATTAATTGCACAAAATGCGAATATCCCCTGGAAATACTCAGCATGCCTTCTATAGAAATTGGGAAATACTTTGTTTTTGTACCGAGCTGCCAAAATCATCAGTTAGTGTAAAAGAACTATCGTTCCTCCCGTGTTTACGAAGGATTTCAAGGTTGAAAGAGTGATTAAACCTTTCAAACTCAATTTATGACTGTAAAAATAGCAATAAGATACGGGCTATTTACTGTTTGAGTCATGCAAGCAGCTCCCGCTAATGTTAACAAAAATTCTTCAGATTGTACCAATACCAATTTCCATGGTAGAATTATAATTTAGAAACTTTGAGAACATCCTGAACTTTCTTTTCCGTATCAGGTCGCTCCTCTCCGGTTATGAAACTGCGGAACCCGAATGTTTTGGACCTTTTTATACTTTCCTTTCAAAGTAATTTTGGTTACGGTTATTTTCAAGTTCATCTTCCAAGAAAAAGAATACATTTTGGTGTGAAACTCTTTCCAAGACTTTGACTCAAAAGCGAACTTTCTAGCAGGACTGGCGTTACACTGTAGAAGTTACACACCTGTTTCCTAAAGGAGGTCTAAAAATTTAATATATAACTACAGCAGCATGGCTTAGCACGAGTCTGGGGGTCAGAAGGACCTGGGTTCTAATCCAGACTCCACAACTTGCCTGCCGTGTGGCCTTGAGCACGTCACTTCACTTCTCTCTACCCTGGTTCCCTCATCTGTAAAATGAGAGTAAAGACCACGAGCCCCATGTGGGACACGGTCCGTGTCCAGCTTGGTTAGCTTGTATCTGCCCCAGCGCTTAGCACAGTGCCTTACAAACAGTAAGCGCTTAACAAATGGCATTTAAAAAAGGAATTACGTATTTTTTTCTATGTTTCCTTTTACCTTTTCTCTTCTTTGGCTCTCAGTTGTTCTTCATGTCTCAGAATCTGAACGATTATAGACTCAAACGCTCCACTCGCCAGACCCGCCAAACCACGAGATGTCGAACGGCGTCGTGTTGAAGTAAACACTGTGCCTTTTTCATCCTCCAAACCATAACAGCCTTTGGATGTTACTGCTATGGACGTCTTTTCTCTCAAGTGCCTTTGGAAAAAAAACATCTTGTCAGTTCACCCACAAGGCATTGGAGTGAATGGCAATACCCCACGTTGACGCAATTTCAACTCTTATCCATGGACCGGATTCTCATCTACCCCATGGGAAATTTTCTATTTTCCACCAAATCTTGTCACGGCGTATGAGGATTGAAGCCCATACTTCTAATTAACCAAAAAAAAAAAAAAAAAAAAAATTTACGCACTCATTGTTAAAGACACATTAACGTCAGGCATTCTGTAAACAAATATTGATAAAAAGTGTGTGTCCTACACCATTAGCATACAACTATAAAAAAACTCTCATAAAACTCAAATCCCTCACTCCCCAATCCCTCCGGCGGGACTCTGCTACTCACGCCTCCACCCCCGGCTCCACGGCACCCTCCCCCTCGCCGTAACTTCGACCGATGTCTGTATTCCCAAAAGACGCTTAGACCGTGAGCCCGTTATTGGGCAGGGATTGTCTCTCTCTGTTGCCAAACTGTACATTCCAAGCGCTTAGTACATTGCTCAGGGCGCAGTGGCCGCTCTATAAATACTACTGAATTTATGAATAGACCGGCAGCTCCCCGGGAGCAGGTACTGCGTCTACCGACTCTGCTATATCGTACTTTCCCAAGCGCTTAGTAGAGTGTTCTGTACCAAGTAGGCACTCAAAGGCCACTGATCGATAGAACGTAGATGCAGTTTAGCTCCGTAAGGATGTGAAATTTAGGATTTTAGTACACGCACGGAAACCATCTGTCAATCGATCAATGGTAGTTATTGAGCGCTTACTATGTGCAGAGCACTGTTCTAAGCGCTGGGGTATACAAGGTAATCAGGTTGTCCCACATGAGGCTCACAGTCTTAATCCCCATTTTACAGATGAGGTAATTGAGGCACAGAGAAGACAAGTGACTTGCCCACAGTCACACAGCTGACAAGTGTCAGAGCCGGAATTCGAACCCATGACCTCTGCCTCCCAAGCCCGTCTTCCTTCCACTGAGCCACGCTGCTTCCATAATGAGCTTACAATCCAGAGATGACCTTACGGCCTCAACTACAAAGCCAACCGACGGTATTTAGCGAGAATCCTACGCTGGGAAGAGCACTGTACCAGGCACTTGATTCTATTTATTTGCTATTGTTTTAATGAGATGTTCTTCCCCTTGATTCTATTTATTGCCATTGTTCTTGTCTGTCCGTCTCCCCCGATTAGACTGTGCGCCCGTCAAAGGGCAGGGACTGTCTCTATCTGTTACCGATTTGTACATTCCAAGCGCTTAGTACAGTGCTCTGCACATTGTGTCTTCTACTTCTCTTATACTCTCCCAAGTATAAGAGGAGTAGAAGAGAGGTAGAAGACACAATCTCTGCCCACGTGGAGCTTACAGTCTAACGGAGAAATAACCGCCATCAAATTCTCAATCAGTTCCCTCGGGAACCTTCCGGTGCCCAACCTGAGTTCCAGCCAAGTTTACCATCTTACTGCTTCTCGCTCTGGGATCTCCCTCTCCTGCCCCTAGCCTTTGCCCCGATCGTTCCAAATGCACGGAACGGTCTCCTCCCGCACGCCAAAGCACATACCTCCGGGTTTTAAGATAGAGGCTCGAAGACTCAGAGACTCCAGTGATCTTCCCCTGATTTTGTTTACCTATTCTTCACCCCCCTATGGCCTGAAAGTTCCTTGTGGGCCACCAACTCTATTGCACTGCACTCTCTTCCAAGTGCTTGGTATCCTGCTCTGGTGACCACTTAATAAATACAACTGATTGACTGACTCCTGGCACGATTCAAGAACGTATTTTCTCACTACCATTCTTGCACTGGAGTTATCTGGCCTTATGCTGATGATGTATTTGTCTTATCTCCCCCCTCTCAGGATAAAGTCCTTGAGGGAAAGGGCTGGGTCCAATTATTAATATGTACAGGCACTAATCAAACCTGTGGAGAATCAATAAATACCTGTCACATGACTGATTACCAATATCTTCCTCCGCACACATTAAGCACGAAATAAATAGGATTATTAGAACTGCTGCACTGGCAGTCTATGATAAAAATGGCTTCACACGTTCACTAGACTCTTTATTAAACAATTAAGAATTGAAAATGGTTTTACTCAGGAGGTCAACAAATGCGCTAATCTATTTCATTCGATCGGACTTATTGAGCGCTTACTGTGTGCAGAGCACTGTACTAAGCGCTTGGAATGGACAATTCGGCAACAGATAGAGACGATCCCTGCCCAATGACGGTCTAAAAGGGGGAGACAGACAGCAAAACGAAACACGTGGTCGGGCATCGATGCCATCAAAGTAGATAAATGGAATCATAGATATAGACACATCATCAATAAAATAAATAGAGCAATAAATAACATATACAAATATACACAAGTGTTGTGGGGAGGGGAAGGGGGTAGAGCAGAGGGAGGGAGTAGGGGCGATGAGGAGGGGCAGAGGGAAAGGGAGGGCTCAGTCTGGGAAGGCCTCCTGAAGGAAGTGAGCGCTCGGTAGGACTTTGAAGAGGGGAAGAGAGTCGGTTTGGCGGATGTGAGGAGGGAGGGCACTCCGGGTCAGTGACAGGTTAAAAAAAAAAAAAACTGAGATGAAAAAGTAAGAAATCCTACATGTAATGCTCCAGTGTAAGCTCGTTATGGGCAGGGAACATGTCTGCTAATTCAGTTTTACTGCTCTCTCCCAAGCACTCAGTACGGTGCTCTGCACGTAATAAGCGTTCAGTGAAAACGCTCGGTTGATTGATTTCCTCGGGGACAGTGACAAGGGTTTGATAACACAGGGGCATCTAGCTTCCTACAAAATGAAGCTCTACATGAGGTGGTGTGACTGGAAGTTTTTAACCTACCCCAGAAGTCATATCCACTTCTCCCAACAGTTTCATCGGCTTCACCTGGAAGCCGTACTCAAATTCAGATGGCAAGATAGGCCAGTGAGTTACTGAAACGGAGGCAGCTCAGCAGCAGCCCAGAGGCAAAGCTCACCGCCACGGAACGTCGCTAGACCGGAAGCTCATCGTGGGCTGGGAACGCTTCTGCTAATTCCTTTGCACAGTACTCTCCCAAGCGCTCAGTACAGTGCTCTGCACCACAGTAAGCGCTCAGTAAACACCACCGATTGATTAGTAGGCCAAGCCTATTGCCACATAACATTACTAGGCAGAACACGTGAGGAGAATGAACGACAGCCAGAGATACAGAGAGGTTCCACGACCGGATGGGGCATTTTTCACTATGGCACATTATGTAAGGTCGTTGCGGGCGGGGAACGGGTCTACCAGCTCTGTTATGCCGTCCTCTCCACAAGGTAACCTCGCAATAAATACCACCGATCGACTGAAAGATTCAGGCCCAATCCTTTGGAATGATATACCGAATGGCAGTCTCGAAAGCCCGCGGAGCGACCTGTCTCACAGTTCGTATTCCCGGGTCACCCGATCGGGCGAGTAGGGGGACGAGCCGGGGAAGAGCGAGGCGGGACTTTCCGTGAAGGTGGGGGAGAAGGAACCCGGTTACGACTGTGGGAGCGTGTGAGGTTTCCTCCGAAACCGAAGCACGTGTGGGTGACCCTGGAGCTGAGCCCGGCTTCGTGGAGGGGCCCGGGCTGGACCGCCACAGCCGGGGATCTCCCGTCTGGTCGCGGAGAGAAGCCTCCTCTGCCGCTGCTGCTCTCGGGGCTGTAGGAGGGGAGAGGAGGGAGCCAGAAAGCTGCCATCAGTGCCGTCCTAAATGAGAAATAAATCCCCCGGCACCGGGGCTCCCGGGTCTGTGGATACGACTGGCGGGGCGGGGGGCGGGGGAGACGGCGCCGGGGATTCTTTTCATTTAAAAATAAAAAAATAAATCCTCTGGTGTTGGGGCCGTCCAGTCTGTGGATAGGCCTGGCCGGGAGAGGAGCTGCCGGGGGCGTGGACATTCTTTTTATTTAAAAATAAATGAAAAATCAATCCCCAGGGGCCGGTGAGCCTGGCTTCCACCCGTCTCCCCCGCCCCCCCCTCCTCCGTCTCCCTACGTGGCTCTGCCCCCCCCCAGAAATCAGGGCGGCCGCGGGCACGGAGAAACGGCAGCCCCGGCTGCGAACCCCCGCTGTAGCAAGGGCAGAGGAGCTGGGCCCGGGGAAGGAGACCGAGCTGGATTTTTCAGAAACACGCTCGCCGTCTCTCGGAGGTGGCTTTAATAAAGGTTCAGATCCTGTCGGCGGGGATAAGAACGGGCCACTCACGTCAGCGGGGACCAGTCAGAGGACGCGGCTCATACCCGGGCCACAAACGAACCCCTTCGACCGAAGGCAGGAAGGTCCGACAGGGGCACCCGGGACGGCCACAATCCGGTCAACTGTGAAGCAGAGTGGCCAAGGGGGAAGAGCACGGGCCTGGGCATCAGAGGACCCCGGGTTTTAATCCCGGCTCCGCCACTTGCCCGCTGTGTGCCCTTGGATAAGCCGCTTCACTTCTCTGCACCATCTGTATAATGGGGATTAACATCAACTTCCTCTACTTAAACTGCGTGCCCCAAGTGGGACGGGGACCGCGTCCAAACTATCTCGCATCTACCCCAGTGCTCAGAACGATACTTGGCACATAGAAAGCCCTTAACAAGTACCCTAATTATTATTAGAGATAGTTTAGCGGGTAGGCAGTGTCGTGTACCCCTGCTAGATTGTCAGCTCCTCAAAGGCAGCGACCGTGTGCGCTACTGTGCTCCATACCAGGTGCTCGGGAGAGCATCTTCCTTAGTAGACGTGATTCCCGTACTCGAGGCGCTTACGACAAGAGAGGCAGATACTAAAATTACAGGTAGAGGGAAGCGATGGAGTAGAACGCCACGTATAAATGTGGCACGGTGAGGGGAGTAGAGCGGAAGAAGAGTTTGGATATACTGAGGGGAGTTGAGCGAGTGCCTTAAAGCCGACGGCCGGGAGTTTCTGCTTGACGTGGAGAGGAAGGTGCAAAGCGCTGGAGGCTTTCGAGGAGCGGGGAGACGCGCACAGTTCGTTGCGGGCGGGGAATGTGTCTGTTAGATGATATGGCACTCTCCCAAGCGCTCAGTACAGTGCCCTGCACACAGTAAGTGCTCGGAAAATACCACCGATTGATCGATGCGCAGAACAAAACCATCTGGGCAGAAGAGTGATGTACGGACTTGGAGACGGGAGAGACTGGAGGGGAGGAGGTCTAGCGAGGAGGCCGATGCAGTAGACGAGTCAGGATTTGACAAGCGCCTTGACCAGCACGGTGGCATTCTGAATGGGGAGGCGGCGGGAAGAAGGGTGTGAGAGTGTTCCGGAGACGGTGACAGACTGAATTGGTATCTGGTGCTATTTTTTCATTCTTGCTTCACAAATACGGAAGGAAAAAAATAGTGTCACGTTGGAAAGGATTACATGAATTTGGAAACATTATATTCAGATGGCATCTTGCTTGCTCAATAAATAAGTCTTTGAAATGATCTACATCAACTTACAATCTTCTCATAATAAAAGCTTAAAAAGCTGCCAAAATAAAATTGCATCAGTTACTGGAAGTACAAAAAACACATTAGAAAGTGTCTCTAGCTGAAGACCTTGGAGACCATTCTGAAACTATTTTTCAAGGCATAATTTATTTAAGTCGGCAAACTGCAGCTAAAGCAACGATGCAATACTCCAAAGAGCAATTCTCAAGATTGTCACATGTCACAACTAATTACCGAAAAGGAAAATATTTCAATCAGACGGTTTCCATTTCTTGAGTAAAGTGTTTCAGGTTCAAAAAGGAATTTAAAAACATCTATCCTCTCAAAATTAAACTTGGCGAGTGCCAAACTCTCCCCGGCTGGCCTGCTGATTCTGTTGCACCGTACCCTCCCAAGCGTTAGTACGGCGCTCTGCATATAGTAAGCTCTCGATAAATACCACTGATTATATGAACCAACCTGGAATGCGTAACTAAACCCTATGCCACACTTCAGTCACTCCTTAGACCCCCTCCCCCCCACCAAACGGTGGTGCCTGGGGCACCCAGCAGTTTGGGTGGGCAAGGGGGCTGTGTCTGGTCCATCGGAGGCTACCTGGAATCCAACAAAGATCCTCTTTACTTCAATTAAAGCTCCAGGAAGCCCTCGAGGATCGTGGCTTCTCATTTTGGGCCACCTCACCTGCAGCCCAGACCAGAACCTGGGGCTCGCTCTGACTCAAGAGACCTTGAAGAAGAAAGAAAGGGCTGTGGTAGCCTGCGGAGAGCTATTGCCTAATGCCCCAGGCCCTGATCCCCAATGACTGACCGACTGACTGGGCAGCAATTGGCCTCAGAGCTGACAAAGGTGGCAAAGGGAGTGACACTGAAATCCCTCCTTCGTCCCTGCCTTGCAACCTCAGAGCTCCTAGAGAGAAGGCAGAGGATGTAAAACCCTCTGAAATCTCTCCCAACTCTCACTGGTCCACGCCACGTCACACCACACCACTCTTTCCTTGGGAATGTGGCTTCCGGAGGCAGAATCCCCTCACCATTTCCCTTTCGCTCCTTCTGCGCCTTGTCTCCCTTGCTCTTTCCCTGAGGTTCTGTGGCCAGAGTCTTTCCGTGCCCCCATGAGGTTCCGGGGTTGGGCACGGTGGGACTTTCCCTCCCCGCCAGCAGATTTCCGGGCCATTACGGCTCAGGCAGAGGGTGCGGAGGCTGGTGGCCCCGGCCTCGGCAAGAGCCCTGCGGCTCGACAGACCGGCACCGCGGGCTGACGGCGAGGGCGGGGGCTCCTGAACCTGGACACCAGCTTTGGCCCCGGATCATTCGCCAGGCTGTCTGGTTTGGGTGAGAGACACATTGGCTCACCTCCGCTGGGATTCAGAACTGGGGAATGAGAGGAACCTCGGGTCCATCCTCAGAAGGAACTGAAGGACCCCAACTGAGTTTTGGGGCTCCACTTCTAGCACCCTCCTAGTTCCAAGAGGCAGGTTGGACTAGTTATCACTTCCCACCCTGTCCCCCACATTGTGGGGGGGGAGGGGGTGGATGGAGGAGAGAAGAGGGGCAGAATGACACATTTCATCTTCATAGCTACGCTGTGAGGGAGATGAATGTATTATCCCTCAGTTTCTAGATGAGGAAACTGAGGCCCAGAAAGGTTAAATGGCAGAGCTGGAACCAGAGGCCAAGTCTCTCGACTCTGCCCGATGCTCTTTCCATTGGATCACACAGTCTCGTTTCCTGAGTGCTATTTCCGGCACACTGCACTCGCATGGGGCTGTCTGCTATTTTCCTTTTACGGGCTGTTGCTTAGACATTCATATCCAAAGCTCAATTAGTCAGTTTGATCCCTAATTCTCTGCCAAAACGACGCCCAGACAGGATTTTCTTTGATAGGGACAAATACTACCATCATAGAATAGATTTCCTAAAAAGCGGTCCGTTCTGCTACCGCTCAGGTGAATCTGGCTCAGAAACCCCCATCTCTTACAGAAGAACCCCCCCCCCCACTTCGCCGCCGACAGTCCACCACTCTTCCCACCTTCAAAACCCGCCTAAAATCACACCTCTGCCAAGAGGCCTTCCCTTACTAACCCCCTTTATTTCCCCTATCCGTCCTCCCCTCTGGGTCAACTGCGCACTCGGCTGCGTAACCATCGAGCACTTCGATACTCACCCGGGTATTGTGAGAATCTGCAAATTCTAATTGTAAGAATATGCAAATATTCTTATTACTCTACCCTCTCCCCGGTCTAATCTATTTTAATGTCTGTCTCCCCCATAGACTGTAAACTTTGTCATACTGTACTTTCCCAAGCGCTTGGTACAGAAGTTGGCACAAAATACTCAAATAAATACTACCGATCGATTGTCTGAGACGACTGGGCTTGTTGTGCAAGTGACTTACGAGTTAAGTTTCTTTACCTCCCCAACTGTCCATATCTTCATTCGGCAAATGGTAAAGTGACTATATTCACCCTTTATCTTCCTTCTCAGTATCAGCTTAGTATAGGTCGTGTCATTCTGCCTGATAAGTAAAAATATGCCCCTGCACTTGGACATGTGAAAGCTATAAACCTGCTATTTGTCTCATCCTTTTATTTTTGGCGTGTCAGCTGACCACGTACAGACTCAGTATTAGGTTGGCGCAGCGCTTCTCCGAAGTTAGTATCAAAATGAATTTAGTTTAAGTCTAGTCAGCCCTAACATATATAAACAGGACAAGCGTGGGAATAGTGAACCTAGAAATAGAAGTACAGATGTGATTTAAGAGACAGAAAAGAGACAGCGATGTCAAAACACGTTGGGAAAAGAAAAGAACCAAAATGGGAGCGGAATTTAAAAACACCCTCGAAACCACGAGACGGAAGAAAAGGAAACACAGACTGGGTCCCTGCTGCTACAGACTGTTCAAAAGTACAAGGTCTGTAAAATGCTGGTTGATCTTGGGCCCCCATTAAAAAAAAAAAATGGTGATTGCCAATCCAGACAAGGGAGAGAAGTAAAAAGTCTGTGGGGCGTCTCTGACCCTTGAGGTTCAGAAGTCCGGGAAAATAAAGCCCTATACTATAAATAGGGTTTTACCTTCAATCTTCCTGTTTCCACTGAGGTACAGCCAGAGTCCCAGTTCCTTCCTGAAGAAATGAGAAGGAAGAGGAGGGGGAAACAAAGAATAGCCCCTTCTCCCCCACCCAAATACACACACACACACACACACACACAAGTAGGAAGGTGAAACAAGAAAAAAAGAAGTAAATGCAAGCAAGGCTCCCCGCACTCTCTTCCCTCCTCTCTTATCCAGACTCAGCATGCTCTCGGGCTGCACTTAGCAAAGCGGGGCAGGCAAGATCATCGGTGTTTCCTAACAAATTCACTACGGAGGGAGCCTGACAAGGTAGACCTGATCTTAAAATCTACTGACATTTTCATGATTCGTGGCTCAGTGGAAAAGAGCCTGGGCTTCGGAGTCAGAGGTCACGAGTTCGACTCCCGGCTCTGCCACTTGTCAGCTGTGTGACTGTGGGCAAGTCACTTAACTTCTCTGTGCCTCAGTTACCTCATCTGTAAAATGGGGATTAACTGTGAGCCTCACGTGGGACAACCTGATTACCCTGTATCTCCCCCAGCGCTTAGAACAGTGCTCTGCACATAGTAAGCGCTTAACAAATACCAACATCATTATTATTATTATTATTATTATTATTATTATCTATTACATTTGCTAAGTGCTCACTTGGTGTAAGGTACTGTTCTTAGCTAGGTAAAGGTGCAAGGATCATTTTTGGACTCTGAGAATTAAGCAGCAGCAAGGTCTGCAAACTACTTCTTTCCATGAAAGGACTTGTGTAGGTGGGTTCCTTATTTCCACTCCCTTCATCAATCAATGGTTTCTATTGAGCGCCTACTGTGTGCAGAGCACTGTACTAAGCGTTTGGGAGAGTACAATCTAACAGAGTCGGCAGACACGTCCTCTGCCCACGAAAGGCTTATGGTCTAGAGGGGGAGATGTTAATAATCTGCAAACACCTGAGAGGATGGAAAAGTGGCTGAGAAGCAGTGGTGCCTAATGGAAAAGAGCATGGGCCTGGGAGTCAGAAGGACCTAGGTTCTAATTCTGGCCCCGCCGCTCATCTGTCGTGGGACCTTGGGCAAGTCACTTAACTTCTCCGTGCCTCAGTTACCTCACCTGTAAAATGGGGATTAAGACTGTGAACCTCACACGGGACAGGGACTGGGTCCAACCTAAATAGCTTATATCTATCCCAGCGCTTAGAACAGTGCTTAATGGAAACCGTTATTATTATTATGAATTGGTTTTGGAAGGGAAAAATGACAATAGAATGGGGTGGCCATCTCCCTGGATTCGGTTCCCTGCCTCACCGGGGGGTAAATGCACAAGCATCACCGACAACCCTGGCCAGTGGGGTCATTAGGCTTGTGACTGAAGCATAAGTGGTTGAGGATTCTCTTCTTTCAGGTGTTTTTTAATGGGCGAGTTCTTAGCCTCCGGAGATGCAGAAGGCCGCCAGAGGAGTGGGGATAAAGTTTGAAAAAAGTCACCTCCCACGGTTGGAGCAAACAGAATTGGGTTGGGGGGGGGGGAGGGGCGTCTGATGGCAGGGGCAGAGAAGTCTCCCAAAAGCTCAAGAAATGAGGAAACATCAAGGGCCAAATTGGGGCAGAAAAAACCAAAACTGATGGGGAGAAATTTGAAATGAGCACCTGTGCCAGGTCCCTGGGAAGGATATACGGAAGAAGAGACTAAATGAAATTTTGACACTCTGAACGAGATGAAGAGGAAGGGGGAGAAGCCGAAGGAGAAGCAGTAAGGCCTAGCAGATAGAGCACGGGCCTAGGAGGCAGGAAGACCCGGGTTCTGATCCCGGCTCCACCACCACTCGTCTGCTGTGCGACCTTGGGCAAGTCACTTCACTGCTCTGGGCCTCAGTTACTTCATCTGTAAAATGGGGATCAAGAACCGTGAGCCCCACAGGGGACAGGGACTGTGTCCAACCTGATCAGCCTGCATCGACCTCAGTAATTAGTACACTGCCTGCCACATAGGGAGCGCTTAACAAATACCATTAAAAATACAGAAAGGAGGGGGGAGCAGGAGATAGAAAGACTGCGATATGGCTGGAGACACACAAACTAGAAGTTAAAAGGGGGAGACAGTGACAAGTCACGCCTGAGGAAAAGCTGCAAATCAATCTAACGATGACTTTTACTGAGCGCTTACTGTATGCCGAGCGCTGTACTCAGCAATTGGGAAAGTAAGTACAACACAACACAGCTGGGAGATGGGATCCCTGCCCACAAGAAGCTTACAGTCTACATGGGGAAGACAAGCATTAAAGTAGATTAGGGATAGGGGAAAGAGTAGAGCATAAGAATATTTCTATAAAGCGATAAACATAAGAACAACTCTCATTCAGATGTTAAGTGGTGAAAGGCTTCTGGTGAGCTTGGGCCAAGGAATTGGAGGACCCAGAATTGGGGGGCGGGGGGGAGAGAGGAGGTAACATATCAAGGCAAGAGTAATTAATGGTTTTAATTTCCATTAAAAATCACTCTGGGGAGTAATATTTTCTGGGAGAGCCATATTGAAGTGTGGAGAGGCAGACCCAAGGCAAAGACGGTGATGAAGTGAATAGGGCAATAGGGAAGTGAAAAAGAAATCAGGAAAAGTAAGGGAGCACTGTCCACTTTAAAAGTTTTTCATTCACCCGTTTGTAGGTACCATTTTTAATGGAAAAGTTTAGTAGTATCAAATGAAGGAAAATTAACCTCACCCATATGTCTCCCTCCTGAGGATTTCCCGGCCACCTAAACACTTAGGTACTCACACCATCCAGTACTGCGTCTGTACACATCTCTTTGTACTCGAGTGTTTCTTCCTACATGCAATTTATTTACATGTCTGTCTCCCTGGCTAGACTGTAAACTCCACTAGGGCAGGTGTCTTCTAACCCTACCGTACTCTCCCCCAAGCGCTTCCTAAGGTGCTCTGCACAGAGTAAGTGTTCAACAGCTATCACCGCTTGATGGATTCTCGGTTTGACTTCCTAAAGACACGAGCAACGTGGACAGCTAAGTCCGAAAAGAGGGAGTAGCCAGCAGGAACAGGCGAGATGAGAAGCCAGCCCTTGTCACCGCCCCGCTGGTGCCTGCTTTCACTTGCAGTAGTCAAAACACCACGGTGGCCGGGAGAGGCTCATTTCTAATCTAACTGACTCCAGCTACAGCTGCTCTGTTCCACCACAAGGAACGTCAGTTCAGCTCCAATAAATATTTATCTGGGTGTTCGGTCGCGCGAGTGTCCGTGTGTGATGTCGAGTGAAGGATAATTACGCTGTTAAGCGCTTACTCTGCATCGAGCACCGTTCTAAGCACTGGATTAGATACAAGATAAGCAGGTTGGACGCAGTCCCTGTCCCACATGGGGCTCACAATCTCGATCCCCATTTTACAGATGACGTAACTGAGGCCTGGAGAAGTGAAGTGACTTGTCCAAGGTCACACAGCAGACAAGCGGCAGAGCCGGGATCAGAACCCATGACCTTCTGACTCCCAGGTCCGTGCTCTATCCACTAGGCGACACTGCTTTTTTTCAGCGACTATCATATATTTTGGTCATCATTACTAGGCCACGCTGCTTCTCAGCGGATCGCTGGTGTGAGGGAAATTATAGCCAGGGCCGGATGAATCGCTTCAGTACCTGGCATATTGGTGAAATACCCACTAGACTGTCATCTCACTGTGGATAGGGAATGTGTCTACCAACTCTGCTATATTATACTCTCCCAAGCGAGACTGTGAGCCCGTTGTTGGGTGGGAATTATCTCTGTTGCTGAATTGTACTTTCCAAGCGCTTAGTACAGTGCTCTGTACACGGTAAGCGCTCAATAAATGCGACTGAATGAATGAATGGATGCTCTGAACACAGTACGCACTCGACTCTTCGAACTATAATCGGATTTCCCCCAATTCTGCTGGGGGAAAGCAGGATTTCAGTCATCAGCTAAACCCTGAGCTAAACCATTTTATTCTTAATAGGATTTAAGCACTTACTACGTGCCAGGCACGTAGAAACAAGGTAACTGGGTTGAGCACAGTACCTGTCCCACATAGAGCTCCCAGTCTTAATGCCCATTTCACAGACGAGGTAACTGAAGCAAACAGAAGTGAAGTAATGGGCCCAAGGCCGCAAAGCAGACAAGTGGCAAAGCCAGGATTAGAACCCAGATCCACTGACTCCCAGGCCCATGCTCTATCCACTAGGCACACTGCTTTTTAGCGAATATATATATTTTAGTCATCACTGATAACTTTCCCAGTCTGCAAAATGAGGCTTTGCAATAGCCTATGCGGAGATCTCTCAAGTTTTTTTCTCTCCCAACATTGTGTTCAAACTCTGCTTTCTCTGTTCTGCAGGGTTAGGATACGAACGCTCTTCTTGCCGCCCGTTTAGAGTGGGGTTAGCCTGTTTTGCTTGGAGCCATCTCAGGAATGAGCTCGGGAATAAGAGAGAGAAAGAGTGTGGTTAGCCTTATATACGGTTTGGTCTTCTTCTACATAGGTTTAACAGGATAGAAGGCAATTCCTGAAGTTTGGGCAATTTAATTTTATCAAGACACTAGGAGAACTGAGGAGCAATTGAGAAGCAACTGAGAAGCAGCATGGCCTAGTGGAAAGAGCCCGGACTATGGGAAGCAGCGTGGCTCAGTGGCAAAAGCCTGGGCTTGGGAGTCAGAGGTCATGGGTTCTAATCCCACCTCTGCCGCTTGCCAGCTGTGTGACTTTGGGCCAGTTATTTAACTTCTCTGTGCCTCAGTTCCCTCATCTGTAAAATGGGGGTGAAGACTGTGAGCCCCACGTGGGACCTGATCACCTTGTATCCCTCCCAGCGCTTAGAACAGTGCTTGGCACATAGTAAACGCTTAACAAATACCACCATTATTATTATTATTAAAATTGTTTAGCTCAGGGTTTAGCTCAGGATGAGGGGTTCCAATCCCGATTTTGCCACTTGTCTGCTGTGTGACCTCGGGGAAATCACTTCAGTTCTCTGCGCCTCAGTTACCTCATCTGGAAAATGGGGGTTAAGACCATAAGCCCCATGTGGACCATGGACCGTGCCCAACCTGATTAACTTGCATCTACACCAGCACTTGGTACCGTGCCTGGCAAATAGCAGGCACTTCACAAATGCCATTAAAAAAGGAGGGAAAGAGGTTTCGAAACACAGTGCCGAGAGTACAGAGGTTGGAGATACTGAGGTGCCACACTGAGTATTTAGAGAAGCTGCCTAAACTCCAGGTTGTCTTCATTTTGGTACAGGGAGACCCTAATTAGCTGTCCAAAGCTATAGGAGCCCAAGTGATTGCATTTTTTGAAAATCCATTCTGGCTTCTGAAAAACAGGAAAGCTCGAAAATGCAAAGCAGAATCTGGCTTTTGATGCTTCAGCGATAACAAGGGTGCAAACTAACTACGAATCCAAAGACCAAACTATCTCGTCACAGTTCCCCCAAAATGGATTTGATCTATAAGACTGACAAATCTTCTCCCACACTCTACCTTCCCTCAAATAAGAAGAGAGACAGCTACTCTCCTGCCCCAATCCACCTTCTGGCAGATGTTACATTCTAACAATACACCAACATCCTTAATTAAATTCACATTTGTTATTCTATGCAAGGCTAGAATTTGATAAAAGCCTCCTGAAATTACAGGCAATTCCCTGGCAGGTGTGATTGCTCTGATGTCTTATCTGACCTCCATCTGACAGTTAGGTGGAGGTGGGGTTTAGGAGGAAAGATGAGGACTCGTTAGGGCATGTTGAGCTTGAGGCACCAGCTGGACATCAAAGTGGAGATGTCCTGGAGGCAACAGGAACTGTGGGATTGTTGGGGGGATGAGAAGGGGTAGATTTACCCAAGTTCACACACAACAGGCCAGGCAGAGATGGAATTAGAACCCAGGTCCCCCAAACTCCCAGTTCCACGCTCTTCTTTCCATAAAGACATGCTTGCTGTCTCCTACTTCCACTAGTAGTCTACTTTTATTTCGCCCCTCCATCAGCAACCTGGTATTCTTTTCTTATGCTCTAGATTCTCTGTTATCTTACATGATTCTGATCCATCACTCAATCTTACCTTCCATTTGTACGGTACACTTATTAAAGTTGGCATTTTCAAATCGAACAAAGAGATGCACGATGGCAATATCCTAGAGTAATAGTCTTTGCGTACTAGGGACGCACCGAGTGTTTCAGCAACGTCGTCGCATTTTTTCTTCGAAAAAGAACTCTGCAGCAAGAAGAGGGCAAATGGAAAACGGAGGCACAAAGAGGTTCAGTGACTTTCCCTGAGAGTCAGAGCTAGAAAGCGATAAAACCACAAGGAAGAGAACTCCAGCCCTTCGCTCATGTCACTGGCACCACTACAGAACCAAGGAAAAGAAAGCTTCATTTATTAGGACGATCTATGCTGAAACCTAAGAAAATGTGTATATTGCTGTGATTAGATTTATCATAAAAACAATCAATGGCATTTACTGAGTGCTTACTTTGGGCACGACCCTGTACTAAGAGCTTGGGAGAGTAGAGCAGAGTTGGTGTACACTATCCCTGCTCACAAGGAGGTTACGAAGTGATCATTCAACAGAATTTTGCACTGGTTACCACTTTCTCCTCTACAAATTGGGCAGGGTGTCACAAGCCTTGATATCTGGATCACAGATATTAGCTACTTACATGTAAAATCTCAGGTTTTTTTTCACTGAGTGAAGGATTCTCTGTCGACTAACCTTCTAAAACTAGACAGGGTGTCCAAAATGAAAACGGCACATGGAAAAGTTTACTAAAAATTACCCAAAACTATCACTACTTCTTGCATGCACTGGGGCTGCACAGACTATCAAAAACTGGAGGTAAAGGGACTGAATATTAATAATGGTATTTGTTAAGCACCAAACACTGTTCTAAACCCTGGGGTAGATACAAAGTAATCAGGTTGGACGCCGTCACTGTCCCGCATGGGGCTCACATTGCCATTTCACAGGTGAAGTAACAAGCAAGGAAAAGCAAAGTGACGTCCCCAAGGTCACACAGCAGACATGTGGCGGAGCCAGGATTAGAACCTATGTCCTCTGACTTCCAGGCCCGTGCTCTTTCCACTAGGCCACACCGCTTCCCGTGTATTATAAACCAATCTTCATATGTTTGCCAAACCTCCCTGCACCCTTTCAGATTATTTGGAATATTTTGGGGGGGGTGGAAGGGAGAAAGGGACAGGACTGGCTTTAGGTCAGCGGGGTGGAAAGCTCCACCCCCACACCTCCTACTGCCCACCTCCAGGTGCAGATAGGGTGGGGGCTGAGCAGGAGAAGTTCGGTCTTTTGAAGCGAGCTAAATAAGGGCCAGCAGGCCTGGTTTCCGTTCGCGAAGACTCAGCCCAAACCGCTGCATTTGGTTAATGATTTCTTTACCATTATTACAGTATTTACTGAGCGCTTGCTATGTGCCGAGCATTGTTCTAAGTACTGAGGTAGATACGAGGTAATCAGGTTGTCCCACGTGGGGCTCACAGCCTTAATCCCCATTTTACGGATGAGATCACTGAGGCACAGCCAAGTTAAGTGACTAGCCCAAGGTCACACAGCTGATAAGGGGGGGGGAGCCGGGATTAGAACCCACGTCCTCTCACTCCCAAGCCCATGCTGTTGCCACTTGGCCACGCTGCTTCTTTCTCACCAAGCTACAACTGGGATAAAAGGCAAGGTTTGGTGGGTAAATCTGGTTATGAGCACAGTTTGCGGATTGATTTCAATGTCTGTCTCCCCCTATAGACTGTAAGCTCCTGGAAGTCAGGGATCATGCCTACAAACTCTGTTAAAATTGTACTTTCCAAACGCTTACTACAGTGCTCTGCAAACAGTAAGTGCTCAACAAATACCACTGGTCGACGGATTGATTTCAGCCTAAACTCAGAATCTCAGCATTCCCCCTCTAGTGAAAAGAGCAAGAGCCTGGGAGTCAGAGGATCTAGGTTCTAGTCCCGGCTCCACTTTGTGATCCCCATTTTACAGACGAGGAAATGGAGGCACAGAGAAGTGAAGTGGCTTGCCCATGGACACAGAGCAGACTGGTGGCAGAGCCTGGATTAAAACCCAGGTCCTTCTGACTGCCAGGCCCTTGCTCTACCCACTAGGCCATGCTGCTTCTCAAGCTTATCTTCAGGAGCCACAGACACTTTACCGTGCAAACCTCTCTTTCAGAATTCTGGGTTGTGATCCCTCTTTTGGCATTACTAATTAAAGCCTGATTGTTTATCCTGCCCGTTCAGAGGTGCCCTTCGATCATGGCTCCTGAGGCCCAGTGCAGCCACTGGTGGCTGGTGGACCCCCCACGTGTCCGGGATGAGGTTGGATTTGAGGTGGTCAACAATTTTAGTTCTAGATGGAACAACCCTGAATTCACTCCGGGGAAATTTCCCCTATGGATCCTAACAGTAAAGCCCGAAGAAAGCCATTAAATGCTGGGTCTCCTCGGTGATTACGTTTCATATGACACAGAGACAAGTCTCTCAAATCAAGCGTAATTTTTGAGCGCTTACTGTGTGCAGAGCACTTTACTAAGTGTTTGCGAGAGTACAATATAACAGAGTTGGTAGACACGTTCCCTGCCCACGTCGGGTTTACAAGAACTTCCTAGCAGGGTATTTTTTGAAAGTGAGACGTGCCCGCTAATATGAAGTTAGAGAAGAAGCGTGGCTCAGTGGAAAGCGCCCGGGCTTGGAAGTCAGAGGTCATGGGTTCGAATGCCGGCTCTGCCACTTGTCAGCTGTGTGACTGTGGGCAAGTCACTTAACTTCTCTGTGCCTCAGTTACCTCATCTGTAAAATGGGGATTAACTCTGAGCCTCACATGGGACAACCTGATGACTCTGTATCTACCCCAGCACTTAGAACAGTGCTCTGCACAGAGTAAGCGCTTAACAGATACCAACATTATTATTAAGTTATTAAAATAAGTTCATTTCCAATTCCTCCAGCAATCTCAACCAAACAATTTTAAGCAAAATTACACTCGGTTTTTATTTTACTGAGCACTACAGGATGCCTACCACTGGTAGAAACACCAGAACTTCCCTTTTTCTTATTAAATCAGGACTTGAACAATCAAATTCAATTTAAGGGAAAACAGGAGAGGGAAAAAAGTAACATTGGCTTTCTTCTCTCCATAAGAAATCTCATCTGTCCCAAGGGTACCGAGCAAAGTAAAACTTTTAGTGACAGTTCATGATGTCCTCCCACAAGGATGAATTCTCCCTCCCGTCGACGTTCTCGTCGCCTTCGTTAGTATTCTGTAACTTTCAGTCCAGCAAAAACTGTTTCGAACATTAAAGCTGCGTTCTTGGAAAATACCAGGTTAAGCAAAACGAGTCACTCAGTGAATGCAAATGAAAGGGTTGGGATGCAATCTTGGAATTTCCATAATTAAAAAAAATGATTGTTCAAGTATATTTACATCATTTAAACTTTTAGAAAAAACACACTGTTCAAACCAGTATTTAAAAACAGAATAAAAATAAGGCGCTTTATTAACAACTTTAATAACCAAC
This sequence comes from Ornithorhynchus anatinus, assembly GCF_004115215.2. Lineage (NCBI taxonomy): Eukaryota > Metazoa > Chordata > Mammalia > Monotremata > Ornithorhynchidae > Ornithorhynchus > Ornithorhynchus anatinus. Next base: position 51,696,456 of record NC_041753.1, on the reverse strand, counting down.
TTAACTTTCTTAACATTTGAACACTGTCTAGGAACACTACGGTAGAGAGTAGATTTCAGCTCGAGAAGCAGAGGAGCCTAGTGGTCGGAGCACAGGCCTGGGATTTGGATGACCTGGACTCTAATCCCGCCTCTGCCACTTGGCCTGCTGGGGAACCTTGGGCAAGTCACAGCTGCTCTGTGCCTCAAGCTTTCTTATCTGCAAAATGGGGATTCGCTGTTCTTCCCTCCCTCTTAGACTGGGGGCCTGATTTTTTTTTTAATATACATAGTTTTTTACGGTATATGCTAACCACTCACTCTGTGCCCGGCACTCTACTGAGCGCTGGGGTAGATTTAAGATAATCAGGTTGGACACGGTCTCCGCCCTACGCGGGGCTCACAGTCGTAATCCCCGTTTTACAGATGAGGTCACTGAGGCACAGAGAAGTTAAGTGACTTGCTCAAGGTCACACACGGTAGACTTGAGGTAAAGGCGGCACTAGAACCCAGGCCTGTGCTCTTTCCACTAAGCTAAGCTGCTTCTCTTGTACCTACCCCAGCGCTTAGTACAGTGCTTGGCACAGAGTGAGCACTTGACAAATACCACTGTCAACATTATCTTCTCTTCTATATGGCTCAGCTGAGTTCTGCTTAATAAACAGAACAGTGCTGTACTATACTGAAAAGGTTTTTTCCACTCAATGCCTACAGACCTGTTCCCGCATTCCCCATTCATCGGCTGCTGCCTAGCTCCCCTGAAACTTCTACCACACCATCTGGCACCAAAACAGGGCAGTCGGTGAGAGATACAGAGGGCAGAGCACTGTTAGAGGATGGGTAGGCCAAAAATTATTCATATGCTTGGGTCTCTGATGCTATCTTTAGACTCAGAGACATTACTCAACAAGGGCATCTATCTCCCTCTCAAGACCGTAAGCTCACTGTGGGCAGGGAAGGCGTCTACCGACTCTGCTGTATTGTAGCCTCCCAAAGCCCTCCCCGATCAATACCACTGATCGAGTCCTCGTGCTATTAACGATACGGATGGATGTTGAGCAAGAGGTGCCAAATTGGGTTGGGGCATCAGAAGACCGAGCATCAGTGAGTCAAGACTTGGCGGGGACTGGAGAAAAAAAGGCAGGGAGAGGGAAGAGTCAATCGATCAATCGTTTTGATTGAGCCCTTACTGGGTGCAGAGCACGCCGTCCCCTCCCCGCACTCCCGGCACCCCATGCTCGGCCAAGTGCGGCCTGTGAAACCCCGACTAAATCTCCCAAGTGCTCTGCACCCAGTAAGGGCACAACCATATAACAGAGTTGGGGGAAATGTTCCCTGCCCGCAACGAGCTTACAGTCTAGAGGGGGAAACAGACATGAATATAAATAATCACGTCTACCCACGCAAGGGCTACGGGGCCGAGGGAGGGGTGAATAAAGGGAGCGAATCAAAGTGCCAGGACGACGCAGAAGGGAGTGGGAGGAGAGGAAATGAGGGTTTAGTCAGGGAAGGCGTCTCGGAGGAGATGTGCCTTCAATAAGGTCACGTAACTAGAAGGAAGGGAAAGGGAGGTAAAGATTGAAGGGGCAGGAAAAAGCCAAAGAGAAGGGGAAGAGGGAAGAAGAGAGGGAAAAGGTGAGAAGGGAGTGAGAAGGAGGTGTGAGGGTGGGGAGGACTGAGACTCACCACCACCACCACCACCTAGTTTTTCACCTGAAGGCCAAGCCCCCTGGGCTGGGCCAGAGGCTCTCCTCCACCCTTCCCCGGCCTCAGAGTCCCGTGAAGAGAAGGCGTCAACCATCTCGCCCCTGGTCCACTCAAGCAGCCTGAGGGATCCTCTAGGGACAAAGCAGGGATTTAAAGTAGCACAGTAGCTCTAAAACTGCAACGAATGGACCTCTCTAGGACCTCTATGCTAACCTTGTGGCTTTCCCCCTCCTCACCTACAGAAAGCCCTCACCCATTAACTCCTCCCTCTTCAGATTTCTTCTTTCACTATCAAGTCTGCTTTAATCTCCTATATCTAAAGCTATCGCTTGATGTTTCTGACCTTTCTAGGAACTGCCTCATCTCACTCCTTCTCTTCACTTCTCAGCTTTTGGGGAAAAAAAATCAAATGTACTCACTGCCTCCACCTCCTCCCAATCAACTCTCCCTTCACTACTCCCCAATCCAAATTCATCCCCTGGATTCCACTAAAACCGCTCCCAACAGGGTGTCCAATGACTACCTCACTGTCAAAGTTAATAACCATAACTCTATTCTTATCCTCCTTGACCTTTCCACTGACGGTCACAGTTGATTTCTACTACGCTTCTCTATATTCAGCTTCCAAGCAACTGACTTGGCCGATGTGCTTTTTATTACTTCCTCCCTTCATGGCCCACAGAGAGCAGAGATACCCCCGGGGCTCTGTACTGAGTCACCTACTTTTCCCTATTTACATCCAATTTCTCAATTACTTCCTCCATTCCTACAACTTGCTACACGGGTACAGAGATATATTCCAGCTCCACTTATCCTCTGCAGACCTCTTCTTGCAATACTTCTCCATCTCACTGTTTTCAGACCACCTCCACTGAATTCATTCTCGACCCCAAAACCTTCACCCAACAAACTCTACGATAAGCCATCATCTTAACCCTATTATTTTTGAATCTACCGTTCGACGCCCCATAGCGTATCACTCTCTTCGCTGCTGGGCTGTGCTCTCTTCGTACGCTGCTCTGCACATACCATCGACCGACCGATTTCAAAACAACCAATTGTGTGAAATGATCTGGTTGTGGATTCTCCCTCAAAAAATGGTCACTGAAATGAACAATGAACAAAAATGTTTCCTAGCTGCCCCCCAAAAAGGCTCTCCCAGGGTCTCAGGTAGTGCCCTGATCAGATCTTTTAACCGCCCAATTTTTTTTTTTAAATGGTATTTCTTAAGTTCTTACTATGTGTCAAACACTGTTCTAAGCACTGGGATAGGTACAAGTTAATTAGGCCAGATACCGCCCCTGCCCGGCATGGAGCTCACGGTCCAAGTAGGAGGAAGAACAGGTATCCCCATTTTACAGTTGGGGAAATTAGGCCACAGTGACTTGCCCAACGTCACACAGCAAGCAATCGGCAGAGCTGGGATCGGAACGCAGGCCCTTCTGACTTCCGGGCCCGTGCTCTCTCCACTGAGGCACAATGCTTCTCAATTTGCCTAGCTATTCTTGGGGGGAAATGAGGATTTTGAAGCTCTTCTGAGATATTTTAACAAGACCGCCTGAATGTTAATAGCCCCCTCACAGAAATCTGTTCCTAGGCACACAGCCGACACTCAGATTCAGATGATAGTGCTACTTCTTTCTTCATCAGATCACCGTTATCTATCCCTTGCTCTAATACAACTCCCATCCTCCCACCCGGCACACCGTGTACGCCATCCACCGTGCCCTCCTTCCCCCACCCCATCCCTGTCCTCCTTTCCCAACACCGCCCCTCATCTCCCTCCCCGCACACCAGCCGTCGGTTCACTCCCATCCAACGGCTCCTAACGTTCACGCCGTCCCCTCCCCCCACTCCCGGCACCCCATGCTCGGCCAAGTGCGGCCTGTGAAACCCCGACTAAATCTCGTCCTTGACCTGCTCCTGACCCAATCGCAGCTCCTCCTCGCCATCGCTGAAACCTGGCTCTCCCCAGATGCCACCGTCTCCCCGGCAGCTCTCTCCCAAGGGGAACCCCATCTTCTCCCACTCCCCAAGACTCACTAGGAAAGGGGGAGGAGTCGCTCTCCTTGCCCCACAACCTTACTTTTGTACAACCCCATGACCCCCCCCATCCCTCTCTTTCTCTTCCTTCGAGGCCCACGCCATCCGCTACTACCACCCCCTCCGATTACCCCTTGCCGCCTCTTTCAGGAACCATTTTGATTCCTTTCTCGCTTTCCTTCTCTCTTCCTCCATCTCTACGCTTGATCCTCCGGGACTTCGGCATCCACATGAATGTTCCTGATGACCTTTCCACTGGCTGCTTTTTCTCACTCCTCAATTCCACCGACCGCTTACTCCACCCCCACCTCTCCCGCTCACCAACTTGGACCCTCACTCGATCTCATCTCTACTCGCTGTACAATCTCTATCCTCACCCACTTAGAAATCCCACTCCCTGACCACAATCTCTCAACCTGCCTTCTTTCCCATACTCCCTTTCCCCATAAATCTGTCCGCCAAAGCTGCGGAGTGCTGCTGGGGGACATCCGGACACGAAACCGACCTCGTCCACCTCAAGCTCATCCTCACCTGCTTTAAATTCTGCCCTCTCTTCCATTCCGCAAGAGCACTCCTCCATCCTTTCTGACTCCCATGGTCACTGCCCATGACAGCTCTTTCAAGACTTTTAACTCCCTCCTCAAAACTCGGCTCCAGCGGCCCCATGTCTTGCCCCTAATGACCTGGCCACTTGGTTGACAGAACTGAAATCACTACGTGTGGTCGCCCTAAAATCTCCCCTGGTCCTCTACAGTCCTTTCTTCTTCCAGCCTCCTCTTTGATTCTCCCAGTCTTCCCAGCAGTATATCAAAAGATTTCCCACCTTCTCTCCGATTCCAAACCCTTTACCTCTGGATCTGACCCCATCCCCGCTCACCTCATCAAAGCAGCTTACCCCTCCCTTCTTCCCTCTCCGACTGCTATATCTTCAACTGCTCGCTTTCCAATGACTCCTTCCCCATTGCTTTCAAGCATGTATCCCCTATCCTAAAAAACCTCTCGCTGAACTCCACAGCTCCCTAGGGTTATCACCCCCATCTCCCGCCTACTATTCCTTTCCAAACTCCTTGAGCTGTCTAAACTTGCCACCTCCACTTTCTCCCCTCCAATGCTCTCTCTCGACCCACTGCAATCTGGCTTTTGCCCCTTCCACTCCACGGACACCGCCTTCTTTAAGGTCCCCAGTGACCTCTTCCTTGCCACATCCAATGGCCACCACCCCATCCTAATCCTCCTCGACCTTGCGGCTACCTCTGACACTGTGGACCAGACCCTTCTCCTGGAAACATTATCTAACCTTGGCTTCACTGACACTGTCCTCTCCTGGTTCTCCGGCCACTCATTCTCAGTCTCTTTTTCGGGCTCCTCCTCTGCCTCCCGCCCTCTAACTGTGGGAGTCCCTCCAGGCTCAGTTCTGGGTCCCCTTCTATTCTCCATCTAAAACCACTCTCTAGGAGAACTCATTCACTCCCACGGTGTGCATGATTCTAAAAGCTACCTCTCCAGCTCTGATCTCTCTCCTTCTCTGCAGCCCCGCATTTCCTCTTGCCTCCGGGACATTTCTACCTGAATGTCCTGCTGACACCTCAAATTTAACATGTCCAAAACACAACTCACCTTCCCATCCGGATATCATCCTCCCCCTGACATTCCTCCCACTGTAGACAGTAACATCATCCTCCCTGTCTCACAAGCCCGTAAGAGCCCCCATATTTAAAGTCCCGAATCCTGCCGGTTCTGCCTCCACGACAGCTCTGGAAACTGCCCTTTTCTCTCCAAACTGCTACTAGGCTGATCCAAGCACTCATCATTTCCCACCTTGTCTATTGCATCAGCCTCCCTGCTGACCTCCCGAGCCTCCTATCTTTCCTCTCTCTGGTTCATAGTCCACTCTGCTGCTTGGATATTTTTCTGCAAAACCATTCAGTCCACAGCCCTCCACCCTTCAGAAGCCTCCGATGTTTGTCCATCCATCTCCTCATTAAACAGAAACTCCACTCCATCAGCTTTAAAGCCTTCAATCGGCTCTCTCCCTCCTACCTAATCTTCCTGATTTCCTGCTACAACCCAGTTGGCACACTTCACAGTAACTGCTAAATAAATACCATTGATTGACTGACGAAAACCGATCTGCAATGGAGATACCAAGGCAGAGACTGAGCTCATCCCACAGTTTAATCTGGTGGATACCCTCTTTTGGAAAACCAGGACAGTGCTTATAAAGTGCTATTTGACAGGATTAAACAGGTACAGAAGATCCTTTCTACAGTGATTAGGCATAGGATTTGTTGCGAGAGAGAGAAAAGCTTAGCTTCATCCTGGAAATTCTGCCAGCCAGTTTAATTGAGGAATTTACTATCTCACGCACTGGGCAAATAACCAACCCTAAGTGAAATCCTGAGCTATTTAACTTTGCATCTGAACAGTGATTCTTGATAAGTACAAATAGCCTCCTATAACCCCACCAATGAATACCAAAAAATGAAAAAAGAACTACATGCTTAAACTGACCAGGAAAGAAAGAAACATCGTTCATGTTGGGTCTTTTCCTAAATCTGTTTGAACTATAGTCTCGAATAACAGTTTTCCATCAAGAACACTGTTTGGAAACAGGTAATACTAGAGATAATTAAAGGGCATTTTCAAGCTCAAAACACAATTAATTTTCAAACTGCTTTTTAGGTCTTCTGTTCCTGGGGTGGAAGCCTATGATAAATTGTGTTCTTTTAATTACATTAAAACAGTTCCAAACATACAATCAGTAAATGTCAGTAGTACTTTAAAGTAATAGCTAAATGGTCTTTCAGGATCATAACTTTGCTTTTCATTAAGAAATCCCGCACCTGGACCTGATATAGAGCCAAGTTCCCCAAATAAGGAGAGGTTGCCTGCCTATGCACCTGCACAGGCAGAGTCTCACTCAGCATATTGAACACAGACAAAATGTCACAATTCAAAAACCATCGCCAGTAGTACCATCCCCAGAGAGCAAGGTGCTTTCCACTGCAAACACCATCTCAACCGGAGTCCTCTGGACATGCTACGAAGAATTTTCTGAAACCCCAATGTGCTCTCACACCACACGCTGAACATCAGACACCGTAAAAGCACAGGGATCAACTTCAAAACTTTTCTGCAGTGTTCGGCGACCTCACTCAACACTAGAAACCATTAACCAACCCAGGTTCTCGCTCCTTGTAAGTGTGACTGCTCTGAAAACTTTATCAAGAGCCGGTTACTCCGCCATATGACAAGCCTGGCTGTGTCAGGATCAGTGGTGCCCTTTCATATGCTTTCCTCATCAGTAGAGGCATAAAGGAATACCGGGTACTAGATTCCATTTTATAACATATATTTTTTATGCTGCTATACTCGAGGACGCAAGGCATCTGGAAGCCAGTGAGAGAACTGACTTCCAATTTTCTGGGAAATTCTTCTCAGTCAACAACACGTCTTCCACAACCTACCTGAACTTCACCCAGCGTGAACCATGTACCGTTCCAATTGCTTTTGCTTAAAAAAAAAAAAAAAGAAGGTATTTGTTCAGCGCTTACTGTGTGCCAGGCACCATACTAAGAGCTGGGGTAGATATAAAATAATCAGGTTGGACACAGCCCAGGTCCCATGTGGGGTTCACAGTCTTAATCCCCATTTTACAGATGCACTAACTGAAGCACAGAGAAGTTAAGTGACTCGCCCCAGGTCACACAGCAGACAAGTGATGGGACCGGAATTAGAACCCAAATCCTTCTGACTCCCAGGCCTGGGTTCTTTCCACGAGGCCATGCTGCTTCTCCTATTTCAAAAAGGGCTTTGAAGACTGGAGAGCCGTGGTCTGGCAGACACAAAGGGAAAGGGAGTTCCAGGCAGAAGGATGGATATGGTGGAGGGGGGGTGGGGAGGGAAGACAGGAAGGAGATGTGGTGAGTAATAATAATTACGGTATTCGTTAAGCGCTTACTATGTGCCAGGGACCAAGTCGGTTTGGCTTGAGAGGCATAAAGAGAGCAAACTGACTGCAGCGGGAGAAGAGTAAAGACAAGTAAAGGGAGATGGAGCTGACTGAACGCCTTCAAGCTGATCAACCAAACGATTGTGTTTATTGAGCACTTACTGTGGACAGAGCACTGTACTAAGCGCTTGGGACAGTACGCTATAACTGGGTTGGTAAACGTGTTCCCTGCCCACAAGGAGCTTATTTTACAGCCTAGAGGCGCTTGTTCCTCAAGACTCCTCCCAGAGGGCAAGTTATTTTTACCTAACATAGCAACCACTCACCTGATGCCCCAGGCTGGAGCTCGGCCAATTCCAGGGCCAAGGGCTAGAACGTGTCATAAAAGCCTCCGAACTAAGAAGTAAAGGGCTTGTCAGCAGCAGGCTGGAAGCCGACAGGTCGAATCGTCAGGGGCTGGAAGGGGAAGAGAGCCCGCCCTCCTTTTGGAAGGGGAAGAAGTCAGCAGCTGGCTGAGCCCCAGGACAGACCCGTCTGTGGACGAGGGGACCGGAGTAGAAACTGCTCAGCAGCATTTCAGGGGGTCGGACCCCAGGCTCCAAGTAGGGTGGGGTATTAGACTAGGGCAAGTCGACGTTTATTCAGGGAGCTGGTTTAAGATCCCACCCGGCCAAGGCACCTTTATCGTCGTCGACGACGACACGTAAATTCCGGTGACGGGTTCCTAACCCGACGGAACGCCCGTGCGTTCTGAACCTGGTGAGTTTCGCCCCTCTGGAGAGCCGTGCCATCGCGGGGAGGGAACTGGGCATTAGGAGGTCCCTCCCGACGGCCGCTGGCAGCCCCACAGGGGGCAGGGCCAATTAGTTAAACTCCCAGTGCTCTGGGCGACAGCAGTCGCGATCTTAATCGGGTGGGTGGGTGGGGAAGGCAGCAAACTCGCGGGGTATTCTTAGGATGCACTGGGTAGGAAGGAGCCCCCAGAGGGTCCCTGCAATGGCTGTAAATAGCTATTTACAAATAGTAAGTGGGAGTGGAGCCTCACAGGTAGACCTCTAACACGTCCAAATATGGAGAAATGAAAAGTGAAAGGACTTTTGCCAGTTACCTCTGACTGTGGCACCTCAGAAATAGACTGAGAAACATCTAGGGTGAGAGCTAATAATTATCTTTAAACGGAGAAGGTCTGTGAGACCCCATCTTTCTCTTTCGGAGACTGAAAGGAGCTGACGATTAAGAGTGTCTTCTGCTTGATTTGGGGAGGGGTGGGTAACCCCTGAAAGGTTTTATGGAGTGGGGAGATGGGCGCCAAACAGTGATTTAGAAAAACGATCGAGGCAGCAGAGTGACGTGGGGGCCGGACAGGGGAGGGAATGAAGGCAGGGAGGTCTGTGAGGAGGAGAAGGATGTAGTAGTCTAGTCAGGAAAAGACAAGCGCTTCAACCAGCACGACGGCAGCTCGGATGATAATACTAATGACGACTGTGGTATCGGTTAAGCGCTTACTATGTGCCAGGCACTGTTTTAAGCGCTGGGGTAGATACAAGGTGATTGGGTCGGACACAGTCCCCGTCCCACATGGGGCTCGCGGCCCTCATCCCCACTTTACAGGTGAGGTGACCGAGCCACAGGGAAGCCAAGTGACCTGCCCAAGGTTGCACGGCAGGCGAGGGGTGGAGTGGGGATTAGAACCCAAGTCCTTCTGACTCTCAGGCCTGTGCTCTATCCACTACGCCACGCTGCTTAGGGGCAGATCCTGGAGGTGCTGAAAAGGGAGAACCGACGGGATTTGGTAATCGACCAAATTACGCTAGCTGAGAGAGAGCAAGGAGTCGAGGATAATGGCCAAGGTTACTATCTAGAGTGATAAAGGGGACGGTATCGCCGTTCACTCTGAGGGCAAGTGAAGTGGACGAGATGATTTGGTAGGGAAAAGGAGTTCAGTTTTGGACACGCTGAAGCCTAAAGTTCCGGGGGGGTGGGGACCGAGTGGGGTGGTCTGAGAGAGAGGGGAGCGATCCTAGACAATTGTCGTGGGGGCAGGAGGTGATGCAAGACTGCAGGGAAGGAGAGAGGTCAGGAGGTCAGGGGTAGCAGAGCAGACTTGGGAGGAGGACACAGAAGTAGCGGTCAGAGCCAAGGGAGCGGATAAACCGCCCAAGGGAGCGAGGGTAAATTGAGCCGAGAAAGAGGACTATGACCGAGCCACGAGGGTCAGCAAGCCGAGGAGTGGGAGGCAGAGAAAGAGTTGGTGAAAGCAACGGAGGAGGATCGGCCGGCGAGGCCGGAGGAAAACAAGAAAAGGAATGCGTCGGAGAAACCGAGGCCGGCGCCTCCGGGAGAAACGGGTCGTCCGCAGAGTCCAAGGAGGATCGGGACAGAGTCTGTTAGATTTGGCAAGGTGATCTTGGAGTAGTCTAGGGAAAGCAGCAGGAACTGAACTGTAGAGGGTCCGGGAGCGACTGGGGGAGAGTAAGTGGAGGCAGGGAGGGGGTGAAGCCTTAAGCAAATCACGTAATCTCTATTTCTCAGATTACCTATCTTTTGTAAGGTATAAAAGGATCGACTTTCAAATCGATGAGCCACCCCGTCATTACCGCTTAATGCGCAAACATCAATCTCATAGAGGTATTTTTAAAGATTGCAGCTTTCAATTACACACTATGCTAATTGCTGAATACCACTTAGGTGTTTATCGGTGTTATTCTGAGGCACCCATATTTACAGCTCACTTTCAATTACTTCCCTAATAACAATAATAATTACTGTGGCATTTAAGCGCTTACTCTGCACCCAGAACCGTACAGAGGGCTGGGGGAGACACGAGTAAATCAAGTCGGACACAGTCCCTGTCCCACGCTGAGCTCACGATCTCGGTAGGAGGGAGAACATCCCCATTTCTCAGATGAGGAAGCTGAGGCCTAGAGAAGTTAAATGACTTGCCCCAAGACACAAAAAAGGCAAAAGCCAGGATGAGAACCCAGGTCCAGGCCCTCTAATTCCCAGACTGGTATTCTTTCCGGTAACCCATGCTGCTTCTCCGATGAGGTCACGTCTACACCTCTTTAGGCTCTGACACGTATCACTGCAAATTAAAAAAAAAAAAAAAAAGTCAACATTGCCAATCGTCTGTCCATTTCACTGGCACCTTGTATGTTTGGTCCAATATCCTCTAGCTTTCTTCCTTTCTCCGAGCATTCATGAGCTTCAGAGGCAAAACATCCGTGACCTTAAAACCTCGGACGTCGACTGACGGAGTAAGAGTAATCACTCTCTGCCTCCAAAGCCAAAGGTGGAGTTACTGTCTGCCTCCTATATCCTTAGATATCATATAAATGCAATCTGCCATAAATCTCAAAGAGCTATACAAATCAGTGTAAAACTATTGGGTGTGGCCACTTCCGGTCAAGCAAATAATCCAAAAAGTAAAACAGTATGACATTTTGTGTGTATAACATCCTAAGTGCAATTGTTGAGAAGCGGCACGGCCTAGCGGATAGCACCCGGGAATCAGAAGGACCCGGGTTCTAATCCCAGCTCTGCCACTTGTCCGCTGCGTAATCTCGAGCAGGTTACTTAACTTCTCTGGGCCTCGGTTACCCCGTCTGTAAAACGGGGATTAAGACCGTGAGCCCCACGTGGGACACGGACTGTGTCCAACTCGATAAGCTTGTATCTAATCCCAGCGCTCACTGTGGTGGGCATGCCTGGCACGTACTGAACGCTTAACAAATACTATTTTAAAAAAAAAGGTCAAATTTGACATTTATCCACCTGTAAAACGGTACTACTCTGTCCCCAACTCGGACCCAAAGGGGATACTGTGGAGACGAAAGAGAAAGTATATACTCTCTAGCCTCCTCGGAAGAAAAAGGCGTCTTTCGAAAGTGTCGAGCCCGACCGTCCCAGTGTTTAAACACACTCTGCGGTAGGAAATTAGGAACGGCACACACAACAATGAACTAAATAATCCCCTAGTGGTTGGAAACGAATCACGTGTCTCCCAGAGTGCCTAATTCACCAGCACAAGCGCCAGGTCTCCACATGCTAGTTTTGTGTGTGTGTGTGGTTTTTTGGGGTTTTTTTAATGTTTCGAAGGACCTCATCTTCAAAAGCAGAAGGTGTTGTCCTGGAGGATACTGAACCGTAGTTTCCATTCTCCCCTCTGGGCCAGACGCTCACCATGGGCAGCTGACTGCGTCTCCCGACGCCGCTCTATCGTACTCGCCCAAGCGGCTAGTAGAGTGCCCTGCGCACAGGAAGTGCTCAATAAATACCACTGACAGGGGTCTACGCAGGATTCCCTCTTTGCTGAGGTTAGAGCCATCTTTACCTTTCAGAGACGCTGCGACGGCGTCTACGATGTTTTCCTTTCGGCTGGGATCACAAGATGGAGTTTGGAACGTTCGCTCGGCAAAAAGGAGCCCATGGCCACCGAGGTCGCCCACCCCCCACCCCACACCCCCACCTAGGGCCGGGGCCGGGCACCCCGGCCCTCCCCAGGTGGGGCTCACGCGGGCGGGAGCGCCACCTAAAGGGCCGGAGCAGCAGCACACGAAGGGGGGCCGCCGCAAAAAAAAAATCAAGTCACGAAGCCCGCGTTTTACCTAGCGTTTCCTCGCGAGCCGCCCGACCAGTGACAGCAAACTGCGGTCTGCCCACCCTGCTCTACATCTCTGGAGGAGTGAACTTTTCTTCATCGCCGTTCGTCGGCATGGGGACGGGTGCGCCGACGACAGGGGCCAAAGCGCTTCGGTTTCCAGGACCGGCACGGCACCGCCGGACTGTCGCTTATACTTCTGGGTGGATTTCGGAGGACCCCTATCAGTGATCGCCCGACTGCAAACCCGACCCCAGGTGGAGACTGCCGTTCTGAAGAGGGAAAGATTCTCCAGAGGAGAGCGTATCCAGCACCTATCTCTGTCCTTTGCCCGGTAGGATCATCTCGTTATTAAGTACTGCAATACCGACTGCGTACCTGGCCAAATTCAATACACTCTGATCAAACAGAGCCCCGTCTAGCTCAGGGCACACGATCTAATGGGGGAAGACAAACACTGAGAATAACCACAAATTACAAATTTAACAGCCCATAGGGGATTCCATTCCTGATAAACTCTGAGTTGAGGAAAACCTGGGCTAGAATACCGGTTCCCTGTAGACCGGGAGCTCGCTGTGGGCCGGGGATGCGTCCGTTTATCGACGTACTGCTATGCCGTACCCTTTCAAGCACTTAGCACAGTGCCCTGCCCATGGAGGGCGCTCATTAAGTATGACGGTGAATGAAAGTTCCTCGACCAGCACCTCGCGCCTGCACACAACCGTCCCTTCCAGGGTCACGACGCATTCCGTCCGGACGGCCGTACGCTGTCGGGAGAACGGCCCTTAGCTCTTCACCAGCAGCCTAGCCAGAGGACGCAGTCGAGACGCTCGTTACGGCTGAAGCGCGGGTCCTCGGAGGGCGCTGTGCCCAGACCCTTCACCACTCCAGGTCACAGCCTCCGCTTAACGACTTACCTCGGCCCCCTCGGCGTTCCGGACATTCGGTATCCAATCCGCTTAGAGCGCATCAACTCCAGTCGCTGCCCGCTACAGTGCTCGGCACACAGTACGCATTTAACAAGTCCCACCATTGTCATTACCCTAAGGACAGCAATCTCCCGCAGGTTGGGGAGGCGTTGTGGAAGCTGGTCCAGAGGCCGGCTGGAGCCGCCGCGGATCCCCGAGTCCCGGTGGCACGGGGACCGCGGCTTCATTCGCAATGAAACGGCGTACTTCATTTACTTCTTGTTTTTAGATATGCACACACACACACGCACCTGCCTGGTAATTCACCGCGGCATTTGTTAAGCACTTACTATACGCCAGGCACCGCGTACTAAGCACTGGGATAAGCACGAGATCATCGGATCCCACGCGGGGCTCACAGTTCACGAAGGAGAGAGAACGGCTATCGAATCCCCACTCTGCAGACGAGGGAACTGAGGCCCGGAAGGGTTCAGGGATTTGCCCGAGGGCGCAAAGCAGGTACGAGGAGGCGTGGCGATTAGAACCCAGATCTCCCGATTCGCGGGCCGGCGATCTTTCCAACATCGTCTGTTCCCACTCGGACCATCTCGCATCCACCCCAGCGCTTGGCACACGCAAGCAGCGTGGCTCACTGGAAAGAGCACGGGCTTTGGAGTCAGAGGTCATGGGTTCGAACCCCGGCTCTACCACTTGTCAGCTGTGTGACTTTGGGCAAGTCACTTAACTTCTCGGTGCCTCAGTTACCTCATCTGTAAAATGGGGATTAAGACTGTGAGCCCCACGTGGGACAACCTGATTCCCCTGTGTCTAGAACAGTGCTCGGCACATAGTAAGCGCTTAACAAATACCAACATTATTATTATTATTATTAAGCGCTTACCGGATCCCACAATCATTATTACTACCGGAGTAACCGACCTTGGCGAGACAGGGTCCGGGCCCGATCTAACTATCCCGTATCTACCCCGGGCAGGGCGCTCAGCTCGCAGAAAGCTCTCAACGCTACCGACCTCACGACCGGACGGCGCAATCTGTTCTTTAAATCTGACGCGATCCCGTTTCGACGGTATCCCCTCGAGGAGGATCGAGGAAAGGGCATCCGTGACCGACTCTGAATCCCGGTAGATAGCCGAGTGAGACAGGTCCTGGCCGCAGATTAAAATGTTGAAGTGAAACTACTAACCTGCCCCGGCACGGCCCCCTATTCGCTTTCGACTGCATTACTGAATTTCCTCCCACTTAGCATTTCCTTGAGTAACGGGGCCAACGCCATCGGGGCTGGGGGTGGGGACCGGGGGCGGGGGCCCTGCAGCTTCCACGGGAGTCCGTTCGTTCAATCGATCGTATCCACTGAGCGCCGACTGCGTGCGGACCACCGGACCGAGCGCTTGGAAGTACGACCCGGCAACGGACGGGAGGCGATCCCTACCCATCGACGGGCTCCCGGTCTGAGTGGAGGGCGGGAGAGGGTTGGGGGCCCGAGGCGTCAACCGACTGGGACTCCGAGGTCCGCGGTGGGGGCGGTGAGGTCTGTCCCGTGCCCGGCCTCCGAGGCTCCGCAAACCATCCAGAAGGTTGGGAGGGTGGGAAGCCGAGCGACGCCCCGTCGGAGCACCGCTTAGCGAATTCACTCCTTTGACGCTGGCCCGGCGAGTGGGCTCTGACCGCCCCGTGACCGTCGACCGTTCCTTCAAACCGTCTGCCGCTGGAGCCCCTCGTGGGCCGGGGCCCACGTCCGACGGGAGCCCTGTGGCTATTTTACCCCGGCGCACACGGTGCTTACCACGACTCCGCTAAGCGGCGGCGAGGCGACCCTGAGAGGGCAGCCTAGTCCCTTTCCGTGTCAATAACCAACTCCAACTACCTCCGAAGAGTTCGAACCGGCGGCCGTAAAGTGGGGGGGGGGGGTGTCGGTCCTCTTTCGTCCGGACCGCTTTTGGATCATCGTCCGTGTTGGCAGAACGCACTCTCCGGGCGGAGGGTTTAGTGCCGCCTCTCCCACTCGCCTTTCATCCTCTCTTCTCGCGTCCCCCCCCGCCCCCCGCGTTCGCACCGTTCACCGGGCTACCCTCCTCTCCCCGCGCCGCTCCCCCGTCCCCCCCCATTAGAAAACGCCCCACTCCCGGCCCAGCCGGTCGTCGCCATCGGTCGATGGGCCGGCGGCACTCACCGAGAGAGCAGCGCCAGCTTCTGCTCCAGCATCATCTCCAACTTCTGGCCCTGCTTGGAGAGCCAGTGGTCCACCCCGTGCAGCCGGTAGCAGGTCTCCAACATCAACCTGAAATCGGCCACGAACTCCGTGATGCTCCCGTACTGGCCCCGGGAGAACTTCTCCTCCATCTTCAGCAGGCACATACTGAGCCCCGACTGCAGGAGTTCGCGGCTGCCGCCGGCCGGCCCCAACGGCGGCTCCTCGCCGGGACGGCACTTGCCGGGGCCGTCGCCCTCGCCCCTCTCGGCTTGCAAAAAAGGGGCGGTGAGCCCCCGGTGCTTCTCCAGCAGAAACTCGCTGAGGATGCGATAGCCCTGCTGCAGCTCGTAGCTCAGCTCCTCCCGGCCCGCCGCCGCCTCCTTCTGCCGGGGCCGGTCGGAAGGAGCGCCGCACGGTCCCGGCGAGCCCGGGGCCCGAGCCTCCGGCCGCCTGCCCCCGTCCTCCTCCTCTTCCTCCTGCTCCTGCCGCCGCCGCCGCTGCCCGGCCGTGGCCGCCGGCTCCATCCCCCGCTGGGCCTCCGACACGTCCATGCCCCCCTCGCCGGCCCGGCTCTGCGGCCGGGGCCCGCCGCGGCGCTGGCCCGGCGCTCTCAAGCCCCCGCCGGGCAGAGCCCCCTCTTCATGGGCCCGCTCTCACCGGGCCCGCTCGGCGGCAGGGGGGCGGGGTGGGGGTCTCCGACTCCCGACGGGGAGGCCCTCCCCCCGCCCTCGCCGCCGACCGCCAATCTCTCCGTCGTAGTCGCCCGCTCCCGCTTCTTCTTCCCGCCTAACCTACCGCCGGGGCCTGGGCTCTGGCGAACCCTGCCCGCCTCTCCGGCTCCGGGGCTCGCCTTCCCGGCGGGGCCAGGCCGGCCGGGCTGGGCCGCGGCTCCTCCTCCGCGCCACCCCTCCCTCTTTCTCTTCTTCCTCCTCCTCCTCCTCCTCCCGCTCCTCCTCCTCCTCTCCCCTCCGCCCCTTCTACCTGAGGGAGGGAAGGGGGGGAGGGGGAACCCCCCCCCCCCCGACAGGAGGAGGAGGCGCGAGAGGGCCGGCCGATAACTGTCAGAGAGAAGTCCGACTCGGGGGGCAGGGAGGTTAGGGGCAGGGGCCGGGGCCTCTCGGCTGGCTCCTAAGAGGAGCGGGGCAGAGAAAGGAGCGGCGCCGCCATCGGAGCACGCATGCGTAGTCGCTCCGCTCCGATCTCCTCCCCGCCCTCCCCTTCGAGCTTCTCTTCGTCGCCGCCTTCGTCGTCGTCCCGACTCCCCTCGGGCCCCCGAAGCGGTTCGGGCTGCGCAGACCGATGATGTCAACCTCTTTCGGGAGGCGAAGGGGAAGGGAGCGCGCATGCGTAGAGCGGCCCGCTCCGCCGGAGCCTCCGGAGGGGCCGGTGGGAGGCGGCGGGCGGGCCGGCCGGGCGGCCCCGAGCGGGGCTTCTGCCCGCCCCCCTTTTGGGTCGCACCGGGAGGCCGCGGCCCCTTTATCCGCCGACAGCGGACTTCCCCCCGCGGCGTTCACGACGCTCCTCTGACCTCGCTGCCCCCCGCGTTTCGACCTCCCGATCCCCCCGGCCCGAAGAACTGGCACATCGCGTCGAAGATCCTTTCTGAGGGCAACGGCTCAAGGTAGCGGGAATAACGATAACGACGACGACGACGACGACTGGGGTATCCGTTCGGCCCTCACTTCGGACCAGGCGCCGGGGTGGATGGAAGCAGATCGGTTTGGACCCGGGCCCCGTCCCGCGGGGTGGCGGGGCGGGGGGTGGCTCGCGGTCTCGACCCTCGTTCTGCCGACCAGGTGACCGAGGCCCAGAGAAGGGAAGTGAGCGGCCCAAGGTCACACAGCAGACGGGTGGTAGATGCGGACTCCCGGGCCCCTGCTCCCCCGACTGCCGTCGATCGATCGGTGGTGTTCGCTGAGCGCTTCCTATGTGCAGAGCGCCGTGCCGAAGCGCTCGGGAGAGGACGAGGACGACGTTCGTTCATTCATCGTATTTATCGCGCGCTTCCCGGGGGCAGAGCACCGTACTAAGCGCCTGGAAGCCTGCGATAAACAGACGGGTTCCCCGCCCGCGACAGACTCGGCAGGCACGTTCCCTGCCCACGTTGAACTTACGGTCAAGGGGGGGAAGGGTGGGGACGGTCATTCAAACAAATAAATCATTTATAATATATCATTTGAAGATGCGTACACAAGGGCCGTGGGGTCGGAGGTGGGGCGAATAGCAGATGTCCGAAATGTCACGGATCGAAGTGCCCAGACGACTCAGAAGGGAGAGCGAGATGTTGATAATGTTGCTATCTGTTAAACGCTTACTCTGTGCAGAGCACTGTTTTAACCGCGGGGGTGGATGCAGGGTCATCGGGTCGTCCCACGTGAGGCTCGCAGTCTTAATCCCCGTTTTACAGATGAGGGAACCGAGGCGCTGAGAAGTGAAGCGACTTGCCCACAGTCACAGAGCTGACGAGTGGCGGAGCAGGGATTCGAACCCGTGACCTCCGACTCCCAAGCTGGGCTCTTTCCGCTGAGCCACGCTGGGCGAAGAGGGGTTTAATCCGGGAAGGCCACTTGGAGGAGAGGTGATGTTAGTAATGCTTCGGGGGTGGAGAGAGTGGCGGTCTGGTTCCCGTGGAGGGGGAGATCCAGGTTAGGGGGAGGACTTGGGAAAGGGGTCACGAGATCAGGGCGCAGCGAGTCGGCGGGCGCCGGAGGAGCGGAGCGCGCGGGCCGGGCTGTGGTAGGCCATCGGGCAGGTGAAGCAGGATGGGGCGAGCCGATCGGGCGCTTTGAAGCCAACGGTGAGGAGTTACCGTCAGGTAGGTACGTCCCGAAGACAGGAGGAATTGCAAGATTCCAGGGAAGGAGAGAGGTCAGAGCTGGAGATGGAGATTGGGGAATCACCTGCATAGAGACGGCCATTGAAGCCGTGGGAGTGAATGAGTTCGCCAAGGGAGCGGGTGTAGGTGGAGAATGGAAGGACCTAGAACTGAGCCTTGAGGGATCCCTACTGTCTGAGAGTGGGAGGCAGAGGAAGAGCCCGCCAAGGAGACTGAGAAGGAGCGGTCGGAGAGAGAGGAGGAGAATCAGGAGAGGGCCGCGTCAGTGAATCCGAGGTCGGATAAAATTTCGAGATGTGTGGAAGGCTTCCGAGAGGTCTGGGGGGATTAGGATAGAGTAGAGGCCATCACATCTGGCGAGAAGAAGGTCCTTGGTTACCTTAGAGAGGGCTGTTTCTGGGGAGTGAAGGGGGTGGAAGCCAGACCGGAGGGGAACTAGGAGGGAACTGGAGGAGAGGAATTGGAGACAGCAGGTGTGAACAGCTCACTCAAGACGTTTGGAGAGGGAAGGTAGGAAGGAGATGGCACAATAACCAGAGGGAGCCGTGGGGTCAAGGGAGGGCTGTTGTTTTTTTAGGATGGGGTCCCAGAAAAGTATTCAAATCTCCGACTCAATGTGCCGTAGTTTTATTTTTGTGCTTACGTTGTGTTTAAGCTACTCGCGTGCCTCTGTCTCGCCTATCTCACCTCCGTCTCCTTGGCCACATCCTCCCTTTGGCCTGGAACTCCCACTTCACATCCGACAGACTCTCCCCACCCTCAAAACCTGCCTAAAATCACACCTCTTCCAAGAGGCCTTCCTCGATTGAGCGCTTTATTTGCCCTCTCCGCCCTCCCCTCTGTGTCGCCCGTGCATCTGGATCTTTACCCCTTAGGCACTTGATGTTCACCCCAACCTCAGACCCGTAACACGGAGGTACGTGTACTCTGCCGTTCGCCTTCTCCATGATTTATTTTAACATCTGTCTCCTCCACTAGACTCTTAGGTTCTTTGTGGGCAGGATTTGTGTCTACCAATTGGAGTGTATCCTGCTTTCCCAAGCGTTTAGTACAGTGCTCTGCGTGCAGTGAGCGCTCAATAAATGCCGTTGATTGATTGGTCAATAGTGATATTGGTATGTATTGACACCTCCCCGCCCAACCAGGTGCAGTGCGCCGAACAGTTAGGAAAGTACAACAGAAACACAAGGCATGTTCCCAGCCCACAGTGAGTTCACACCCTATCGGGGGAGAGAAACATGAAAATATTTACAAATTGAAATTTCAAAATAAAAAATTAACTGCGTGTATAATAATACAATATATACATAAGTGAGGAGGAAGGGTATTAATAACAGGTGTCGGGTTGATGTGACTCAGGGCGTTGGGAGTTGCTAATCCCAATTTCTCACTTCATCTACAATCGTGTATTTCCTTCTTATCTCCAGACCGTGTCTAATTGACACCTCACTTAACTTTCTCATCACAGTTGACACCACCACCACCATCCTCCATGTCTCTGAAGCCTGAAAACTTCTCATCAGCCTCGATTTTTCCTCTCACTTTCAACTCTCGTATTCACTCTGTCCCTAAATTCTGTCAGTTTTCCCTCCATAACATTTCCAGGATCCCTGCCTTCCTCACCATCCACAAAGGCCACCGCCCGGGTCGAGGTACTTGGCTTCTGCATCAGCCGCCCGGTGGTAACCGTAATAACGATGATGATTATGATAACAGTAATTTTTTAAGCACTTGCTATGTGCCAAGCACGGTATTAAGCGCTGGGGTAGACAGAAGTGAATCAGCGGGACGCAGTCCCCGTCTCACGTGGGACTCGCAATCTAAATCAAGTCTCACTGGACCTTCAGGCTCCGCCCTCCCTTCGCCACGCTGCTGCTCCAGTCATGTGTCTAAACTGTCACTTCACTCGTCTCCCCTCTTTTCAAAAACCTTCGATCAATGGTATGTCCGTCGGGAGCTTACTGTGGGCAGAGAACTGCGTTAAGCGCTTGGGAGATACTATAAGAGTTAGTGGACACAATCCCTGCCCTCAAGGATCCGACGGTCCCTTGGAGAGAAGTCAGTCTGGTTGGAATTTGTTGCCCTCTGAGATCGTTTTCTTCTTCCTCCCTTTAAGCCAAACCCAGAATGAAAGGTCCTAAAGGAGAGAGGTGGGCAGGGACTGAAATATCAACAAGTTGGAGAAGACACTGGAAACCGGGCAAGGCGGTGTCAAAGTAATTGCAATCTGGAGATTTCCCTCCCCGGGGTTGGAGGGTGGTGATAAACATTTCCGTACTGCAGCAGAAAAGCAGGGGTTTTGTTTTGGCTGAGGAAAGAGAAGGAGCAGTCCAGGGGTGTAAGGAGGGGAAAGGTCTTATGCCGTCGAGGCGTTCCCGACCCATGGCGACGCCACGGACACGTCTCTCCCAGAACGCCTGGCTCACCATCTACGCATGGTAAAAACACGCAGGCGGTTTACGATCGCCGCCTTCTGCGCGGTAAACTCGAGCCTCCGCCCTCGACTCTCTCCCGTGCCGCTGCTGCCCAGCACGGGTGAGTTTTGATCTGTAGCTGATTGCCTTCCCCTCGCTAGCCACTGGCCAAGCTAGGAAGGGAATGGGCAGGCCTCTGCCTGACTCTCCCTCCCGTAGCCGAGACTGGTAGAGGACTGACTGCAGACTCTCCAGGTGCGACCCTGAGCGGGGAAGGGAAAGGTAGAGCCCTGCAAAGGCAGGAAGTTTGGGGCCCAGCTCAATCCCAACGAGAAGCAGCGTGGCCTGGTGGGTAGAGCCCGGGCCTGGGAGTCAGAAGGACCTGGCTTCTAATCCCAGTTTTGCCACTTGTCTTTTGTGTGACCTTGGGCAAGTCACTTCACTCCGCGCCTCAGTTACCTCACCTCTAAGACTGTGAGCCCCATGTGGGACGTGGACTGTGTCCAACCTGATTAGCTCGTACCTACCCCAGCGCTTAGTACGGTGCCTGGCACACGGAGAAGCAGCGTGGCTCAGTGGAGAGAGCCCGGGCTTTGGAGTCAGAGGTCATGGGTTCGAATTCCGGCTCTGCAACCTGTCAGCTGTGTGACTGTGGGCAAGTCACTTCACTTCTCTGGGCCTCAGTTCCCTCATCTGTAAAATGGGGATTAAGACCGTGAGCCTCACATGGGACAACCTGATTACCCTGCATCTCCCCCAGCGCTTAGAACGGTGCTCTGCACATAGTAAGCACTTAACGAATACCAACATTGTTATTATCATTATGGCGAGTGCTTAACAAATACCAGAAAAAAACACCCATCCCAGTCCGTCTCCAACCTTCAAGCGAGCCCGGGCCCAACCAAAATGGGTCCTTCACGTGCACAGTTGCGGCTCCCAAGATAGCTGGGAATTCAGTCGTATCGATCGTTCAGTCATATTTATTGTGCGCTCACTAAGCGCTTGGGAGAGTACACTATAACAATAGTATATTGTTATACTATATATAGTATATATATATATACTATATATAGAGAAGCAGCGTGGCTCAGTGGAAAGAGCCCGGGCTTTGGAGTCAGAGGTCATGGGTTCGAATCCCAGCTCTGCCACTTGTCAGCTGTGTGACTGTGGGCAAGTCACTTAACTTCTCGGTGCCTCAGTTACCTCATCTGTAAAATGGGGATTAAGATTGTGAGCCCCACGTGGGACAACCTGATTCCCCTGTGTCTACCCCAGCGCTTAGAACAGTGCTCTGCACATAGTAAGCGCTGAACAAATACCAACATTATTATTATAACAAGAAACAGACACGTTTCCTGCCCGCAACGAGTTTACAGTCTAGAGGGGAGTTGTATCCTCCATCGCCTAGAGGACAGCTACCTAAGTGAAATCACTCCCCCTGCTTGGTAACATCCCGGTCACTGCACTGTAGGTCTAAAACTCTTAAAACACGAGGGGGGCAGGGAGATGGCTGTGGGAGAATAAAGTGGTGGGGGGAGGGAAAAGTGAGGTTAGCACATTTTCCAAACTCAACGGAGCCCAACCCGATACCAGCCCAACCCTGGACCCTCCTCCAGGGGCCCACACGGCCCAGGCCTAACTCTCTGCCTCGCTCTTAAAATGACCAGGGTAAAAGGGCTAAAGGTGGGGCAGGTATCCACTAGGGAAGCAAATCTGAAGGAAGGGGAATTTTTTATGGTATTTGTTAAGGTATTTTTTATGGTATTTCGTCTATCCCGCCGCCGACCTCTCACCCACATCCTGCCTCTGGCCCTCCCTCCCCAAATCCAGCGGACAAGTACTCTCCCCGGTTTCAAAGCCTTACTGAAGACAGATATCCCACAAGAGGCCTTCCCTGACTAAGCCCTCCTTTCCTCTTCTCACACTACCTCCTGCGTCGCCCTGACTTTCTCCCTTTATTCATCCCCCTCCCCCACAGCACTTATGTAAATATCTGTCATTAATTTATTTATGTATTTATTTACATTAACGACCGTCTCCCCCTCTAGACTGTAAGCTCGTTGTCAGCCGGGAAGGAGTCCGTTTATTGTTATATCGTACTCTCCCAAGTACTTTGTACAGTGCTCTGCACACATGAAGTGCTCAGTAAATACGAGCGAATGAATGAATGAAGCGCTTACTATGCGACAAACACTGTGCTCGGCACTGGGGCAGATACAAGCGAATTAGGTTGGACACAGTCCCTGTCCCGCATGGGGCTCACGGTCAAAGTAGGAGGGAGAACAGGAGAACTGAGCCACGGAGAAGTTACGTGACTTGCCCGAACCCACAGAGCAAGCCTTTGGCAGATGCAGGATTAGAACTCGGTTCCTCTGACTCCCCGGCCATACTGCTTCCCGTAAATGACTTCTGGAGGTTTTCTTTGCCTTGGAGTTTAATATTAGTCAAGGGGGGAGGGGTGTCACTGAGGAGAGAGTGGGTCCTGGAACACCGTGTTCTAGTTTATACGCACACAGTGGCCAGCCCGTCACCAGGGAATCAGAATCTCAAACTACCACCTCCCTTCCAGGAAGATCCAACCAGCTCACTGAACTGGAGCCTCTGGGAATGGGTTGGTATTATTATGAATATTACTGCTACTACTACTAATAATAATCCTGGTGAAGCACTTACTTTGTGCCAAGCGCTGTACTACATGCTGGGGTAGATACAACATAATCAGGTTGGATACAGTCCCTGTGCCACTCTTAGACTGTGAGCCCAAGGGTTCCCCCCTCTAGACTGTAAGCTTGTTGTGGCCAGGGAACGTGTCTTTTGTATTGTAATAATAATGATGATGGTACTTGTTAAGCACTTAATATGTGCCAAGCACTGTTCTAAGCGCTGGGGGATACGAGGTGATCAGGTTGTCCCACATGGGGCTCCCGCTCCTCATCCCCATTTTACAGATGAGGTCACTGAGGCCCAGAGAAGTGAAGTGACTTGCCCAAAGTCACCCAGCCGACAAGTGGCGGAGCTGGGATTAGAGCCCACGACCTCTGACTCCCAAGCCCAGGCTCTTGCCGCTGAGCCCCGCTGCTTCCCCAACCCAAGCGTTTAGTGCAGTGCTCTGCAGACAGTAAGTGATCAATAAATAACACTGATGGATTGATAAGATGGAGGGAGAACTGGTCTCGTATCCCCATTTTACCGATGAGGTAACTGAGGCACAGGGAAGTTTGTATTGTTTCGTTTTCTAATGGTATCTGTTAAAGCGCTTACTGTGTGCCAGGCACTGTTCTGAGTGCCGGGGAAGATACGAGCTAATCGGGCCGGGCACAGTCCCTGTCCCACGTGGGGCTCACAGACTTTATCCCCATTTTACAGATGAGGTGACCGAGGCCCAGAGAAGTGAAGTGACTTGCCCAAGGTCACCCCGCAGACAAGTGGAAGAGCTGGAATTAGAACTCAGGACCCCCCGGCTCCCGGGCCTGTGCTCTATCCACTAGGCCGTGCTGCTTCGAGTTAAGTGGCTTGCCCAAGGCCGCAGTGCAGGCAAGTGGCAGAGCTGGGACTAAAACCCGAGTCCCCCGACTCCCAGTCCCATGGTCTTTCCACTAGGCCACGCTCCTTCCCCTAAAGCCATCCCAGCTGAGGTCAGGCTGGGTTCAGATGAGCTTTCAGCGTCCGACAAATCCTTGCTTCGGGTGGGTGCCGCCCAACAAGTAATCTCATAAGAGTGGAACCAGAAATGGATGCATCGTCTTGAGATTGTCTGTCTGCCTCCAGAATTTGCGCCCTGGACCGTCTCTGGTTCTGGTTCTGCTTTCCTGCTTAGGGGTGTCTCAGTCACTGGCTTGTGGCCGCTATCGGACTAGGCCAGCACTGGCAGGATGTCCATTCAGTGAGGGCGATGGCCCCGCACCTTTACGGGCCGGTTTCCCAGTCTCACACTCATCCCTGGCTCCTGACAAGATGGGAGAGTTTGTAATCAGGGCTGAAGAGACCCGAAACGGCAGCTTTCTGACCCGTTGGCTCTTTGATGTCTGTTCCCTCCCAGTCCCCATCCCCGCTAAAATCCCCGCCCCGTTTTCGCTCCCACGTTTGAAATGAAAAATTGGCACCTGTGGCTAGTAGTACGCCATAGGTTGGTTTCTCAGGGCCCAGTTGGATGTGGTCCTGAATTTGGGGTTTGCTTTCTGTGTGACCTGGGGCAAGTCATTTCACTTCACAGCAGGCAAGCATCAGGGTCGGGGTTAGAACTGAGTCCCTCCGACTCTCAGGCCTGTACCCTTTCCACTTGCTCACGGTGTTTCAGGGCTCTGACAAGGGGACAGGCTCCAGATGGAGCTCTCCGGTCCCTCCCTCCTCCTGCCCCTTCTTCAACTCTCCCATCTTTCCCAGAGGTATCTCCAGAGGAGATCTCCCACCTCCTCTCAAAATCCACTCCTCCACCGGCACCTCCGACCCCATCCCCGCATACCTTATCCAATCACCTGCCCCCTCCCGTCTTCCTTCCCTGACCACCGTCTTCAACCGTTCTCCGATGGCTTCTTCCCTGCTGCTTTCAAACATGCCCAGGTCCCCCCCCATCCTCAAAAAACCCTCCCTTGACCCCACGACTCCCTCCAATCATCACCCCCCTCCCCCACCATTCCTCTCCAAACTCTTTGAGCGAGTTGTCTACACCCGCCGCTGCCTCTATTTCCTCACTTCCAATTCCCTCCTTGACGTGCCCTCCAATCTGGAATCCACCCCCTTCACTCCACAGAAACTCCCCTCTCTAAGGTCACCAATGATCTCAATCAATCGATCATATTTATTGAGTGCCTACTGTGTGCTAAGCACTGTACTAAGTGCTTGGGAGAGTACACCGTAACAGTATAACAGACGCATTCCTTGTCCACAGTGAGTTTACGGTCCCGATGGGGTCGCCTCTGTGCCAAATCTGATGGCCTTTACTCCATTCTAATCCTCCTTGACCTCTGAGCTGCCTTCGATGCTGTCGACCACTACCTTCTCAAGAAAACAATATCCAACCTTAGCTGCAGTAACACCGTCCTCTCCTGGTTCTCCTCCCCTCTCTCTGGCCGCTCATACTCAGTCTCTTTCGGGGGCTCCTCCTCTGCCTCCCATCTGCTAACCGTGGGAGTCCCCCAGTGCTCGGTTCTGAGTCCCCTTCCATTCTCCATCTACACCCGCTCCTTTGGAGAACTCATTCTCTCCAGTGGCTTCGACTACCATCTCGATGCGGACGATTCCCAAATCTCCATTTCCAACCCGGATCTCGGTCTCGTATTTCCTTCTGCTTTCGGTACGTCTCTACTTGCGTATCTTGCCAACACCTAAAACTTAGTATGTCCGAAACAGAACTCCACATCTTCCCACTCAAACCCTGTCCTCACCGTGACTTTCCCATCGGTCAGCGCCACCATCCTCCGTGTCTCACAAGCCCATAACCTTGGCGTTATCCTCGAGCCATTTCTCTCGTTCAACCTACATATTTGATCTGTCCCCAGATCCTCTCAGTTCTACCTTCACGTTACTAAAATCCACCCTTTCCTCTCCATCCAGACTGCTACCACGTTATTCCAAACTCTTATCCTATCCCACCTCGATTACTGCCTCCGCTCCTTTCTGACCTCCCTGCCTTCTGTCTCTCCCCACTTCGGTCCAGACTTCGCTCTGCCGCCCGGATCATTTTCCTACAGAACCGCTCAGTTCACGTTTCTCCACCCCTCAAGAACCTCCGGTGTTTGCCCATCCACTTCTGCATCAAACAGAAACTCCTTACCGCTGTCTTTAAAACTTTCGGTCACCTTGCTCCCACCTCCCACACCTTACCTCCCCAATTTCCTCCTACAAACCCAGCCCGCATGCTTTGCTCCTCTAAATGCCAATCTGCTTCTCTAACGCCAACCTACTCACTCTACCTTGATCTTGTCTATCCCGCCGCCGATCCCTCGCCCACATCCTGCCTCTTTCCTGGACCTCTCCCCCCATTCGTATATCTGACAGACCACCACCCTCCCCACCTTGAAAGCCTTCTTAAAAGCACACCTCCACCAAGAGGCATTCCGCGACCGAGTGCTCCTTTCCTCTTCTCCCACTTCCTTCTGCATCGCTTTTGCATCCTTATTTCACCCCACCCTCAGCCCCACAGCACTTATGGACATACCCTGTAATTTATTCATTTATATGAATGTCTACCCCTCTAGACTGTAAGCTCCAATCAGTCAATCAACGGTATTCACTGAGCGCTTACTATGTGGAGAGCACTGTACTAAGCGCTTGGGAGAGTACAATGCAACGGACTTAACGGCCACGTTCTCTGCTTACGGTCTAGAGGGACTCACAGCGGGCAGGGAATGTGTCTTCCAACTCTGTTATACCGTGCCCTCCCAAGTGCTTAGTGCACCCTGTAAGCACTCAGTAAAAATGATTGATAGCATAAAAGATAAAGTATTTCCATTTCTTTTTTACTCATATTTTACCTGATGAGAATTCAGTAAAATCTAAAGCCAAACCAAAGAACCAATCAGTGGTACTTACTGAGCACTTACTGTGTGCAGAACACAGTACTAAGTGCTTGGGAGAGTACAGTACAATACAAAGAAGCAATTTAAATGTGTATGCGGGAATTCTCTGGCTAGCTCTCTTAATCGGTTCCGTGAAAATAAAATGTTATGCAAAAGCATAGTAGGTGGTTGATCGTTTCCCATAGGAAAAATATAATATCCATCCGGTATGTGCCCAAGACAAAAAAATGACCCCCCCAAAATGTGATAAGACAGTACGAAAAATAGAGTTCCAGGTTGAGATGGCAATGTAAATACGTACAAGATAATAAAGTACTTTGAATTCGTTCTTTTTGCGTTCCCGTGTCATTATTTAATTTTTCAAAGTGCTATCTTTCACATCCTATTCAGCAGAAAGACACCTTGCGCTAACACACTAGAGGTCCGTCATTAATCTCATGCCAGACAAGAACAGTGGTTGGTGAAATGAACTTTTAATCTCTTTATCCAAATCCCAATACTTCAAAAGTTGCCAGGCAGGGGAAGGAAACTGTAAGTTCCCCCTCCAGACTTTAAGTTCCTTGTGGGCACGGAAGGTGTCGACCGACTCTGATGTACTGTACACTCCCAAGCAGTTAGCAGAGACCCCTGCGCATAGTAAGTGCTCAATTAATATGACCGATTGGTTGATTGAGAGAGAGTGTGAAAGGAAGGTGGTGTTTAAGCCAAGGTAAACTTCTCAATCAATCAATCAGTGGTATTTATTGAACATTTACGGTGTGCAGAACGCTGTACTAAGTGCTGGGGAGAGTACAGTGTAACAGAGTCGGTAGACACAATGAGCTTGCAGTCTAGAGCACTAGAGTCAAACATTCATTAGTGTTTGAAAAATGTAGAAGCGGGAATCCCTGGACCTCCCTCTTCTCCTTGCTGCTGGGTAGGATGACCAGGCAGCAAGAGAAGGGGGAGCCCATTCCTAACAATAATAGCAATAATAATAAGTAATCATTCAGCACGTACTATGGGTTAAGTATTATGCTAAGCACTGGGGTAGACGGAGCCAATCAGGTCAGGCGCGGTCCCCTTCCCAAAGCATAATGGGGAAGGAAAACAGACCCTTCCTTTTATTTCTGGCCTGGCAGGGATCAGCTCTTTGTCAGCCTGTTTTAGCTCTACCGATCCAGGCCAATACCGACTAGCGGTGTTTCTGGGCAACTGGCATCGGGTAGACTCTGGCCCACTTAGGGTTCTACCTTTGGGAGCTTCAGGGACTTCCTGGGGACAAGGGTGTTGTAAGACAGCTGAGAAGTACTCTACTTTTTTTTCCTTATTGCCCTTTGTTAAGCACTTACTCTGCGTCAACCACCGTCCTAAACTCTGGCTTAGCTACAAGCTCCAGGTTGGAGCCGGTCCCTGTTCCACCTGGGGCTCCCAGTCTATGTGCTGGATCCCCATTTTACAGTGGAGGAAACCGAGGCACAGATAAGTTCAATGACTTGCCCAAGGACACCCAGCAGGCAAGTGACAGAGGCGAGATTAGAAAT
Source organism: Ornithorhynchus anatinus (assembly GCF_004115215.2). Taxonomy (NCBI): domain Eukaryota; kingdom Metazoa; phylum Chordata; class Mammalia; order Monotremata; family Ornithorhynchidae; genus Ornithorhynchus; species Ornithorhynchus anatinus. The sequence continues at coordinate 51,667,765 of NC_041753.1, read as the reverse complement.
CAGATCCCTGTAAGGAGTCCGAGGACCTGGATCCCCAGTCCCTTCTTTAGCCAATATTCTCAAATCCTTTTTCTCTCTTTCCCCTCTCCCCCGAGCAGTATGGCTAAGCGGCATCTCTACCCAGAGATGGTAAACTGGAAAGTGGGACAGAAAGGGGGAATTTCTTTGCTCAGAAGAATTCACTAGAAGGTTTAATTGTTCTACAGGAGGAAGTCAATGGTGAGAACCTGTGGTTGTTTTAAGTGACTTCAATCATTCTCAAAAGTCCCAACGCCTTTCATCTTTCTCTTGGCTCTGTGTCAAATTAGCTGGCAAGTCTGTATTCCCCCAGCATATTATCACTAATGCATGCCCCCTATCTTCAGTGGAGCACAATTTTAAAGGCTCCTTGGACATTATGGATCTGTTAACCCCGATCTAGCTCTCTCCCGTCAGGGCTGAAAAGATCCAAAATGGTGGATTTCTGCCTTTCCAGCCCATCGATGTCTGTTCCCTGCCCGTCCCCGTCCCTGACCCCCAAACTTTTGTACTTTAAATTACAAATGGGTAAATGTCCCTGGGAACAAAAGATTGGGGTGTTTTCTTAATGCAGAATTGGTTACATTTCCTTCCTCACAGAAATTATCTGAGTTTGATAGTGCCTGGCTAAGTGTACAAAGTGTCCATCGAAAGTCTTTTTGCAGTGGCAACTTAATTAGCTTGGAGCCAAGCTTTTAAACTCCAGAAGTCTCCCAAATATGAGGTCAGCGTGTTCTGAGAGGAAAGGCAGAAAGCTACCTTTCAGACAAAGACAGATCTTCAAATGCAAAATCCAGATTGTTAGGCATGACTGACCGACATGGCCCAGAAGGACACCTTGACGCCGTGCGTTCTCTGTCTCTGCAGGTTCTGGCCAGGCACCTCTTTCATTAGCATTTCTGGCCTGCGAGCTCTTACTGAGCAGTTGGGTTTGGGATCTACTCCCCGTGAGGCTTGTGCCTCTTCGGGGAAGAGATCCATGTCTGTTGCAAGTACCCGGGGGATGTCCTGCAGCTGTTAGGGGGTATGGTTTGGGGGTGCAGCCCTGCTATGTGCTGATCTGAGCCCTTGGGAGCAATGTCTTTAAAAAAAAAAAAGGTATTTGTTAAGCACTTACTATGTGTTAAGCACTGTTATAAGCACTGGGGTAGATATGAGGTTATCAGATTGGATATGGCCCCTATCCCACGTGGGGCTCACAGTCTAAATAGGAGGCAGTGGGATGTAATCCCCATTTGACGGTTGAGGAAACTGAGGCACAGAGAAGTGAAGTGACTTGCCCAAGGTCACACTGCAAGCAAGTGGCAGAGCCAGGATTAGAACTCAGTTCCCCTGACTCCCAGGCCCCTGGTCTTTCTACTAGACCGGGCTGCTTCTCTACTAGACCGCCACATGCAATCGATTATTAACAATAATAATAATAATATTAATAACAATGATGGTATTTCTTAAGCACCTACTATGCGTCAAACCCTGTTCCAAGCACTAGGGTAGATACAAGTTAATCAGTTCAGACACAAGTCCCCCTTCCCCGTGGGGCTCGGAGTCTCAGTGGGAGGGAGATCAGGTATTGAATGCCCATTTTACAGATGAGGAAACTGAGACCCAAGGTCACACAGCAGGTAAGAGGGGGAGCGGGGATTAGGACCCAGGTCCTCTGACTCCCAGGCAATGATACTCAATAGGAGACGTGGTCTTTCTGAGACTGCTCATCTAAAACTGTCAGTTTGACCCTGCTAACATTTTTGCCAAAGAATATCTTTACTTACTCCAAAGCAAAGTCGATTGATACAGAAAGAAAAAAAAATGTATTGAAAAGGAGAGAACCAAGTGTTGGTCATTACTCAGGCCACTGCAGTACGGGAGTTATCATAAACTGAACCGAAGCAGCGTGGTTCAGTGGAAAGAGCGCCCGGGTTTGGGAGTCAGAGGGCATGGGTTCGAATCCCGGCTCCGCCACGCGTCAGCTGGGTGACTGTGGACACGTCACTTCACTTCTCTGGGCCTCGGCGACCTCATCTGTAAAATGGGGATGAAGACTGTGAGCCTCACGTGGGACAACCTGATTACCCTGTAAATCTCCCCCGGGGCTTAGAACGGTGCTCGGCGCATAGTAAGCGCTTAACAAATACCAATGTTATTATTGATATTGAGACCTAGTAGAAGGAGCATGAGATCGGGAGTCAAGAGACTAGGGTCCTGTTGCGTCTCTGCCACTGGCCTGCTGTGTGACCTTGGAGAAGTCACTCGAGTTCTCGCTCCTCAATTTTCTTATCCATAAAATGGGGCTAAAATAGATACCTGCTCTCTCTACCTCTTAGATTGTGCACCCCGCGGGTGGGACGGGGATTGGGCCTGAGCCGAACTGGGAAGCGGCATGGCTTAGTGGAAAGAGCCGGGGCCTGGGAGTCAGAGGTCATGGGTTCCAATCCCAGCCCCGCCACTTGTCAGCTGGATGACTTTGGGCCAGTCACTTCACTTCTCTGTGCCTCAGTGACCTCATCTGGAAAATGGGGCTTAAGACCATGAGCCCCACGTGGGACAGCCTGATTATCTTGATTCTACCCCAGTGCTTAGAACAGTGCGTGGCACACAGTAAGCGCTTAACGAATGCCATCACTGTTAATTTAATTCACTCGATCATAATTATTATTAATAATAATAATGATAATGGTACTCATTTAGCACTTACTATGTGCCAAGCATTGTTCTAAGCGCTGGGGTGGATACAAGGTAATCAGGTTGTCCCGCGTGGGGCTCACAGTCTTAATCCCTATTTTACAGATGAGGGAACTGAGGCACAGAGAAGTGAAGTGACTCGCCCAAGGTCACACAGCAGACAAGCGGCGGAGCCGGGATTAGAATCCACGTCCTCTGACTCCCAAGCCCATACTCTTTGCACCAAGCCATGCTGCTGAACGCTTGCTGTGTGCAGAGCACTGTACTAAGCGCTTGGGAGAGTACAGTATAGCAGTAGACACATTTCCCACCCACAACGAGCTCACAGTCTAGAGGGGGAGATAGACATTAATATAAATAAATAAATGACAGATCTGTTCATAAGCGCCACGGGGCTGGGATGGGGGATGAATCAAGGGAGCAAGGCAGGGTGACGCAGAAGGGAGTGGGAGGCGAGGAAAGGGGGGGCCTAGTCAGGGCAGGCCTCTGGGAGGAGACGTGCCTTCAATAAAGCTCTGAAGGGGAGGAGAGTAACCGTCTGTCAGATTTGAGGAGGGAGGGCATTCCAGGCCAGAGGGAGGATGTGTCCGAGCGGTCGCGGCGAGAAAGACGAGATCGAGGGGCGCAGAGAAGGTTGGCATTGGAGGAGCGAAGCGTGAGGGCCGGGTTGTGGTACGAGAGTAGCGAGGTGAGGTAGGAGGGGGCAAGGTGACTGAATGCTTTAAAACCCATGGTGGGGATGGGAAACCACCGTAGTTTCTTGAGGAGCAGGGCAACACGTCCTGAATGTTTTAGTGGAAAATGATCCGGGCAGAAGTGTGAAGTACCGAGTGGAGTGGGGAGAGACAGGAGGCTAGGAGGTCAGCAAGGAGGCTGTTACAGTAATCGAGGCAGGAGAGGATAAGCCATTGTATTAACGTAGCAGCATTTTGGATGGAGAGGAAAGGGAGGATTTTAGCGACGCCGTGGAGGAGGAACTGACAGGACTTGGCGATGGATCCAATATGTGGGTTGAATGAGAGAGAGGAGTCAAGAAATAACGCCAGGGTACCGGGCTCGTGATACAGGAAGGATGGCGATGCCATCTACAGTGATGGGCAAATCACGGGGAGGACAGGGTCTGGGAGGGAAGACGAGGAGTTCTGTTTTGGACGTGTTAAGCTCGAGGTGCGGGAGGACATCCAAGTAGAAAGATCTTGAAGGCAGGAGAAGATGTGAGACTGCAGAGAGGGAGGGAGATCAGGGCCGGAGGCGCAGATTTGGGCGTCATCCGCCTAGAGGTGGTAGTTGAAGCCATGGGAGCAAATGCATTCTCTAAGGGAGTGGGTGTAGATGGAGAATAGAAGGGGAACCGGAACTGAACCTCAAGGGACCCCCACTGTTAGGGGGTGGGAGGCAGAGGAGGAGCCTGCGAAGGAGACTGAGAATGAGCGGCCAGAGAGATAAGAGGAGAACCAGGAGAGGACAGTGTCAGGGAAGCCAAGGTTGGAGAATGTTTCCGGGAGCAGGGGGTGGTCGACAGTGTCGAAGGCAGCTGAGAGGTCACGGCGGATTAGGATGGAGTAGAGGCTGTTGGATTCGACAAGAAGGAGATCATCGGTGACCTCTGAGAGGGTGGTTTCTGTGGAGTGAAGGGGGCGGAAGCCAGCTCGGAGGAAGCCAAGGAGAGCACTGGGGAAGAGGAATTTGAGACGGCGGGGGTGGACAACTCGCTCGAGGAGTTTGGAGAAGAATGGTAGGAGGGATATGGGGCGATAAGTGGAGGAAGCTAGGAGGTCCAGGGAAGGGTTTTTTTAGGACAGGGAAGACATGGGCATGTTTTTTATTGAGTGCTACTGTGTGCAGAGCACTGTAATAAGCGCTTGGCAGAGTACATTGCAACAGAGTTGGCACTCATGTTCCCTCTCCACAAGGAGTTTACAGTCTCAAGGCAGGAGATGTTAAGTGATTCGCCTCAGGTAACGCAGCAGGCAAGTGGCAGAGCTGGGAAAACTCCTCTACTAAGTAAACAAGGTAAAAAAAAAAGAAAGAAAAAGAGACCATTTTCAGGAAAGTTCTTAGACGAAAATGTCATGGCTAATTGGTTAGTCAAAACAAAAATAAATTATTTTGTCGGCCACGCATTTTATTTGGAAATTACGAAAACGGTCCGGAATTCTACTGGTCACAGTGATTTACATAAGTTGCTGGAGGTTGCAACAGAAGTACATTTAGTACTGGTTTGTTCTAAAGACATTTGGAAAGAGTTGGAGAGAAGTACACCTTGATTAGCTGGATATAAAGCAACTGAACAGCACAGTGAGTCAGAAAAATTAGGAACGCACTGCTCAGACTCAGCAACCCAAGAAGCCAAGAACTAGCATTTCGCGGGTGCTTGGAAGGGTAAAGTTGAGCAAAATGAGAATTTTGCTGTACTGGCCCATTGGAGAGAGTAGCAAACTATAAGCACATACAACATATGTGTTACTGGCCAGCCTATGTTCTGACTTTGACGGCGGCAATGGGATTCTTGGAAGAAGCCTCTGATGGTTGCGTTCCCTGACGTCCACGCTATTATTTCGGAAGGTACAGTGGATAGCACCTCTCAGGGTCGCACCTGGAGCGTTCCCAGTACTCTACCAGTGTCGACTAGGGGAGGGAGAGTCAAGCAGGGCATATCCGTTCCACTCCTAGGTTGGGCAGTGGCCAGCGAGTGGAAGGCCGTCTGCTAAAAGTCAATCCTCACTTGTGCTGGGCAGCAGTGGCACGGGAGAGAGTCGGGGTGGAGAGTCAGGTTTATTGCGTGGAAGGAGGCAACGGTAAACCGCTTCCATATTTTTACCAAGAAAACTCTCCGGATCCACGACCAGAACGACTGCAGGCGGAGGTGGGGCATTCTGGGAGAGATGCGTCCGTGGCGTCGCTATGGGTTGGACACGACTCGACAGCCTAAGACAACGACAGTGGATAGAGCTCACGCCTGGGAATCAGAAGATCGTGGGTTCTAATCCCAGCTCTGCCACTTGTCTGCTGTGTGACCTTGGGCAAGTCACTTCACTTCTCTGGGCCTCAGTGACCGCTTCTGTAAAATGGGGGTCAAGACCGGGAGCCCCATGGGAGACAGGGACCGTGTCCAACCTGATTTGCTTGTATCCACCCAGCGCTCAGTACGGTACCTGGCACACAGTAAGCGCTTAACAAATGCCGCAGTTACTGTTATTATCTAATATTGGTAAAGTTTCCTTTTACATTTCCCACTTTAGTTCCTCTCGTTACCCACTACAGACCACTTGTCCGTGAATTTATCCAAACCTCTCTTGGAATTTACTGATGTTTTGCCCGCTCGATTTCTTCCGGTAACAAAATCCAGGTGCTTACCTTCCACTGGGTGAAGAAGTGTTTCCTTTGTTTGGAACCTTATCAGCCTCAAAAGCCAGTGGGTGTCCCTCCATCCTGGTCCCGAGGAATTTGGTGAAAAGCAAATTACGTGTTCGCCCAATCCACACCCTTCATGATTCTGTAGGCTTTAATCACGGCCCTCTCAGCTTGCATCTTTCTAAATCGAAGAATTCCAATCTTTTCAGTCTGTCCTTATAAGGCAGCTCCCACTAGACTGTAAGCTCCTCGAGGACAGGGATGGGATCTACCAACTCTATAGTACCGTGCTCTCCCAAGTGCTTAGTACTCTGCACACAGTAAGCACTCAGCAAATACCACTGATGGATCAATTCCCCATTCTCCTGATCATCTGGACTGCCGCTCTCTAGTCCCTTCTCCAGTTCTGTGATCTTTCTAATTGCACGCAGTATTCTGTCAGAAAGACCTGGGTTCTAATCCCGGATCTGCCACTTGTCTGCTGTGTGACCTCGGGCAAGTCGCTTTACTTTTCTGTGCCTCATATCCCTCATATCTGTAAAATGGGGGTTAAGATTGTGAGCCCTACTTGGGACAGGGACTGTGTCCAACCCGATTATCTTGTACCTACTCCAGCACTTAGAACAGTGCCTGTAAGAGTAAGAGTAAGGGTTTAACAGATACCACAGTCATTACTATTATGCAAGTATACCATGGCCCAATTCTGCCTTTTATTTTGTTTTCTATCCCCTCCCTTAATGATTTCCAGCATTCCGTTGGCTAATTTGGCCACACTGTCACATGCTGGATCTCTGAGTTAAAGGAAAAGTCAACAGTGACTCTGAGATCACATTTCTGAGTCATGAATGAGCCCTCCAAATCAATCATCGTGTAGTTGTAATCTGGATGATTTTTCCCTGTGAGCATTACCTTATACTAGCTCACATTAAAATGCATCTTCCATCCATCAGCCCACTCATTAACTTTTCTGAGGTCTTCCTGCAGTTTGCCCTCATCTACCTGTCGTTTTGCTCCCCTGAAGAGTTCGACATCACCTGCCGACCTGGAGATTGCACTACACCCTGCCAACCCAAAAGCTGGTAAATAAAATTATATCTTAATCTGTTGGACACCGTAATACTGCAAATGCAACCTATTTTCATTATTGGAAAAACTGGCCTGCCTGGGGCTGTGACACTTCGGCAGTTTGGGACAGTACCGAAAAGCTTCTCTAGCAGAAGCAGTCGCTTCCCTTGAGACCCAGATCCAGGTAACAGAAGGGCAATAAGCAAAGTAAGCTATACCCACCTTGATGTTTGTGTTTCTCTTAGACATATCATGTCACTCAGCTGGCTGCCCCCCAGGGAAAGAGGATCTGTGGGATAACAGGGCCGGAGACTCTCTCCACCGACCCCTCATCCACGTCCTGCCTCTGGCCTGGAACCCGCCCGTCCATATCTGATAGACCTCTCCTTCCAAGCCTTATTAATAATGTTGGTATTTGTCAAGCGCTTACTATGTGCAGAGCACTGTTCTAAGCGCTGGGGGAGATACAGGGTAATGAGGTCGTCCCACGTGAGGCTCACAGTTAATGCCCATTTTACAGATGAGGTAACTGAGGCACAGAGAAGTTAAGTGACTTGCCCACAGTCACACAGCTGACAAGTGGCAGAGCCGGGAGTCGAACCCATGACCTCTGACTCCGAAGCCCAGGCTCTTTCCACTGAGCCACGCTCCTCAGGAAATTCACATCTCCTCCAAGAGACCTTTCCCGACTAAGCCCTCATTTCCCCTACTCCCCCTCCATTCTGCTTCACACTTGCACTTGGACCTGTTCCCTTTAAGCACCCCATCCTCAGCCCCACAGCACTTATGTCCATATCCATAGCTTAATTGTAATGTCTGTCTTCCCCTCTGGATTGTAAGCCCTTATCATCATCATCATCATCATCATCATCGCCATCATTTTCAATGGCATTTACTGAGCACTTACTATGCGCAGAGCCCCGTACTAAGCACTGTACTAAGAGTACAATACAACAGAGCGAACAGATCCACTCCCTGCCCACAACGATCTTACAGTCTAGTGGGGCAGAGAGAGATGTTAAATAAATAATTTATATATATATTATTTAAAGATATATACACAGAGCGAACAGATCCACTCCCTGCCCACAACGATCTTACAGTCTAGTGGGGCAGAGAGAGATGTTAAATAAATAATTTTTATATATATTATTTAAAGATATATACATTCATTCATTCAGTAGTATCTATTGAGCAGTTACTATGTGCAGAGCACTGTACTAAGCGCTTGGAATGTACACTTCGGCAACAGATAGAGACCATTCCCTGCCCAATGACAGGCTCAGAGTCTAAACGGGGGAGACGGACAGCAAAGCAAAACAGAACAAAGAAGACAACATCATCAAGATAAATAGAATCAAGGAGATATGCAACTCATTAATAAAATAAGTAGGGTAATAAATAATATATACAAATGGGCACAGTGCTGAGGGGAGGGGAAGGGGGAAGAGTAGAAGGAAGGGGGGTAAGGGAGGGGGAGCAGAGGGAAAGGGGGGCTCAGTTTGGGAAGGCCTCCTGGGGGAGGTGATCTCAACCAAATTGTACATTCCAAGCGCCTAGTACAGTGATTTGCACATAGTAAGTGCTCAATAAGTATTATTGAATGAATGAAAATGCCCAAAGGTCACAGATCCAAGTATACACAACGCAGAAGGGAGGGGAAGCCGGGGAAAAGTGGGCTTAATCGGGGAAGGTTTCTTAGAGGAGATACAACTTTAATAATGCTTTAGAGGTAGGGAGACTGGTGGTCTGGTATATATGGAACGGGGGGGAGTTCCAGCCTAGGGGGAGGATGTGGGAAATGGGTCGGTGGTGAGATAGATGAGATCGAGGGACTCCGAGTAGGTTGGCTTTAGAGGAGCAAAGTGTGCTGTGCTGGCTTGTAGTGGGATATCTATGAGGTAAAGTAGGGCGGGGTAAAGTGACTGCGTGCTTTAAAGCTAATGATAAGGGGTTTCTTTTCGATGCAGAGGGCCTCCCGATGGTCAAGATGGCTAAATGTTATGCACTTGGAGAATGAAGACATCCTTAAGGAGCTCTGAAGCAATGGTCCAACAGTCTGGTTGGAACAAAAAATCCCAACGACGACTTCCAACCTATATAGCAAATGGGCATTTCTCTGTGCTACTGCCTACCAGGCAGCCGTTAAGGTTGGATGCATATGACTCTGAGCTAAACAGTCTACTTGCAGCAAAAAAGGAGCGCATTACCTTGCAAGATTTCATAAATCAGACAAAAGCGGAGCTTCCAGGAATGGGCATCACAACATGCAATTCAAGTTCGGGACCATGTGAGTCATGGGATGTCAAAGCCGAACAGCTCTGAGGCTTAGCAGATCACCAACAAACCAAGTGTTCCTCGCCTGCCTTAATTCTGCCCTCTTCTCTGCCTGGCAACATTATTTCTCCATCCTTTTTGACTCCCATGTCCATTGCCCTCTCCAGCGGTTTCAGATATTTAACTCCCTCCACAGAGTCCCTCACTTCCCACCTGCCCCCGTCCCTTGCCCCTAATAACCCGATCACAAACTTTTTGATAAAATCGAAACCACCAGGCATGATCTCCTTAAAATCTCCCCCGTTCCTCTCCGGTCCCTCCCTCCTCCTGCCCCTCCCTTTGACTCTCACACCTTTCCCAGCAGCATCACAAGAGAGATTTCGTGCCTCGTCTCTAAATCTTCCCCCTCCACCTGCGCCTCCAACCCCATCCCTTCACACCTTATCAAAACACTTGCCCTCTCCCTTCTTCCCTCCCTGACCTCCATCTTCAACTGTTTACTCTCCAGTGGCTTCTTCCCCGTTGTTTTCAAACGTGCTCATCTATCCCCTCTCCTAAAAAAAACCCTCTGACCCCACTCTTCCTCCAGTTATCGCCGTCTCTCCCTCCTATCATTCCTCTCCAAACACCTTGTGCAAATTGTCTGCATCAGCTGCCTCCACTTCCTCTCCTCCAATTCTCTCCTTGACAGAACACCACTCTCTCCACTTTCGAAGTCTTTTTAAAATCACGTCGCCTCCAAGAGGCCTTTCGTGACTCTGACCTCATTTCCCCTACTCCTTCTCCCTCCTGCATCACTCTTGCACTTGGATCTGTACCATTTAAGCATTTGATATTCATCCCACCCTTAGCCACACAGCATTTATATATATAAAACCGTAATTTATTTTAATGTCTGTCTCCCCCTCTAGACTGTTAGGTCCTTTAGGACAGGAAACGTGTCTGCCGATTCTGTTATTTTTTACTCTCCCAAGTGCTCAGTACAGTGCTCTGCTCCCAGTCATTGCTCAATCAATACCACCGATTGATCATTGGCCCTCTACATGCTATCCCAGAAGGTTGAAGACTGAAAATCATTCCCGCCTCATCACAGCCAGGAGGGAATTCTGAAGAGATGGTCACAGCATTTTAATGTCTATGCGGTAATAATAAGAAGAATAATTATAGTACTTGTTAAGTGCTATCTATGTGCCAAGCACTGTTCTAAACTCTGGGGTACATACAAGTTAGGTTGGACACAGTCCCTGTCCCACACTGGGCTCACACTCTTAATCCCCATTTTACGGATGAGGGAAATGAGGCCCAGAGAAGTTAAATGATTTGCCCAAGGTCATACAGCAGACTTGTGCTGGAGCCGGGATTAGAACCCAGGTCCTTCTGACTCCCGGGCCCGTGCTCTATCCACTAAGCCACACTGCTTCTCCAAACAGGGGACTTTAAACGGGGGACCGAGCCCTACCCCCCACCAACCCCTGTTTGAAGAACCGGACACTTTACTATTCAGATGAGGCTTTGCCAAACAGAGAAAGCCTTCCAGCGTGCAGATACGTAGCCCTTCAATCAGTAGTATTTAGGGTAAGCTCGCTGTGGGCAGGGAACACATCTGTTTATTGTCGTATCGTACTCACCCAAGCACTTAGTGCTCTCCACACAGTAAGCGTTCAATAACTACGACTGAATGAATGAATGACTGGAGTGATTACTGTGTGCAGATCACTTACACAAGTCAAATCTCCCACCTATAATGAACTCCTTCCTCCACTCCACCAAATCTCAACCTTTCCCTTCAACGCGCCACTAAAAACCCATATTCTGCCTGAATCCTTTCCAGATTACCCCACCATCCAATCGATACTGACTGGTGTAATAAGTGTCTGGGAAAGTACCATAGGGTTAATAGCCACAAACCTGGCCATCGAGGAGCTTACAATCCAGTAGGGGAGAGAGATACTAAAATAAATGACAGCAAAAGACAATAATCTCTATCCCCCATTCTTAGTTTGGGTCCATTCTGGGGTTAGTCAGGTGGTCTGATTCCCCCACATCTTTGGGTCTGAGGATAACCGGGGCCAACCTAAACCCCATTATCACCTTACTCATTTTTCAGCTTTGGGAAAAATCAATTAACTCTGCCTTGATTTCTCAAATAAATAAGAACACTCTATATGAAATGCATATTCATCTGTCACAGAGAGGCATTAGGATGACAGTTGCAAAGTACCTTGAAAATAGAGGGTGCGGAGGAATTATTATAATTGCACGAGGGCTGGGTAATTGATTAATTGTGTGGATGAAAGGAAAGAGCTGCAACTGAATGAAACATTTCCATAATTCCACACCTATTAAAGACATTAGAATCTGCTTCTAAGAGTTAATATAAATTTTTTTCATTTAACCACATGGCAGTGCTATTGCTTTATAACAATAAAGGGATCTCATTTTTTAAAAAAGTATTAGCTCAGAGAAACTTGAGAAATAGGGTAATATTTCCTTTCTTTGTACAATGGAAAGGTAAAACGTTTGGTGTTTAAAAATACAAATGGAAAGCAGCATGGCGTAGCGGATAGAGCACGGGCCTGGGAGTCAAAAGGTCATGGGTTCTAATCCCAGCTCCTCCACTTGTCTGCTGTGTGACCTTGGGCAAGCCACTTCACTTCTCTGTGCCACAGTTACCTCATCTATAAATTGGGGATTGAGACTGTGTCCAACCCAGGGCTTAGTACAGTGTCTGGCACATAGTAAGCGCTTAACAAATACCACAGTCATTACATCACAATTATTAAATAAAGATCAAAAACATTAATTGGGTAAAATATAACTCTATTAGGACTTATGGCCCAAATCATCTGTAATTTAAGCCCTTATGCCCCTTGACTTGGTTTGAGGTAAGATTTTTAACTACAGTGTGCTACCTTTGGGGAATATTACCAAAACATATTTCCTAAATAATTATACCTCAGTGGTCAAAGGTGTTGAGCATAGAGTGTCAGTTGACTTTTGAATATAAAAAAATCACAACATCACAACGTGATGGCTATTTGGGAAGAGTAGTCATTTTTCTTGGTGGTGTACTTCTCTAAGTTATGATGCACTAGGGTGCATATGGAGAAAAGAACATCATTGAATGAGTTCTTTATAAATCCCTAATGGGGCCACGCTAATTCGATTGTGTTTGCTAACCAAAAATTCTGGGAGAAATCTGAGGGAGAGATGTTATTTGAAATGACAACTGAGTATCAATCCATCAGTGAATCAATCAGTGGTATTTACTGAGGGTGTGCAGAGCATTGTACTAAGCACTTGGGAGAGTACAACAGAGTTGAGAGACACGTTCCCTGCCCGCAGTGATCCATCAGTAGTGTTAACTGAGCACTTACTGGATGTAGTGCTGTTCTAAGCACTCGGGAAAGTACAGTACAACAGTTGGTAGGTGTGTTCCCTGCCCACCAGGAGTTTACAGTCTAGAGGGAGAGACAGACACCAAAATAAGTTATGGATTTGTACGTAAGTGCTGCAAACCTGAGGGTGGGGTGAAACTCAAGTATTTAAAAGAGAACAGATCCGAGTGCAAGGGTGATACACAAGGGAGAGGGAGTAGGGGAATGAATGCGTAGATGGGGAAGACCTGGAGGAGAAGTCATTTTAATAAGGCTTTGAAGGTGGGGAGAGTGGTTGTCTGTCACATAGGAAGGGGAGGGAGTTCCAGAGCAGGACGTGGAGGAGGAGTCAGCAGCGAGACAGGTGAGAGTGTGCTAACAGTGACTAGGATGGCATGAGAGAAGTGAAGCATGCAGGTTGAGTCGTAGTAAGAAGTCAGCCAGGTTAGGGAGGAGGGGGCGAGCTGATTGAGTAGCTTAAAGATGATGGCAAGGAGTTTTTGTTTTATGTGGAGCTGGGTGGACAATCACTGGAGGATTTTGAGGAGTGGGGAGATGTCATTTGAACATTTTATTAGAAAAATGATGCAGACCAGAGTGAAGTAAGGACTTGAGTAGGGAGAGACAAGAGGCAGGGAGGTCAGCAAGGAGCCTGATGCAGTAATCAAGGCGGGATAGGATAAGTGCTTGGATCAGCACAGTAGGCTTGGAACATGTCTACCTACTCTGCATTACACTCTACCAAGCATTTAGTATAGCACTCTGCACACAGTAAGCACTTAATAAATACCACCGATTGATTGATTAACGGAGAGAAAAGGGTGCATTTTAGTGACAGTGTGAATGTAGAACAGGATTTCTTGATAGATTGAATATATGTGTTGAATGAGAGAAATGAGTCGAGGATAATTGCAAGGATAGAGACTTGTGATCGTCTTACAGCAAATGGAAAGATGCGGGAGGACAAGGTTTGGGTGGGAAGATGAGGGTTTCTGTTTCGGACATGTGAAGTTTGAGGTGTTGACATGATGTCCACACATGTGATGGTGTGAAGGCATATCTCCTCCAAGAAGCGTTCCTTGACTAAGCCCTCCTTTCGTCTTCTCCCACTCCCTTCTGTGCTGCTTTTACTTGCTCCTTTATTCATCCTCCCTCCCATCCCCACAGCACATATGTGTGCATATAGATGTTATTTATCTTTTTTTATTGATGTCTGTCTCCCCCTCTAAACTGTGAGCTCATTGTGGGCAGGAATGTGTCTACTTGATGTTATACTGTACTCTCCCAAGCGCTTACTACAGTGCTTTGCACTCAGTAAGCACTCAATAAATATGATCGAATGTCCAAGCAGAAGTGTTCTGAAGGCAGGAGGAAATGCAAGACTGCAGAGAAGGAGAAAGACTGGGGCTGGAAATGTAGCTTTGGGAATCATCCCTGAGGTACTATGAGTTCATATCCAATCAATCTTATTTAATGAGCAGAGTGCAGAGTATGCAGAGCACTGTACTAAGCGCTCGGGACATGTTCCCTGACCACAGTGAACTTATAGTCTCGAGGGTGGAACAGACATTAATATAAATAAATCAATTATGGATATGTATGTAAGTGCTGTGGGGGATGAGGGAGGAGTGAATAAAGGGAGCAAATCCAAGCGCGAGGGCGACGCAGAAGGAAGTGGGAAAAGAAGAAATGAGGGCTTAGGGAGGGCCTCTTGGGGGAGATGTGTCTTCAATAAGGCTTTGAAGGTGGGGAGAGTGGTTGTCTGTTGGATATAGAGAGGGAGTTCCAGGCTAGAGGCGGGATGTGGTGAGAGGTCAGCGGCGAGATGGATGAGACTGAGGTACGGTGAGGAGGTTGGCATTAGAGGAGCAAAGTGTGTGGGCTGGGTTGGAGTAGGAGAGCAGTGAGGTAAGATGGGAGGGAGAAAGGTGGTATCCCTGAGTACCACAAGCATGCCAGTTGCAGGGCCGTTTGAATGGCTGGGGGAAAGGAATATCAGATCCCTGAAAATTCGGCCCTTAAACAGAAGCAACCTAAACTTAGCAGCACCCCGCTGATTGTCCAAGTGAAAAGATCACTGCTCTGACAATTAGGAGATCTGGATGCCAGGGCCAGCTATGCGAGCAGGGGGAGGCCTGCTTAGGCTGTGCAAGAGTGGGGAGGGAGGCCTGCTGGGGCTGCGCTGGCGGTGGTGAAGGTCTCTGACTGAAGAACCACCTAGAGCAATCCAAGAGGTCAACAGGCCCAGCAGGAATCCTGAAAAATAGCTGGCAAACGCAGGTGTTACTGAAGCAACTCTCTGCTGGGTGACGGCACTAGTTCACAGCCTCGGTACTTTGCTGTGGACACATTGGGGGTCAGTGGGCCCTGCAAAAAAAAAAATCTTCGGTCTGAGGACCAAAAGCTCATCCATTGTTCTTGACAGGTTACTCAGTCGTACTCGCCTTCAGGTGGTAGTGTGCCTGTTCGGAGGCTTGACTTGTTGATATACTGAAAGATGCTTCACAGACATTTTTCTGGCAGAACTCCTTCTTGGGGGAAAATCCCTGAGAAGCAACTCAAAATTTTCAAAAGACCTAGGGCTTCTCTCACTTTTGCAGATGCCCAGGGACATCCAGCTCCCTTTTCCCTTCACTCTCCCCATCTCCAAGGCCCTTCTAAAAAATCAGATTTCCTCTAGGAGACCTTCCCTGCTTAATCGCTCATCTCCCTCTAGATCGTAAGCTCACTGTGGGTAGGGAAATCGTCTGTCATATTGACTCTCCCAAGTGCTTAATACAGTGCTGCGTGCACAGAAAGTGCTCAATAAATACGATTGACTGTTTCTACCCCCTGTTGCCACTTCAGCACTTCCGCTTCACCTAAGATCTTGAGTACTCATTCCCTCCCCGACTGCACTTGTGTATATACCTCTATTCTCTATTGCTTCCCCTACCTGTAATTTATTTGAGTGTCCCTCTCCCCCTCCTCATCCTAAGTTCTTTGAGGGCAGGGAAAGTGTGTCCTAACTCTATCGTACTCTCACAAGTGCTTAGTACAGTGCTCTGCACAGAGTAAGTGCTAAATGCATACTATTGATTGATTGAAAATGCGTGCACGAAGGTAGCTGCACATGGTGCACTTGAGAAGCAGCGTGGCCTAGTGGAAAGAGCACAGGCCTGGGAGTCAGAGGGCCTGGGTTCTAATTTTGAGTCTGCTGCGTGACCCCGGGCAAGTCACAACTTCTCCGTGTCTGTTACCTCATCTGTAAAATGGGGATTCGATCCTACTCCCTCCTACTCAGACTGTGAGCCCCCTGTGGGACAAGGACTATGTCCGATCTGATTAACTTGTATCTACCCCAGTGCTTAGTACAGTGCTTGACACATAGGAAGTGCTTAACAAGTATTATGATAATAATAATGATAATCTGAGGAAGAGAGGAAAGGCAACCTTTGGCCATGGGGGCTTATCTGATGGATTCTGCTGCCCAGGGCCCACCAGAGCCTTAAATTCCCCATGGCTGATTTTTAAAAGTCTAAAATGAATTCTGAGAACTGGTTTGCCATTGGTGGCGGATCTTCAACCTAACAGGCTTTAATACAGGAAAAGTGTTTTCACATCCATACTTGCTACCAAAAATTGCGAAATGCAAAATTCCAATGTCGTGAAGCATTTCTCACAAAAGACAGTCAGATCTGGCCAACCAGCCTCAGAAAATGGGATCTTCAGTTTATCCGTAGCATTTCTGGGGCTGGAGCTTACTAGAAATGTCTATGCTGGAAGTAAACTTAGATTTCCTACGTTCCCATAGGGTGTGCTTAGAGGTTCACATGTTCATGTTCAGCAATTGCTGAAATTAATATAACAACATTCCAAGGGAAAAAAAAATAAGTTGTGACAATGGAGGAGAAATTAGGAATCTTTCTTTCAGTAGAATGATAGAATGCTAGGACCTCCAGGCAGGCAAATAACTACACTCCCCAGATTGGCCAGCTATCTATTCTTAATGATCTTCAGGGATGGAGAGTCCTGTTCCGGTGTTTTATCTCTCTGATTGTCAAGATGTTCTTTTTAATTTCCAAACAAAGTCTCTCCTTCTTTAACTCGATGCAATTCCCTCTATATGATCATCAATGGGATTGGAAAACTAGTTCATCTGCACCCTCTCCGTAAAATGAAATCATAAAATCCCCTTCATACACTGCAAACCATCTTGAAGTCACCTTTTAACCTCAAAAAAAACCCCTCCCAGCTCCTTTCAGTTTTCCTCATAGACCTATTTTCCAAACCTTCAATCATTTCTATAACATTTTTCTTGCTTTGTATAGTTCCTTTTTTAAAACGTGTGGTGACCCAAACCGGACACCACACTTTAATAAGGGCCTGACCAGAACAAAAATTGGAACAGTTATTTCCCACTTTCATTTGTTGCATTTCATCTTCCTGTTGATGTATCCCAGGACCCTGATGCTTTTTAATAAAAGCACCGCATTGCTGACTTATTCAGTAACTGCATCAGCCTCCTCTCTGATCTCCCTTCCTCCTGTCTCTCCCCGCTCCAGTCTATTCTTCATTCCGCTGCCCGGCTCATCTTCCTACAGAAACACTCTGGGCATGTTCACTCCCCTCCTTAAAAACCTCCAGTGGTTGCCTATCGACCTCCGCACGGAACAAAAACGCCTCACTCTTGGCTTCGAAGCTCTCCATTCCCTTGCCCCCTCCTACCTCACCTCCCTTCTCTCTTTTTACTGCCCACCCCTCACGCTCCACTCCTCTGCCGCTCATCTCCTCACCGTCCCCCGTTCGCGCCTATCCCGCCCTCGAACGCTGGCCCGCGTCCTACCGCTGTCCCGGAATGCCCTCCCTCCTCACCTCCGCCAAACTATTCCCCTCTTCAAAGCCCTTCTGAGAGCTCACCTCCTCCAAGAGGCCTTCCCAGACTGAGCTCCCCCCTTTTCCCTCCGCTCCCCCTCCACCCCCTGCTCCTCCCCCTTCTCCCTGCACCTCCCCTCAGCTGAGCCCCCTTTCCCTCTGCTCCTCCTCCCCTCCCCACCGCACTCTCTGCTCCTCCCCCTCCCCCCTGCCCCTCCTCTCAGCACTGTGCTCATTTGTATATATTATTTATTACCCTATTTATTTTCTTAATGAGGTGTACATCCCCTTGATTCGATTTATCGTGATCATGTTGTCTTGTTTCTGTTTCGTTCTGTTTCGCTCTGCCGTCTGTCTCCCCCGATTAGACGGTGAGCCCGTCATTGGGTAGGCATTGTCTCTATCTGTTGCCGCATTGTCCATTCCAAGCGCTTAGTACAGTGCTCTGCACATAGTAAGCGCTCAATAAATACTATTGAATGAAAGAATGAACTAAAAGCAGTGCCTAGAATACTAAGGGGCAGAGGCCAGAAAGCTGAGGGGTAGAGGCCAGAGAGCTGAGGGCAGAGCCCAGAGAGCTAGGGGCCAGAGGGCTGAGGTAAAGAGGCCAGTGATCTGAAGGGCAGAGTCCAGAAAGCTGAGGGATAGAAGCCTGAGAGCGGAGGGGCAGAGGTTTGAGAGCTGAAGGGGCAGAGGCCAGAGGACTGTGGGACAGAGCCCAGAGAGCTGAAGGCAGAGCCCAGAATACTAAGGGGTAGAAGCCAGAGAGCTGAGGGTCAAAGGCTAAAGCGGTGAGGCAGAGAGGCCTCCAGGAGGCCTTCCCAGACTGAGCCTTCCCTTTCCCTCTGCCCCTCCTCCCCTCCCCATTCCCTCTGCTCCATCCCTCGGCTCTACCCTCTTCCCCTCCCCACAGCACTTGCGCATATTTGTATATATTAGTTCTCTATTTATTTTATTAATGATCCGTATATATCTATGATTCTATTTATCCCGATGGTATTGATGCCTGATTTTGTTGTCGGTCTCCCCCTTTCAGACTGTGAGCCCGTCATTGGGCAGGGATTGTCTCTATCTGTTGCTGAATTGCACATTCCAAGCGCTTAGTACAGTGCTCTGCACACAGTAAGTGCTCAGTAGATACGATCGAATGAATGAATGAAGAACTGTGGCCCTCAAGTCTTTTGCTGCTTCATTTCTATCTATTCACTCTGTCCTTCCTGTAGTTTTGCTATTTGGGGGTTTGGTTTTTTTTGTCCCCAAGGGCTCTGCTGCTTATAGTGTGCCTGATGCCGGTCACCCCGTTTTTGGAGAACCACTTTTCCAATTTGTCTAAGTCCCTTTGAAGTCTGTCTTCTCAAGTGTTACCGACTCCCTCAATTTAGTATCATCTACAATTTGATGAGCGTGCTCTTGACTCATTCATCCTACTCGGTAATAAAGTTACTGATTAGAGAGGATGGACTAGTAGAGAGTGCATGTGACTAGGAGTCAAGAGATCTGGGTTCAGCGTGGCTCAGTGGAAAAAAGCACGGGCTTGGGAGTCAGAGGTCATGGGTTCTAATCCCGGCTCCGCTGCTTGTCAACTGGTGACTTTGGGCAAGTCACTTCACTTCTCTGGGCCTCAGTTCCTCATCTGTAAAATGGGGATTAAGACTGTGAGCCCCACGTGGGACAGCCTGATTACCTTGTATCCCCCCAGCGCTTAGAATAATGCTTTGTACATAGCGCTCAACAAATGCCATCATTATTATTATTTATTATTATTATTAATAAACCCTGTCACTGGTCTGCTGTGTGACTTTGGAGAGGTCACTTCAAGTCTCTTTACCTTAGTTTGCTTATCTGGAAAATGGGGATTAAAATACCCACTCCCTCTCTCCTTCTTAGAAGAATGAGCCTTACGAGAGCCCCGGCTGTTTTCAAACTGATCATTTTGTGTCTTTCCCCAGTGCTTAGCGCTCAGGAAGCACTTAATAAATACCATGATTATTATCCACCCCAGAACTGATCCCATGTGATATGTTCTTCCAGGTTGACACTGGGCTATTGATCTAAACTACCTTTTGCGTGCAAACATCAGGTTGGCTATGCATCCGCCTATGTTTAACATGGTATCCAAATTAAATGGACCACTGTGGGACTGCTAGGATCTTCCTTTCCCCCCTGTATTCAGGTAGAACAAAGAGCCCTTCTACAACTAAACCCTCATTTCCCCGACTGCCTCTTCCTTCTGCATCGCCCATTCACATGGATCTGTACCAGATAACTTAGAGTTTTCCCCAAATCTCCTTGAGGTGTAGGCTAAATCAGGAAGCGAGTAAAAAAGAGCCCATCAGGTTTAATAACCAGACTTCATTGGATACAACTCTCCCCTTCCCGGCTTCTGCTCTAATTTTATAGCCTTAACGCAGAAACTGAGCGTGAGCTAAAAGACACTCTTTGCCAAAGTTTAAATTGATTTGAGAAAAAGCTAGTAAGACCTGAATAATGCTCATCTTCAAAAGGCCTTTGACACTGTGGACCACCCCCTTCTCCTGGAAACATTATCTAACCTTGGCTTCACCTCTCCTGTCCTCTCTTGGTTCTCCTCTTATCTCTCTGGCTGCTCATTCTCAGTCTCCTTCGCAGGCTCCTCCTCTGCCTCCCGCCCCCTAACTGTGGGGAGTCCCTCAGAGTTCAGAGTTCAGTTCTGGTTCCCCTTCTATTCTCCATCTACACGCACTCCCTTAGAAAATATATTCGCTCCCATGGCTTCAACTACCATGTCTACGTGGATGATTCCCAAATCTACCTCTCCAGCCCTGATCTTTCACCTTCTCTTCAGTCTCGTATTTCCTCCTGCCTTCAGGCCATCTCTTACTTGGATGTCCCACCTACACCTTAAACTTAAGATGTCCAAAAAACAGTACTCCGCATTTTCCACCCAAACCCTGTCCTCTCTGTGACTTTCCCATCACTGTAGACAGCAGCACCACCATTCTCCCTGTCTCACAAGCCCATAACCTTGGCATTGTCCTCAAGTCTTTGCTCTCATTCAACCCACATATTCAATCTGTCCCCAAATCCTGTCAGTTCTACCTTCACAACATCACTAAAATCCACCCTTTCTTCCCCATCCAAACAGCAACCACGTTAATCCAAGTATTTATCCTACCCCTCCTTGACAATTGATCAGCACGGTCCAGTGGATAGAGCCTGGGCCTGGGAGTCAGAAGATCATGGGTTCTAATCGGCTCCGCCACATGGCTGTTGTGTGACCTTGGGCAAGTCACTGCACTTCCTCTGGGCCTCAGTTACCTCATCTGTAAAATGGGGATTGAGACCTTGAGCCCCAAGTGGGACAGGGACTGCATCCCACCCCGATTTGCTTCTATCCACCCCAGCGCTTAGTACAGTGCCTGGCACAATAGTAAGTGCTTAACAAATACCATTTGAGAAGCAGCACGGTGTAGTGGATAAACCATGGGCCTGGGAGTCAGAAGCTCATGGGTTCTAATCCCGGCTCCACTGCTTATCTGCTGTGAGACCTTGGGCAAGTCACTTCACTTCTCTGGGCCTCAGTTACCTCATCTGTAAAATGGGGATTGAGACTGAGCCCCACGTGGGACAGGGACTGTGTCCAACCTGAGTTGCTTGTATCCACCCCAGCGCTTACTACGGGGCTTGGCACATAGGAAGTGCTTAACAAATACCATTATTATTATTATTATTACTGCCTCAGCCTCCTTGCTGACTTCCCTGCCTCCCGTCTCTCCCCACTTCAGTCCATACTTCATTCTGCCGCCTGGATCATTTTTCTGCAAAACCATTCAGTCTATGTCTCCCCGATCCTCAAGAACCTCCAGAGGTTTGCCCAACCACTCCCTCAAACGAACTCCTTACCACTGGCTTTAAAGCTAACCTCCTCCTACCTTACCTCTTTGATTTCCTACTACAACCCAGCCTGCAACCTTGGCTCCTCTAACGCCAACCTACTCACTCTACCTAGATCTCGACTGGAGCCCGTCATTGGGCAGGGATTGTCTCTACCTGTTGCCGAATTGTATATTCCAAGCACTTAGTACAGTGCTCTGCTCATAGTAAGCGCTCAATAAATACTATTGAATGAATGAATCTCGTCTATCTTGCCGCCAACCCCTTGCCCCCATATTCCCTCTGGCCTGCAACTCCCTCCCCTTCATATATGACAGACCACCACTCTTCCCACTTTCAAAGCCTTATTAAAATCACATCTCCCCCAAGAGGTCTTTCCCAACTGACCCCTCATTTCCCCTACTCCCTCTCCCTTCCGCGTCACCCTTGAACTTGGATCTGTTCCTTTAAGCATTCGATATCCACTCCAATCTCAGCCCCACAGCACTTACGTGCCTATCTGTTATTGATTTTAATGCCTGTCTCCCCCTCTAGTCTGGAATCTTCTGGTGGGCAGGAAAGGCATCTAACCAACTCTGTTTAGAGTGTATTCTTCCAAGCACGTGGTACAGTGCTCTGCACAGAATAAGTGCTCAGTAAATCCTATCTACTGCCTGATTGATTGACCGATTCAATAGGAGAACAGTTTGTGGCAGTGTACATTTGAACATTTTCTGGGCCTTATTTCCTTGACAGGTGTGTCTCTTGTACTAACAAGTCAAATTTTGAAGAGCATATCAACACAAAACCTACCCCGTCTTCAAATTCTTGAACGTGAGAGGGCTTTTTCTTTGCCTGGGGATTTGTTCCTGATTTCCAGGGGTGGAGGTGCGGGGGGGAGGGATCTGGATTTCCATGGAATGTTCACAGTCTTCGCTGGGTTTTGGCTTCCGGCCTCACCATCTGGTCAGCAGGGAGGAGCCCAGTCTTCTTCATCGGTACATGATGTCACTGCGGTTCCATCTGAAGTTAGTGAAATGTCGCCGGGAGAGTGAGTTTCGAATTGGTGCTGAACATTCTGTATCTGTTCTTAGACTTGATACTGTGCTGATCAAAGTTGGATAAATATCCTCCTCCATACGATTATGTTCAGTTCTCCCCGATTTTGAAAGATGAGGAGGCTCAGCTCAGCGATTCCTTGGGAGAAAGGTGAGAAAAACTCAGAACAGTTTAGTGCTAGCTTTTGCTACCTTTGCCCCGCACAAACCATGAAGTTGACCTTATCTGCCTTCTGACAAATGGTAAAATCAGGCTCATTATTATATAGCAACATCCAGGGGAAACACTTAAGTCCTTAGGTCCTACCACCCACCCCCTTCCTCCACAGCATTCGTCTTCTCCTCTTTATACTCTATTCCTTCTTCTTCTTCTTCTTAAGTTGTGTCTGACCCTTAGCGACATCCTGTACACTTCTCTCCCAGAACGCCCCACCTCCATCTGGAATCATTCTTTAAGTGTGTCCGTAGAGTTTTCTTGGTAAAAATAAGGAAGCGGTTTACCACTGCCTCCTTCGGCGCAGTAAACTTGAATCTCCACCTTCGACTCTCTCCCACGCCACTGCTGCCCGGCACAGGTGAGTTCTGACTTGTAGCAGACGGCCTTCCACTCTCTAGCCACTGCCCAAGCTAGGAATGGAATGGATATGCCTCTGCTTGACTCTCCCTCCCGTAGTCGGGGCTGGTAGAGTACTGGAAATTCTCCAGGTGCGACCCTGAGAGGGGTACTTCATCTTACCTGTAGTTTATTTTAGCATCTGTCTCCCCCCACTATATTGTAAACTCCTTGAGGGCTTAACAAGGAGTCATGTCTGCTGTACCCTGTGGCACAGAGTAAGCGCTCACCAAATACTACTGATCGACTGATCGATCGATAGGTCGATTAGGAAACAATACGGACCTCTCGGTTTACACTTCCCACTATATTAAAACCCTTTTTGAAAGTCCACTCCGGCCCCCATCCCAACCCTCTAAGAGCACAGTTGTGCACAACCCCATCCCGATTGCTAACCCCAGGGGTCTTTGACCTGGAGAACAGAAAGGAGCCAGACAGAATGGTCTGGCTCACTGAAAGTGCACATGGAAAGAGAGAGATAAGTCACTTATTCATTCACATCAATGCCCATCTCCCCCTCTAGATTGTAATCTCGTTACGGGCAAGGAACGGTGTCTGCTAATTCTGCTGTACTGTGCTCTCCCAAGTGCTCAGTAAAGTGCTGTGCACTTAGTGAGGGCTCAATAAATACCACTGATTGATGAAATAATTATCCCCATGTCTCTTCATCTTTATTCTGCACCTTTTTTTCACACCACCCTCAGCCCCACAGCATGCATGTAGTTGTCTGTAATTTGTTTATTCCTATTAACGTCCGTCTTCCCCTCTAGGCTTGACAGTCTCGTTGTGGGCCGGGAACGTGTCTACCAACTCTGTTAGGCTGTACTCTCCCAAGTGCTTAGTACAGTGCTCTGCACACAGTAAGCGCTCAACAAATAACATTGACTGATTTGATTTACTATTCCAAGTTAACACCCCCTTCACTAAACCTGTTTTTAAATGTCCCCTTCCTCTAATTTTAACTCATTTTAGGATGAAGCAGAGGAGAGCAGAGCTATGTTTGTGGTTGAGGTAGATTTATAGAGGTATTCTGTTCCTTAGCTACAGATCACACTCCTAACCTCAGGCAGCTTTCTGGCAAATGAGATCTATATGCGGGCATGTGAGGTGAGATATATATTTTTTTGATGGTATTTGTTAAGCATTTACTATGTTCCAGGCACTGTACTAAGCAGATACTCATCTGGTTGGACATAGTCTCTGTCCCACAGGAGGTCACACTCTAAGGGGGAGGGACAACAGGGATTGACTCCCCATTTTACAGAGGAGGAAGCTGAGGCCCAGAGCAGTTGAGGGCTCACTGCATGCAAAGCACTGTGCTAAGCACCAAGGGAGACACGAGACAATCAGGTTGGACATATTCCCTGACCCACATGAGGATCACAGTCTAATGGAGAGGGAGAGCAGGGACTGAATCTTCATTTTACAAATGGGGAAACTGAGGCACAGAGAAGTTAAGGGCTTACTGTGTACCAAACACTGTGCCAAGTCCTGGGGTAGACACCAGATCAGTCACAGTCCCCGCCCCACATGGGGCTCCCAGTTTGAGGGAGAGGGAGAGCAGGGATTCGATCCCCATTTTACAGCAGGGGACACTGAGACACAGAGAGGTTAAGCTTCTAGTACGTGCCAAGCACTGTGTTAAGCGCTGGAGCAGACCCAGGATAATCAGGTCAGACATAGTCCCTGCCCCTAGAGGCTAAGGGGAAGGAGAGCAGGAATTGAATCCCCACTTTACAGCGGATGAAACTGAGGCCCAGAGACGTTCAGTGACTTGGCCAAGGTCACACAGCAGGCCACCGGCAGAGCCGGGATCAGAACTCTGGTCCCCTGGCACCCCACACTAGGCCATCTTGCCTGTCAAGGGTTGTCTAGTAAAACACAGAATCAAAAGAGGGGACCTCGGGCAGGGGGGAGGGATAGAGGGTCAAGCCAGTCCCTGATGGAGGGGTGGCTCCTCACACAGCACCCCTTCCTGGCAGGAGGCCACACTCATGCTGTTTGGTCACTGGTGAGAATTGACCTTTGACATTCTGCCCCTGTATCTCTCCATCTATCTCTTTCCTTCTATAGATGTCGCTTTCATCTCACTCCGTTTCTCTAACTCCCTCTCTTTCTTTCTATCTTGACCCTTTCTTTTTTGTCTCTAATCCCAGTTCCACCACTTTGCTGTGTGATCTTGGGCAAGTCACTTAACTTCTCCATACCTCATCTGTAAAAAAATGGGGATTGAGAGCGTGAGACTAATGTGGGGCAGGGACTGTGTCTAACCTGATTAACTTGGATCCACCCCAGTACTTAGAACAGTGATTGAGTATCGCGAGCCCCCAGTTCATACCAACCAGGACCTTCCTGGACCAGGGGAGCCTTGGTGACGAGTTGTAGAGTTCAAACCACACCTCTGATCACCAGGCTTACTGGGAAAAGGTTTTTACTTGGTTTTACCAACGTGCAAGGGAGTGCCACATACCTACACTCACTCGCTCCACCACCGAAGGGTCCAATACCAATCTTCATCCGTTCATTCAATAGTATTTATTGAGCGCTTACTATGTGCAGAGCACTGTACTAAGCGCTTGGAATGTACAATTCGGCAACAGATAGAGATAATCCCCTGCCCAGTGGTGGGTTCACAGTCTAATTGGGGGAGAGCAAAACAGAACAAAACAAAAATAAGACAACATGATCACGATAAATAGAATCAAGGGGATGTACACCTCATTAGCAAAATAAATAGGGTAATAAATAATATATACAAATATAAATGTACAAATACAAATATATACGATAAATAATGCAATAATAATAATGTTGGTATTTGTTAAGCGCTTACTATGTGCAGAGCACTGTTCTAAGCGCTGGGGGAGATACAACATCATCAGGTTGTCCCAGTGGGGCTCACAGTTCATCCCCATGTGACAGATGAGGTCACTGAGGCCCAGAGAAGTGAAGTGACTTGCCCGCAGTCACACAGCGGACAAGTGGCAGAGCTGGGATTCGAACCCACGACCTCTGACTCCCAAGCCCGGGCTCTTTCCTAATGTGTGGTCAGAGGAGTCCATTCCACCGATGCTTCTTCTTTCTGCTTCCGAGTGCTGCTGCCTCCGAGTGCCGCTCTCCTGCTGCTTCAATGCTTGCGTCTCTCTGCGTTGCAGCGTGCCGCTCTGCTGCCTCCAGGTGTGCCCTCAGTTGGCATAATAATAATAATGATGTTGGTATTTGTTAAGTGCTTACTATGTGCAGAGCACTGTTCTAAGCGCTGGGGTAGATACAGGGTAATCAGGTTGTCCCACGTGAGGCTCACAGTCTTAATCCCCATTTTACAGATGAGGGAACTGAGGCACAGAGAAGTTATGTGACTTGCCCACAGTCACACAGCTGACAGGCGGCAGAGCTGGGATACGAACCCGTGACCTCTGACTCCCAAGCCTGGGCTTCTTCCACTGAGCCACGCTGCTTCTCTATGCTTCCTGCCACTCAAAGGGGCCCCCATTTAACCGCCTTGGGCATGGCAGCTGTGGCTCTACGTCCAGTCATCGATGGGTCCAGGCCTGCTGCTGGGTAGAACAGGGAGAGAAAGCCCCGCCTCCCTCCATGCTCCACCCCCACAGGCTCTCACTCACCTGTCCCAGGTAGAGCCCATCAGTGCCTTAGCAAAGTCTCTCCCCTGTCATTCACGCGATCACAGTCAAATGCTTGGGAGAGTACAATGTAAGGATAAACAGATGCATTTCTGCCGCAACGTTTCTGTGATATATTGGACCCAATCGTTTGATGGCCATGAGGTTCAGGCACAAGGTCACCATGGACTTCATCAGCTTAAGTTGTCTTGTTTTTGTCCGTCTGTCTCCCCCGATTAGACTGTAAGCCCGTCAGTGGGCAGGGATTGTCTCTATCTGTTGCCGAATCGTACATTCCAAGTGCTTAGTACAGTGCTCTGCACATAGTAAGCGCTCAATAAATACTATTGAATGAATGAATGAATTAAAAAGGCAGCTTGTTGGGGGCTCACCCCAATTAACACACTTAAGCGCCATAATTATTATTATCATCAGTATCCCCGTCTCTGTCTCTTTCTGCATCTCTCTATCACTGTCTTTCTGTCTCTCAATCTCTCTTTGACTCTTTCTATTTCTTTGTTTCTGTTTATCTCTGCCTCTTTTTGTCTCTTTCTGTTTATCTCTGCCTCTCTGTCTCTCTGCTTCGGCATCTCTTCCCATTTCCTTATCTCTCTGTTCATCTCGGTTTTTGTCTCTCTGCATCTGCCTTTCTGTCTTTGAATTTCTGTCTAGTTTTGTCTCTCTCCATCTGTTTTTGTTTCAGTTCTGTCTCTTCCTATTTCCTGGTCTCTCGCTGTCTTTGTCTCTCTTTTTTTTTTAATCTCTCGGCCTCGGTCATTAAGAGCTCGATAAATAGGATTGATTTCTCTTTGTCTCTGTCTCTCTATCTTCTTGTCTTCATCTGTCTCTCTGCCTCTTTGTCTTTCTGTCTCTTTGTCTTTCTCTGTTTCTCTATATCTCTGTCTCAAGTGTCTGCCCTGCTGAGAGCAGAATACTTGCAAACCTATCCTGAATACTTGTCCTTTGCTTGATGAAGAGGCGGGAAAAACACTTCGTAACACCCTGGGTACCTGAGCAGCTTTATTGAAAAATACACTGCTAGAAAAGAGGAGCTACAGATTGCCCAAATCACTCACTCGTCTCGTGAGCTTTAATTTCGAAAACTTGCAGAGGCAATAGAGAACTACCCCGATATTCGGACAAACTAGCAGGAAACGGTTAAACGATGAACGGGCAACTGTGTCGTACGAACACCGAGGGTGGCCATTTTGTTGGGTGTGGCCCAAAACCCTGCAGAAGACACTGATTGCTCGGAGAAGCCAAATGAATTTGAAGAGAAACTCCGAATTTCACAGCAGTGCTCAAAGGCTGCTGGTTGGAGCAAAGAGGAGAAGAAAGTGCCTAATATTACACAGCCTGGAACCAGCCAAACTTCACTGACTCATCGGGCTACTGAATCAGTGACCTCTAATTAACCTCATGGTCTATAGTAGGTGTATGTCCCAGGGTGTGTGTAGTGGGGGGGTGGGGGGAGGGAGATTAGAGCCGGGACAGAAGAGCCTTTGCAATGATGGGAACTTGCTGGGTTGAGAGGGATTTGTTGCTAATAAAAAAAGTGTGATTTTTGCTGTGCACTGCTTCTGCCTCCCGGATTATTGTCGGGACAGTGAACTCTAGCATGGTGGGGGCCAGTGGGATGTTTCAATAGCGACAGACCTGGGGGAGGGGTTTAAAGGAAGAGTAACACAAAGAAAGTAGACTAAGCTTGTTGTGGGCAGGAATGTGTGTATCATAGTGTTGTGTTGTACACTCCCAAGTGCTTAGTACAGTGCTCTGCACACGGTAAGCCCTCGATAAATACGATCGACTGATTGAAGGTGACCACTGCTTTATGCGATATGAGGACGCTATGTGGTGAGAGCAGCAGTTGTTTACGGAGGGTGGTCAGTTACGGAGTCGATATCATGGCACCGAGTGAAACCAGACTATTTAACGAGGGATGGCTCGTGGAGAAAGGTTCTGGATGCACCAACTCCTGGAGGAGGGAGGAGACAGGCAGAGAGGTGCTTAGTAGAGTACTCAAAAAATACGAATGACACGGTAAGCGCTCAGTAAATACCATTTATTTATTAACTGAGGCACTTATGTGGTAGAGGCCATTAATTGTGTAAATCCACTGTCTGCTATTATTCTGCCCTTTCTTCTGCCGAGCGACACGACTCACGTCCAGTGGCCCCACCAACTGTCCCAGACCTTTAAACTCTCTCCTGAAGCCTCCGCTGCCCTTTTCACCCCTGCTGTCTCTGACCCCTGATAACTTAACTTGTTTGTTGACAAAATTGAAACTGTCAGGCCTGAGCTCCCCCAAATCACCATCTCACCTCCGCAGCTCCCTCCCACCCTATATCCTCTTTATCTAATCCAATCGAGAGGCTATCCCCTGCCTGCTTTCAAAATCTTCCCCTCCCACCTATGCCTCCTTCCCTTTCTATCTTCAAAAAACGCTGGTGCCATTCTTCTCTCTGTCTGACCGCCATCTTCAACTGCTTGCCCTCAGAAGGTTCATTCCCCTCTACCTCTGAACATATCCTTGTCTCCCCTATCCTAAAAAAAAAAAAACCACAAAAAAGTTCTCTAGGCCCCACTGCACCATCCATCTATCTCCCCATCTCCCTCCTTCCATGCCTGTCCAAGAGAAGCAGTGTGGCCTAGTGGATAGAGCACTGACCTGGGAGTCAAAAAGATCTGGGTTCTAATCCCCGCTCCGCCGCTTGTCTGCCGTGTGACCTTGGGTAAGTTACTTAACTGCAGTTACCTCATCTGTAAAAATGGGGATTAAGACTGTGAGCCCCATGTAGGACATGGACTGTGTCCAGCCTGACAACCTTGAATCTATCCCAGTGCTTACTATAGTGTCTGGCACATAGTAAGCGCTTAAAAAAATACCATAACTAAAAACCCCTTAAATATGTTGTACACACCCCTACGTCCATTTTCTCTCTTCAAGTTCCCTTCATGATTTGGTTTGTTCTCTTCGTGCCGCTGAGACTACTTTCTCCAAGGTCACTGATGACCTCCTTCTGCCATATCTGACTCTATCCTAAGCATCCTCATCCTCATCTTTGATAGTGGGGACTGCTCCCTTCTCCTGGAAACACTATCTAAACTTGGAATTTCTGACACAGTTTATCTTACTTCTCTTCTTACCTCCCTGGCTGATTCTTCTCAATTCATTCATTCATTCAATAGTATTTATTGAGCGCTTACTATGTGCAGAGCACTGTACTAAGCTACCTTACTGCTACAGGCTCTCGTAATATCCCGGCTAGATTACTTTGTCAGCCTGCTCGCTGATCTCCCTTCCTCCTCTCTCTCCCCGCTCCAGTCTATTCTTCGTTCCGCTGCCCGGCTCATCTTCCTGCAGAAACGCTCTGGGCATGTCACTCCCCTTCTTAAAAACCTCCAGTGGTTGCCTATCGACCTCCGCACAAAACAAAAACTTCTCACTCTAGGCTTCGAGGTTCTCCATCACCTCGCCCCTTCCTACCTCTCCTCCCTTCTCTCTTTCTACCGCCCACCCCGCACGCTCCGTTCCTCTGCCGCCCACCTCCTCACCGTCCCCCGTTCTCGCCTATCCCGCCGTCGACCCCTGGGCCACATCCTCCCGCGGTCCTGGAATGCCCTCCCTCCTCACCTCCGCCAAACTAACTCTCTTCCCCTCTTCAAAACCCTACTTAAAGCTCACCTCCTCCAAGAGGCCTTCCCAGACTGAGCTCCCTTTTTCCCTCTGTTCCCTCTATCCCTCCTTCACCTCTCTGCAGCCAAAGCAGCGTGGCTCAGTGGAAAGAGCACGGGCTTTGGAGTCAGGGCTCATGAGTTCGAATCCCAGCTCTGCCACTTGTCGGCTGTGTGACTGTGGGCAAGTCACTTAACTTCTCTGTGCCTCAGTTCCCTCAACTGTAAAATGGGGATTAAGACTGTGAGCCCCACGTGGGACAACCTGATTCCCCTATGTCTACCCCAGCGCTTAGAACAGTGCTCGGCACATAGTAAGCGCTTAACAAATACCAACATTATTATTAAACCCTCTTCTCCCCCCTTTCCCTCTGCTCCTCCCCCTCTCCCGTCCCATCCCCTCAGCACTGTACTCGTCCGCTCAACTGTATATATCTTCATTACCCTATTTATTTTGTTAATGAGATGTACATCACCTTGATTCTATTTATTTGCTATTGTTTTAATGAGATGTTCTTCCCCTTGATTCTATTTATTGCCGTCGTTCTTGTCTGTCTGTCTCCCCCAGTTAGACTGTAAGCCCGTCAAAGGGCAGGGACTGCCTCTATCTGTTACTGATTTGTACATTCCAAGCGCTTAGTACAGTGCTCTGCACATAGTAAGCGCTTAATAAATACTAATGAATGAATGAATGAATGAATGAATGAATGAGCGCTTGGAATGTATACTTCGGCAACAGATAGAGACCATCCCTGCCCCATGACGGGTTCACAGTCTAAATGGGGAAGATAGACAGCAAATCAAAACAGAACAAAACACAAACAAGACAACATCATCAAGATAAATAGAACCAAGGGGATGTACACCTCATTAACAAAATAAATAGGGTAATAATGCCTTGCCTACAGGTTTTTACAACTTGGAAAGCAGAGGTTCCCTCCCACTACTCTAAAACCGTTTAAATTCTATGAAATGTATATACTCCCTGGTTTGGAAAAGCCCACTCATTTTTTTTGCAGAAAAAGGAAAAAAGTTGTGAAGATTTACGGTGGCCATCCTAAAGGCTGGTAGACAACGACCCCAAAGCCAGAGGGTGCTTTTTTCACAACTGGCCCACAGAGGATCATGTTTTTGTTGTTGTTGTTTTAAATTTCTAGGGCGCTCAATATAGCCTCAGATGGGCAACTTGGCTCCCCATCCAGTCCTGTCCGTCTGCCTGTCGCTCAGGCCCGCTCTCCCACCCCTGCATCGTCCCCTCACAATATAAAAGCAAACGCATTGGTGCCCAGTTGGCAGGAAGCGGATGGGTGCCCGGGGTTGGGGGGCCGGGGCCGCGTCTGCCGAGCCTTGGGAAGCGCCTCTCCCCGCGCTCACGAACAATCTCTTTCACCAGCTCCTCCTCTACTTCCTGACTACTCTCCTTTGCAATCTCAAATTTCCTCCTGTCTCTAGGTCAGAGAAGTAGTATGGCCTCGTGGATAGAGCCTGGGCCTGGGAGTCAGAAGGACCTGGGTTCTAGTCCCGGCTCTGCCATTTGTCTGCTGTGTGACCTTTGGCAAGTCACTTTACTTCTCTGTGCCTTAGTTACCGCAACTGTAAAGTGGGGGTTGAGACTGTGAGCCCCACGTGGGACAGGGACTGTGTCCAACCTGATTAGCCTGTATCAACCTTAGGGTTTAGAACAGTGACTGGCGCATAGTAAGCACTTAACAAATACCAATAAAATAATAAAGCATCACTATGTGAATCTCCCACTGCCGCTTCAAGGTCGTGTCCAAAACCCAACTCTTCATCTTCCCTCCCAAATCCTCTCCTCCACCTAAATCTTCTAGCTCAATTAACCACAGCACCACCCTCCCTGACTCTCAGGTCCTTAACCTTGACATCGTTCTGGACCCTTCTCTCTCTTTCAGCCCCCATATTCAATCAGTCAGCAAATCCTGTTGATTTTTTTCTTTGTAACATTTCTAGGACCCAGCCCTTCCTCTCCATCCAAGCAGCTGCCACACTGGCCATGGCACTTGGCATAACCGGAGTTGCCTACTGCGTCACACTGCCGCCTGTACTTATCTGTCTACTCCTCAAAAACCACCGATTGTTACCTATTCCTCTCTGCATCAGCAGAAATGCCCGATTATTGGCTTTAAGGTGCTCAGTCGGCTCTCTCCATACTTTTCCACTTCTTCCCCTACACCCCGCATTCATTCGATCGTATTTATTGAGCACTTACCGTGTGCAAAGCACTGTACTAAGAGCTTGGGAGAGGACGATGTGACAATAAAGAGACCCAGTCCCTGCCCACAACGAACTTACAGTCTGGATCTCGCTCTTCGTTCATCTCGAGCTAACCCATTTTCTGTGCCTCGTTTTTGTCTCTCCTGCCACTGACATTTAGCCCTCCCTCGTGCCCTAGAATTCCCTCTCCCTTCATTTTAGAGAATTCACAGTTCTTCCCATCTGAGACTACAACTTCCCCAGGAGGCCTTGGCCCTAGGGAAGCAGCGTGGCTCAGTGGAAAGAGCCCGGGCTGGGGAGTCAGAGGTCATGGGTTGGAATCCCGGCCCCACTGCTTGTCAACTGTGTGACTTTGGGCAAGTCACTTAATAATAATAATAATAATAATGTTGGCAAAGCACTGTTCTAAGCGCTGGGGTAGATACAGGGTGATCAGGTTGTCCCACGTGAGGCTCACAGTCTTAATCCCCATTTTACAGATGAGGGAACTGAGGCACAGAGAAGTTAAGTGACTTGCTCACAGCCACACAGCTGACAAGTGGCAGAGCCGGGATTCGAACCCATGATCTCTGACTCCCAAGCCCGGGCTCTTTCCACTGAGCCACGCAACTTAACTTCTCTGTGCCTCAGTTATCTCATCTGGAAAATGGGGATTAAGACTGTGAGCCCCACGTGGGACAACCTGATTACCTTGTATCCTCCCCCCAGCGCTTAGAGCAGTGATTTGCACAGAGTAAGCGCTTAACAAATGCCATTATTATTATTATCATCATTATTATTATTATTTCTAATCTCCCTTGCTTAGAGCGCCCTCTACTGCCCATTCAGCACTAATGCGCCACCTAACCACTTCCGTACTCCCAACCCTTCTTGGCACTTGGTGCGTATTATCTTATATGCTCTATTACTTCCTCATATCTATCTCCCGTGCTAGACTGTAAGTTCCTCGAGGCCATTGATGATACTTGATAATCCAGTTTCATTCTTCCAAGCACAGAGTTCTACACTGTTCTGCACACAGTAGGCGCTCAAGAAATACTATCCGATAGATTTGACACGTCTCCCCACTCCTCAAGAACCTCCAGTGGTTGCCCATCCACCTCCGCATCAAACAGAAACTCCTCACCGTCGGCTGTAAAGCCTTTTACCATCACCTTGCCCCCTCTTACCTCACGTCGCTACTCTCCTACCGCGAACCGGCCCGCACACCTCGCTCCTCTTATGCCAATTTACTGACTGTACCTCGATTTCATCTACCTCTCCACCAACCCTCGCCCATGTCATACGTCTGGCCTGACCACCCTCTCTCTTCATATCCGACAATTACTCCCCCCACCTTCAAAGCTTCAAAGCTTTACTGAAGGCCCATATCCTCCAAGAGGCCATCCCTGACTAAGCCCTCCTTTCCTCCTCTCCCACTCCCGGCTGCATCGCCGGGACTTGCTCCCTTTATTCATCCTCCCCTCCCAGCCCCACCGCTCTTATGTCCATACTCTTCTGTTGCCAATTTGTACATTCCAAGCGCTTAGTACAGTGCTCTGCACATAGTAAGCGCTCAATAAATACCATTGAATGAATGAATATCTACAATGTATTTAGGCGTCTGTTATATCGTTGTGTCATCCTCTCCCAAGTGCCTAGTACAGTGCCCTGCACACAGTAAGTGCCCAATAAATACGATTGATTGAGCGATTGGCTCCTTCCTGGGCTATGCCATCAGCGGTAAAGTTGTCTGACTAAAGAACTAGCTAGGGTGGTCTCCGAGGTGGGCAGGCCCAACAGCAGTCCTAAAAAATAACTGGCTCATATGGCCCGTTAGCTCACGGAGCTATGGAACGGCACCGGCGCTATGCTGTCGTCCCTCTGGTCCTCAATGGATCCGGCGTGTAAAAGCCTCTGTGTGCACACTTTGCAATTTGCTGTACCCCTGTGGGGACACGATGAGCAGAGGTGTAAGACCATAAGCTAGACTGTAAGTTCCTAGTGGCCAGGAGTTGTGTCTACCGATTCTATTGTTCTATACTCTTAGAACGGTGCTTGGCCCATAGTCAATGTTTAACAAGTACCGTTATTATCATTATTATTATTATTATTATTCCAAGTGCTTAGTACAGTGCTCTACACGTGGTAAAGCACACCTTAAACACCACTGATTGATTGATTGATTGATGGATTGACAAGAGAATGCTAGGAGTGCTGGGCAAATCACCAGCACTGTAATCAATTCCTTGGCTCCAATTTTTGACCCTGAAATCTCAGGACTGAGGTTCTCCCGTCATTCTCCATGGGAGGCTTCATCATCGATTGATGAATCGGTGGTATTTATCGAGCACTTACTGTATGCAGAGCGCCGTGCTGAGTGCTCGGGAGAGTAGGTATAACAGGGTTGGTAGACTCGTTCCCTGGCCACAGTGTACTCACCTTTCAGATCCCAAATAAATAATAATCACAATAATTGCAGTGCTAAGCACTGAACTAAGCGCTGGGCTAGATATAGATGATTAGTTTGGACACTGTCCCTGTCCCACCCACATGGAGCTCACAGTCTAAGTGGGTGGGAGAACAGTTATTGAATCCCCAATTAACAGATGAGGAAACTGAGGCACAGAGAAATGAAGTGACTTGCCCAAGGTCACAGAGCACACAAGTGATGGAGCTGGGATTAGAATCCAGGTCCTCTGACTCCCAGGCCTGTGTTTTTTCCACTAGACCCTGCTATTTGGTAGGCGATTAACCTCCCTCTACAAGTGCAATTCATTTCACCTTTACGTTCACCATTCCAAATTCCATCATCATCATCATTTACTGAGCGCTTACTGTGTGTAGAGCGCTGTATAACACAACAATAATAATAATGGTGGTATTTGTTAAGCTTACTATGTGCCAAGCACTGTTCTAAGAGCTGGGGGATACAAGGTAATCAGGTTGTCTCACGGGGGGCTCACAGTCTGAATCCCCATTTTACAGATGAGGTAACTGAGGCACAGAGAAGTTAAGTGACCTGCCCGAAGTCACACAGCCGACGAGCGGCGGAGCCAGAATTAGAACCCATGACCTCTGACTCCCGAGCCCGTGTTCTTTCCACTGAGCCACGCTGCTTCTCTAATAATGTTGGTATTTGTTAAGCACTTAGTATGTTCCAAGCACTGTTCTAAGCGCCGGGTAGATACAAGGTAATCAGGTTGTCCCGCGTGGGGCTCACAGTCTTCATCCCCATTTTCCAGATGAGGGAACTGAGGCACAGAGAAGTTAAGTGACTGGCCCAAATAGAGTCGGCAGAAAGGTTTCCCGACCAGAACGAGCTTACAGTCTAGACCAACAAGAGAATTTACTTGGGCTTGTTGCTGTGTGACCTTGGGCAAATCATTTAACTGCTCTGTAAAATGTGGATTAAGACTGTGAGCCCCCTGTGGGACACGGACCATGTCCAACCTGATTTTCTTGTATCAATCCCAGTGACTGTGGGTAAGTCACTTAACTTCTCTGTGCCTCAGTTCCCTCATCTGTAAAATAGGGGTTCAGACTGTGAGCCTCACGTGGGACAACCTGATTACCCTGTATCTACCCCAGCGCTTAGAACAGTGCTCTGCACATAGTATACGCTTAACAAATATCAACATTATTATTACATGGTACAGTGCCTCTTTGACCGTATCTCCTATCTAAAATGAGGGACATTCTCATTCTAAATGAAAATAGCGTCTTGGGATTTACTCAGTGACCTGATCATAATAGTTTCCCAATATTGCTTCACTTGTGCTTCCTGGTTTTTAACCACAATTTAGTAGAGGCTGAGCCAGACATTTTACTGATTACAGACTTCTTCGACTAGGCATTTAATTACAACATAAGTGTCTTGTGGTTCGATTGCTTTGTGACAAAAGCAACAGTGTCCCAACTATGTAGATCCTGCTGGAGCACTTGACACCCTCTCTCATGTATCTCATTCTTGCAACATATTTTCCTTTTTTTTTTTAATGGTATTTGATAAGCGCTTACTACCTGCCAAGCACCGTACTAAGTACTGGGGTCGTTCCAAGCAAATCAGGATGAATGCAGTCCATGCCCTGCATGGGGTTCGTAGTCTTAAACCCCATTTTACAGACACGGTAACTGAGACACAGAGAGGTTAAGTGACTTGCCCAAGATCACGCAACAGACAAGTGGCGGAGCCTGAATTAGAACCCAGGTCCTTCTGACTTCCAGGCCCGTGCTCGATCCACTAGGCCACACTGTTCCTTGAACATGCCAACCTTCCTCTCCTTCACCAGAACTGTATACATCTTAAGCCCCCGCTGCTGCTTTATTTTATGCTCTTCACCTGACCAACGAATATATACCAGGTAAGCCACCGCTCTCCACCCCCATCTATTCTCCCTGGTAGTAATAGTATTTATCAAGTGGGCAAGTCACTTAACTTCTCTGGGTCTCAGTAACCTTATCTGTAAAATGGGAATAATAATAATAATAATAATAATGATGTTGGTATTTGTTAAGCGCTTACTATGTGCAGAGCACTGTTCTAAGCGCTGGGGTAGACACAGGGGAATCAGGTTGTCCCACGTGGGGCTCACAGTCTTAATCCCCATTTTACAGAGGAGGTAACTGAGGCACAGAGAAGTTAAGTGACTTGCCCACAGTCACACAGCTGACAAGTGGCAGAGCTGGGATTCGAACTCATGAGCCCCATGTGGAACAGGGACTGTGTCCAACCTGAATGACTTGTATCTACCCCAGCTCTTAGAACAGTGCTCGGCACATTGCTTATCAAGTACCATAATGGTTAATTATTATTACCGTGTTCAAAGCACTGTACCAAGCGACTGGGAAAGAATTCACGGGAGAGAGTTAGACCCCGGTCCCCGGCCCTCAAAGAATAAAGGGAGATCGGCATTGGCGACGGACACATAAGGAGAGATGAAACTATAGAGCAATAAGACAGCGTAAAAAGCAAGGACGCGTACAGAGAACACGCGTACAGAGAACACACATACAGAGAAGCAGCATCACCTACAGTCGATTAGACTGTAAGCCCGTCAAACGGCAGGGACTGTCTCTATCTGTTGCCGACTTGTTCATTCCAAGCGCTTAGTACAGTGCTCTGCACATAGTAAGCGCTCAATAAATACTATAGAATGAATAGTGGATAGAGCTCTAAACCAGCACCGCACAAGACTTTCTTCAGGGCTTCCGGCCTTACGTACTATTTCGGGG
This sequence comes from Ornithorhynchus anatinus, assembly GCF_004115215.2. Lineage (NCBI taxonomy): Eukaryota > Metazoa > Chordata > Mammalia > Monotremata > Ornithorhynchidae > Ornithorhynchus > Ornithorhynchus anatinus. The sequence goes on along the minus strand of NC_041753.1, from coordinate 51,629,874 downwards.
GGAATTTCTCAGCTAGAGCACCTTGTGATGAAAATCTAACTGGAAACTGGCGTGGTAAATAGTTTACTCGAGGACTTTCAGCCTCCTCTCCCGGTTATAAATGTGGATGTGGGCTCCCAGAACACAATACACACAGGCCTGTCTTATAATGAAAGAGAATGAAACAGAATGTAAAGTGTTCTATTATAACAAAAGGTAGATTGAATGAGAATACATAAACAGCATAGTTTAGCAGAAAGAGTGCGGGCCTGGGAGTCGGAGGACCTGGGTTCTAATCCCGGCTAATCCCAGCTCTGCCACTTGTCTGCTGTGTGAATTTGGGCAAGTCATTTAGCTTCTCTGGGCCTCAGTTTCCTCAACTGAGCACTCAATAAAATGGAGATTAAATATCTGCTCTCCCTCCCAGTTAGACTGTGAACCCCACGCGGGCTAGGGACGGTGTCCAACCTGATTATTCTATAAGCGCTTTGTGAGCAGGGGACATGTCTACCAATTCTGTTGTACTGTAGTCTCCAAGTGCTTAACACAGTGCTCTGCTAACATTAATGGCTCAATAAATACCACTGAATGACAGAGAAAGCAAAGATACAGAGAGAAGCAGCATGGCTCAGTGGAAAGAGCACGGGCTTGGGAGTCAGAGGTCATGGGTTCAAATCCCTGCTCTGCCACTTCTCAGCTGTGTGACTTTGGGCAAGTCACTTAACTTCTCTGTGCCTCAGTTACCTCATCTGTAAAATGGGGATGAAGGCTGTGAACCCTACGTGGGACAACCTGATTACCCTGTATCTACCCCAGCGCTTAGAACACTGTTCTGCACATAGTATGCGCTTAACAAATACCAACATTATTATTTTTATTAGAAGGACAGACATGCAGAGACAGAGAGGGAAAGACAGAGACACGATGAACCCCAGAGCGAAAGACAAAGATCCAGAAAGAGACAGAGAAAGCAAAAGACACAGACAGGGAAACAGAGATACAGAGAGAGACAGTGAACAGTGCTTGGCACATAATAAGCTCTTAACAAAAACTACTATTATTATTCTTATTCTTATTTACTCGCTACTCTCTCCAGTTCACACTATTTGCTCCTCCCAAGCTCACCTTCTAAATTACTTCATTCTCGACTCTACTCCCTCACCTGTTCTGCCAGCCTGGAACTCCTTGCCCCCCCCAATCTCTCTGACCCCCCACTCCCCCTCACCTTTAAATCCCTCCTACAACTCTACCTCCTTGAAGGAGCCTTCTCCAATTAGGTCACAAAACCCCACTAGCCATCAACAGCAGTTTTGTATTTTATTCCTCTCCTCAGCACTTCCATACCTGTGCACATTTTAATTTGTATATTTATCTATTCGTCTAGTCCCCCTCTCAGGATCGCACCTGGAGATTTTCCAGTACTCTACCAGTCTCGGTTTCTGGAGGGAGAGTCAAGGAGAGGCCTACCCATACCCGTTCCGTAGCCACCTGCTACGGGTCAAAACTCACCTGGGCTGGGCAGCAGCGGCTCAGGAGAGAGTCGAGGGCAGAGACTCAAGTTTACTGTGCGGAAGAAGGCAATTGTAAACCACTTTCCTATTCTTACCAAGAAAACTCTGAGGATACACTACCGGAACGATTACAGATGGAGGTGGGGCATCTGGGAGAGATGTGTCCATGGAGTCCGACAACGTAAGACAAGACAAATTTGTCTATTCAATTTTTTTAGCAGCTATTTCACCTGAAGATATTTATACTGCTTCCTGCGACATTCTTGTTCTTCCTCCGGCTTCAAGTATTTGTAGATGATTTTTGTCTGTTTCTGCCATTAGGCTGTAAACTCCTTATGGGCAGAGAACACGTGTCTTCTCTGAGTACTTCTTGCGTACTCTCCCAGCTACCTGCTGCGGGCCAGTGGCTAGAGCCCTGCTCTGAGAATCAGGAGGCCTAGATTTTAGTCCCAGTTCTGCCGGTTGCTAGCTAAGCTGGGAAAAGACGGCACATACACTTTGCCATGTGCCACGACCCTGCCTCTCTGCTTGCTCGCTGCCCGATATTATCGTTATTATTTAAATAATCTCCACTTGCAGGGACATTTTATTCTTTTTTTCTGGCCACATGAAATTCAGATTCATCCTAATTTTCCTCCCCCAGAGACATCCCCAAATCCGCAACCCATTTAGCTCTTCCCCAAAGTTCCGCTGCCTGAGTTGGCCTTCGCTTTCTCTCCTGGGAAGTCACCTCTGTTCCTTGATAAGCTTGGACTGTCCCAGGAACAACTCATGGGCTCAGCTTGACCTGATCCATGAATGATCCATCTATTTTCACTCTATTTTCCCTCTCTGTTCCAAGGTCTACAACTACCCCGTGACCTGCTTTTTCATAGACCCCGGAATCCACTTACGCTTGTGAAAAAGAAATTTCGAATGAAGAAAAAGAGGGATTAGGAGGCGAACCTCAGAGGCGGCTCGACCGCGTGAGCCTTCGGTGTTCCTGGAAGGCTCGGGCCGTTTAAAGCATTTCAATTGAAATCTTGCTCTCAAGGGATTTCTGGATGACCCAATTGGCAAAGGAAGTCACCCCGCAGAATTCACAAACCTCTGAACCGGAGGCAGCCCAACTGTGGTGCGGTTCCTGGGGTGAAACTCCGGTGAATGAGAGTCATATTACAATAGTTATATTTTACAGCTAGGCTCACCCCATCCATCGTTTTGGGAAAAAAACTGAGCCGAGGCAAAGCCTAGAGGGGTGGGAATCTCTCTCCTGGGGTTTCTGGCCACGGAGAACTCTTGGATCCTACGGCCTAATTCTTAGAGTCCGCCTCAAAGCCGGGAATGGGACCCAGGAACGCCCCGGCCTTCTTCAGTCAGGAGACAGGTTCTAGGTTCTATTTCTGGCTGACCTTTGCGTAGATTCCAGGAGATTCCCAGAACTCACTTTCGGATCAGAAATGGAACGGAAGGGTGCTCGGGTTCTGCCAGGGCTCGTGACTGAGAGCGGTCAGGGCATTCTTGGGTCCCATTTCCAACCTTAAAGTAGCAGTGACAAAAATAAGAGGAATTATTAAGCACTTGCTAAGGGCGGAGCCCTGATTGAATCGCCCAGAAAGAATACACGAGTGGTAAGTAGGCACGATCTCTGGCCCGCAAGGGTCTCACAATCTAGGAATATAAGTGGGGAGAGGGAATTGGAGACGGACGTACGAGAGAAACAATAAGGCGCTAAAATAGTATCAACGCAAGGCCAAGTACACAAGATAAAAGGAAAAATCCATAGGTTGCCGGGGCTAGAGGAGCCGAAATTCAGACTCCTCGTGCCTCGGAGTCCACGGAACCCCCGCAGCCACTCTGACCGCTACACCGGCCGCCAGTCGTCCCAAGGTTCGGTGGAGGCCTCGGGCCGCGGGCGGGTTTTCTCTTTCCCGCCGGGGTAATGGAGGTAGGCAAAGCACTGGTGCGGGTTCCTGGTGGGCCCTGAGGGCTCTGCACTCCGCTCTGCTCCGCTCCAAGGAACTGGACTTGCTAGCCACGGGTTTCCTGGCTCCCCTCCACTCCCAAGCTCCACCAGGAGGCGTTCTGATTTCGTTCCATAGTCTCTCCAGGGGAAAAGCCTGCAAATCTGGTCTTGTGATTAAACCTGAATGTATGTATGTCACCTCCTCTCTCCAGCCCACCCCACCATGTGGAAATCACAGTTGCTGAAGCACTAGAGTCCCAGCAAGCCTGGGTAGCACACTGGAGGAGGTATCCCCCACTCTCCTCTATGTTGGGGCACAAAAATCAGAGGATGGGGTTCTGGGAAGTGGATATCGGAAACTGTAATTATTCTCGGTAAGTGATGCAAGAAAAAATTCTGGAACTACGTTCTCAGTTGTCGAAATTTTGAGTTTTCCTTTACTCTCTCCATTTGCGAGCCTGTCACTGGGCAGGGATCGTCTCTATCTGTTGCCGAATTGCACATTCCAAACGCTTAGTACAGTGCTCCGCACATAGTAAGCACTCAATAAATACTACTGAACGAATGAATGACCTTTCGGTCACCCCTTTAAACTGTGCCTCGTTTTCACATCTCTTGCCCAGCTGCCGACCTCTTACTCACACCCTCTCCTCTGATTCACATCTGGCAGACCACAGCACTCCCCATCTCCACAACCCTTCGGAGAAAACATCTCCTTCAGAAGGCCTTCCCTGATTCATCTCTCATCTCCCCACCCCTCAGCTCTCATCTCTCATCTTCCCCCCAACTGCCACCTAAACACTTAAAATTCCCCCACCCCTAGCACATATATATAATATCTATATATATATCTATATATAGATATCTATGTATATCTTATATATTCTGTCACTCTCCCACTAGACTGTAAACTCCTGGTGGGCAGAGAACATATCTACCAACTCTGTTGCATTATACTCTCCCAAGCAGTTAGTGCAGTGCTCTGTACACAGTAAGCACTCAATAAATACCTTCGATGGATTGAATTGATTACTCCCCCTACCTCTAATTTATTTAAGCGTCTGTCTCCCCTGCTTGACTGTAAGCTCCTCGAGAGCGGGAATATGTCTACTAAATCTGTCGTACTCTCCCAAGCATTTAGTACAGTGCTCTGCACCCAGTAGGGGCTCGATAAATGCTATTAATTGATTGATGATTTATTTATGGATTCATTCATTGTAGGGGACAGCAAGTGGCGAGTGGAGCAGGAGCACAGGGAGCCAGAGTCCAATCTCAGCCCCAGACCCGGGAGCCACGACCAACGGGGGATATGGAGCTGAATGACTAGGGATATGGATAGGGATATGGATTCCTGTCCTTCCTGGCCATGCCCCAGAGACCGAATCCTGAACATCCAGGACCCTCCAGTGCCAGGCTCCGAAGGAGTCATTCAGTCAATCGTATTTATTGAGCGCTTACCGTGCGCAGAGCACTGTACTAGGTGCTTGGGAGAGTGCAATCTAACAATATAATAGACACATTCCCTGCCCACAGTGAGCTCATAGTCTAGAGGGGGAGACAGACATCAATACGGATCTGGACGGAAGTGCTGTGGGGCTGCAGCCGTGAGTCCACAGCTGCCACCCTGCCTAGCTCGGTCCTAGAATGAAGCGCTGGGGGATGGATCAGCTGGTGGCTGAGGGAGGCGAGGAGCAGGAGAGCCCTAATGACCCCACCAATCCACAGTTCACACAACTGTTATGGCCACAGGCAGAGAGAGTGACAGTGAGGGCGAGTCGGAGAAGTGACCACGGGGAATAGGCTGAAAGGCCCAGCACCTTGGACAAGTGGAGGCATTTGGTCTCGCTGAGGGGGAAGAGAGGAGGCTTTGGCGTTGCTCCGTCCTGGTAGCAGGGTGGCTTTCTGGAAGCAGGGTGCCTGGTGTTCCTCTCCTCTGAGCCTACAGCTTGGCAACTGGTGACCCCAGGAGGGTCTGAGCTGGGAAATGGGATTGCTCTGCATTGGGAAGTTCTTGGGGGTTGCAAATCCAGCCCCCTACCACCACAGTCTCCACAAGCTGGGGAGTTCCCACCCCCACTCTCTGTGCCCCCAGACCTGGCACTTACCCCATCCTCTCTGGGCCCAGCGGGCAGCCAGATGCTGCCTAGGTTTGGTGGAGCCGCTTGGGTTCATTATCAGGGGTCCCAGAGACTGCTTCTTGCTTTTGCATGTAGATGGCACAAGGGCAGATACAGCACGACATCAACAACTGCATGAGAAGGCGGGTCACCTGGGCTCTTGCCTCATACGTGGCACATGCCACTCCGAAACCGCGACGGCACCAACCAGTGCCAGGAAATGAGACGCCGGAAGGCGTAATGGATAGAGCACGGGCCTGGGAGTCAGAAGGATCTGGGTTCTAATCTTAGCTCTTCCACTTATCTGCTGTGTGACCTTGGGCAAGTCACTTAGCTTCTCTGTGCCTCAGTTACCTCTTCTGTAAAATGGGGGTTAAGACTGTGAGCCCCATGTGGGACATGGACGGTGTCTGACCTGATTAGCTTGTATCTACTCCAAGTGCTTAGGACAGTGCCTGGCACATAAAAAGTGCATTACAAATACCACAAAAAAGGAATTAATTAATTGCACAGACAGCCAGTTCAAACTTCTGCTAAAATCCCTCACTATATTCCTTGATGACCCTTCATGTCCACACATTCTACTGTACTCGTCCAAGTGCTTAGAACAGTGTTCTGCCCACGGTAGGTGATCAATATATACTTTAGATGGATTAAGAGATTGGTTGGGTGCATAACCCTTGTCCTATTTTCCAGGAGAAAGGAGTACTCATTTGTTCTCTTCACAGTTACTGTTAGGTTTGTAGTCAGTCAGTCAATTGTATTCATTGAGCCCTTATGGTGTGAAGGGCACTGTACTAAGCGCTTGGGAGAGAACGACACAGCAAGCTTACAGTCTAAAGGGGGACAGACACTAATATAAATAAACAAATTACAGATATGTACACAAGTGCTGTGAGGCTGGAGGGGAGGATGAATAAAGGGAGCAAGTCACAGTGACGCAGAAGGGAGTGGGAGAAAAGGAAAGAAGGCCTTAGTCAGGGAAGGTTTCTTGGAGGAGATGGGCCTTCAGTGAAGCTTCGAAGGTAGGGAGAGTGACTGTCGGATATAAAGAGGGAGGGCGTTCAGGCCAGATGGGTGAGAGGTCGGCGGCAAGATAGACGCAATCGAGATACAGTGAGAAGGTTGGCATTAGAGGAGTGAAGTGTGCAGGCTGGGTTGTAGCAGGTGAGTAGCGAGGTGAGGTAGGCGGGGACAAGCTGATTGACTGCTTTAAAGCCGACGGTAAGGAGTTTGTTTGATGTGGAGGTGGATGGACAGCCACTGGAAGTTCTTGAGGAGTGGGGAAACACGGCCTGAACATTTCTGTAGAAAAATGATCTGGGCAGCAGAGTGAACTATGGAGTGGGAAGAGACAAGAGGCAGGGAGGTCGGCAAGGAGGCTGATACAGTAATCAAGGTGGGATAGAACAAGAGCTTGGACTAACGTGGGTAGCAGTTTGGATGGAGAGGAAAAGTTGGATTTTAGTGATGTATTGAAAGTTGAACCGACAGGATATAGTAAGGGATTGAATATGTGGGTTGAAAGAGAGGAGTCAAGGACAACGTCAAGGAGATAGGAAGGATGGTGGTGCTGTCTACAGTGATGGGAAAGTCAAGGGGAGGGGAGGGTTTGGGTGGGAAGATAAGGAGTTCTGTTTTAGACACGTTAAGTACGGTGGGACATCCATGTAAGAGTCCTGATTCTCCAGAAACTAGATACAGAAACTATCGAGCTCGTAGAAAGGTGAAACTAGAGTATCAGGTGGTTCCAAATTGTAGTCTTCCAGTTCTGAAAGCAAGTTTCAATATCTGAAAATGGGTCTTTTGGTGCACTTATGGAATGATGGAGATTTTATTGTAAGGTGACAGAACACAGAAATCTCAATCAGTCAATCCACTGCAATAATAACATTTATGATATTTGTTAAGCACCTACTACGGCCCGATCACAGTTAATCGGGTTGGACGCATTCCCTATCCTACATGGGGCTCACAGTCTAAGCGGGAGGGAGAGCAGGTATTGAATCCTCATTTTACAGATGAGGAAACCGAGGCACAGAGACATTAAGTGACTTGCCCAAAGTTGCCAGGATTAGAAACCAGGTCCTCTGACTCCCAGGCCCATGCTCCTTCCACTAGGACATGTTGTCTTATTGAGTACTTATAGTGTACGCAGCACTGTACTAAACGCACAGTAGGATTACTGGACGTGATCCCTGCCCTCAAGAACCTTAAAATCGAGCAGTGAAGACAGACACTAAAGTACACTGCAGACAAGAGGAAGTGACATTCAATACGTCAGTAAGCGCTTGAGTGAGGTTGTGAGAATTTAAGCGGCTCTGAAGTGCTGATGCAGGAGTTGGGAAATATATAAGGTGGGGAGATAAATTGAGCAGGGGAGGCCTCATCAATCAATCGACCGATCAATCAATGGTATTTATTGAGGGCTTACTATGTGGCAGAACGCTGTACTAAGTACTTGGGAGAGTACGATACAGCAGAGTTCATTCATTCAACAGTATTTGGTAGACGGAGTTGAGAAGCAGCATGACTTAGTGGACGGAGCACGGGCTTGGGAGTCCGAAGGACCTGGGTTTTAATCCCGGCTCTGCCACGTGTCTGCTGTGTGACCTTGGGCAAGTCACTTCAATTCCCTGGGCCTCAGTTACCTCATTTGTTAAATGTGGATTAAGAGTGTGAGCCCCATGTGGGACGGAGACTGTGTCCAACCTGATTAACTTGTATCTACCCCAGCACATGGAAAGCACTAAACAAGTACCATTATTTTTATTATCATTACTATTACACAGTCCCTGCCCAAAACAAATTTCTAGTCTATTTACAGTTTATGGGAGATGTGATTACAGAAGGGATCTGAATATGGAGAGGGCTGTGGCCAGTGGCCTATCTTGACGCTAACCCCTTGCCCACGTCCTACCTCTGGCCTGAGATGCCCTCCCTCTTCATATCTGACAATTATTCTCTCCCCCTTCAAAGCCTTATTGAAGCCACATCTCCTCCAAGAGGCCTTCCCCGACTAAGCCCTCCTTTCCTCTTCTCCCTCTCCCTTCTGCGTCGCCCTGACTTGCTCCCTTCATTCATCGCCCCGTCCTAGCCCCAAAGCACTTAGGTCCACATCTGTAATTGATTTATTTACATTAATGTCTGTGTCCCCTCTAGACTGTAAGCTCGTTATGGGCAGGGAATGTGTCTATTGTTATATTGTACTCGCCCAACTACTTGGTACAGTGCTCTGCACACTCTACGCGCTCAATCAATATGACTGAAGGAATGAATGAATGAATTTGAAAGGGAAAGGAGTTCCAGGGAGCGGGGAGGGCATCTGCAAGAAGGAGAGACAAGAGCGGGGCACAGGGTAGCTTGAGAGGAGCAAAGAGTGGGAGCTGGGGTGTGATGGCTGAGAAGAGGGAGAGAGCTGACTGAGGCCCTTAAAATCAAGGAGCGTCTATTCGATGCAGAGATGAGCGGGCAACCCTTGGAAGTCTTCGATGGGTGGGGCGGTGTGTGCAGAAAGCCGTTTTAGAAAAATGATCTGGGGAGCACAGTGATGCATAGAATTAAGAGGGGAGACAGGAGGCAGGGATGTCAGAGAGGAGATTGATGCAGTAGTCAAGCAGGAATATGACATATGACTGAACCAGGGCGGTGGCCATTTAGCTGGAGAGGAAGGGGTGGATCCAGCTGGGAAATGTTGACAGGAAAAACTGATGTGATTTAGCGACAGACTGAATAGAGAGCTGAAAACTAGGGAGGAATTACGGATAATGCCAAGGTTGCCAGTTTGAGAGCTGGGGAGGATGAGGGGGATGCCAACTGTGAAGGGAAAGTTAAGGAGAGGAAAGGATGTGGATAGGATGATCAGAGCCTTCACCAAAAAATGCATCATTATCTCCACGGTGGTGTGGCTCAAAATGGGGCAAGCAATTTTACAAGTCAATTATCAGGCATGAAATAGAATCCCCTAAATGAACAAGGTTGGCATCTGAGTATCCTTGTCTGAAGAGAGGCATCTTGGCCTAATGGAAGGAGCGAGGGATTGGGAATCAAGAGACCTGGGTTCTTGTTCCAGCTCTGTCACTACCCTGCTGTGTGACCTTGGGCAAGTTGCTGTGCCTCAGTTTCTTAATCCACAAAACAGGGATGAGATACCCATTCTCCTTATCTCTTCTATTGTGAGCCCCACGTGACATAGGATGTGTTCCATCTGATTATCTTGTATCTGACCCATTGCTTTGGCTTAAGCACTTAATGAATGACATTATTATTACTAAACTTCAACGTTCTGACCCGTAGTAAGTACTTAATAAATACCATTATCGCTCTTATCACTATTAAACCAGTGTTTTGGCACATAGCATGCTCTTAATATCATTAGAATTCTTATTTGTAATAAAGTTCACTTTCTTGACAGTGGCTTGCTGACACTCCTATTGTGCTAACGTTCTTCTCAGCTCACTCACCCTCAGCAAAATCATACTGTGAGCAAACCCTGACCTCAGGTTCACTTTCATCCCTGCATCAATAGAAGCTTTGCCAAGATTTGCTTTGCGTTTGTTTGCCCACGTACGCTGGTCTGAAGGGAAAGAGCGTGGACCTGGGAGTTGGGAGACTAAATCTCAGACTGTGAGTCTCTTGTGGGACAGGGACTGAATCCAATCCAGTGCTTAGCACAGTGCTTGGCACCTAATTAGCAATTAATAAAGACCCCCATTTTTATCAATATTACTTTGTAGTCCATGTGGAAGTGATTACGAAGACCTGAAGCTGCCATGTTAGTGTCCAGCAAGGTTTCTGGGGCAACCTAGAATGGGAGGAAAGCAAAGGTCCCAAGTGTCAGAAGGCGCAGAGAAGGAAAAGAAGGGGAGAGAAGGGGAGAATAAAACCCACCCCTCTCTGCATCCCACTGCACCTTCTATCATCCCATCTTCCCTCCTCCCAGTTCTGTCCAGACTTCTCCAAAAGGTTGTATATACCCACTGCATCCTCTTCCTTTCCTCCAACTCCTTTCTTGTCTTTCTACGATCCAGTCTCCCCTCTTCCCACTCCACTGAGACAGATTTCTCCAAGGCCACCGATAACGGACTCTACTCTAACCCCCCCTCGACCTCTAGGCTGACTTTGACGCCGTGGACCACTCCCTTCTCCCGGGAACACTACCTAAACTTGGGTTTTCCCGCCCAGCTCTCTCTAGTTGTCTAGTTTCTCCTCTTGTCTCCCTGGCCGACCCTTCTCCGTCTCCTTTGCCAGCTGCTTGAGTGTCCCCTCCAGGCTCTGTTATGGGTATCTTCTCCTGTCGCTTTACTTTCTCTCCCTTGGGAAGCTCATCTGTCTTCATGGCTTCAACTGCCACCTCTATGAAGATGTGGTACCTTGCTGGTATCTCTACATTGCTAGTTCCACCTCTCTCGCTCACTGAAATCTCACAACCCCTCTTGCCCCCAAGGCATCTCTATACGGATGCCCCACTGGCACCCCAAGCTCAACATGTCTACAACTGAACTCCTCATATTCTCTTCCCAAACCTCTTTGCCACCTGATTTTCCCATCACTGTAGACAAAGCCACCATCCTCCTCGGCTCTTGGGCCCTTAACCTTGGCAATGTCCAGGATTCCTCTCTTTCAACCCCCGTAGTCAGGCTGTCACCAAATCCCGCTACCCCTGCCTCCACAATATTTTCAGGATGTGCTCCTCCCTTCTCCATCCAGTAGTCACCATGCTAGTCCACCCACTTTTCTTATTTTGGCTTGTTCACTGCGTCAGCTTTCTTACTTGATGTCTGTCTTCCCCCTCCAGTCTCGCCCTTCTTCAGTCCATATTTCACTCAGCTGCCTAAAACATCATTCTGTTCACATCTCCCCCACTCCTCAAAATTTTCCAGTGGTTGCCCATTCCTCTCCACATCAAGCAGAAACCCCTGTCCGTAGGCTTTAAGGCACTCCATCAGCTCTCCTCCCCCTTCTTGTCTTCACTCCTCTCCCACTAGAACCCAGCCAGCACACTTTGCCCCTCTCGAGCCAACCTACTCTCTGGGCCTCATTCCCATCTCTCTCTCACCATCAACCTCTCTCTCACACCACCCCCTTCTGCCTGTAACTCCTTCCCCGCTTCACACCTGGAAAACCTCTGCTCTCCCCATCTTCACAGCCCTTTGGAAATCACATTTTTAAAAATAGTATTTGTTAAGCACTTACTATATGCCAGTTACTGTACTAAGCACTGGGGTAGATACAAGCTAATCAGCTTGGGCACGGTCCATGCACCACATGGAGCTCACAGTCTTAATCCCCATTTTACAGATGAGGTAACTGAGGCACAGAGAAGTGAAGTGACTTCCCTGAGGTCACACAGCAGATATGTGGCAGAGCGGGGATTAGAACCCAGGTCCTTCTGCCCCCCAGGCCCATGCTCTATCCTGTAGGCCACACATGTCCTCCAGGAGGCCTTCCCCAATTAATCTCATACCTCCCCACCCTATTTTCTCCCCCTACTGCTACTTCAACACCTCTGCATCACCTTTGTACCTGAGTCCACATCCCTTAGTACTTGAGGACTCACCCATCTCCTTCCCCACAAAACACTTAGGTCACTTCCCCCATATGTAATTTATTTTAGTACTTGACTCCCCTTCTGTACTGTCAACTCCTTGAGGAAAGAGATTGTGTCTACTAGTTCTATTGTACTGTATTCTCCCAAGTGCTTAGTAGACAGTCGGCACTCAATAAATACCATTGATTGGTCTACAAGCTGTTGTAGAGTTAGAGTGATTCCGTGGAGGACCCAGAAAGCCCCCCTCCCCCTCCCTCCCCAGCCCATCACCACCACCCCTCCAGCCTTTGGAACCAAGGGTGAGGTGAACCAGGGAGCAAGAGCTCATCTGGAGGACTTTTTGCTGACTGGTAGAGGAGTCTTCCACAAAGCAAGTTCCCCCTCCCTTGCTGTTCCCCTTGGAACGTAAAAAGCAGGAGTTATCCAATCGCCTGAGTCCTTGACCCGTATCCAGATATCTCTTTATTCCCATCTCCCCCGCCCTCACTTCTCTCTGCCCACGTTCTGCAGGAAATAAAAGAGTGGGAATATTTAACTGGGACTTAACTCCAGAACTGGATAATCGTGATGGAATGCCAACAGAAGAAATAAGAAATCTGCCTTGGTTTATCTCTACCATTTCAAGCAAAATATTATTTCTTCCAGAAGAAGCAGCATGGCTTAGTGGAAAGAGCACGGGTTTGGAAGTAAGAGGATGTGGGCTCTGCCACTTGTCTGCTGTGTGACCTTGGGCAAGCCACTTAACTTCTCTGTGCCTCAGTTATCTCATCTGTAAAATGGGGATTTAAGACTGGGAGCCCCATGTGAGACAACCTGATTAGCTATCTACCCCAGCGCTTAGAACAGTGCTTGGCGCGTAGTAAATGCTTAATGAATATCATAATTATTATTATTATTACTCCAAGCTAAGAGCCTGTTCCTATTAATGACCCAGAGCACCTACTTAGAAGCTCCTCGGGATATTTTTCAGAGACTGGAATAAAATGCCGTGGAAGGAGAAGTGAAGGATTTCTCAATCTCTACTGTCATTACAACCAAGAGCAGTTCAGAGAGGAAGTGACAATGTGCCTTTAGATTGAATGTGACTGTCTGTGCCCTCGACATCCAACCCACAGAGTACCACTGAGCTACCCTGCCTGGAAGCCTCACCTTCCTGTCCCTTCCATGCCATCCTGGGGTGTGGTTCCCATCGGACGTCAGGACAGAAGCAGCGGCGGCGCTGGGCCACATCACCGGATTCAGAAAGTGGGGAGGGCTGGGGCCGCTGCTAAAATTGGGGCAGTCACCGTGCTCTCATCGAGGGGGGTGGGGAGCCCAGGAGACCCAAAGCTCTGCTCTTCTAGTCCCAGCCCCTACCTATTTATCACATTTCAGATTGACCTTGCAAGGCTCCCAGTAGATTCCCTCCCCTCCCTCACCATGGCCCAGTCAGTCCCAGCCAAAGGAAACAGGATAGAGCTGGCAGATTGGCTTAAATTAATTTGGATACTCTACAGTCCGATTCATTTTCCCTGGTAACCTCAGAGGGGATCGATATCCAGAATGGTCCCAAAACCGCTCCGGCCTTCTGGGAAGCCTCAGGAAGGGGAGAGAGGCTGGACCTCCCAGATCCTGCCAGCACCTCTGGGTCTGAGCCAGAACCCATTTCGCCTCTGGACACTGTTTTCTGGGAATGCTCCTTATGGCATTATCAGACATTCAAATGAAGTGTGCTAGGATTAGGATGAAGTAACTGAGGCACAGAGAAGTTAAGTGACTCGCTCACGGTAGCACAGCAGACAAATGGTGGAGCCGGGATTAGAACCCAGGTCTTTCTGACTCCCAGGCCCATGCTCTATCCACTAGGCCATGCTGCTTTCAAACCTATCCTCAGCGGCTCTCATGACTTCTTATGTGGCCCATATCCCTCATTCCCATGGGCTAAAATAGGGATGACGTAATAATGATGATAATAATTGGGGCGTTTGTTAAGTGCTTACGGGGCGTCAAATATTGCTCTAAATGCTGGCACAGATATAAACTAATCAGGTGGGACACAGTCCTTCTCCCACATGGGACTCACGTTCTAAGTAGGGCACCGACTCCTCATTTTTACAGATCCAGTCGATCGTATTTATTGAGCGCTTACTGCGTGCAGAGCACCGTACTAAGTGCCTAGCACAGTGGGGCACTGAGAAGGTAAGCAACTTGCCCAAGGTGACCCAGCAGGCAAGAGAAGCAGCGTGGCCTAGTGGAAAGAGCATGGCCTGGGAGTCAGAGGGCCTGGGTTCCAATACTGACTGCTTGTCTGCTGTGTGAACTGGGGAAGGCACTTCACTTCTCTGGGACTCAGTTACCTCATCTGTAAAATGGGGATTAAGACTGTGAGCTCCACGTGGGACAGGGACTGTGTCCAACCTGTCTTATATCTACCCCACTGCTTAGTACAGTGTCTGGCACAAGTGCTTAACAAATAGCATTTATAGAACCCAGGTCCTCTACTCCCGGGCCTGTGCTCTTTCCATTTGGCCATGGGTGAGAAGCACCGAGTACCTAATTGGTTAGATGATGAGCAGAGGAGGAATTAAAGTGGAGTGTGGGAAGTTCAGTAATTCCTCAGCTGAGTCACCAGCTTGTTGGAAGGTCACTCTCCTAGTGACCCTGACATTGTTTGAAGTCCACTCTTCCCTCTCACTGGTCAGAATCTCCAGAGGTTGGGAAACCATATCGTGGGTGACCCCAAATGGTAAATTATTCGTAAAAGATGATCTGGTTAAGAGGATTAAATAATAATTTTCTTTGACGCTAAGCTTGGTAGCGGGAAAGAATGTTTGACAGCAATGCAAAAAATTAGCAATAGACTGGAGATTTCCGGTTAGGAAAGAAATGTCTAGAACTCATCCTTTGAGTGCAGTTAACCTAATAGCTTTCAACGTTCCTTCCCCCCCCCCCCCCAATCATGCCAAACCATTAGTGAACTGTGTATACCCGTTCATTCAAATTCAATTATCTATTTTGATAATTCTGTTTGTAAATACTTTTAGGTTCGTGCATCTCTCCCATAAGAGTGTAGGGAATGTGTCACTTGCTTGATTTATACTTCCCAAACACCTAGCTTTTCACCTCGGTAAAAGCTATTAGTACTATTTGAACCTGTAGACAGATTTCTGAAGGATCTTGTTATCTGCCCCCTCCATTCTGTGCAACTTTCCTCTCTGCTGGGGTAGGAATTTTGGTTCAGTGAGGGCAGGCAAGCAGAGTAAAGGCAAAAATTAACAAATAACAACTTCAGAGTATTCCTTATAAATAGGCAAGCTGGACTCTGGAGGGCTATGTAAATTATCTACACATTATATGCAAACCACATGCAAATGCAGACGTGACCCTCTCATTTCAGACATCCGAATGTAGCCCTAGGGAAAAATCTCACGGAGACTATTACTCTACAGTCACTACAGGGTAATCATAACAAGGATGGAGGGAGGCAAAGCAAATGCTAGAACGCATAAAGAAAAATCATTAAAAGGCCTGAAAGAACAGTTCGGGAATAAGGAGTGTGGATTAAAAGCAGGAAAGCAGGACTAGGCTCATTCAATTGCAACTCCATTTACCTTGTCCTGTCCTTAATCCATACTCAACTCCATTTTGCTTTCCTCCCATCATTCTTTTCTGAGACGATCCCATGCTTTTTCATAACACTAAGTGATTCTTTTCCCTCTCTGTGCCATAGCAATCGCTTTTTAAAGTGTGTTTTTTGCGTAGCGCTAAGAATCAATCAATCGATCGTATTTACTGAACGCTTACTGTGTGCAGAGCACTGTACTGAGCGCTTCGGCGAGTACAACATAACAAAGAAAATGGCCACTGTGTCATGGGCCATCGGGAATTCTACTTGAGGCTGAGAATAACTGTAGCCCAGAAAGAACAGTACTTCTCCTCCTCTAGACTGTAAGCTCTATGCGGGCAGGGAAGGTGTCTGTAATACTGTTGTGCCGTACTCTCCCAACCGCTTAGTACGGTGCCCTGCACACAGTGGGCACTCGGTGAATATGAAGGATTGCTTGCTGCGTGTGACCTCGCCAGATACTATAGCACTTAGCAAAGTAGACTCAGAAAAGTAAACTCCCTGATGAAGGAGCCCTCACAGAGCCATGCGCTGGAATGCATGATATCCGACGGTCCACCACTCTCCCGAAATCATATCTCCTCCAGGAAGCCTTCCCTGACTATGCTCTCATCTCCCCCACCCTATACGACTGACTGACTACTACTTTTATTACTACAATTACCCAAAGCCTGTTCTCCCGGTGACTTTCCCATCACTATAGACACCGCCACCATTCTCCCTGTCTCACGCACCTGTAAACTTGGTGCTCTCCTCCACTCATCTCTCTCTTTCAACCCACATATTCAATCTGTCATCAAATCCTGTCAACCTTCACGACATTGCTAAAATCTGGCCTTTCCTCTCCACCCAAACTGCCGCCACGCTCATCCAAGCACTTCTCCTATCCCGCCTTGATTACTGCATCAGCTTCCTTGCTGACCTCCCTGCCTTCTGTCTCTAACCACTCCAGTCCACACCTCCCTTTGCTTCCCAGATCATTTTTCTACAAAACCATTAGGTCCACGTTTCCCCACTCCTCAAGAACCTCCAGCAGTTGCCCATTCACCTCCACATCAAACAAAAAATCCTCACCGCTGGATTTAAAGCAGTCAGTCACCTAGCTCCCTCCTTTCTTACCTCCCGATTTCCTACTACGACACAGCCCACACATTTTCCTCCTCCAATGCCAACCTACTCACCGTACTTTGATCTCATCTATCTCGCCACGGACCCTTTGGCCTGGCTTGGAACTGGCCTGCCTCTGGCATGGAACTCCCTCCCTCTCCATATCCGACAGACAATCCCTCTCCTCACCTTTAAAGCCTTATGAAAAGCACATCTCCTTCAAGAGGTCTTCACCGACTATGTCCTCATTTTCTTCTTTTCCCACTCCCTTCTGTGTTGCCCTTGCAGGAGGATTTGCACCCTTTATTCACCCCTCCCTCCACCCCGTAACCCTTATGTACATCTCCATAATTTAATTTATATTAATGGTTATAAGCTTGTTGTGGGCAGGGAACATGGCTATCAACTCTGTTACGCTGTACCCTCCTCCCCAGTGCGTAGTACAGTGCTCTGCACACTGTAAGTGCTCAATAAAAATAAATACAATTGGTTGATTGAAAGCTTAAAATAAGATCCAACAGTCAATGCATAAAGAATTCTTAAACTTCTTTCCCATTCTCTGATCTGTATTCTCAATATTTAGGATTAGAGTATGTTTTATAAAAGACATCTTTTTCTGTTAAAATGAAAGCATTCTAATGGATTTTTTATTCTTTTTATCACAATGTTGGAACAACTCCATTAGTAGAAGCCAAAGTGGGCTTAAAATGGAAATCAAGGTCAGGCATGAGAGTGGATGATCAAAATAATGTCCAGGTCTGAAAAAAAATGACCTACTTTATTTTCTACTGATTAAGTGGGATGATATTGTCTGCAGCCATCCTCTTCACCGCCCGGTACAGTACTCAACATATAGTGGAAACTCCATAGAAAACTGATCATTGACTGACTCTTGCTTTAAAGAGACATGAAAAACATAACCGAAAGGAGGGCAGCTTCCTATTAATTCCTATAGAATTAAAAATGAGAGACGAGCGTAATTTAAGTATTCTTAAATCCTCTTCCCCACCCTTCCTCCCCCTACCCCACCTTCGATTCTTCCAGATGATGTGAGGTGAGTGTTAAAGCCCCCCCACTGCAGGCTCAATAAGCACCCCCACAGACTCACACATTTGACATTTATGACATCTAGGCTACTCCCTGATTAGGTCTGCAGCAAGGCAACATCACTTCGGGGGTCTCACTAATATGTGTCTGTCTCTAGACTGTGAGCTCCTTGTGGGCAGGGAACAAGTCTACCAACTCCGTTGTAATGTACTCTCCCAAGAGCTTAGTACAGCTCTCTGTACACGGTGTGTGCTCAACAAATACAACACACCGATTGATTTTATAACCATGCAAATTGGATCCATCTTTTTGAGCAGTTTCATCAGCATCACCTGAAGTGTCATACACCACATCAAGTGGTGAGGCAGGGTCACAAACCCTCCCAGAACAAAATCGGTGAGGAAGAATCAAAACTACTTTTCTCAACAAACCTTCCCTGAGAGGCACATGTGTATCGACTCAATCAATTGTATTTATTGAGCGCTTATTGTGAGCAGAACAATGGTCTGAGCACTTAGTACAGTATTACAGGGTTGGTAGATGCATTCCCTGCCCCACAAGGAGCTTACAGTCTAGAGGGGG
Source organism: Ornithorhynchus anatinus (assembly GCF_004115215.2). Lineage (NCBI taxonomy): Eukaryota > Metazoa > Chordata > Mammalia > Monotremata > Ornithorhynchidae > Ornithorhynchus > Ornithorhynchus anatinus. The sequence goes on along the minus strand of NC_041753.1, from coordinate 51,611,432 downwards.
AGACAGGCACAGATATTAATAAATTACAGGTTAGTGCATAAGTGTTCTGGGGCTGAGGGTGGGGTGTATACTGTTACGGATTTTTATCAGAGAGAAGACTCTGATCTCGCAATCGCATTAGAGGGTTTTGTGACCTCGGTGTAGAAATGAACAGACTCAAGAGAGCGAGCCGAGAGGGCAGGAAAGGGCGGAAAGTGGCTGCCCGCCCGTTCACCCCAGGGGGGTACGAGTGACGAACAGCCTCGAGCCGGTCCAACCCAGTACCTTTATTTGCAAGTGTTTTCGCCTTCCACTCGACCGCAACTCTTCCAGCGCGCACCCAAAATCCTACCCAATCCCCTAGCATTACCCGTACTCCACCCTCCCATCAGAACCCAGTTCTTAAGGGTGGTCCATATAAGGTAACGTAATTGACACATCGCTGCCCAAACTTAAATGATTGATCTTCCACAGGAAGGAGATAAAACAGAGACAGGATGTCTAGTACAATATTGGAAGGAGACAGAACGGAGACAGGATGGTTAATCGTCTAGTACAATATCAAGGACTTAAAGGGTGCGGATCGAAGTAACGTAGGTGACACAGAAGGGGAGGGTGAACAGGGGAAGGAAGGCCTTAGTTAAGCAGTCCTCTTGGAGGAGATGAGAATTCAATAAGGCTTTGAAGGTGTGGAGGGTGGTGGCCTGTCATATAACAATAATGATGACGATGGTATTTGTTAAGCACTTTACTAGGTGCCAAGCACTGTTCTAAGGGATATATGAAGGGGGAAGGAATTCCAGGCCAGAGGGAGGATGTTGGCAAGGAAAGTAAAGAAGGAAGGGGCGAGCTGAATGAGGTCTTTAAAGAGGATGGTAAGGAGTTTCTGTTTGATGTGGAGGTGGATGGGCAACCACTGAAGTTTTTGAGTAGTGGGAAGCCATGGACTGAATGCTTTTTTAGACAAATGATCCAGGCAGCAGAATGAAGTAGAGACAGGACTAGAGAGGCACGGAGGTCAGAAAGGAGGTTGACACAGTAATCAGGGTGGGGTAGGATAAGTGCAGAGGATCAGCCGAGTAGCAGTTTGGGAGAGGAAAGGGTGGATTCTAGAGATGTCGTAAAGTGGAAATGCTTTGTGGAAGCCGTAAAGCCTCAGAGCCCATGGCACTGGGGAAATAAGCGCAGCAAACGCTTCAGCCAGGAGCACTACAATCTAGAAAGGAGGGGCTCTTTTCAGGGAGAAATTGCGAGACCTCTTATTAAAGGCAGAGTCCCATAGGGCAAGCATATCAGCCCATCAGAAGTAAAGTGACCACATTTTTCTGTGGTCGAAACAAGACAGAGAGGAGGCCTCCAGGGACAGATGGACGGACACCCCCCTGACACACACACACACACACATAAGAAAATGAAAGCGGATGGACACCACAGGCTTTCTGGGTGGTGTGCTGGGATCTCTCAAAACACGATCATCCGTCAAATAGGAGACATTGGTCTCATCAACAAGCGTTGTCCACGGGTGTGTATGGAGCACAGTAAAGACCGTTGGGCTTTTCAGCCCCACCCACTAGTCAATTTCACCATCAGACAATTTCACTGACGCCTTTGTAAGCTAAAGATTACTTACTAAAGCTGTGGTTTGGTTGAAAATGATGCAATGAGCGGTTAGCTAGGTGCTGGCTTATGTGTGTGCATTTCTTGATTTCTTTATTGAACTTATAAAAGCATCACATCACAGAAGCACCTCAGGGGCACAAGCACCAAAAAAGAAGTTAATTCAAGTACATCATAGAGAAGCAGCAGTGACCGTGACTTTTTGAAAGACAAGTGACAGGGGCCCCGCCCATTGTTATGGACAAAAATAGGGTGCGGGTTCGTTTAGTCGATGAAGAGAAGAATGACACATAGCAGCCGCCAATCAGTAAGCACTTCGGTGCTCACGAAAGACTCCGTGAGAAAGGGTCAAAGAACGGAGCAGTAGGAGAGTGTGGAGCGGCCCGTTCACCCCGATGGGGTCCGAGGGACTGCGGCGCCCCCATCCCAGCCTGCCCTGCCGGCTTTGTTGGTAAAATGACATTCCCGCAGGGCGCCCAATTAGCAACCCTTTCTCGGTCAGGAATAATATACGATCCTCATGAGGAGAGCTGCAAAAGCAACACAGAACACAACGCCACAGGAGACAGGCCAGGAGTAGGAGGGCTAGAAGGGGGAGCGAGGAAGGGAAAAGGGAAGACAAAAGAGAAGAGTCCCACGACCCCCAGGAACTGGGCAGCCAGGCCCACAAGGAGGGTCCGGACGAATCCGGCCCACTCTGTGCAGGCAGGGCGGAGATAACCACGGAAAGGGTGTGGACAACAGTCACAAAGCGACCCGACTCGTTCCTGTAAAAACAGCAAGACTGATTAATCAACGCACAAACCCCCCCTTGGGAGGCCAGCGAGAGGTCAAGGGCCAAACGGTTTTGAACGGCCATACGAGCGACCGAGTCCACCTTCGTCTGAAGGGCGGTAATGGCATCTCGGGTGGCAATGGCAAGGAGGCGATGCAGGGTGCCCAATCAGGGCTAAACACACATAGGGGCAGTAGCCAGTCAGGAAGTACTTCTGCGCCCAATCGGGGCTAGACACACATAGGAACAGTAACCAATCAGTAATCCCTTCTGTGATCGCGGGACATCCGAACGGTTCCCATCACACCCGACGGGCCCGCGGGCGAAGTTTGAATGGGTCACGTGACATCAAGGAGCCATCTTGTAGTTCATGTGACACGAATTTGGGGTTGGCCTCACTATCACAGTTCGCAACAGCATCTAAATGGGTGGGTGTACTGGACGATTTACCAACCTGTCTCTGATCTGTCTCCTTCCCATACTGTGCTAGACATCCTGTGTCCATGCAATCTCGGATCAATCAGTTGAATTTGGGTAACGATGTGTCAATTACATTACCACTACTAAGAACTGGTTCTGAATGTAGGGTGGAGTTCCGGCCAATGCAAGGGGGTTGGGTGGGATTTGCGGTGCGCACTGGAAGAGTTGCGGTGGAGTGGAATGTGGAAATGCTTGCAAATAAAGGTACCGGGTTCAGGATGGCTCGTGGCTGTTCATTACTTGTACCCTGTGGGGTGAATGGGCGGCAGCCACTTTCCTCCCTTTCCTGCTCTCTTGGCTTGCTCTCTTGAGTCTGTTCATTTCTACACCAAGGTCACGAAACCCTCTCATGCGATTGCGAGATCAGAGTCGTTTCTCTGATAAAAATCCGTAACAGTTTTGGCGACCACGAAGGGACCTTGTGTTCAGGACTGGACAGACCATGTCGAGAATCTCCGGAAACCAGGTGCCCAAAGCGCTCGAAGGAAAGCTGTAAGTAAGCCCGCTTTTAGGGTCCGGACACCCCTTCCTTGAGATCTCTCGAACCTAATTTGGAGCGCCCGCGGGTTGAGCGGGTAAGCGGCTAGGATTCTCTCAGTGCGGTTACCGCAGAGAGGGGACTTCTCCGGGTTTGGAGAAGGGGATCACCCTAGGAGACGTCCTAGGGGCTCTGGGAGACATCCCAGAGGGTCTTTCCTGGTTGAAGGAAAGGGACTTCCCAGTATAGGGAAGGGTGGAGTCTCGTCTGTTTAGAGACGGCTCCTGTATTCAAAAGTTCTCCTATCCTGGGATCAAGGTCATCTTCTGTTAAAAAAAAAAGAAAAGAAAAAGCAATTGAGATGGTGCCCTGATTCTTGGACAAATTTAACTGATCGGCAGGGTCTCAATTTTTGGCCAGAAGGGGGTACTTTTGATCCTACGGCCCTGCAGACTTTGCGTGAAATTCTGATCTACTTAAGACCCGATGAGATATGTTAATTGGTATTGTTAAGCAAAATTGCCTGAGGGATTGCCGGCACCCACGAAAACCCAAGATAAAACCCCCCTTACTAAAATTAATGCCAACGTGCCAGAGAATCATTCATTCATTCATTCAATAGTATTTATTGAGCGCTTACTATGTGCAGAGCACTGTACTAAGCGCTTGGGATGAACAAGTCGGCAACAGATAGAGACAGTCCCTGCCGTTTGACGGGCTTACAGTCTAATCGGGGGAGAGGGACAGACAAGAACAATGGCAATAAACAGCGTCAAGGGGTAGAACATCTCGTAAAAACAATGGCAACTAAATAGAATCAAGGCGATGTACAATTCATTAACAAAATAAATAGGGTAACGAAAATATATACAGTTGAGTGGACGAGTACAGTGCTGTGGGGATGGGAAGGGAGAGGTGGAGGAGCAGAGGGAAAAGGGGAAAATGAGGCTTTAGCTGCGGAGAGGTAAAGGGGGGATGGCAGAGGGAGTAGAGGGGGAAGAGGAGCTCAGTCTGGGAATGCCTCTTGGAGGAGGTGATTTTTAAGTAGGGTTTTGAAGAGGGAAAGAGAATCAGTTTGGTGGAGGTGAGGAGGGAGGGCGTTCCAGGACCGCGGGAGGACGTGACCCAGGGGTCGACGGCGGGATAGGCGAGACCGAGGGACGGTGAGGAGGTGGGCGGCAGAGGAGCGGAGCGTGCGGGGTGGGCGGTAGAAAGAGAGAAGGGAGGAGAGGTAGGAAGGGGCAAGGTGATGGAGAGCCTCGAAGCCTAGAGTGAGGAGTTTTTGTTTGGAGCGGAGGTCGATAGGCAACCACTGGAGTTGTTTAAGAAGGGGAGTGACATGCCCAGATTGTTTCTGCAGGAAGATGAGCCGGGCAGCGGAGTGAAGAATAGACCGGAGCGGGGCGAGAGAGGAGGAAGGGAGGTCAGAGAGAAGGCTGACACAGTAGTCTAGCCAGGATATAACGAGAGCCCGTAATAGTAAGGTAGCCGTTTGGGTGGAGAGGAAAGGGCGGATCTTGGCGATATTGTAGAGGTGAAACCGGCAGGTCTTGGTAACGGATAGGATGTGTGGGGTGAACGAGAGGGACGAGTCAAGGATGACACCGAGATTGCGGGCCTGAGAGACGGGAAGGATGGTCGTGCCATCCACGGTGATAGAGAAGTCTGGGAGAGGACCGGGTTTGGGAGGGAAGATGAGGAGGCAGATGCTGAGCGTCCCTTGATAGACCTAAGTTGTGGTCAGTCCTCGTCAGTCCCGATAAAACCCCCAGACTGCCCAGCCCATGGATCTTTCTTATATCCACCTCTGCCAGTTTCCCCTCCCCTGCTACTGCCAGTTTATGGTGCCCTTTCCACCCTCCTGGCAGATACCGCCTTTCTAGCCCCATTGTAAACTTCAGGCCAGGCTTAAATGTGAGGAGGAGGGAATCACGCTAACTATTGAGAGTCTCCTTGGTAGACCGGACCTGCTGAGTCCAAGGAGCCAAGGCTCCTTGATTGTAGTTGCTGAAGTCCCCAAGGAAACTGATGACCCTGTTTTGCTTACTTTGCCACGAAGTCTTTGGAGTTCTGGCCCTTCAGACGTGGGTTTTCTCCGGGGAACTGAACCGGTTAAGATCATTACCTTGCTCTGTAAATTTCCTCCCTGTGTCCGGCAATATCCTATGTCACCTGAGGGCCGTGCAGGGTTGGACCCAATTATCTCTGAGTTCTTAGAAAACAAAATCCTTGTTGAGTGCAGTTCTCCCTGCAATACTCCAGTGTTGCCAATACATAAGCCACGGAACCCCCCGACTTACCCTTTCGTACAGGACCTGTGGGCTATTAATGCTTATGTCACCCCTATTCATGGGGTGGTCCCTAGCCCGACCTCAGTAATTAGAGGAATTAGCTCACAGGCTCGGGCATTTACCTGTATAGATTTGATCGGGGCATTCTTGGGGAAGCAGCGTGGCTCAGTGGAAAGAGCCTGGGCTTCGGAGTCAGAAGTCATGGGTTCGACTCCCAACTCTGCCATTTGTCAGCTGTGTGACTGTGGGCAAGTCACTTAACTTCTCTGTGCCTCAGTTATCTCATCTGTAAAATGGGGATTAACTGTGAGCATCATGTGGGACAACCTGATTACCCTGTATCTCCCCCAGTGCTTAGAACAGTGCTCTGCACATAGTAAGCGCTTAATAAATACCAACATTATTATCCCAGTATCCCCTGAAAACCAATACCTTTTTGCCTTTACTTGGGCTAACCATCAACTGACCTGGACACGATTGCCCCAGGGGTTCGTGCATTCCCCTATTATCTTTTCCAAAGCCCTTTACAAGGCTCTTTTACCGGTCTGGTTTCCCAGTGGAATGGGAATGTTTCAATATGTAGATGATATTTTGATTACTGGTGAATCTGAGGAATTGTGCAGGCAGGGCTTTCTCTACAGCATTTGTTTGCTATTGGCCTCAAGGATAGCCATAAGAAGTTGCAGTGGTGTCAAAGGCAGGTAAAATACTTGGGGTTCATTCTCCGGGCAGGGGAGAGAGCAATTGCCCCTAGTCGTGCCAACCTCATCCAGGCTCTGCCCCGGCCTACCACCAAGCGTGAGCTTCGGGGTTTCCTTGGAGCGGCAGGATTTTGCCGGGCTTGAATCCCTGAATTCGGACCGATAACCCGTTCGCTCTTTCAGCTCCTGAAGAAGGAGTCCCCTGACCCCCTTGATTGGTCCTCAGAGGTGCAGTCTGCCTTTCACAACCTTAAAGTCAGCTTGAGTTCAGCCCCTGCCCTAGGGCTGCCGGACTATGAAAAACCCTTCTTACTCTATGTGCGTGAGAAGATGGGGGTGGCCTCCGGCATCCTGTGCCAAACATTGGGTCCGCACTGCCGCCCAGTTGCATATTATTCAGTCCAACTTGACCCAGTAATGTTGGGACAGATCCCCTGCATATGCTGTATTGCTGCAGCAGTCCTGCTTTTAGAAAAGGCACAGGACATCCTTCTGGGCCACAAGGTTATTCTGCGCACTTAACATGAATGTAGTCCTTTTACTACGCGGTGCTGCTACACAGGCACTGTCAGTTTCTCGTTTAATTCAGTATGAGCTGGCCTTGCTAGAAAATCCCCAGGTTCAAGTGGAAAGATGTGGAGTTTTGAACCCCGCCACACTCATGGGCCCAGATCTCCTGGCTAGGGGTGGGGAGGAACACAACTGTAAGGAGGTTGTTCAAACCGTGGTGGTGGCCCGCTCTGATCTCCGGATACTTCTTTGGAGGTGGCAGATGTGGACTTGTTCACCGATGGCTCATCTTTTATGGACCAGGGTAAACGCTACACTGGGGCTGCAGTGGTCACTCAAGATTCTGTTTTATGGGCCGGATCTCTCCCTTCCTCTTGTAGTGCTCAGGCGGCTGAGCTCGAGGCTTTGATTCAGGCCTTTCACCTGGCTAAGGGATTGCGCGCTAATATTTACATGGATTCCAAGTACGGCTTTGGCATTTGCCATGCGACCGGTGCCTTGTGGCAGAGCCGAGGTTTCTTGACCTCCAGAGGAAAGCCGGTAGCAAATGGTGAGCGAGTAGCCCGCCTTTTAGCTGCCATCAGACTTCCCGTTGCTCTCACTGTTATCCCTGTAAGAGCGCACACCCGGGGAAAGGACTCGGTTAGTCTGGGAAACCATAAAGCTGACCAAGCCTCTCGCTGGGCTGCGCGACACATTCCTGACCCTCCTCTAGAGGCTCTCAACACCGTGGTCACTGCGCCTCAGCCTGGGTTTTCTGATTACAGGGAAGGAGCAATCCGAGTGGCCCACTAAATACAAGGCTGTCGAGTGTAATGGGTTTTTCTGGGTTCCAGATGGCCGCCCAATACTTCCTGCAAGTGCACTTAGAGTCGTTTGTCTACAGACTCACCAGAATACTCACTATGGAGCTGGTGCCCTGGCTGCCACAGTTTTACGTCACTGGTTTGCTCCTGGTATCCATCCTGTGGGCAAGCGAGTGACGATGGCTTGTCCCATCTGCCAGAGCTTTAATGCCAACTGACCTCGGGCCCTTCCCCGGGGTGGCCAGGCCTGAGTTTACCACCCCTTTGAGGGGCTCCAGATCAATTTCATTACCCTCCCTAGGGCTGAAGGGTACCGTTATGTTCTACCATCGTTGACCACCTTACAGGTTGGTTAGAGGCCTTCCCCGCCCGGCACGCAACTGCTGTGTTGGTTACTAAGGTGTTGTTACGGGAGGTTATTCCACGATTTGGGCCCCCTTCCGTCAATGATTCAGATATTCATTCATTCATTCAATAGTATTTATTGAGCGCTTACTATGTGCAGAGCACTGTACTAAGCGCTTGGAATGAACAAGTCGACAACAGATAGAGACAGTCCCTGCTCTTTGATGGGTTTACAGTCTAATCGGGGGAGACAGGCAGACGAGAACAATGGCAATAAATAGAGTCAAGGGGAAGAACATTTCATAAAAACAATGGCAACTAAATAGAATCGAGGTGATGTACATTTCATTAACAAAATAAATAGGGTAATGAAAATATATACAGTTGAGCGGACGAGTACAGTGCTGAGGGGATGGGAAGGGACAGGGGGAGGAGCAGAGGGAAATGGGGGGAAAAGAAGGTAAAGCTGCGGAGAGGTGAAGGGGGGGTGGTAGAGGGAGTAGAGGGAGAAGAGGAGCTCAGTCTGGGAAGGCCTCTTGGAGGAGGTGAGCTTTAAGTAGGGTTTTGAAGAGGGGAAGAGAATCAGTTTGGCAGAGGTGAGGAGGGAGGGTGTTCCAGGACCGCGGGAGGACGTGGCCCAGGGGTCGACGGCGGGATGGGCGAGACCGAGGGATGGTGAGGAGGTGGGCGGCAGAGGAGCGGAGCGTGCGGGGTGGGCGGTAAAAAGAGAGAAGGGAGGAGAGATAGGAAGGGGCGAGGTGATGTAGAGCCTTGAAGCCTAGAGTGAGGAGTTTTTGTTTGGAGCGGAGGTCGATAGGCAACCACTGGAGGTGTTTAAGAAGGGGAGTGACATGCCCAGATCGTTTCTGCAGGAAGATGAGCCGGGCAGCGGAGTGAAGAATAGACCGGAGCGGGGCGAGAGAGGAGGAAGGGAGATCAGAGAGAAGGCTGACACAGTAGTCTAGCCGGGATATAACGAGAGCCCGTAGCAGTAAGGTAGCCGTTTGGATGGAGAGGAAAGGGCGGATTTTGGCGATATTGTAAAGGTGAAACCGGCAGGTCTCGGTAACGGATAGGATGTGTGGGGTGAACGAGAGAGACGAGTCAAGGATGACACCGAGATTGTGGGACCGAGAGACGGGAAGGATGGTCATGCCATCCACGGTGATAGGGAAATCTGGGAGAGGACCGGGTTTGTGAGGGAAGATGAGGAGCTCAGTCTTGCTCATGTTGAGTTTTAGGTGGCGGGCCGACATACAGGTGGAGACATCCTGGAGGCAGGAGATGCGAGCCCGAAGGGAGGGGGAGAGGACAGGGGCGGAGATGTAGATCTGCGTGTCATCTGCGTAGAGATGGTAGTCAAAGCCGTGAGAGCGAATGAGTTCACCGAGGGAGTGAGTATAAATGGAGAACAGAAGAGGGCCAAGAACTGACCCTTGAGGTACTCCAACAGTTAAAGGATGGGAGGGGGAGGAGGCGCCAGCGAAGGAGACCGAGAATGACCGGCCAGAGAGGTAAGAGGAGAACCAGGAGAGGACGGAGTCCGTGAAGCCAAGGTGAGATAAGGTATGGAGGAGGAGGGGATGGTTGACAGTGTCAAAGACAGCCGAGAGGTCAAGGAGGATCAGAATGGAGTAGGAGCCATTGGATTTGGCAAGAAGGAGGTCATGGGTGACCTTAGAGAGAGCAGTCTCGGTAGAGTGGAGGGGACGGAAGCCAGATTGGAGGGGGTCCAGGAGAGAATGGGAGTTAAGGAATTCTGAGCATCGATTGTAGACGACTCGTTCTAGGATTTTGGAAAGGAAGGGTAGTAGGGAGATAGGGAGATAACTGGAGGGGGAAGTGGGGTCAAGAGCGGGTTTTTTTAGGATGGGGGAGACCTGGGCATGTTTGAAGGCAGAGGGGAAGGAGCCATTGGAGATTGAGTGGTTAAAAATAGAAGTTAAGGAAGGGAGGAGGGCAGGGGCGATGGTTTTAATAAGGTGAGAGGGAATGGGGTCCGAGCTCCCATTTTACCGAGTCTATTTTGGCTGAGGTCTATCGCTGTCTAGGTATTGAGAGGAGCCTGCACACTCCCTACCATCCCCAGAGCTCAGGAAAAGTTGAGAGGGCTAATCCCGGAGTTGAAAACTATGTTAGGGAAATTGTGTATGGAGACACATTTAAAGTGGCCTCAGGTCCTCCCCGTGGCACTGTTACGATTGTGTTCCCGTCCTTGAGGGGACTTGAAGGTCTCCCCATATGAGTTACTGTTTGGTCACCCCCCTTTTGCTGGAGAGGTCCCAAGGCCCGGATCAGTCTATCACTCTCATGGGAGGTGACAAAACCCTGGCAAAGTACTTAGTCTCCCTGCAGCTGGATTTGAACACCCTCCAGCAAGACGCCATCAGCTGCCAAGTGGTATCCTTAGACGGTCAAGCCAGCGGTCGTGGACGGTTCTCTGGGCAAGGGACCTGCGGACGGTGGAATTGACCCAACGGAGAATCAACAACCCCACACTCCAATTCCTGCTCTAAGTTTCAGATGGTCCTTGACTGAATGGACAATCTCGTGAGAGTCAGGAGGCCTTTGGCCACCATTATCGGAATGATCTGTGATCCTGCGGTGGTTAGCACACCTAGGATCAAAGGGGGGATTTTACTGGACGATTTACCATCCTGTCTCTGATATGTCTCCTTCCCATATTATGCTAGACTTCCTGTCTCCATGTAATCTCCTTCCTGTGGAAGATCAATCAGTTGAATTTGGGTAACGATGTGTCAATGACATTACCACTATTAAGAACTGGTTCTAAATGGAGGGTGGAGTTCCGGCCAATGCAAGGGGGTTGGGTGGGATTAGGGGTGCGCACTGGAAGAGTTGCGGTGGAGCGGAATATGGAAATGCTTGCAAATAAAGGTACCGGGCCCGGGACGGCTTGGGGCTGTTCGTCACTCGTACCCCGTGGGGTGAACGGGCGGCAGCCACTTTCCTCCCTTTCCTGCTCTGTTGGCTCGCTCTCTTGAGTCTGTTCATTTCTACACCAAGGTCACGAAACCCTCTCATGCGATTGCGGGATCAGAGTCGTTTCTCTGATAAAAATCCGTAACAATGGGGAATTCCACTGATTCAGTCATTCATTCAAATGGTATTTATTGAGCACTTATTGTGTGCAAAGCACTGTACCAAGTGCTTGAGAGAGTACACTATAACAATAAACAGACACATTCCCTGCCCACAGCGAGTTCGCCAACTAGGATTCGCTTCCAAACTGCCCTACCTCCAGCTTCATTTTAGCTGCCTATGGGGAAATTTAAATTCAGTGATGTCTGTGGTATTTGTGAAGTGCTTACTATATGTCAAGCACTGTACTAAGCACTGTGTTAGATACAAGATCATCAGGTCCCACATGGGACTCACAGTCTAAGTAGGAGGGAAATCAGATATTGAATTCCCATTTTGCAGATGAGGGAATGGAGGCCCAGTGAAGTGACCTGCCCAAGGCCACACAGCAGGTAAGCAGTGGAGCTGGGGTTGGAACCCAGGTCTTTGTGTCTTTACTGCCAACCCCTTAAACTGTACTTAGAAGCAAGTAAGCAGGGCGAATTAGAAAGCAGTAGGTGTTGGAGAAGACATGTGCTAAGCCAAGGAGTTGGAAATGCAGTATTACTTGAGTTGAGACTGCGAGAATTGGGTTGTCTGGACAAAATAAACAAACCCCCCTCCCCAAAAACAACTGTGATGTACATCTAATAAGATGTAGTAAAGGACACTTTGCAGCAACCAAGGGCTTATGGAGATGGTTCTATGTGATAACATGTAAAATCAGATGCAGTAATTTGGTCCTTCATTTCAAGCACAGTCACATCCGTAGTACTTACCTAGAAAATCAACCCCAGCCTTAATCTAGTTCAAACTCTTTTTCGTAGGGCAATTTTTTCAAGTGCGACAAAGGAGGATTCTTTTTTTGTCAGCTGTTCCCACTTTTGTGAGAAAAACAAGAAGAATCTGGCCAAGCTGAGAGGAACATGCTTTCCATGTTACACTCCATTTGAGTAATTCCAGGCCTCTGATTTACCCATGAAAAAATACATGACTCCATGGTCAGCTGCTTTCGCTGGAAAAACCAGGTTCCAAGGCATGAAGTTGCATTCTTATAAAAATGGATCTGAAACCATTTCGCATCTGGACCACCTTTCGCTTCAGAAGTGTGGTAAGATTTCTGAGCGGGAGGCTTACCTGTGAAGGATTACCTCTCAGAGTAGTGAATTTTACCTCTCAGAGTAGTGAACAGAGGGAGAAGAGAGCAGATAGGGAAGGTGGGGTCAGACGGTGGAGAGCCTTGAAGCCAATTGCGAGTTTTTGCTCGCTGTGAATAATGATGATAAAAATAATGATAATAATGACTGTGGTATTTGTTAAGTGATTACTATGAGCCAACCACTGGTCTAAGTGCTCGGGTAGTTACAACATATGCAGATCAGACACAATTTCTGTCCCACATGGGGCTCACAGTCTAAGTAGGAGGGAGAACCGGTATTGAATCTCCATTTTACAGGGGAGATAACTGAGGTCCAAAGAAATTAAGTAACTTGTCCAAGGTCACGCAACAGACCTGTAGTAGAGTCGACATTAGAACCCGTGTCTCCTGGCTCTCAGTCCCCTGCTCTTTCCACTAAGCCATGCTGCTTCTCTAAGGGACCTGTGAAGCATTTGGAAAACAGACTGAAGGGAAAGTGGCTGGAGGGTGGGAGACCAGCAAGGAGACTGATGCAATAGTCCAGCTGTGGCAAGGCCAGAATTTGTATCAGAGTAGTAGCCGTTTGGGTGGAGAGGAAGGGGTGAATCCTGCAGGTGTGCAGCGAAAACTAAAAGGATTCGGCAGCAAACTGAATAGGAGAGTTGAAGGATAGCGGAGTCCAGGATAACATTCAAGTCGAGGTCTTCTGGGATGTGGAGGATGGTGGCGTTGACTGAGATGGGAAAGTTGCGGGAGAGGAGAATGGGTTTGGGCAAAAGATGAGGAGTTCAGTTTTTCATTCTTTCTTCCTCTTCCTCTCTCTCTCTCTCTCCCCCTCCCCACACAACTACCTACTACCTGAATTAACAGCAAACAGGGAGGGGAAGCAGCGTGACCGCATTCTAGTCCCATCACTGCTGCTTATTATTATTATGGTATTCGTTAAGTGCTCATTCGATGTCAAGCACTTTTCTAAGCTCTGGGGTAGGTACAAGTTCATCGGGTTGGACAAAGTCCCCATCCCACGTGGGGCTCATAGTCTAAGCTTTTTGAGAACCTAAATATATTAGGCCAACTTGCCTCCCTTTATCCACATGCCCGTTAAACCCTCCCCCTGCCCCGCAACCTTCAAAAAATTCCAGCAGATTAGTAAACACGGTTTCCCCTTACTGAAATCACACGGTCTTTCCCCAGCAAGTTGTTGTTTTAGGTGCTCTTCGAACCTAAACCAGTTTACTGATTTTCCAGGCAGAGAAATGAGATTTGGTGTATAATTCCCAGGATCACCACTGGATCCTTTTTTATAGATAGGATTTACTTGGGCCAGTGAGCTCCATGATACACCCCCCAAACACATACACCTCCCCCGGATTCCTCGGAAATTCTCCGGCGGATGCCTTCCATCTTAGACTATTGATTTACATCTACATTACCATAGTTTGATCCAGTTCCTCAGACTTGTTTGCTACAAAAACTAATCTGAATATGGGAATTTTTCTAACTTCTTTCTCAGTGAAAGCCAAATGAAGGAATTCACTGAGCCTTTTGGTGCCTCCTTTTTGTCTCTCTGTGAGTCCACTGTCATCACGTGGCACGGATTCCGTAGCTGCCTTCCAACTTTTTATATATTTGCAGACTCTTTCGTTATTAGCTTTGGCATGCCTTGCGAGGTATTTTGCAAACGCTTTTGTTTGGCTTGCTCAGCTTTCTGCTTGTACCCAACAAGCTACTCTATAAGGACTTCCCTGTTCCACACTCAAGTGACTTTCCACATTTGAAAGAATATCTTTTCCCCTCTGATGACCCCTTTGACCCCATCTATTAGCCATTCAGGACGGCTGTTTGATGGTCACACTTTTTCATTCCATGGCACACATTTCCCTAGGCCCATATAATGGCCCGTAAAGCTTCTAAGTTACTTGCCTAAGGACAGTAGCTAAAAATAAAACATGTGCATAACTTTACATCTTTCGCCACACCAAACAGCTAAAAATAATGGTTGTCCTCAGTTGTGGAAAGTTGCATCATCATCATCATTACTATCATTAATGTTATTTTAACAAGTGTTTATTGAACAGGTTTAAGATGGCCAGTAATGTGATAGGGATTAAATTAAATTATCCAGTTTTTTCTTTTTTTTTTAATGGTAGTTGTTAAAAGCCTACTATGTGCCAGGCACTGTACTAAGTGCTGGGGTAAATTCAAATTGGAGAAGCAGCGTGGCTCAGTGGAAAGAGCACGGGCTTTGGAGTCAGGGCTCATGAGTTCGAATCCCAGCTCTGCCACTTGTCGGCTGTGTGACTGTGGGCGAGTCACTTCACTTCTCTGGGCCTCAGTTCCCTCATCTGTAAAATGGGGATTAAGACTGTGAGCCCCACGTGGGACAACCCGATCCCCCTATGTCTACCCCGGCGCTTAGAACAGTGCTCGGCACATAGTAAGCGCTTAACAAATACCAACATTAAGATATCAGGTTGGATAATCGGTTGGGCTACTTAAATAGAACAAATCAATAAAATAACTGCTCAGTTCTCCAAATCACATGAACTGTGCAGTGTCTCGGAAGATAAGTAAAATACCTCCTGTATCAGAGTTGCCATGTGAAGAACAACTGGTAGGCTGAAGATAAGAAGTCTCATGGCACCTATGAACATAACTTTCTCACTTTTGTTCATTCATTCAGTAATGCCAAGAGTACTGGTATTTATTGAGACTTTACCTAAACCCTCATTTTCCCTATCCTCCCTCCCCTCTGTGTCGTCTGTGCACTTGGTCGTGTATCAATCAATCAATCCATCATATTTATTGAATACTTACAGTGTGCTGAACAATCAATCATATTTAGCGCTTACTGTGTACAGGGTACTGTACTAAGCACTCAGGAGAGTACAGTAAAGCAGAGTTGGTAGACTCATTCCCTGCCCACAACGAGCTAACAGTCTAGAAGGGGAGACAGAGATTAATAAAAATAAATTACAAATATGTACATAAGTGCTATGAGGCTGAGGGAGGGATGAATAAAGGAAGCAAATCAGAGTGACGCAGAAGGGAGTGGGAAAAGAGGAAAGGAGGGCTTAGTCAGGGAAGGTCTCTTGGAGAAGATATTCTTCACATTGCAACTCTGATAGAGGAGGTATTTTACTTATCTTCCAAGACACTGCGCAGCTCATGTGATGTGGAGAACTGAGCAGTTATTTTGTCGATTTGTTCTATTTAGGTAGCCTAACTGGTTATCCAACCTGATATCTTGTATTTACCCCAGCACTTAGTACTGTGCCTGGCACATAGTAAGCTTTTAACAACTCCCATTTAAAAAAACCCCAAACTGGGTAATCTAAGACTTTGAAGGTGGAGAGAGTAATTGTCTGTCAGATATGAAGAGGGAGGCCATTCCAGGCCAGAGGCAGGACATAGGCGAGAGGTCAGTGGTGAGATAGGTGAGATCAAGATACGGAGAGTAGGTTGGCATTAGAGGAGTGAAGTGTGCGGGCTGGGCTGTAATAGGAAAGCAGTGAGGTAAGGTAGGAGAGGGCAAGGCGATTGAGTGCTTTAAAGTGGATGGTAAGGAGTTTCTGTTTGATGCAGAGGTGGTTGGGCAACCACTGGAAGTTCTTGAGGAGTGAGGAACATGGACTGAACCTTTTTGTAGAAAAATGATGCAGGCAGCTGAGTGAAGTAAGGACCTGAGTGGGGAGAGACAGGAGGCAGAGAGGTCATCAAGGAGGCCGATAGAGTAATCATGGCAGGAGGGGATAAGTGCCTGGATTAATATGGTAGCAGTTTGGATGGCGAGGACATGGTGGATTTTAAAGCACTGTACTAATTGCGTGGGAGAGTGCAATGTAACAGAGTATTCGGCCTCATGGAGAAGGATGTGGGTTAATGAAGTGGAAGTAGGAGAGCATTCTAGGCAGGAGATGTTTCATGAGCAACATAAGCAGTGCATTTCTAGTGAGAGAGTCAAGTGCACCGGATGTTGGGGCAAGTTACTTTAGTTGGCACAGCAACACATACATATATGTAGAAGGAGGCTAGGGATGGGTGTAGTTGGTAGACTAGACTCTAGAGTCTAAGATCCTTGTGACCAGAGAACGAGTCTACCAGCTCTATTGTATTGCATTCGCCCAAGCGCTTAGTACAATGCTCTGGACACGGTAAGTGCTCAATAAATTCCACTGATGGATTGATTGATTGAGAGCTGAAACACCCAGAGTTGGGAATTTTATTCCGATTGGCATGACAGTTGAGAGCTCCCATAGGCTTCCAAATGGAGGAATGATGTGGCCACCTTGAGCCTTGTAGCTGTTTTCTCACTTCTTTTGGAATATAGACTGGAGCAGGTGAGACTGGAGGTTGGAAGACCAATGATGAGGTTTTTGGAGTAATCTGGAAGCAAAGAGTTGTTCACCCCAGCCTCCTCGCTGATCTCATTACCTCCAATCTTTCCCCTGTCCAGACCGTATTGGAGATGATTTAAAAGTCAATGATGCAATAATAAGTTCACATCACGGGCAATGAAAAAATATTACATAACCTACACCAAGGTTCTTCCCAACTTCCCCTATCAGACTTTTTAGTGGGAGTTAAAACAAGACACCAGCAGCAACTACAACAGCTCCAATCTTTGCTGTTGATCAATCAATCGATCCATCGCATTTATTGAGCGCTAACTGTATGCAGAGCATTGTACTAAGCATTTGGGAGAATACGATATAAAAACATAACAGAGTTGGTAGACACATACCCTGCCCACAACAAGCTTATCCAAAAGTGTGTGGCTGTTGCAGCTTGTGTCCTATTTTGGGTCCTTATTAATCCTAACTTTTGCCCCTACCCTTTTTCCTCTTCTTCCGAGCGACTTCTCTCAGGCATCAATTTCACCCCCTTGCTTTGTGTTCCTAGCCTGCCTACACCATTTCCATGCAAGCACTATTTGTTTCCTGTTGTCACTCCACACGATGAACCATATTTCAAAAATGTGTTAGAAGAACTGGAAAAAGCAGGCTGAGGATGAATAGCATAGCAACATGACATGAGACCATTAGATGGTAAGGTCTTTGATGCCAGGGATCATGTGTTTTGCTTCGATTGTGCTGTCCCAAGTGCTCAGTACAGTGCTTTGCACTCAGAAGATGCTCAGTAAATACCAACGATTGATTGGTTGAGTACTGATCGGATAGAATAGTTGTACATGTTGGCCCGTGAATTTAAACCTAACGAATGCATGTTGTAATAAAATAAATGGACATTTTAACAGATTTTTAGATTTTGGGTCGCTCTTGCCCTGCAGGATTTGCATGCCCTGACCATATGTCTTGAGATGTCCAAGAAAGTTTCAGACTCTCCTTGTGTGTTTTTAAAAATAGGATAGAGAATCATCTGTCTGAAGATGATGTTGAATTATTATCATCTGTGAATCTGTGAATCCTTCCTAGTCCCACCCACTGTGAACTCAACATGAACAAGACTGAGCTCCTCATCTTCCCTCCCAAGCCCGGTCCTCTCCCAGACTTCCCTATCACCGTGGGTGGTACGACCATCCCTCCCGTCTCTCAGGCCCGCAACCTCGGTGTCATCTTTGACTCATCTCTCTCGTTCACCCCACACATCCGATCCGTTACCGAGACCTGCCGGTCTCACCTTTACAATATCGCCAAGATCTGCCCTTTCCTCTCCACCCAAACGGCTACCTTACTGCTACAGGCTCCCGTTATATCCCGGCTAGACTACTGTGTCAGTCTTCTCTCTGATCTCCCTTCCTCCTCTCTTGCCCCGCTCCAGTCTATTCTTCCGCTGCCCGGCTCATCTTCCTGCAAAAACACTCTGGGCATGTCACTCCCCTTCTTAAACACCTCCAATGGTTGCCTATCAACCTCCGCTCCAAACAAAAACTCCTCACTCTAGGCTTCAAGGCTCTACATCACCTTGCCCCTTCCTACCTCTCCTCCCTTCTCTCTTTCTACCGCCCACCCCGCACGCTCCGCTCCTCTGCCGCCCACCTCCTCACCGTCCCTCGGTCTCGCCCATCCCGCCGTCGACCCCTGGGCCATGTCCTCCCGCAGTCCTGGAATGACCTCCCTCCTCACCTCCTTCAATCTAATTCTCTTCCCCTCTTCAAATCCCTACTTAAAACTCACCTCCTCCAAGAGGCCTTCCCAGACTGAGCTCCCCACTTTTTCCCTCTGCCCCCTCTATCCCCCTCCCCCTTCACCTCTCTGCAGCTAAACCCTCTTCTCCCCCCTTTTCCTCTCCTCCCCCATTCCCATCCCACCCCCTCAGCACTGTACTCGTGCGCTCAACTGTATATATCTTCATCACCCTATTTATTTTGTTTATTTGGTTTAATGAGATGTACATCACCCTGATTCTATTTATTTGCCATTGTTTTTATGAGATGTTCTTCCCCTTGACTGTATTTATTGCCATTGTTCTTGTCTGCCTGTCTCCCCCGATTAGACTGTAAGCCCATGAAAGGGCAGGGACTGTCTCTATCTGTAGCCGATTTGTACATTCCAAGCGCTTAGTACAGTGTTCTGCACGTAGTAAGCGCTCAATAAATACTACTGAATGAATGAATGAATGAATGAATGATTCTGTTTGAGCTACTCTTCCTTTTCCCTCTAGACTGTAAGCTCCTTATGGGCAGAGACTGTGTCTGTTAATTCTGTTGTATTGTACTTACCCAACCACTTAGTACGGTGCTCTGTGCATGGTAAACACTCAGTAGATACCATTAATTGCGGCGTGGCCTAGTGGGAAGAGCACGGACCTGGGAGTCAGAGGATGTGGGTTCTAATCCCAGCTTCGCCAATTGTCTGCTGTGCAAGTGACTTGGACAAGTCACTTCACTTCTCTTTACCTCAGATAACTCATCAGTAAAATGCGGATTAAAACTATGAACCCCATGTGGGACATGGACTGTGTCCATAACTTACATCAGCGACTTCGGACAGTGCCCGGTACATAGTAAGTGCTGAACAAATACCATTTTAATAAAAGATTGATTTCTCTCTCTCCTCGCTTCACCTCTCTCACCTTCATATTTTTATGAATTCTGCAAGTGAGTTTCTCTGTGACGAGCAACTACAATTAACAAGGGAGCAACCAACATGCAGCACATACCAAAAATATGAGGCTTCAACCTTTAGTCTTAATGAGAAAATTTACAAAAATCTATGTAGGTGTAAAAAAAAGAATTATGTTTTAAATTTCCCCAAGAGATTCCCAATACTCTGCATATAGTAAACACTCTCTCTCCCTAATATATGTATATAGACATGTGTGTATGTATGTATGTATATATTATAGATAGATGATAATTGTAGCATTCATTAAGCGCTATGTGCCAAGCACTCTTCTTAATGCTGGAGTAAACAATGTTGTCTTTCTCTCTACATGGCATGGGGCTCATTAATCCTAAATTTGATTATAGACTCTAAGTTTACGGCAGGAGACTCACCAGTCTGTAATTTCCAGGATCACCACCGGAGTCTTTCATATGGATTGGAATAACATTGGGAATCTAGCAATCCTTACCATACAATGGCAGTTTGTAGTGATAGGTTGTACACTCTTCCCAGTAATTATGCAATGCCCTTTCCAAGTTCCATAGAAATTCGCAGGTGAATGCCATTCAGTCATAATAGTGTGGCTCGGTGGAAAGAGCCCGAGCTTGGGAGTCAGAGGTCATGGGTTCGAATCCCAGCTCCGCCACTTGTCAGCTGTGTGACTGTGGGCAAGTCACTTAACTTCTCTGGGCCTAAATTCCCTCATCTATAACATGGGGATTAACTGGGAGCTTCACTTGGGACAACTTGATTACCCTGTATCTACCTCAGCACTTAGAACAGTGCTCTGCACATAGTAAGCGCTTAACAAATACCAGCATTATTATAATAGTAGAAGTAACACTACTAATAGTCAGACATAGTAATAATAATATTTATTAAGCACTGTGTGCAGAGCGCTCTATTGAGTCTGGGAGAGAATCAACAGGTGGGAGTCACTTGTTTTATATAAAATTTAAAAATCTATTAATCAATGATATTTTTTGAGTGCCTACTGAGTGGAGAACAGTGTACTAAATTCTTAGGAGAGTACACCGGAGTATGCCAGAAGCATACTCTTTTCTTTTCAGCCTTAAGTATACCCATTCCCTTCTGATCTTCAAGAGGCCCCAGCTGGCTTTCTTTTTTCAATATTTTTGGTGAATCTTTTGTTATTAGATTCAGTGCTCCTTTCAAGATGCTCTTCAAACTCCTTTGCCAGTGAGTTTGCTGGGTTTCTTTTAGTCTCCTGTTATCACAGTTTTGTTTGGTGGCACAGATTTTACTTGGATCTTAAATACAATATTTTAAAAATAGCCTCTGAGTTTCTTGTAGGTTACTTTTTTTCCACTTTGTTCAGTTTTATTCAATATTATCATTCAATCATAGTTCCCTTTTCTACAATTGTTTATCTATTTTAAGGAGTTTTTTGCCTTTCCTCTCCGGAAAAAATGTTACATGTAATTATGTTATGGTTGCTATTACAGATGACTCTCTCACACACTTCCCACCTCAGGTCCTGTTCAAAACTCAGAATTAAGTCTTTCTTTGCAGGTGTCTTCATGACCATGAGAAGTGGAAACAAAGATTTGGGGTATCAGCAATCACTGATACTTTTATAAGGTTTTCAATCAGCTGGGCAGTGGGAGTGAGACCTTTACCTCACTCCTCAAAACTACCAACAGCTGGTAGTAGCTGCATAATTTGCTGCTGTCAGCAAAAAGGAGAGTGCTTTCTAACCCCACCGCTTCCAGCTGACTCATTGTATCCTCTGCAGGAAGATGTAGTTTAAGTGAGGTTTGGAAAGTAGGGAGTCTGGGGATAGTTGGAGGAGGAGGTGGGCAAGGAAATAAGGTGGTGTTAGAGGAGTGAAGTGAAGGGACTGGATTGTAGTAGGGAATTAGTGAGGTAAAGTAGGGGGGTGTGGGGTGATCAAGTGTTTTAAAGCTGATGGTAGGGAGTTTCTGTTTGACATGGTGGAGGTAGACAGGCAACTAGTGGAGGATCTTGAGGATGGGGAGATGTGGAGTGAGCTTTTTGCTTTTTTTTTTTTAGTGATTCGTGTAGGAGAGTGAAGTATGGACAGGTGTGGGGAGGGGCAGGAGCTAGGGAGGTCAGTTAGGTGGTTGATGCAGTAGTGAAGGAGGGATAGGATAAGTCCTTGAGTTGGCTTAGTAGTTGTTGGGATTTAGAAGAAAGGGGGGATTTTAGTGATGTTGTGAATCTCCAGGATTTTGTGGTTGAAGAGGCCGGTAGACCAGTGGGGGGGCTGATAGGGTAGTCAAACTGGGATATGAGGAGAGCCCGAATAAGGGTGGTAGCTGTTTGAGGGGAGGGGGCAGGTCCAGGAAATGTTATAAAGTCCAGCTAAATTTAGCAGTTGAGGGGGTGTAAGAGTGGAATAGTAATGAGGAGTCAAGGATGACACCAAACTTGTGGTCTTCTAGCACAGGGTGGATGGTGTGTTGTCAACAGAGAAGGGGAAGTTTATGGTGGGTCATGAGAAGGCGTTTGAGAGAAAATGAGAGGTTCAGTTGTAGGCATGTTTAAGTTGGTGGTGGGACATCCACATGGAGGGGTACTGGAGGCAAGAAATGTGAGGTTGAAGAGGAGGGGAGATATTTGGGATAGTGAGGTAGATTTGTGAGTCGATCACCTAGAGGTGGTAGCTGAAGCCAGACAGGCAGATGAGATTCCTAAGAGCATGTAGTGTAAGAAAAGTAAGGGATTCAAAAGAGGGCAGTGGGGGACACCCAGAGTTGGAAATTAATCAATCAATGGTATTTATTGAGCATTTACTGTGCAGAACATGGTGCTAAACTCCTGGGAGAGTACAATACGATGTAGTAGACGTAATCCCTGACCTCAAGGAGCATACAGACTAGAGGGAGAAACAGACATTAGAAGCAGCTTAGCCTGATGGAAAGAACATGAACCTTGGAGTCAGAGGGCTTAGGTTTTAAT
The DNA here is from genome assembly GCF_004115215.2 of Ornithorhynchus anatinus. Taxonomy (NCBI): domain Eukaryota; kingdom Metazoa; phylum Chordata; class Mammalia; order Monotremata; family Ornithorhynchidae; genus Ornithorhynchus; species Ornithorhynchus anatinus. Next base: position 51,589,221 of record NC_041753.1, on the reverse strand, counting down.
CTTGGCTCTGTCGCTTGTCTGCTCTGTGACCTTGGACAAGTCACTTAAATTCTCTGTGTCTCAGTTATCGCTTCTGTAAAATGGGGATTAGAAAAAGTGTGAGCCTTACATGGAACAGGGACTAACCTGATTGTCTTGTATTTACCCCAGCCCTTAGTATGATGCTTGGAACATAGTAAGCGCTTAACAAAAACCATAAAACCATTAAAATACAGATAGGGCGAATGGTAGAGTATGTCATCTTATGTCGTTGAGTTGTCTCAGACCCATGGCGACACCATGGATACATCTCTCCCTGAACGCCCCACCTCCACCTGCAATTGTTCTGGTAGTGTATCCGTAGAGTTTTCTTGGTAAAAATATGGAAGTGGCTTACCACTGCCTCCTTCTGCACAGTAAACCTGGATCTCCACCCTCCTCCCATGCCTCTGCTGCCCAGAACAGGTGAGTTTTGACTTGGAGCAGATTGCCTTCCAAGCCTTGCTAGCCACTGCCCAAGCTAGGAATGGATATACCTCTGCTTGACTCTCCCTCCCATAGTGGAGATTGGTAGAGTATAGGAGTACCACCCCGAGGGGGTGGTAGAGTATATGGATATGTACCTATGCTGTAGGGCTGAGGGTGAAGTGGCTAGCATGCGCTTAATGGCTACAGATCCAAGTACTTAGATGACTGGAGATTAAGGAGGGGAATTGAGGGCTTAGTCTTGGAGATGTGACTTTTTAGGTGGATTTTGAAGGCAGGGTGAGCGGTGGTCTTTTGGATATGAAGGGGGAAGGCATTCCAGATTAGAGGGAGGATGTGGGCAAGGGATTGACGGTGAGATAGATGAGATGGAGGCACAGTGAGAAAACTGGTACTAGAGGAGTGAGTGTGCAGGCTGAGTTGTAGTAGATCAGAAAGATAGGTAAGAGGGGAAGAGCTGATCTAATGCCTTAAAGCTTTATGGTAAGGATTTTATTTAATGTGGAGATGGATGGGTAGGCACTGGAGGGTTGTTGAGGAGTGAGAAGACATGGGCTGAATGGTTTTGTTTCAGGAAAACCATCTGGGCAGCAGAGGGAAGCATGGACTGCAATGGGGAGAGACAGAAGGCAGGAAGGTCAGTGAGGAGGCTAACCTAATAGTCAAGGCAGGATATAAGCACTTGGATCAGCATGGGAGCAGTTTGGATAGAGAGGAGAGGGAAGATTTTAGCAATGTTGTGAAGATAGAACCGATAGGATTGGATGACAGGTTGAATGAGATGAGTTGAGGATAATATGGAGATTATGGGGATGAGACACAAAGAACAAGCAGTAAATGAGACTGAGAAGGAGTGACTGGAGAGGTCAGAGGAGAACTAGGTAAGCGTCTTGTTGGTGAGATACCATTTCCAGGAGAAAGGAGTGCTCATCAATATCAGAGGGCCATGAAGTCAAGGAGGAGTAGGACAAAGTGAATCCCATTAGATTTTGTTTTCAGGAGGTCATTAGTGACATCGGAGAAATCAGTCTCAGTGGAGCGAAGGGGGTGAAGACCTGACTGGTGGGTCAAAAAGAGAAATGGTGGGAGGAAGTGAAAGAAGTGGTCATTAACAACTGTTTCAAGGAGCCTGGACAGGAATGAGAGCAGTGAGATAAGGTGATAGCTAGTCAGTGCATTGGGATTGAGAGTTCTTTTAGTACGGAAACAGGGAAGCAGTGTAGCCTAATGGAAAGAACAAGGGACTGGGAGTCAGGGGACCTGAGTTTTCATCTCAACTCTGCTGCTTAGCTGCTGTGTGACATAGGACAATTCATTTAACTTCTCTGTGCCTCAGTTCTCTCACCTGCAAAATGGGGATCCAATACCTGTTCTCCCTTCTATGTAGATTGTGAGCCCCATGAAGGATCTGATGATCTTTTATCTATCCCACCGCTTGGGACAAAGTAAGCACTTAACAAATACCACAGTTCTTATTATTCTTATTACGGAAGTTTGGAACAAGCAATTCATGTCCTAAAAGTGAAGCTACTTACTCGGTCTTTTTCTTCATACATACCTTTGCTACCTAGCACTAGCAGACTTTGAGAGGTAGTAAAAAAAACAACACCACGTAACATTGCTGGAGGCTATTGCTCTACTACTCTCCCTTTTCACCTCCATTCTAGCTTTCTTGCAGGAAGTAGTTTCCTACCTGCTCTCAATCTCTCTCTTTTTTTTTATGGTATTTAAGGGATTACTATGCGTCAGGCACGGTACTAAGCGCTGGGGTGGATACAAGCAAATCGGGTTGGACATAGTTCCTGTTCCACGTGGGGCTCACAGTCTGTCCTCATTTTACAGGTGAGATAAGTGAGGCCCAGAGAAGCAAAGTGACTTGCCCGAGGTCACACAGCAGACAAATGGCAGTGCTGGGATTAGTACCCATGACCTTCTCACGTGGGCTCTACTCCCGCCTCCGCCACTTGTCTGCTGTGTGACCTCGGGCAAGCCATTTCACTTTTCTGTGCCTTAGTTACCTCATCTGTAAAATGGGGATTAAGAATGTAAGCCGCCCAGGGGACAACCTGATTAGCTTGTATCTACCCCAGTGCTTAGAACAGTGCTTGGCACATAGTAAGCATTTAACAAATATGATTATTATTATTATTCTAACTCTCAGGCCCGTGCTCTATCCACTATGCCAAGCTGCTTTTCTTGTCCATGCCTCTGACTCCATCTCTTTTCAGCTCTTAAATACGTGCACCCACTCTCCCTCCCTCACTGTTATCTTCAACCTTTCATTCTCTGGGTCCTTCCCATCTGCTTTCAAACGCATTCAAGTCCTTCCTACACTAACAAAAAGCCCTATCTGGATCCCACAGGTAATTCCGACTATTACCTCGACCTCTCTCCTCCCATTCCTGTTCAAACTCCTTGAATAGGTTGCCTACAACTGTGCCTTTATTTTCTCACCATCAAACCTCTTCTTGACCAAATATCATGAGAGTTCTGTCCCCTTGACTCCACTGAAAATGCATTATCCAGTGTCACCACTGACCTCATTCCAAATCCAACTGTCTTGGCTCTGTCTTAATCCACTTTGCCTTTGTTGATCATCCTCTCCTGCTTGGTTTCACTAACATCACGTGCATCCTGCCAGACACATCAGGTAATGAAATGATGTCATAATGACTATTTGCAATATCCCATCTTAGGCCACCTGAGCATAGAGCGTTTCTCCAGGGGTAACCTTATCTCTCTCTCCTCTCCCTCCCTCCTCCCCTCCCCACAACACATACACACGCACCTTCCCCTCGATCCAGAGCCTTTGTGTTCCCCTCCCAAGTCCCTGTGAACAGAGATGTCACACTGAGCTGCAGGAGTCAAATATACTGGACATAAGGGCATCGAAGAAGCAACTTGGCCCAGTGGCTAGAGCATGGATCTGGGAGTCAGAGGACCTGGGTTCAAATCCCAGCTCTGCCACTCATCTGTTGTGTGATCTTGGCCAAGTCACTCAACTTCCCTGTGCCTCCATTTCTTCATCTGTAAAATGGGGATTGAATCCTAATACCTCCTACTTCCCACTGAATACAGTAAGTGCTCAATAAATACGATTGAATGAATGAATGGACAGCAAACCTGTGAACAGAGACAGTCTCTGATCTGCTTATATTGCATCAACCCCAGTGCTTACTGCTTAACAAATACCGCTATTTTCTCTAGATTGTAAGCTTCTGATAGGCAGGGAACATGCCTACCAACTTCATGTTATAGTAGTAATAGTATTAAGGGCTTATTGTGTGCGGAGCACTATACTAAGCAGTGGGAAAGAGTAAACAAGTGGGAATCAGTCACTGAAGTGTTCTCCCAGGTGCTCCGTACAGTGCTCTGCACATAATAGATACCTAGCATTGATTTGATTTGATCTGGTGCCCCTATATCTGCACAAGGGAGAGACCAGCTGAAATCTAAACTGTTTCATATAAAACTAGAAAAATGACTATCCTACCAAGGCCACCCTAAGCTGAAACTCCAGAGTTGGTACCCCAAAACAGCTGAATTTGCATTTAACTTGGGACTAGCCTCCAGCACTGTGGGTCAAAGCCAAAGCAATCCAACCTGTTCTACGTACGTTGTGGCTTCACCTTTTTTCAGCCATCTCTAAAGGTCAACCTCTTCTCTTGTTCCAGTATTTTGTGTGGCGATCCCATTCCTTTTTTCTAAACCTTTTAATAAACTTTCTTGCTCTTGCCTCTGATTTCTTCTAAGGAATGCTTTATGTACACAGAGGTTTAGCGATAGAGCCTGGCTTGAAGAATCAGTGATTAAAAACTCTCTAACGTCTACTGTTATTTCAACTTTGCTTTTGTCCAATTCTGAGAAATGATTAATCTTTGTAAACTAGATGGATCGAATGAAAGGGAAAGCATTGTCTGGCCACTTTTCTAACTAAAAGTGATGAAGATACCGAAATCTGCTCTGGCAAATTTTCCAAGTGTTTTAAGGAAGTTTGGATAGCTGCCAACATTTATGTCATAAATATGCAGTACTCAAGCTGCTAAACTCAGAGCAGCTCTCCTTCAGGGACGAGAATAAACCGAACTGAAAGGTAAGCGTAACCAACAATTTCTGCAGCTTTCTTATCTGGGTTTTGACTAAGTCGATTTTAGGAACAGAAATTGCCGACTTTCAACTTCTGAAAAATGACTCGACAACTGCACTGTGGTAGAAGCTTTAATCTGGCCATTAATACTGTTTCAGTCAATCGTGTTTGAATGCTTACTGTGTGCAGAGCACTGTATTGAGCACTTAGGAGAGTACATTACAGTGGAGTTCGTAGACACATGCTCAGGCTTACTTGAGTGACTGGCAGGCGTTACTAATTATTGTTACAGTAGTGGTTTTATAAGGGTACAGTGTTTTTTCTCTGGTTAGATCAGATGTAGACTTAAAGCAAATTTTGTGAGGTGTTCTTTTTTTTATTAGCCACTTGGTAAAGCACTTCCACATTCTGCAAAGGAGGGCTCAAACAAACATTCCTTGTTCGCATAGTGATTCTCCTACAGTTTGATTTTCAACCAAACCAAGTACCCTTGGTTTGTAGGGAAAGGGACAAAAAGGAGAGGACCTACAGGATTTATTATTCATGTTTGCACATTTCATCCATTTGTAACTTTTTCCTACCTCTCCCTTTTGCTACCTTTCTTCTTTGCTTTGAAGGCAAGTAAGCAATTCCGCTGTAGCAGTTCCTACTCAGCCTCCACACAGCTTTCTTCTATCACCTTGAACTAAAAAAAAAAAATCCCCCCAAATCAAAAGCTGGGACCAAAAAAAAAATCATGAAAATGTCATAAATACCAGGATTTCTTTTAAGTATCATATTGTACTGCATGCAAACCCCTCAAGATACTGATTTGGGAACCTTTGGGGTTGGGTGCTTATAGTAGTGTGCTTATAGTAGTTGAAACCTTACTCTCCCTTGATCTTACTTACACTGTGAACACCCTGTGGGACTGGGTCCACCCAGATTCTTGATATCTGTCTCTGTGCTTAGTGCAATGCTTGGCCCATAGTAAGTGTTTTGACAAATAGCACAGTTATTGTTCTTCGTTCTTCCTTGCTTGGGTGACGCCCTGATGAGGACTCCACTGACACTCTAATTTCACGCCTTATTTTTTTCTCTAGCCCGTCTCTCCCTTGCTGTGCTCCGGCTCCCGTGGAGCTCTTGCCCCTCACTCCAGCTACTACTACTAATAATAACTCTGGTATTTTGTTAAATGCCTACTACGTAGTGAGCGCTGTACTAAATGCTGAGGGAGAGACAAGATAACCTGGTCAGGCACAGTCCCTGTCCAACATGGGGCTCACAGTCTAAATAGAATGAATAACAGGTATTGCATCCACATTTTACAGCTGAGGGAACTGAGGCACAGTGAAGTGACTTACCCAAGGTCACACAGAAGACAAGTGCTGGAGCTGGGATTAGAATCCATCTCTTCTGTCACCCAAGCCTGTACTCTATCGGCTAGGTTCTAGTCTGTGTGTCCCCAGAAGACTGTCAACAGCCTTCTCTGCTCATCCCTGGCTCTACAGCTTTGTCTTTTCCCCTACTGAGGCTCTCAAGCAGCCCAAAAGGTTTGCTTCTATAAAGGGGTACACACAACTGTTCTGGGCTCCTCTGAGAAAAATATTCCTCTTCTGCCTTTCTCTTGGAGAGATAGGGCATTACTCATAGCGTTGATCTATTCCTCATTTGTATAGAGCCCTCCCATCCTGCCAACTCCTTCCTTATTACTTTGTAAGGCCATTTCAGTTACCTTAATAACATTTCCAGGTCCACATGGGTTGGCACAGAAAATCAATATTCTCTCCATAGCAGGAGTGTGCCATGTGGCCCATATCTGGGATGGTCCCAGAGAACGATAGTAGGTGAGATTTGACAAAGGGAGACAAGCTTGAAGAATTCCTTTGGGGGGCAGGGGGTGGAAACACACAGAGGGAAGAAGATTGATCAATCAATAGTACTTATTGAGCACTTGTAATCTGGGGACTTGTTTTAATGGTTTTAAGTGCTTACCATGTCTTGGGCACTGTACTAAGAGCTGGGGTAGATCTAAGCAAATCGGGTTGAACTCGGTTCATGTCTCACCTGGGGTTCACTGTCTTGATCCCCATGTTTCAGATGAGGAAACTGAGGCACAGAGAAGTTAAGTGACTTACCCAAGGTCACACAGCAGACACTTAGCGGAGCCGGGTTTAGAACCCAGTTCCTCTAACTCTCGGGCATGCTCCATCCACTAGGCCATGCTGCTGCTTCTTGGGCTAACAAAGTGGCAAGCTATTTGGTACTCTCCAGTTAAATTCCCAAGACCCCAGTAGGGCCACCCCAAAACACTCCTACCCCGAGCCAGTCTTAATCTTCAGATTAAGAAACCCTGCTCTGGCCTACCACCTCCTGAACTCCTTCCTGTCACACATCCAGTGGGTTTCAGCTGGCAAACTGATCATCTTACTGCACTCTGAATCATATCCCTTTGTGCGGAGTTAATAATGACTAATGAAAGTCCATGACTCATGATGTATTGGGTTTCTGAATAAAGCAGTTATTATTTTTTTTTTAATCGGAAGGAATAGTGCTGAATGTTGGTAGAAAAGGAAGCATGTTGCACAGAGAATATTTTAAAACTCCCTCTGTGTCCTTTGGGCTGGGTACTGCACCTTCTAGACTACATATAGAGGGAAGCATTCAGTGAAATAGCTAAAGCTATGGCACTGGAGAAGAGCAGTCAGGGTTCTGTCCTGGATTATCCATCAGTCAGTGGTATTTTTGAGTGCTTATTGCAGGCAGAACACTGTATCAAGCACCTGGGAGAGTAAAATGCAAGAGAGTTGGGAGGCACCATCCCTGCCCTCAAGAAGCTTACAGCCTAGTGCATAACTCAGAGGCAGTATGTTGGGGAGCGTTCTTTTCATGTAGACAACTCAGCTGTACCTACCTCTGTGTGCTTAGGCCCTTCCTCCACTCTTCAAAGGAGCTCTATTCTGCCTAGTTGGATGAGGCATATCATCTTTCTGTCTTCCTGTGATCTCAACCTTGGTTAAATATAGACACTTTCAAGGTATGACCACACTCTGAAACAACAGTGATCGTGTGACTGCATGCACACACAAGCACACCTTGTAATTTAGTTTCCATCTCCTCCTCTAGACTGGAAGATTGTGGGTGGGGAATGTATCTAACAACTCTATTATATCCTTCCAAGTGCTTAATACAGTGATCTGCATACAGTAAGTGCACAATAAATGCCATTGATCGATGTAGCTTTCTGTCTTCCTGTGACCTCAGCTTTGGTCTAATATTGATGATTTCAAGATATGATCACTGTCTCTGAGACAATAATAGGTGAATGTGTGGGACTGTGTACCTACATACTCACCTGTAATGTAATTTCCATCTCTCCCTCTAGACCGTAAGGTCCTTGTGGCAGGAATCACATCTACCAACTCTTTTGCATTGTAATGTTGGTATTTGTTAAGCGCTTACTATGTGCAGAGCACTGTTCTAAGCGCTGGGGTAGATACAGGGTAATCAGGTTGTCCCACTTGAGGTTCACAGTTAATCCCCATTTTACAGATGACGTAACTGAGGCACAGAGAAGTTAAGTGACTTGCCCACGGTCACACAGCTGACAACTCTACCAAGTACTTAGTATGGTGCTCTGACCACAGTAGATGCTCAATAAATGTCACTGGCCAATTAATTGGCACATACATAATACATACACATTCACAGTTTGTGAAATTTAAGAAGAGTTGTCAGTGGCAACTCATCATTTCTGGCTGAAAATTTTCACTCAGTAATAGTGCTACTCATCGGTTAGAAAACAGCTCCTTGTTTGAAGGGTATTGCTAACTGGATCTAGCTTAACAAAAGGCACCATTTCAAAACACAGTTTATCAATCAGTGGTGTTTACTGAGCACTGAGAAGCAGCGCGGCTTAGTGGAAAGAGCACGGGCTTTGGAGTAAGAGGTCATGAGTTCGAATCCCAGCTCTGCCACTTGTCAGCTGTGTGACTGTGGGCAAGTCACTTAACTTCTCTTTGCCTCAGATTAGACTGTAAGCCCGTCAAACGGCAGGGACTGTCTCTATCTGTTGCCGACTTGTTCATCCCAAGCGCTTAGTACAGTGCTCTGCACATAGTAAGCGCTCAATAAATACTATTGAATGAATGAATGAATAAAATGGGGATTAAGACTGTGAACCCCACGTGGGACAACCTGATTCCCCTGTGTCTACCCCAGTGCTTAGAACAGTGCTCTGCACATAGCAAGCGCTTAACAAATACAAACATTATCACTTGGGAGAGTACAATACAACAGAGGTGGCGAACACATTCTCTGCCCACAATGAGTTTACAGTCTAGAGGGGTTGACAGACATCAATATAAATGACAACGGTTTCTATCATTGTTTCAGCTGATGGTACTCTCCCAAGTGCATAGTTCAGTGTTCACATAGCGCTCAATAAATACAACTGACTGATGTACGGAATTAGGAGATAGATGGAAATAAGAGGTCAAGATTGGGTGGATTCCGTCCAATTCGATTATTAAAAAGGTGGGCGCTTATTACCCAAACTTCCCTCATGACTGTTCTCGTTGCAGTGCCCTTTCCAACCTAAGTCCCTGTCCATTAAAAATGACTTACTCAAAGTTGAAGTCCACTAAAGAGCCATTTCGAGCTGGCTAGTCACATATAGACTATTCCCCCCCTCCTAGCAACAAGGGTTTTATATAAGTTCACCAGACAGCTGAAAATTACACTTTTGGGGGTTCTGTCCCAACCACCACTAAGGTGGGACCATTAAGAATTCCACTGTAGGCAAAGATGGGAGGCAGGATCCCTCAGTCACTGTAATCCTGTGAGCAGGAGCAACTGCCACTACCGTGCCCAATGCAGCTAAACTGCGCTTCCCGAGCCAGTGAATGAGTTATTGGAGTGGTTCTCTTTCTTCCTTTTCCACCTCTCCTCTTTCTTTCTTTTTTTAAATGGTATTTGTTAACCGCTTAGAACAACGCTGGGATAGATATAAATCAATCAGGTAGAGAAGCAGCGTGGCTCAGTGGAAAGAGCCCGGGCTTTGGAGTCAGAGGTCATGAGTTTGAATCCCAGCTCTGCCATTTGTCAGCTGTGTGACTGTGGGCAAGTCACTTAACTTCTCTGTGCCTCAGTTACCTCATCTGTAAAATGGGGATGAAGACTGTGAGCCCCACGTGGGACATCCTGATTCCCCTGTGAATACCCCAGCGCTTAGAACAGTGCTCGGCACATAGTAAGCGCTTAACAAATACCAACAAAAAAAACAAAAACACAGTCCCTGTCCCACAAGGGACGCAAGTTTAAGTTTCTCCTGGAAATGCCCGTCACTGTCCCAGGAAGGGCCAGTTTTGTGGTGACCAATTGCCTAGTGACTGAGGCTGTCTACTGCAAGATGCATGACCTTACCACTACCCACCTTTTCATCTGCTGCTGCTACCCTCTCCACCCAATCAATCGTACTTTTTGAGAGTCTGCTATCCCCTCTTTACAGAAAATTGGCTGTTTATCCCTACTCTTTATTTCCTGTTTTTTGACCAGTTTTCTATCCATTTGAGTCTGTTTTGTCATGGATAGAAAACTGGTCAAAAGACAGGAAGTAAAGAAGAACAGACTCAAATTGTCTAAAGCCTGTAGTGTGAAAGTTCATCAAAGATCTTTGAATTTTTTAAGTGACTAGGGGCAATTTGCAGAAAGTCAGAGGGAAAGGAATAAATGAATCACTGAGTGTGTGATGGATCTTTATTGAAAGATCTGACTCAATATAACTATTAAGCATGGAGCATGTACTCATTGTTTTATGATTCACTTGAGATATTTAAGACCTTTTCAGGTAGATAACATCTATCTTGCATGGTTTGTCACCTAATTTTCATATCACTATTGATCGGCAATCTATACCTATTTAATTTAACTATATATATATATCCCCTACTTTCCCATCCTTCTCTGCAGTATCCTCAGATGAGATCTCCTCCCTCCTCGCAAGTGCCACCCCCTCCACCTGCGCCTCGGACCCCATTCCCTCTCACCTTATTAAAACCATCGCCCCTGCCCTCCTCCCTTCCTTAACTTCTATTTTTAACCACTCAATCTCCAATGGCTCCTTCCCCTCTGCCTTCAAACATGCCCATGTCTCCCCCATCCTAAAAAAACCCGCTCTTGACCCCACTACCCCCTCCAGTTATCGCCCTATCTCCCTACTACCCTTCCTTTCCAAAATCCTAGAACGAGTCGTCTACAATCGATGCTTAGAATTCCTTAACTCCCATTCTCTCCTAGACCCCCTCCGATCTGGCTTCCGTCCCCTCCACTCTACCGAGACTGCTCTCTCTAAGGTCACCCGTGACCTCCTTCTTGCCAAATCCAATGGCTCCTACTCCATTCTAATCCTCCTTGACCTCTCTGCTGCCTTTGACACTGTCGACCATCCCCTCCTCCTCCATACCTTATCTCACCTTGGCTTCACGGACTCCGTCCTCTCCTGGTTCTCCTCTTACCTCTCTGGCCGGTCATTCTCGGTCTCCTTCACTGGCGCCTCCTCCCCCTCCCATCCTTTAACTGTTGGAGTTCCTCAAGGGTCAGTTCTTGGCCCTCTTCTGTTCTCCATTTACATTCACTCCCTCGGTGAACTCATTCGCTCTCACGGCTTTGACTACCATCTCTACGCAGATGACACGCAGATCTACATCTCCGCCCCTGTCCTCTCCCCCTCCCTTCGGGCTCGCATCTCCTCCTGCCTCCAGGATGTCTCCACCTGTATGTCGGCCCGCCACCTAAAACTCAACATGAGCAAGACTGAGCACCTCATCTTCCCTCCCAAACCCGGTCCTCTCCCAGACTTCTCTATCACCGTGGATGGCACGACCATCCTTCCCGTCTCTCGGGCCCGCAATCTCGGTGTCATCCTTGACTCATCTCTCTCGTTCACCCCACACATCCTATCCATTACCAAGACCTGCCGGTTTCACCTTTACAATATCGCCAAGATCCGCCCTTTCCTCTCTACCCAAATGGCTACCTTACTGCTACAGGCTCTCGTTATATCCCGGCTAGACTACTGTGTCAGCCTTCTCTCTGATCTCCCTTCCTCCTCTCTTGCCCCACTCTGGTCTATTCTTCACTCCGCTGCCCGGCTCATCTTCCTGCAGAAACGATCTGGGCATGTCACTCCCCTTCTTAAACAACTCCAGTGGTTGCCTATCAACCTCCGCTCCAAACAAAAACTCCTCACTCTAGGCTTCGAGGCTCTCCATCACCTTGCCCCTTCCTACCTCTCCTCCCTTCTCTCTTTTTACCGCCCACACCGCACGCTCTGCTCCTCCGCCGCCCACCTCCTCACCGTCCCTCGGTCTCGCCCATCCCGCCGTCGACCCTTGGGCCACGTCCTCCCGCGGTCCCGGAACACCCTCCCTCCTCACCTCCGCCAAACTGATTCTCTTCCCCTCTTCAAAACCCTACTTAAAACTCACCTCCTCCAAGAGGCCTTCCCAGACTGAGCTCCTCTTCTCCCTCTACTCCCTCTACCACCCCCCCTTCACCTCTCCGCAGCTAAACCCTCTTTTCCCCCCTTTCCCTCTGCTCCTCCCCCTCTCCCTTCCCCTCCCCTCAGCACTGTACTCGTCCGCTCAACTGTATATATTTTCATTACCCTATTTATTTTGTTAATGAAATGTACATCGCCTTGATTCTATTTAGTTGCCATTGTTTTTATGAGATGTTCTTCCTCTTGACTCTATTTATTGCCACTGTTCTTGTCTGTCCATCTTCCCCGATTAGACTGTAAGCCCGTCAAATGGCAGGGACTGTCTCTATCTGTTGCCAACTTGTTCATTCCAAGCGCTTAGTACAGTGCTCTGCACATAGTAAGCACTCAATAAATACTATTGAATGAATGAATGAATACACTGATTTCAGGAAAAATTGTCACCTGAGTTCCACTGCTTCATGGTAGAGATTCCAGAGAAGGGAGTCATCAGTGTGTGGTACTGCAGAACACACAGTGAGTACACAAATCAGGAAAATGCTCAGCGCAACAATATGTAGTATAGACTGGAGGCTAGGAGTCTAGTGGCTTTAGGTAATGCAGTAGTCTAGCTGTGGCTTTTAATAATAATAATAATAATGTTGGTATTTGTTAAGCGCTTACTATGTGCCGAGCACTGTTCTAAGCGCTGGGGTAGACACAGGGGAATCAGGTTGTCCCACGTGGGGCTCACAGTCTTAATCCCCATTTTACAGATGAGGGAACTGAGGCACCGAGAAGTGAAGTGACTTGCCCAAAGTCACACAGCTGCCAAGTGGCCGAGCCGGGATTCGAACCCATGACCTCTGACTCCAAAGCCCGTGCTCTTTCCACTGAGCCACGCTGCTTCTTGTGGGAGCAGTTTGGGTGGACAGGAAGGAGCAGACCTAGGAGATGAGGCCAAAAAAAAAAAAGGTAGGATTTGGCAGTAGATTGAGGGAGTCGAAGGATCAATCAGTCATTCAACTGCATTTATTGAGGGCTTATTAGGTGCAAAGCACTGTACTAAGCCCTTGGGAGAATGCAATGCAACAGAATTAGTAGACATGTTCCCTGCCCATAAGGAGCTTACAGCCTAGAGGGAGAGACAGACATTAATATAAGTGAATAATTCATAATATGTAATTAAAGATTATGAGCCTAAGTGTTGTGGGGTGAATATCAAATGTCCAAAAGTCACAGATCCTAGTTCAGAAATGAAGCAGAAGGGAGAGCGAGGTGGAGAAAAATGGGCTTAATCAGAGAAGGCCCCTTGGAGGAGATGTGCCCTTAGCAATGGTTTTGAAAGTGGAGAGAGGGGTGGTCCGTCGTTTATGGAGGGGGAGGGAGTTCCAGGCCAGCGGGAGGGTGTGGGAAAACGGTCAGCGGCGAGGCAGATGAGATCAGAGAGGATGGTGGCGTCATCGACTGAATGGGGAAAGTTAAGGGGAGGAGTAGGTTTCAGGAGAAAGGTGAATTCTGTTCTAGATAATGTTGTTGAAGGTGCCAGCGGGGCATCCAGGTGAAGATAGCCTGGAGGCACAAGGAGATGCAGGATTGCAGCTCAGATGAGAGATCAGACCTAGAGAGTGAGGTCTGGAAGCGGTCAGCACTGAGTGTGGTAGCTCAAGGCATCTAATAATTATGGTACTTGTTAAGTGCTTACTATGTGCCAAGCACCGTTCTAAGCACTGGGGTAGATACAAGCCATCTGAGTGGATGAGCTCCCGGAGAGAGAAAGCATAAAGCAAGAACAGTAAAGGACCTAGAACAGAGACTCATGGGATGCCTGTGGTAAGAGGGGGCAAGGTGATAGAGAGCTTTCAAGCTGTTGGTGAGGAATTTTTGTTTGAAGCGGAGGTGGATGGGCAACCGCTGGAGGTTCTTGAGGAGTTTGGAAACATGGCCTGAGCAGTTGTGTGGAAAAATGATCTGGGCAGCAGAGTAAAGTATGGACTGAAGCGGGGAGAGACAGGAGGCCGGGAGTTGAAGGTGAGAGAGGATAAGTGCTTGGATTAACATGGTAGCAGTTTGAATGGAGGGAAAGGGTGGATTTTAGTGACATTGTGAAAGTTTATCGAATGTATAAATTTGAATAAACAACTGTGGTTGATACTGATCACCTTTCTTCAAGCTTAGCTGGTGGGAGAGGAATACTGATTGCTCCTCAATGGAGGAGTATCATGAAAAGATTTTAAATTGTTATTCTGTCATTGGTTTTTTTTTGTTTTTGTTTTTTGGAAAGGGCCCAGAATACCCCAAGTTGCCAACATCCACTCCGGCAAGTTGAGAGTCAAGCAGAAAAATGGTTAAATCTTCCCAGTTAGCAGGTAAGATGCTCTGTCTTTATGCTAACTTCTCCGGATAAGGTCTGTGGTTTAAAGCTTCATCATCCCCATGTCCCTACATGCTGCTGTGTTCAAAAGAAATACTACGTGTGAGAATCTGGATTAACAAGAAATGCTTGTAGATGAGTAGATGGGGAGGATGGGAAGGACTAGGATGGTTTCAAACCGGTTCTTCTTTTTTGTCGTACTCTCTCAAGCACTTAGTCCAGTGCTCTGCGCTTGGTAAGTGCTCAGTAAGTGATTGATTGGGCCTCCAGGTATGGTTCTGCTTCAGGACTTTTAAAAAACTGTCTCTCTGGCTAGTCCTATAGAAATGCCACCAGAGGGCAATAGCTCCATGATTGATCAATCAATCAATGGTATTTAAAGAGTGCTTACTGTGTGCAGAGCACTGGACTAAAAGCTTGGGAAGGTACAGTGCGATAGAGTTGGTAGATGCTATCCCTGCCCACAAACTCAGGGTTTATAGCCTTTAGCTGCCCCTATAACAATGCAACCAGATGACGATAGCTCCATGACAGAGAAAGGGCCCGTTACCTCCATGACATTAGCACGGAGGGGGCTAGCTTCTCCCCGCCCACCCCTTCTGGGGTAGGGTAGGCAATCATTTAGCCTCTCCTCCCCTCAGATCCAGAAAGGGGCCAGGAAGGAGCCAAGATGTCAGTCCTGTTTCTTGCCCCATTGCTGGCAGAGTGTGGCCCCTCGCCCGGCCTGGGCACCTGAACTGTGCCTCTTGGCCCCACTGGATCTCGGGGCCAGGTCAGAGGCTCTTCCCATCCCCGGCCCTGAATTCCAGTCAGGATGAGCCTCTATCTATTGTGTCCCCAGCCTCCCTGAGGGAGGCTTTTGGGGTAAGGCGGGCTGGTGTTGGACCTCTGGAGCCACTGAGGTGGCTGGGGAAACCCCGAGGGGCCGATAAACCCACTTGCCCCCCTCAAGCCTGGAGCTGTCGTCCTATTCCTGCCGCTATGCCCACCATCCTGGGCGGGCACCAGAACCACCACTACTTGGTGACGGTGGCTGTGGTGATGACAGGGAGTCACTGTGTCTAATAATACAATACCATAATTGGTGTGAGAAGCAGCATGGTGTCGTGGATAGAGCATGGGCCTGGGAGTCAGAAGGTCATGGGTCCTAATCCCGGCTCCGCCATTTGTCTGCTAAGTGGCCTTGGACAAGTCACTTCACTTCTCTGCACCTCAGTTACCTCATCTGTAAAAAGGAGATTGAGACTGTGAGCCCTTTGTGGGACAGGGACTGTATCCAGCCCTATTTGCTTCTATATTCCCCAGTGCTTAGTACGGTGCCTGGCACATAGTAAGTGCTTAAACACCAAAATTATTATTAAATACCATTCATTCATTCAATCGTATTTATTGAGCGCTTACTATGTGCAGAGCACTGTACTAAGCGCTTGAATACAACCCTGTTGTACTGCACTGTCCTAAGTGTTTGGTACAGTGCTCTGCACACAGTAGGCAGTGCTCAATAAATACCACTGATTGATGGAATGGCAACAGATGGTCAACGTCCTTTTTCCTTCTACCATCCCTCTTTTCTTTCTCTCACTCCTTCCTTCTTTCTTGCTCAATCTACTACTAATAATGATAATAATAGTGGTATTTGTTAAGCACTTATTGTCAGCTAAGCCCTCTACTAGATATAAGGATAATCAGATTAGACCCAGTCCCTGTTCCTCATGGGACTGAGAGTCTAAATAGGAGGGGAGAACAAGTATTGAATCCTCATTTTACAGATGAGAAAACTGAGGCACAGACTTGCCTAAGACCACAAAGCAGGCAAGTGGCAGAATTGGGTTTAGAACCCAGTTTTCCTTTTCATTCATTCATTCAATAGTATTTATTGAGCGCTTACTATGTGCAGGGCACTGTACTAAGCGCTTGGAATTAACAAGTCGGCAGCAGATAGAGACAGTCCCTGCCGTTTGACGGGCTTACAGTCTAATCGGGGGAGACAGATAGACAAGAACGATGGCAATAAATAGAGTTGAGGGGAAGAACATCTCATAAAAACAATGGCAACTAAATAGAATCAAGGCGATGTACATTTCATTAACAAAATAAATAGGGTAATGAAAATATATACAGTTGAGCAGACGAGTACAGTGCTGAGGGGATGGGAAGGTAGAGGGGGAGGAGCAGAGAAATGGGGGGAAAAGAGGGTTAAGCTGCGGAGAGGTGAAGGGGGGGCGGTAGAGGGAGTAGAGGGAGAAGGGGAGCTCAGTCTGGGAAGGCCTCTTGGAGGAGGTGAGTTTTAAGTAGGGCTTTGAAGAGGGAAGAGAATTAGTTTGGCGGAGGTGAGAAGGGAGGGCATTCCAGGACTGCAGGCCACATTGCTTCTTAAAAATACCAAATTAAAAATACCATTAATATTATTATTGGTCCCCCTTTCCCTTTTCATAATAACAAATCAGAAAAAAAGTTGGCATTTCTAATTTATCTTCCAACTCATAAAATCTATACCTTCCTTCACCTCTGAGAGCATTCTAGTATTACATCTCCTCCCTTCCTTTTTCCTCATGGAACATATCCTTTCTTTATTCCTGTGCCCTCATTTGTCCTTTCACCTCTGTCATTAGCACATTTCCCTTGCCCTCCTGTCTGTCCAGTCCCTGAACATTTCTTGAGTCTGTTTCCTAGATTTAGAGACTTCCTTTGTGTTTTGTTTTTCTTTTCTTTTTTTTTTTCAGCATCTTCCACTGGTTCTCATCTTGAATTGTCTCCTGCCCCCATCATCTGTGACTCTTTATCTAAACACAATTTTCTGATTCTCCTTCTTCCTGACAGTTAACTGTCACCATTAGGTGACATCTTTTTTTCCAGGCCAGAGTATTGATGCTTTCTTTTAAGTCAACTTTGCCTATCTGGCTTACCTCCCCTCATATATAAGTGAACTCCTTTTTCTGTTTTTTTTTTTTAATGGTATTTAAGTGCTTACTATGTGCCAGACTACAGTCTCACTTGGAAACTGGAACCCTACACCTCTGCCATTTTACAGTGGCCATGTCTGAGGAGCCCAGGGAGGAGCAGCATGGTCTAGTGGAAAGGGTGTGGACCCGGATTCCAAACCTGGTTCTGCCACTTGCCTGTTGGGTGCCCATTACTTGCCAGTAAAACTTTGTCAATTCATTCAAAACAATAACTACATTGTTATGCTTCATGTGGCTAGGTAGGGTTTTCCTGTTAAAAATAATGGTTTAATCCAGAATAGGGAATAACAGGAAGCAACACTATTTTTTTTCCCCCTAAAACATAAACATCAGGATCTCTTGATTTGTAGCCTGAGCCTGGCTCTCATCCCAGTTTTCGTGAAGGGGGTGGTGTCAAGCTTCTTCAATAATCTTCGTCCCTGCCCCAGTATCACTAAGCAGCGTGGAGAGCCCGGGCTTGGGAGTTGGAGGACGTGGGTTCTAATCCCGGCTCCACCACTTGTCAGCTGTGTGTCGTTGGGGCAAGCCACTTAACTTCTCTGTGCCTCAGTTACCTCATTGTAAAATGGGGATTAAGACTGTGAGCCCCACGTGGGACAACCTGGTTACCTTCTATCTACCCCAGGGCTTAGAATGGTGTTTGACACATAATAAGTTCTTAACAAATACCATTATTATTATTACTATTAATATCCATTTGGGGGAAGAAGAAAAAAAGGCCAGTGAAAGTGCATGGGAAGTAATAATACCTTCAGGCAAGGATTCTTTCTCTTTCTCCCCCCACCCCTCTTTTCCCCTCAAAGGAAGATTAAATCCTCCATCTCTGTTAAATGGTAGGTGAAAAACCAATAGCAAATGGGAGCAGTCATAATAGGAGAGACCCAACACCTAGCCTAGAGAAGTTAAGCGGAGGGGAGAGCAACATAGCAGTGCTACTATTGATTCCCCAGAACCCACAGTCTCCCCATAGGCAACAGGAAATGGAAATGGGTGAAAGTGTAAGCAAAGAAAATTTTCATGATCTCCTCCACCGGACAAGAGATCAGGATTTTTCAATTCTCATCTATTTAGGGGAGGAAAACAAAAAAAAAGGACTTGGTGGTAGTGGGAGGAGGAGGAGGAACATTGCATGATCTTTAGAAGCAGCGTGGCTCAGTGGAAAGAGCACGGGCTTTGGAGTCAGGGCTCATGAGTTCGAATCCCAGCTCTGCCACTTGTCGGCTGTGTGACTGTGGGCAAGTCACTTAACTTCTCTGTGCCTCAGTTCCCTCATCTGTAAAATGGGGATTAAGACTGTGAGCCCCACGTGGGACAACCTGATTCCCCTATGTCTACCCCAGCGCTTAGAACAGTGCTCGGCACATAGTAAGCGCTTAACAAATACCAACATTATTATTATTATTATATAAGCAGAGACTTCATATTTTCGGTTCATGCTGTGTATGGTTCAGTTTTTGTTGAGCTGGTTTGGAAGACATTTGATCAGCTCTCTTTAAGAGAGTTCTTCTCAGAAGGGCCCCAGCTCTGTGGGGAGCAGTGGGGACCATCTCCTCCACAGAATTGGGACCGTGAAGGCTGAATTCCACCAGCTTTACCACTTCTGGCTTTGGCGATTGTCCATTACCACTCTCAGTAAGATGAAGAGCAGCTGGAAGTTAGCACGGTGACAAGGCTTTGGCCTGCAGCTGTCTCCCAACTGCACCACTGAGAGCCTTGCTTCTCGTTCATCCCAATTAATCTGGGAAAATTAATGGGAAAATCTGGCGCCTCTATTCTACAGCCTGGAGCCACGTGTCATATCCATGAAACCTAAACAAATACCAACCATTGCAGTTCTGTCTCTCCCATTAGAGTGTAAGCTCTTTGTGGGCATGGAATTTGTCACTTCTTTGTTTTGCACTTCCCAGGCATTTAGTTTAGCGCATGGCACCCAGTGGGTGCTCAGTAAATGCTTTTTCTACCATTACTCGGCAGCAAGAAGCAACCCAAACGTGGCACATGCTGAAAATGTGGAATACACCTAGTTCTCAGTGTGGCTTGGAAGTCAGAAGGACCTGGGTTCTAATCCCGGCTTTTCCATGTCTGCTATGTGACCTCGGGCAAGTCACTTTGCTTCTAGTTACCTCATCTGTAAAGAAGGGATAAGAGCGTGAGCCCATGTAGGACTGGGACTGTGTCCAACCTGATTAACTTGTATCTACCCCAGTGTTCAGAACAGTGCTTGGCACATCATAAGTGCTTAGGAAGTATCATTATTATTTTTCTTATGAGGGTTGTGTTCTTGCAAAACCCCATGTTAAGGAAAACTCACACTATAGTACTCAGCTGTACATCATGCACTTGCACAAAGCCATTTCTACTGACACTACACGACGCTGTATCTGGACAGATGCATTCTGTCGGAGGAACGTTCCCTAATTCTGCCATCAAGGTCTCGCCAAAGTGTGTAATGAAAACATACACGATAACGCAACTGTGTTTGTGTGTGTATTAGAGAAGCAGCGTGGCTCGGTGGAAAGAGCACGGGGCTTGGGAGTCAGCGGTCATGGGTTCAAATTACAGCTCTGCCACTTCTCAGCTGTGTGACTGTGGGCAGGTCACTTAACTTCTCTGTGCCTCAATTACCTCATCTGTAAAATGGGGATTAACTGTGAGCCTCATGTGGGACAACCTGATTACCCTGTATCTGCCCCAGCGCTTAGAACAGTGCTCCGCACATAGTAAGCACTTAACAAATACCAACATTATTATTATCTCTGTGGTGATTGCTCTAAACTTAGATAAGTAGAGTGGCCTAGTGGATGTAGCAGGGATCTGGGAATCAGAAGGACCTGGGTTCTAATCCCAACTCTGCCATTTGACTGCTGTGACCTTGGGCAAGTCACTTAACTTCTCTGTGCCTCCATTACCTCATCTGTAAAATGGGGATTAAGACTTTGTTTCCAACCTGTTTAGGTTGTATCTACCTCAGCGCTTAGAACAGCACCAGGCACATAGGAAGTGCTTAACAAATACCATGAAAAAACAAAACAAAACAAAAAACTTGTGGGAAATGCACCCACAAAACTGACTATCCTAGACTTCCAGACTTAAATTTTCTTCAGTGACAAACATTCTGAAAGGGTTTGTATTTGCCAACAAGTTGTAGTGGGAGAGTTACTCTGTGCTCTGATTCTGGGGCTGTGTACCATAGCAACCCATGACATGACTGAACAATCCTTCTGTGTCATGGATGGCCTGACACTGGTTGAGCTGCATTTGGTTACGTTGTCAGGCTTGGCAGCTTAGTTATCACATTGATGCTAAGCACAATATGTTCTCTCTGCCTTTGTCTCATATGTGATTGGAATCTTTTTGCTACTACAGTTCTTTGTGTTTAAAATTGGTTTTTAGTTTTAACAAGTTTTTCGTTGTAATTTCCATCTTGTGAAAGTTTTGACCTAGCTTTTGCCCCTGGTTGGCTATTGATGTTAATAATCTTAATACTTTCCCAAGTTAATCTGTCAAAGACTTGGAATATCTGCATGCCACTAACAATGAGGTCTGCATTGCCAAACACAGGCCTAGAATGTTCCCCACTGTGACCAAAAAAAAAAAAAAAATTCTCCTGTGTTTAGGACTCCAGAAGAATCCCAGGAAGCGCCATCCAAATCTCTCATGCTTTTCCACCATGGAACTTCGCTCAGGATTCATTATGAGAAAGACCAGCCCTAGATTGCAAATGACCATTGCAAGATCACAAACGATCATCAAACAATCATCGATAGCCATCCGTAGATCATTCGCAGTCAGTCCCAAGTCACAAATGCCCAGAGAAATGGATCCGTCTACGAAGTTTTTTTCTAGACAACTCTTCCCTGAAGACTTTGCAGGTATCGATCTCCAACTGAACTCTGTGATCTGTGGATAGTGTTAACTTATGTGCATGTGTGTGTTTGTGTAGGCAATTTTGGATCTTTTGATTTGAATTTAAATATTACACCACTTCACTGCAGTTTGGAGAATAGGCTGAGCTTAGTATACAGTCCGATCGTCAGCAATGGCAGGTGGTGCTGTTAGGTACTGAATTTCCATTTTAGAAATGAGGGAACTGAGGCGTAGAGCAGTTAAGTGACTTGTCCAAGGTCATACAGCAAGCAAGTGGTGGAGTTGGGATTAGCACCGAGGTTTAAGCTTTCTCCACTAGGCCATGCTGCTTCTCTGTTGGTTACAGTGTTCCACACTATCAGAGGAAACAGTTTTGCACATGTGCACAATGTTGAAATGGGTGACCTTGGGCAAATGGCTTTACTTCTCTGTGCCTCAGCTTCCCCACCTGTAAAATGGGGATTAAGCACCCGTTCTCCCTCTCCCTTAGAATATGGGCCCATACGCGACAGCGACTACGTCTGACCTGATTCACTTGTATCTTCCCCAGTGTTTTAGTACAGTGCTTTGCACCTAGTAAGCACTCAAAAGACACCACAATTATCATGCTTATTATTATTTATGCAAAAAACCAACCCTCACCTTACAAGAGAACTGAGTGCATTTGAAAAATGTCTCAAGTTGATACATCTGGGTGCAAAAACACTAAAACATACATTTTTAGCAAATCAATCTTTTATTGAATGCTATGTGCAGAGCACTGTACTAAGCACTTGGTAGAGTATAATACAACAGAATTGGCGACTCATTCCCTGCCCATAATGAGCAAATAATAATAACGACTTCTTATCTCAAATCAGCCAGAAGCTTATTAAGAAACAGGCTTTCAATCATAATAAGAATATTTGTGGTATTTAAGTACCTACTATGTACCCAGCACTGTAGTAGATGTAAGATAATCAGGGCCCACATGGGGCTCACAGTCTGAGGAGGGAGAACAGATATTCAGTCTCCATTACGCAGGTGAGGGATCTGAGACACAGAGAAATGAAGTGACTTGCCCAAGGTTACAAAGCCGGTAAATGGCAGAGTGGGGTTTAAAACCCAGGTCTTCTTACTCCCAGGCCTGGGCTCTTTCCACTAGACCATTCTGCCCCTCTCTTTCATGGAAATATTGACTTTCCTCAGCAAAAATGATCCCATTATCTTAGTTTGTACTTTTCAGGCAAGAAGGCAACTTGACCTAATCGAGTGGATTATGGGTACCCCACTGACCTAAACCAGTTGAAGCTCGGTGGCATAGGGTATCATCTTTAGTGGCAACCAGGCTAGTTGGGAACAAATTAATCTCTTCTACAAGATTCCGTGAAAGTTCTCACCACGGAGCAGATGAAATCATGGTGGAGATTCAGTAGAATTATTCATCTTCCAGTGACTGTCCTGGAGGCCACCAAACTGTTTTCACTTTATTCCCTCTACTGTGCCCCAAGGTTTCAAATGTTCCTATGTTGGGGATTTGTGGTTTGGAGATAAGTTGGTACACAAACTTTAAAAAAATTTGAAAAAATCAAATTCCGCCTTAGGGGGCTAACTGTTTCTATCTTTCGATGACAGTAACATACGTGGAGACCAAGCGCTTTTACATGACTACAGCCAACGGAAAACACGTCAGTTTTGTTAGACAAAATGAAGACTTAAAGATGCACGTCAAGCACGCACCGTTTTTCAACCAGAAAGGTAGACTTTTTTTCTTCTGTCCAGAAGGGGTATTCATTTATGATGGTTAGTTCCGGGGCTTATGTGTGCTAGGGTTTGCATTATCTCACCTATAATCAGGAGTTTAGCTTTAACTCTGCGCCACAACTTTCCTCCAGTTGAGAAAGAACAATGCAAAGCCTGGGACCCCAGCAGCTTTTTTTTTGTTTTTTGTTTTTTTCTTTTTAATGGTTTTCTGTGAGCCCGTTGTCGGGTTGGGATTGTCTCTATTTGTTGCTGAATTGTAGTTTCCAAGCACTTAGTATGGTGCTCTGCACACAGTACGTGCTCAATAAATACAATTGAATGAATGAAAGTGCTTACTATGTGCCAGGCACTGAACTAAGTACTAGTGTAGATAGGCAATAATTGGGTTAGACATAGTTCCTGTCCCACATAAGGATCACAGTCTTAATCCCTATTTTATAGATGACACAGCTGAGTTACAGAGAAATGAAGTGACTTGCCCAAGTTCACGCAGCAGACAAGTGGTTGGACCACGATTACAGCCCAGGTCCTCCAACTCCTAGACCACTAGGCCTGGCCCAGTTTCCATTACGCCATGTGCTGCTTCCCCTAGCATTTGCTCCAGGAAGGGAAAAGCGGAATTTCTGCTTCTCAAACACCCATTCCACCCCCTTCCCCACCTCACCCAGGGTCCGTGCTCTATCCCCTAGGCCATGCTGCTTCTCTTAAGCACTCTGTAAATATGACTAATTCTTTTGATAAATCATAAGCTAACATGGTTTTGTAGTTAAATTGAAAAACCTAGACTCCACCCTACGTCCTCTCTCCACGGCAGTTATGTACACATCTTTATACACTGCGGCTTCTCCTACCTGTAACTGATTTTTGTGCTTGTCTCCCCGGCTTTACTGCAAGCTCCTTGAGGGCAGGAATTGTGTGTACTCACTCCCTTGAACTCTCCCAAGAGCTTAGTATGGTGCTCTGCCCGGAATAAGTAATTGAGAAAATGCCACTGATTGGTTATGTCCACCTGCGAGCTCGCTGTGGGCAGGAATGCATCTGTTGTTATATTGTATTCTTCCAAACGCATGGTACAGTGCTTTGCAAGCCATTCATTCATTCAATAGTATTTATTGAGCGCTTACTATGTGCAGAGCACTGTACTAAGAGCTTGAAATGTACAAATCGGTAACAGATAGAGACAGTCCCTGCCCTTTGACGGGCTTACAGTCTAATCGGGGGAGACAGACAGATAAGAACAATGGCAATAAATACAGTCAAGGGGAAGAATATCTCATTAAAACAATAGCAAATAAATAGAATCAAGGTGATGTACATCTCATTAAAATAAATAGGGTAATGAAGATATATACAGTTGAGTGGACGAGTACAGTGCTGAGGGGATGGGACGGGAGAGGGGGAGGAGAAGAGGGTAAGGGGGGAGAAGAGGGTTTAGCTGTGGAGACGTGAAGGGGGGGAGTAGAGGGAGCAGAGGGAAAAGGGGAGCTCAGTCTGGGAAGGCCTCTTAGAGGAGGTGAGCTTTAAGTAGGGTTTTCAAGAGGGGAAGAGAATAAGCCCTCAATAAATATGATTGAATGAGTGAAAGCGAAAGCTCCCCCTGGTTCTCTTCAGTACTTTCCACAATCAACCAGCATCATGGAAATGAGGCCCCGGGCAATCTGGAGTTTGAAGAACTACCACCGCCATGGGTCAAAGTTTCCACTTGTTTTCGTAACTTACTTTTTGGTAGCTCCCTTCCGTTTAGGCTGTGACCCATTTCCTCCAGGCCCTGTATCGGAGTTAATTTGCGTGGGTGAAAGAGAACAATCAACCACTCCCAGAAGTTGGCATAGAACGTGCAGATAGTAGATGGAAAGAATGAAGACTTAGCAAGTCTCTCTCTGGAGCCAAATCATGCCTCCAGACGGGCTGAAAATGGGAGGCGAAAGACAGTGTGGAAGGAAAGGTGACCCCAAGGTTGCAAGCGAGCTCTGGAACAAGGTGAGGTGGTGGTGGTGTAGTCGCTCGTGAAGAGGAGGCGAAGGGAGGATGAGTTTAGGTTTTGAAATAGTGATTTAAAGATACTGGCAAGTGATTCCTTTGGAAACGTTCTCATGGCAGAGGAGGGGAGATGCGAGACTATAAAACGCACGAGAGGACGGGACTGTAAGCTCGGCGTTAAGGAGTTTCAGTAGAATTATCGATCATCCCATCAAACTGCCTTCACCTTTCCACCGAGCACTGTACCCGCAGGGAGTGCCAGAGGCAGGTGATGTGTACTTTGAGCACCGTAGAAGTGTGAGACAGAGACAGCAGAGGGTGGGAGTAGAACGGTCACTTGTCCAGTCTTAGAGTGCGAGTGACGCACTGGATGAGGATGAGGTTTCTGTAGGCAGTGAAGGGGGCTGGTTTGCAGCAAAGGTGGTGAGAAACGAGAACAATGTTGAGCAATTAGTGGAGTGGGAGGTGGTCATAGAAGGGGGCAGAGTTGAGGAGCAGGTGGCCACGTGGCTGGGAAGCCTGTTGGGGGGGTGTCACTGGGGGAGGGCTGGTCATGATGGGGAAGCAGCATAGCCTAGTGGATAGAGCACAGGCCTGGGCATCAGAAGGTCATGGGTTCTAATTCCGGCTCTGCTGCTTGTCTGCTGTGTGACCTTGGGTAAGTCACTTGACTTCCCTGGGCCCTCATCTGTAAAATGGGGATTGAGACCGTGAGCCCCACGTGGCCCAGGGACCGTGTCCAACCCGATTCTCTTGTATCCACCCAGCGTTTAGTACACCGCCTGGCACATAGTAAGTGCTTAATACCATAATTATTATTATTTTTAATGAGGGGAAAAAGCACAAGTTTTTCCTGTTCATTTGGGAGACCATTTTCTAATGGTTTGGAACTTTCACATCTTCAATTGCCATAAATATCTCTAACAGGCTGCTCTGTGTTCTTTCTCAGATGAGGTCCTCATAGAATTCTTCAAACCGCAAGCTTCATTCTCATCAGGTAAGATGTGGAAAAAGGAAGGGAGGAGGGCGAGAGGGATGACCAGCACTGATTGTGAAGTTTACTGATGGGTGCAAGTGTTGTTGAAATGGCCAGGATTAGAACCCAGATCCTCTAACTTCCAGGTCTGGGATCTTTCCACTAGGCCAAGCTGCTTATCGCTGCTCCTGCTGCTATTTTTACCGGGTAGCGCACCCCGGGGGAGCAGTGGAGAAACGGCATGGCCTAGTAGAAAGAGCACGGGCCTGGGAGTCAGAGGAGCTGGGTTTTAATTCCGGCTCTGCCGCTCGACTGCTGTGAGAGACCTTGGGCAAGCCATGTAACCTCTCTGAGCTTCAGTTCCCTCATCTGTAAAATTGGGATCAACACTATCCCGTCACTTAGCACAGTGCCCGGCACCTAGTAAGAGCCTAACAGATACCGTAACTCCCATTAATTATTATGCTGGAACTTGGAGACTCCTCTAAGCAGAGCCCCCAGGGAGAAGACCCTCGGTAGCAGCGTTGGCGATGGCAGCAGCAGTCCCTTCCAGAGAAGGCAGAGTGAAGCAGCGTGGCTCAGTGGAAAGAGCCTGGGCTTGGGAGTCAGAGGTCGTGGGTTCTAGTCCTGGCTCCACCGCTTGTCAGCTGTGTGACCTTGGGCAAGTCGCTTAACTTCTCTGTACCTCAGTTCCCTCATCTGGAAAATGGGGATGAAGACTGTGAGCCCCACATGGGACAACCTGATTACCTTGCATCTACCCCACCGCTTAGAACAATGCTTGGCACACAGTAAGCACTTAACAAATACCAATATTATTATTATTATTAAGGCACAGGGAGAAGGGTAGGGCTGAAGCCAAACAGTGCAGAGGTGGGGGGGGTTCACTGCTTCTCCCCTTCTTTTTCACTCCCACAGTTGCCTGGCTTGCAACAGAAGCCACTGAAGCTGCAGAGCAGATTTTCCCCGCTGTGCCCGTATTGTTGTTATTTTTTTAATGCTATCTGTTAGGCGCTTCCTATGTGCCAGGCACTGTACTGAGCACTGGTGTAGATAGAAGCTATTCAGATTGGACACAGTCTCTGCCCCACATGGGGCTCACAACCTCAATCCCCTTTTTACAGATGAGGTAACCGAGGCCCAGAGAAGTGAAGTGACTTTCCCGAGGTCACACGGCAGCCAAGTGGTGGAGCAGGAGTAGAACCCAGGTCCTTCTGTGCTCTATTCACTAGGCCACGCTGCTTCTCTATCCCTTGCCCCTAACTTGGACCACATTTGGCAATTACAGGTGGAATGGAGACTAGAACCCAGGTCTCCTGATGTCCAGAGAAGTCCCACTCTCCTACTGATAGACAGACATCCACAGAGTTATACACAGACACAGGTGCCCAGTAGTGTACAGAAAAAGTCACAAGACACATACACACACACGTACTCCAAACTGATGTACATGGAAATACAGGCGCGCACTGACCCTGACACATACATACAGGCATGAACACCCAAATAGGTACATGCAGACACACACAAATCATGGCTTAGTGGAAAGAGCATGGGCTTTGGAGTCAGAGGTCATGAGTTCGAATCCCAGCTCTGCCACTTGTCAGCTGTGTGACTTTGGGCAAGTCACTTAACTTCTCTGGGCCTCAGTTACCTCATCTGTAAAATGGGGATTATGACTGTGAGCCCCATGTGGGACAACCTGATTCCCCCGTGTCTCCCCCAGTGCTTAGAACAGTGCTCTGCACATAGTAAGCGCTTAACAAATACCAACATTATTATTATTACAAATCAAATACTCATTGCCACAATCTGGGGAACGGTGGAGGGGTGCTCAGCCCATGGCTACCAGGGGGGCTCTTGAACTAGGGAGGCAGGGCTCCTTCTGCAATTGCCAGGTCAGCGCGTGAGTGGGAACCTGTGGGAAGTGATCAATCCATAGTATTTGTCATTCATTCAATCTTATTTATTGAATGCTTCCTGTGTGCAGAGCACTGTACTAAGCGCTTGGGAAAGAACAATATAACAGAGCCATTCCCTGCCCACACGAGCTTACGGACTTGAGCACCTACTTTGTGTAGAGCACTGTTCTAAGTATTTGGGAGAGTGCAGTATATGCAGGACGCAATCCCTGCGGCCAAGTAGTCTGCACTCCAACAGGGGAGATGGACATATAACTTACAGATAGTAAATTACAGAAAAGAGGAAGAAGTGTGTAAGAGGATCAAGTGTGTAAATAGACATGTTCAAAAGTGCAGTGGGAGATTGTGTGCGAAAAGCTGAGATGGTAGTTGGGAGGATAAAAAAAATTCATCCAGGAAAGCTTCATGGAGGTGGGAAACCTTCAAAGAAAACCTCCTAGACACCTGAGGAAAACCACTGAAGCAGTGTGACCTTGTGGAAATAGCATGAACCGAGAAGTCGGGGGACCTGAACCTAATCCCAGCTCTGCTACTTCCCTGCTACGTGACCTTGGACAAGTCACTTCACTTCCCTGTGCCTCAGTTTCCTCATCTGTAAAATGGGGATTAAATACCCGTTCGCCTTCCCCGATTAGGCTGCGAGCCCCATGTGTGACAGGGAATGTCTGGCCTCACCATCTTGTATCTATCCCAGGCACAGTGGTTGGTATAGAGTAAGTGTTTAACAAATACCACAGTGAATAATAAATAGCATGGCCATTCTAGTTACTGAGGAAAAAGCCAAGTGGAAGAAGAGGTCGTATAATATTCTCTTTACTTCTCCACTTCCTTACTGAGTAGCCACCCCTCGTATGCCAGGTCAGCCGGAATTTTGGGGTGATGGACTGGAAGTCCTAAAACTCTTGGCAGCCTCACCTAATGTGGAATCTCTGATTACGTTCACAAGGGACGTGCAACTCGAGAAGGAGGTTGGGGTGTGGGGAGCGGGAGAGGCAGGTGACAGGAAAGGACAGGAGTTCCCTGGTAGCCCCCAATTCAACTCACTCCTAGACTCATCCCTTAGTAAAGGAAAAACAGATTTGGAGGAATGGAAAGAACACCGCCTTTTTCATTTAGAGGCATGGATAGCCTGCTTATGGTGGACTCAACTGAGTTCTGACTTGAAAGCTGTAACCTCTAATGGCTCCCAGATCTGCTTGGGAGGGGAGGCCATATGCTCTCCATAACATTTTACAATAACTTTTTCTTAAATGTGAGTTGTAACTTCTACTCTCTTCTCTTTAGTACAATAAAAACCTCTCTGTCTCTGTCTCAGGTGAGACCATAGTAGCCTTGAGCTGTAAATTCACCAGTAAACTCTTCCTGTTACATGCCAATGGCTCTGATGTCTCTCTTAAGGTAAGAGAAACCTGTGCATGCCTGAATTGTTATTTTTTTTTAGTGTAGGTGGTCAATTTACTCAATTGCTTGTGTGTCCACATGTCCCTTTATTGGTTTGTCTCTGGTGTCTGTGCCTGGATTTGTCTCAGTCACTGCTGTCGATCTTAGATTATAATCAAACAATGGTAACTAATGAGAACTTATTGTGTGCAGAGCACTGTACTAAGTGGTTGGGAGAGTACAATACAACAGAGTTGGTAGACACGTTCCCTGCCCACAACGAGCTTCCAGTCTAGAGGGTCCCAGACTATAAACTCCTAGCCGATAGGTGCCTTGGCTGGTTTCTGTGGAATAGAGAAGGGAAAATACCAGTCCCCCAGGTATCAACTAACACTTCCTAACTCTGTCTTTGATTCAGTCTAGTTATTGGATTTATGAAGTATTTTGGCATTGAATGTCAACACCAGCTTTATTAGCATGAACAAACACGTGTTCAGTGTGTAGGATTCAGGGCTCCTAAACCAAGTCCAGAGGACAAAAAAGGTCCAGTCTGGAAAAAATGCAAACTTAAGGTGACCGGATTTGAGAGATGAAACGGCTCAAGGTAGAACAATGTCGGGCCTCTGGGTGTGGCCAGAAGAAAGGGTGGGGGGCAAAGAGAGGGGGAGAAATAGAAAGGTGGAGAGGGGAAGAAAGTATGGGAAAAGGGGTGAGAGAGAGGAAAGGGTGAGGGGACCGAGGGAAAGAAAAGAGGTAGGAGGAGAAAGGAGATGAGGGGAGAGAGACAAAATAAGAGATGAAGAAGGGAAGAGAGAAAGGGATTGGGGAGAAGGATAAAACCAGGAAAGAGGAGATTTAACTTCTCTGCCAATGTCTTTTACCACGGCTCAGACCCTGGACCCACCAATTTGGTGTGACTAAATTGTGGTTTATCATCTATTACTACCTTGGAAAATAGGCTTAATTTGAAGTATTGCACTTGCTGTTTTAGTCTGCGTGGCTCAGTGGAAAGAGCACAGGCTTTGGAGTCAGAGTTCATGGGTTCAAATCCCGGCTTGGCCACTTGTCAGCTGTGTGACTTTGGGCAAGTCACTTAACTTCTCTGTGCCTCAGTTACCTCATCTGTAAAATGGGGATTAAGACTGTGAGCCCCACGTGGGACGACCTGATTCCCCTGTGTCTACCCCAGCGCTTAGAACAGTGCTCGGCACATAGTAAGCGCTTAACAAATACCAACATTATTATTAGTAGTAGTAGTAGTATTGCAATCAATCACTGAAATATGAATGTTCCCATCACATAAGGAGGAGAATGTTCCCATCATATAACATTTATATATCATAAATGTCAGTCCTCCTGCATCCTTAGGAGCATCACCTCAAATGCTGGTGTCTTTATTGCATCCTAGGACCTCATTGTTGGCAATGTTGTCCTGGCATTTGATGTTGGATGCGTCACTGGTGAAACTGTACAAGAATTTGTCCGATTTCTTTAGAAGGCCCGGGTCTCTCAGCCCCAGAGGAGGATAGACATCATCTCAGCCCTTTAGGCCCTCAATTCGGTATTCCATTGTCACCAAACTATGTCTGTCCATCTCCCGAAAGCCTTAATGTCTTTCTCTCTTCTATTTTCTACTACTCTGTCCTATCTGAGCATCATTGGCTGGCGGGGAATTGTTAGCTCTATATTGCCAATGAAAACCTTTGGCTGTATGTAGGACACCAGCTTAAGACTGGTGCATTATCTCCGTGTTCTTCAGGCTTTTCGTCACCTGAAGTTACCGTGACGACTCTGCAAAGTAATGCATTATCATCCGGGTGTCTTTTTGTATATGTGCCTCGAGAGCCGAACTACAACATACAGTTGTTTCCAGAAGGCTCTCTAAGTATTTAAGAACAATACGTATTTCAATGAAAGATAACTCTACACACCTCTACATTTGTGTTGTGTGGGGGTGCCTCTGTCTTTTCAGTGTGTGTATCCAAGATGGCTAAATTGAAGCCTTACCTTTCTGGTGTCTTGGTTTGTCTGTCTCCAGCCCCTTCTTTCATCTCCTTGGCCTCTCCTGCCTCTCTTCCCTGACCCTGACCCCATCTCTTCACATTTCCCCTGTGTCAGGGGGTGCAGGAGCAATTCAGTTAACTGAGGTATTATTTAATAACTAGGGCGAGGAAAACCTTCCTTCTTTATATCTATACTTGCTTACCTGGGGAGAAAAGGAAGTGAGGAAGTATCAAGGTGTTTTTGTTTGAAATTGCTTTCTATGGAGTTCTGCTGTAAGCTGGGAGATACGAATTGCTGTGAATGAACTCATGACTGTTTTTCTCTTTTGTTTTCAATAGCTCCAAAACCAGGAAAAGAACCGGGAAAAGCAGTTTTTCATTTTGCACCCAGAAGGCTCAGAGTATTTCTTATTTGAGTTTTTCTCTCAGCAAGGACATTTTCTCTGTGCAAAGGCTCGCTTCCTTGAGCTTTGCTCAGATATTGATCATTCTAATGAATTCATGTTCAAGCTCACTAACTCTGAATCCTCTAACTCCAAAGACATCAAGTTTGGCAGAGCAGGTGGCCAAACTGAAACCAAATGAGAACGGGGGGAGAGAGCTACACAGTGTGAAAAGCAAGGAAAGCATGTTTAGATTGCTGGGGAATTAGGTGCCCCAGTCTGACTCTTCTACTTCCTAGATTTGTCTTCCTTGATTTTAGAATTCAAGAGGTCCTGCTTCTCTGAGGCTCAGAGAAATTTGGGATGAAAAGCACCACACCCAAAATTTCTCTGATCCCTCAGAAGCAGGATTTTCTAGGGCAGGAAAGGAATAGAAGGCAAGTCTGGTCTCTGGTTTTCCTCTGGAGTTTTGCATTTTAGAGACTGGACTGGTTTTAAAGAGGCTTTATTTAAAGGCCTCCTAAATTCTAGGGGTTCCATTCTAAAGTTGCTGCCTGACTGAAACACCAGGCTCAGAGTTTTCCCTAGTTCAGTAACACTAAATGACAATGGGTGAAGCTGTTTTGGTTGGGGGTGGGGATGTCGGGAGGGCACGCGCCGGTATTCAAGGGGTAAGACTCGTACTGGGTGAGGGGAAGTGGAAGGGAATGGAGTTTGAAGAGGCACTAGAATTGCCAATTTGGGGAAAGGGGCAGACAGCAGAATAAAGATTTCCCAAAAAGACAGTCCGGAGCTGAGATCTCCTCCAGAATCATCCCACACCTTATGCTAACTCCTATTCATCACTGAATACTGAGCAGTTACTGTGTGACAGAGCACTGAAGTAAACACTTGGGGGACTACAGTACAACATAAACACATTCATTCATAAAGAGGTAAATTTATTTGAGCCATTCCCCTTTTTGGAAAGAGATGGAGTAAGGAGCTGTTGTATCATACTTGCTTAATACAGGGCTGTGCACACAGTAAGCTCTCATTTACCATTGAATAGAAGGGAAATAGCAGGGTGGGGTTCACAAAGAGGAGATTGTAAACTCCTTGTGGGCAGGGTTGCTGTTTTAATCCCTTCTAATCAGTGGTAATTATTGAGAGAAGATAGCAATAGGTGCTGACTAAGACTGCTACATAGACAATCCCTGCTTTTTGATGTGAGGGTGCACCACACCCTCAGCCAAATTTCTCAACCAAATTTTTTTCCCCACAACCAATTCCCCAGAGGTCACTTGTCATTGTCCAGGTATCTCAGCTGCTATGAAGGATTTTTCCATTGTTTATCCAGGGATAAATTTCTCATTTTATGAAGTGGGGATTAAATACCCTTTTCCCCTCCCCCTTAGATTGTGAGCTCCATGTGGGATAGGGATGGTATCCAGCCTGATTAACTTGTATTTATCCCTGTGCTTAGTACAGTGGTTGGTTCATAGTAACTATTTAACAACTCCCACTATTATTATTATTATTATTCTAACCCAGAGAACAGATGACTCGGGTGATCTGCTTCAAATTGCTTTTAAAACAGTTACATCTGTCTCCAACTCTGAACTAGTAGAGTTGCTTCAGAAAGTTAGATTTTATGAGCCTCTAAGCATCCCCCAAATGAATATTTTCAACAGAATGGTCATTTCCAATTGAATCAGAGCTTTGTATTTATATTGAAATCCCAACCAGGCCCTTTTACCCTCAAGACTTCACATAACTTTTACCATCACAAACAGACCAGCAGTTAGTGAACCGCCCATACAAATATGTACATCCATCAGTCATTGAGTGACGGGTCTCAGATTCCGGTACCTTAGAACTTTGAAATGACTGCCAACTCTCTAGCAACTGCCTACCATCATCTTTTGGAGTAGAGTAAATTTAAACCCAATTTCCCTTTCATCACAGTATAGTTGCCCTAAAAGGGGATAATCAAAGAAACATTTTTCCTGGGGGCAATATTCCAGATTTTACTAAACCAGTGTGGATGTTTTATTTGTTAAACAACAGTGAATGTTTAATGGACAAACATATTTTTTAACACTTATAAGCAGTAGCAAGAGTATAGGTGTAGGAAGATGTTTTTGGTCATATTCTGAGAATAGTTTTACTTAGTTATGTGGCCCCAAAATCAAAGTATAATATGTGAGGGGCTTTGTGAAAAATAGCAAATTTTGTAAACTTTGGAAATAATATTTGTTGCACACCATGAAATAGAATACGTATAATGCTAAATATATGAAAAAAATAAATCTATCATGAAAAGGCATGTCTGATTTCAGTATGAATAGCATGACTTTATGGTTAAATCGTTCTGGTTGATTATAATAATTCCAAAAATAGTCATCATCCATGATGGTGCAGGGAAAAGATCATTGCTGTGGGAATTAGATCTGGACGCCAGGGCCAGTTGTGCAAGGAAGGGGAGGGAGGGCTGCTGGGGCTGGGCAAGGATTCGCGGGGAGGTCTGCTGGGGCTGGGCAAGGATTGGGGGAGGCCTGTTGGGGCTGGGGGCAAGGAAGGGGAAGGAGGCCTGCTGGAGCTGGGCAAGAGGGGGAGGGAGGCCTGTTAGGGCTGCCCTGGTGGCGGTGAAGATCTCTGAAGAGCCACCTAGCGCGGTCCAGGAGGTCAACAGGTCCAGCAGGAATCCTGAAAAATAGCTACTGAGGCAGCTTTATGCTGTGCTCACTTGGGCCATCACTAGGTCCCGAACATGAAATTCCTTGGTGTGGGTTTGGCAATGTGCTGAACACTCGCCCACCCTCTCATTCTTTGCCCTCAGTGTCCAGGCGGGAACATGATTGGCAGGAAGGAGAAAGTGCAAGTGGTGTTGTGCAAATAATAAGTGCTAGAGTCGATTCCTCCGTGCAGGTTCTTTGGGCCCAAAGACTCGGGACTGAGGCTTCTGTAAAATAGGGATTAGATACCTGTTGGAGGCTCGGGAGTGAGAAGCAGTGTGGTCTAGTGGATAGAGCAGGGGCCTGGGAGTTAGAAGGATCTGGGTTCTATTTCTTACTCCTCCACTTGTCTGCTATGTGACTTCGAGTAAGTTAGTTCACTTCTCTGTGCCTACCTCATCTGTAAAATGGGCATTAAGACTGTGAGCCCCACATAGGATCCAGACCGTGTCTAGACTGATTATCTTGTATCTACCCCAGTGCTTAGTATAGTGTGTGGCACATAGTAAGCTCTTAACAAATGCCATAAAAAAAAGAGGCTCACCCATCATTCTTAACTGGAGACTCCACCACTGAGTGCCTTCTGAGAGTGAAGCACTGTCCTACGTGCTTGGGAGAGTACAACAGAAGTAGCAAGACATACAATTGCTTAAGAAAATCATTTTCTCTATCCATCACTAACATTTATTGAGCACCTCCCGTGCGCAATACATTGTACTAAACACCTAGGAGAGTACAATAGAAGTAAGACACAATCCCTGCCCTCAAGGACCTAACTGTAGCGGGGAAGAGAGACACAAAATTATTTACAGTTGGGAGGCAAAAGATAGTGAAAGATGGAGAAGCAAATATATTGGTGCTTAAATTGTGGCCTAGTGGAAAGTGCATAGGCTTGGGGGTCAGATGCCCTGGGTTCTAATCCCAGCTCTGCCACTTGCTTGCCGTGTGACCTTGGGTAGGTCACTTCACTTCCCTGTGCCTGTTTCCTCATTTGTAAATTCAATCACTGTTCTCCTTCCCCCTTAGACTGTGAGCCCCATATGAAACAGGAAATGGACCCGTTCTGCTTATAGTGAACCTATTCCAGCCCTTAGTACAGCGCTTGGTGCATAGTAAGTGATTAACAAATGCCACCATTATTAATAGAGCAGGGAAATCAATATGTACATGCATAATAATAACGGTGGTATCATTTAAACTGTGAGCCCGTTATTGGGCAGGGATTGTCGCTCTCTGTTCCTGAATTGTACATTCCAAGTGCTTAATACAGTCCTCTGCACATAGTAAACACTCAATAAATACTATTGAATGAATTTGTTAAGTGCTTACTATGTGCCAAGCACTGTTCTAAGCGCTGGGGTAGATACAAGGTAATCAGGTTGTCCCCTATGGGGCTCTCAGTCTTAATCCCCATTTTACAGATGAGGTAAATGAGGCACAGAGAAGTTAAGTGACTTGCCCAAAGTCACACAGCTGACAAGTGGCAGAGCTGGGATTAGAACCCATGACCTCTGACTCCCAGGCCCGTGCTCGTTCCAGTGTGCTATAGGTGACTGGGAGGACATAGGGGCTGACCTGGGAAAAAGAAAATTGTAGGATGCCTCCTGGGACTTTAGGAGGGCTTCAAAGATGAGGAGAACTGTGGTCAGGCAGATTTGATGGGGGTGAAGGGGTTTCGGGCAGGAGCAAGAAGCCAGAGATTAGAGAAATGAGAGTAAGGAAAGAGAAGGTGGTTTACTTGAGAGGAGCAAAGAGAACAGGCTGGGGAATAGCAAATGAAGAGGGAAGATGACAAGAAACCCGGTGAGGTGTCTTGAAACCAATGGTCAGGAGTTTTTGCTTGGTGTGGAGGACATGGCAGTCATTGGAGGGTTTTGAGGAGGCAAGAGATATAAGCAGAATGACATTTTTAGGAAGATGGTCTGGGTTGTGGAGTAAAAGTTGAAAAGGAGTCAGAGAGACCAGTGATTATCAGGGTCATCAGTTATACAGGTGACAAAACTGAAGCGCAGAGAAGTTGTGACTTCCCCAAGGTCACAGAGAAGATATGGAGGGCAGGGATTAGAACCCAGGTCCTCTGACTCCAGGCCCATGTTCTTTCCACTAAGCCACACTGCCTCTCCGCAGCCGTCACCACTACCAGCAGCATCACCATCACAATTGAGAGTTCTGCTCCTCACTGGCTTCCACCTCAGGTCTGTTGGGATATGGAGCAGAACTCCAAAATTAGGATGGTCCCCCCCCCTACTAAAAAGGATTTTTCTGTCACCAGAGCCTTAACCTGGCCCAGCCCCATTGAGCTCAGGGAACCTGAGCCAAGGTATCAAGGCTATGGTATTTATTGAGAGCTTTCTGTGTTCAGAGCTCTTAATAACAGAGTTGGTAGGCACGTTCCCAAATATTAATAATTATTATTATGGCATTTGTTAAGCACTTACTATGTTCTAAGCACTGGAGTAGATACAAGGAAATCAGCTTGTCCCTTGTGGGGCTCACAGTCTTGATCCCCATTTTACAGATGAGGTAACAGGCTTAGAGAAGTTAAGTGGCTTGCCCAAGGTCACTCAGAAGACAAGTGGCAGAGCTGGGATTAGAACTCACGTCATCTGACTCCCAAACTCGTGCTCTTTCCACTAAGCCACGCTGCTTCTTATTACAGATACGTAAATGAGTGCTGGGAGGCTGAGAGAGGGGTGATTATCAAGTGCTTAAAAGGTACAGATTAAGTGCACAGGTGACATAGAAGGGAGAGGGAGTAGGGGAAATGAGGGCTTAGTTGGGGAAGGCTTCTTGGAGAGATGGGATTTTAATAAGTCTTTGAATGTGGGGAGAGGGGTGGTCTGTCCGATATGAAGGGAGTGGGAATTCCAGGTCAGAGGGAGGATGTGGGTAAGGGGTCAGCAGTGAGATAGGTGAAATTGAGAGTCAGTGAGTAGGGTGGCATTGGAGGAATGAAGTGGATGGGCTGCGTTGGAATAGGAAATCAGAGAGGTGAGATAGGAAAGCCAAGCTGATTGATTAAAGCCGATGGAAAGGCGTTTCTGTTTGATGCAGAGGTGGATGGGAAACCACTGGAAGTCCTTGCAGAGTGGGGAGATGTGACCTAAACAGCCCTAGTGGTTGGCGGAGTGCCCCTCTCAAACACTCCTCCCCACCAGTCATGTTCCTCCCGGGGCATGAAGCACAGTGAGTGACTAAGTGGAAAGGATTTTTTTGCATATTAAGTGGTTGCCATTCAAATACAAGAAAAATCAAATTTTTACCCTTTCGATTCCTCTGGCCTAAAATCAGTCAATCAATACCATTTGTTGAGTGCTTACCGTGTGCAGCGCACTGTTCTAAGCACTTGGGAGAGTACAACTGAATAAAAGACAGAATCTCTGCCCTCGAGGAGGCTACAGTCTAGAAGGGGAGACAGACACAAACTAAATTGCAGATAAAGAAAGAGAAGATAAAGAAATGTTTAAATAACTGCTTAAATAGTAGGGCATGGCAGTTGTTATATCCAGAAGTGCTATGGCAGGGGTAGGGAAATTGCATAAGTGCATATTTGACACAGTTGTTCTTAGATGGTACTTGGGGGTATACAAACTGGGGAGAAGAGAAATTAATCAGGGCAAGCCACAGACAGAATCACAAGCCAGAAAAGAAGACATCAGAGTAGATTACAACCTGAGTCTTCCTACAGTATTTTCTCTAAAAACAATGCTTAAATAGAGGCAGTAGTTGAAATAGGAACCCTGGGCAGTATAATTGATACCTCTCTCTCCCTCCCCCCTCCATTCCTTGTCTTTCGTGGGTTCTTTCGTTCATTTATTTATTCACTCATTCATTCAAAAGTATTTATTATACCTACTATGCATAAAGTACTTACAGTAGGTATAATAAATACTTTTGAATGAATGGGTGAATATAATAAATACTTTTGAATGAATGGGGAAAAAATTACCTGGAGTGAGAATTAGACATGATAACTGACCCCCAGGGGGATCACAGTTTAGAAATAAGGGAAAGGGGGCAAGGTTGGCAATGAACTCATATGGAAAAATGAAACAATAAAAATGGATAAACCACGTAAAGTGTCAAGGACTACGGTAAATACAATAAGAACAAAAAAATTGGGCTAAAGGAGTGGAGAGATTCAGGCTCCTCTCTACTCAGGTAGTGCTGTTCAGAGTCTATTTGTCACAACAGTCACAACCCTCCTAGTGTTCTAAATGTTGTGGGCTTCAAACTGACACTTCAGGCTTTATCCACTCTTCCCTCTCTGTCCCTCTGCATGCGTGTGTGCGTGTGTGTGTGTGTGTGTATATTGCATCTTCATTTTCTTGATTAGAAGCCATAGTTCACAGGTTTTCAGACTGTCTCTGATTTTGCACAAGTTTTTCTTGGAATACACATCACTCCTTACTTCTAAGTGACTGCAGTCCATTTCACAAGTGTGTGAAAGGAATCCTGAAAAGACTAGGCCTGGTATAGACTTACTTGTAAACCTGAAGAAAAGTAGGTATTTTCTGCATAATGACACTTGGCTCAGCCCCCCATCCCAGCCCCAAACTATAAAAGGTCATATAAATCATGGTTATCAGTTCTAATCTTCGTCTACATCGGCACAGTCTTCAGCACTTCCTGCCCCAGCCCTCCATTACTTGGGGCCTGTAGCAGCCAAACATTTTGCTAGGAGATGGATGCAATCTTGATCTGGCAAGGCTAAATCAAGTTTTCTATTTGGATTAATTTCAGGAATGTAGTGTTTGATCCAGAGAGGACAGGAATCAAAAGCAATTTTTGCATAAATTCATTGCAAAAGACTTTAGAATTTCCCGGTGAAAAGGATCCTACAGTATTGCCAATCCAGCCCCACGGGCCATCTATTAAACATTTCAAGTAACTGCTACTGTAGGTTTTCTTCTTTTTTAAAAATAGTATTTGTCAAGTGCTTATTTTGTGCCAGACACCCCACTAAACGCTGAGGTAGATACAAGCTGATCAGTTTGGACACGGTCCATGTCCCACATGGGACTCGCAATCTTAATCCCCATTTTACAGATGAGGTAACTGAGGCACAGAGAAGTGAAGTAGATTGCCCAAGGTCACCCAGCAGATATGCGGCAGAGCTGGGATTTAGAACCAGGTCCTTCTGACTCCTAGGCCCCTGCTCTGTCCATTAGGCCACACTGCTTCGCTGTTGATGTACATCCCTTAAACAAAACTACATGGACCAAATTCCTGATGGAAAATGATGCCAAACCCTCAACTTTTGGGGTTTTTTTTTTCACTTTCCTTTTAGGTAATAAAGCTTTAGCAATTTCATTTAAAAAAAAAATGGAGGAAAGTTCTTGGGGGGAAGTTGGAAAGGGGAAGCAGAGCAGTTGGGCATGTTCATCTGTACCAGTTGCAACAGAAGAAATCCGATTCCAACATGTGCGCTGTGCCAAGACACTGAAGAAAAAACAAACTCCAGTGTCATTACCGAATTACATTTTCCCTTTGCCTTGGCAAAGTTCACTGTGGTCCAATCACATGCTGAGTTGGAAATTCAGTATTTCAATACACAAACACACACCCAAGAAACATGCACAGACCCTACCCTCCTCCCTCTCAGCCCCTGCCATTCACACACAAGTTATTTCAAAGTAGAAGGGAATAAGACTGTATTTCTTAGTTCACATAAAACATGGCTGATTGAACACACACACACACACACACACACACACACACACACACACACACACACACACACACACACACACACCCCCTCCCCCATACAAACCCCCCCTCCACCTCCCTGCAAGGAAAGAGTTATATCTAAAGCTAAGTTTTTAAGAAAGACAATCCAGATAAAATAGAGGTTGAGCAAGGTGAACAGAGATTTAAGAGACATATGTTAGGGGGTTCACCAGCAAACTTTTCTTTCACTACAGAGCTTAGAAAGACATGAGGCCCTTTAATGACCAGCTATTCCGGCCTGACATTAATTAGATTTAAAGTTCCCTCCTCTGTGAACTCTTAAATAAATAGGTTATTGCTAATGTGGTGCTTTCAGTAATCATAAAAAGTCCAGGGGCAAACTGGTTATATAAATCCTTTTTAAATGGAAAGCCAATATGAACTCCATTTGGTCTCAAATTGTTTTTTTTTTTGAAATTAACCCTTCTGTGGGTGTCCCGCACACCCCACAACCACGTCATGGATTTAAATATATGTACCTAAGTTATGAATATCACAGGGTGGTCAGGATGGGGAGGAGAAATAGGGTAGGGAGATGAGTGATTAATCAGAGCAGGCCTCCTGGAGGATATGCAATTTTAGAAGGGCTAGGTTAACTCAAGAGGAACCAAGCATGCAAGTAGGGGTTTAGTGAGAGAGGAGCAAGAATAAGCAGTGGGGAGAGAGCTAATTGCCTACATGAAAGCCAATGTTTCTGCTTGATGTGGAGAAGAATGGACAACCATTGGAGGTTTTCGAGGATTGGGAGATGTGTGCAGAGCAATGTTTTAGAAAAATGATCTGGGCAGCCGAGTGAAGTATATCTGCAAGAGGGCTGATGTGGTAGTAGAGACCAGATATGACGAGTGCTTGTACCAGTGTGGTAGTAATTTGGATGGAGAAGAAGGGGCAGATTCTGGAGATGTAGTGAAGATAGGACTGATGGGATTTAGCAATTGACTGAATAGGCAGGTTGAAGGAAACAGATGCGTCCAGAATAACGCTAAGTTTGCAGACTTGTGAGACAAGGGGGTTGGTGGCGGTGTTAACGGTGATGGGAGAGTTGCGGAGAGGAGAGGGTTTGGGGGAGAAGCTGTGAGTCCAGTTTTGGAAATATTGAGCTTGAGATACCACCTCTTTGATTTTCCCATCCTTCCCAGTAGTATCTCGAGTGGAGAGCTCCCTCCTCCTCTTAAAATCTACCCCATCCTTTTGCACCTTATTAAAACACTTGCCCCTTCCAGTCTCCTTCTCTGACCACCATCTTCAACTGTTCAATCCCCAGTGGCTCCTTCCCCACTGCTTTCAAACAAGACCACGTAGCCCCTAGTCTAAAAAACAAAACCTCCCTTGACCTCATAGCTCCCTCCAGTTATTGCCCCATCTCTCTCCTACAGCGTTTTTCCAAACTCATCGAGTGAGTTGTTTACACCCACTGCCTCCACTTCCTCTCTTGCAATTTCCTCCAGAACCCCCTTCACTCTGCCTTCTGCTCCCTCCATGCCACAGAAACTGCCTTCCCTGAGGTCACCAATGGCCTCTAACCTAGCCTAATGCTCCTCAAACTCTCAGCTGCCTTCAACACTGTGGACCACCCCCTTCTTCTAAAAACAGCATCTAACCTTGGCTTCACTGACACTGTCCTCATGGTTTTCCTCCTCTCTGGCCACTCATTCTCAGTCTCCTCCTCAGGCTCCTCCACTGCTTCCCACCCTCTAACTGTGGGAGTCACTCAAAGGCTCAGTTCTGGTTCCCCTTCTCTTCTCCATCTACCCCAGCTCCCTTGAAGGACTCATTAGCTCTTATGGGTTTAATTACCATCTCTACCCAAGCATTTTCCAAATCTACTACTCCCAGCTGAACTCTCACCTTTTCTTGCACTCTCGCGTTTCCTCCTGCCTTCAGGACACCTCAGACTTCTCTTGTCCAAAACAGAACTCCTCTTCCAGCTCTCCAAACCCATCATTCCCCCAGCCCAGACTTTCCCATCACTGTAGACCACACCACTATCCTCCCCATCTCACAAACTTGTAATCTTAGAGTTACCCTCGACTCATCTCTCCCATTCAACCCAGCTACCCAATCTGTCGCCAAATCCTGTTGGCTCTACCTTCACAACGTCACTTAAAATCCACCCTTTCCTCTCCATTCAAACTCCCACCATGCTGATCCAAGCACTTAAAAAAAAATCTTGCCTTGACCACTGCATCAGCTTCCTTGCTGACCTCCCTGATTCCTATCTCTTCCCTCTCCAGTCCGTACTTCACTTTTCCGCCCTGATCATTTTACTGAAAGTCCACTCAATCCACATCTCCCCACTGTTCAAAAATGTCCAACAGTTCCCCATCATCCTCCCCATCAAAAAGAAACTCCTAATCGTTGACTTTAAGATCAGCTCTCCCTCTCCTACCTTACTTCACTGATCTCCTACAGCAACCCAACTACAACCCAACTCTACTACAACCTTACTGAGAAGTAGTATGGCTTAGTGGGTAGAGCTTAGTGGGCCTTGGAGTCAGAAGGACCTGGGTTTTAATCCTGGCCCTGCCACTTGTCTGCTATGTGACCTTGGGCAAGTCACTTCACTTCTCGGTGCCTCAGTTACCTCATCTGTAAAATGGGGATTAAGACTGTGAACCCCGTGTGGGACATGCACTGTGTCCTACCTGATTAGCTTGTACCTACCCCAGCACATAGTAAATGCTTAACAAATACTATTTTTTAAAAAAAAACCTCACTCACTTCATTCTAATGTCAACCTACTCAGTGTACTTCAATGACCCCTTGTCCAGGTCCTCCTTCTGGTCTACAACTCTCTCTCCCTTCGTATCCAACAGACCACCACTCTCCCCCCAAAATATCTCCTCCAACTGGTTTTCCTTGACTAAGCCCTGTTCCCCTATTAGCCCTGCATCACCTATGAACTTGATTCTATATCCCTTAAATTGATATCACCCCTCTCCCAACCCCACAGCACTTTATTTTTACAGTATTTTGGTAAGCGCTTACTATGTACCAGGCACTGCACTAATTTCTGGCGTAGATACAAGCTAATCAGGTTGGACACAGTGTGGGGCTCACAATCTAAATAAGAGGGAATAGGATTTCATCCCCATTTTACAGATGAGGGAACTGGGGTACAGAGAAGTTAAGTGATTTGCCCAAGGTTACACAGCAGACATGTGGCAGAACTGGGATTAGAACCCAGGTCCTCTGACTTCTAGGCCAGTGCTCTCTCCAGTAGGCCAAACTGCTTCTTTTTCAGTTCTCAAAAAGTAGATATTTATAGTTTATGCAATATGGGAATTACTATGAATTGGTTTGCAGATCAGATGATATCTCAATGTCAATACTCCCTTCTATAGTAGTAACAGCATTCATAATTGAACGTATCAGATCAGAGGAAATGTAAATAGTTTGGAACTTAATATGAATTTGGCAGCATATGGGAAGAGGAGAAGGGGGAAAGGCAGTTATCTCGAAAGGTACCCTTCTAGACTCCAAGGAACAGATTTGCTAAGTACCACAGAGCTAGCCACTGGACAGA
Source organism: Ornithorhynchus anatinus (assembly GCF_004115215.2). Lineage (NCBI taxonomy): Eukaryota > Metazoa > Chordata > Mammalia > Monotremata > Ornithorhynchidae > Ornithorhynchus > Ornithorhynchus anatinus. Next base: position 51,545,646 of record NC_041753.1, on the reverse strand, counting down.
ATGCCCGTGGGTGCTGGGATAAATTAAAGGGAAGATTGTCAATTCCACAAAAATCTACTCATTTTAAAATGCAGTACTGAATATCGGGTTAAAAATATCATGCTATAGATTTCACTATTAAGCAAGATTCATGCCAACACTATGTCTTGGGGTTTCTTTTTGGAAGCGAAACTTGGGCAGGGCATGAAAGGAGAATTTTCATAACAATATACTTTAGGCTACAACAGCAGGTAGTCAAGCAGCTTGCATTTTCCTTCAGGGCCATCTAGTGGGCTGGCCGTTGTAATAATTTCTAAGATCTCAGTACTCCAAATCATCTCAGAGTCCTTTTCGAGCACTACATATCATTTATTTTTCAGGAAAAGCTGTGTTGCATTTCGATTGTACCCAAATTCCCTGGTTAATGAAATCCAAATTCTAACATTTTCTCCACACCAAACCCTCCCAAGCCAACCAAACAAATCTTTCCCTCAGTTCAGTTCTGCAGTATAAAATCTGCACATTCTTCCTGGCCATTAACATTTCATAGGCATGCTTTATTCACCCCATAGTTGCAGATATGGATAATTATGGGTCCTTCCAAGCTCTTCCCCATCCAATGAAAGAATGTTCTTCCCAGCTGTTTGGAGTCTTTTTTAGGAAGCAAAAGTAAGTAAATCAGTAAGCGGTTGAGTGGGAGTGACACTGGTGGGGGATTCTAGGGGATATAACTTCTGGGCGAGGGGGCGGGGGGAGACGAGGGCTGATGACAGAATCCCAGAAAGGAGATGAAAGAGAAATCCGGAGAGAAAGAGAGGAGAGAGGCTCAGCAGGGAGAAAGAGGGCAGAGAGTGAGACAGAGCGATCCAGAAGATGATCCAGACCTAGTGATTTGACTTCCCTGCTCTTCCTCTTGTGTCGATGGGGAGTTGGACCTTCCATGCCCCTGGCACTACTGGCTGGGTGGCCTGCCCACATCTACTCATGATTCAGGTCATGCTGAGTCAAGTCTTTGGTCCCACCCCAAAGCTGGAGGGGAAGATGGTCCCTCACCCCGGCCCAGAAATGGGTCGGGAGTGAAAAAGCCCTTGATCTAGGCAAAGGTGAGAGAACCTAGACCCCTAGGAAATGGGGAGGGCCCAAGTGTACATCCACATATCTGTAGTTTTATTTATTTATATTAACGTCTTTCTCCCCCTTTAGACTGGAAGCTTATTGTAGGCAGGGAATGTATGTGTTATATTGTTATATTGTACTCTCCCAGGCTCCTAGTACAGTGCTCTGCACACAGTAAGAGCTCAATAAATATGATTGACTGATTGACAAAAAGCCCCTGACATGGTCCAGAGCTATGGCAGGCCTTAGGTAATGGGGAGGCCCATGTGTACTGGGAGGGAGAGCAATTAGGGAAATAGAGTCACCATCTAGGCAGCTCCATATGTGAACAGCCTCCATCTGACTCTACAGCTAGATATAGATACTCCACTTTCCCCAAAAGCTGTGGGGACACTCCACATTATTAATTGCTGTTGGGGGGTGGGGGTGGGCAGATGATTGTTCCCTTTTCTCCCTTCTTACCCCCTATAATAATGATAATAATGTTATTTGTTAAGTGCTTACTATGTGCAGAGCACTGTTCTAAGCGCTGGGGTAGATACAGGGTAATCTGGGTTGTCCCACGTGAGGCTCACAGTTAATCCCCATTTTACAGATGAGGGAATTGAGGCCCAGAGAAGTGAAGTGACTTGCCCACAGTCACCCAGCTGACAAGTGGCAGACCGGGATTCCGGGCTCTTTCCACTGAGCCACGCTGCTTCTCCATGCCAGCAACTTCTGACTCTTGCTCAATTAACTGGTCTCAACTCCGTTTTTGAAAGGTTTCATCTAGGGGAGGGACATTAAGGGCCTCTGGCAGGATGTCCCATCACTGTGGTTCATCACTTTGGCTTCAAAGCTCTCCATCACCTTGCCCCCTCTACCTCACCTCTCTTCTCTCTTTCTACTGCCCAGCCCATACACTCCGCTCCTCTGCCACTCACCTCCTCACTGTCCCCCATTCATGCCTTTCCCGCCGCCGACTCCTGGCCCACATCCTACCGCTGTCTTGGAATGCCCTCCCTCCTCACGTCCACCAAACTAACTCTCCCTCCTCAAAGCCCTACTGAGAGCTCACCTCCTCCAAGAGGCCTTCTCAGACTGAGCCCCCTCCTTTCCCTCTGCTCCCTCTCCCTCCCCTCCACCCTCTGCTCCTCCCCATTCCCCTTCCCTCAGCACTGTGCTCATTTGTATATATTATTTATTACCCTATTTATTTTGTTAATGAGGTGTACATCCCCTTGATTCTACTTATCTTGATGATGTTGTCTTGTTTTTGTTTTGTTCTGTTTTGCTTTGCTGTCTCCCCCATTTAGACTGTGAGCCCGTCATGGAGCAGGAATTGTCTCTGTTGCCGAATTGTACATTCCAAGCACTTAGTACAGTGCAGAGCACATAGTAAGCACTCAATAAATACTACTGAATGAATGAATGGTGTTCAGTGTCCGTGAAGGAGATGAATCAATCCACTAGGAACCACTGTAAATAGATGAAAGATGAGTAGCAGATGTATTGAGCTTGAATAACTTCTAGTCACTTCTCACTTATCCAAAGCGGAAACCAGAGATTCAGGGATGAATTCCCATAAATCCCCCAGTGCTTTGAGAAACCCCATGCTTCTGGAACTGTATTATTGGGAAAGTGTTTCTGAGTCCTGGAAGAAAGCTTAAAGACTCTGTTATTTCCCTTCTCACTTTCTTTTTCAGGAGTCTTAGGAACCCATCTTCTGACAGAGCCTGGAGACTGTTTCTATGCTCCCTACCCTTAAACCCAAGAGACCTAAGCTCAAAATACAAAACTTGGTGTATCTCCACACATTTTTTTCCTTTTTCTTTTTGTGGTACTTGTTAATAAGCACTTACTATGAAACAGACATTGTTCTAAGTGCTGGGGTAGATACAAGTGAATGAGGTTGGACACAGTCCCTGTCCCGCAAGGGGCTCACAGTCTAAGTAGGAGGGCGAACAGGAGAACTGAGACACAGAGAAGTGAAGGGACTTGCCCAAGCAATTGGCAGAGCCAGGACACAGAGAAATGAAGTGACTTGCCCAAGCAATTGGCAGAGCCAGGATTAGAACCCAGGTCTTCTGACTCCCAAGCCCGTGCCCTTTCCACTAGGCCATGCTGCTTCTCCTCCTCCAACCCCCAGCCTTCCTTTTCCCTGTTTGCTCCTGGACAGTGTCTTTTCTCCATTATTTAATCCAGGTCCGGTATTTAATCCAGGTCCATTAATCAAAATGATTGTGGTGGTAGTTAAGTGCTCATTTTGTGCCAAGCAATGTATTTTTTATGGTATTTGTTAAGTGCTTACTATGTGTCAGTCAGTGTACTAAGCGCTCTACTAAGGGTAGATACAAGATAATCAGGTGGGACAAAGTCCCTGTCCCATAGGGGGCTCACAGTCTTAATCCCCATTCAACAGATGAGGTAATTGAGGCACAGAGAAGTGAAGTGTCTTCCCCAAGGTCACACAGCAGACAGGTGGAAGAGCTGGAATTAGAACCCAGGTCATTCTGACTCCCAGCCCTGTGCTCTCTCCACTAAGCCATGCTGCTTCTCTATTAAAAACTTGGATAAATACAGGGTAATCTGGTCAGGCACAGTCCCTGTCTCACATGAGACTAACAGTCTAGAAAGGAGGGAGAATGGGCATTTAATCCTCATTTTACATATGAGGGAATTGAGGCACAGAGAAGTTAAGTGATTTGCCCAAGGTCACACAGCAGGCAGGTGGCAGAGCTGGGAATTAGAAGCCAGATCCTCTGATTCCCAGCCCCGTGCTCTTTCCACTTTTTCCACACTGCCCATTCGATTTACCTCTTGGGTTGGCATAGTTTAAATGAAAAGTGTGCGGGAGGTGACCGTTTGAACACCTCCATAATGAGTTTAAGAATTTAGGAATACTTGGGGAAAGGGACTAATTTGATTTGTTTGAAAATATTCCATGTTGTAATCTACCCTGCTTTCCATGCTCCTACTTTGTTCTTCTCACTGGCAGTTTATCCTTAAATAACAGTCTCTGGTGCTTTGAAGGCTAGGCTTTCCTTTCAGAGCAGAGGCAGGGGAAGAAAATCCTTCATCTGTGTGCTCTGCATGATTTCAAAGCACACTTTCCTAAATGATTTGCCAAATCCCTCAAGTAGATTATCCAGTTTACACGGAATGTTGCTGGTGGTTGGAATGAGGAGAAAGTAGCGCAAACCGATCCCAATTACAAGTTGCCTTTTCTGCTTTGAGCATCTTCCGCTAGCTCCACGACCTTAGAATCCTTCAACAGGGGCACCTGGTGTTAGTTAGGGCAGATTTAAGAACCCGATGCTTTCACTATGGTGAATTGAACCATAACCCATGTTTCTCTGTCAGAAGATTATATTGGTCAATCCAACAATCGATCAGTAGTATTTACCGAGTGTCGCTCTGTGCAGAGCACTGTACTGAGCACTCGGGCGAGTACAATAGGATTAGTAGACACGATCCCTGGCCCCAACAAGTTTACAATCTAAAATATGGAAGGAAGAAGGAAAAGGGGTTATACATGTGAATTAGCGCTTTAGTACCAGGATATGTAAGATATGTATATAAATGTTACGGGAGGCCGTGTTCTGTTCAAAACAGAACTCCTTATCTTCCCACCCAAACCCTGTCCTCCCTGTGAATTTCTCATCACTGTAGACAATACCACTATCCTCCATATCTCATAAACCCATAACCTTGGCGTTGTCCTCAACTCATCTCTCATACGACCCATTTATTCAGTGTCACTAAATCCTGTCCGTTCTACCTTCATGGCATCACTGTAATCTGTCCTTTCCTATCCATCCCAACTACTCCTACACTTAAACTAACTCACCTTGACTTATTGCACCTGCCTCTTCGCTGACCTCCCTGCCGCCTGTCTCTCCTCCCTCCAGTCCATACTTCACTCTGCTGCCCAGATCATTTTCCTGAAAAAAGTTCAGTCCACATCTCCCCACTCTTCAAGAACATCCAGTGGTTGCCCACCCAACTCCACATCAAACAGAAACTCCTTCCCATCAGCTTTAAAGCAGTCAATCAGGTCACCCACTCCTACCCCTGATCTCCCACTACAGCCTAGCCCACACACTTTGCTCTTCTAACGCCAGCTTGCTTGCTCACTGTGCCCGATCTCATCTATCTCGCTGCTGACCCTCTTCTCACATCCTCTCTTCGGCCTGAAACACCCTCTCCCTCCATATATTCATTCATTCAATAGTATTTATTGAGCGCTTACTATGTGCAGAGCACTTGGAATGTACAAATCGGCAACAGATAGAGACAGTCCCTGCCCTTTGACGGGCTTACACCCCCCACCCCCGGTCTTCAGGGTCTTATTAAGGTCACAACTCCTTTACGATGAGGATGCCTCCGACTGAGCCCTCATTTCCCCAACACCCTCTCACTTCTGCATCATCTATCCACTTGGATCTGTGCCCTTTGGGCATTTGGCATTCACCTGACCCTCAGCCCCACAGCACCTTTGTATGTATCTCTAAATTATTTATTATATTAATGTCTGTCTCCCCCTCTAGACTGTGAGCTTGCTGTGGACAGGGAATGTATCTACCAACTCTGCTGTACTGTATAGTCCCAAACACTTAATGCCATACTATGCACACAGTAAGTGCTCAATAAATGCTACTGATGGAGGGTAATTAAGTGCTTAGGTGGCAGGGAAGTGCTGAAGTGGAAGCTGGGGGGTATATACTGGAAAAATTAGAAATTAATCACGGAAGAACTCCTGGAAGAGGTGTGATTTCAGAGAGGCTTTGAAGATGGGGAGAGCTGAGGTCAATCAATCAACAGTCGATTGTATTTAGTGAGCACTTACTGTGCACAGAGCACTGTACTACACGCTTAGGAGAGTACAGTGTAACAGAGTTGGTAGACACATTTTTTGCCTACAATGAACTTACAGTCTCTGGTGGATGCCTGGGAATTCCAGGCAGTGGGTGGGTTGTGAGTAAGAGACAGGCAGTGGGAGAGTTGACAACAAGGCAGAGGGAGTAGATTATCTAGAGATGAATGAATTCTAGCATCTGAAAATAATGACAGAATATAGATATGTCTTAACAGTCCTGCAGCATCCTTCTCTGATGTAACTCAAAGCAAAAATAAATTAGAAACATTTAAATTCTAATTTACTAATAATAATAATAATGGTATTTGTTAAGTACTTACTATGTGCCAAGCACTGTATTCGAGCGCTGACGTGGATACAAGCAAATTGGGTTTGTCACAGTCCCTGTCCCACGTGGGGCTCACAGTCTCAATCCCCATTTTGCAGATGAGGTAACTGAGGCACAGAGAAGTGAAGTGACTTGCCCAAGCTCACACAGCTGACAAGTGGCGGAGCCGGGATTAGAACCCATGACCTCCTGACTCCCAGGCCCGTGTTCTATTCCCTACCCCGTGCTGCTTCATGGCTTAGTACCAGTTCGGAACTGGGGTGAAACTGTTGGGTCTATCTCAGAAAGAGGTTAGTGCCTCCTGATGAAGAACATAAGAAATGTCATTATTGGGTCAAAATAATGGATGGTATTAATTGACTTATGTGACCCTGTCAATGGGATGCTTCACCAAATGAGGTAATGCACCGCTAAGGTGCACAAAAAGAGAACAAAGTCTTCTCTTTCAGATAATCATGAAAAGAAGCTAATTTTACAGCTCTTTACTCCAGCTGAGAAGGACAGAGAACTGCCGGCATTCCTTGTCCTGGCAATTCTCTGCAGGCCAAATTAAGCCCTGATTAGCACCTTCCTAGGATGTGGTGATCCGAATTATACAAAGTAATAATGTTGGTATTTGTTAAGCATTTACTATGTGCAGAGCACTGTTCTAAGTGCTGGGATAGATACAGGGTAATCAGGTTGTCCCACGTGAGGCTCACAGTCTTAATCCCCATTTTACAGATGAAGTAACTGAGGCACAGAGAAGTGAAGTGACTTGCCCACAGTCACACAGCTGACAAGTGGTGGAGCTGGGATTCGAACCCATGACCTCTGACTCCCAAGCCTGTGTTCTTTCCACTGAGCCACGCTGCTTCTCTAGTACTCCAAGTACTCCAAGTGTGACCTAGAAATGGCTCAAGCAGAGAGCAGACCACCCAGGCTGGAAACAGGGCACATTTTGTGGCAAGAGAAGAGGAGGAGAAGTGAGAAGGAAAGGAAGAGGGCAACAGGAAGAAGGAGGCAAGAAAGAGGCAAGGGGAAAAAAGAAGGGATAGACCGGAAAAGGGGGAAGATACGAATGAGTCACTAAGAACATAAACTCCGTCTCTCGAGATCAAACGATTCTCACTTCCTTAGGGGTAAGATTTCTCTGCTGGTAATCACTCAGGGCTGAGAACTTCCAGGGGATACTGAGCTGAAGCACAGAGGATCCAAAAGCGATTGGTCCCCGAACGTATTCCACCCGTCGAAAGGATTGCTTTAGGGGCCGCCCAAGGGGGTCACTTCCTCTGATTGGTGAGCCCATCTTTCAATCCGTCTATTGAGTTGCAATTCCCAGATGTGGCCGTGGGTGTGGCCTCGTGATTTTTCAAGCCCAGTGCACCTCTAAGCTTCTAAAGCCACTGTTACAGCATTACTGGCTGCTGCGCGAACAATAGCGGAAGCCATGGAGGTATTTCAGTCAGTGCTTTAGAGTTTATATTTGCTGAAGCTCTATTACAATCCACATAAAAGAAGTTACAAGAGCACAGCGCACCTCTACGTTCCCACCCGTCCTCCTGCTGCTGACCTGACTGCTGCAGGGATGTTTTCCCTGGTTTCTAGAGAGAAGGGGGCCCCTAAGCTCCTTCCCACCACTCCCCCGTGCAGGCCATTTCCTCCGACTGGTTGCCCCAGAGAGGAACTGATTGGTGGGCACATCTGCCAATCTTCCTGCTGAGCCCTCATATCCTGCAATGACCCAGGAATGGGAGTGGAAAAGAAAATGATGATGGCCGTACTACCACCTCTGCTGGAAGTTTCACGTTTATTGCTTTGACATTTCTTTGGTCCTATTCTACATGCCGCTGACACTGAAGGGCTTCTTTTTTTAAAACTAGGTGATTTTCGAGTAACAGTGGGGTCACAGTGGGTCACACGGAGACTTGAGACAGAAAGAATGTTTCTGACAAATCAAAAAGTATCTTGCCCTGTTGCTCTGCCACACTCTTCACCTCCCAGCCAGGTGCAGAGAGCAGACCAAGGGGCGCGCAGTGCTCAATCCCACACCGCCTGAAAAATCCAGCTTCATGGAACCCGTCACCCCACCACACTCCAGGCTCGGTGCTTCCTCCTGATTGGGTGCAGAGATCGGACCTGGGGCCACTTCAGCAGCCACTGCCACACTGGGCCCAGCTCCCTCCCTTTCCCCCCGCCCACCATCTGAGCCCATATACCATTAGCCCCAGCCACCAACACGCCTGCATGGTTCACGGCTCTTGGGTCCTAGGGAGAAGGTTGGAAGCAAGGAGACCAGGAAGAAGGGACAGGCGGGCTGGCTGGCGGGCTGGGGGAGACCAACTAGAAGTCCAACACAGCCTCTTGCGCTGCCCCACCTCCCCTTCGCTATTCCTGCAAGTAACAAAGTTTAAAGGACCTGGACAGTGGTGGAGTTGGCAAGATTCTGTGGCATTTTATCTATCGGCTTGTCTGGGAGGAATTCTCCAAGTAGCAGGTACGCCGTCCAGAAAGATGCGCTTCCTTTGTGGAACACTTCAGGTAACCATCTTAGCTCCCGTCACGACCATCTTAAGTGTGATGACTTGGAAGCAGAAGAGATTTAGGGCAGTCAATGGGAGCTGCAGACGGGACAGGTTTATGGCAGTTCGCTGTTGGGAGAGGCTGGCAACTGGCTAGCTTTCTACTTTCTTTAGAGGAAAAACTAAACTGGAAGATTTAACCGTTAACGGGACTCGGGGCCTCAAATTCGAATAGGCAATAGGACTAACTAGATGGATGCTGGGAGAAACCCAGTGGTAGCGTGGGGACTACACAGGGGATTGTAGCAGGTGTGACATATGTTGCAACCTGCCCTTGGGTTTCTGAATATGTGAGCCCAGTGCCAAGAGGCTCCTGGCCCTCCGAGAACAGAAATGTTCTCTGCAGGCAACGGAGGCTAAATTAGAGGAACCAGGGAGACGGAGGGTTTCATCGTCAAGGTTTCCAGGCTCCATGGCAACCCACAGGTTGCTGAGGAGGAAAGAAAGTCTTCCGAGAGTAGTGTATCCAGCTGCAGCGAAAGCAAATGAACCCTTAAATAGAACCCATCCAGCAACTGATGTCATTGTGCTTTCATTGCCCTAAGGGCCTTCTCCTTCAGAATTGGCAGATGGGCAATTGGCATCGAGACAGCTGAGTTCGTGACATCTTGAAAAACAGCGTAATAACCTATTCATTAGGCACAAAGGTAGTGATCCTCTTGAGACCTAAAGTCTAGTTTTTACAAGGGGCAGGGGTAAGCTGTAAGGGGGGTAAGATGCCTGTTCTTCTCCCTTAGACAGTGAACCCCATCTGAGACAAGGACTGTACCTTACCTGCTTATCTTGTATCTGCCCCAGCATTTACTGCAGTGCTTTGCACATAGTAAGCACTTAACAAACACTACAGTTATGATGATGATGATGATGATGATGATGATGATGATGATGTCAGTACCAGCGGCACAGGAAAGGCTAGCTGGGAAGGTCCTAGAAGCTGAGTTTGGGTTGTTAGGGTGGAGACTAAAATCCAAGGGTTCCAGGGCTCCATTCTCTGAAATGCTGCCGGTTCTACGTGCTGGACTCCAGGGGAAGGCAGGGACCCAAATCTTAGTGGGTAGATGAGATGATGGAGGGGGAAGGTGGGGGTCGGGGGTGACCTTCGGGAGAGGCGGAGCTTGTGTAACAGGGATGGGGTCTACCTGCACCCAAAAAGCACCAAGCTGCTGGTACTAAAATATGTTTCTACCCATTTTTCGTTTGTATACTAAAAGCTGGGGGAAGGTTAGTGAGTGTGGAAATCACGAGGCCCAGGTTCCCAGAAGGGAGATGACTTGAGGTCACAAAATTGTTGGTGAAATCCACAGGAATCACTCAAATGGGGCACTGGAAGAAAATGAAGAGGGCAGGTAAAAGGGAAACCTGGTAGGTGTGGAAATTAGCGAAAAACACCACCAACATATGCACATGCTTCTATGCTAATGAAAGCAGGGTAGCCTACTGGAAAGAGCATGGGCCCAGGATTGAGTCAGAGGACCTGGGTTCTAATCCCATCTCTGCCACTTGCCTGTTCTGTGACCTTGGCCAAGTCACATCACGTCTCTGTGTCTCAGTTTCCTCATATGTAAAATGGGGATTAAATACCCGTTTCCCCTCCTACTTAGACTGTGAGCCCCATGTGGGGCAGGGACTCAGTCTAACTTGATTATCTTGCATCTATCCCAGAGCTTAGTCTAGTGCTTGGCACATAAGTGCTTAAAGAAATACCATTTTATTATCATCATCATCATTATGATTATTATGCCAGGAGCCTGTAAAATAAAATAGGTCAATTAGACTGCTTGGCAGCTAGTGAAAACCTTGACCAACTGACATCTCTAAGACTTATTTGAGGGAAGACAATCCATAGGATAGAGGGCCACAAGGCTGAAAACTCTAAAAAAGGTGAGGCCAGGCTCACAGGTTGGGTATGGCACTGCAGGTGAGGGACAACATAACTCAAAACTTCAAAATCTTATGGGATTAGAGGAGTAAGCCCATTAGATTGTAAACTCCTAGAAGACAAGGACCATGTTTTTTGCTTTTAGTGTATTCTCGCATGCAGCTGGTACAGTGCTCTGCCATGGGTGATAATGCTGAAGAATTGAGTATCACGAGCTACCTTTGGATAGAAAGCCCACACTTAAACAAAAAGATCAATGAAAGAGTTCCGTTAGACCACCTGACCAGGAGGAGGAAAGTGAAGAGGAAATGTTTGATGAGATTGGAGTAGCAGGAAATCTAAGGCAGGAGTGAGAGGCTTTAGTCATCCTGGCTTAGTGGAAAGAGCACCGGACTGGTAGTCAAGAGTCCTGGGGTCTAGCCCCCGATCTGCCACTATCCTCTAGACCGTAAGCTCCTTGTGGGGAAGGATAATGTCTACCAACTCTATTGCACCGTACTCTTCCAAGTGCCTAGTGCCGTGTTGGACACACCGAAAGCAATCATCGATTGATGGATTGCCATTCACTTGTTATGGGTCTATGGGCAAGTCACTTAACCTCTCTGGGCCTTAGGTTTCTCATCTGTAAAATGGGGATAAGATAGGCTGTGAACCCAGTGAGGGACAAGGACTGCGTCCGATCTCTTAACCTTGTTTCTCTCCCGGTGCTTAGCACATAGTAAGTGCTTAATACATACCATTATTATTCTCCCATCTGGAAGAGAAAGGAGGTGTGATTTTTGGACTGGTCAACTAATTGCAAAGTCAATAAGGAAAGATAATGAAGACTGGATTGACAGTTGTGGGACAAGAAGTGCCCTCAGGGAGGAAAAGGAAATAGCTGAGAGGCTCAATCAATCAATCAATCAGTGGTATTTATTGAGCACTTGCTATATGCAGAGCACTGTACTAAGCCCTTGGGAGAGTTCTTTAGCTTGGTCTTTATTAAGGAAGATGCTCAAGGCTCTTCTGGAAGAGGGAGTGGGAAATCAAATGCCAAGGTTTGCAGGTGACAGTCAGCATTTCCCGGTAGTGAACTGCTGTGTGGTTGGGCAGACACTGCAGGCAAGTCTCATAAAGCTGAATGAGTAGGCTGCAAAACGAAAAGCTGTAATGAACCTATAGAAAAAAGAGGCCAAATTACACCTACATAATGGTAAATACAGAGCTCTCTGGCATGGCTTGGGAAAAGTACCTCAGAGTCAGTGCTGACTGTCCTTTAAAATCCTTGACGACTAAAGGAAAAGAGAAGCAGCACGGTCTAGTGGAAAGAGCATGGGCCTGGGAGTCAGAAGACCTGGGTTCTAATCCCAGCTCTGCTGCTTGCCTGCTGCATGATCTTAGGCAAGTCACTTAACTTTGTGCCACAGTTTCCCATTTGTGAAATAGGAATTCAATATCTGTTCTCTCATGTGGGGCAGGGACTGTGTCCAACTTGATGAACTCGTATCTACCCCAGCTCTTAGAACAGTGCTTGACACCCAGTAAGCGCTTAACAAATATAATAATAATAATAATAATGATAATGAACAGATGAAGAGAGGAAAAGTTAGGGATTTTAGGACACAGGTGGGGTGTGGTCCCTTCCTAGCCACTGGTATTGATGGCAAGGAGAGGCCTCCAAACATCCCGTTGTCCTTGTTAGAGACAGAATGCTGGGCTGGATGGACATTGTTCTGACCCAGTAATGCTATTTCTTATGTTCTTAGTAATGAAAGAAGAGAGTGGGTCAGTAGGAAGATGAGAGCTGATCAAATGCTTTAAAGTCTATGGTCGAGGTTTCTGCTTGAAGTGGTGAGGGATGGGCAACCACTAGAGATTTTGGAAGTGAGGAAACATGGGCAGAATGACACCAGCCCAGGATAGATCAGCTGGTCCAGGCCTCTGCCGCTGCCAGCTGGTGACCGAGGAAAAAGATGGTGCCCTGGCTCTCCGAACTGGGCCCTGGCTTTGCGAATCACGTGGCAGATCTGCTAAGCAGCTCTCGGGATTTGCCAAACTGCCACAGAGACTTCCGAGACCAGACACCCACCTCGCTCCCGGAAAAGTCACCAGTCCAGGAGCAAGAGGAGTCTCAGGTCTGCCACCACAGCCAGTGGGAGACAAGGGGCTGGGGACATAAAGAGCAGCTGACCATCTGGTTCCACTTTTGGCATTTATCCAGTCCCAAGGGGCAAGGGCTGGCTAGTTACAGCTGCCCATGCTGCCCGAAAAGCTGAGGTCCCCATAGTGCCAACCCCATGGAGGGGAGGGCCCTCTTCACCCCCATGAAGCTGATAGCCCTGTATTTAACGCATCCATCTCTTCTCTCCCCGACTCATTTCCCTTCTGCTCTGTCCTGGCGACAGGAGAAAAAGGATGAAAAGAGTCAAGAACAAGAACAAAAACAAGAACAAAAAGCTCTCCTACCAAACCAGCAGGACCAGGAGCCTGGCTACCGTACAGTAAATTCAGCCTGTCTTTCAGGCGGGATTGCTAACCAAATGATGCCTGGGGCGAGCTCTGATGCAGGATTAGTCGTATATGACTTCAGAGACATTTACTTTGTCTGCACAGGGCTCTCCTCCTAAGGACTAGATTGGGGCCAAGAGTGAAATTTGCCCCCTGCAGAGACAGATCACAAAAGAAATGAAACATTAGAAAAATATAATTCAAAAGGCATTTTGTCGCATACGGACATGGCCCCACACACATGCACGCATAAATACGATTGAATGAACACATGCGCTTGCACTTTATAGAGGTGTTTGAACTGAACAATGAAGTACATTTTAATTACCATCTCATTATTTTAAGTTTCCAGCGTTTTTATTTATACATATACCCTGTGTACACAGCTCAGTAAAGCAGAGAAACACTGATTAAAAGGTCCCCAGTCCTCCAGTCCCATTTATGGTCTTAAATCAGCAAGGGAGAAATTGGCTGAAATTGCCATGCATTGTACCCTAAGGCTGGCATGAGGTTCAGAAAGGAAATTCAAAAGACCTAGTCTCTCCCGCAGCCAATGGTAGGCTCAGCTGAAAGCTAACTTGGCCTCAGAGGCCAGAGATCAACCGAAACCCTCTCAGGGCTCATGGTCTTTGGCTACGCTATGACATCTCTTCAAGACCAGGTCCATTTATTCTTTTTTTTTTCTTCATATCTTTTTAGCACTTACTGCGTGCTAGGCACTGTTCGAAGTGCTGGGGTGGATACAAGCTCATCAGGCTGGACACAGTCCCTGTCCCACAATAGGGCGCACAGACCTAATCCCCATTTGGCTCACAGTCTTAATCCTCATTTTACAGATGAGGTAACCGAGGCCCAGAGAAATGAAGCGACTTGCCCAAAGTCACACAGCAGGCACAAGGCAGAGCCAGGATTAGAATCCAGGTCGTCTGACTCCAAGGCCCATGCTCTAGACCACACTGCTGGGTTTGGATGGGCTCGTCTCTGTGTGACTGCCACGACCCGAGAGTCCTCCGGTCCTTTGGGGCAGGCTAACCCTGTTACTTGGCCCTTACTGAATCCATAGTCATTTGGGGATTCCAAAGTGGCAGATGGAGGTAGGGGCACCTTCTACAGCTGGTGCTTTATGCCCATTTGAGCACTTTTCTTCCTCGCGGGCTCATCAGATTTTAATTTAGTCCTTTATTCTTTCCGACACCTTATAACCTCTTTCTAATTAACATAGTAAGTCAACATTAAAACCCAGAATCTCCAAGTCTCCTGCCTGACATTTAACCAACCAAACCCATATTGCCTTATAATTAAAACCAAAGATTGGGAATAAAATCCTGACTTGTGTGGTCCCTGGTCAATTAATTAATTTTCTGTTTGAGAAACTAATCACAGACAAGTGCTCAGAACTGTCCTGGCTACAGTTGACCATGGAGGCCTAGAAAAGATATGAAAAAGAATTAATCATTTTCTGAAAAATTCTCCTCTTGAAAAATGTCCTAGTCTACGTGATTTTGCTAATCTACTTTTCTGAACAAAATGCAGAGGATGGATATTGTTTATGTTTCACCTGTAAATACTACCTTTTTGACAGAGTTACACTCAGTGCTGCCATAATTTGTGTTCACTATGCATTTTGGCTAGAACGTTGTTAGGGAATTAGAGAATGATCGTCTAAGCTCCTGAGTCCTTTTGGATACAGGGAAGCAGCATGGCCTAGTGGAAAGAGCACAGGCCTGGAAGCCAGAGGACCAGGGTTCTAATCCCAGCTCCACCACTTGCCTGCTGTGTGACCTTGGGCAAATTACTTAACTTCTCTGTGCCTCTGACACCTGTCTGTGAAATGCGGATTAAATCCTCTTCCCTCCTACTTTGACTGGGAGCCCCACGTGGGGCAGGGATGGTGTTCCACCTGATTATCTTGTATCTATCCAAGCAATTAGTACAGTGCTTGCCAAAGGGTAAACACTTAACAAGCCCCATTTAAAAAAAAAAAAGCATGCCATGGTTTGTGCTCATGCGTGTGGCATTGAAATGGGTGAGTGCTACAGTACAAGTTTTTGTTAAGGCCAGGTTTTGCAAGAATCCAACCCGTGTGTTATAGGAGAACTGAATGTACCTCTAAGGATTTTTTTTGCCATCAAACACATGTGCTCCCCAAATCCAATTACTAGCCTGGAAATTTTTTCTGTGAAATCTTCCCTGAATTGTAGGCAAGATATGTAGGTATAGGGTATCACCCCCAAATGGGCAAAAAGAATCATCTTAGTTGAACAGCCTATTGATGATAATAATAATCCTTGAATTTGTAGAGCACGTCTATTTTATTTTTCACATGAAGGATCTCATTTTACCCAATGTGTCTGCGAGGTGAGCAGCTATGAGCCCTGTCAGCCCCACGTGGGACTACCTGATTACCTTGTATCTCCCCCAGCGCTTAGAAAAGTGGTTGGCACATAGGAAGCGCTTAACAAATACCATCATCATTAGTATTATTATTATCTCCATTTTACAGACGAAACGGGAGCATAGAGAGGTTAAGTGACTTGTCCCACAGCAGGCTAGTAGCAGAAGGAGACCCAGAACCCAGGTCTGCTGACTCACAGGTTCCTTGTCTTTCCTGCCTCCCATCTTGTCTTGAAAGGCTAAGATCACTCTCCCCACCTTCAAAATCTTACTGAAAGCACATCTCCTCCAAGAGACCTTCCCTGACTAAGCCCTCGTTTCATCTTCTCCCACTCAATCATATTTATCGAGCACTTAACTGTATGCAGGGCACTGTACTGAATGCTTGAGAGAGTACAACACGACAAGATAACAGACACATCCTGCGTCACCCTTGGACTTGGATTCGTACCCTTTATTCACCCCTCCCTCAGCTTCACAGCCCTTGTGTACAAGGCCATAATTCATTTATTTATATCAATGTCCATCTCCCCCCCAAGACTGTAAGCTCTTGTGGGCAGGGAACGTGTCCCCCAACTCTGTTGCAGTATACTTTCCCAAGCGCTTGGTACGTGCTGTGCACCTAGTAAGCCCTCAATAGATACGATCGATTGATAACCTGTGATGGCAAAACCACTTGTTTTACACTGAATCAAAAAAAAAAAGTTTAAACTACGTGGAGAGCCATTTGTAAATGGCTTTTAAATGGCAGACAATAAGATTGGACCTACAAGCCCATGACCATAAAAACAAAAGTGATGAACACAGAAGAATTTTAATAGAAATTGGAAATATGAACAACTATTCGAGAGGTCTGACAATAGTATTTAGCCCAAAATGACCAAAACATTCCTTCTGACTTCATTTGGAAGCTGACTCATGGATAAATCCTATAACCAGTAAATGTGAGAGATTTGCCAACTGCAAAGCTTGCCATTTCCTGTCCTGGAATTATGGGTGCTTACCTTGCCAGATAAGTGGAAAGTGTGACCCAAGCCAGGAGCTGCTGCAAATCCCCAGTTGTGCACAATAGCATCCACTTGCAGACACAATTAGTTGCCCAAGGCACTTCCTACGCATGAAATGGCGAAACTCTCCCACGGTTCTGCCAAGCTCAAGAACTGCCTTCAGAACATAATTGCCACACGTACTTAGCTCCTTGTGTCCTCCATCTCCACTGTATCGTACTCTCCTGCGGGCTTAGTACAGTGCTCTGCACACAGTAAGCACTCCATAAATACCATTGATTGTTTAATGATCGGGACCTACCATTCTTGGCTTAAGTTCTTCAGTCCAGAGGCTCAAGTTTTAGGAAAAATTCAAGGAAACCGTGGATCATTAGAAAAGCAGAGTTCCATTTCACAAAAGGAGATTAGTCTGCCAACAGGACCGGGCTTCTAGTAAAAAAGGATGTGAGGATATTGAGCCAGGCATAAAGGCCACCACACATCCGTCCATGGATCCAGAATTTTCCACTGTTTATTTTGCAACATCTGTTTGTTATCTTGCCCTATTGTGCCTCACACTGTTATAAGTGTTTTCGCTGGAATGGTACTATGCAATTAAAACTTGGCTACTTGATACTTTAGTTTCTTTCCCTGGAATGCTTAGTAAAAAACTTATTAATTGTTATTTTTCCATCCACTTTAAAGAGACATTTCCAATATCCTAGAAGATCTTTGGGAGAAGTGGCTCAATTAGCTAGGGTTAGGGGTAAAGAAAATAGATCGTCTGTAAATCTTCCGAGTTTCATGGATAAGAATTGGTTTTCCTCATGTTCAACATAGTGCGTATTTATAAACTGTATTCACTGGCGGTATGAGCGTAGAGTAAAACTAGCATGTGTTCCGCTTGGGCTCAATTTGGGAGTTGATTCACACTCGTGAAGTGTCCCTACACAAGATGAATAAAATGGAATCCTGCTTCAAAGCTCTAAGAATGAAAAAAATGTCATTCTTCCACAGTAGGGGCCCATTCATCCTTGTAGACTATTTCTGACACTGACGAAAACGGATGTCGGGAGGAACCATAACGGCTGACCTGCTTGACATCCATTCTCATGGTTTCGGACCTACCTTCTAGCATCTCTAACTTTTCCTTCTAATAATCCGTCATGAACCTTTCTCGTGCCAGCTAACTCAGTTCTTCCCCCTAACGGCTCTAACTTTCACTTGTAATAACCTGTTATGGACCTTTCATTCATGAATTTACCGCAATCCTTCTCATACCGCTAGATATTTACTGGTAGCAAAACCCTCTGTGATATCAAATTCCACATCCTTACCATCAGCTGTATGAGAAGGTTTTTCCTTCCGTTTGTTTTGAGCCTACCACCTTCAAGCTTCAATAGATGCTCCTCGCTCACACTTTTGAGGCAGATACAAATATAACAGATCGGACCCAGTTCCTGTCCCACTTGGAGCAAACAATCTAGGTGTGGTGGGACAGAGCAAACCAAGAACAGTAATAGATGGCAAACAGTGTAGCATAGCATAGCATAGCAGCTTTCCCGGGGATCTAATGGTTGTTCAGTTTTGGTGACCTGGAGCAGATGTGGCAGATCCCAGAGCCCTGGTCTTAAGGGGGCTCTGAGTCATGTCTTTCTCAGTCCATGCCCACCCTCTTGCCTGGGCAGGAAATGGGTTATTTTGGCATGAGGGGCTCTAAGGCGCTGGGGAAGGCTGAGTTGGACTAAGCTGTGGCGATCAAAACTGGCTTCAGTATTTCAACTGTGAACTTGCCGTGGTTCTGCATAATTGAAGAACTGTGTCTTGTTCGGTGGGGAGGGGGGGGGTTTATGTTCTTGATGATTCCCAGCATTTTTGGCACTTGCACATTGAAGCCATGGACTAAGAATGGTCAACAATAACTCGGAAAACTCTTTCTTGATTTGTGACTGACTGTGTGAAGCCCACCATCACGTAACTGTGGTTTAGAAGATTTTCCCCTAGGATCAATACCGTGCACTTGCTCATACTGAAACTCCTTTGACCCTTTCCTGCCCACTCATTCAACTTGTAAGATCTTCCCTCAGTTTGTCCCGATCAGCACGGAATTTTACCAGGAGAGCGTAATACAATCTGCACACTCAAAGATTTTCTTTTCTGAATGTTATTTGTTAAGTGCCAGGTACAGCACCAAGAGCCGGAGAGATACAATCTAATCAGGTTGGACACAGTCTATGTCCCACATGGGGCTCTCAGTCTTAATCCCCATTTTATAGATGAATTAACTGAGGCACAGAAAAGTGAAGTGACTTGCTCAAGGTCACACAGCAGACAAATGGCCGGGTCAGGATTAGAACACAGGTCCTTCTGACTCCCAGGGCCATGTTCTGTCCACTAGGCCATGCTGCCTCTTGATGTTACGAATAATAATAGTTATTATTACTTTGTTATTTGTTAAGCGCTTACTATGCGTCAAGCACCGTTCCAAGAACTGGGATAGATACAAGCTGAACAGATCGAACACAGTCCCTATCCCTAATGGGGCTTACAATTCAAGTAGGAGGGAGAAAAGGTATTGCATCCCCATTTTGCCGTCGAGGAAACGGAAGCCCAGACTTGCCCAAGACCACCCAGCAGGCAAGTGGCAGTGCCGGGATTGGAACCCAGATCCTCTGACTCCCAAACCTGAGCACTTTCCAGTAGGGCCACCTCTGCTTCTCTGTTTGCTCACTCCCTCCCCGAGATGATTTACTTTGTTTATTTAAGACCAATAGTTACATGGTGATAGATTGACATGGACTGGAGACTCGGGGTGCTTTGTGTTCTAATTCAGAGGTTGCCTCCAATTGTCTATAGAAACCTAGATTGATCATTTTAATCTCAGTTTACTCACCTAAAAAATGATCAGGGGTGAGGCAGCAATATTGGAGAGCACTATCTATTCTAAATCTTAAGAGCAAGAAAAATTCCTATCTGTCTGGAGTGAACTGGATTTCCCAGATGCTCTAATGTTTCAGGAAAAATCATTAAAAGATATGGTTCTAGCCATCTGATACCACAAAATAAATACCCTCTGCATGCGAATGGTGATCAATATTGATGGAAAATCTTTGTCACCCTGCTGATTTTTCTTCCATAACAGTTCATATATCTGCCCTTTCCTTTCCAGACTTATGGTCACCACCCTGCTCCAATTCCTCCTTATCTCCCTGCTGGATTACCGTTTCAGCCTCCAGCCTTTCCCCTTTATCAGCCTTTCATACACTCTGCTGCATGAATCATCTTCCTAAAATACCATTCAGACACATCACTCCCATCCTCAAAAACCTCCAGTGGCTACCTGTTGCTCTGCCTTAAACAGAAACACCTAACCATTGAGTCAGGTTTTCTACACCAGCTGTCTCCTTCTTATTTTCTGCTCTCTTTTCCTGCTGTACTCCAAATCACACTATTCACTCCCCAAGTTAAGATCCCCATTATACCCTTGGTCTTGAACCCATCTCCAACCCATTGTTCCTTGCATTTTCTCCTGCATGGAATGCTTCCCCCTCTTAAATGCACGGAATCACATCCTTCCCCCTCTTTAAAGCTCTCCTAAAAATCTTCCTCCTCAGGAGGCATTCCCCAAACAATCTACACCCCTCTGGTCATGTGATCCAATTTGCCACACTTAGAACTTGTTTATCTGCTTATTTAGTTTATCATTGTTTATCATTTATTTAGTCATTTTTTCCCTACTTTTGTTTTTACTGGTAAAAACATGTCAGTAGTCCTATTTTTACTGTTCTTCCTATCACGTGCATTTGATTTGCACCTACTGGTCTCTCCCATTAAATCACAAGCTCCATAAGGGCAGGGGCTGTGTCTTCTACTTTTAATGTATGTTCCCAAGTGCCTAGTATAGTGCTCTGCACGTAGTAGGTGCTTAATAAATACTGATGTTGATCACGATGATGGTCATGCGACGACAGTGAACCAACTTAAATCCAGGATCAGTTTGTTTCTTGAAGATATGTTACCTTCACAGGAAGCTTTTGGCCACATGTTTACCCACGATCCTCTCAAGTTATATGACAAAAGTGGGGTATGATTTTTCTGGGTTCCACAACAGAGTGGCACATTTTTTTCGCTACAGTACCTTATTCGGTCAAAATACTCCAAGATGATATATGAGGCAGCTATCTCATACGTCTTTGGAAACAATCTGTCTTCCATATTGACTTTCTAGGTCACCCGATCTGGTGAGCAAGTGGGAGGAGCTGGGGAAGATGGAGGCGGGACGCTCTGTGAAGTTGGAGAGGAAGAAACCCCGGCTGATCCCTGGAGCTAACACGGTTTCCTCCCAGACCGAAGCATGTGTGGGTGAACCTGGAGCTGAGCCCTGCAGGAAAAACCCCAGTCTGGGCTGTCATAGCCGGCGGGTCTCCTGGCCGGTTACTGTAGTATCTGCTAAGCGCTTACTATGTGCCAAGCACTGTACTAAGCACCGGGGTGGTTACAAACGAATCGGGTTGGACACGGTCACTGTCCCACTTGGGGCCCACAGTCTTAATCCCCATTTTACAAATGAGGGAGCTGAGGCACAGAGAAGTGGCAGAGCGACGTTAGAACTCAAGACCTTCTGATTCCCAGGCCCATGCTCTATCCACTACTGCCGTGCAGGTTGCAGACAGCAGCTGCTCCTGCCTCCTTCAGCTTTAAATTGTGAACTGTGAGCTGGAGCATTTCTAGGTGGGATAAGAGAGGATGCATATGTCTCCCGTCAAGACTGTAAGCTCGTTGTGGGCAGGGAAGTGTCCGTTATATTGTTGTGTCGTACTCTCTCGAGAGCCTAGTACAGTGCCCTGCACATGATAAGTGTTCCATCAATATGATTGTTGATTGATTGATATGTCCAGCAAGAGCAGGGAGAATGCTTAAGAGTGGTGGGAGGTGGAAAATAGCAATGCGGGGGAGAAGAAAGAAGTATAAATCACTTAGTCATTTCACCTGGGGGTATACTCCCTACCCTACATACCCCATTTTGTCTTTGCCACTGGCCAGTTGATTTGTGGCAGTAAGAAAAAACAACCGGAGCAGGGACGGGATGGGAGGAAGAGCGCATGCTTTGTGAAACTTGGCTCAGCTACAAAAATATCAAGCCGTAGCATTTACATTTAAAATCACAATAGCATTTATTTGGAGTGGGTCAGTAAGTAAACATAAGTAATGCCTACGTAAGATCAGAAATACACTTCTGGACCCCTTAAGTCACTTATTTGGCTCTACTATCAGTAGATTCAAGGAAAGCTGTTAGCAGCTAGGAATGAACCCCAGATAATATATGTTCGTAGTGCTAAAATGAGTTGGTCCTCTTCATAAATGTTGATGAGTCACCTCCAAAGGATGTAAAACCAGTAGGGAGCATCTGAACTAGGTGTGGCAGGAAAGAGGGTGTGAGCAGGGGATATTGGTAGTTAATTCACTTCCAAATTGCTGGGATGAAACCCAGTGTAATTTACCTAGAATCAACCCAAGTACAGTGTAATAATAATAATAATGTTGGTATTTGTTAAGCGCTTACTATGTGCCGAGCACTGTTCTAAGCGCTGGGGTAGACATAGGGGAATCAGGTTGTCCCACGTGGGGCTCACAGTCTTAATCCCCATTTTACAGATGAGGGAACTGAGGCACAGAGAAGTTAAGTGACTTGCCCACAGTCACACAGCCGACAAGTGGCAGAGCTGGGATTCGAACTCATGAGCCCTGACTCCAAAGCCCGTGCTCTTTCCACTGAGCCACGCTGCTTCTCCACTACGCAGTGTACGTGTACGTGTACGTGTACCTACACGCAGTGTAGGTTGTTCCCTGTTTTTGGAATGCCTTCCAACATGAAGGATTCTACAGAAAGGAGCCAGTGAGCCCCCATGGTCAGTGGTATGGTCCCATGATAACCTCAGAAAGCCCCTGAATCAATCAATCGATCAATCGAATGTATTTTATTGAGCACTTACTCTGTGCAGAGCACAGTACTAAGCACTTGGGAGAGTACAACAGAGTTGACAGACACATTTTCTGCCCATAATGAGCTTACAGTCTAGAGGGGGAGGCAGATATTAATTTAAATAAATATACGATCTTGCATAACCACTGCCCCTCACAAAAACCCCTTTTGGCCCACGGTGTCCTCTTCTCCATGTCCCCTTCTGGCTGCTGAATGGCCTTGGAGGCTTGATGGGGAGGGGAGGGAGAGAGGACAGGGATGGGGTCAGGAAGCAGAAGAGCCACATTCCATATCACCACTCTCTGCGGAGTCAGGCATGGGCTAGTTAGCTCACATGGAAAAAAGAAAGCCAGGGAAGCATGCCACACCACAGTTAGTTAATTAGCTATGGTATTTATTAAGTGCTTACTGTGTGCCAGGCACTGAGCTAAGTGCTGAGGTGATTAAAGATAAACCAATCAGACACAGTCCCTGACCCACGTGGACCTCAGAGTATAGGTTGGGGTGAACAGACACATAGAAAAGATAAAGTACAGAGATTTGAAAAATACGAGGATAAAATGTAAAGGGCAAAATAAATAGATGAACAGCCCCCCCCCCCACACACACACACACACCCCACTGGGACTTCCATCATCTCCTTCTCCAGTCAGAGTGGTGAGGAGAAGCAGCAGTACGAAGCTGTCTCGACTTTCAGAATGTTGGGAAGCTGGTGGCTGCCGTCATGACTGTTTCCATGGCCACGGCTCCGGCTGTTGGATTCTGAGCCACAGGGAACCCGAAACTGGGCTCCTCTAGCCATGATGTTCTTCTCTTCTCTGTTCTTTTTGTGTTTTTATTTAATCAATCGATGGTATTTATTGAGGGCTTAGCCTGTACAGACCACTGTACGAAGTCCTTGGGAGAGTACAGTACAACCGACACTTCCCCTGCCCTCAAGGAGTTCACGGTCTAGACATGGAGACGGACAATAATATAAATAATTACAGATATGTATGTAAGTTCTGTGGGGCTGAGGGTGGGGATGAATAGCAAGTGCCCAAGGGCGCAGATCCAAGTGCCTAGATGAGGCACAAGGGAGAGGGAGTTGGGGAAAAGTAGGGGAAGGCCTCTGGGAGGAGGTGCGACCCTAATAAGGCTTTGAAGGTGGGGAGAGTCGTGGTCTGGAATACATGGAGGAGGAGGGAGTTCGAGGTCAAAGGCCTGAAACAACATGGGTGTTGTTTCATCCTTCCATACATGAGAAGCAGCGTGGCTCAGTGGAAAGAGCACGGGCTTGGGAGTCAGAGGTCATGGGTTCGACTCCCGACTCTGCCACTTGTCCTCTGTGTGACTGTGGGCAAGTCACTTCACTTCTCTGTGCCTCAGTTACCTCATCTGTAAAATGAGAATTAAGACTGTGAGCCTCACGTGGGACAACCTGATTACCCTGCATCTGCCCCAGCGCTTAGAACAGTGCTCTGCACATAGTAAACGCTTAACAAATACCAACATTATTATATGCCTGTTCCCTGTCCGCCCCCATTCCCTCCCTTATTCTTAGACGGTGAGCTCCTTGGGAGCCAATTAAAAATCCAGATGTGAATTTTTCCTTAGTATTTACTACAGTGTTCTGAACGAAGTAAGCTCTTAATACGCATCATGACTACTACTACAACACTTCCTAGTAGTAATAATATTTAATAATAATAATGTTGGCATTTGGTATTATATACCAATAATAATGTTGGTATTTAGTAAGCGCTTACTGTGTGCAGAGCGCTGGGGAAGAGTTTAGAGAAGCAGCGTGGCTCAGTGGAAAGAGCACGGGCTTGGGAGTCAGAGGTCATGGGTTCGAATCCCAACTCTGCCACTTGTCAGCTGGGTGACTGTGGGCAAGTCACTTAACTTCTCTGTGCCTCAGTTTCCTCATCTGTAAAATGGGGATTAAGACTGTGAGCCTTACGTGGGACAACCTGATTACCCTGTATCTACCCCAGAGCCTAGAATAGTGCTCTGCACATAGTAAACGCTTAACAAATACCAACATTATTGTTATTATTATTTACAGGTGGGAATCAGACACAGACCCTGTCCCTCAAAGGACTCACAATCTATTTTTTCTTCTTCTTTTTCTACCAGTACTGCTTTTACAACTACTAATACCGCTATGAGGGAGCAGTAAGGATGCTCTTC
Organism: Ornithorhynchus anatinus; assembly: GCF_004115215.2. Lineage (NCBI taxonomy): Eukaryota > Metazoa > Chordata > Mammalia > Monotremata > Ornithorhynchidae > Ornithorhynchus > Ornithorhynchus anatinus. The sequence goes on along the minus strand of NC_041753.1, from coordinate 51,520,897 downwards.
GCTCTTGGCTTCCAAACTGCTGCAGTTTCTTAGCATTCTAACAGTTGGAAAGGTCGTCCATTTCTAGTTCCAGCTCTGAGTAGGGGAGCCAGGACTCCAATGGTGACAGACCAGGAGCAGGAATCCCCTGAGTTTATGGTGGCATGGCTGTTCCAGGCACTTGGATCCTCCACATTTCTTTGGCTCTTTTTTATTCTTTTAATGGTGTTTGTTAAGCACTTACTATGGGGTCAGGCACTGTACTAAGCACTGGGATAGATACGAGCTAATCGGGTTGGGCACAATGTCTTAATCCCCATTTTACAGATGAGGCAACTGAGGCACAGAGAAGTGAAGCGACTTGCCCAAAGTCACACAGCAGACAGGTGGCAGAGTCAGGTTTAGAACCCAGGTCCTTCTGACTCCCAGACCCATGCTCTGTCCACTGGGCAACACTGCTGTTGTTCTGACCACCGGCCCCCGGCTAATCCCGTCTTCCCTGCCGGGCCCCCTTTCTTTTTTTATCTCTTTCAAAGATCAAGAGTGCCCCACTAGCTAACTACTATGACGTGTTTCCGAACAAAGGTTTACCAGAAAGGAAGAGCATCCATCTTTTCAAAGGAGATAGGTGAGTGAGGGTCTTTTTAAGAAACCACAACAAAAATATAAACACAGGCTTTAACGCTTGAGGCAGCCGGATGTAAAACTTAAAGGGAAAATGCGACTGGGAAGCGTGGTGGTAAGATTGTTCTAAATTCTATAACCTAAAGACAGGGTCCTAAAGAAAAATGGATCCTGGATCCAGAAATAAGGGCCCTGCCCCTGTAAACTGATCTTTTTTGGCCTAGAAAACCATGAGGCTTTGCTTTCACTGAACTTTATTCCAAAACAGATGAAAAGATAGAGAATAACACAATTTAGTCCGCTTACGAAATGATCAAAGTTGTTTTGGGATATCAGTGATTTGGGTATAAAGGCCCACTTATCCATTGAGAAATACCAATCTAAAAAATTAAGAAAACAGGATGCCAGGAGATAAAAATCAGAAACCTTTTTGTTCAGCAGGAAATTCCATTCTCAAACAGTTTACAGCACCATCTTGTGGTTCGATTACATATGGGAAAAGCTCTTTCAGATGGCATTTTTAGTCACTGCTATCTTTCGATCATAACGAGGGAGGCACCGAACAGCAAGATAATTGAACATGAAATTAGAGGATTTGTTACCGCAGCTGCTGTGTATTGCACCAATAGTCCCAATAATGTTACTAAATGTTACAGTCTTCTAAGCTGTAAGCTCACCGTGGGCAGGAAATGGGCTGGGCGTATTGAGTGTACTCTCCCCAACGCTTAGTACAACGCGGGCCACACATTAAGCGCTCAATAAAGACGATCCACTGACTGACCGACTAAAGCCGCTAGCACTCGATCACAAGATAGTAGGTAGGTGAATTAACACTGTATCATTATAGGTATGAACCCAGGAAGGTGGTAGAAAACAGCTGCTCTAAATTGTATTGACACAGAATCACTTAAAACTGATTAAAATGTTCTAACCCTCACATTAGGCTGCCTGCTGTTTGATCAACTGAATAAAACAGTGATGATTATGAATATGCCATTTTCCTAAGCAGAAATAGCCCATGAGCACACATGGAATTAATAAATGAGAATGGTGGCCTGATAGAGGAACTGAGACAGATGTGGTGATTTAATTACAGCAAAGTAAAATCAATTATCACCTTCCCTGGCCTAGTGGAAAGAGCACAGGTCTGCGAGTCAGGAAATCTGCATTCTAGAAGTCACGAGGAGCCTTAAGTTCTGCTCCTCTGGCCACAGCAACCTACTGATTTGGGGCTTTATTTTGTGTATTTGTCCTTGTTTTTTATGTTGCCTTAGTGTTTGATTTTTTTCATCACTCCTGAAGCATCTGTCTCCAGTCCCCTCTTCCCCACTTATATTCCTAGATTCAAAGCCCCCTGAGGGCCACAGAACTCTGTCTAGTTCCCACCTGTGTACTGTTTTTCAGTCCTTAGAGTCAATCATATTTATTGAGCGCTTACTGTGTGCAGAGCTCTCTACTAAGCACTTGGGAGAATACAATACAACAATAAACAGACACATTCCCTACAACTTCTAACTCTGGTTCGACTACTTGCCCACTGTGTGACCTCGGGCAGGTCACTTAGCTTCTCTAGGCCTCAGTTTCCTCATCTGTAAATTGGAGATTCAATACCAGTTCTCCCACTTAGACTGTGAGCCCCATGTTTGACAGGGACTGTGTCCGATCGGATTAGATTGTATCTCTCCCAGCACTGAGGACAGTGGTTGGCACAAATACCACTTTATTATTATTTTCATTGTTGGCACCTTGTGTACTTCCGTTAGACTCTGTGGATTCATCATACACTGGCCTTAATTCAGAAGGCAGTGTTTTCTAGATATCTGTCACATAAACAGATTCATTTTCTCTGAAGAATAGATTGAAAGGTATTTGGATAATGCCTGTGTCATTACAGTGTGTGAAAAACAGAGTCATAAAATGATCATATATTCCAAAAAATATGTGCCTTGCAAATACACAAATTCAAAATAAATGGTTAAGGTATTTCTGTGTTGCCATAATTTCCTGAGGTACTTCAGAGTAACAACCAAAGACGAACCAGGCGGTATCTCACTCTACATTACTATTAGTCAAGGAGTGCTTTCACCATCTAGCAAAAGCACTACCCATCATTTTTCCACTTTCACTGTTCAGCAGTGAGAGGACCTGGGGAAAAAAATAAGTAAAACAGACAACTAACTACAAGAAGGGGCTGGGGCATCGAGAGAGCTCTCAACTCGCTGATGGGGACTGTTTATCAAAAGCAAAAAAAAAAGCCTGTCAACTTGTCCCAGAGACTCTTTCAGGCCAGAAATAAATCCTACCACTGAAACAGAATTTTCTCCAAGCAAGGGTTCTCTTGCACTTATCCATATGTTTGATTTCAAATCAAAACAACAAAAAAAACCCTCCAAACATCCCTTCAATGAGAAACAATGCTGTGTGTTCACCCTGTCTGCTGTCACAAGATGTATGCCACAGCTTAGCGTTTGTCCCATACCTTCCTGAGGAAGAGAGGGAATGGATTCAATTCAGCGTGGCTCAGTGGAAAGAGCCCGGGCTTGGGAGTCAGAGGTCATGGGTTCGAATCCCTACTCTGCCACTTGTCAGCCGTGTGACTGTGGGCAAGTCACTTAACTTCTCTGTGCTTCAGTTACCTCATATGTAAAAGGCGGGATTAACTGTGAGCCTCACGTGGGACAACCTGATTACCCTGTACCTACCCCAGCGCTTAGAACAGTGCCCTGCACATAGTAAGCACTTAACAAATACTAACATTATTATTATTATTCATGTGTGGGGAAGGAATGATGAGATTTTTGGTCCAAGTGCAGGATGATGACGAGAGGCAACCCTTTCACTGAAGTTACTCTCGAGACTTTGAGTTCAGCCTGAGTTTCAAATGAATTTGGACTGGGTGAAAAGGAAAAAGAAGCCCACCACATACATCCATCCTACCTGCTGATGCAATGCTACCCTTGATATGTGACAGGCACCTTCTCGTAGAGCTCCGGTGCTGCCGTTCTCGACAAGATGTCAACTGGAAATGAACAAATGGGACATAAGATGATCTCTGAGGTTTAAACTAAAGAATCCCGGCTTTTTTTCCGTAGAAAAGCCAATCGAACCGCATGTACATCTCTGTTAATGGGAACTATGAAAAGCATCCAAAAGCAATCTCTGGCAAGCAAGCACGCTTTTTCTCTCCATGTGGGCTATACCCATGTTCACACACGATTGGGAAGGTCAATCTTAAAGTGACAAGCTTTCCTCAACTTGGTTCATCGTTTCCGTTGTGGGAGGATGGTTCAAAGCGGCTCTCCATTCTCCAACTCCCTTTGACTGCCTGAGACCTCAGAAAGCTGGGATTCTAATGTAGAGCTCTGCATACCTGCAATTCACCCAACCCAGCTGGGTCAGGTCAATTAGATAATTAGCATTTCCGTGCAGATAAGGGGTGGGTGCAGCTAAAGAGGAGGCAGCGATTACTCACTGTATCACAACCTTCCAAATCAAATTCTCTTAAACTGAACAAAAACAGAAAGAAACTATGTGATGTGTCAATCTGTGTCTCCCAGGTAAAAACGTTGAAAGTCCAGAGGCACAACTTAGCATGTACTAGCAGGCCCACATAGGCGTCTAAATTGCGATGGTAAATGCGGGCCAAGAAAGCGAACCTTCTGTGCGGATGCGGATGTGAGTCGGGGATGGATGGATCGTCTCCAGGTTTGGTATATACACAGGTGGGAATAGTATGCATATTGACAGGTATTTACAGTACCTGTGCACGTCTATCTAGAGCCATGTTATTTCTCCATGCGGAGTAACACGGGATGAAGGTCAACCAAAATGCTGGGTGTATTTGGCATTTTTTAAATGGGAAGCAAGAAACCTTAACACTCTGTCCCCGTTTTATCAAGAACTGATGGAAATCTAAGGTCCTCTGCCTTGGTGTTGGGAAATGGATTTAAATATATTGTCGGTGAGCTATCGTGATTTTCAGTGGGCTTTCTTTTTGGATCAAATATCTTCCTACCTTTGCTCTCAAGTAGTTTCTTCCTGAATATTTGCATCATGGAAGGTTACAGTGGCTCTAAGGAGATGTTGACTCTTCTGCTTGTCGTTTCATAACTTATTCCTCATACCCTTGTGATATTAGTGGGGGTTCTCTGCCCTAAATCCCAGCCAGAAGAGCCCCCGGAGTCACTTTAGGAGTGGCTGGACTCCGCACTATGTTCGGGTCACCTTGGACATAAATGTGACCACCATGTAAAAATCCTCTAGTGGATGAGTATACCTGGGACTGTGTGTGTAGATATGTGTGTGTGTGTGTGTGTAGCTGAGTGAGTCTGGAAACTTGCCTGGCAGGGATGATAGAGGGCCAGTGATGCTAGGCAAACCACTAGCACTGTAAATAATTCCTCCTCACTTGGGGTTTGACATTGTTCTCGATGGGAGACCTTTGCTCATTATTTACAGAACAATTTCATAGAGGTCTTTGGGTCCTTCGGCCACGGGCATGGATGACCTACTTGGCCTGCCTACATCAGCCGGCTATTTTTCAGGATTCCTACGGGACCCTTCCACCTCATGGTACATCCTAGATCAGAGGTGTCCAACGTGCTATGGAGTTGCTGAGATTTTTAGCAAAATGATTTTGATTGACTTAGCTAGCTCACCTGAACTACTAGGCCAAACTGATCTACTAACAGTGAACTACTAACCAATTGCAACAAATTGCCCGACACTATGGTTCTGAAACTGAATAATAATAATAATGATGATGATGATGGTATTTGTTAAGCGCTTACTATGTGCCAAGCACTGTTCTAAGCACTGGAGGTAGATGCAGGGTAATCAGGTTGTCCCACGTGGGGCTCACACTTTTAATCCCCATTTTACGAATGAGGTAACTGAGGCCCAGAGAAATTAAGTGACTTGCCCAAGGTCACACAGCAGACATGTGGCAGAGCCGGAATTAGAATGCTGCCAGGTGACATGAGGCTTAAATCAATCAGTATTTGTAATGAAAGCTTAATGTAATTAATTTCATAATTTTTAGTTCATTCTCTTAAATACCAGTATTTTTATTGAGTTGCTTAACATAGACCAATGGCTAACACTTTTGAACTGATACAGTTGATTCAACATTTTTAAACCTCTAAACGTTCATATTTCCGAATAGCTAAATGACTATTGGTCACCATTGCTGTCAATAAAAAATTCACGCCGTATGCCGACCAGTGAATTTCTGGTCAGGTGGCCCTCTGTTGAAAAAATATAGGCGCCCTTGCCCTAGGTGGTTTTTCTATCAGAAACCTTCATCACTGATGGCATAGCCCTGGCCCGGAAACCCTGGACTAGAACGCAGGTCACACGATTCTCAGGGCAGTGTTTTTTCCCCTGAAAAGCGGCTGGACATTGAGCAGAGTTAATGAGAACTGGAAACTGAAGTAAAAAAACCAAACCAAAACAAAACAAAAAAATCCCTTCATGAGGTTTCAGGCAAATCAATCCATCAATAGTATTGTATTGAGCACTTAATGTGTGAAGAGCACTGAACTAAGCGCTGGGGAGAGTACACTATCACAGAGTTGGTAGACGTGCTCCCTGCCCACAAGGAGCTTACAGCCTAGCAGAGATTTCTCATTAAAAAGTCTGAAAAGAAATCTGAGATTTTAAGGAAAAATTTAGAATTCTGGGAACCAGGAAGGCTAAGAACTTACTGACTCCATGTTTTATAGTCCACTATCATGCTGGATGCTGAGAAATACACACAGAAAGTGAAATTCCCAGATAATCAAAAATAAATTATGCTAGTTTTGAACCCTTCCCCGACCAAATCCTTTACCAGAGTTCTCAAAATGTAACATAATTTTACCATTTCATTTTCATCTTTTCTCCTTGCCAGTATTTACTGAGCATCTCTCTACCTTTTAAAATGAAATGGCCAAAGGATAATCCACGGCAAGAAAGAAGCCTGGGTAAGTCGTCAGGGACTCAATAGTATAAATTGTACTCACTTCCCTTGGATAGAGTGCCTTGGATCCTGGGCCTGACCACTAATTGCAAAGTGATTTCTATTTAATTGCCCCTTTTTTGAGGTAAGAAGCGCTAAACGCTGGTTGTTTTCAAGGGTAAGTGCATTCATGATTTCTGACATTTCTTGTACAATCCAGTTCTGGCAGCGTGAGCTTGACCTTTTAAAAACAGGGTCTTTTTTCCAGGATCTGAGCACAAGCTGCATTGTATTACCCTGTGGGGCTTCCAATTCCCGGGGATGGCAATCCTGTTTTTCTTCTCAAAAAAGAAAAAGATCACAAACATTCCAAAGTCATGAATGCCTAAGACGTGTGTGTGTGTGTGTGTGAAAGCATGTAACGGCCATGTGGACAATTGAACATTTAAAAAATGAAATAAAAATACCTATCTGACTTTTTTGTTTTGACTCTGAACAGGCTTTTTAGCAGTAGGAACTTGGGGACTAGACAAGGCTATCCCTAGGACAAGGTGGGACAAGGTGTATCAAGCAGTGTTCTAAGCACTGGGTTAGATACAGGTTAATCAAATTGGACACAGTCCCTGCCCTATGTGGGGCTCAGAGTCTAAGTAGGAGGAAAAACAGGTATTTAATCCCCATTTTACAAATGAGAAAACTAAGGCCCAGAAAAGTTAAGTGACTCGCCCAAAGTCACACAACAGGAAAGTGGCAGAGCCGGCATTAGAACCCAGGTCCTCTGACTCTTTCTCCTAGGCCATGCTGCTCCTTATATAGAGAGATTAGGGCATCACAGGAAATCAAGAATTTATGAGAGTCCATCGGAGAGGGAAAGGGAGTATGCCATGGTGCTACTGACTTTTTCCAGCAGAAGGCCTCTGGATCCCACAGAGAGGGGATCCAACTCTATTGTACATACTCTACTAGGCATTGAGTACAATGCTGTACACACAGTAAGCACTCAACAAATGCCACTGATTGATTGAAATGAGTCTTCAAAATGCAGAAAGGTCCCCTCACTTCCATCATCCTCCCACAGGAATCCTAATCCTCCTTGACCTCTTGGCTGCCTTTGATGCTGGGGAGCATGCCCCCCTACCTGGGAACACTATCTAAATTTGGTTTTCTGAACACGATCGGCTCTTAGATTTCCTCCTACCTTCTTGGCCCACTCTTTCTCGGTCTCTTTCAAGGCCTCTTCTTCCTTCTCTCACTTCCTAACTGTGGCTGTCCTTCCAAACTCTGTTCTGAGTCTCCTTGTCTTGTCTAGTCTTATGTCGTCGAGCTGTCTCCGACCCGTAGCGATACCACGGACACGTCTCCCCCGAAACGCCCCACTCTCCACCTGCAATCATTCTGGTAGTGTATCCGTAGAGTTTCTGAGTCTCCTACTCTTCTCATTTTAGACTCATTCCCTCAGGAAGCTCATCCGCTCCCCCTGTTTCAACTATCACCTCTATGCAGGCTGACTCCCAAATCTTTCTCACTAGCCCTGACCTCCTTCCCCCTTTAATAATCGTGCATATCCTCTTGCTTGTAGGATTTTCCATATGGATGACACACCAGCACATTCACCTCAATGTGCCTAAAACCAAACTCCTTCACCTAACTTTCCCATCGGAGTTGACAACACCACCGGCCTCCCTTTCTTCTCTGAAATCCCATACCTTATCATCATCTTTGATTTTTCACTCCCTTTCGCTTTTCACATTGTCGCTAAATCCTTTCAGTTTTTCTAGATCCAAACTACCACCACCCAGGTCCAGGAGCAGAAGCAGCATGGCTTAGTGGAAAGAGCACAGACTTGGGAGTCAGAGGTCATGGGTTCTAATCCCAGCTCTGCTATTTACCAGCTGTGTGACTTTGGGCAAGTCACGTAACTTCTCTGTGTCTCCGTGACCTCATCTGTAAAATGGGGATTAAGACTGTGAGCCCCATGTCCAAATCATGTCCAACCTGATTTGCTTGTATCCACCCCAGCGCTTAGTACAGTACCTGGTGCATAGTAAGCGCTTAACAAATACCATAATTTATTTTTATTTTATTTTGCTGCATCGGTTTCCTCATTGATCTCTTTACCTCCAGTCTTTCTAAGCCTCCAGGCCATACTTCACCCTGCTGCCCGGATCATCTTTCGAAAATAATAATAATGTAGGTATTTGTTAAGTGCTTACTATGTGCCGAGCACTGTTCTAAGCGCTGGGGTAGTCACAAGGGAATCAGGTTGTCCCACATGGGGCTCACAGTCTTAATCCCCATTTTACAGATGAGGTAACTGAGGCACCGAGAAGTTAAGTGACTTGCCCAAAATCACACAGCTGACAAGTGACCGAGCCGGGATTCGAACCCACGACCTCTGACTCCAAAGCCCGTGCTCTTTCCACTGAGCCACGCTGCTTCTCTGATGCTCTACTCACAGCTCTCTTTTACCCAGGCAGATAGTTTCTGTGCACACCACATGGAGAGCTCAGGCTGACCCGGCGGCGAATGAGAGAGGGCTGCCTTGGGTCTGGAACGTGGGTGGGAGCGAGAGCAGGTGCACCCACCATGCAATGAGCTCGGGATTCCATAAGGCTGGCATCTCTTCCCCCTCTCCTCGGAGATCAGAGCCTTGGCTCCAGCTCCACTTCACTCCCCTCTTCCCTGCCCCACACATTCTGGAGTTGAGCGGCGGGCACAGCTCGACCCAACTCTCCCCAATGCCTCCTTCTCCTGCCACTCCCTAGAACTCAGCCCCGTGATGGCAGGGACCCGGGCTCTGCTCCCCTGCCCTCTGGAATCTGGTGGGGGGGGGCGAGGAGGGTCCAATTTTAGCGCCTCACCTCTCTGCCCAATGCTCAAGCCCCAGTCCTGGTTACCTGGTAGTGGGGAACCTAGAATGGCCGGTTCCGGCATGCCCCACCAGAAGAAGTAGGTGCTGATGATGGTGACCACTGATCGATTGAGGGAACCAATTGGCAGCCTGACAACCAATGGAAGGACAGGGAGAATTTGTGCCATTGTGACGGTCTGAGTGGGGACGATTGGGTAAATGGACAAAAGCTATAAAAGGCCAGATCTGTAGACAACGGAAGCTCAGTTCCCGGATCCAAACGTGTGCTAGGACCTTCTGGAAAGGAGTGGGAATGGAGGTGCTTGGAATGGAACGAGCTGCCGTTTGGGTGTTTTCTCCTTTTCATTCCTCAAAAGCTTTCAAGGGCTTCCTATTCTTCTCGTCATCAAACTTCAGACCTCTGACTTTAAGACACTCCCTCTTCCCTAGCCACTCTTTTCTACTACACCCCATCTGGCACTCTCCATTCCTCCCAGACTCATCTTGTCACTGTGCCGGATTCTCCTGTCTGTCTCCTCCGACCCCTGTCTAATGCCCTTCATCCTTCCTAGAACTCCTTCCTGTTTCAAATCCACTACTCCTCAGCTCTCCCCATCTTCAAATCCCTCCTGAAATCCGATCTGTTCCAGGAAGCTTTCCCCGATTAATTTTTCTTCTCCCCAGGCCACTTCCTCTAAACTATCCTCAGCACTTTGGCACCAGCTCAGCACTTATGTACTCACAACTCCCCATGATACTTTTGTACATATTGATTTCATACTCTACTATTGAAACTCCTCTTCTTCCTAGCTTTAAATTATTTGGGATCTATCTCCCAAGATAACCTTCGAGCTGTACCTCAGTCTCAACTCCTCTGTCTCCTTCTCCCTCCTGGTCTTCCCCCGGCCTAGCACTCTCTTTCTCTCCACACCAGACAGACCACAGCTCTCCCTGCTTGAGAGCCCTCCTGAAGTCTCTCCTCTTCCATCCAAGAAGCTTTATCCAATTAATTTTCTAGCATCCTGAGCCATATCATCTCTTCAGCCAACTCTTTTTTTTAAAAAAAAGGTATTTGTTAACCACTTACTACGTGCCCTGGGGTAGATACAAGGTTGGACACTTTCCCTGTCCCTCATGGGGCTCACGGTGTTATTCCCGATTTTACAGATGAGGTAACTGAAGCACAGAGGGGTTAAGTGACTTGCCCAAGTCACACAGCAGACAAGTGGCAGAGCCGGGATTAGAACCCAGGTCCTTCTGCCCCCTTGGCCCATGCTCTATCCACTAGGACATGCTGGTTCTCTGCATTTGTGAACTTGTTTACGCTCTCAATCAATCGGTGGTATTTGTTGAGCATGTACTGTGTTCAGAGCACTATATTTAGACTGTGGGAGAATGCAAGAGAAGTAAAAGGACAGCCCCTGCCCTCAGGGAATCTCTCTCAGGATCACACCTGGAGAGTTTCCAGTATTCTACCAGTCTCGACTATGGGAGGGAGAGTCAAGCAGAGGCATATCCATTCCATTCCTAGCTTGGGCAATGGCTAACGAGGGGAAGGCGATCTTCTACAAGTCAAAACTCACCTGTGCTGGGCAGCAGCGACATGGGAGAGAGTCGAGGGCGGAGGCTCAAACTTACTGCGCAGAAGGAGGCAATGGTAAGCCACTTCCATATTTTGACCAAGAAAACTCTATGGATCCACTACCAGAACGATTGCAGATAGAGGTAGTGCGTTCTGGGAGAGATGTGTCCATGGCTTCGTTATGGGTTGGATACTACTCGAAAGCATAAGACAAGATACGGCCCTCAAGGAGTTTATAATCTAAGGCAATGCTGTTTCCAAAGTAATCCATAAAGCTACTGAGAATGTTCAGAAAATTTGCATCCATAAGACCTCTCCTTTCAAACAAAATAGACTTATAAAGAAGCAGGTGCACGTTTTGTCTGGGCACCTAGAAATTTGACCAGGCTGTTAAAATAATCAGGTGGGAGTATATTTCTATTTAATTTAATTTACTGCCTCTTGGTTTTGTGGAGTGTGTGTTTGCTCTACAATATTATTAGCTGATGTTAATATATCATGCTTTAAACACATAAATGCATTTAGTTCTCTGCTAGGCCCTGTATAAAGCGAGCATAACAGACATAGTCTGGGCCACGTAAGAGCTTTCCCCACAGCAGAAAGCAACATGGAAGGGCATAGATCTTTGGTGAACCTTCAGTCAAATGAACAAAAGCACAGCTCAAATAAGCAAACTATTTAAAGCAAATGGATAATGTATTTACTTGGATTAATGAGGAGAGTCATGGGAGTTGTATATTTTGATAAGGTGCGGGAAAGAGAAATTGTCACATCTCTTCCAGTTAGTTGGGGGAGGCTGCATTATTCATTTGATTCCTTCTATTTGTTTTTGTATTTTCTATCTGTGCTCTTACTTTTCAAATGATTATATTTTGGGCAGTTTGTGCCCACTTGTCTTCCCTGTTCGAGTGTAACCTTCTTGGGTGCAGATACTGTGCGTTTTACCTTTGCAATTTGTTCCCAAGTGCCTGATATGCCTTTGGACACAGTAGACACTAAGTGAACAAATGCTGATGACTTTTGGCATATTTCAAGTGGTACTGTACACAGTCATATAGGGAGGCAGCATGATCTAGTGGAGAGAGCATGGGTCCGGGAGTCTGGGGCTCTGGGTTCTAGTCCTAGCTCTGTCACTGGTCTACTGTGTGACCTTGGGCAAGTCATTTCACTTCTTTTTGCCTCATCTGTAAAATGGGGATGCACTACTCATCCTTCCTCCTAAAGGGACAGGGACTGTGTCCGACCTGATTAACTGGTATTTACCCCAGCACTTAGAACCGTGCCTTTTGTTAAAGGGAAATCCAATTACTAAAAATGCACCTAACCCTTTGTGAAATAATGGAGCAAGGGGAAGAAAACTATTATTTCTTGGCCCTCGACTGAAGAACAGTTTATTCTCTGAAATGTGAGAATTAATAGTAATAGTCTTCGTAACCTTCCTTCTAACTGGTGTAACTGCAGATGCTCTTCTGGTTAACCACATCAGTGAATAGCTAGAGAAGGTGACTCACTGTCACCATATATATTATTTATGGGGTTTGGGGTCAGTCGAGAAAGAGAGAGCTTGCAAACTGAAATCAAATTCTATAGCTTCCTGCAAAAGAGGCCCAGATACAACTTGCCTACCTCCTCTCCTAACTCTCCCAGAAATATTCTCACTGAACTAGAATTTCAACTCTCTTTGGTTACAGTCCAATGCCTAGGCCTTTTCTTGCTACTGATCCAAAACGAAAACAACTTGCCGTGCAAAAGGCAGCTCGTTCTTCTCTCTTTCCTGTCTATGTGTGATAGCCTTTAGATGACAAGAGATCAGCCCCAGGGCCCCAAGTTTTGATCTCTACACTACCCTCCCTTTCTGTCTTGCCTAAACAAACCAAGCACCAAAATGATACCTTCTCCTTCAGATATTCATGACCTCCATATGCAAGTGATTGACGGATAGATGACATGAACAGTATTTATCTGGTAAACCTGATCTCAAGTCCTTAGATTTCTGAGGGTTTTGGCAACTGACAGGAATGAGAAGAGAACTCCTGGCATTGCCACTGGCTACCAGCCTTTGGAAATCAATCGATCAGTCAGTGGAACGCACTGAACACTTAGTGGTTGCAGAGCACTGTACTAAACGCTCGGGAGTGTGTAATACAGAAGTGTAGATAGACACAAAATTTTGCTTCTTCCATTGCCTTTCACGGCTATAAAGTATCAGTGAAAGTCACATCCCTAGGTGGCTGTAGATTCGATGAACAGAAGTCTCATCACCTTAGATAGCACCAGAGGGGCAGAGAGAGGGGAAGGAGGGAAGAGAAAAGGAGAGAGGAAGAGGAGTGGGAAGAAGGGAAAGGAAGGGGAAATAGGAGAGGGGAAGGAGGTAAAAGAGAAGAGGAGGAGGAGAAGGGGACAGTACTTACTGACCACCATATTTAGCAGCTGGCGCTTCCCTAATGTTTAGAGACTTGGGGCACTTCTCACATCTTCCCCTCCTGCATCTGCCTAGGTAGTGAGAGCCCCTCCCCTGTGTTCTGGGAGGTAGAGATTTTACTGCTGCCTGGGCAGATCATGGCAGTGGTGAGATTCCACCACCAGAATATAATCATAATAATGGTGGGATTCGTTAAATGCTTTTTATTCATTCATTCAATCAAACGTATTTATTGAGCGTTTACTGTGTGCAGAGCACTGTACTAAGCGCTTGGAAAGTAGAATTCGGCAACAGATAGAGACAATTCCTACTTTGCATCAAGCACTGTGCTAAGCATCGGAGTGCCTACAGTATAGTCAGATCAGGCTCAGTCTCTGTCCCACGCAGGGTCTAATTCCCACCTGGATACTCCTTCACAGTGCTGAGTACAGTGCTCTGCACCCAGAGCACTTAATAAATATAGAAGGTCATCTGTCCTAATCTGGGCTCCGCCGCTTGTCTGTGTGACCTTGGACAAGTCACTTCATTTCTGTGTGCCTCAGTTATCCCATCTTTCAAATGGGGATCAAGACTGTGAGCCCCACGTGGGACGGGGACTGTGTCCAAATCAATTTGCCTGAATCCACCCCAGCGCTTGGTACATTGCCTGACACATAGTAAGCGCTTAACAAATACCATCATTATTATTAATACATTACATCTGGAATACGTATTTAATCCCCGTTTTACAGATAAGGAAACTAAGTAGGAAATGGCAGAGTCGCGATTAGAGCCCAGATCTCCTGACTCCCACACCTGCTTCTCAGTAGGGCAACTGGGTCACAGTTTCCACTGCCCGGTGACAGCGGAGTTTCCACGTGTGATAATGTAATAATGTTGGTATTTGTTAAGCGCTTACTATGTGCAGAGCACTGTTCTAAGCGCTGGGGTAGACACAGGTTGTCCCACGTGGGGCTCACAGTCTTAATCCCCATTTTACAGATGAGGGAACTGAGGCACAGAGAAGTTAAGTGACTTGCCCACAGTCACACAGCTGACAAGTGGCAGAGCTGGGATTCGAACTCATGAGCCCTGACTCCAAAGCCCATGCTCTTTCCACTGTGCCACGCTGCTTCTCTAGACACGTGTGATGTCTCAGAGGCCAAGACCCTGCTGTGGATCCAGTCATGCTCCGGGCCCAGTGACTGGGGTGATTCCCCAAGCCTCAAATTCTGGGCCTTGGGCAGCCACAACTGCCGTGACGGTTAAACTTGGGTTCCGGGCTCAGGTGGTCATAGTCTCGTTCTCCCTCTATTCTCCCTGACTCCTTTTCCCTTCTCCTTTTCATTTCCCTTCCTACCCAGGAAGGCAGATGCTTGGGCAAGCAATGAGACACCTCCCATTGGATGAGACCATTAATAATAATAATAATAATAATGTTGACATTTGTTAAGCGCTTACTATGTGCAGAGCACTGTTCTAAGCGCTGGGGTAGGTACAGGGTAATCAGGTTGTCCCACGTGAGGCTCACCGTCTTAATCCCCATTTGACAGATGAGGTACCTGAGGCACAGAGAAGTGAAGTGACTTGCCCACAGTCACCCAGCTGACAAGCGGTGGAGCAGGGATTCGAACCCGTGACCTCTGACTCCCAATCCCGTGCCCTGTCCACTGAGCCACGCTGCTTCTCTAGCGAGTAAGCAGCCACTCAGAGCCAGTTGGGGGAACAGCAGTTTGGAAGTAGAAGAGCTTCCACTACATAGACCCCAAACCCACTTATAAGAGTTCAAACTAGATTTTCCCAGGATTAATTCTGGAGCAAGTCCAGCACTTAATTCAGGTTTATAAACCCAACGTTCAAATCCTGGAGGGTCTTGCCAGAGATATATGGGTTAATCATTCAATCAATCAGTGGTATTTATTGAGCACTTACTGTGTGCAGAGCACTGTACTAAGAGCTTGAGAGAGCACAATATAAAGGAGTTGGTAGGCCAGATCCCTGCTCTCGAGGAGCTTTCGATCTGGTGTAGGCTCTGGGCTACGGGGCAGATGAAAACCTTGGGAAGTGGACTGACGAAGGGGATTATAGGGTGACGGACGGAAGAAGTGTGGTTGGTTCAGGAGAAATATGGAGAGGGTTGGAGGGTGGGGGGCGGGGGCGAAAGGAGAAAGAACAGAGAGGTGGAGCTTGTGTTTCTACTATCCTAAATTTTGATTTTATGTGACTTGGGTATTAGAGAACCAGCATGGCATAGTGGATAGAGCACAAGCCTGGGAGTCAGAAGGTCATGGGCTCTAATTCCGGCTCCACCACTTGTCAGCTGTGTGACCTCGGGCAAGTCATTTAACTTCTCTGGGCCTCAGTTACCTCATCTGTAAAATGGGGGTTAAGACTGTGAGACAATCTGATTAGCTCGTATTTATCCCAGCACTTAGAACAGCACTTGGCACATAGTAAGAGATTAACAAATGCCATAATTAACAGTATCATTATTATTTCATTATCTTTTAATAAAAAGAGAAACGAGAACAGCATCAGAGTGAGTGTGGGAAATCTGAATTCTAGTCTGAGTTCAGACTGGCTGATTGTGGCCACTGGCACAGAGAACACAAGCTCTGCCTTGCCTCCCAGTTTCTCCGGGCTCTCTCCTGACCCAGCTTCTCTGACTCCGGCACTGTTCCAGTCCCAAAAGCCCAAAGCTGTCGGTAGCAGCCGATTTCACAGGCCCGTGGCTACTCACCACCCAGAGAGTAGCAGCACATTTCGTCCTGGCCGGGGGTGGGGTGGGTTTGAAAGGTTCCATTTTCTGTGGCCTTTTAAAGGTTTAAAGTGGCTTCTCAGGAATTTCCCCTGCAGAGCTACCTCCTCAGGGAAAATGCTCAGGTAAATCCTGGAGAAGCAACAGTCGCTTTACCAAATAAAACAGAAATCAACACTCTCCCTGTTCTTTGCAGGACCCTGAATCTTCTCAACCCTTCGCCTGCTTCTTGAAGTCATGAATTGATTTATTTCTGTTGGCCCTCAGCACTTGCGTATAAGATGGTGATTTTGATTGGGCATGCAGTTATTCTGATTCCATTGCCATATTTCTTGGCTTTCTCCCCCACTGCTTCTTGTGGACAAGGAATGTGTCTTGTGCTTCATTCGTTCTTCTCAGTCAGTTGGTAGAGCGCATTGCATTCAGTAGGTGTTCATTAAATACCAATACTCTTTGCTACTACTACTACTGCGCTGCTGCTTCTGCTATTACTACTATTCATTCAATCCTATTTATTGAGCGCTTACTGTGTGCAGAGCACTGAACTACTCTCCCTCCCATACAAGCTCGATATCCAATGTTGACAGAACTATTCCCAGGGAATGAAGAGTCAGGGATTCCCCTTTAGCTGTAACCATTTTACTCACACCCATCCCTCTTTCCAGCCTTCCACTCCCCAACATATCTCTTGTGTCTCCCTCTCTGTAATTTATTTTAATGTCTGTCTTCCCAACCCCCACCACCCCTCTAGACTGTAAGCTCCTCGAGGGCAGAGATCATATCTACCTACTCTATTGTACTCTCCCAAATGCTTAGGACAGTGCTCCGCACATAGTAGGCGCTCAGTCGATACTATTGATTGAAGCAATTGTATTGGGGAGAGAAACTGTCCCTTCTCCTCGAAACGTCGTCCCCGTCCCCCCCCCCCAGTACCCTCACTTCATTCATTTCATTCAATCGCATTTATTGAGCGCTTACTGTATGCAGAGCAATTCAATAGTAGTATTTATTGAGCGCTTACTATGTGCAGAGCACTGTACTAAGCGCTTGGAATGAACAAGTAGGCAACAGATAGAGACAGTCCCTGCCGTTTGACGGGCTTACAGTCTAATCGGGGGAGACAGGCAGACAAGAACAATGGCAATAAATAGAGTCGAGGGGAAGAACATCTCGTAAAAACAATGACAACTAAATAGAATCAGGGTGATGTATATCTCATTAAACAAAATAAACAAAATAAATAGGGTGGTAAAGATATATACAGTCGAGCGGATGAGTACAGTGCTGAGGGGGTGGGATGGGAGAGGGGGAGGAGGAGAGGGAAGGGGGGAGAAGAGGGTTTAGCTGCGGAGAGGTGAAGGGGGGGGTAGAGGGAACAGAGGGTAAAAGGGGGGAGCTCAGTCTGGGAAGGCCTCTTGGAGGAGGTGAGTTTTAAGTAGGGATTTGAAGAGGGGAAGAGAATTAGATTGTCGGAGGTGAGGAGGGAGGGCGTTCTGGGACTGCGGGAG
Organism: Ornithorhynchus anatinus; assembly: GCF_004115215.2. Lineage (NCBI taxonomy): Eukaryota > Metazoa > Chordata > Mammalia > Monotremata > Ornithorhynchidae > Ornithorhynchus > Ornithorhynchus anatinus. The sequence goes on along the minus strand of NC_041753.1, from coordinate 51,503,256 downwards.
GACGTGGCCCGGGGGTTGACGGCGGGATAGGCGAGACCGAGGGACGGTGAGGAGGTGGGCGGCGGAGGAGCGGAGCCTGCGGGGTGGGCAGTAGAAAGAGAGAAGGGAGGAGAGGTAGGAAGGGGCAAGGTGATGGAGAGTCTCGAAGCCTAGAGTGAGGAGTTTTTGTTTGGAGCGGAGGTCGATAGGCAACCACTGGAGGTGTTTAAGAAGGGGAGTGACATGCCCAGATCGTTTCTGCGGGAAGATGAGCCGGGCAGCGGAGTGAAGAATAGACTGGAGTGGGTCGAGAGAGGAGGAAGGGAGATCAGAGAGAAGGCTGACACAGTAGTCTAGCTGGGATATAACAAGAGCCCGTAGCAGTAAGGTAGCCGTTTGGTTGGAGAGGAAATGGCGGATCTTGGCGATATCGTAAAGGTGAAACTGGCAGGTCTCGGTAACGGATAGGATGTGTGAGGTGAACGAGAGAGACAAGTCAAAGAAAACACCGAGATTGCGGGCCTGAGAGACGGGAAGGATGGTTGGGCCATCCGTGGTGATAGGGAAGTCTGGAAAGTACAATACAGCAAATAAAGAGAGACGGTCCCTGCCCACAATGGGCTCACAGTCTAGAGGGGGGGAGACGGACGTCACTTTCCCTCACCCCTGAGTCCTACCCATACTTTAGGATTATGAAATTTGCCTGACCTTAGACAACACCACCATCCTCCCTTGTCTCACAAGCCCAAACCCGGACATTATCCTTAACACATCTTCCTCCTTCAACCCACAAAATCCTGTCAGTTCTATCTTCACATGACCTCCAGAATCTGCCCCTTCCAATCCACCCAAACTACCACCATACTAGACCAAGCCCTTGTAATATCTCATCTCGCCTACTGCATCAGCCTCCTCGCTTACCGCCCAGCCTCCAGTTTCTCCCCACTTGGGTCCACCCTTCACTCTGATGCTCCAGCTCATTTTTCTGAAAAAAGAGTTCTGTACACATGTCCCCACTCCAGTGGTTGCCCACCCATCTTCACATCAAACAGAAACTCCTCACCTCCCACTAAAAGCTGAGTGTTCTAGCAGAGAATATATGGGCCCTGGAGTCAAAGGACCTGGGTTCTAATCTTAGCTCTACCATGTGCCTGCTGGATGAACTCTGTCAAGTTTCTTAACTTTTTTGTACCTCTGTTTCCTCATCTCTAAAATGGTTCAATACCTGTTTTCCTTCCAACTTAGGCTATGAGCTCCATGTGGGACAGGAACTGTTTCTGATCTGGTATCTACTCCAGTGCTTGGCACATAGTAAGCACACTTAACAAATGCCATCATCACTTTATTCCAAGAAACCTTCTTTGACTAATCTTTTTTTTTCCTCCACCCAATTCGCCCTCCTTTCAGTGTTGCCCAAGCATTTGTGTCTGGACCCCTTAAGCTCTTAGGTACCCCACTCCCAACCCCACAGCACTTATGTACGTATTCTTATACTCTGCTGCTTCCCTAGCTGTAATTTATTTTAAGGTTTGTCTCCCTCTCTAGACGGTAAGGTCCTTGAGGGCAGTCATCTGCCAACTCTAGGGTATTGTACACACTCCCGAACACTTAGTATGGCACTGCACAAGGTAATTGTTCAATAAATACCCTTGATTAACCACAGGCTTATCTGTAATTTATTTTAACGTCTGTTTCCCCACTAGACTGTAAAATCACTGAGGGAAGGGAAACTGACTACCAATTTTATCGTACTCTCCCAAGGGCTTAGTACAGGCCTCTGAATGCAGTCCGTGCTCAGTAGTGTTGATTAATTGATTAATTAGGTAGTCCAACCTATAAGGAACAGAGATAGATAGATAGATAGATAGATAGATAGATAGATAGATAGATAGATAGATAGATAGATAGATAGATAGATAGATATAGGCAGGCCAGTAGCCCTCACTGAACTTGTATCTGCTATTTTAAGTTTTAAAGTGTTTTTAAAAATGTTTTCCTCCTTTTTAAATAACAAAGCTAGAAATTACTAAAAAAGTGCAAAATATCATCATTGTTACTTTTTTCACAGTAAAATATTTTGTTTAACAATAAATTATTTTCTCTGTGTTCTGTTATGCTGCCCTGCCTAGTGAAATGTACTGGGCCCTGAATATTGCTGGATTGTGTAATTTCAAAACGTACCTTGCTGCACGCAGAATAAAACATAAAAAAAAGACTGTTAAAAAACTCCATCCCCCTCACCCACAAGACTCATTCTCCCCAACAAGAAAGAGTTAAACTAAAAGCAATGTCTTCAGTTGTGCCCTGAAGGTGAATAAATTAGGGCTTTGTCAGATAAGAGCAGGAAACTTTTCAGCTGGGACCCACCACAAAAGGCCTTTTGGTTCCAGCCCCTTGTGATGCAAACCTCAGAGCCAGGGCCCAGGGGGTTCAAGATTAAAATCGACTGCAACTGGCAGTTAATAAAGAAGCTGAAACACCTCACTTCCAGGCAGTCACTGTTTTTGGAGGGGAGGAATGTTATCGGGTTAGCATGTCAATGATACTTAGGTTCCAAAACAGAATTCTGAATATTCAGTATCTGCTACGGCAAAGCGGCTCATGAAGATTAGGACAGCAGGAAGTCGAGTTTACAAAGGCGAAATATAAAAAAAAATTATAAACTTTTTTTTCAAGAATTTCTTAAGTGCTTCTCATTTAACCACAGTTATATTAGTAAATGGTTAGTCATATTACACTGAGTTTAGCTCTTAGTATGTAACCTCGATGGTTTCTAAATCCCAGCAGTATGGCATGTACGTAGGGATGCTATTTGATGGCAGCGTTTTAAGTAGAGCATGTCCATTCAGTGCTATTCTCTCAAACCCTAACAGCAATAGAAGCGGCACTTCTGCAGCAATAAAGTTAGCCCTTCCCCAATCAATCGATCCTATTTATTGATTGCTTACTGTGTGCAGAGCAAATCTATCAGTCGTATTAACTGAGCGCTTACTGGGTGCAGCACACTGTCGCTAAGCACTTGGGAGAGTACAATATAACAGAGTTGGTAGACATGTTTCCCAAACACACTTGGGTGAGTGAGTTCTTTCTTCGGTTTGGTTGTCTGCGTGTTTTAAAGTATTAGGGCAATATAGCTTAACTCTTGCTGACAATAACTGTGGTTGAGGTTGCTCGACTTGTCATCTTCTGTCAAATCCTCTCCTAATTTTTCCATCCCCACTTACAACCCCACCATCCTCTCCTGTCTTTCAAACCCTCAATCTTGGCATTATCCATGACTGTTCCCCCTCTTTCAACCCACATATTCAGTCTTTCAAAAAATCCTGTCAGTTCTTCCTTCACAGTATCTCCTGCCAGAATGTCCATCTCTATTCTCCATCTCCACTCACTCCCTTGGAGAACCTTAGAGAAGCAGCGTGGCTCAGTGGAAAGAGCACGGGCTTTGGAGTCAGAGGTCATGAGTTTCATCCTTTCATCCATGACCTTTTCCTCTCTCGCTCTCTCCTCCTCCTCGCCCTTTCGGAAACGTGGCTCTCTCCCGAAGACACGGTCTCCGCCGCCGGTCTCTCCAGCGGAGGCCTCTCCTTCTCCCACTCCCCCAGACTCACCGGTAAGGGAGGAGGCGTCGGCTTCCTCCTCTCGCCCCGTTGCCGCTTCCGCACTATCCCTCCTCCCCCCTCCCTCTCCTTCCCCTCCTTCGAAGCCCATATCATTCGCCTCTACCACCCCCTCCAGTTACTTGTCGCTGTCATCTACCGCCCTCCCGGTCCCACCTCCGACTTCTTCAACCACCTTGACCCCTTTCTCACCTTCCTTCTCTCCTTCTCTCTGCCCACTCTGATCCTTGGAGACTTCAACATCCATATGGATGTACCCGACGACTCCTCTGCCGCCCGCCTGCTATCCCTCCTCGACTCTGCCGACCTCCTCCTCCACCATACCGCGCCCACTCACCGACTCGGTCACACCCTCGATCTCGTCATCTCCTACCGCTGCACTATCTCCTCCCTCACCGACTCTGAAATCCCTCTCTCTGACCATAACCTTCTCACCTGCCTCATCTCTCACACTCCCTCCCCCTGCAAATCTTCGCTACTGCCCCACAGAGACCTCCGCTCTCTCGATCCCATCCGTCTTTCCAATAGCATCTCTCCTCACCTTGCCGCCCTGTCCTCTCTTCCCACACTCGATGATCAGGTCTCCGCTCTCAACTCCACCCTCTCTACTCATCTCGACTCTCTCGCCTCCCTTTCCCTCCGCCGCTCTCGCTCCACTAACCCACAGCCCTGGATCACCTCCTCCGTCTGCCTCCTACGCTCCTATGCTCGAGCTGCTGAGCGCTGCTGGCGAAAGTCAAAGCACCAAGCCGACCTCACACACTTCAAATTTATCCTTTCCTGCCTTAACTCTGCCCTCTCCTCCGCCAGGCAAAGCTTCTTCTCCTCCCTCATCGACACCCATGCCCGTCACCCCCGCCGATTGTTCCGGACCTTTAACTCTCTCCTTAGGCCCCCTGTTCCTCCCCCTCCCCCATCTCTCACCCCCAATGATCTGGCCACCTATTTCCTCACGAAAATCAACACGATCAGGTCTGAGCTCCCCAAAGTCACCCCTCCGCCTCTCCCCTCTCCCCCACCAACCCCCTCCCCTACTTTCCCATCCTTCCCTGCAGTATCCTCAGGGAGATCTCCTCCCTCCTCGCAAGTGCCACCCCCTCCACCTGCGCCTCGGACCCCATTCCCTCTCACCTTATTAAAACCATCGCCCCTGCCCTCCTACCTTCCTTAACTTCTATTTTTAACCACTCAATCTCCAAGGGCTCCTTCCCCTCTGCCTTCAAACATGCCCACGTCTCCCCCATCCTAAAAAAACCCGCTCTTGACCCCACTTCCCCCTCCAGTTATCGCCCTATCTCCCTACTACCCTTCCTTTCCAAAATCCTAGAACGAGTCGTCTACAATCGATGCTTAGAATTCCTTAACTCCCATTCTCTCCTAGACCCCCTCCGATCTGGCTTCCGTCCCCTCCACTCTACCGAGACTGCTCTCTCTAAGGTCACCCATGACCTCCTTCTTGCCAAATCCAATGGCTCCTACTCCATTCTAATCCTCCTTGATCTCTCTGCTGCCTTTGACACTGTCGACCATCCCCTCCTCCTCCATACCTTATCTCACCTTGGCTTCACGGACTCTGTCCTCTCCTGGTTCTCCTCTTACCTCTCTGGCCGATCATTCTCGGTCTCCTACGCTGGAGCCTCCTCCCCCTCCCATCCTTTAACTGTTGGAGTTCCTCAAGGGTCAGTTCTTGGCCCTCTTCTGTTCTCCATTTACACTCACTCCCTCGGTGAACTCATTCGCTCTCACGGCTTTGACTACCATCTCTAAGCAGATGACATGCAGATCTACATCTCCGCCCCTGTCCTCTCCCCCTCCCTTCAGGCTCGCATCTCCTCCTGCCTCCGGGACATCTCCACCTGGATGTCGGCCCGCCACCTAAAACTCAACATGAACAAGACTCAGCTCCTCATCTTCCCTAATAATAATAATAATAATGTTGGTATTTGTTAAGCGCTTACTATGTGCCGAGCACTGTTCTAAGCGCTGGGGTAGACATAGGGGAATCAGGTTGTCCCACGTGGGGCTCACAGTCTTAATCCCCATTTTACAGATGAGGGAACTGAGGCACAGAGAAGTGAAGTGACTTGCCCACAGTCACACAGCCGACAAGTGGCAGATCTAGGATTCGAACTCATGAGCCCTGACTCCAAAGCCCGTGCTCTTTCCACTCAGCCACGCTGCTTCTCCAATAATGTTGGTATTTGTTAAGCGCTTACTATGTGCCGAGCACTGTTCTAAGCGCTGGGATAGACATAGGGGAATCAGGTTGTCCCAGGTGGGGCTCACAATCTTAATCCCCATTTTACAGATGAGGGAACTGAGGCACAGAGAAGTTAAGTGACTTGCCCACAGTCACAAAGCTGACAAGTGGCAGAGCTGGGATTCGAACTCATGAGCCCTGACTCCAAAGCCCGTGCTCTTTCCACTGAGCCACGCTGCTTCTCCACACATACGCACACCGGCCCAACCGCCCCAGCGGGTCCTTCGATCGGACAAGACCACGAAGCGACTAGGTCCCGCGGGGGAGAGAGGTGGGGTGGCGGGGGCAGTGGTGGTGGTGATGCCGGCTCGCGCTGAGACGAACGGGTCACAGGCCCCCCCCCCCCCTCCCCCCCACACACACCTACCCCGCACACACGCCCCGGCCACTCTCCGCCCCGGCGGGGACCTCCGACACAATAGGCCATCAGGAAGCGGGTTGGCCAACAGCGTCCAGGCAGAGGAGGGTCTAGAGCTCTGGGCAGCCCGGGCTGCTCCCAAACCCGGTCCTCTCCCAGACTTCTCTATCACCGTGGATGGCACGACCATCCTTCCCGTCTCTCAGGCCCGCAATCTCGGTGTGATCCTTGACTCGTCTCTCTCGTTCACCCCACACATCCTATCTGTTACCAAGACCTGCCGGTTTCACCTTTACAATATCGCCAAGATCCGCCCTTTCCTCTCCACCCAAACGGCTACCTTACTGTTACGGGCTCTCGTTATATCCCGGCTAGACTACTGTGTCAGCCTTCTCTCTGACCTCCCTTCCTCCTCTCTTGCCCCGCTCCGGTCTATTCTTCACTCCGCTGCCCGGCTCATCTTCCTGCAGAAACGATCTGGGCATGTCACTCCCCTTCTTAAACAACTCCAGTGGTTGCCTATCAACCTCCGCTCCAAACAAAAACTCCTCACTCTAGGCTTCAAGGCTCTCCATCACCTTGCCCCTTCCTACCTCTCCTCCCTTCTCTCTTTCTACCGCCCACCCCGCACGCTCCGCTCCTCTGCCGCCCACCTCACTGTCCCTCGGTCTCGCCTATCCCGCTGTCGACCCCTGGGTCACGTCCTCCCGCGGTCCTGGAACGCCCTCCCTCCTCACCTCCGCCAAACTGATTCTCTTTCCCTCTTCAAAACCCTACTTCAAACTCACCTCCTCCAAGAGGCGTTCCCAGACTGAGCTCCTCTTCTCCCTCTACTCCCTCTGCCATCCCCCTTTACCTCTCCGCAGCTTAACCCTCTTTTTCCCCTTTTCCCTCTGCTCCTCCACCTCTCCCTTCCCATCCCCACAGCACTGTACTCGTCCGCTCAACCGTATATATTTTCGTTACCCTATTTATTTTGTTAATGAATTGTACATTGCCTTGATTCTATTTAGTTGCCATTGTTTTTACGAGATGTTCTTCCCCTTGACTCTATTTATTGCCATTGTTCTTGTCTGTCCGTCTCCCCCGATTAGACTGTAAGCCCATCAAACGGCAGGGACTGTCTCTATCTGTTGCCGACTTGTTCATCCCAAGCGCTTAGTACAGTGCTCTGCACATAGTAAGCGCTCAATAAATACTATTGAATGAATGAGTTCGAATCCCAGCTCTGCCACTTGTCAGCTGTGTGACTGTGGGCAAGTCACTTAACTTCTCTGTACCTCAGTTATCTCATCTGTAAAATGGGGATTAAGACTGTGAGCCCCACGTGGGACATCCTGATTCCCCTGTGTCTACCACAGCACTTATATCAGTGCTCGGCACATAGTAAGCGCTTAACAAATACCAACATCATTATTATTATTATTATTATTAACTCATTCCCTCTCATGGCTTCAACTACCATCTCTATGCAGATGATACCCAAATCTACATCTCTTCCCCTGATCTCTCTCCCTCTCTCCAGGCTCGCATCACCTCCTGCCTTCTAGACATCTCTACCAGGATGTCCTCTCGTCTCCTCAAACTTAACACGTCCAAAACTGAGCTCCTTATCTTCCCACCCAAACCCTGTCCTCTCCCCGACTTTCCCATCACTGTAGATGACACCACCATCCTTCCCATCTCCTCTCCTCTCATTCCTCCTCTCCTCTATCCTTGACTCCTCTCTCTCTCATTCAACCCACATATTGGATCTGTCACCAAATCCTGTCGGTCCCACCTTCACAACATTGCTAAAAATCCTCCCTTTCCTCTCCATCCAACAATCACTCATCCTATCCCGTCTTGACTACTGCATCAGCCTCCTTGCTGACCTCCCAACCTCCTGTCTCTCCCCACTCCAGTCCGTACTTCACTCCGCTGCCCGGATCATTTTTCTACAAAAACGATTAGGACATGTCACCCCCCTCCTCAAAAATCTCCAGTGGTTCCCTATCCAACTCTGTATCAAACAAAAACTCCTCACCTTTGGCTTTAAAGCACTCCATCACCTTTCGCCCTCCTACCTCAACTCCCTTCTTTCCTTCTACAACCCAGCCCTCATACTTTGCGCCTCTGGTCCTAACCTTCTCACTGTGCCTCCATCTCACCTGTCTCGCCACCGACCCCTGGCCCAAGTCCTGCCTCTGGCCTGGAACACCCTCCCCCCTCAAATCCAACAGACAATTACTCTCCCCCACTTCAAAGCCTTATTGAAGGCAGATCTCCTTCAAGAGTCCTTCCCAGACTATGGCCCGCTTTTCCTCATCTCCCACTCCCTTCTGCGTCACCCTGACTTGTTCCCTTTGCTCTTCTCCCCTGGCCCCACAGCTCTCATCTATATATTTGTAATTTGTTTTATTTGTATTGATGTCTGCCTCTCCCTCCCCCTCACTGAGACTGTGAGCATGTTGTGGGCAGGGAATGTCACTGTTTATTGTAGTATTGTACTTTCCCAAATTCTTAGTACAGTGCTCTGAACACAGTAAACGCTCAATAAATACGAATGAATGAATGAATCCACTCCTTCTTCTCCATCCAAATTGCCATCAAGCTGGTCCAGGTACTTGTCATATCCTCATTCGACTCTCTCACTTTAGTCCATACTCCATTTGCTGCACGGAACATCTTCTTGACACATTTTTCCACTACGACAAAGCCCTCCAATGGCTACCAATCTCCTTTACCACTGACTTGAAGGCTGCCCACCAGTTTTCATTCATTCATTTCATTCATTCATTCAATAGTATTTATTGAGCGCTTACTATGTGCAGAGCACTGTACTAAGTGCTTGGAATGTACAAGTCGGCAACAGACAGAGACAGTCCCTGCCCTTTGACGGGCTTATAGTCTAACTGGGGGAGACAGGCAGACAAGAACAATGGCAATAAATAGAGTCAAGGGGAAGAACATCTCATTAAAACAATGGCAAATAAATAGAATCAGGGTGATGTAGATCTCATTAAACAAAATAAATAGGGTGATGAAGATATATACAGTTGAGCGGACGAGTACAGTGCTGAGGGGATGGGATGGGAGAGGGGGATGAGCAGAGGGAGGGCAGGAGAAGAGGGCCTAGCTGCGGAGAGGTGAAGGGGGGGTAGAGGGAGCAGAGGGAAAAGGGGGAGCTCAGTCTGGGAAGGCCTCTTGGAGGAGATGAGCTTTAAGTAGGGATTTGAAGAGGGGAAGAGAATTAGATTGTCGGAGGTGAGGAGGGAGGGCATTCCAGGAGCACGGGAGGACGTGGCCCAGGGGTCAACGGCGGGATAGGCGAGACCGAGGGACGGTGAGAAGGTGGGCGGCAGAGGAGCGGAGCATGTGGGGTGGGCAGTAGAAAGAGAAAAGGGAGGAGAGGTAGGAAGGGGCAAGGTGATGGAGAGCCTTGAAGCCTAGAGTGAGAGTTTCTCCATCTTGAATAAAATTGCTCTCTTTACCTGCTACTCCCCAGCATGCACTCACCTCTCCTAGGAGTCTCACCTTTTAACGGTTCTTCACTCTTGACTCTCCCTCCTCTAGCCCTTCACTGAAGTTTTTCCCCCAGATTGGGACTCCCTCCACCACCTAATCCACCAGACCGTAACCCTTTCCCTCTTCATAACCCTCCTAAAACCCCACCACCTGAAAGAAACCTTCCCTGATTACAGTAATTCCCAATGCCCCGGGTCACGTCAACCCAACCGCCAGCCTTAGGGTTTAGGTATTTTATTCTTATCCTTATAAGCTATAGGGAGAAGTCCTACCCTCAACACTTAGGTAGGAATAGGGATAGGAATATTTTTATTAGTTGTATATTGATTTCTACTTTCCATGATTGATTCAGCTATTTGTCCATGATATATTTGTACTACTTCTTTCCAGAGAAGAGATTGAGAGGTTCATAGCTCTCCTCTCCTTCCTCCCACCCGAACTTTCTCATCACTCTAAACAACACCACCATCCTTTCTGTCCCCCAAGCCCATAGCCTTGACATTATCTTTGACTCATCTCTCTCATTTAACCCATATATTCAGTCTGTCACCAAATCCTGTCAGTTCTACCTTTGCAGCATCAGTAGAATTCTCCCTTTCCTCTCCATCCAAACTGCTATCTTGCTGATCCAAGCACTCATCATGTTCCTTTCCAAGCATTGCATCAGCCTTTTTGCTGACCTCCTTACCTCCAGTCTCTCCCCACTCCAGTCCACACTTCACTCTGCTGCAAGAATCACTTTTCAAAAAAAATTCTGCACATCTTCCCGCTTCTCAGAATCCTCCAATGGTTGCCCATCCATCTCTTTATCAAACAGAAACTCAATAAACTCTCTCCTTCCTACCTTACCTCGCTAATCTACTACAACCTAACCCACACACTTTGCTCCTCTGATGGCAGCCTGCTCAATGTACCTCAATCTTTTTTCTCTTTCTGCCAACCCTTTCCTCATGTCCTCCTTCTGGCATGGAACTCCCTCTCCCTTCATGTCTGGCAGACCAGCACTCTCCCCATCTTCAAACCCCTAGTAAATTAATTTGTCCTTCAAGAAGCTATCCCTGACTGTCCTCTCATTTCCCCATCCTATTCCCTCCCACATTTTGCATCGCCTATGAACTTGGGCCTGTACGCCTCATGTACTTAATAGTCACTCCACCCCAGCCCCACAGCACTTATGTACATTTCATTATACTCTGCTGGTTCATCTGCCTGTAATTTAGTTTAATGTCTGTCTCCTCCACTAGACCGTAAGTTCCTTGAGGGGAGGGATCATGTCTACCAACTCTATTATATTGTACTCTACCAAGCAATCAGTATGGTATTTTGCACACGGTAAGTGCTCGGTAAATATCATAGATTGGTTATGAGAGGGAAAGTAAAGGATATAATGGGAAAAAGTTAAGAATCTTGGACGATGTGCGTATATACCTCTAGGCGTCCTATGTATTTGAAGATGATATTGCTGGCAGTGAAACTCACCCTCAGAAGGTACCTCACTGTCAGTAATATCCTCTTCAAATGGATTCCTTCCATGGGGGTGTCCCGCTGAGAGAGAGACTTTTCCAAACGTGACCCACAGAAATTTAGTCGGGGGCCTTATTCAATTCCAGGTCATCTATAACCATGAAATGGGCATCAAGGAGAGCTATTGTTCCTTCGAGCATTATTTGTTGCCACTAATGGAGAAAGAATAATATCTTGGATGAACAATTATCCTGAGCCAATAGGGCATTTCTTATGCCCTTATGTTTTTTGAAATTCTTGAAGACATTGCTCTTCTTATGTGAATAAAATGGAAAAGCTGGTCTTTTGGTCAAGTCTAGGACAGCTATATTTTCTAATCCAATTTCCATAGTTTTCCTTCTTTTCACTACAACTTCACTTACTTCCAAATCCTAAAATATTATCTAGACTCTTTCCCTCGAGACTAACATGGCCACGTTATTCTTTTTTTTTCCCCAAAATATTATCTTTCTGTCTATTCTTTTGCCAGTGATCTTATCTCCTGTTCTGGGTAATTTTAATGACTTCTCAAAGTTTAACATTTACCATGTGGTTATGAAAGTTCATTCAACCAATATCTTTCTTTGTTCTCTTGGCTGGAATCACAGCTGCAAATTCCCAATTTATTTTTGGCAATTGTTTTTAGTAGCAATTTTTCCCAGCATCTGGACTTTTGCCACTTGCTCTGAGAGAAATTTCTATGGGAAATTAAGGCTTAAAAAGTGGCCTGTCTATCCTGAAATATCTGAATAATTCAAGCCAAAACATACTGGATAATTTGATTATGTAGTCCTAGTCATTAGCTGGATCTGCACAGGACAAAACCAACGCTTGTTAGAAAAAAATCACAACCTCAGATGTTTCTTAATTGTTCAAATAGAAGCAACCTCAATTTCACTCCAGCCAAGGAAGGATTTTCAAGTCCTTCGTTTCACCATTTTTCCAGACCAGCTGAAATCTGGTTGTCTGAGCCCCTGCAGACATGCATTTTTGACCATGTGATTGCATGCTTGTGCATGCTTCTGATTGGTCCAGGAGCCTGCCTGATTGATAGCTGCTACCTAAGAGTGCCGATGCACTTGCTACCTGCCTGCTGCCTCCATCTTGCTTGGTCCCTAGGGAGTGACCAGAGCATCCCAGGAGTAGCAAAGTAATCTGGGGAAACACATTTCGAGTTGGTAAAGCCCCAGTGGATTTTTGTCAATCCGATGGCTGGGGTGACATCACGATTCCTGGCGGTGGGACGCTGGGATGGGGCTAGTGGTTTGTGGCTCCACAGATATTATTCCTCTCTGTGTAGCATTCTCCTCACAAAAGTTGGTTTGGTGTCCACTGTAAGAGCTATCCTTGGGCAGATTCTGGTCAGAAATGAAAATACCCAGGGAAGAAAATCCTCTTTAAAATATACCTCCTCTGGGCAGACCCAACCAGAGTGTGAGATTGGACAACTGATCTAATCTCTTTGTATCTCATTTTTTCCATCTATGGAATGATCGTAATGCGTCACTCTTCTCAATCTGGCTTGAGGCAGGATGGGGGAGTGGGGAAGCGGATAGAGTCATAGGCTGAAATATGGGGTACGACAGTACGAGGACTACTAACAGCATTGGCAGGGCTTCTGTGGTAACACCTTTGAATTTGTAGAAATAATGGCATGAATATATAGCAATACAAATCAGAATTCAGAAGGGGAGGACATCTTTGACTGTCATAAATTAAGCCAATCGTGGAGCTAGCGACGGATGTCACCGGAGATAGTGGGAGAAGAGTGAGGGCGAAGCCTCAGATGAATTCCCTTCCCACTGCCTCAGGTGAGCTAGGTGTTCTGTTCCATTGCTCTTTCATTTAGGGGCATTACCGTTTTTTAGAATTTCAAAGCAAAACCCTGCATTAAAGAAAATAGCCTCTTATCTTTACTGACCCAGTGGAGCAGAAACATAATATGCTAAGCAAGCAAATTGGGAGGAAGGAATACTTGACTCGAAATAGAGGCTCAGACTTACATTAGGTTTTTGTATAATACCTGAAATTCTCTCAACATGGAGGTGGTTCGCAGAGGCACGGTTTTGACCCTGGTTCTGGAGGACCAGGGCCGACTCCCCTCAGATCAAAGCTCCGGCGTGACTACACGGGGCCACGAATGAATTGTCTCTTGTGTCGTGGCATGTGGGGAGCCTGCCAGGATTTGGCTCAAGCTCTAGGAGGCTCAGTATACCCTATTTCTCTCAAGGACCCCTAGACCAGAATGGCCAAACTCACCAGGCAACTCTTGGGCCTCAAGGAACGCAAGCATTCCTTAATCTCCCCCAACCCTGGGTGAGCAACAACTGATTGGATCATGTGTGGCTGCCCGGCCTCTAGAAACTTGAGCTAAATCCACCCTATTCCTCTTCCCCACAAGCCATGGCTGAACAGGTGATGCATAGGCCCGGCTCTGCTGAGCTTCCCGAATCTCGGCCTAGGGTTCAGGAGGATTGGCATTGGTGTGTGGTTGTGAGGTCTGGGCTCAGAAGGGACTTGGATGGGTTTAGCCAAACCTAACCGACCAAGCCTTTTCTGAGCTTTGGCCAAACAGGCTTTGCACATGTATATTTTGCTGAGTCTCCTGAAGTCCTTGGCCCTGCTGCGCACGCTCAAGAGGAATCGATTGCGATTGGCCCAACTGAAAGAAGTCTGAAACCTAATCTTCTTTTTTCAATGTAAAACTGGGTTTCCTCTACACAAATCTGCGGTGCACTGCCTCTTCCCGAACACAAGCTTAGCGCATTCTGGCTTTGCTCAGGAATAACGTGAAGACGGTTTATTGTAGTACCAGAGAGATCAGTATATTTTAGGGAGGTTTTAATGAAAATGTTGAAAGAGAAACAGAAAGCATTACCAAAACTGTAAAATTCCAAAGCATGGGTACTGTTAACTGGGGGCATATCTGTTAAAATTGTAATCTAATGTTTCGGATTACTCACATAGGTAATTAAAAGCACAGGAATACAATGCCCTTAGGAATTTTATTTTGATTAAATATGTAGGTATATTTACCTCCTATATATTTATGGCCCAGGCCTGTAAAACTGAATTCTCTTTTTTTGTGTCCTAATAATGGAAGCCGATACTTTGCAAATATTTCAATTCACTTGTATCAAGTGATTTCATCTTTTACGTTTAATATTTAATCTTCAAAAATTTAATGCGTTGTCTTCTCCTGGATCTGCCCAAGTGTGCGGAACATGGGCTTTGAAGTGTGGAAGGGAGGGCATGCTACGTGTGTCCTTTCAGGTCCTGGGAAAACGACTCTAAGCCACAGTAAGCCATTATGAGGCTAGATTTGCTGCTGCCGGTGGTGACCGCAGTTTCTCTTCTTGCCAGTCCTGCCAATCAGTTGAAGGGTCATATTTATTGAGCGCTTACTGCGTGAGCAGAGCGCTGTAATAATAATAATAATGTTGGTATTTGTTAAGCGCTTACTATGTGCCGAGCACTGTTCTAAGCGCTGGGGTAGACATAGGGGAATCAGGTTGTCCCACGTGGGGCTCACAGTCTTAATCCCCATTTTACAGATGAGGGAACTGAGGCACAGAGAAGTGAAGTGACTTGCCCACAGTCACACAGCCGACAAGTGGCAGAGCTGGGATTCGAACTCATGAGCCCTGACTCCAAAGCCCGTGCTCTTTCCACTGAGCCACGCTACTTCTCCAACTAAGCGCCAGGGAGAGTACAATACAACCGAATTGGTAGACACGCTCCCTGCCCACAAGCGTCATTTCTCGCTGAGCTCTTAGTAGAGGTGAGAAGTCCAGGAAGTCCAGCAAAAAGCAGAGCAGCAATGGCAAGAGAAAAGAAGAAGAAAAACTACCAGGGTTGCCTCCAGCACCCCCCCAGCCATCACCTGCAGTCCCAGTGTCTGTAACCTAGAAACAGGGAGACGAGCAGCAACAAGAGCAGCTGAAAGGACAGACCGGCCCCCGCGGCCACTGTCATCCGCAGAATCGACGCGATCGAAAGCCGGAGGCAAGGCTGAGACTATGGCAGGGGCCCGGGCCCAGCCTTCAGCTTTTGGCTTGCAGTGGTATTTATTGGTAGCAGCAGCAGCACCAGCACCTGGAATTTCTCTTCTCACCTGTTCCAGCTGCCGTTGGTCTGCTCCAGGATTATGATGATGATATTTGTTGAGCATTTATTCTGTGTCCAGCCCTCTTTTGTTTTTTTAATGGTGCTTTCTTAGGCACTTACTATGTGCCAGGCACTTACTAAGAGCTGGGATGGATAAAATCGAATCAGGTTGGACACGGTCCCTGTCCCACTTAGGGCTCCCAAGCGTAAATCCCCATTTTACGGATGAGGTAACCAGGGTGTAGAGAAGCGAGGGGCCTGGCCCGTGGTCACACAGCAGACATGTGGCAGCACCAGGATTAGAACTCAGGCCCTTCTGACTCCCAGGCCTGTGCTCTCTCCACTATTGGTTATTGTTCTCTGGTTATTGTTAGTATTGTATCTATTAAGGGCTTACTATGTGCCAAGCACCGCTCTAGGTTGCCAAGCACCGCTCTAGGTACTGGGGTAGATATGAATTAATCAGGTTGGACACAGGCCCTCTTCCACAGTTTAAGTAGGAGGGAGAATAGGTATTGAATCCCCATTTTATATTTGAGAAAACTGAGGCCCAGAGAAGTGAAGTGACTCGCTCAAGGTCACACAGCAAGCAACTGGCAGAACTAGGATTAGAACCCAGGTCCTCTGACTCCCAGGCCCGTGGTCTGGTGGAAAAATCGAGGCATTTAACAGACACGAAAAGACTTGCTCTCCAAGGCTAGAGACCGAATCTGGAGTAAAATCACTTGTCTGACAAGACGTCTGATGTTCTGTGATCATCTGATGATTTTATATCTACCCCCGCACTTGGTCCAGTACTTAATAAATGCCATCGTTCTTATTGGTAGTAACATTTATTTATTCATTCGGTTCATTCGATCGTATTGATTAAGTGCTTACTGTATGCAGAGCACTGTACTGAGCGGCTGGGAAAGCACACCACCACGAACAGTGACATTCCCTGCCCACAACGAGCTCACAGTCTGTGGGGGGGGAGACGGACACCAATACAAATAGAGGTTTGGGAGCTTATGAGTGGAAGGCAGAAGAGAAGCAGCTTGGTCCAGTGGATAGAGCACAGCCTGGGAGTTAGAAGGCCCTGGGTTCTAATGCCGGCTCCACCACTTGGCTGCCATGTGACCTTGGGCAAATCGCTTAACTTCTCTGTGCCTCAGATACCTCATCTATAAAATGGGGATTGACTGTGAGCCCTATGTAGGACGTGGACTGTGTTCAACGTGACTAACTTGTATCTACCCCGGCGCTTAGTGCAGTGCCTGACGCAAAGTAAACGCTTAACAAATACCATAAAAAAAGGCATGGTCTTCACCCTTGAGGAATTTAAAATCTGATCTCCTGGGCCCTGCACCTCATATCTTGTATCTTGCGGATGTATCTTGTATCACGTATCTTGCGGGTATATTTTTATTCAACAGGCTATGAAGTTTTGAGTATCCCTCCCTTCATGTTGGCTCTTTTAAAACTGATTTACTCTTACATGTTTTTTCAGGGGGAGATCTGGAATCAGTGTATAATTATATACTGTGAAAACTATTCACTTTACTCCGATTCTGCCTCTTCTCAGAATGCAAACTCTTTGTAGAGTGATGGAAATCTATATACCAGACTTTCAATGAATGAGTCAATCAATCAATTGATCAGCAATATGTTTTGGAATGCCCACAGGGTTCGGAGCACTGCACTACACGCTTAGAAGCAGCTCCTCCTCTAGACCGTAAACTCCTTGTGGGCAGGGAACTTTCATTCAGTCGTATTTATTGAGCGCTTACTGTGTGCACAGCACTGTACTAAGCGCTTGAGCACTGGAACATGTCTACCAACTCTGTTGTATTGTATTGTCTCTCAGAACACAGCCCTCCACTCCTCAAAAGCCTCTGGTAGTTACCCACCTTCCTCTCATCAAGCAGAAACTCCTTACCACTGCCCTCAAAACTCTCCTTCAGCTCTTTCCCCTTTCCATAGTGGCACTCTTCATCTACCATTCCTCAGCTCACATTCTTTGCTCCTCCCCTGCTCCTCATCTAACTGTACCTCACCCTCACCTCTCCCAACTCCATCCCATCGCCCATGCTGTTCCCCCAGCCCGGAACTCCATTCCCTTCCAAATCGGCCAGACCACAGCTCTCTCCATCTTAAGACCACTGTTAAAATCCCACCTACTCCCGGAAGCTTTCACAGATTAATATACAAGACTCTAGTTGTAGCAAAGAAATACCCACCCTTGCCACCTGAGTACTTTAATTCTGCCCTCAGCACTCGAGAACATATATTTATATATTTATTTTTACACTCACCGAGTTATTGCCCCACCTCCTTCCTACCATTCTTCTCCAAACTCCTTGAGTCCCCCACTGTTGCCTCTACTTCCTCTCCTCCAATTCTCTCTGTAACACCCTCCAGTCTGGCTTCTTTCCCCTTTCCTCCACAGAAACTGCCCTCTCAGAGCTCACTGATGATCTCCTCCGTGCCAAATCTAATTGCCTCTACTCCGTCCTAATTCTCCTCGACTTCTCAGCAGCTGCCTTCGACACTGTGGACCACTCCCTTTCCCTTGAAACATTCTCCCACTTTGGCTTCACTGACACTTTTCTCCCGGTTCTCTTTCTCGCTCTTTGACCGCTCATTTTCAGTCTCTTTCAGTCCCCCTAACTGTGGGAATCGCTCAAGGCTCAGTTCTGGGTCCTCTTCTAGTTTCCATTTCCACCCATTCCTTTGGAGAACTCATTCGCTCCTAAGGCTTCAACTACCATCTCCGTGAGGATGGCTTGCAAATCTAAATCTCCCGCCCTGATCTTTCTCCTTCTCTGCAGTCTCGTATTCCCTCCTGCCTTCGGGACATCTCTATTCGGATGTCCTGTCTATACCTCAACTCCTCACCTTCCCACTCAAACCCTGTCCTCCCCTTGACTTTCCCATCACTGTAGACAGAACCACCATCCTCCCTGTCTCACCAGCCCATCACCTTGGCATTATCCTTAACTCACCTCTCTCATTTAACCCACATAACCAATCTGTCACCAAGTCCTGTCGGTTCTACCTTCACAACATTGCTATAATCTACCCTTTCCTCTCCATCTGAACTGCTGCCACACTGATCCTCTAGGCCTTAAGCCTGGTGTGGGCAGGGATCGTCTCTCTCCATTGCTGAACTGTACTTTCCAAGCGCTTAGTACAGTGCTCTGCACACAGTAAGTGCTCAATAAATACGATTGAATGAATGATACAAGCACTCATTCTACCCCATCTCGATACTGCGTCAGCATACTCACTGACCTCCCTGCCTCCCGTCTCTCCCCACGCCAAAACATACTTCACTCTGCTGCCTGGATCATTTTTGTAAAAAAACAAACAACTTTCAGTCCATGTATCCCCACTCCTCAAGAACCTCTAATGGTTGCCCATCCACCTCCCCATCAAACCAAAACTCCTTACCGTCGGCTTTAAAGCACTCAATCACCTTGCCCCCTCATGTTCCCTTGCTGATTCCCTTCTACCACCCATCACGCTCACTTGGCTCTTCTAACACCAACCTACTCACCGTACCTTGATCTCGTCTATCTCGCCGCCCCTGGGCCATGTCCTGCCCACCTCCTGGAACTCCTTCTTGCTTCATATCCGACAGACCATCACTCTCCCCACCTTCAAAACTTATTAAAGTCACATCTCGTACAAGAGGCCTGGCCTAAGCCCTCATTACCCCTACTCCCTCTCCTTTCCGTATTGCCCTTGGACTTGTATTAATTATTCACCCCACCCTCAGCCCCACAGCACTTCCGTACATACCTGTAAATGATTTTAATGTCCATCTCCACCTCTAGACTCTAAGCTCCTTGTGGGCAGAGAATATGTCTACCAACTCTGGTATACTGTACTCTCCCATGTGCTTAGTACGGTGTTTTGCATACAGTAAGGACTCTGTAAATACGACTGATGATGTTTTTCAGCTGTTGTGTTTGTTCTGCTTCCTGCTTATATGGGTTATTCCTCTGGCTTTCACTGTCTGAAAGGATTTTTTGGCTGCCTCCTCTGGTTACTTTTTAAGCTCGAGAGCTACAGCTGAACTCTCCCAAGCACTTTGTACAGTGCTTAGCATTTAATAGGGACTCAATAAATGCCTTTGATTGATTGGATTCTCAAGAAAGTGAGTAGACTTGGAAATGTAAGTAAAGATGACCCATACGGAGAGAGGTGTTCAAAAGTGCACAGGGGAGTTCAGAAGCTACTAGGCTGAAACTGAGTGCTCTAAGAAGAAATGAAGGCTGCTCTTCAACGTAAATTGGATAGATTCTTCATTAAAATTCATTGAAAACCATTACCACAGTCAGCAGAACAGACTTAGGCCTTTAGAGACTCCTCTGAAGACTCATATGCTATTAACCAATCAATCAGTAGTATTTATTGAGTACCTACTCCGTGTGGAGCACTGAACTGGCTGCTTGGGAGAGTCCGATAGTTAGTAGACACGATCCCTGAACTTAAAAAGCGTACAGTCTTAGTGGATTACATTATTTCACTTATTTAAATTGTGGTGATATGCTTTGAATTATTTTAATAAGGTTAAAACAATCATTTAATGATACTTATCATTACACTATATAGTGTAAAGGAATGATATATTGCTTTTCCAGAAGCTCTGAAATGGATTCAGGTCTATATCATGCAAATCTATGGGAAAACGTACCCCACTATACAATTACATTTTCAAAAAAACCCCCATGATATTATTTATATATATATATAATGTATATGTATCTCGAAGTGGTATTTGTTAAGTACTTACTCTGTGCCAGACACCATACTAAGCACTGGGGTATATACAAGATAACCACGTAGGACAAAGACCACGTTCCACCTGGGGTTTACAATCTTAATCCCCATTTACAGATGAGGTAACTGAGGCACAGGGAAGTGAAGTGACTTGTCCCAGGTCACACAGCAGGCAAGTGGTGGAACCAGGATTAGAACCCAGGTCCCCAGACTCCCAGGCTCATGCTCTCTCCACTAGACTATGGTGTTTCTTGAAGGATGCCTATTGAAAGGTCTGCCTGTTTTGGTTTGTCCAACATGGACATGGCCAAGGGGAAACAAACCTTGAAGACTCCCAGTGCCTCTCTTTAGAACAAGAGTGTGTCGGGCTCCATTTCTAGTATTTTGTGAATCCGCCAGTAGTAGTGAAGCTGCCTATACTTCCTCTCCTCCGATTCCCTTACAGTCTGGTTTTTGCTCCCTTCATTCTACTGGGACCGCACTCACCGAGCTTAACAACGACCTCCTCTTTGCCAAATCCAATGAACTGTATTCTGTCTTATCCTTCTTGCCCTCTCAGCTGCCTTTGATACTGTAGACCACTTCCTTCTTCTGGAAATGCTATCAACATTTGGTTTTACCAACACAATTCTCTCCTAGTTCTTTTATCTCTCTGCCTGCTCTTCAATCTCTTTTGCCCCGTTCTGCTTCCCTCTCTCACCTCATAACCGTGAATATCCCTCAGGCTCTGTTCTGTGTCCCCTTCTGTTCTCGTTTCATACTCACTCCTTCGGGGAGTTCATCTGCTCCCATGGCTTCAGCTTCCACCTTTATGCAGAGGACTTCCCAAACTCCCTTGCTAGCCCCAACCACTCGCTTCCTCTGCTATCTCAATTTCCTCTTTTCTCCAGGACGCCTCCCCCACGTCCACTGTAAATTCAAAAGGTCAAAAACTGAATCTATCATCTTCCCTCTTAATCTGCTCCACCACCCAAGTTTCCCGTCATAGTTGACAACATCGCTACCTTCCCTGTCTTCGAAGGCCGGAACCTCGGTACCGTCCTTAATGCCTCACTCTCCTTCGGCTCTCACGTTCAGTCTGTCGCTAAATGCTGATGGATTTTCCTCCACATTTCCCAGATCCACCCCTTTCTCGCCATTCACTGTCAGCTACTTGAGGGCAGGGATCATGCCCACTTACTCCACTGTACTCTCCTAGGCACTTAGTATCGTGCTCTGCAACATTAGTGCTGATTATTAATAATAATAATAATGGTATCCATTAAGCACTTACTATGTGCCAGGCACCATTCTAAACGCTGGGGTAGATACAAGATATTTGGGTTGGACACAGTCCCTTTCCCACAGGGGGCAGTTCACAGCCTCAATCCCCATTTTACAGACCAGGGAACCGAGGCCCAGAGAAGTGAAGTGAGTTGCCCAAGGTCACCCGGTAGACAAGTGGCAGAGCTGGGATTAGAACCCATGACCTTCTGACTCTCCGGCCCGTGCTCTATCCACCAGGCCATGCTGCTCCTGCCGTCGATCGGTCGAATCAGACGACCACCGCTGTGCTCCAGGCACTCATCGTATCCCAACTTGACTACTCGAATCGACCTCCTCCCTCCAGCCCCTCCCTTTTCCATTTCATACTTCACTCTGCTGCCCAGATAATTTTTCAAGTCCACAGCTGTGCACATCCCCCTACTCCCCAGAATCCTCCGGCGGTTGCTCGTTTCTCCTCCGCATCGAGCCCGAAACTCCCAACTCTTGGCCCTCGACCCTTTCCCTTTGATTTGTCCACTCTTCTTCTTCCACTAGCACCTCTGCTCACACTCTTTGATCCTCCCAAACTTACCCAGTCCCTGTGCCTCACGGTGATCTCTCTGGCCACTGCCCCTTCCCCTTGCTCGGCACCCCCTCCCTCTTCGAATCCACCAGGCGAAAGCTCTCCCCATTTTCCCAGCTCTATTTCTAATACTGATCTTTCCCCATAGGTCTCTTGGGTTTTTCATTCATTCATTCAATAGTATTTATTGAGCGCTTACTATGTGCAGAGCACTGTACTAAGTGCTTGGAATGTACAAATCGGTAACAGATAGAGACAGTCCCTGCCCTTTGATGGGCTTACAGTTTAATCGACGGGCTTAGTCTAATCGATTTTTGTTCTTTTCGGCGGTTCAAGGCTGTAGGTGTTTATTTATTTTTTCAGATTTAATACCACGTCCACGAGTCTTTAGGCAGCGGGTCCAAAAACGTATAGCTTTTTATCCGCTGGATTTCACCGGGTTAAGATCACCCTCGTCGGCAATGCATTCACTCATTCATTCGATTCTCATTCAGTAGTATTTATCGAGTGCTTACTCTGTGCAGAGCACTGTACTAAGCGCTTGGAATGGGCAATTCGGCAACAGATAGAGACCATCCCTGCCCACTGACGGGCTCACAGTCTAATCGGGGGAGACATTCGGTACCCAAAGAGCTGCCGTTAGGCAAGCCGCGTAATTCTGCAGCTTCTGACTCTCTGGTTGCCGGTGTCGCTGGAGGCTGGGCCATCTTCCAGCGTGACTCAGTGGAAAGAGCCCGGGCTTGGGAGTCAGAGGTCATGGGTTTGAATCCCGGCTCTGTCACTTGGCAGCTGTGTGACCGTGGGCAAGTCACTTCACTTCCTCTGTGCCTCAGTTCCCTCATCTGTAAAATGGGGATTAAGACCGTGAGCCTCACGTGGGACAACCTGATGACCCTGTGTTTCCCCCAGCGCTTAGGGCAGTGCTCTGCACATAGTAAGCGCTTAACGAATACCGACATTATTTATCTTCCCCACGGGACCACGGCGTCGGGACGAGGGACGGGGTGGAGATCTTTCGGGTTTTCCAACGGCCGCCGGTGGATTAAGGCATCCCCGGGGCCTCGGTCCCGCTTAAACCCAGAGGGTGGGGAACGGCCAGAGTCGGGCTTAATTCAACCCAGCCTTTCGGGGGGGTGGGGGTGGGGAAGAGAGCACGCGAGCGAGCGATGAGGCTCCGTCTCAGAGCGAGAGGCGGGGATGGGGGGGGGGAATCGCATGAGGAAGCCCAGGCGCGCACTCAGCGTTTCGTTTCGGTTCCCGAACTGGGGCCCCGCCCGACTCCCTTCTCATTGACGCCCCGGCCTCCCACGCCCAGATTCCAGGGCCCGGGGGAGGCATCGGGAATCTGGGGGCGACGGGGGACGGGAACAGAACCGAATCCCGCTCGAGGAGCGAGGGGGTAAGGCGTGTTGGGCCGCACCCACCTCCCCACGCAGTTTTCGCTTCCCCAGAGGCAGAGGAAATCTGGTAGGAGAGAGAGGGGAGGGAAGGAGGGAGGGAATCACCCCTCGGGCCGAGAGGGAGGAGACGGGCTCATCCCCGCCCCAGGTGTCATCGCCTCTCGCGAGATCTCCGTTGGCGCCGTGACCTCCATGTGAGAGCAGCAGCTCTTAGTAAACACTCCCTGCAGATCAGCCATGGCTCCTTCCTATTTTTAAAGCCGCGGCGGTAGCGGCGGCGCTCTCCGCTCCTCCTGTTCCGGCTGCTTCTCCCCCCCGCCTCCCGCGCTCCCATCGCCCGACCGCCTTCTTTTAGTCTCCTTCCTCCCTTCTCCCGCGGCTGCGGGGCTGGCCGCGCTCCGCGGGGGGTGCCTTTGAACCCCCGTCGCTTGTTTAGGGGGGGAGGGGGGAGAGGCGGCCGGGGGTGTGCCGGCCCGCCTGCGTGAGCGGAGGGGGAGACAAAGAGGGGAGCGGAACCCCCTCTCCCCCTCCCCCCCCCCCGCCCCGCACACTCTTCCTCCTCCTCCTCCTCCTCTTCACTTTCTCCACATCGCAGGGCTCAGGATGTGGATCCAGGTCCGCACCATAGACGGCACCGAGACGCAGACCATTGACGACCTGTCCCGGCTCACCAAGATCGAGAGCCTGCGGGAGAAGATCCGAGAGTTGTTCGACGTGAGCCCCGATCGCCAGCGCCTCTTTTACCGGGGCAAGCAGGTCAGACGCTTCCGTCCCCAGACTCCCTCCGTCGCCCATCCCCACTCGGCGCGGGCCGAGGGTGCCTGCGCGCCCGGCTGGGGGCTGCCCGGGGGAGGGGGGCGGGGGCGGCCGGCGGCCGGCTCAGACCGTAAACCCCAGAGGCTGCGGAAACTTGGGCGGGGGGTGGTGGTGGTGGAGGTGGTGGTGGTGGTGAGGACCCCCCCCCCCCTTCCGCCGGACCCGGCCATCCCCACCTCCGCTTCCCTAGTGGGGCGGGTGATGACCGAGGAAGGGTAGCCTCGATCTTCCCCCCACCTCCCAGTTTTCGCCTCGGGGGTGAGAGGATACGGCGCCCTAAGGAAGGCAGGGAGGCAGGCAGTAGTGCCGATGGTGGGCTTTGGCGGGCCCCGGAGCCGCTCGGCGTTAATCGGGTTGCAAAAACACAAACAATCTCCGCCCCCTTCTCCCTCCCGGACGCTAATGCGGGAGAAGGCGAGGGGTGTAGGGAGGGGGAGATGTGTAATGCGCACGGGCTATCTCCGCTCGAGGGGGGTGGGGGCGTGGGGGGCGGCCCAAGGGGGGCCTCGAGTCTCCTGGGGGGCATTGCGGGGCGAGAGACGCCTGCAGATGCATGGGGTTGTGGCCGCTTCCCCAGCCGTGGGGACCTTAGCGCGCGGGAGCTCCGACGGAGGGGAGCCTCCGGCCGGGCACGGCATCCCGGCCGCCCGGGCCCCTCCCCTCTTCTGGCTCCTGGCAATCTGAGCACTGCCAGGGTAACGGTTTCCTCCCTCCCCCCCCCTTCTCCCCCCCCTTCTCCCCCCCCCCCTTTAACACTAACCGTTCTAAAGGAAAACAACATGAAGCTCCGCCTCTTCCCGGGCACCGGAACTCAGACTTCCCCCCGCACCCCCCCCACCCTCACCCCTCCCTTTCCTCTTGTCCCCTCCCTGTTCAGGGGACCCAGCCGGGTGGAGGCAGCCCCCAGGTTTCCGTTGTCTTCCTCTCGCCTCCCCCCCCATCCCCAGTCCTTCCCCCTCCCCCATCCTTCCCCCCCAACCCTTCCTCCTCCTCCCTCCTTCCCTCCCCCACCTTTCCTCCTCTCTCTTCTCCACCCCCCCCCCCTTCCCCACAGGGGTGGAATGGTGCCAGTCACACGGGAGGCCCGTGCCCGGGCGCCCCGGCCCTCCGCAGATGCCGGCAGAGCCCGGAGCGTGGGTGGCAGAAGGGCCGGGGCAGAGAGTGGATAGGAAACGGACAGGAACCCCCCTTCTCCCGTTCCCCCTCGTGCCCTCCCCGAGCACCCCACCCACAAAAATGGCTCAAGTACCAGCTTCGGCCCTGCCCGTTCACGTGAACGTTTCGGGTCTCCAGACGTTAACGAGCACGGATTCTTCGAGCGCTCCCGCTCGGCGGAGCCGCGTGGTGTCCCCGACCGGCGCGGGGTTGGGATGAGTGATCGGTCCCCTTAGGCCTGCCCCGCCGCCTCCCTTGGTTGTCGCTTAATCTCGAGTTGATAGGGAATATTTTTACGCCCTAGGATCCCGCCGAAACCTCGACATCTCCCTACACCGACCGAAAAGCAGTTCGGTAGGACGTCGGTAGGAAGGCGGCGGTTTTCGTTCTCGAAGGTCTGGAAGGTTTTTATTTTCAATCCTCTCAGTGGAGGAATCTTGAACACGCTTTCTCTTCGCCGGCCTTTTTAGTTTCCAGAATTAGGTATCCCTCGATAATCGGATATCAGGCTTTTAGGAGAAAAACCACCGTCGGGCGGAATAAACGGTTAGCATTCGGCATCCTCGCTTACCTTTGTGGGTGTCTTATTACTGTTCATGGAGAACAGCTCTCGGGGTAAACTTTACAAATAAAGCTGTTCATAAAACGTAAAACTGCACATCGCATTTTGAGTTTAGAGCTCGTGTCAAGTCTTAGACCGTATAAATAGTTGCATTTTCAGAGCAGAGTTCTCGTAGTGTTCAGATGCGCGTTCCGGCAAACGTAGTTTGGGACTTTGTGACATCATAGCTCGTTTGTCTCGAGGAAGAAAATGGTTAAAGCTACTGCCCTTATCTCAAGATGATATTCCAGTCACCTCACGTCTACCCAGGGTCGTTGAACCGGGTGTGGTGGAACTACATATTCCTTGGAAGGTTGAGACTTGGGTATCCTTGGCTCTAGGTGAAATTCTTTGCTTTTTCTCTTCGGTTCCACGCCTTTTGGGTCCCTAGCTGTTAATATCGCGATGTGGTCAGGAGAGGCTAGAAGAACATCTAGGCTAGGAAAATAACTGCTCAAAACGAATGTAGGGACACCTTGGCCTCTTCTCGCCCCCTTGCTCACCTCTAGAGAGACTTAAATATAGGTAGCCAGATGCCTCCTCTCCCCCCTCCCCCACCCCCCCAAATTCTCATCTTTTTGCTATTCTTCAGGAGTGAGGGGGAGGGGAATGTTTACTAGTCAAACTCTTCACGCAAGAGCAGGTATTTCTGATTATGCAGCAAGAGTGCTGGTTTGTTATGTACTAAGAGTGACTGTGGCATTTAGGTGCTCTCTGTGCGCCAAGTACCTCATCGAGCGTAGGTACAAGGCCGTCGGGTCGGACAGAGTTGCTGTCCCTCACCGGGCTCATAGTCTAAGTAGGAGGGAGGACCGGTAGAACCTTTCACATTTGGCAGATGAGGAAACTGAGGCACGGAGGTTAAGCGATTTGCCCGAGGCCACACAGCCGAGCCAGGAGGCAGGATCAGAATCCAGGTCCTCTGATTCGCGGGCCCGTGCTCTTTCCACCAACCCGTGCTGCTAAATGAATGAGTACATTTTCTTTGTTAACTGCTGGTAATGGGGAATTCTGAGCTGTATACTAAGAAGTGCCCCCACTTGGGGGTTTTATTCCCTTATAGAGGAAGTGGAATTCTGAACCAGGCTTGGAAGTGCAAGAAAATTGAAGGTGTTCCCCTTTTTTTTAAAAAAAAAACAAAGCAAAACACAAAAACACACAGCAGCACATTTTGCCCCTAGAATATTCCAAAATACAGATGAATCCTAGTCAGGGAGATGCTACCTTGAATTTATGGATTACTTTTCTGAAAAGAACTGCCAATATTTTACCACAGTTTTGTTTTTCTATCTATAGTACCTGAATGGTAGGTTGGTAGTGTACATTGCCAGTGCCGTTTTTCCTACCAAACAGTCAGCCTCTGGGGTTAAAATTGAGGGCGGAGCCAAGTGGAAGATTTCCTCCCAAGCTTTTGCCCTGGAGCCCGAAGCCGGGGATGAATGCTGAAACCTTTTCCTAGGGCTAGGTGTTTTTTCTCCTGTGTTGACTGTTGGTCATCTCTTGAAAACAGCTCGTGTGTGTCTTCCCCATCTGTGGTGTGGGACAGCCCCTCCCCTCCCCCAGATAATAAATATTGCTGAAAAAAATCCAAAAACTTGGGTCTCCCCTCCAATTTTAGATAGGTAGACCAAGACTGGGGTTTGACTCGAGGGGTTCGAGAGGTTCCCTTTGGGAGCTGGGAATTCTGCTGCCCGGAGCCTTGTGCAAGCCCTGGATTTCATATAGCGAATGACTTTTCTTCCAGGAGAAATGGGATGGACTCAGGAAAAGAGGTCTGAAACCATTAAGTTCAGCGTAAGTAAGAAAAACGGCATGGGCGTAGGCGCACGCAGTTGCTAATGAAGTAATGCATACTGTATGTACACAGTATTGATATTTGAGACCGTCGGTCTTGTACCGAATCTCGCAGAGGTTCACATCGGGGCTGGTTAAATTTAAAAATATAAGTGCTTTTAAAAAAAGTTTACCTATTTATTGACATTCACCCCCTTCAAGTTATTAAAACCGATATTCTAGGTGAAATGAGAATCTGACCCTTTGCTCCTCGCTTTCCTCTTTAGCACGGTCATGTCATTTAGGTGACCTTATTGTGTGCCTGGCCCCCAAGTCTTCATGTTTTGCATTCGCTGGTAGGAAGTCACTGGTTTCCTCTCCATTTTTTTCTTCTGTTGCAGATAAAGTAATTCTTAAAGCTGGAAGAAGTCAGGGGAAAAAGCAGAGCGCAGAGCTTGTTTGAAACTGAAGCCATATAAGTCTCCGTAAATGTGTTCTTGGTAGTGAGGCGGAGAAGAATGGGGTGGGGCATTGCATGACGGGAAATAACGTGAACGAAGTCCTGGAGGTTCCTGTGTGCATGCAAACCATTTTCTGTAAGCACTTACTGAAAGTCTTCTCTGTTGTCTGGATGCTAAGTTACACAGAGCAAGGGAGCCGGGACTGAAGTGCAAAAGCTTATATATCAGTGCGGTCTGATGTTATGGTCTTGCTTTTCACGGAATGTAAACTCACAGCAAAACACTTGGAGATTTTTGTAGGAAAGGGTCTTAGCATTTAAAGTCTTTCCCATTTTGTTGGATTTTTTTTGGCTCTCGCCTTCTCATATGGGATTAGTCGTTTCTAATTGAGGACTGTATGCATGCAATGATGGAAGCTTGAAAATAAAGCTTGGGTTTAAGGTGCAAACTTTTTTTTTTATTGTTGGATCAAACGGTGGAATGGCATTTCACTTATTGAAACAGAAGCCAATTTTAGCAGAAATTCACGAAGCCCTTTGATCCTGTCTTCCAGTTGATCCTCCAGAGTCCTAACTAAAGACAGTTCCTTGCTATTTGTTCGTGAAAGACTGACAACTGTTTTGCCCCTCCAACTCTGAGGGCTTCCAGTTTAGTTCACCAGGTTCTACCAGGGGGACTTCTTTTATCAAAATGCTGGCAATTTCTCAGTCAGTATTACGGTAGCAATCACATTGGGCTTTGAATAACTTTACAGCTTGCCTCTATCGACACTAATCTCTGTCACTGAAGCCTTGAACTGGATTTAACTGGGTAAATTCAGGTTTTGAGTCGAACACGAGTCATTCTCAATTTAGTAGGTTTAGAATCAGGATATTACTACTTTGCTACAGCCTTGTAGTGGTTTTCTAGGAGTTCAAAGCCCTCTTTTGGTTTCATTAGTCTTCAAAACATTCGTTCGTAGTTCATACAGTTTCGTATATTATTTTGCATGCATCTGGGGTCACAAGCAACGGCGGGAGTTATGACTGATTCTCGGAGCCATCACTTCTCCTGAATTCTGAAAACTGCTAAAAGTTCACATGGGTGACATTTGGTTGCCCCCTAACTTTGTTTTGCGGTAGTTCATTGTGTCCTTAGTGGTAGCAGGTCATTTCTTAATTCAGATATAATTCTGGCAGACACATCCATCAAGAGAAGTTCCTAAAATGGTCCGGCGCGTAACTTTTGAAGAACAACCATTCTCTTCTTACTGATTTCCTGTTTTACGTCCAAGTACTTTGCTGGAATGATCGATATTTCAAGAGTATCTGTAGCATCTTTAGGAGTGGTATAAAAATACATATCCCACCCACTGTCCCCTCTTACCTAGAATTTGAGGCAGATGTTCTAATTTGAAAAATCACAATGCTGCTAGGAATCTGGTGAAATCCTGTTCTTTAAAGTGTCGATTTCTTAGCAGAAAGGCAAATGTGAAATATTAATCTTTGCCGAGCCTTGCTTAATGAAAGGAATTCACTGAAAGGCAGGTCGGAAGGTTTCCTTTAGAGCAGGGCTGTACCTAGGCAATTCTGAGAATGTGGCTCAGCCCTGATCCCTCTAATGGGTCTGCCCCCTTGTTGTCGTTTCTCTCTCTCTCTTCCCCTTCCCCTCCCCCAGCCCCGGGTTATTTTTAACATCGCACTGGGCAACAACTGGGTAAAATACCAGGAGGGCTGGTGCCGATGGTGCCAAGCCTATACCTAGTGCTTTCCCTTCTTGCCTAGGCTTCCATCCCCTTCGCTGCCTAAGCAGCAGCAGGGGAGCATTCTTCTTTTCGCTGCAGATCCCGGGACAGGTTGTAGTATGTGCCATTCACCCGATTTTGTCATAATATGGTTTTAATACACTAGGAGGTGATGAGGGAACTAGGGAATGTTTGTCCAACAATGTGAAACTATTTGGGCCCGGCGGGCCAAAGGGAACTGATCGTGAGCCTGTGCTCGGTGTCGGAACAGATGAGAACGGCAAGCAAGTTCTCCTTAACGCCGGCCTTCATGAGAACGCACCCCTTACATGGGAGAAGAACTGGAAGTACTAGGGAATTAGTTTACAGTCGATCTCTTCTACTTCCTGGTCACGCAAACCCGTCAGTCGTGTCCGTTGAGCGCTTACTCTCTGCAGAGCACTGTACTAAGCACCTGGGAGAGTACAGTGCAACAGCAATCGGACTAACTTCCCTGCCTACAACCAGCTTACAGTCTAGAGGGGAGGCAGACTTGAATAAAATAAATTACAGATGCGTAGGTAAGTGCTGTGGGGGCGGGAGGGGGGTGAATAAAGGGAGCAAGTCAAGGTGACGCAGAAGGGAGTGGGAGAAGAGGAAAGGAGGGCTTAGTCAGGAAAGGCCTCTTGCAGGAGATGTGCCTTCAGTAACGCTTTGAAACTGGGGCTTGAGAGTCATTGTCTGGGATCAGCCGCTGCAACGCTCAGGAGTTCATCTGTATCGTATAAATAAGGGACAGAAGTAAATTAACATCTATTCTTCCACGCTGGTGTACTAGTCAGGTATTCTATATTTTCAGGGGGATTTTATTCATTGATTATGTCTAAAGTTTAGAATGGCAGGTTCAGATGCCACTGAGGTAATACCCTCTTTTTGAAAAGAAGCCTTACCGCAAATCATTTGCAAAGGTGTAAATGATCTGTTAGCTTGTGCTTAGCTAAATTGCAACACCTTAAATTCGATTTTTAATCCAAGGCACAGGTGAAATTTTCACCATTTTTTCACTTATATCCATTATGTGTGAGCTCTTTTTTAAAAATTTGGTCTAGCGAAACATCCTGCAACTACACGCTCAGCAGCAGATGTACGTTATTTTAAATATCTCCTGACCGCCAGTAACCTATCTCACCCGTGCAGTGTGAGCCCAAGGTGTATGCTAATGATTTTGAGCTATAATTCCTGCACTTCCACTTCTCTGGAATTGTCCTAGCATACAGAACAAGATAAAGTAAGTCAACGTAATGATTCTAGAGTTGCATATCCAATTTGAATTATGCATGCTTCTGGGTGCTGCTTTCTCTCTAGCTGCTTGGCTTTTGTGTATTTCGCTGCTCATTAGCATCTCCATCATTGGGTATTGTGAGAAAATGACATGAGACTCGACTTGGTTCTTTTTACTATCTTTTTGGTATCTGGTAGGGAAGAAAATGGAGACCGCTCGCATTTTGTAAAGTAACTTTTGGTTATTTGTGTAGTTCATAGATTGCGAGCCCTTCAAGAAACAGGGCCCATGTCAATTCCCCCCCCCCCCCCCCCCCCCCCCCCCCCGCATACTGTTTCCCAGTGCTCAGTACCGTGCCCTGCACACAGTAGGTGTGCTTAACACGTCCTGTTGCTACCATGAATTCCTGTGCTCCATTACCACACTGAGAGCATTTACCACTGTAGGATGGCTACGAGCTTTCCACTGTTGAAATCAGTCGTTACTTTTAGCCCTTTGGTGTGGAGGAAGATGTGAGGGTATGCATAGGTTTTATTTTTAGCTCCTCTCCTCAGGCAAGTAGCTTACTAGAGGTTTGGAGCCTGTTAAGAAATGCCGTCTTCCGGGCCTAGGTAAAACACGTGCCATGGGATGAGAAAGCCTGGCCATCAAATAGCAGCCCTGCATGGTTAACGGATGGGGCCACAGGGATCACCAGAGGGGGAAAAGGTCATTCTTTCAAAAGTGGAAAGTCACTTGAGTGAGGAACAGGAAAGTCCTTAAAGAGTAGGTTGTTTGGTCCAAGCAGAAAGTTGAGCAGGCCAAAAAAAGTGTTTGCAAAGTACCTTGCAAGGCATGCCAAAGCTAATAATGAAAGAATCTGCAAATATATAAAAAGTAGGACGGCAGCTAGGGAATCCATGCCACATGATGACAGTGGACTTAAAGGTCCACTGAGAGACGAAAAGGAGACGGCCAAAAGGCTCAATGAATTCCTTCATTTGGCTTTCACTGAGAAAAAAGTTAGAGAAATTCCCACATTCAGATTAGTTTTTGTAGCAAACAAGTCCGAGGGACTGGATCAAATTGCGGTAATGTAGATGTAAACCAGTGGTCTAGACCAGATGGTGTCCACTGGAGGATTTCCAAGGAATCCGGTGGGTATAATCCTGGAACTCACTTGCGTAGTGCCCATGTAAATCCTATCTTTTTTTGGGGGGGGGGTCCTTGAGCGCTTACTATGTGTCAAACCTTGTTCTAAACACTGGGGTGGATACCAATCAATCTGGTCGGACACAGTCCCTGTCCCATGTGGGGCTCTCACTCTTTCCTGCTGAGCTCTCACTCTAGGAGGGGGAACAGGTATGGAATCCCCATTTTCCAGCCGAGGAAACTGAGGCGCAGAGAAATGAAGTGACCTGCCCAAGGTCACACAGCAGGCAAGCGTCGGAAGCCGAATTAGAGCCCAGGTCGTCTGATTCCCAGGCCCATGCTCTTTTCATTAGACCACGGTGCATCCTGGGATCCTGGGAATTATACACCGGATCTCATTTCTCTGCCTGGAAAATTAGTAGACTGGTTTAGGATCGATGAGCACCTAAAACAACAACTTGCTGGGCGAAAGACTGCATGGTTTCTGTAAGGGGAAACTATGTTTACTAATCTGCTGGAATTCTTTGATGGAGGGGTTGGGGGCCGGGGGAGGGCAACAGGCATGTGGATAAAGGGGGGCAAGTAGGTCCAATATATTTAGATTTTCCAAAGGCCTTTGACAGATGTTCGTTTCTAAAGCTCTTAAATCTGAGTAATCGTGGAACTGGATGAAATGCGGCATGTCTAGAAAAACTGGCTAAAGAATAAGATCGGAAACAAAGGGTAGGAGTAGATGGCCACTTTTCCTGCTGGAAGTAGTGAGGACAGTGGAGTCTTCCAGGGATCTGGGCTCGGGCTGCTTTTGGATAGCATCACAAATGATCCGAAATGACTAGACAGTGGAAATCTCCAAGTTACTAAGCTCTTTTGAGTGGTCAAGTGCCACTCGAGATGGGGATGAAGTGTAGAGGGAATTTATAAAGACGAATGAGGGGTGGAAAAATATGCCAGGTGCACGCGCTTACAAGCAGCGTGGCTCAGTGGAAAGAGCACGGGCTGGGGAGTCAGCGGTCATGGGTTCAAATCCTGGCTCCACCGCCTGTCTGCTGTGTGACTTTGGGCAAGTCACTTAACTTCTCTGTGACTCAGTTACCTCTTCTTTAAAATGGGGATCAAGACTGTGAGCCCCACGAGGGACAACCTGATCACCTTGTATCCTCCCCAGCGCTTAGAGCGGTGCTCTGCACATAGTAAGCGCTTAACAAATGCCATCATCATTATTATTATTAAAACTTTCATGGTATTGCACCTAGATAAAAATAATCCAGATTACAACTGCCCGTTGATAAGCATAGAGCTATTAGTGATGCGTCAGGAATAACCTGAGTCCAAAAGGCCAGCCGAATCCTGGGATTCATCAGCAAGGGGATTAAAAAACCCATAATTTTACCTTAATGCAAAATGATGAAATGCCTACCACTGGAATACTGTGTATCATGTTGTTCACCCCCCACAGTTTTAGGAAGGATGTAATAGAAAGTAGAAAGAAGAGCAATAAAAACGATGAAGGGAATGGAAAAGCTTCCTTAAGCCGCCCTGAAAGGATTAGAACTCTTCATCCTGGAAAGAGAAACTGAGCAGGGACATGATTGAAATGTACAAAATCATGAAGGGTCGGGGAGTGGGGGCGGTGCTTGTCTTGTCTTATGCCGTCGAATCGTCTCTGACCCTTAGCGACGCCATGGATGCATCTCTCTCAGGATGCCCCACTTCTGCTTGCAGTCGTTCTGGTAGCGTATCCATAGAGTTTTCCTGGTCAGACTATGGAAGTGGTTTACCACTGCCTCCTTCCGCGCAGTAAACTCGAGCCTCCGCCCTCGACTCTCTCCCATGCCGCTGCTCCCCGGCACAGGTGAGGGGGTGCAGGTAGAGGCAAAAACAGAATTGTTCAACTCCAGCGGTCGCAGGATGAGGGAACAGCCACTGAGGCCTGAGGGTGGGAAGTTCCAAGCGACCAAAAGGAAGCAGTTCTTTACACCCTGGATGTTAAGAAAAAGGAATTCATGCCACAGGAAGTTGTGCAGGTAGAAAATAAGAGGGTTTGGATAACTTCATAGATGAACAGTTCATATTGGGTAGCTAAAGGGAGGTGGGGGGAAGAGGTATCTACCCCGGTACTAAGTGCTTGGCAATTAGCATGCGCTTAACAGGTGCTGTTATTGTTGTTATTATTCCTAGTAATAAAGTAGCCAAGTAAAAGATACTTGATTTGAAGGCGTGTCCAGAATATATATATTCCCCCCCAACACTCTACACTATATATATATATATATAAAATATAATACTTATTGAGCACTTATTGTGCCGAACACTGTACTGAGCAGTTGGGAGAGTACAATAGAGTTGGTAGACATGTTCCCTGTCCACAATGAACTTACGGTCTAGAGGGATATATATATATGGGGGGGGGGGAAGGGGAGGGAGGAAGGAAATGCCTTCTACAAGTATCACACTGCTATAAGTCAAGTCATTGTCTCTTGTTTCTTACAATAAGAATTTGATTTATTCTTTGACATCTGAGCAGCCACAATATACTAGATGCTTGCAATCATAGACTGTAACATCCCTTTCCCGTTGAGCTCTCAAGGCCCATTTGGGGTCAGAATGTATTTTGCCACTGCAGGTGATAATGAAAAGGCAGTGCCAAGTTGTCTCTGAGGTGTAGAGTTACTAATGGAGCCTCCCGTCAAGAATGACAGATGAGCCTCATTCCTGAGACTTCGGGACTGAAATTCTGCACAGAGGAATTGATTATAGTGCTAGTGGAGTGCAAAGTCTCTCTGTCTGTCTCTCTCTCTCCTTGTTGGGGCATAGAGAGCAGTTAGCAAGTAGATGGCCAGGGTTGCTTAGTACAGTGCTCTGCACACAGTAAATGCTGAGTAAATACCTTTGTTTGCTTTGCAGCATATTGTGAAGTGCATGTGTGGTCTTCCTCCATGCTAATCTAAACCCAAGTAGGTTCTAGAGCCCAGGTGTCCTGATTCCCAGAGAACTGCTTTTTCCATCAGACCTACGGCAGAGCTACTGAGTAGTTAGTGCTCTGTTTCCACAGGTTTGGGACAGAGACTGTACCTGATTGATCTATCCCAGTGCTTGGCACATAGTAAGCACTTAACAAACAGTAATAAATACTATTGAATGAATGAATACTATTATTATTGATGTTGTTAATGGGCTCGGGTTGTGTCTTGTCCTGAAAATAGGGCTCAAAAGTTGGGACCTGTTACTTGGCAATGAATCAATCAGTGGCATTTATTGAGTGTTTTCTGTGTGAAGGGCACTGTCCCAAATACTTGGGAGAGCACAGTAAAAAACAGTGGGTAGGCACTATCCCTGCCCACAGAGAGGACCTGGGTTCTAATACCAGTTTGTCTGCTATGCAACCTTGGGCAAACCACCTAATTTCTCTGCGCCTCAGTTACCTAATCTGTCAAATGGAGATTAAGACTGTGAGCCCCATGTGGGACCTAGACGAGACTGTGCCCAACCTGATCAGTTTGTATCTACCCCAGCGCTTAGTATAGTGCCTGACACATTTAAATAATACCATTTAAAAAATAAAATAAAAAAAAGAGCTTACAGTCTACATGAAGAGACAGACATTAACTTGCTCCCTGCTTCTCAGTGTTGACTGTAAACCGTCAGTCTCGCCCAGCTTTCAGCAGATTGCTCCTGTGGAGCGACTACATTTGTTTATGGAATTGCTTTCTGAAGTCTCGTGTCAACCAGGTGCTACTTGAGGCAGCACAGGAGCCGGCAGGAGAACAGGTGACAGAGGACTTGCCTGGTGCCAGAAGCAGCCTGGTGGTCTAACAACGTGAAAGTTAAGGGGAACTGATAGGAGCAATGGAAACCACAAAGGATAGTAAGACTTTCAGGGACTTTTAGTTAAGGGTTGCCAGGAAAACCATATCATCCCAGAAAATCGTAGTCATTTCTCAGTCTTCTGGAAGCATAGCAGAAGACTTTGAATTTAGTATGCTAACTTGAACAAGGGGGAACTAAATCCTACAGTTGCCTCGCTGCTCTCTTCTTTAAAAAAAAAAATAGCCAAGTTATGCACAAAGTGTGGGGTTCCTGGTTTTCAGTTACAATTCTGGAAAAACAAACAGTCATAAAAATGTTGAGGTTTTTCAGCTTGAAAACTTGCCATGGAGCTTGAACTGAGCCACAGGCTCGCACAGGAATGAAAATGTAGTTCCTGTTTGGATAGGCACAACTGGAACTTGTGTTGTGACATGGGATTAATTAAGATCACAGAAAAGTAAAGTTAAGGTGTTAGCGTGAGAAATTAGTTGCCAAACTTGAGACCCTTGATCACTGAATTATTGGCCTAAATTTTGTCTGCTTTGAGTAGGGATGCAGGAGATTCTCCAGGTCCTCAGGGGCTGTTGAAACACTTCCCGCTGTGTGTGTGTGTGTGTGCGTGCACGTGCGTGCGTGAGAGAGAGATTGATTGATTCATTCCAGTGAATGCAGGAGTGATGGGTAGGTTTCGAGGTAATCTTTGAAGTCTGGGTCCAGACTGAATCGACCCTGGACGAGGCTTGGTTTGGACCTGCCGTGCAAGGTCTGGTCCGCCTTGCCTAGTTTTCTGGGATACTGGCCAGGTCAAGGACCCTGTGAATTTGTGTTTTTGTGTTTCTCTCAGATGCTTTTACATCAACCAGTGGATCAGGCTTGATCTACTTGATGGTAAAGTCCATCCTTTCAGTCCCGCACCGATAATAATTGTGGTATTTTAAGTGCTTACTTTGTGTTAAGAACCGGGGTAGGTGCATGTGATCGGGTCCCAGTCCTCATCCGGCGTGGGGTTGGCAATCTAAGGGCGGGGAGAGAGAGTGGGTATTTAATCTCCATTTTACAGAAGAGGAAATTGAGGCACAGAGAAATGAAGTGACCTGGCCAAGGTCACGTAGCAGGCAAGTGGTGGATCTGTGATTAGAACCCAGTCTCCTGATTCCCAATCCTGTGCTCTTTCCAATAATAGTAATGATAATAATAATAATGTTGGTATTTAAGTGCTTACTATATGCCAGGTACTGTACTAAGCACTAGGCCATTCTGCTTCTCCCACAGTGAATTCTGGAAAAGACCCAACTTCTGGAGGACCTATTGGGCCCTATTGAGAACTGCCCTAGATTCCGAAGGTGTATAGGCCAAGATTATCCTTAAAGCATATTGAGTACATAGCAATCTCCCTGAGCTCCCACGCATCAGCGGACTCACTTGCTTATGCCCTCCCTCCTGCCTGAATTTATCTTTTCTCAGCTCCCCTTCAAATCCCCCCCTTCTCCCCCTCCCCCCAAATCTGACAAATCGGCACTCTCTCCATCTTTAAAGCCCTACTCGAATCCGGTTTCTCCAGGAAGCCTGCCCTGACTAATCTCTCATTCCCCATCCCATTCTCCCTCCTTCTTCCTGTTGTGTCACTTATGCCCTTGACTCATACCGTCTAGACTGCAAGCTTGTAGTAAAGCCCTTTGTTGGCAGGGAACCCATCTACCAACTCAGTTAAAATGTACTCTCCCAAGTGCTTAGTACACTGCTCTGCTGCACCCAGTAAGTGCTCAATAAATACAATTGATTGATCGATCCACGAAGCATATAGGTACTCACCCCATCCCCACTGCACTTGTGAACATACCTTTAAACGCGACTTCTCCCCCTACTTGTAGTTTTATTTTAATGTCTAGCTCCTCTGCTGAACTGTAAACTCCTTGAAGGCAGGGATTATGTTTACTTAACTCTATTGTACTCTCTCAAGCAATGGATACTGTGCTCTGTACGTGGCCAGTGCCAAAAAGTACCGTTGATTGACCCTCCTTATACAGGAAGTAGAGCCATCCTCTTCCAACCCCCAGGGGTGAACCTGTGAATATAGTGGTTATTAGGGTCCCCCATTTGCTTAAATGTCCTCAGCAACACTGAAGGACTGTCTATGTGAGGGGAGCAGCTCAAGCTTTTTTTGTGTGTGTGTGTGTTATTTATTAAGTGCTTACTATGTGCCAGGCACTGTGTTAAGTGCTGGGGTAGGTACAAGCTAGTTAGGTTGGACACAGTCCCTGGCCCACATAGGGTCCTCGGTCTTTAATTCCCATTTTACAGATGAGGTAACTGAGGCACAGAGAAGGGAAGTGATTTTCCCAAGGTCACACAGTAGACAAGTGGCAGAGCCAGGATTAGAACCCAGGTTTTTCTGACTCCCAGGCCCGTGCTCTATCCTCTAGCTCATGATGTTTCTCTAAATTGGGATCCAAGAATTTGATATCTGTAGTACTTTGATCAGTAACCACAGACACAACATCACTTAAGCATAGGAATGCATATCCGGGCCTGTTGGGTGGTGCAACTGCCCTAGGGTTCCCGGATTTTACGGGCCTCCTGTACGCCTTGGCACATCGCCTTCAGTCCTTTCACCCACACAGAATGAGCCTGTGAGGGCTATTTGGAAAAGCTGATTTAGGCATTCAGGCTTTGGAGGATGTGCAGTTGTTCAGGAATGCTTAGTGTCTGTTAGGTGTGGAGTCAAATTTCATTTATTCAGTCATATTTATTGAGCGCTTACTGTGTGCAGAGCACTGTACTAAGTGCTTGGAAAGTACAATTCAGCACTAAAGAGACCAGTGGTATTTATTGAGCACTTAAGTGTGTGCAGAGCACTGTACTAAGCGCATGGGGGAGTGCAGTCCAACAGAATTGGTAGACACATTCCTTCCCCACAACGAGTTTATCCTTTCCTTGTCACAGCACCGGAATGCTGAAATTCTACCCGTTAAAGCTATTGGTTCTGTATATGCAAAACTATATATTATAAATTCTTTATATTAATGTCCTTCTCCCCCTCTAGACTGTAAACTCATGGTGGGACAGTGTCTTCCAACTCTGTTGTACCATGCTCCGGAAAAAATAAGCGTTCCCTAAATACCACTGATTGATGTGTGTGCACACATCTAGTCCTTGGCACTCACTTTCTCAGTCTTCACACCTCAGCAGGAGAATGACTCCGAGCCTGTAGCAAAGGTAACAGGAGGAAGTCTTAAGAGTCCGTAGGGCAGACCTGTTCTTATTTCAGAGACCACAGTGTTAAGTGGTTTGGTTTCTGGGGCACAAAAAATGAAACTGCAGGAGTGCAGTTTTGCCTGCATTCCTGTTTTCTTCCCCCTAGAGACCAAAGGCCCTGGCACTTTGGTTTTGGGGGTGAACAAGGGGGCTCCGTAACCTTCGACTGGCCTGTCTTCCTTCCCGTAATTGTGTTCTCTACCTCTGAGATCACAGTTAAACACCGGCCTCTCAAGGCGGGGAAAATCGGTCTGCCTGAATGCCATGAGGAAATCGCCCTCCCTCCGTTTAGTCATAGGGTCTTGGGGTTTCTGAAAAGTACCTTGCCTCTGAAGATGAGGGAAATAAAAAAGCCTAGCTTTATTTGGCTCTGGTAAATTCGCTGTAGTGGAGATTGACCTGGAGACAGCGCTCTCTGTAATAATTTCTGCAAACTTTAAGGAACTGTTAATTTGATGCTCATTGTTTTTTTTTTTTATCTCCCCCCGCCACACACACTTCACACTTCCTAGCATACTTTTGTTGTAGGTTGCCTTTATTTGGTTGAAATTTCATCTATACTATGCAGTCAAAATCTTCAGTAAACAGAAAATACTTGAGTCCGGGCACCTCCCTCTGCTGACTTTAAAATGAAGTGAAGAGCTTTTAAGCCTGAACTGGTTGTTAAAAATGATGCCAAGGATGCTATGGAAGGTGCACTTGGCCCTCCTCCTTTTCTCAGTGTGGAGCTGGTATTTTAGTGGGAAGGGACTGCTGGGATGCAGGGTGGCCGGATTTGGGGGCGCAGTTCATGAGCCAGGGCTCTAATAGTTATTATTGTCAGGGGCTGCCCGGAAACACATTTGTCTCTGTCTTGGTGTCAAGTAGACGATTGTATTTCCTCTGCAGTTGTCCACTCAACAGAAGGGTCCGTTATTCAAATAGCGATTTTTAGTGAATATTGTAATGCAGAGCCTGAACCTGTCACACTAGTGTAACTTGCCTAATGGGTATAAAAAGCCTCTGGGAAAGAAATACCCTTTTCAACTGTCTTCCGTGGGACAGGTCCGCCTGCGTTGGCGCAATCAAGATGTAGCAAAATGAAACATAGCGGCAACTGTGTGATGCTTCTAAAAATTTCCAAACTGCTATGGGCTAACCAAGGTCGTTTAGGACTGTTTCTCCTCCCTTCCTGTTTGGTTTCTGTGCTCTCAACTGCTCAGATTCTTATACTTCGGATCATTAATCTTTGCACGGGTATGGTCTAATCCCATGCTCAGTTAACTATGGCAATTTTTTAATCCATTGATATCCATTTATTTATTTGCTTATTACTACACCCCGGCTCACAGGCTCCGTTCCTTCCAAGCTCGCTTTCTCAATGAACCTCGCTCTGGGCTCTTCCACCTTTGTCCCCTGGGTATTCCACTAACACCTCAAGTTCAACATGTCCAAAACTGAATTCCTCATCTTCCCTCCCAAACCCTCTTCCCCTCCATTTTTCCATCATTGTTGACAGCACCACCGTCCTCCCTTTCTCAGACACCTTGGCATTATCCCCGACTCCTTTTTTTTTTTTTTTAGTCGATCAGTCTACAAAGCAGACTACGGAGAAGGAGCCTGGCTTAGTGGATAGAGCACGGGCCTGAGAGTCAGAAGGTCATGGGTTCTGATTCCGGCTCTGCCACATGTCTGCTGTGTGACCTTGGGCAAACCCCTTCACTTCTCTGGGCCTCAGTTACCTCCTCTGTAAAATGGGAATTAAGAGCATGAGCCCTGTACAGGAAGGGACTATATCCAACCTGGCAACCTTGTATCTACCCCAGCTCTTAGAACAGTGCTTGGCACATAGTAAGTGCTTGTCTTGTCTTATGCCCTCAAGTCGTTTCTGACCCATAGCGACTCCATGGCCACAAGTAGTGTTATTGTTATTACTATTAATAATAATAAATCCCTTCTGTTGTATCTCCACAAAATCTCCAGAATTTGCCCCTTCCTCTTCATCCAAGCTGCCACTACTGTGATTGAAACATTTGTCACATCCCGTCTCCATTACTTCAATTGACTTCTCGCTGACCTCCCCGCCTGTCCCCTCTCTGGTCTGTACCTCACTCTGTTGCCCAGATCATCCATCTCCCCCCGCTTCTGGAACCTCTAGTAGTTGCCTATCCCTCTCTTCATCAAACAGAAACTCCTCCACTATCCACTTTAAGGCACTCAATCAGCTCTCTTCCCCTTATTTATCCTTTTTCCTCTCCCACTACAACCCAGCCACACACTTTGCTCCTCTAATGCCAGCCTACTCACTTTGCCTCCCTCTGGTCTCTGTTGCTCTAACCCTTGGCTCAAGCCCTCCTTCCTGCCTGGAACTCTCTTTATATCCAGCAGACCGCCCCCCTCCCCAATTTCAAAGCTCTTCTAAAAGCAGCAGGAGGCTTTTCCTGAATAATCTATCATCTCCACCGCCCCCAGCCCTCACCCACTTATCACTTGAATCCCTCCTCCACAGCACATACAGATTAAAAACTTGGTTGCTTCCTTCTACCTGTAATTTATTTTAGTGTCTTGTCTCCCCCACTGGAACGTGAGCTCCTTAAGGGTAGGAATGATGTTTACTACTCTTTTGTACTCTCCCAAGTGCTCTTCTGTCTTGTCAGAGCATGTGTTTTCCCTCCTGCTTTGGGTAGAACACCATGGCTGAGGCAACGCACATCTGTCTGGGTAAAGCCTGGTGTCGGAAGAAACAGTTGCGAATGCATGTGTGGCATCGGCCACAGGCTGAGAACTCTGATGGTCCAAGCTAGACTAGCCTCGCACGGAGATTGTTACCTAGAAGGTTCTAAAGCAGGGAAGCTACTCACTCGGTAGCCCTCGTTCACCTGTTGACATCCATCTGGAGCACAGACCATTTGAACGGGGGGCCCTCTGGCCTAATGGGATTGGGAGTCAGGAGACCTGGGTTCTAGTGCCAGCTCTCTCTCTCTCTCTGGCATGCTGTGTGACCACAGGCAAGTCACTTAACCTCTCCAGGCCTCCGTTTTCTCATTTGTAAAATGGGGATAAGATAAATCGTAAAGCCACGCGTGGGGCAGGGCCTGTGTTGGACCCAAGCGCTCAACGTCTAGCAAGTGCTTAATCAGTGCCATATTATTATTTGGGCAAGGAGGAGAGGGCTGGCAAGGTGGTCATGGAACCGGAGAGCCATTTTGCGAGCGCTCCATTTTACGTGCCTGAGTGGAAGGAGCATAGAAAGAAAAGTCCCCCTCCTGTCTTTCCGCAGAGAGCAAATGTGGGGTGGCTGCTGTGTGCTGAGACAGCTGAAGGTTTAGCTGGCTGAAAGTCCCAGGGAAAAGCCTGGGGGCAGGGGTGGGGGTGGGGAGGACACAAGAGAGCTGCTAAAGGGAGGTGTAGCCAGTGAGTTGAAAGGGGAGTGTTTCCGGGATGAAGTTAGGACTAAATTCTCGATTGGGGTAGGCAGTTGGTTTTTCCTGGATTTGGTGAAAGATCTGATATACAAACACTGCTGCGACTAACGTGTTCATAACCAAAGAGTGCGCTTGTGTATTTTCTCCTCCATCTAATTTTCACATCCCTGTTGACAACACCCCCAGCCTCCCTGGCTCTGAGGCGTTCAACCTTGACGTTATCCTTGGGGCGCCAGTTTAAGAATGAGGGCCGGCGCACCAGTTCTGGCTTGCTGTTTCTTGCCCACGGTCACCCAGCTGACCAGCAGTGGAGGTGG
This sequence comes from Ornithorhynchus anatinus, assembly GCF_004115215.2. Classification (NCBI taxonomy): domain Eukaryota; kingdom Metazoa; phylum Chordata; class Mammalia; order Monotremata; family Ornithorhynchidae; genus Ornithorhynchus; species Ornithorhynchus anatinus. Next base: position 51,460,226 of record NC_041753.1, on the reverse strand, counting down.
CATGAGAACCTGAGGCTCTTGACTCCCAGTCATGTGCTCGTTCTATTAGGCGCTGATGCCTGTGGTGGAGAGGTCAGAGGGAAGGTGGTGAAGGGCATCCTGGTTGAATTCTTCCCTAGAATTGTGGGGAGGGGACCTTGAATGAGTGGAAGTGGGAAGTTGGGACTGGAAAGGCTCGGAACAAAGAGCAAGCCCTGGGATGGGGAAGGGCAATGCCTGCTGAGGCTGAGAATAACTGAAATTGGCCTAGTTCAGTGAACTAAGCCAGCGTGTTTTTAAATACCTGAGGAAGGTGTTAGAGGAGGTATCTGGAAGTAGGAGAAGACCTAGAATGGTTGGGAGTTGTACCTGCTTCCCAGCCAGTCTGTTTCCCTGTTGTCCCCTTAGGGTCTAGCAGTAGCAAGGATCTGTTGCCTAGATCCAGCGATTCATGCTTGTCGTGTTCACGATATATCACCCCTCTGCGGGGGGAGGGATACGGAAAGAAGCTATAGGTAAATAGCTATATAGGTATAGCTATATAGGTATAGCTATAGGCATCCCGCAGGCCCGCAGTCTCGGTGTCATCCTTGACTCGTCCCTCTCGTTCACCCCACACATCCTATCCGTTACCGAGACCTGCCGGTTTCACCTCTACAATATCGCCAAGATCCGCCCTTTCCTCTCCACCCAAACGGCTACCTTACTATTACGGGCTCTCGTTATATCCCGGCTAGACTACTGTGTCAGCCTTCTCTCTGACCTCCCTTCCTCCTCTCTCGCCCTGCTCCGGTCTATTCTTCACTCCGCTGCCCGGCTCATCTTCCTGCAGAAACGATCTGGGCATGTCACTCCCCTTCTTAAACAACTCCAGTGGTTGCCTATCGACCTCCGCTCCAAACAAAAACTCCTCACTCTAGGCTTCGAGGCTCTCCATCACCTTGCCCCTTCCTACCTCTCCTCCCTTCTCTCTTTCTACCGCCCACCCCGCACGCTCCGCTCCTCTGCCGCCCACCTCCTCACCGTCCCTCGGTCTCGCCTATCCCGCCGTCGACCCCTGGGTCACGTCCTCCCGCGGTCCTGGAACGCCCTCCCTCCTCACCTCCGCCAAACCGATTCTCTTTCCCTCTTCAAAACCCTACTTCAAACTCACCTCCTCCAAGAGGCGTTCCCAGACTGAGCTCCTCTTCTCCCTCTACTCCCTCTGCCATCCCCCCTTTACCTCTCCGCAGCTAAACCCTCTTTTTCCCCTTTTCCCTCTGCTCCTCCACCTCTCCCTTCCCATCCCCACAGCACTGTACTCGTCCGCTCAACTGTATATATTTTCTTTACCCTATTTATTTTGTTAATGAATTGTACATCGCCTCGATTCTATTTAGTTGCCATCGGTTTTTACGAGATGTTCTTCCCCTTGACGCTGTTTAGTGCCATTGTTCTTGTCTGTCCCTCTCCCCCGATTAGACTGTAAGCCCGTCAAACGGCAGGGACTGTCTCTATCTGTTGCTGACTTGTTCATCCCAAGCTCTTAGTACAGTGCTCTGCACATAGTAAGCGCTCAATAAATACTATTGAATGAATGAATGAAAGTAAATCACTCTCAAGATTGAGGTGAATGACTACCCGCAGCTATACTTTGCATGCTCATGAGGGATAGTCTAAGTACAACATCAAAAATGAACTGGACTTATGTGTATTGTAATAATTGTGGTATTTAAGTGTTTACTATGCTCCAGGTACTGTACTAAGCACTGGTGTGTGTTCAAGGCAGTCGGATCACAGTATCCGTCCCCCATGGGATTCTCAGACTTAGGAGTAGGGAGAAGCGTTATTTCATCCCCATTTTAGAGAGGAGGAAATTGAGGCCCAGAGAAGCTAAGTGACTTATCCGGCATCACCCAGCAGGCAAGTGGGGGGAACGGAGATGGAAACAAAGGTCTCGGATTCCCAGCCCCATGCTCTTCCCACTAGGCCACGCTGAATGCAAACACAAGTGAGAGAATTTATTGTGTGTGAGGGTTGGTTACTGACACTGACTGGACTGTAAACCTGTTTTTTATGTGTAGACAGAGAATTAAGGAACAGGTAGCAGAAATGAGGGAGGTAAAATGGACAACTCTGTAGGAAAATTACAGAATTAGCTCCCCCTCGTTTATTTTTCATTTTAAGAATTGAGTTTTTCCAAAGACCTCGACTATGGGATGAGCCCTATAGTCATCACGAGGTAGGTATTCTGTACCCTTTGGAGTGCAGTTATTACAGGTGATTAACCTGTAGTGTTTTCTATTAGGTTTCATCTTTAGATTATGCAAAAAACCTGGCTGACCTCTCTAAACTTTCCACATTTGGCTAAAATAAAAGGCGTGACGTAGAATTCAGTTGGCAATGCCTCAAGCTGAGGGATTGGGAAAGAGGTCTCCACCTTAGCAGTAAAAGTGGAGAAAACATAGCCATAAAAAGGCTCAGAGAAAAATTGAAGATGGAATATGCTTTTTAGGAGTCTGAGTTCAAAGGAGAAAGAAGTCTATTCCCTAGTTCGGCACATCTTGAGGTTCTGCTCCTTCCCTGACATTTCAAAAACATGAACAAAACACTTAGCGGGGTCCAATTTGCATTTTATTATGAATCAACAGTAAATTCAGGACTAGAAACCTTGCTAGGTTCAGGGCAGCAGATGCTATTTACAATGAAATATTAGAATCTATTCCAGACTTGAATCATGTCAGTTTTCCAAGACTGGCACAAGCTTTCTAATAATTCCAAATGGTTAAATGATTTTACCAGGCAGAATTCTTGACCGTTTCCATTGCTACTAGCCACTAAAATAAATATAGTGCATTATAGTAGACTTTATTTAAAAAAAATAAAAACCTTGACAAGTAATTCCTGGATCACAATTTGTGCCGAAATTACACCAGCGAAAGCCTGATAAACTGTGGCCCAGGCCTCATTGCAGGCCAGGTTCTGTCTTATTAGTGTCTAAGTAGCACTTCACTCTTCTGTAGGCTCTGGCAGGTGAGGTAAATTTCTAGCTTTCAGAGGGGAGCTATTTTCCTGGGATGTCATGCAACGCCCACCATGTGTGGGCCATTTCCACGATTTACTAGAAACTGAAGGTGGTGGGGTGACCCCCTGGAACAGCAGCTGGGGAGGGGAGGGGATGGCCGGGGAGACGCAGGTGGGTAGCTGGAAAATTGTGCCTTCTACTGTCATCCAAGGGGCACCTCCTCCTGCATTTCTTCCCTTCCTTAGTTGGTCAGTCTTTTGGGAGAGGAATGGGTGGAATAAATAGAATCCTGGCCAAATTCTTTCTCCCTCCCTATATTGCAAATACCCTAATATAGATGTTATGTAATGCCTCTGAAATCCAGTATATGGAACTTTCATTGGACTTTTATTTTTCCACATCTACTCTGGTTTGTACATTAGATTCATCTGCGTGGTCAGGGTGTTGTCAAATTCAGACATATGCGGTGTGTGTTTTTTTTTGTTTTGAAGTAATAGGATATGTCCTCTGGGGTTTATATTTTTTTAAATATATATATTTCAAAAGTATATATTTTTGATTCCTTTTCTGTCGTTTTTTTTTCCAGAGAAAAGCAAATTGGTGTGAATACAATAACCAAATAAGCCTCCTTTTTGAAGCTTTATGAATCTACAGAGATTAGAAAGTGATAAATGAAGATTATTCAGATCCTCATGAGAGACTTGTCTCAGTGCATGTAGCCGATTTTTAGGTGGACTGAATAGGAAAGTGCTAGATTTTTAGATTTTGATTATGATTATTATATTTAAGTGCTTATTATATGTCAAGCACTGTTCTAAGCGGTGGGATAGGTACAAATTCATCAGGTTGGGCACAGTCCCTTTCCCACATGGTGTTTACAGTCTAAGTAGGAGGGAGAATGGGCAATTGAATCCCCATTTTACAGTTGAGGAAACAGTCACAGAGAAGTTAATTGATTGGCCCAAGATCACCCAGCAAGTGGCAGAGCTGGGATTAGAACCGAGGACCTGTGACTCCCAAGCCCGTGGTCTTTCGACTGGGCCAAGGTGCTTCTCCTTGATCTATTCTCTTGGTCCGTGCACCCGGTTTTCTCGTAATCCCACATTGCACATCCTGACACTACACACAAGCCATTTTTTCCAGTGCCACAGGTCATTTTTTTAATCCAAACAGATTTGCATTGCTGGACGAATATTCCCTAATTCTTTAACATTGTTCTAGTCAAAATATACCACATGGCCTAGTGGATAGAGCACATGCCTGGGAGTCGGAAGGTCATGGGTTCTAATCCCGGCTTCGCCACTTGTCAGCTGTGTGACCTTGGGCCAGTCACTTAACTTCTCTGTGCCTCAGTTACCTCATCTGGAAAAATGGAGATTAAAAAATGTGAGGCCCATGTGGGACAATCTGATTACCCTGTATCTACCCCAGTGCTCAGCACATAGTAAAAGGCTTAATTATTATTATTATTAATCTCAGCTCTGCCACTTGTCTGCTGTGTGGCCTCGGGCAAGTCACTTCACTTCTCTGTGCCTGTTACCTCATCTGTAAAATGGGGGTTAAGACTGAGCCCTATGCAGGACAGGGACTGTGTCCAACCTGATTTCCTTGTGCCCACCCCAGTGCTTAGTACAGTGCCTGGCACATAGTAAGTGCTTAATAAATACTATAATTATGATTAATTATTATTGTAACACACATGGCAGACCTGAGTAGAGTGTTGGTTCTTGTTTCATATGCACTTTATGAATATAAAGACCCAGCTTTGCCTTAGAGAGGTTTATGATCTTTTTAGAGAGGGGATAATCTACCATTTGGAAGAAGGACACTGAACCAGATTTTTATAATAATTCTAGTATTTGAGCGCTTACTACGTGTCAGGCATGGTACTAAGCGCTGGGGTGGATACAAGCAAATTGGGTTTTGACCTAATGCTTTTGTAACTTGCCTCTGGTAAAAATCCCAGACAAATGATCTTGCTTCTGGCAGAATAAAAAAACTTCACAAAATCCAGAAATGTGAGTCTTGAAAAATCTGTTTCTGTTGTGTATCTTAGGTGATTTTCATATAATTCTCTGGCTGGAGGAGAAATCACTGGCTATACGAAGTGTTGAGGTGGCAGAGGGAAAAATGATTACAACAGAAGGGTATTCTTGGGAAGAGAGTTGTTTGTAGTTTTTTTTTTTCCCTTGGTGTTCCTCGCATCTTATTAGCCTTAGCTGGTGTCTGAAGATTCCCTGGATCTTGAAAAGGAAAAAGTACATATGAAAATGTCTCGTTTTCCCTCTCACCTCTAATTCTCTGGCTCCCTATAATGCTGAAGAAGGCAGGAAGACTGCCTTTGTTCAGTCAGTCAGTGGTATTTATTAGATGCTTACTGTGTGCAAGGCACTGTAGAAAGAGCTTGGGAGATTGTAGTACAATAGAGTTGCTAGGCATGTTTCCTGCCCATAAGGAGCTCACAGTCTGAAGGGGGCAACAGATGCTAAAATAAATGACTGTATGAGTTCTAATCCCGGCTCCGCCACATGTCTGCTTTGTGACCTCGAGCAAGTTATTTCACTTCTCAGTGCCTCAGTTACCTCGTCTGTAAAATGGGGATTGAGACTGAGCCCCACGTGGGACAGGGACTGTGTCCAAATCAATTTACTTGTATCCACCCCAGCGCTTAGAACAGTCCCTGTGGCACATAGTAAGCACTTAACAGATACCGTAATTATGTGTACATAAGTGCTGTGGGGTAGATAGGAAGTGCTGAAAGGATACAGATCCAACTGCATAGGTGACACAGAAGGGAGAGGGAGGAGGGGAAAAGAGGCCTCTGGGAAGGCCTCTTGGAGGGTTTTAATAAGGGTTTGAAGGTGGGGTGAATGGGGGTCTTTTGTTTATGAAGGGGGAGGGAGTTCCAAGCCAGAGGGAAGATGTGAGCAAGGGATGGGTGGTGAGGATGAGCTTGAGGTACGGTAAGTTGGCCTTGGTGGAATGAAGTGTGAGGACTGGATTGTAGTAGGAAATCCATGATGTGAGGTAGGAGAAAGCGAGTTAATTAAATGCTTTAAAGCTGATGGTAAGGAGTTGCTTTTTGCTATGGAGGTGGACATGGAACCACGGGGAGGTTTTTGAGGAGTGGGGAGATGTGGATTTAACGGTTTTGTAGAACAACGATCCGGGCGGCAAAGTATGGATTCGAGTGGGGAAACAGAAGGCAGGGTGATTGGCAAGGACGCTGATGCAGTAGTTAAGGCAGGATATAAATGCTTGGATCAGCGTAGTAGTTTGGAGAGAAAAGGGCAGAGTTTGGTGATGTTGCGAAGGCAGAACCAACAGGAATTAGTGACAGACTGAAGATGTGGGTTGAATGCGAGAGACAGGTCGAAAATAATGCCAAGGCTCGTTCGTCCAGTCGTATTTATTGAGCGCTTACTGTGTGCAGAGCACTGTACTAAACACTTGGGAAGTACAATTCAGGAAGAAATACAGTCCCTGCCCACAATGGGCTCACGGTCTAGGAGGGGGGAGACAGACCTCAAAGCAAGGAAACAGCTTGTGAGGCAGGGAGGATGGCGGTGACGTCTACAGTGATGGAAAGGGACTGGGTTTGGGTGGAAAGATGGGGGGAAGATGTAGATGTAGTAGGTTGAGGTGGTGCCCTTCCCTGAGCCACCAAAATTTTCGTCAGTTGGGACACTGCAGAACCTTGTGCAGCTGCCTAGAAATGATCCTTTGAAGGTCTTTGTCTTCAAACCAGAGCTTAGAATGAATTAAATATGGAGCTGAGAGGGGAAGGAAAAAAAGGAAATGAAGCCTTAAGCTCTAAGACGGACAGGGTGGAAGGCTGAGATGAGCTACCAGTGAAAAGTGCTAGGCTTCCAGCAAACTAGTGTGTTTTTATTTTATTAGAAACACCAGTGCCTTCAGAGTAAGCAATGTCTATGATTTGTACCAGGATCAGTAGCAGTCCTTGCAGAATGCAAGTGCCCAGTGCATCATAGAAATTCCAAATTAGGAGCAGCATTCGGCTTATACTTGCAGTTAAAATGAATCCTAATTTGAATTTGTAGTGGGCATGTTTACCAAATTAAAAATGCTGCTAATCTGCCAGACTTTCAGAGCATTGTAGTGGTGAAACTAAAGGGAAATGTGCTTGCTATCATATTTTCCTCTCGGTCACGGTTGGAGTCACGTGTGTTTTTTAGGATTTTGAAAATAGAATTCTGTACTTTGTGGGTGTGAAGAAAATTATCCATAGTTGTTTTATAATGTATCGAGTGATTCCAGGAAAAATAGTTTGCTGAAAATAAAGTACCTTTGACAGCAAATATACCCTCTGAAAGTGTCATTTGAATAAACGTTTGTCCTTAAGAGGAAAAGTGTATAACGTGCCAGTGTAGTTAAATATTTCAATAAAGTACTGGACAAAATTTGCTTAAGAAAGTAAATCACCTAGGTTGTGGTGCTCTCTGGCCAATATCATCAACATGGAATGGGCTTTCTTCAGGAAACTTTTACGAAGGGGCAGCATCTTTTTTGTCCTGTTCCCGCTGCCAGCGGTTAATCTTAAACATAACTTGAGAACATGGTATGCAGAATTTCTGGTTGCCTTTTTTTATGGTATTTGTTAAATGCTTACAATGTGTCAAGCACTGTTCTAAGCACTGGGTCGATGCAAGTTAATTTATTCAATAGTATTTATTGAGCGCTTACTGTGTGCAGAGCACTGTACTAAGTGCTTGGAATGTACAAATCGGCAACAGATAGAGACAGTCCCTGCTCATTGATGGGCTTACAGTCTAATCGGGGGAGACAGACAAAAACAGTAGCAATAAATGGAATCAAGGGGATGTACATCTCATTAAAGCAACAGCTATAAATAGAATCAAAGTGATCTCATTAACAAAATAAATAAGGTAATAAAAATATATACAAATGAGTGGACGAGCACAGTCCTGAGGGGAGGGGAAGAGAGAGGGTGAGGAGCAGAGGGAAAGAGGGGGAAAAGGCTTAGCTGAGGGGAGGTGAAGGGGGGGTAGAGAGGCAGCAGAGGGAAAAGGGGAGCTCAGTCTGGGAAGGCCTTTTGGAGGAGGTGAGCTCTCAGTAGGGCTTTGAAGAGGGGAAGAGAAGAGAATTAGTTTGGTGGAGGTGAGGAGGGAGGGCATTCCAGGACAGCGGGAGGACGTGGCCCAGAGGTCCACGGTGGGATAGGCGAGAACGGGGGACGGTGAGGAGGTGAGTGGCAGAGGAGCGGAAACTACGGGGTGGGCAGTAGAAAGAAGGGAGGAGAGGTAGGAGGGGCCAGGTGATGGAGAGCTTTGTAGCCTAGAGTGAGAAGTGTTTGGGCAGCGGAATGAAGAATAGACTGGAGCGGGGAGAGACAGGAGGAAGGGAGATCAGAGAGAAGGCTGACACAGTAATCCAGCCGGGATATTATGACAGCCTGTACCAATAAGATAGCGGTTTGGGTGGAGAGGAAAGGGCAGATGTTGGCGATATTATAAAGGTGAGACCGGCAGGTCTCGGTGACGGATTGGATGTGTGGGGTGAATGAGAGAGCCTAGTCAAAGATGACACCGAGGTTGCGGGCCTGAGAGGCGGGAAGGATGGTCGTACCATCCACAGGGATAGGGAAGTCAGGAAGAGGACAGGGCTTGGGAGGGAAGATAAGGAGCTCAGTTTTGAACATGTTGAGTTTTAGGTGGCGGGCAGACATCCAGGTAGAGACGTCCTGGAGGCAGGAGGAGATACGAGCCTGCAGGGACGGGGAGAGGACAGGGCCAGAGATATAGATCTGTGTGTCATCTGCATCAAGATGATAGTTGAAGCCGTGAGAGCGAATGAGTTCACCGAGGGAATGAGTGTAGATGGAGAACAGAAGAGGGCCGAGAACTGACCCTTGAGGAACCCCAACAGTTAGAGGATGGGGGGGAGGAGGAGCCTGCAAAGGAGACCGAGAATGAATGGCCAGAGAGAGAAGAGGAGAACCAGGAGAGGACAGAGTCCGTGAAGCCAAGGTGAGATAAGGTGTGGAGAAGGGGATGGTCAGCAGTGTCAAATGCAGCTGAGAGGTCAAGGAGGATTAGGATAGAGTAGGAGCCATTGGATTTGGCAAGAAGGAGGTCATGGGTGACCTTTGAGAGAGCAGTCTCAGTAGAGTGGAGGGGATGGAAGCCAGATTGGAGGGGGTCCAGGAGAGAGTGGGAGTTAAGGAATTCTAGGAAGCGAGTGTAGACGACTCGTTCTAGGAGCTTGGAAAGGAAGGGTAGTAGGGAGATAGGGCGATAACTGGAAGGGGAAGTGGGGTGGGAGACATGGGCATGTTTGAATGCAGAGGGGAAGAAGCCATTGGAGAGTGAGCGGTTAAAAATAGAAGTTAAGGAGGGGAGGAGGGAAGGGGCGATGGTTTTTATAAGGTGAGCGGGAATGGGGTCCAAAGCCCAGGTGGAGGGGGTGGCACTTGCGAGGAGGGAGGAGATCTCCTCTGAGGATACTGCAGGGAAGGATGGGAAAGTAGGGGAGAGGGTTGGGGTGGGGAGGCAGAAGGGGGAGGGGTGACTTTGGGGAGCTCATACCTGATTGTGTTAATTTTCGTGATGAAGTAGGTGGCCAGATCATTGGGGGTGAGGGATGGGGGAGGGGGAGGAACAGGGGGCCTGAGGAGAGAATTAAAGGTCCGGAACAATCGGCGGGGGTGACGGGCACGGGTGTCAGTGAGGGAAGAAAAGAAGTTTTGCCTGGTGGAGGAGAGGGCAGAGTTAAGGCAGGAAAGGATAAATTTAAAATGGATGAGGTTGGCTTGGTGCTTGGACCTTCGCCAGCAGCGCTCAGCAGCTCGAGCATAGGAGTGTAGGAGGCGGACAGAGGCGGTGACCCAGGGCTGTGGGTTAGTGGAGCGAGAGCGGCGGAGGGCGGGGGGGGCGAGAGAGTTGAGATGCGTAGAGAGGGTGGAGTTGAGAGCGGTAACCTGATCGTCGAGAGTGGGAAGAGAGGACGGGGGGCAAGGTGGGGAGAGATGCTTCTGGAGAGATGGATGGGATCAAGAGAGTGGAGGTCTCTGTCGGGGAGTAGTACAGATTTGCAGGGGGAGAGGGTGTGAGAGAGGAGGCAGGTGAGAAGGTTATGGTCTGAGAGAGGGATTTCAGAGTTGGTGAGGGAGGAGATAGTGCAGCGGTAGGAGATGACGAGATCGAGGGTGTGACCAAGTTGGTGAGTGGGCGAGGTATGGTGGAGCAGGAGGTTGGCAGAGTCGAGGAGCGATAGGTGGCAGAGGAGTCACCGGGTACATCCATGTGGATGTTGAAGTCATCGAGGATCAGAGTGGGCAGAGAGAAGGAGAGAAGGAGGGTGAGAAAGGGGTCAAGGTGGTTGAAGAAGTCGGTGGTGGGACCAGGAGGGCGGTAGATGATGGCTACAAGCATCTGGAGGGGGTGGTAGAGGCGAATGATATGGGCTTCAAAGGAGGGGAAGCAGAGGGAAGGGGGAGGAGGGATAGTGCGGAAGCGGCATTGGGGTGAGAGGAGGAAGCCGACACCTCCTCCCTTTCCGGTGAGTCTGGGGGAGTGGGAGAAGGAGAGGCCTTCTCTGGAGAGAGTAGCGGTGGAGACCGTGTTTTCAGGAGTGAGCCAGGTCTCTGTAAGGGCGAGGAGGAGGAGAGAGCGGGAAAGGAAAAGGTCAAGGATGAAAGGTAGTTTACCTGTAATGGAGCGGGGGGTTCCAGAGGCCACACTTGAAAGTAGCTGTGGGTGCAGGGGAGGGGAGGGGGAGAAGAGCGGGGGGAGAGGAGGGTTTGGATGGGAACGAGGTGGCGGGGCTCTGGACGGGGAGAGGGGGATGAGGGGCGGCGGTGGGACAGGAGGACTGGGATGGGGCGTGGGTGGGGAAGAGGGAAGGGGGAGGGTAGGAGGAGGGGGTTTGGTGGGGAGGAGCATGGGGGGGTGAAGAGGGGTGTCACTGGTAAAGTGGGGTTCCAGGGCCGGGGAGAGGAGGAGGGGAGGAGGCAGAGGAGAGAGCGGGAAAGAGCTGGGCTAGAGATGGGAAGGGGAAGGAGAGGATTGGGAGGGGCAGATGGGAGGAGGGGGCCGGAAGGACATGGTGAGTCCAGAGGGATAGGTGGCAGCACTGAGAACAATTAACGATAACATGCAAAAGCGGTGATATAGTAACATGATACAATAAAATATTATTAATAAGTGGGTGATGACGAGGGTCGGGGGTTGACTTGACTAAGGGTCGACCTGATCAAAAGCAAAGTCAAAAGGCTAGCGGCAAGAAGAGTCCTGGGGTTCGTGGCCCAAATGTTAATCAGGCCCGATGCAGTCCCTGTCCCACATGGGGCTCACAGTTTACATAGGAGGGAGAACAGGAATTGATTCCCCATTTTGCAGTTGAGGAAAGAGGCAAAGAGAAGTGACTTGCCCAGCATGACACAGTAGGCAAGTGGGGGAGCTGGGATTAGAACCCAGGTCCTCTGGCTCCCGGGCCCAGGCTTTATCATTACGGTTGAGGAACATGTGCTAAGTGTAATGAATTCTATTTTTCAGCCATATTTTGTTAACTTGTGTTTTTCTTTGACAGTTGGAAGATGGACATACTTTGTTTGATTACAATGTTGGACTGAATGATATAGTGCAGCTATTGATACGATCAGAGTCTGATGCTCCTACCACTTCCATCCAGACTAGTGATGGAGAGGTCAACCTCTGCTCTAATGCCAACTGTAAAAATAAAATCAAGAAAACCACAAGTAGCGGTTCTACAAACCAGCCATCTACATCAGCTCGTTCATTTCTCATTGATCCAGGCATTGGATTATATAAGGTATGTATCTGACTTTTCAAAAGATTTTTCTTGACAGATACTAAAGTACATATATTCAAAGCGTAGTCTGAATATTTTAAACTCTGAGGAGCTGAAACCAAGGAAATGGGATGAATATCCCATTTTTTTCCAGGTATTTTGACTGAAAGATTCCGTGTCTTTACTCTGTTTGAAATGGGTAAGGAATATTTTTTTGCAGTCTTGGAAGCTTCTGCTAAGAAAGATCAGTGCCAACTGTTGGTCAGCATTGTTTTATAGAACATATTAGTTAAGATGAAATGGAAAATGAGGAAAGTTGCAGCCAGAGAGAACTTTGCTCAGACAGTGGGGCTTAATAATGCACAGAAGATTGACTTGCTCCTTACTCTTTCCTTGCCTTGGTCAAATCACTTAAAGAAAATTATTTTCCCATCTCCTTAAAGCCTCCCTCCCTCATCCTTTCAAAGTTAGTCATGACTTGTGTAATGACACTTGTTTTTCTTTCTCTTAATCCTTGTAACTAGAAACATGAAGCCAGTGCCTTATCCCTACTATCTTTCTTCTTACCTTTTCTAGCTCCATATTCTGATAAGCAGAGGAGGAAGGAGAAACTTCTAGATGTACGAAAATGAAAAAGAGGGAAAGAAGGAAATTTTTCAAGTCTTAATTCTTAGCCCTTAGAGAGCAGGGCAGTGACTTGTTATGGGGAAAAGGGTACTGTTCCTTTTTCCTTATTTTTTCAAGTTGAGAGGATGGAAACCATAGGTTGCCCTGTCCATTTGAGGCGAGCCTCTTAGAGAAGGCAGATTTTTTTTTCCTTGGTGGTGTTGGGAAGGTTTCGTTTTCCTGGTTTTCTTCCAGCCATATATGGCACTGAAGTGGCTGATCCTCTTCTGTCGAGACAGTATTGCTCAAGGTTTCTATCCCTGTATTGTCTTTGATTGATTGGGACCATTTCTCTCTTCTCATAGTAAATTCTATTGTCAAAAAAGTTGACTGATTCACTTCTGTCAGTTTACCTCCCTACTGTAGTGAAATCTCCCCCAGTGATTCTTGGCATGAGTGACAGAAGGGGGTGACAGATTCCCATCACCCATTTATTTGGCTTGATGCCCTTTGCAGCAAGAATGCAAGTAGCCAGAAATTTAAGCGTGGTTCATTTGTGTGGAATAGTGGGGTTTTTTTTCCTTCCATGCTCCTTACTTTGCTCTGTCTTGGTGTACTTTCTTGTTAGATTCCTGTGCCTTTTCTCTCAGGTATTGCCTATTCCTCTCCTTCCATTTCGTTTCAGCTCTTTGGGCATCTTTAGTTGTTGCCGTGTCTCTCTCTTTTTTTTTTAAAGTTCCTATTGTTTCCTGATCCTTCTCCTGACTGCTCTTGATGTAGTCCACTTAAGACTTTCATCCAATTCCTTAATTTAATCTTCCCTAGTGAATGGGTAGAAAAACCAGTAGCTAATACACTTTCATATTTTGGAGACTTTAAGAAAAGTACTAATAACTGACTTTATTAGAAATGCTGAAGTCCATGACTTGAATTTTCACTTTGTCATTGAAAATTCCAGTTAGGAAGCTAATAATTTATTTCCAATGCCCTGTAGCCATTTCTTTGTGTGATTATTGTAAAAGCAATTGAGGAGAATGATCAACTCAACAATTGTGCAGACCCACTCCCCCCACCCCTGCCAACTTTCCCACAGCCCCTTGTGGGTTGTCTTGAATCTTCTGAGCCCAAGATGGAGGCTTCCATAATTAGCTCTTTCTTCTGTAATTGATCCTACCTAAATTGAAGAGACAAGTCAATTCCCAAACTCACAGGGAATGTCCGAGGTTTTACTTGGAAAACTCTTCTCCAAGCAATTTGATTTTAAGAATGCCTGACCTATAAAAGAACCTTGAGTTTTTAACCTCTAATGGGTAGTTCTTGTTTTCTCTTGATTTTTGGGTCCGATTACACCTCCTCTACTCTTCCCAATTTGGGCAATTGTCAAGAAATAAAAAGTTCATCCAAGATGGGACAAATATGGTTATCTGAACTACTTAGATAAGTTGCAAAGAGTGTTCTGTAGTGCCGGTTCTTTCAAATGCTTTGAAGAAAATTTAATGCATCCCTGAAGGGAATTTCATGCCAAGTTATAATTGAATTTAAGTTTTGCAAAGAAATATTATCTGAATCAGCTCCTGGTTTTTTGTTTTTTTATTTTTTTGATTGGGCCCCTCAAGTGTCTTTTAAGAAGCGATTGTTGAGGGCACAGTTTTGAGACTCTCCTTTCCAAAGGATGGTATTCCAGAAAATCCAGCATGGTTGGTGTCTTTGGACTTGATACCTTTGTTTCTGTTTCTAGTTAAACAGCTCTTGAGCAACAGTTTACCTTGATTGATTATCTTTTCTCCTTCATTTCTTAAAGGAATCCTAAGAAATTGGTGTGTGTTACAGCTTGTTTCTTGTTTATATGTACGTTCAATTATTCTGCTTCCACTATTTGTAAATATTTTACGACTTCCCCGTTAGCGTGTTTAGCTCCTTGAGGGCAGTGAGACATTTGTGTTGCTTGTTTCTGCTCTGCTTTCCCTAGAAGAATCAGTAAATGTCATTTGAGCGCTTAACTATGTGCAGAGCACTGTACCAAGCATTTGGGAGAGAACGATATATAATAGGTTTGGTAGGTACGTTCTCTGCTCGCAGTGAGCTTCCAGTCTAGAGGGGGAGAAAGACATAAATATAAAGTAGTTATGGATATGTGCATTAGTGCTGTAGGGCTATGGCTTAGAGCATGGTATAATGCTAAGCATCCAGTGGGGACTCAGTGTATATAATCATTATTAGTAAAGGGTTTTTTTCCCCCACCTCTTAAATTGGCATGGCTTCCTAAGCGATGCTTTTTTCCTTCTTCACAGCAATGGAGATTTGTTTGCTGTTGCAGATTGCCTCCTCCCCTTAGTCTCCTGTTGCTAGGGAGTAAAAGGGATGTATTATACTAGGTCAGATTTCCACTTCTTCAACCCAAATGTCAAGGTTTGAAGTGCTTAAACTGTAGATTTGAGACATTTAGAAAAAGTTCAAGTACTTTCATATGCTTTTCAGCATAATTGCTCTCTGTAAATCTGGTTTTTATATTTTTCAATTTTCGTAACTTTTTCTGCAAGGCCCTGCTCCCTCCCCCACCAGAATATTTTAATTGCTTCTCCCACTGTTCTCCAGGCATTGAGAAATTTTGGTTTATTTTTGTATTCCCTCCTAGACTAAATTTTAAATTCTTCCATTTTGAATTTTGTCAGTTTCCATCAAGTATCTGGATGTGGCCAGATATTTCTGGGTAAATGGGCTTTTCCCTTCAAAAAAAGGAAACCTTCTCAGAAAGTAAGCAAAAAAACCCAAACCCATAGGTTTGGCAGAAGAGAGATATTTTGTTTCTTTCCATTAAAACAAATAGAAACTATTAGCGTTTGGCCTTCACTTTAAAGGGTAACATTTTATCAAAAGTCCGTTCCTACTGAGCAGACTAACATCCCAAACTGCCTTCTTGTTTCAAACAAAGGAGGGCTGCAACTAGTATTTGGCATACAACTTCGTCATCTTTGTTCTAAAGGGGTCTGACTGAGCTAATAACAATTCCAGAGTTTCCTTCGGACAACGTAATTTGTCCCATCGCGAGCAATTAAAGGCACAAAGTCTTGTTTTATCCTCATGGCAGCCTTTAAAAGGGTGAGGAGTCCGCACCATTCCCGTTTTCGAATGGTGCAAAGTCACCACATCCTGCCTCTGGTGTGCACATTACTGAAGCTTGAATCCTTTTGGTTTTTTTGGCTACTTTTAGGCCTCAGTCACATCCTGTAACCTACCGTCATGCAATGACTTGAGTCACCCTATATGACTGGATCTGAGCTTTGTGGGCCTTTAGCATCCTACCCCTGAGTATTCTTTCAGGAAGACTCATTCTCCTTTAGTGGTATTACATCAGCTTTTGAGATCTCTTCCATGGTGAGCCCTACAGTTTGTCAAGCTTCGGTTCTTTCATCATTCCTTTCAACCTACTACTTGAGCAGCTAGTTTCTCTTCACCTTTGTCATGGCCGATCAGACATACTCCATGTTTTGGATCATAGACAGTTTAATAAATTTCCTTAAAATGTCCTGCCCAGGAAACTTTTGATAATCTCTGCCGGAAAGCTTCCTGCCCCAGCTCCAGATCAAGGGCAGTGCACTCTACAGCCTCCCTCCTCCCTTCTCTTCCCTCTCCAGGAGTGGCTGCCCATAGAAAGTGACATTTATTGCAGGCCCCAGCAAGTGCATAATCAGGAGCTACATTCGGGTTTGTTTCCTCCAGTTAGTTTCTCCTCTTTCCCCTGCATCTTGCCCCAACTAATCACTGCATCTTTCTGGTCTGTTACTTTTACTTCTCGCTTGTCCAACCACTGGTTTAACTCTATTTCTCTTCCCATCCCTGAATAATGCAATCGAAAACTATGCCATATAACAAGCAAAAACTTTGCCTCACCTCTTATCCACACCCTCACTCTCCCTGCATTTATGAAAACAGGCTCTTTTCTCCATTCCAACCTCCTAAATAGCTGTGTCCCCTGATCATCTCTGCTGTTTCTCATCCCCCCGGCTGTAAATATTTCTCTTTTTGTCATCTTCCTCTTCAGGTTACATGCCCCTTGACAGCGGGTATTATTACCATACCCTCTCTCTGAAGCGCTAGAGGACTGAGTGTTCCAATTCTAGTGGTATGCCCACCACTTAAGATTTTCTTAGGATTTCCAAATAACATGGTTGTAATAATAATGATAGCAGTATTTAAGCACTTATTATTTGCCAAATACTGTGGTAAGCACTAGGTTAGATATGCGGTAGTCATAGTCCAAGTAGGAGGGAGAACAGGACAGTAGATGAGGAAACTGAAGCATGGAGAAGTGAAGTGACTTGCCTGGGGTCCTGCAACAGTCAAGTGGCAGAGTCGGAATTAGCACCCAGATCGTCTGACTCCCAGGCCCGTGCTCGATCCACTAGACTCTGCCGCTGCTTTATTTTCCTAGCTTTTTTAGGGATGATTTGGGCCTCTGCTTTTTTCTCCCTCCCCTACTGCCTACCTGACCACCTTTTAGCACCTGTCAGATGGGCAGAGAGTGGCGATAACGTTTAAATTACCTTTCCTACTTGGTAGGTGGTCTGGTAAGATTAGTGGTAGGAAAAGGTTGAAATCGTGGGATAGAATGAGAGCTGAAGATTCTCTGGCTTTCAGTGGTTTATTCTATTGTAGCCTGTCCTCCTAATAAGTGAGTGGGCAAAACATAGATTTACATATTGTATTCCAGGTGGCAATATTTCAGTTGCCCTAAGAAAGGGTGGTTGTAGCCTTATGCAAGATCTGAAGAGATATCTGTTCTGTTTTTAAGGTAAGTGGAAACAGGACCATTGTAGGGTTTTGAGCCCATTTATGCGGAGTTAACATTCTGTCACCCATCCAATAGCCTCTTCCTGCAAATTCTTCTATATGTCTTAATTGAACTTGTTTGAGACCTCATTCATTTTGATATGAGAGACCTTTTCATAGGTGAAAGTATACTATAGTTGTTCTCTAAAATAATTGATATAATTAGGTACTGACAACCTCTACCCTCACGTAAACCATCATCTCCAGTTCAATATAGGCATTTTACGGTATATCTATGAAAATTCATGTTCTGACTCTTTAAAAGTATAGATATTCCATTATTTTTTTCATATGATCTTTCTTTCACTGAAAAATTCTCAAGTAGGAGGGAACTTGCAGTGGTTTGGTTTTTTTTTTTTTGATTTGGCTCTAACTCTAGAGGTCCTATCATGTGACTAGTTTAATATTCAGTTACCATGGAAATTTGCTGATACTGAACGGCCCTGCTGCTGCTGGTGCTGCTGAATTTTAGGCATTGTTAATGGTTTGGTTCATGTAGGCTCGTTATCAGAGCTAAACACGGATTGGAAATAGGGTCATAGCTCACCTAAATGCATCAAAAGTGAACGGAGAAAGCAACACAGTGAAGCAAGTCACCTCACGGCAGTTTAACAAGGAAGGACTGAAATATGGTCGGCAACCACTCTTCCTTTTCTCTTATTACATGTAAGATGTAGAAAGTATGATCTGTCATTTGTTCGAAAAAGAAAGAAAACCCATATTTCCAGGACTAGTGGTTTCTATGCGTTCTGGATTGTTTCTCTTTTTTATATTTCTAAAATACGATTCTTTGTCATTATTAGAGATGACAATACAAAGGTCCAGCAAAGTCTGGTGCTCTTTCTCAGTTGGCTTATGTAAATTCCATTAGTCATCTTGATGATGGAGTCTCTCGTCGTGAAATGGACGAGCCTCAGTCCTGAGACGAGCTAGGCAGGGAGGGAGCACACTGCTCTCTCTCCCCCTCTAGACTGTAGGCTCGTCGTGGGCAGGGATTGTGTCGATCAACTCTGTTGTATTGTACCCTCCCAAGTGCTCAGTACAGCGCCCTGCACCCGGAAGAACTCAATAAATACCCCTGCTTGATTGATCGATTGTTTGCAAGGTGCACACCGAGGCCTCTTATCTGCAGGGCTGACTAATGGCCAAAGAGATCTCGGCGGAGTGCCTACGTTGAGCTGTGGGGTGCATTGTCGTAGGCCTAGTCCCGGCAGGCAGATCCGTGACTATCACTTAGGCCTCCTGATTCCCTGAGTAGTGTCCTTTCCACTGGGCTGACAGCAGTCGTTTTAGTGAAGTAGTCGTGGTAGTAATGGCTTTTGAGCATACGCTGAGTGCAATACATGCACTAAGTGCCTGGGAAAATAAAACCGAAGCACGTGAATTACGCCTAGTGGAAAGAGCCCAGGCCTGGGAGTCGGAGGATCTGGGTTCCAATACTGGATCCGCCACGTGCCTGCTGTCCGACCCTGGTCAGGTCACTTAATGTCTGTGTCTGTTTCCTTACTTGCAAAATGGGGAGTAAATGCCTGCTCACCCTTCTACTTAGATGGTGAGACGCAGACAGGACTGGAATTGGGTCCGTTTGTTATTTCTGTCAGCCTCAGGTCTTAGTGGAGGCGGCCATTTTGGGGAATCTGATTTCAGCATCATTCATTCAGTCATATTTATTGTGCGCTTCCTGTGTGCAGAGCACTACACTAAGCGTTAGGGAAGTATAGCACCCTCAATATTTATTGAGTCCCTCCTGGGTGCAGTTCCGTGTACTCGATGCTTAGGAACCTTACAGTTGCACTGAAAGACATGGTCCCTGCCCTTGTAGTTTATATTCAAGGGTGTCGGGGAGGGAATTAAGTTTATTTCTTCTCATTCCCCTAATAAGTTACGGAGGCAGGGTAGTGACAGATTAGTGTCATTTGTCCGAATAGAAAACTGCTCCTGGTTCTCCTTTCGGTCCAGTTTTATTTCTTATTGCCATTTGAAGAATTGCCCAAACTGGATGCTGATTTTTTGGGGGCACAGTTTTCTTTTATTGAAGTAGACTGATTTTTGTCAATGCAGTTTTGTCCTAGCTGGAAAAGGCAGTGTCTTATTTTATAGAAAGGTCAGTGATGCTGGAATGTTTCGGGGTATCAGTATCTAATCAGCAAACACACATAATTAGGATGGAAACTACTTTTCAGAGGAGCTAGAACTTGTCAGATCTTCCAAGTTAGTTTTTGTACAGATGCTTTATTTTTTAATTTTTTGTTTGTTTGTTTTCAAAGCCATCGATATTCACAAGGGCCCTCTGCGGCTTAAACTGCAGCACAGATTCGGGGAAGGGTTCTGTAATCATTTTGCTGTGGCACAGAGAAGTAATGTCTGTTTTCCATGTAAGGAGAAGAAAAATCTTTGGTTGTTGAGAACTCATTTGAAGACAGTCAGATTGTTTTCCTTTCTCGTTGAGATTCTTGTAAGCCGTGACTTTTTAAAAGTTAATTTTGAAGCTGTATGGCAATAAATTGAAAACTTACATACCTTACATAGACATAACTTACCATACCATACATAACTTACAAAACTTAATACATTTTAATCTAAAGTTTACTCAGCGCTCAAAATCTGTTATCAGACTGTCCAATTATGAGGGGTGCTGGGAAAACAGTAAAATCAAATTTAGGATTCCTTCAGGGACATGGCAGGGAGAGGAACAAAGAATGGATTGGAGGAAGAAAATGGCACCAGGAAAATACATGTGATTGGGCTAAGAAGGACACAGTCTTGGAGCGACTCGGTCAGAAGGGTCACGGTTATGGTTAGAGTGAGATTTAGACACAGTAGAGATCTAAGGTCAGGAAGCAAGTCATACTGGGAAGAGAGTGGCGCTGTGGGCCTGCTAGACTAGGAGGAACTGACTTTTGATTGTGAAACCTGAAAACTCATAGTGATTTAAAAAAAAATAATGTTATATAGTGGTTAGCTGAATGCTGAGCCCTGGGATAGATACAAGAATTAGATCGAGCCTAATGTTTTACTGTTGTCCAGCTAAGTATGGTAAAAATGATCTTGATGTTTTCCTGTATGTGATGTATTTTCCTTTTTTCAATGGTATTTGTTAGGTGTTTACTATCTGGCAGGCACCGTACTAAGCGCTGAAATAGATTAATTCATTCAATAGTATTTATTGAGCGCTTACTATGTGCAGAGCACTGTACTAAGCGCTTGGGATGAACAAGTCGGCAACAGATAGAGACAGTCCCTGCCGTTTGACGGGCTTACAGTCTAATCAGGGGAATAGATCCAAGCTAATCAGGTTGGACGCAGTCCATGTTCTACCTGGGGCTCACAGTCTTAATCCCCATTTTACAGATGAGGTAACTGTGACAGAGAGAAGTGACTTGCTCAAGGTCTCCCAGCAGACACTTGACAGAGCTGGGATTAGAACCCAGGTCCTCTGGCTCCCAGGCCCATATTCTTTCCATTAGGCCACAGTGTTTCTCATTTTAGATCAAGCATGAATATCTGTTTTCCTCCTGAGGAGTTTAACCTGCTAAGAGATTTTGCAAGGAACTAGCAACTGAAAACCTCTATTATTTGAACTGTATACACTTTCAGTGCCTAATTTACAATCGCGTGGGCTTTAAAAATCCCCAGTTATTAAAGAAGAAAATGTTAGCAAGGTGTGTTAATTATAAAAACAGTTCTGATGTGTAAAAAACAAAACAAAACCAAAACCTCTATAAATAAACTTAAATGTGTTCGCAAGACTTGAAGTGAATCCAGAACAAGATAAAATCCCCAATTGGTAAAAATCAATTTCAGGCTATTGGGTCTGATCTGAGAGTAGTATAGTAATATACTTTTTAATTTCACAGCACTGTAATTTTGGCATTTTCATCCATGTGAGTTTTCAAATTCATCATCTTAGTATAGTTATAGCACAGAGTCGTGAATGGAGAGGTTATAGTTAATGCCGATATGCACTATTTTGTTTTCCAAAAGAAGCACTTTAGGATGAATAATTAATAACCCCAATAATACCCTGCTTTATTTAGTGCTTTTCTAAGAACCCAACACACTTTTTCATAGATAATCTAATTTCTCATGTCTCTGACACGAGGGTAAATTATAATTGCATATATTTTGTAGCCAAATAAAACTATGTAGCTAGATTTCTTCAAACATTAAAAGCCTTTTGAGTGAACGGCCCTCTAATAGGTGCCTTGGGGTGAGTTTAATGGGGGAGATGTGCCTAATAGTTCCACAATCCAATAAGCCACATATACACACGAGGTACTCCTGATCTAACACTCTTCATTATACCATAGTTTCAAGATAGACATCAGGGTGAGCATACGCTCTGAAAAGGTCATGTCCTTCTTGGTTGAGAACTGGCTTCCCCTTCCTCTCCGTCCCCTTTTGTTGGACTCCGTGCACGGACAAGATCAGGGCAATAGCAGAGGAAATGAGATCTGCAGCATCTCATAGAACCCCCCCGCCCCGAGATGATGTAGTGGCAGCTGTGTAGCATGATTTCTCCTTGCACTTCGTTTGGAAAAAGAGAGAAGCTAGGGTGTTTGCTTTGTTTTGTTTCCAGCATTTCCGGCAATCGCTGTTGATAATAACAGCAATAATAATAATAATGGCATTTGTTAAGCGCTTACTATGTGCCAGGCACTGTTCTAAGCGCTGGGGTAGATAGGAGGTAATTAGGTCGTCCCACGTGGGGCTCACAGTCTTAATCCCCGTTTTCCAGGTGAGGTGACTGCGGCACAGAGAAGTTAAGTGACTTGCCCAAAGTCACACAACTGAGATGTGGCGGAGCCAGGATTAAGAACCCTCGACCTCTGACTCCCAGGCCCGGGCTCTTGCCACTGTGCCATGCTGCTTCTCTGTTGCTGAAACAGGCAATAGTGAGCCCCTTAACTAGGGGCTAGCAACTTGGGGTCTCTGCCCAACACCCCACAATGTGTAGTGAAACTGCACACAGAACTGCAACCACAACCTACGTAAAATTGAAGAAGTTGCGGGAGGGGGTGGGGAGCCTGGTGGTGGAGGGGACTGCGGAGGGGGCAGGGGGAGGGGGTGGGGAGAGTAAGCAGCAGGCAGCCAACCTGCCCTCTGCCTAGCAGGGAGGGTGTGTACCGCCCTCTTGAATGCCATAGATCCGTTTCCCCCCCTTAGGACCCCCAGGGTAGCGGGGAGGCCCAAGACACTCTATTGCCTCGTGGATGACCTCAGATGCAGCTGGATTCATTCAATAGTATTTATTGAGCGCTTACTATGTGCAGAGCACTGTACTAAGCGCTTGGGATGAACAAGTCGGCAACAGATAGAGACAGTCCCTGCCGTTTGACGGGCTTACAGTCTAATCGGGGGAGACGGACAGACAAGAACAATGGCACTAAACAGCGTCAAGGGGAAGAACATCTCGTAAAAACCGATGGCAACTAAATAGAATCAAGGCGATGTACAATTCATTAACAAAATAAATAGGGTAACGAAAATATATACAGCTGGATCCATACACAGCTCAGTCTACATACTGTGCGCCGTTCGGATGGGGGAGTCCTTGCCCCCATTCCACTCAGGAAGGGAATGGGAACTCCCAACCCTCCCGTCAGGTGGAGAGAGGGGCATCTCTAGACAGAGAGGGAAAAGTGTCTTGCTCCTAGGTGGGAAGAGCAGGAACTGCTCTGGAGCAGGAACAGAGACTGGAAACTCCTTTTTTTTTTTCCCTTTATGGTATTTGTTACATGCTTACTGTGTGCCAGGCACTGTACTAAGCGCTGGGGTAAATACAAAGCTAATCAGGTTGGACACAGTCCATGTCCCACATGGGGCTCTCGGTCTTAATCCCCATTTTACAGATCCCCATTTTACAGATCCCCATTTTACAGATGAGGGAACTGAAGCACAGGGAAGTGAAGTGACTTGCCCCGAGTCACGCGGCAGCCAAGTGGTGGAGCCGGGATTAGAAACCAGGTCCTTCTGACTCCCAGGCCTGTGCTCTTTCCATTAGACTACGTTGCTCCTTGAAGGGAGGGATCGGGTCTACCGATTCTATTGTATCATGTTCGCCCGAGCGCTTACTGCAGTTCTCTGCACATAGAGAAGCAGCATGGCTCAGTGGAAAGAGCACGGGCATGGGAGTCAGAAGTCATGGGTTTGAATCTGGCTCCACCACTTGTCAGCTGTGTGACTTTGGGCAAGTCATATAACTTCTCTGTGCCTCAGTTACCTCATCTGTAAAATGGGGATTAAGACTGTGATCCCCATGTGGGAAAACCTGATTCCCTTGTACCCCCCTCAGCGCTTAACAAATACTATCATTATTATTATTATGGTCAATAAATGCCATTGATCGATTTAATTGGAAGAGTTCAGTAGAATTGGTAGACATGACCCCTGCCCTCTACAATCTAGAGGGAGGGGCTGCCTGCCCCAGTCAGTGTTGCTCATGCGTGTCATGTGGGCATTGCCCCTTGGGAGAAAGGAGGCCTAAAGACTCACTTCTGCCAGTGCCAGCCCATTTTGCTTCCCTTTTCCCATCCTCTCTGGCAGCAACAGCTGTTGTTAGGAAGCAGTTACGTGGTTCAGTGACAAAATCAGCATAACACCATTTGGAGGCTTAAATTTTCTGATTGACTCTTTTGCCCAACTCAGGTTTTAGTTGGGCTTTTGGGCACCGAGAGGTTGCCGACCCCTCTCGTATGCTACAGCTTGGGAGGAGGCAGGGGTGGGATTAGGGATGAGTGCAGTGTGCAGTGGGAGCAGGGAGCACTCGCCTTGGGCTCCCCCCGATTTAGGGCCACCAGCTCCACGGAGGTGAAGGAGAGGGCCTTCCTTAGCTCTGTGGGAAGCATGGGCAGCTGTAGCTAACTCAGCTTGGAAATACCCATCGGGGCGCCTCTGGAGATGGAGCACTTTTGGAGATGGACTGGTGGCTCCTCTGGGCCTTACCCAGCCGGTATGGTGCTTGATCTTGGGAGGGGATGGGTTTGTGGGGCTTGAGCTGCTGCAGGCCTCAGACCGCTCTGCCGAGCAGCTGTGCTACTCCCAAGGCTAGGCTGTTCTACCGTGCCACCCAAGCGGCAGCAGCCCACCTCAGCGGGCACATCTTAGGAATGGCATGCTAGCCGTTGCTGCGTGGCCGGTGATGGCGGCCTGGTGACAGTGTGATGTGGCAGCAGAGGGTGAGTACCCTCTTCCCTTTTTCCCCTTTTCAGTCTTCCTCTACCCTCTTCTCTACTCCTCTACCTTCCCCCTCCCTACCCTCGCAGAGCTTTCATCTGGCCAGAATGGGACTTTGTACTGAATGCCTGTTAAAATATATGCACAAGACTAGGTAGGATAAAGTGTGATTTTTATGCTTAAATGTCGTGTTGGCAATCAGGAGGTAGGTTCAAATTATCTTAAATTTGGGTGTGTGTGCACGTGTCTGTCTTACTGTCCAATGTAGCTGGAAAACTGGTCGTATATTCAATGGGGCTAGTTTTGGGATGGCACAAACTGTTCTCCTGGTTAAGTTGTTACTTATCTGGAGTGAACTCTGGGATTCTAACAACTTTGGATAATGGGACAGCAGCATAGATTGGATTGGGTTTTTCAAAATACTCCTAGCTGAGGTAGAGTATGGATAACTGTTGGAGGAGATTCCAGAGGAAACTTAATAGCTTTACACTGTGTGAACTATGAGCCTGATTACTTAATGGCTAACCTAATTCATTGATGTTTTTGGAAAGAACTAAAATTACAGAATCTCAGAAGAATGAAAGGGAAGTGTTGTTTACTTTCCCTTAAAAAAAACTGTGCTATCAACTTTATTTTTCTTCAGTTTTCTTCATTGTGGGAAACTGTCCAATGCATGACCTTTGTCATAAGGCTTAATTTTCCAAGCTTTGCTAATTTTTGACCCTCTTTCTTCAAGGTAAACGAACTGGTGGATGCTCGTGATGTCAGCATTGGCGCTTGGTTTGAAGCTCACATAGAAAATGTAACTCGAGTGGCAAAGGGACATAAGAATGGCAAGGCTCAAGCAAAGAGTGGCAATACTTACAAAAGGACTAATGGAAACTTAAGCCAGGATCATTCCAGAGAGAACACAAATAATTTGGACAGTGCACCCTCCACTTCTTATTCAGACTCTATGGACACTGAAGAAGCTATTTATCATATCAAGTATGATGAGTAAGTGCTCATGGTATTTTTATGAGGACTCCATGTGTGTTTGTTTTGGTTTGTAGAAACCAAGAATTCTGATGAAGAAACCTGGATCTTTAAGAGGAAGAAGCAGTGGGAGCGATTGAAAAGTGCACTCAAGGAACCAGAATGTTCAAAAGCCCTCACACAGGCATGTCCAACTCATTCCTGTGGATGGGCTGCATATGAGGTTACAGATTGATGAGAGGGCTGCACTTTAAAGAAGCTGCAAATAACCAATAAATTCTCTGTAAAATGATTAGCAATCTAACCCATTATTTTTAAATAGAACAGAGGGAGATGTCAGTGTCAGTGAGTGAAGTTTCCATGGGAGGAGAGGGGCAGTGGCCCAAAGCTAATGGGGGAGAGGGCAGACTGGACCAGGGAGAGACAGACACCTATTCCTCCACATGCTCACCGCCCCCCCCAACCATCTCGACGTATACTCGCCCAGAAGATGTTCCCCTTGGGAAGGAGTAGGAAGTAGATGGGAGAGAGAGGATCTCCTCTCCCTTGCCCCTCCCCCCCACCCCGCCCTCCCCAAACTAATGCCGCACCACCTGTCTTCTTACTCCGGTCTGAAGGAGCTGCCATCACGGCTTCTCTCTAGGGGTCCAGCACAAGAGGGGACTGCATGCAAAGCCGCTTCTGGAACCCTAGCAATCCCGGAGAGCAGCTGTGGCTGTAGCAGCAGCCTCTTCAGCCCAGAGTAGGAGCTAGAAGTTAGGCCACACAGCTTCTTCCTCCTGCATTCCTGCTTCAGTCAGATGTCCTGAATGAACTCCCAGTGACCCAAAAGAATGACATACCTGCCCTAATATGTTCCTGTGAGTAGGGAGGAGAAAGCGCTGTCAAATTACAAATCCGGTGGGAATTGTTCCTTCTAGGTGGCACTCTTAAGGAATCTCCTTTCTTTCTCCCCTGCCTCAGATTTAGGTGATAAAATCCCAGATAGCGTTTGTGAAGATGGTTTTCCTTGATAAATTGGGTAGTATTGGATCGTAAATACCTTGAAAAAGATGTCACAATCTAAATAAAGTGGGGTAGGATCCATTTTTTAAAAATTGCTTTTTGATACTCCTGATTTTAAGGGCTGTTCTCCTCATTTGTACCGGGGTCATTTTCCTTCCTCTCCCTAGTTTCTTCTTTCTCCTCTTCCCCTGTTATATTACTAGCATTTGTTAAGTACTTAGACTGTGCAAACCACTGCATTGAGCACTGGGGTCATTAAAGGAAAATCAGTTGATACATAGAACAAAATCATTTATAATGGCCACTTTAGGAACAAGTTAATTCAGCAGTTAGAATGCCAAGAGAAAAATATGTTAATTAAACCGACTGGACAGGTCAGTTTCTGGATAGCTCATTGCTCCAGACGGTCCTTGGTGGTAAATTGCCACAATCTTCCCAGTGCTTTTAAAGAGGGTCACTGCTGCTGCCCACCCTCCACTCTGCAGGTGATGGGTCTCGGCTCCCATGGTGCCCTTTATTCTCAGACCCCCAGCCTCCCTCCTCCCTCCCATTACCTTCGTTTTTCACCCCAGAATTGGAAATGGGATTCTGGTATATCTTCAGTCTTCTGTAGCACTGGTCTCTGAGCAAGGAAGGTAGCTGTTTTAAATTCACCTTCCGTCCTGAGACCTCCATTTCCTTCTCAAGCTGTTTCCCCCACCTGGCTGCATGTCTGCCTCTCTAACACCCTTTCTCCTCCCTTCCCTCTCAGTGCCCCCCCCTTGCAAAAAAATACCTCCTGGTAATGGGGCAGGTGGCTGAAATTTTGCTAGCTAAATTGCTTTCCCTGCTGCTCATGTATGCACTGGTTAGAGTTAGATACGATGACTAGTAGGGCATACAATTCTCTGCAAGAAGAAGATTTGGCACCCTAGTTTTTATAAACTTTTACCTTCCATTTAACTGAGCTTTTAGCACTCTAGTACACTATGGGGAAAATAAAATTCTTAATGTCTACCATTAAAATATCAAATGTTAACTCTTTAATTTTAATATATATTAAAGCTTTACAAAGCCATTCCTGTAACATTACTGACTTACATCATGTTTTGATTTCAAAGAGGATGAGTGAGGATGGTGTAATCCAGAAGCCCGATGAAATGATCATCTTCTTTGCCATAGAGTCATTTCAGATTTGATTTCAAAAGGGGAAGGAGACCAGTGAAACAAAGAGAAGAGAGACCAGTGAAGCCAGCAATAACAATATCATAATAGCAATTTGCTTATAGAGTGGCTCTGAAGTTTTGTGTTTTTTGTTTTTTTTTAAAGTCTATTTTTACCTATTAGCATTGACCTGAAAAATTTTGCTGTGCATTTCCAGTAGGTGGAGACAATCAATCAGTGAACGGTTTTGTTTCTTCGAAGATAGTCTCTAGAAAGCTACTTAGATTCTTGGGGATAATACCTGTCCTGCAGCAACTATTCTTTCCCTGTATCTTTTAGTCAACTTAAAATTTGAGTCCTGAACACTTTACTGGGTTGAAGTTCTACAAAACAAAAATGCTGATTTTCATATTGTTTATGATATGTGGATTTAGAAACCAGTCATGTGGAAAGTCAAGCCGTTTAAATATTTAATTACCGTTTAGGCCTCCAGTTTAAGGGCCCTTAGGACATGGTGTCCTGTGTGAAAAAGAAGGAACTCTTTAGTGCCTACCCACATTAAGCAGTTCTGTTTCTTCTCAAGTCGCTAACTGCTCCTTCAGTAATGGGATAAGCCACAGCTTGTATCCTAGCTACCTAGCATTCAATGAAAATAAGGGCTGTTTGAACGGACATGCCGGTTTGTGTTCCTGTTTCTTTGGGTAGGGCCCTTTAAAAATTTTTTTTAAAAAGCTTTGAGCTACATATGAGCTTTGTGGTGGTTTTCAGTGGACTCCATTTTCTTTCCTTGCTTTAAGAATAAATGAAGTATCAGAAAAGCATACAAACATGTCATACCAGATAAAATATTTTTAATCTACATTTGAGGGAGCAATAAGTAGCTCTAATGTCTAACTCCTTACTTGAGTACATGCCTGAGCTTGTGAAAAGCATTAGGGTAAATTGTCACCCTGTTCATTAGCAGACTGTATTAAATACCCTTATTTAATCGGCGGGTTGCATTTCACTCTAGGAATTATCTTGGAAGTGAAGATAAGTGTCTTGCTCCAGAGATTCAAAGAAGGATGTTTACTAGGTTGTGCAGTAATGTTTGCAAAGTGTAAATGATTTGATTTTTTTTTTCATTTCAGACATGCTTTCTTGTTTACTTGATGATCCCTAGTGGACCTGAAGAGTTAGATATACAATAACACCAGTACAGTACTTCTCAAATACTAAAAAGGGACCCATCTGAATGGAAACATTACATCTAATATATGGAAAACCTAAGTGATTTATATCATTCACTTCTTAGATTTCTTGGGCTCACTTAGTGATTTGTGTGGGTAGTTATTCTCAGGACTAAAATGAAAATTCTGTAGTTTTCATTTTAAATTTCTTTTTTGAGAAGAGTAGAAGGGAGATTGGGAGCATATCACCCGGAAGATCAGCTCCAAGTTATGGCTTTATTTCTGTGGCTTAATTTATTTTCTCAAAAACAAGAATCAATTTCTTTTTCTAGTCACCAACATTGCGGTAGTCTTCGACACCAACATCTTTAACAGCGTCAGCTAAGTCCGATACTCTGAAAAGTTGAAGTTAATTTAAGAGTGCTACTCTTAAATAATAGCCACTTTTTCTAAAGGGCACTGGATTTTACCTAAACCACCTGATCTGCAAGTTTTCTTAAATCCTTTGTATTTCTGCCTTTAGCCCTTGACGGATGACATTAAGCACTTGCAGGTCTTTTTCTTGTATGTCACAGCACGCTGGAAATTGTTTTGACTTTAAACATTTAAAAAGGTTCATTTAAAGGAAAGTGGTATTAGTTTTTAGTCACTGGTTTGATCTCGCATTGTAAAATGGAACAAGATATCGTACCTCACCAGTTTAGTAATTGTATGCAATTTTTGGACAAGTGCCCAACCCCTAAAAATAGCTATCCAGTGAGCATTGGGTATAAGCACTTGAAAAAATGTATCACTCAGCTCCCATTTGGACTTTGGTATTCTTTTTGATACAACACAGCTTCATTTGCGTAAGATAAAAGATGGAGGAATGAAACCCAATAAACTGTGATTATCTCTCAGAATACCTTCAGGTGATTTTTTTTTTTAATGTATTGTTACCTAAGTGAACCTCTTTAAGGTAGTAGTAAAATTTAGGTATT
The DNA here is from genome assembly GCF_004115215.2 of Ornithorhynchus anatinus. Classification (NCBI taxonomy): domain Eukaryota; kingdom Metazoa; phylum Chordata; class Mammalia; order Monotremata; family Ornithorhynchidae; genus Ornithorhynchus; species Ornithorhynchus anatinus. The sequence goes on along the minus strand of NC_041753.1, from coordinate 51,430,569 downwards.
AAAATGTATTTCTGTCCTCATGAAGATTACATTCATGGTCTCTTGCTCTCTTTGCACACACTGCTAACATGGATAGTGCCGTCTTCACTGGCATTAGTGTAAGGTGAAATTTAAGGTACGGTTGTAAAAAAACAAAAAAATAAATTTTTTTTTTCTTAAAATAGGCTCTTAGCTTGAAAACCAAAATAATGAAAACACTCTTTGAAAGAGTACATTTTTTGCGCAACATCGTTTTGCAAAAATTACATCCAGGTGCCACTGAGAATTGATGGTTAGACTGGGCATTTTGGTCATTTACAAGTTGAACATGGTTTAAAAATGTTAATATTGATTAAGGAAGCATTTGATTTTTGGGAGGTGACTTGCCCAAAGGCCCAATAAATCCATTGGAGAGTGGAGTATCTCGAATCCTACTGTAGACTAGCCTCACAACCCCATGTTCACTCTCTATTATTAAAGTGAAAGTCATCCAGTCTTTTCATTCCTGCTTGATAATTCAAGTGCTTGGAACAGTGGCCTGTGCACAGTATGTGCTTAGTATATTCTATAATTGACTTCTGTTTCTGTGAGAGTAATATATTGAATTGTTGGGCGAGAGGCTTTCAAGGGGAGTCTTTTGAAAATATTGATTAGGCATGGACCGTGAAATGTCAAAGCGAGGCTTGAGCTCAGATTACTTTTCTGTTAAAAATTTATCGTCTGAACAGATTACTTTATGCAAATCTTTCCATCATCCCACTTCAAAAAAAAACCCAACAAAACCCAATAAACTCTTTAAATCCCAGAATAGTTTTGGTGAGAAGAAAGATGGTGTGGAGACATAGGGTTAATACACTTTTCGGATTCACATCCTAGGAATGTACAAATGTCTGTGACCAAGGAAAACTGGATTCTTTCTTCACGGGCAACCAATTGCTAAGAAAGGTTTCCATAGTGATGGGAGACCGCATGAGAATTTTGCAATGCTAGTATTAATATTTAAAATTAGAAACAAATTCAGTAGTGTACCTCAGAAGCCAAGAACATTTATTTTGTGCATTTTTTTTTGTGATGTGTTTTGAAGCTTTTGTACTTTCACTGAAATACTGTATCTTTTGAGAACCGTATTCAGTACATTTTTTTTATGGTAAAACCAGTTACAAAGAAGCATTAGCAAAATAGGGGGTATTGGCTATGGTGAAGTGCAAGTAGATATGAAGATGTCCTCCTATAATGTTTGTATATATATTTTTAGTTTACCTCCTAACCTACTCTTGCCACCAAATGTTATGATAGGTGCTTATTTAGAACAGATGCTACAAGCAGTAAAATTGCTCCACGAGCCTTATTGGAATTGACTCGTATGGTAAAATCTTCTCTCTCTCGGGAAGGACCCACCCACTTGAATTGTCTTTTGTCCAGGGTAAATTTTCTTTAATTTAAGTGGGTGAGTAATACCGAAGAAGGAGAATATTTTACTCTCTTTACCATCGGGGTGGGCCTAGTAAAGCAAAAGTTATGATTCCTATCCACTTTCATCTGTCTCTGATTGATTTGACAGCCAGACCCATCCAATTTAAAAAAGGAAAAAACACCCACACAGACCCCACCCAGACCAGAGTTGAGTCAATCTGCAAACTCAAGTAAAATGGAACTTGTTTTTTTCTTATTCATTCCACTGCCCACCCCCTAGTCTCTCCCCTCCCCTCCCCTCCCTTCCTTCCCTCCTCCCCCTCCTTCATTTTTGGGCAATGAAGAGTCTTAGTAGTGTGTTGTTGTTGGGTTTTTTTTTTTTTTGTAGTCTTGAATGCTTCATGATATATGGGAATGAATGCATTTTAATCAAATGAGGGTGTGGCTTTCCTTCTTGCTTCTGATTTTGTTAACACCAAAAGAGTTTGAACAGAGAAAGATGTTCATAATCATTAATAAGTGTTAATAAATGAGTAAAACCCTGCCACTCATTTGTCTTTCTCCTGGCTGAATGGTGCCTTCCTGAACAGCTCTAAAATGAACCGTTTCTGCCTGTCAGTCAAGACATATCTGTCAACCAACTGTCATAGGAACGTATCTACGTGGATTTAAAAATTATTCTTAGGCGCTCAGTATTTTCACGTATCGCTTTTGACCCCACAAGATGGTCATTAAGGGGGGTGGGGACAAGGAATAATAAGCCCCATTTTATTGATAGAGAAATGGAGTCCCCAATATCTTGTCCTGAGTCAGCAAAAAAGCCTGATTTCTTGCTGTCAAGCCACTGATGTTCTGACTAACTAGAATATGTTACTTTCCTCATAAAGCAACGACAAATAAACAGCCCATCTGGATCTGCAACCTGAATGAATTTAAGAATGGGACTGTCATTCAGGGAAATGACTTAGTTTTTCTGTGGCTTGTAAATATCATTCAAAAAGAACCTTTTCGATATTTTTAGAATAACTCCGCTGTTATCCGATCACATACAGAGACAGATCCTACCCAAACAAGAAGATAGATTCTGATTCTCAATCAGAGAGAAAGCAAAAGGCACCGCAACAGAGAAGCTCTGCTCCCTAGCCAAGGGGCACTTTAGCAGATGTAGTGATGGTCTTCATTACTCAAGAGGCCATTACTAATAGGGAGCTGAAGCTTGTATAAAGCGGGTTAAGTGAGAGAGGCTTAAATGGCACCCCTTGCATTTTTGACCTTCGAATTCTCTCAAGTCCAAGGGAAATCTAGCGTAGAACCATTCAGGCAGAGGGAAAACATTCCCAGCGAATCATTTTGCAATTAGAATAAACTGGATTCAGTGGGTGGTACAGAATGCTTAATGAATCTTGGCCTCTGAGGGATTTCTCCCCCACAAAAATTCATAGTTAATTGTGGCAATGCTGCAGAGTTTTGTGGTTTGCCAGTCAGATTGATTTGGACAGAAATGAACTTCAGGGCTGCATCACGGGACAAAGTCTTGCCACTCCCAGGCCTTTTCACCTCACTAGATTTCAACCCCCAGCCTTAATGGGGGGGGGGCAGAGGGAGGAAGGGGATGTCTTGTGCTTATTCCTAAATTGCAGATTGCCAATTGAAGTGTTTTTTCATTTGCTTTTGATTTGAAAAATAAGTTGCAAGCACTTAGAAGTTGGAACAATCTCATGTCGTAAAATATCCGATCCTTTCCTGCCAAGCTCTTTTTGATAGTGTTATAAATATGCTACCTGTTATCCATGACAGGTTCAGGCATTTAGGATCTAATCATTCATAAAAACCTTAGTCATAACAGTTTTAGGAGGTACTATTTTAATAATGTGTGATTAAGCCAGTTTTTCTCGAAGGTGGGTATAGGCCTCGTCAGCTCATCAACTAAGTAGGGTCCTTCCAGGATGGATGCCTGAGGAATCGGAGCTGCTGTAAAAAGCTTCAGGGGCTGCCCCTGCCAGGGAGAAGAGCTGGGACACGCCCAGGAGGCACACAGGTCCTGTTCCTCACAGGAATATCTGAGCAGGGTAGCCCTTCCCTCTTCAGATTTCCTTTCTCCACAAGAGGAAAGAAAACTGCGAACTGATGCCACACCAAGGAGCGTGCCAGCCGAAGCTTCTCCTCCAAGGTAAGTCCATATGTTTGACCCAGGAAGGATAGGGGGACATAAGTACCCCCTCCTTTCTCCACCCTAGAAGATGTGGTTACTCCCACCCCTTTATTCAGCCTTCACATTTCCCCCTTCCTTTCTTGTCCTCGCAGGGACATTGGAGAAAGAGGATTTCCAGTCTGGGCACCCACTGGTCTCCCCAGACAGTCACGAGGAGACACCCTCCCTCTTCTCATCCCCCTTGCCCGCCGCCTCTTCCCGACCCTCACTCCCCACCCCTCCCGCCAACTGTTATCTAGTCTGCTAGTCTGGCCAGAGTCAAGGTTTCCCAGTTCCTTTTCACCTAGTAGCCATCTAGGTCCTCCAGGCAGACCCTCTCTGGCAGGGTCCAGGCTAACCAGATTCCCCACATACAAGCAAAGAGTTTGCAACGAGGAAGAAGAGAGGTCCCAAGGGTGGGATCAAGTCTCTCCTACCTTCTGGGACACTTGAACTGCCATATGCACAGCACATCCAAACTGGGAAGCTCGAGCCCAGCCATCTCCCCTGCCCCTTTGCCTCAGCCAGCCAGTCCTGGGGTGTGGGAAGGCTCCCAGACTCTCCCCTTTGGGGGAGTACCCTTCCAGCCACCACTCGACTTGTTACCCCGTCTCCCCCGTCCTGGATTTTTGGGTCTTCCTTTGCTAGGGTGGGAGTCTCCTGTCCCCTCCTATCGCCGACACCTGACCCTCTGTTATAGTCTCCCAAGCATTTAATACAGTGCTCTGTGCAGAGTATGCGCTCAGTAAATATTATTGATCGACCCAGGCAGCAGAAAAAGCTCTCCCAGCTTCCAGCTCCAGTCAGTCTTCCAGCAAGGCTGGTTATGGCCATTTTGGATTGTTGAGCATGGGTCAAACAGAAGCCATTTTGTTGTTCCTTCTCGGATAATGATTGGTGGGGGATATGTGCTCCACATGTACAAGCATACCAATGTCTTCTTCCATTCACCTGCCTCTGCCCCTGAGCCAGCAGTCCATATAGGGAAAGAAACTTCCCTTTTCTCTGGAGCAGCAGGAACTGTAGTTGGTTCCTTCTGCACCTTCTTTACCCTGAAGCAGGATTGGATGTGGAGGACGGATCCTGGGGACAAAAGACCCTCGAAGGGAGGATCCCCAGGGGAAATGTCCTCTTCCCCGAACCCCTCCCCGTCCCTCTTTCTCCGCCCCCCCCCCCCCCCATTCCCTGCCCTGTCAACTAGCAGCCTACCCGCTCAGCCTACAAGCCCAGGGGCTATCTCTTCATTGCTCTGGCAGCTCACCTCTTCACGCTCGCTCGTAGTTCCACGGCTTCAACTGCCAAGCCTATAGTCTACAATTACCTTTCAAGTGGATCAAGGCTTTCCAAGGACCTGGTGGAGCAGTGCAAAAATTGCATGGACTGCTCCACTGTATTGGAGTCCGATTCACCTCTGCCGTCCGCGGGGACCCAAGATGAGGTAAATTGCTCTGCGCCGACCACAGCACCAGCTGAACCCACTCCGGAATGCCCAAACATACCCATACCTCCCTCCCTCCCTCTTCCAGAGGCCCTCCCCACCCCACAAACACACCAACAGGCACCTCTGCAAATACCCGTTCATCTGCTGTGGCTCCTTAAAGAGTTAATTTCTCTGGTCCTGCAGCAGATTCCCACTGCCCCATGTCCACACTGCCACCAGCATCGTCCACTTATGGCTTCACCAAGCGGGACAGGAGACCACCATAAATGCCTCACAAGAGCCACAGGATAGCCATACAGAGAACCTGGAGCTGATAGAGGAAGTCGGATGTCCAAGAAGGCAAACTTAAGTAGTTCCTCCAAGTACCAAAGGGCTGGTGCCACCGTTCTGATATGAAGGATCTCAGAGCAGGCTTTTAGGGCTGTTTACGGCACTGAGCCAGACCATCTGAAGCGGGTTACCTGTGGCGTGATGCTGGGCTGACGGCTGTTCTGACCCAGTGATGGAATTTCTCCTCTCTTGTTGAGAGAGTGACCTTGAGGCAACCAGCATGCATCCCAAGCTCATGGAGCAGGAGTGGGAACCTGCTCTCCTTTGCAAGAAATCAAGATGATGAGCCCATCCTACTCTAAATTCCCAAATCCGGCAAGGGACTTCATATCCAAAGCACTAGATCGGGATTCCGGGATCCATACCATGCTGTGTGTATAGTGTCTGAAGTTTTCCGTTACGTGGTTTTGTTCAGTTCCGAAGAAAGCCTTGGGCCAAAGCCAGAAGCAGCCTGTCCAAGTATGAAACATTTCCCCCGTGGTGCAATCAAGCTTTGAAGATGGCCTGGTTTCAGGAGTTCTCTGACTTCAGGGATGAAGATCTTCCGTGAGATACTGGTCTGTCTGTTGGCCATCATATCTTGAGAGTTGATCTATGATTCCTCCAAACTGACCTCCCCAGAAGGACTCAACACAACATCAAATTTGCATGGTACGCCACCAGTCTAAAATGGCAACGCTCTAGGGAAGTGAGGAAACTTAAAGAAAAAGGTAGTAGAGCCCAGAAGGGAAAAGGGCAAGAGCTTCTACCAACCCAGCCCGCTTCTCACCGTGCCCTGAAAGTCAGGAGCCGTGAGGCCTATCCTGGACCTTATGGAGATCAGTCGTCTAGAGAAGAAAGAAAGATCTGAGATGGGCTTGCTACAGAAGGTTTTCGGGGGACCGTCTCTGCACCCTGGATCTCAAGGACACGTGCTCCCACATCCCACTACACCCAACCCATCAGAAAGCTTTGGATCTTAAGGAAGATGTCACCATTTCTTAATTCAGGGATCTACCTTGTGGGTTAGCTTCTGCTCCTTGGGTAGTGGCTTGGGCTTACCCCAAAATGGGAATGCCTGTGTTTCCGTACCCAGGTGACTGGAGGCAACAAGCCCCAGGGGACTGTGCTTTAGTTCCAACTCTGCCATTGCTCTGCTACGTGAACCTTGGGCCCAGCTTGGTACACACCAACTGAAGGCCATCCTCCAAGGAAACACAAGGCTATCCAGGTCACAGTCCATTCCTCCCTGTCCTCTAGGAAGGCTTAACCATGGACCTTGCTGGGGGTACTGGCAGCCATCCTAGAGAGCCTATCACTTGGAAAACTGTAGTTGTGGAGACCTTAATTAGAACTGAGGAACCAATGGGCTCAGGCATCTCAACCTCCGGAGAGGAAGCATCAAAGGCACAGTCTCGGGTTTCTTGCGGGACCTTTCACCTGGAAAAGAATTTCAGAACCACCTGGAACTAGGCGGTGTTTGCCACGGATGCATCGCTAGTGGGGTGCGGCGCTCCTGCGTGAGAAAAGGGAATCCAAGGCACCCGATCTCCCCCCCCGAGAGACAAATTTCTGCGTTGGCATCCTCGAGGTGAAAATGATGCTGAACAATTTCAAAGCTTTCCCAGAATGCCTCTAAGGCCAATACATCCCAATTCAGGTGGAAAATCTGCAAATGATTCATTACATAAGCTAGGTGGAGGAGTGGGTGCATTAGACCAAAGTGAAATCTGTAGGTCTTCAAAACCAGAACCTGGTGGTCAGGCTCCTACCCAGCGGGAAAACCCAACTCGGTGCGGATGCCTGGAGAAGGGAAGCAGCAAACCTCCATGAGTGATCAGTCAGCAACCTGATTACCAACCAACCGTTCTCGAGGTACAAACTGGAGAGGGCCCTCTTCTCCACAGAGGAGAACCAAAAGACTCATCTCTTCTCACATCTGTCCAATCAAAGCGCACAAGCCACAGAAGACTTCAACGCCCCCTAAGATAAGGACCTCTTCCATGTGTTCTCTCTGACCTCTGTCTTCTCGAACTCTTATGAAACTGACCCACCTAGAGGGAACTTTCCCTCTGATCACCCCACTTTGGGCCTAGGCAGGAATGGTTCTCTGCCGCGGAACTAGTGGTAGACTCCTCTGGTGGGACTTAACCTGGGAGCATACGTTCTGACTCGGGGTCAGGTCCAGAGATGACACCCTGTTCAGTCCCAAGATGCTAGGCCTCTCAGCTTGGTTCCCGAATTTACGGTGTCGGTGAGAGTGGCCTCCGTAATGTGGATTGCATTCTCAAATTAAGCAAGGAAAGCTTAAGGGTGGTGAGTGGCATCAATTTTAGTGCTTGGCGAGCACCCTAACAGCTCAGCCTCGTCTCCTGCCCCGCCCTGCAAGGGCACGTAAAACAGTTGGAAGTCTGGACTCCAAGCCTCAAAGTGCACCTAGCAGCACCCTCTGCTTTCCTTGAGACAGTAAGGTGGAAACTCGGTGCATTCCCACACCCTTGCCTTGAGGTTTATGACTGCTTAGTGGAGAACTTCCCTTCAGTAAAAACTCCCATTTCATCATTGTGAATGTCATCCTTTCACAATGGACACGAGCTTTCCAAGTACTGCTGTGCTGCTCTCTACCCTTCCTCTCCTGGGAGATGTTCTGGTTGATTCGTGGCTGTTCTCTCAGCAAGAGGGATCAGCAGAATACCGGCTTTGGTTTCCTAACTTACCTGGAAACAAGTCAAAAACACAAGGCCACCTTGGTTTCCCCTCAGAGGTAACAACTGCATTCCATATAGAAACTGACCGGTTTACAAAGGCGAGGTTGAAAAATCAAGCATCTTCCAAAGAGATCCGAGGATGACAAAAGACCACCAGCTGATTACGTGTGAGCGCTGTAGGGTAGCTGTTACTAAAACTGATTTGGTACCAGGCTATATTGTAAGAAGTGGGACGTCCAAGCGCTGGAAGCTCTGTGTAGCTGTCTTGTTTGAAGATGATGCTGCTGATGGTGAGATTGAGTCCATGGGTGTTATGTTATTGAAATCATCGTATATTCCATGCTGTGCCTGTGAAAATGTGGTACGGCACCTTTTCTATCCCCCGAGCATTTGGAGTGATCAGTGTACCCCAAGTAGGGCCACTTAGACCCCAAAGGCACTGTCAGATGGTCTGGCTAGCTCTCCCTCAGCACGAGATCAGAGTAGGAACTGCCTGTGATTTGTAGGAATCTAGTTTAGGGAGATGTGGGGAAAGGAATATTCTACCACCGGTGGAATGTTGGACTTAAGTCTTTTGCAGTAGTGGTGATGGTTTATGCTGAGCTATTCACAGTCTAGATTGTAAGCTCCTCGAGGGCAGGGATCGTGTCTTTTCATCACTCTTCATATTTATTGAGCATCTGCTGTGTGCATAGCACTGTACCAGGTTCTCAGCACATACAGTAAAGGAAGACACGGTCTCTGCCCTCGAGGAGTGTACAGTTTAATGGGGGGAGACAGATAATTGCAAGTGTATGACAGGAAATGCTGTACTTCACTGTAGCTCTGGGGAACTGAAGCATTCAGGCTTTTTCTTCTATTGTATGTTTCCAACTGCCTAGTAATAATCCTCTGCACACAGGTGCTCAATAAATACTGATGATGATGATGGTTGTGGCCAGTGTCTTGGAACAGAATATCTCTGGAGACCTCATCAGCAGACACTGCACACTAACCCATTTCACAAGCCTTTTGATGAGCATGGCACTTAGGTTGGCTTTCGTAAGCGTTGGGAAGTCTATTCTGTTTTCTTGTGAAAGGAGTGGAAAAGCAAAGGCTAGTGGAAAAACTAAGAAAACAAAGTGATATGCATATATATCAATTGGCTTTTATATCAAAGACTTTCCCACCCACAGGGAAGTTTATCCGTAAATAAGAGAGTGCTGGAAAAAGCATAAGGTAAGGGGTATCCCTCTGTCAGTAGGACTTACCTTGTTGTTTTTATCAGTAGTGGTGATAGTGGTGAGTCAAACATATTCACATTCTGTACCTAGGTCCCTTTTGTCCAATAGCATGCATTGCGAGATGGCTAGAGTGCGAATAACTGCGGTTGTTTTCATTCACTCCTTCAATCGTATTTATTGAGCGCTTACTGTGTGTGCAGAGCACTGAACTAAGTGCTTGGGAAAGTGTTCTGAAGATGGAATCTCCAGAGCTTTGGGAGAATTTGTCTGCTTTGAGGAATGGATGAGGAGAAGGGTTCAGATCTACTCTCAGCCATTAGAAGTGGCATCAGAGAACGCCTCAGCCCATTCCCTTCTGCAAAGGACCAGTGGGGTATTCTGGACTCCTGCCTTTAAAACATTTGAAATTTTTTTGAGCACTAGGGCTGGGTCTGTTTCATGGTTTCGTGCCGGGAGGATATTGGGAGCAAAGGTCAGCCGTTTTGGTCACTGGGCCCCCACCCCCCCAATTTCATTCCTTTTCCTTGTAAGCTCCTTGTGGGCCAGACCGTGTCTTTGACTTTTTATTGTATTCTCCTGAGTGCCTAGTACCACAGGTGATGAATGAATTCAGTCTCTGGCCCTAGAGTCGACTATCTGTGCATACCCTCTGAGCAGCACACACTGCTGTCCTTTCAGCCTGCTTACCTACCTTGGTACGGTGGAGCACTCAGTAGATGTATGAATTGCTATACTCTTGACTGAAAATACAGCTCTTGGGAAGTGGACTAGGGGAATGAAAGTTGGGGGTAATGGGAGAGGGAAGAGGAAAGGCAGTACAGGAAATTGGGTGCACTTTCACACATTTGCCAATTCCATTAAGAGACACAGAAGCCTCACACAATCCATGAAGCACCTTTTACCTGCCACCCTTCTGTCTATTTTATCTTTGGTCAGACCAGTATGGAGAAAGGAACAAAATTAAGGGGCTGAAAAGTAAGACCTGTGAAGAAGCCATTAAGGAATGTTTGGAGAGGTTATTAAGTAGCTGTCCAAGCATTTGAAGGACAAAGTCCACAAAGAACAGAATAAAAGGAAATGGATTTCTATTTGAGGGAAAGAGTTGAGTTGGACATAAGGAAGAACAACTTTGCTGTCCAGGTGTAAAGACAATAGGAAGTTGCTGATGTTTATGGTCCCAGAGGATTTTGGCCGCGGGGGGAGGGTGTTCATTCAATCAATTGTATTTAAGAGCTTACTGTGTGCAAAGCACTGTACTAAGCTCTTTGGGAGGTTGGGATGGGGGTGTGGGGGGGTGAGCGGGTGGGAATCGGTAAACAACTGACTTGGGTAGGTCAGTCTTTCACCGGCCTAGAGGCTGAATTTGATTTTCTTAAGAGGTCCCTTCCAGCTCTGATTCTTTAAAATGATGATATGATTATTTGGAGATGGTTTAGAATTCCATCCACAGAAAATTGAGAATGCAGCCTAATAGCAGATTGACACCTGGCAATCCCCACCACCCCCAATTTATTAGCATCATGTAATGAAACCTTCAAACTGTTTTGAATAGTTCCCAAAGTGAAGAATGTATTTAGTATTTGAAAGATACTTTAGGAATGATGCAAGACTTCTTATGTAGCACCCACTAAGCATGATCAATTACTTGCAGTCTGAGAGGCTTGAATTATACCTGATGGCATTCTAAGTTTGACAATTTGAGCATCGATTCTTCCATTTGCATATTTTTTTCCTTAGTGAAAAGGCAGGCTGAAGTATTTCTTCCCTCCTAAATAATGAGACTTATTTTAAATGGAGTGTAAATTCCATGGGATCCTGTGGGTCAAAGATGTTGTAAACTAGAACATAATGGTGATGTGCATGCATTTGTGACACCTATGCCCTACGCCTTTCCGCCCAGCTTTTTCCTTCCTTCGTGCTTTTTAACTTATGGAAGAAATGGTGTAGTTTTCTGCTGACTTATAAAACATAAAACTGTTAGGTCTTTTGTGGTGACCATATTTGCATTCCCAGAGCAATTTTTATTGTGTTGATTTAGCTGTCTGCTTTAACATGTGCAGTTCTCTTCCCCAGTATAAACTACTATTAGGGCCTGCCTGTATCCAGGAGTATAGGAAGGAGTCATATCTTAACAGCTCTGTGGGCAAGACTACAAGAAATAAAGGGTAGCCTAATTAGGCACTGGGGGGCAGAGGCAGAAAGATTTGTTGGACTTGGTGCAGGGTTTCTGGCTGTGATTCTTCCCCTTGACCGCACTGTTGCATCAGTAATGGAGCGCTGATTTGAACAGTATCATATGCCACAATCCCCGTTAGTTAGATGTCCCACTTGTTGGGTAGATATCCTTCCCTGCCATTTTATTACCACGCTGGCCAATGGTACGTTAAAAATTATTTTTGCCTGGGGCACTGCTTGCAGAATTAACGCCCCCTAATTCAGCTGCAGTGGACCCTCCCCCCTCGAAAAAACAAGCAAACAAAAAACCATAGGCTCAAGTGTGGCTGAACATGTGGAATTCCCCTGGGCCAAAGTGTCTGATATTTGCTGGACCTGGTTCATGGGCTAGACTTAACTTTTTATCTTTGGCTATAAGTACACACCCGTAAATCCCATCTTAAAGAAGATTACCCATCATCATCAACAGTATTTCTTAAAAACCTCCTTCGTGCAGGGTTCAGGGAATACAAAAGAAGAAAAGCTGTGATTGCTCCACTCAAAGAATGTAGGATAATGGGAGAGATGAGCAAACACAAAATGAGCGGGGGGGGAGAATAAATGTGTAGGTGGATTGGTACAAGCAGTAAATGAAAGGACTGGATCACAAAAATATCCAGTCAGTGGAGAAATTAATGGGCGAATGTCTCCTGAAGGAGGTGACTTTTTAGGAAGGTTTGAAGGTGGGGTAAGGGCATAGTTTGGCAAAGCTGAGGAGAGAGGGTATTGCCGGCAGGCACGAGGTAGGGGACTGAGACAGAGCCAGGTGAGAGGGGACAATTAGGAAGTTTCCTTGGGAGGAGCTAAGAACATGAGTGGAGATGTAGAAAACAGAGCAGATAGTCAATAGAAAGACAGATGATAGAGAAGCTTGAAGCCGATGGATAAGTGTTTTAGTTTTTCTATGCAAAGCAGTGGGAAGGCACTGGAGATTTATTTATTCAGTTGACTGTAATTCACTCAGAAACTCTTGGATATATGAGAAGCTTCTCACCAGTTAAGTCCCCTGTCTCCTCACCAACAGTCAGGAGAAGGACCAGGAAGAGAGCCAGCCCAGAGAACCTGGGAGAGGAGTGGCAGAGAAGGCTAGGGGGATTCCTTTCTTCAGCCGGGACTTTCTCCTTGCCTTGGCCGGGGAGCTTCAGAGAGGCCAGATCTCTTACTAGCCCTCTTGGCCTTTCTTCCCCGATCTTCTCTAGGCCAATTTTGTCTGGCTGCTGCTCCCTATTTGCCAAGGTCCTTAGACTAGTATGAATGCTGAATTTCCAGGCTTTGGAACTGAAAATTAAAACACAGCCTTATGTATATTCTTTTCAATCGTAACTCAATTTTAACATTTTCAAGTGTCGTGAAAATGTCATGGGCATATGGTTCTAAAGGGCTCGTTCACCTGGGTGAGGGCTGCTCGTTGGTAGGTGTTTTCCTTTGTAAATTCTTGTGGGTTTTTCTGAGGTTAGCAGAGCTGCTCCAGGAAGACTCAGCTACCTAGTACCGATCCATGTCTCATCTACTTTCTCTCTTCAAGTTCAACATCTACCTGCTGTCTGCCTATCTGGTTGGACAGGCTAATTCTAGAGGTGGAGTTGAGCATTTAACCCCTCCATTCACCTATTTTCTTTTTCCTTCGTGTAAAGGCAGGTTAATGGTAAGTCTTACCTCCCCCCTCCCCAAATTACGAGGTTTATTTTAAGTGGACTGTAGGTTCAGGTCCATGGGATCATGTGGGTCAGAGGGGTTGTAAACTAGAATGGACTAGTCATTTGCACGTATCTCAGACACCTATGCCCTATGCATTTTGGCCCAGCTTCTTACACTGCTGATCTCGTCATCGACGTGGTGGAGTTGTCACGAATGGCCTCTAAGCCTTCAGGTGCCAGGTGGCTGATAGTAACTAGGTTCATTCCAGAAGAAGCTGAGAACACTGGACCAATCCTATCAGACTGCAAGGTGTGCACAGAGTACCGAGTTCCAGTCAGGGTCTGCTTTTCACACTTTCCAGGGCTTCGGCAGGAACCGAGAGAAGAGTCCGAGTGGGTTCAAAGGATTTGCCCCTCCAGGACTGGTTTACGGGTGCCAGTTTACACCAGAGAGAGAATGTTTAGGTGCTCTTGGTTGAATTGACCCTCTGTATCGCAGGCAAAAAGCTGGAATCCCATTGGCCTGTGTAGGGGAGAGTAAGAGCCCGGTGGTCCAAAATGTTTGCAGATTGGGACTGCTGGACTAATAATGATGATGCCAATTATAACTGTGGTATTCAGTGCTTTCTGTGTGCCAGGCACTGAAGTAAGCGCTGGGGTAGATACAATCAAGCCAGGTTGGACGCAGTCCCTGTCCCACATGAGGCTCACAGTCTTAATCCCCATTTTACAGATGAGGTAACTGAGGCACAGGAAATGAAGCGACTTACCCAAGGTCACACAGTAGACAGGTGACAGAGCTGGGATTAGAATCTCAGTCCTTCTGACTCCCAGGACCATGCTCTATCCATTAGGCCACAGTGCTTCTAAAACTTGCTGGGTTCCAAAGAGCAACTCTAGGATTTTGTAGTCGTGTTGAGCACCAGGAGGGTAGGAGAAAGAGGGTAAGGGCAACTGGGCCTTGAGGTTGTAGTCTAGTCCTCTCTTCTTCTTTCAGGATGGCTGCTGGTGTGCTGAACAGCAGCCATCCAGAAAGCTTTCTAAAGCTTAGCTGTGTGCATGTGCACATTTTGTTAGGTGTCTGCAGGTGTCCTCTCAGCTTCAAGCAATTGGGGTTGGCTGGTTAGGGAAGATACTTGCCATGGGCACTACTATTTAGAAGAGCAGGCCCCTTCAAATCTGCATGACTCAGTAGATACAAGTGCACCTGCGTGCTTTTTTTTCTTTTAAAAAAAAAGGCAGTCATTTAAAAGATTGTAAGCTCTTTGAGGGCAGCGATCGTGTCTATTGTACGTTCTCCCTAGGTCTGGTAGAGTGCTCTGCACACTAGGTGCTCAGTAAACACTATTGAGGTGAGGTAAATATACATAAGGATGTGTTTTTAATTTTGAGTTCTTCATTATGGACCTAAAATTTGCTTTGGGGTGTGTCTTTGTTACCTTCCTTTTTGGTCCTTCTTGGAGACTGCCCTTTTATTAGGATAACTAATAAATTATGTTTTGCTTTTTAGTACTCTAGATGGTCTGGTTAATTTAGACTGGACAAAGTGTGAAAGCTTACTATAATCGGAGTTCAGCCCAAGTGCCCGATGGGGGAATTGTACCACTGATTTTCCTTTCTATTTAAAATGCCAATTTTAGATGGTAACCCCGTGGACACGGTGTTTTTATCCGACTGCTTACCTACTCTTTGATGCCTAATGGGGTAAATACATTTTGTGTTAACTTGTTTCCACAGCTTTGGAAATGCTGGTTATAATACTTTCTGTTGTTTTTCAAGGTATCCGGAAAATGGTATCATAGAAATGGGTGCCAGTAATCTTCGACCACGGGCAAGAACCATCCTGAAGTGGAATGAACTCAATGTGGGTGACGTGGTGATGGTTAACTACAATGTAGAGACTCCTGAAGAACGAGGATTCTGGTTTGATGCAGAAATTACCACTTTGAGGGAAATCTCAAGGACTAACAAAGAAGTTCATGCCAAAATTATGCTGGGGTAAGAGTTTTCTTTGTTGCAAAATCAAGGCTGCTTATTTTTTTTCCAGCTTTTAACTCTCAAGTCAAGAAAAACTTCTGTTTTTGTTCCCACCAAGCAGGATCTGCTAATAATAATACAATTGTAAAAAATGATAATTTTTATCTCGTGGAATTCACGTGTTTCCAGGGTTAAGCTAGTGGTTGAGTCTATGGTTTGTAGTCACAGCAGAGCTCAAGATAATTGCCTACGATTTGGCCAGAGCGGTACTCTCAATTTTGTGGCTTAGCAAAGCAGTCTCAGTTCTTTAATAAGTTGAATATGTTTCAATCAGTCAGTCATTGTATTTATTGAGCGCTTCCTCTGTGCAGAGCACTGGACTAAGCTTTTGGAAGAGTACAGTGCAACAGAGGTGGTAGACCCGTTCCCTGCTCACAAGCAGCTTACGATCTAGAGGGGGACACAGACAGCAGTATAAATAAATACATTTTGGATGTGTCTAAAAAGGATGGGGTGAATTCCAAATGCCCAAAGGGTACAGATCCAAGTGCAAAAAAAGTTTGGTTAGCCAAAAAATAAAATTTCCTTGTTTATAAATTGGGATGATCCCGTTTGATTTTTGAACAACCCTGTGTGACCTGTTCCATTTTGGTCTGTAATTTTGAAAGTGATAGATATCTTTGAAAAGCTTCTTGACAAGTCTTGATGGAAGCATTGAAAAATCAAACAATCAGTGGCACTGGAGTGCTTGCTGTGCAGAATACTGTACGAAGTGTTGGGAGAGTACAATGCAGTAGTGTTGGTAGACACAGTCCCTGCCCACAAAGGAGCTTGCAGTCGACAGCTTTCCAACAATGGTGTGTTTATTCGCTTTTCCTTGGGGCACTCTGCCCAGTTACCTGGCAGTGCCATATTTGTTCAGAAAACTAAACTTGGCCATCAGCTCCTCATTTTAATATGTAACATTAAGAATCCCATATATTACAGAAGTAAGGATGCGGTCAATCGTTAGTGAATAGATTTAAGAATTTGATGGCTGGTAATATTTATATTCCCTCCTACGATGAGTGGCATTAGGTTTCAGGAAGATGAAAGCTATTTTTTAATTGAAAATACAAAGTTTAAAAGAATTGGCATTAGGTATAGATACACTCATCTGGCTGTCACCTTCAATAAGGAGCCCTTAAGATGAGTTAGAGGTTGTAGGCTCTCTTGTATTCTCCAGTGTTTAAATTTGTCATTACAGTTGTCTTGACTGTACACTTGGAAAAGAAGCAATCACTTTAGCCGCAACTCAAATCCTTATAGAGGCCTTGTCTTCAAAAGTCAATGCCTTGAATCAGAAGCAAATTATGTGGATCCCAGTATATAAATGTAATAAATGCATTTCACATCGCATCTAGAGGAATGCTTGAGTCAGAACTGTATTGTTTTTGTCATAAAGGTTCTTTTATATGCATGTGAGGAATTTTGTTGATGATTTAATATTATTTGTTTATTGGTCATGATTTCAGTCCTTGGCTAATTCTCAAATGAAAAAAATGACATTTTTTTCAGCCTCTCTACAGAGATTTAGTGATTTCACTATTTTGCTTTCTAAAATGGGTGGAAAACTGATCTTTCCCAGACTCTTCCCAATAGGAATCTTTGGTCTCTGGGCAACCGTGCAAAGCCAATCTATTCCATGCCATGTACTAGCAGAAAACTTAGTGAAAATGTCTCTGATGTAGTTTAGAGGTGGTTGTGCCAGATTTCCTGGTGGTCCCTTGGGAGCTCTTCCAGCTCTTGTTACATTTGGCTGAAATGTTTCTTGGATTGCGTTTCACTACATTTACACTTGTGACCTGACTGGAAATTTGGTGTGTAAAATTTAGCAAAATGATTAGCATGTGCTCAGCAGTAGGCCAGTGTTGTTTTTTTAAATTTTCACTGAAGAGCTCAAATTAGTGGTCTTGGAAAACATCCAGAAATCTGCTTACCACTGATTTGCATATTTCCCAAACTCAAGGAGAGACCAATTCTAAGGACTCACTGCCCCAGACAAGTAAAAAAAAAAAGTTTTCTTCAGAACCTACAATTCCCTGCATCATAACAGCTAAGTAATCCTGCCCGCTGCTGAAGTGAGGAGCAAGCACAACTAAATAATCAATCGATGGTATTTATTGAGTGCTTCCCATGTGCAGAGCACTGAACTAAGCATTTGGGAAAGTACAGTACGAAGAGTTGGTAGACACCTTCCCTGCCCACAGGGAGCTTACAGTCTAGTGCGGGGGGAGACATTTAATTACAGGTAGTGGAGAAGCCACAGGGTATTAGGATATGTACCTAAGTGTGGTGGGGATGGGATGAGTTGTTCCCATCAGACAGGGACCGATCCTTCTCCCTCCTCTCCTCCTTTTCTCTTCCTGCTTACACACCTTCCCTTGTTTCTCTGAAAATCTTGGCTGGCCCTGGGAGGACTTGTGGCTCAGGAAATTCCCACTGTTCTTATCATCATGCTGCCCACCAGGTTGAATTCAAAACCTGTTTTCCTCTTCAGCGAGAAGCAGGCAAATATTGATTGCCACCTGGGTGTGTCAGCAACAGGGCTAGGGCTCCAGAGTATTGGGCTCAAACTCCTTCTGCTCCCTTCTATTTCAGCATGTCAGCTGCTGGGTTGATTTTTGAGGTACACCCTCCCCACCACCAGCACCACCTCCTCACAAGCTCAAGTATGTATATATATATATAGAGAGAGAGAGACAGAGAGAGACAGAGACACAGTAATTGCATTTGCTGAGAGTAAGAGTTGTAATACAGCAACCCAAATACTCTAAATCTCATCAGCATGGTCAGGGCAGAGAGCAAAAGTGAGAATCTGTCCTGAATCTGCCCTAACTTTTCTTTCAGTGCTTAGTTCTTTCTCTATTCTACAACTGAACTTTACCCATGTGGTTTCCTCTGCTACTTGAAACTACCCTTTCTGACTTGGAGCCCATTCACTCTGAAATATTGGCTGGTTATAGCTTCTTGAAATTTTTAGTTTGCAAGGCATTTACTATACCAAACATACTTGCTTGCAAGTAAGAAATTTAGTACTTCTTTCAGTAAGAAGTTTAGTTAGTCTCTTCTTGCTTGTCATAGAATTTCAGTTTGTTGGTCATTTTACAGGAAAATAAGCAACTTAAGGATAATTCAATGAATGAAGTAACTCCACAGTAAAACACTACTGGGGGCAAAGAAAGCCACTATAAAATTGACTTAATTATTGATGACTAAAACACTTTTATATGAATTTTTATAGGTCAACTTGGTTATAAGGGGGCCCATCTGAACCAGACAACCTTACCCCCTCCTTTCCCAGCTCCCTTTTCTTTTTTTTTCCAATTTACTTTTGCTGTTGAAAGATCTGGGCCACGTCCTTCCTTCCCTGTCTTCTTGCCCCCCACAGGGTACTTCCCTGACCCACTTGCTTCCTCCATTACAGTTCTCTGAGCACTCTGGGGTTTTCCTATCCTATGTTCTCTTTGGTTGTTGTCCACCTAGCCCCACTCCCACAGAGAGAATAACTACTCTGTCCCCTGAAGGATTTCTAGAGTCATCCCTCCCCAGAGTCCTGCCTATACTTTGAATGTTTCCTCCTGCCTGAGCTCTATGGGAGTTCCAGGGCTTCTCCTTCCTGCTAGCCCTGCGGCCCCTACTACAGAGCTACAGCTAGCTTTGCCGCTGCGGCTCTTTTGTAGAAAGGAGAATTAGAGGAAGCAAGGAGCATAAAACTTTGTGTCTATGGGTGTAAGTTTCTGTGCTTGGGTAATGTTGTGGCCCATGTGTGCAAATGGGTTACGGAAAACACTGTAGGTTAAGCTGTTGGTCATTTTAGGACCTTCAGTTGTAATGCACGTGAAATTTTATAACCTGACGCAAAATGAAAATCTAGCTATAAAATTTCTTTGAATACGGTCAGTTTGTGTCTCCCTCCCCTTCATGTTTTTTGAGAAGAAAATAAAAGATTTTTGTAAACCCTATTAGTGGTCCTGTGCTGGGAGAGGAAGAGCAGTACTTGAGACTTTAGTAGAAGAGGCTTCCAAGTGCCTTCTTTACCTTTTTTCTTTCTCTTCCCTCCTTTCCTTCAGTTTTTTTTCTTCTGCTCCCTGTATTTCTAGACTTATTTCCCCAAGTAAGAGTCCCCTCCCCTGCTTGGGGGTTGCAAAATTGGGGCAATTATGCAAGTAAATACGGTATATACAAGTCCTGTTCTAGAAATGATTTTTGCAGACTCTCGGCCTCATGCAACAGTAGAGTGCTATCAGGTTTGGAGGTTGCTGGGTCCTCGCTACTGCAGAAGGCATAGTGGAAGAGGAAGTCGTATAATAAGGCAAACTGTAGAACTGCTCTCCATGGCTTTAACTTGTTCCCTCCCCTCCTTTATTCCAAAGTTTCATAAGTGTTGCCTCAGAGGTGCAGATCGAGTCTTCTCATTTTTAGGGTTGATCTGGAGTTGGAGAGTCACTTTCAGCCTGTTTTTTTCGCCCAGAAAAACCTCAGGCCTACCCAGAGTGGACTTGAATCCCTGCAACTGGGCCACTTGCCCCGGGCCAAACACACAGCCGGGAGACTGGCCAAACCTCTGACCTTAAGGTAAAGCCAAGTCCTGGCATTTAAGCAGAGAAACTCTTAGCCGTTGCTGCGGCATGATTGTCCAGTGGCTCAACTTGTGTACCTGGGGTCCAGTTCCCGGGTGTGTGGTCTTGGTCTATAGTAATGATTGTCAAACTCTAGTCTTTCAACACCCTCATTGTACCCCCTCCCTTCTGTCCCCCACCTCCCTGAATGCCTTCATGACCTCCACTACTCACCCGTCCTCTTAAAACACCACACAAACCCAGAAAGGGGCCTCTCCCCACCCCATACATACTTGGTTTTCCTCTCGGGTTATCAGTTGCTCTCTCAGGCTGAGAGGGTGGGAATGCAGGGGGGAGGGCCAAGGAAGTGGAAGAAGCCAGCTCACTCTATTCATATAGTTCTTAATTTGTTGCTGCCAACACAAAATAGTGTTCTATAGCTGAAATCCCAGCCGTAAGCTTGAGAAATATTGGGCAAGAAGCACAGTCAAATAGACAGAAATCAAAAGCAGATCACGACCCAAGGGAACATAGAAGAAGAAACTGCCAATTCTGGATGAGGAGCTGGGTTCACACCCTGTTGCTCTGGTACAAACTTGCCTAATAATATGTGAGACTAAATGCTTCCTTGCTGTCTTTTGAGATTCTGGGCGCTGGCTCTTCTGAGGCTTAACCCCTGTTGTGCTAACTCTGCACCGGGAGAACTAGGATCTTAGAGAAGAGCTCTGCACGGGCCAGATTTTCAAAACCTGGCTCCCTTCCCTGCTGTGTAAGCCCCAAATTCAAAAAGAATTGCCTGCAGCAGTGTTGACATTTAAAGTGGTCACTTAAATGGCAAAGGCTTTGATTGCATGAACAGTAGAAAGGAAAAAATAAACTTTCTTGCTGGGAAATGCAGCCAGAACTAAAAGAAGGGATTGAAAGTGTAGCCAAGTGGAAAGAGCACAGGCCTGGGAGTCAGAGGACTTGGGTTCTAATTCTGGCGCTGCCGGCTGCCTGCTGTGTGATGCTGGGCAAGTCACATAACTTCTCTGTGCCTTGGCATGGTGCTTGGCAAATACTAAATTCTTAACAAATGCGTCCATCACCATTATTATTATTATTATTATGGGCCATTAAGCAGTACTGGTAAAAGAAGAGCTACTGGCATTGGCGTTATCCTTGACTCATCTTTCTCATTCAGCCCACATCCAATCTGTCACCAAATCTTGTCTGTTCTACCATCACAACATGACTAAAATCTGCCCTTTCCTCTCTAACCGAATTGCTACCACACTGATCCAAGCATTTAACAGAGTCTGCCGTGACTACTGCATCATCCTCCTTGTTGACCTTCCTGCCTCCTGTCTCTCCCCTCTCCAATCCATGCCTGACTCTGCTACCCAGATGATTTTTCTAAAAAAAACATGCAGTCCACATCTTCCCACTCCTCAAGAACTTCCAGTGGTTGCCCATCCACTTCCTCATCAAACAAACTCCCTACGATCGGCTTTTAAGCACTCATTCAGCTTGGCCCCTCCTAGGGGAAGCAGCGTGGCTCAGTGGAAAGAGCACGGGCTTTGGAGTCAGGGCTCATGAGTTCGAATCCCAGCTCTTCCACTTGTCAGCTGTGTGACTGTGGGCAAGTCACTTAACTTCTCTGTGCCTCAGTTCCCTCATCTGTAAAATGAGGATTAAGACTGTGAGCCCCACGTGGGACAACCTGATTCCCCTGTGTCTACCCCAGCGCTTAGAACAGTGCTCTGCACATAGTAAGCGCTTAACAAATACCAACATTATTATTACCTTACCTCGCTGATCTCCTACTGCGTCCCAGCCTGCACACCTGGCTCCTCTGGTGCCAGCTTGCCCACTCTGCCTCCATCTTGTCTCTCTCGCTGCTGACCCCTTGCCCGTGCCCTCCGTCTGGCCTGGAACTCTTTCCCTCTCCATATATGCCAGACCACCACTCTCCCCACCTTTAAAGCCTTATTAAGGTCACATCTCTTCCAATAGGCCTTCCTGATTTAAAGCCCTCTTTTCCCCAACTCCCTCTCCTTTCTGCATCTCCTCTGCACCTGGATCTGTGCCCTCTGAGCATTTGATATTCAGCCCCACAGCACTTACGTACATATTCGTAATTCATTTATATTAATATTTGTGCCCCGCTCTAGACAGTTTGTTGTGGGCAGGGAATGGGCCTGCCAGCTCTGTTATGGTACTCTACCAATCACTTAGTACAATGCTCTGCCCACAGTAAGCCCCCAGTAGATACCATTGATTGATACTGGTAAGAGTACTGATATGAATGATTTGAGGCATTAAGATTTTTTTTCCAATTATACCAAGTTCCACTGACACATAACATTCACCTACGGACTTTTTTCTGGGTGGGGGGGGTTTGGATTATTCTCTCATGTACCCTGACTTCTGTTTTTAATATGCACAGTTCATTCCTCTAATGCTAACCTTCTCACTGTACCTTCATCTCTTGCCTACGTCCGACCTCTGGCCTGGAATGCCCTGCCTCCTCCTATGCAACAGACAATTATCCTCTCCACCTTCAAAGCCTTATTGAAGGCACATCTCCTCCAAGAGGCCTTCCCTGACTAAGCCCTCATTTCCTCTTCTCCCACTCCCTTCCACATCACCCTGATTTGCTCCCTTTATTCATCGTCCCCCGCCTCCCACAGCATTTATGGACATCTCTGTAATTTATTTCTATTAATGTCTGTCTCCCTGTCTAGACTATAAGCTTGTTGTAGGCAGGGAACATGTCTGTTTATTGGTATATTGTGCTTTCCGAAGGGCTCAATACAATGCTCTGCACACAGTAAACGCTCAAATTTGATTGACTGACTGACTGGCACGGCATTACTGAATCTTTTACAATCATCAGTAGGTGGTGTAATTTACGCTTTAGTTAATATATTTGTCTTCCCTATCAGAGTGTAAACCCCTTGAGGATAGGGACTGTGTCATTTTGTTGTTCTGTACTCCCCAAGCATCTAGGACAGTGCGGCACGCCATGTGAGCGCTCAATAAATGCTGCTACTATGGTTACCTGCCTAGTACCAACCTGAAGCCAGATGTTTGTCTGCTTTTTTATTTGGGAGGCCGAGCTTCCCACCGCAGCTCCTACCGCTGAGGATTGCAAGTTGCGTGTTTCTCTTTGGGTTAACCCATCTTGCGTTTTTAGTGTAAAATGTCACATTTTTCTGTTTATTACAGAAATGTTATTGCAGGAGAGTCTTGTGGCTTGGGTGTTGTTTTATTAATTGGAGCTATTGAATATCAAAAAAGGATTTTGACTTGCAGAACGACTTTATGCTGCATTTTTTTTAAATGACATTTTGTGCCAGGCACTGTACTAAGCACTGGGTTAGGTACATGCTAATCGGGTTGGACACAGTCCATACCCCACAAGGGACTCTCAGTCTTAACCCCCATTTTACAGGTGAGGTAACTGAGGGATGGTTCTAGTGACTTGCCCGAGGTGACATGACAGGCAAATGGTGGAACTGAGATTAGAACCCGGGACCTCTGTCTAGCAGGCCCATGCTCTTTCTACAAGACCATCTTGAGTGTTTCTAATGAATCACAAACTTCTCCCAGAATTGGTTTTTAGCCAGGTAAATGTGATTGCTGAGCTTAATATAGAAAGTGACTAAGAAGAAGAGTCTGTAAGGAGAGATTAAGGGAGGCAGAAGCAAAGTGTGGGACTCCGATACATACGTATCACTAACGTAGTCTGAAAGAGTTTGTCAGAGGTGATTGAGGACACTGGGGGAGAGACTTAAAATTCTAAATGGTAGTAGTAGCAGCAGCATTTATTGAGTACCCAGTTGGTATGGTGTACTGTACTAGACGTTTAGGAAGAACAGAATACAGAAGTGACAGGGAGCTTGCACCCTCAGAGGGAAGACAAACAAAAATATGCATGACTAGAATAGTCAAATAGCGTACACATAAACATGAATGCTAAAGCAGTTAGAAATACATTGATTCGCTCCCATGGTTTCAACTATCATCTCTATGCGGATGATTCCCAAATCTACATCACCTACCCTGATCTCTCTCCTTCTCTGCAGTCTTGTATTTCCTCCTGCCTTCAGGCCATCTCTACTTTGGTGTCCCACGGACACCTCAAACTTAACGTGTAGAAAACAGAACTCCTCATCTTCCTTTCCAAACCCTGCCCTCCCTCTCACTTCCCCACCACCGTACATAGCACCGTCAACCTTTCTGTCTCACAGGCCCGTAACTTTGGTGTTATCCTTGACCCATCTCTCTCAGCCCACGTAGTCTGTCACCAGATCCTGTCAGTTTACCCTTCACAGCGTTGCTAAAATCCGCCCTTCCCTCTCCATCCAAACTGCTACAATGTTGATCCAAGTGCTTATCCTATCCCTCCTTGACCACTGCATCAGCCTGCTTGCTGATATCCTTGCCTCTCGTCTCTCCCCATTCCTGTCCATACTTCACTGCTACCCAGGTAGTTATTCTACAAAACGATTCGGTCCATGTTTCCCCCCTCTTCAGAGTCCCCCAGTGGTTGCCCATCAACCTCTGCGTCAAACAGAAACTCCTTACCGTAGGCTTTAAAGTACTCAATCACCTTGCCCCCTCCCACCTTACCTCACTGTTCTCCTGCTACAACCCAGCCCGCCCACTCTGCTCCTCTAGTGCCAGCCTACTCACTGTACTTCACTCTTGTTTGTCTTGCCGCTGACCCCTCGCCCACATCCTGCCTCTCTCCTGGAACACCCTCCCTTTTCAAATCCGACGGACGATCCCTCTACCCACCTGAAAAGCATGTCTCCGTCAAGAGGCCTTTTCTGATGAAGCTGTCATATCCTCTTCTCCCACTCCTTTCTGTGTCACCCTTCCTTGCCCTTGGATTTTCACCCTTCATTCACCTCTTCCTCGGCCCCACCTCACTGATGTGTACATATCCATATTAATGTCTCGCTCCTCTTCTAGACTATAAACTTGTGTGGGCAGTGAAGGTGTATACCAACTCGGTTATATTCTGTTCTTCCAATCACCTAGCACAGTGCTCTGCATATAGTAGAAGCTCAATAAATACCACTGAATGATTTATTCTTTTGTGAACGTTGTATGTCTCTCTAGATCACATGGATTGTATGGTGGTGGCCCTAACCCTGGGTACTCCTGTACTGTATGACATGTTCTGTGTGGCGTAATAATAATAATAAAAATCATGGTATTTAAGTGCTTACTTTGTGCTAAGCACTATACTAAGCACTCGGGAGATCCGGTATGAGCAGTTTGCACACAATCTCTGTCCCACATGGTACTCCTAGTCTAACTAGGAGGGAGAATAGGTATCGACTCTCCATTTTATAGATGAGGAAACTGAGGCACAGACAAGTGACATACCCAAGGTCATACAGAAGGGTAAAGGCAGAGCTGGGATTAGAACACAGCTCCCCTGACTCCCAGTCCCTTGCGGTTTCTACTAGG
This sequence comes from Ornithorhynchus anatinus, assembly GCF_004115215.2. Classification (NCBI taxonomy): domain Eukaryota; kingdom Metazoa; phylum Chordata; class Mammalia; order Monotremata; family Ornithorhynchidae; genus Ornithorhynchus; species Ornithorhynchus anatinus. The sequence continues at coordinate 51,405,410 of NC_041753.1, read as the reverse complement.
CCATTTTGCTTCCTAGGATGTATTCTGTACTTATTTCGAATTTATCTTTAATTTTTGTTTTGAAGTGAAATGGGGTGTAATAAATATTTGTAAAAAGAAGTGGAGAGGCTTGATTTGGGGCTGCTCCGTATCCAGAGACATTATAAAAATGCTGAAACTGGTATAGGTAAAGCTGAATTACAAAAGATTGTAAACATTGCCAAATAAAGTCTTGAAAAGGTAAACCTGGTAATCTGTACAGTTACTCATCAGTGTGTAGGATTCTGCTCAATTTAGGAGGCAAAATCAGGAGGAAATCTAAAACTGATGTCTTTGTATAATTCAAAGCCACTGTTGGATCACCTTTGGCCTTTTTTTCTTCTGACTGTAATGCCGGTTGAATCAACTTTGCCTCGTGGGTCCTAATTTTCTGATGGTTCATTTTTGGTACCTTTTCTGGATCATTTCCTACTTCTCCATACTCCTCTTTAAATGTGTTTCCACCTCTCGGGTCGACACCTTCTGTAAGTATTTGGCAAATGCAGAGGATAGGGAAACTGATGCTTTTATATTGTATTGTTCATTCGGCTGCCCAGGCTTATGTTAACTTTTGCTAACAGCATTTCATTGTTGATTTATGCACCTCAACTAATCGTATTTTTTTAGCGTACTGTGCATAGAACACTGTACTAAGTACTCTGGAGCGTACAGTAGTAGACATGTTCCCTGTCCTCAAGTTGCTTAAAATCTAGGGATGTTTGTATCCTTTAGACAGTTGCTCTCCATTTTCTACTTGGAATCTGGACTTCGTTTTTTCTACCTAAGGGCACTTCCTTGAACCTCCCCTCTTCAGCAGTATCTTGGGTTTCTGATTATTTTTGCACCTTGACAAAATTGATTTGGATTAATGCAAAAACCTAGCAGTGCAACACAAATGATTTGCCCGGGTGTCACAGCAGGCAGATGGCAGAGCCGAACAGGATTAGAACCCGGGTCCTCTGACTCCCAGGGCCATGCTCCTTCCGCTGAGTCTTTGGCTGTTGATTGGATTGGATTGCATACTGCTCCGGCAACCCGGGTTTGGATCTTCAAGAGAGAGCTGCAACCTACTCAGAGTGATGGACTCCACTCCAGCAGCCGCAAAAGCCATGCCAGCCACCAACTTCTTCAGGGCAGCGACAGGGCAGCTTCTTTAGCTCAGTATTTCTCGGATCTTGGATGGAGATGAGAAACCTTTTAGCTTTGTTTTCTCAAAGCAGTTAGTTGTTCTCCTTGTGCCTTCCGGTATCTGTTTTGTCATCTATTAAGCCTTCTGGTTTGACATGCTACCTACCTTGGAAGAATCGCTGGCTCCTCGCCCACAGTTAAAATTCTCTAAAGGCACATAGCGTACCAGTTCAGAACTTCCCTCCTTCCTAAACCTTGGTTTGGGAGGGAATACATTGTGAACAGAATGTTCTTCTTGGTAATGCATTACAATGCTGGACGGTTGCCAACTGAGATAGGTTGGCTCAAAAGTAGAGAAGTTCTCCAGCTGGCCGGAGAACTGAACTTTAGGGAGGAAGACTTCCTGTCCTGCTTCTGAAACAGCATGAAAGACTCAACACTATCCAAAATACAAGATAATCAGGTTGGACACAGTCCCTGCCCCACACGGGACTCGCAGTCTAAATAGTAGAGAAAAGAGGAATTGAATCCTCATTTTGTAGGTGAGGAAACCAAGGCCTAGAGAAGTTAAGTGACTTGCCCATGGTCTCTCAGCACGCACGTGGCAGAGCTGGGAGTATAACCCAGGCCCTTTGCCTCCCAGGCCTATGCTCTTTCCACTAGGCCCCAATGCTCCTCTCAAGAAACTAAGAGGGATGCCAGGGACTGGTGAGGAGCAGGGGCAGTGTGAGCCTAAGGTGTGTGGAGGGAGGGCAGGGAAAGGTGTGGTGCCAGGTCTATCTTCAGAGCTGGTGAATCTTGGCAAGGGCAAAGCCCTCGTCAGGGAAGCACTCTTGGAAGTGGTGTGGTTTTTAAGATGTCCCTGTTGCCGAATTGTACTTTCCAAGCTCGTAGTACAGTGCTCTGCACACAGTAAGCGCTCAGTAAATACGATTGAACGAACAAATGAATGAATGACTAGATAGAGAGAGTAGTGGTGTGTTGGATATGAAGGGGGAGGGAGTTCCAAGCCGAGGAAAGGATAGGGACAAAGGGGCAGCAGCGAGATAGGCGAGATGGAGGTACAGAGTCAGAGTCAGGTCTGGTCCCATGCAGAACCCTACTGCGTCATTCACTGGGAGTAGACAGGATGTTTCCTTTCGCCCTTTCCTCGTGTACCTCACCTAACTCAACTGATTTCTCAGATAACTGTCTCAGATGTCAGCCATTTCTCTAAGGACTTGAGATGTGCGTCACTGGGGCTTACCGGCTTAAATTTACCCGGGTGGTTTTTTAAGCTTTCTTTGACCAGTTTTTAAAATTCTAATTTGATTTCCTACACCCGTCCCCTGCCATCAAAAGAGATGCACCCACTTCCTAAGCTCCTTCGTAAGTATCTGATCTCAATTGATCTTTTTAAGCTGACTTTAAAAAGGAACCCATTAAAAACCTCTTGCGTCGGAATATCTGTTTTTAGCCTTCTCTCATTTTCTTTTGTCCATCTATTCGACTTCAGACTTAGCTGCTTGGAAGTTATCTTTTGATGTGTTTGGGATCCAAGTTTTCACAAAAACCCCACATTGTAAAACAAGAATAATAGAAATGAAATCTAATAAACCATAGAACAGATGACAGAAAGGAATTAGCCTTGCAATTCAATCACTTGAGCCCCGGGTGTGTCTTTTGGTGACTTGCCAATCATGCCCCTAAACTGTCTCTTATATTCTGAGTATTACTGCCCACCAGTCGCCTTGTGAGATGAACTTGTTTCCAGGAAATAGGCTGGTTTGTGCCAACGAATAATACAGTTAATGTTCTGTTAAGCAGTATGTTGAGGGGAATGAGTGCTGGTGAGTCAAAAATTCCAGTTAACCAAGAGTCAGTACTACCCCAGTGGAGCAGTTAGCAAATGAAAGGGTAACTTTGGTAGGGTAAATTGGGGTTTGGTAGGGTTAGCTTCTTGGTGCCTCAGTTTCCTCATCAGTAAAGTAGGGATTCCATGCCTGTTCTCCTTCCTATTTAAGGTTGTAGACCCAATTTGGGACAGAATGTGTCTGCCTTGATTATCTTCTATGTTTCCCAGAACTCAGTACGGTGCTTGGCACACAGTAAGCACTTAATACATGTTGTTATCATTATTATTCTTCTCTGCACACACACACCCCTACCCCCCCGCCCCAGACTGTAAGCTCCTTATGTGCAGGGACCACATCTGCCAACTCAGTTGTAATGTACTCTCCCAAGTGCTTAATACAGTGCTCTGCACACAGTAAGCACTTAATAAATATGATTCGTTGATCGAATGACTGCAGTAGTGTTCACATCTTCTCTCTAGTCAACTATCACTACGATCTGCATATGCTCAGATAACCCCTCCCAGAAGGTGGTTTTGTTCAGATAACACAGAGGGCTAGGAAGGGCCACAGAATTAGGAATGGAGTACTCGAGAAGCCCCGTAGTTTGGAAAGATTGCAAGGGGTGACCTTCTGTGCAGAGCAGGAGCTTCTTCTTTGATCAGGATGCAGTCCCTAGAAATCCAGGAACACTAGTGCCCGGAGCTGTTGGTGAGAGGGAGAATAGCTTGCTGAAAAGCCTGTTGCTTTCCTACCCAGCATCATTCCAGGACAGCTCTGTTAGAATTATGTAGAAGAGCCTGTAGGCATCGTAGAAGCAGTTACAATTTGACTCTACTGCCCACCCATCTTGCCCAAGGAGTACATGAACTCTTTTGCTCCTTTCTGTAGACTTTCTTCCCTCTAGACTGTCGGTTGTAGACAGAGAATGTGTCTTCTACCAACAGTGTTATATTGTACACTCTCAACTGCTCAGTACAGTGCTCTGCACACCAGGAGCGCTCAGTGAACAGTGCTCTGCACGTAGTAAGCACTCAATAAATACGATTGAATGAATAATAATAATAATGTTGGTATTTGTTAAGCACTTACTATGTGCAGAGCACTGTTCTAAGCACTGGGGTAGATACAGGGTAATCAGGTTGTCCCACATGAGGCTCGCAGTCTTAATCCCCATTTTACAGATGAGGTAACTGAGGCACAGAGAAGTTAATTGACTTGCCTACAGTCACACAGCTGACAAGTGGCAGAGCCGGGATTCGAACCCATGACCTCTGACTCCCAAGCCCGGGCTCTTTCTTGATTCCTGTAAACTCCTTTCCCACTAGGTGAAATGCATTCCCAACAAGGGATCAAGTAGACACGACTGCTCTTGAATTGGACAATATCATAAATGCTGGTTTCTAGATCTTTTCCACTGGAAAGATCCCAGATAACACCACTTTTATTCATTCAATCATATTTATTGAGCGCTTACTGTGTGCAGAGCACTTTTACTGTAGTTTATTAGAATGGGGAAGGACGGTATTTCCGTCTGCATCTTGTCTTCCTCAGAGGTTAGCTAATTTCATAAAGACTTACACAGTATACAAATCATTGGTACCGTGTCTCCATCCCTCTCATTTGCTCAATGAGATTTGCTCCTTTCTTTTATGGTCCTTAAAGCAACTTCAATATATGCTTTGTTTTTCTGATTGTGTATTCCCACTCCACCCCCTCCCTAGTGATGTGTAAATTCTTCCAAGTTTTTCCTCAAAGCAAAAAAAAAAAATGCTCATTAAATGTTTCAGAATTGATCTGGTCCCTTCGTTTGATCATTTTTCCTTTGAGATCGGCACTTAAATAGGGACCTTTTTCCCTAAAACTTAGATCTAGGTAGAAAAATCCTAAGAAAGCAACGGTTCAGATCTTTGATCAGTTATTTCTTTTAAATAGGACAACAGTAAAACCTTTGTTTTCTAGCATGTTCGGGGAAATGGGAGGTGTCAATAATGTTGTTTTTCTGGGCCAAGGAGGAGGGGGCTTTTTGTAGTAAATGATGCCACCCCTCCAATGGAGGAAGGCCCCCTTCCAATCTAGACGCCTGATGAGGAGAGGGGAGTTGCCTAGAGAGGGGAGAAAAGAATGAAATGTTTATCAGTCACATTAGCTGAAGACTAAACCAGGTTAATTAAGGACTGTTTGCTTGATCAGAGTGGGAGATAACCCCCCTGAAAATGTAGAGTCTTGTTTGTTGTGCATATTAGAGGAGTAAACCCTTAAGGGAAGGCAGTAAGGTCTATACAGCTCTGGGCCTTGGGATTAGTAGGATGCAGAATAACGGTTTTTATTTTATGGAAAATTGGGCCCGCAACAGTTAGAATTTTATGGGAAAATGGGCCCATAATCTTCTCCCACACTCGAAGCATTTTTAATAGCCCCTCCCTCCAGTTGTTGTAAAATAATACTTGATTACTGCATTAACTGTGATTAGGATTGGAAATAATAAAGTCTTCTCTCAAATTCCCTGTAGCCGAAGGTGGTTCTTTGAGCGGTGTGTTAACATCTGGTGGAAAAGAATTTATCGAGTAGCATGGGTTGAAAGAATTGTTTCTCTGCACTCATCTTTGGGATAACATACTGATCCCATGGTGCCTCCTCCTAATTTGAAGCAATCCATTTCCATCCCTGTGTTGTTCTCCTCTTGAGGGCCTGGTTCTCCTTGCCAGGAATGAACAGGAAATTGGATTTTCCAAACTCTGATTTATTTTAACTCTCACAGTCTTCATCATTTCTCTTCTCCTCCTTCCCGCACAGTTTTTCATTGTATTTTCATATCTATGTATGCTTATACATAAATATAGTTATTTTTCATATTTGGAGATAAAGAACAGCTTGGAGGGCTGAAGCATTTGGGAATAAAGGTGCACCAGGGTAATGTGTATTTCTTGTTCTCAACATGTCGCCCTCTCCCTCACCTCAGACTGAGAATGGGCTTGGAGATGCAGGTTCCTGTTTTCTACCAGGCTGTCTCTACCCCAGTCTGCTCACACCTCAGGCTTTGTGGGCAGGAGAACATATCTACCAGCCCTGTTTTATCGTCCTCTCCCAAACACTTAGTGTGCGGTGCTCTGAATGCAGTAAGCGCTCAATAAATATGATTGATTGAAAGAGTATGACTAGGTGGTGGCCAGGTGGGCAGGATCCATAAGTCTCTTCCTTGCAGCCATGACATCCATTTTGGAGGAGACGATGGAGCCGTGGAACAGAGCAGCAGAGCTAAATTTGGCTTTCTCTGCGTCTCTCCTGCCCCTCCATGTCTCTTTTTTCCCTACTTTCCTTGGTTATTCTTCATGTCAGAGCCCTTTGTGTGTCTACCTATTCATGCCTTTCCTTGGAACGGTTTTTTTGCTAGGCCAATAATAAACTTCTTACATTATGGGTACTAATATCATGGGGTCTCTTTGGCAGAATTTTGGATTGTATTCTGTGCTATCCTGAAATGTGGATTTTTTTTGGGGGGAGAGGTGTCCAAATCCCATTTCCTCAGTTAAACTCTATGTAACATGTACATTAAATCAGTTTTACAGAAAAACATTTGAGTTGCTAACCCTTGTGTCCTATGGCTACATATCCTTTTAACTTTCAGAGTTTCTGTAGAGTACTAGGGGCAGAAGTTGGCACCCTACTACTGGCTTAATTCAGTTTAAGGTTGGTTAGATCTACCATGTTGTTTTTGCTGTTTTTGCTCTCCTGTTTTTATGCCCCTCATCTTTTACATCCGCACCATACTGAGGTGCAGGAGTCAGGATTTGTGGGCACGAAGAATATAACTTATGTAGAATTAGGTCATTGAATGTTGGGCAAAAACGTTTTCATTGATATTTCAAGTTATAACTTTACCTTATTCTCCCCACTCCTTTTTTTTTAAGTCTGTACCCCTTAAGCATTTTGAGATTGACAGCACCCCAAGAGCATATATGTACATATCCTTATTCTCTATTGTTTTTACAATAGAGTAATTTTACTGAATTATTTCCCCTACTTGTAGTTTATTTTAGTGTCTCTCTCCCCTGCTAGATTGTAAACTCTTTGAGGGCAGGGGTCATAAGTACTTACTCTGTTGTATTCTCCCAAACACTTAATACAGTGCTCCTGCACACACTAAGCACTCAGTAATTGCCATTGATTGATTGACAGCCAGGGGGACTACAGGAAGGAAGACAAGGTAATTCATCAAATCATCCAAAAAAACTTACGTTTAAGCTAAAAAGAGCGAGAAATGAAAAATGGATTAAGAAAATAATTTTTATAGTAATCAGTGGTATTTATTGAGCGCTTACTATGTGTAGAGCACTGTACTAAGTGTTCGGGAGAGTATAGTCCAACAGAGTTAGCAGACATGGCCCCTGCCCACAACGAACTTACAGTGTAGAGGGGGAGATGACATTAATATAAATAAGTAATTTAAAATATGTAATTTAGAAATATTTACGTTAGTGCTGTGAGATTGAGGAGTGGGTATATGTCAAATGCCAAAAGCTCACCGATCCAAGTGCGTAGACGATGCAGAAGGAAGAGGGAGCCTGGGAAAAGAGGGCTTAATCAGGGAAGGCCTGTTGGAGCGTGACCTTAATAGTGGTGGGGAGAGTGGTGATCTGTCATATATGGAGGGGAAAGGGGGTTCCAGGCTATGGGGAGGACATGGGAAAGGGGTCATTGGCGAGAGACGAGATTGGGGCAAGATGAGAAAATGAGTGAAGAATTAGAGGAATACAGAAGAGAAAAATTGAATTCAGAAAGCACAGAAAGTGTTATTCTGGGAATAAGGCATTTGGACCAAGTTCTGCAATAGACCTCTAGTCTTCCGAAGTTTGAATAAAGCATAACCCACTGAAAATGGAGGAGGAAATATGGTAACAGTGGTGGAATCTCCACAGACATATTGTGGGAAGTAGCAACCTCTCCCCTGCCTTGTGCTAACAGAGGGAGATGTCTAGGGATGGGTAGCGTCTAACCGTAACACTTCAATTTGGGCACATAGTCTCATTTATTTAATATTGTGGTGCTATGATTTGAATTTAATGAAGATGAAAGAAAAGTGAATGTTTTCATTCCGAGGAAGCCAGGAACGTAAAAGGACCGAGGCCCGAGAGCCCAAGCCATCTGGACAGCTGGAGGAGAGAATTGATCGATCCATCAGAGAAGAGAAGTAGGGCCTTAGCTAGAAATGGGAGCTCTCTCAGGGACAGTGACTGCTGTAGGGCTAAGGAGAGAGGAATATCCAGACACACACTAGTCAGTCAATCGTATTGATTGAGCACTTACTGTGTGCAGAGCACTATACTGAGCAGTTGAGAGAGCACGCTATAACCGACACGTTTGCTGCCCACAGTGAGCATACAGTCTAGAATAAAGCTAGAATTCTGTACTGAATTTAGAAAGATAATAACAATAATAATAATGATAATGGTATTTGTTAAGCGCTTACTGTGTGCCAGGCACTGTTCTAAGCACTGGGCTGGATACAAGATAATCAGGTTGGGCACAGTCCCTGTCCCACACTGGGCTCAGTCTTAATCCCCATATTACAGATAAGGGCAGTGAGGCCCAGAGAAGTGAAGCGATTTGCCCAAGGTCACACAGCGGACAAGTGGCAGAGGCAGGATTAGAACCCAGGTCCCTCTGACTCCCAGGCCCACTCTCTATCTGTTAGTCCACCCTGCTTCTCAATAGGCAATCTAAGATAGTAAAGACCGATGAACTCGGCATGTAGCTTGAAGGCAAGACAACTGAGACCCCCCTCGTATGATAGTTCCATTACCCGGAAGGCTCAGTTGGCCAGTACACTTAACATTTGAGTTGGGAACAATGTATTCGTAATGCTGACTTGTTGGAGAGAAAGATTAGGCCTAATTGGATAAATGATGCATTTTCATTTTATAACTTAGTTAACTTGGACATTGCTTTTAATCTTAATCTGAAGAATATCAGACTTCGGTGGCTGTTGATGTTTACGGAACTTAGTCTTCACATGCTGACAACTTGGGATGGATGTATTTTGAGTTATAATGATTATACTGACTTCTACTCTTTTGTATTGCTCCAAGTAAAGTAATGCTTTTATGTACCGCAGGGGAAGAAGTGCTATTTTTTTCATGCCAAGTTTGTGTATAGAATTTTACCAACAGCTTTTTGCTGTCAGTCAACCGGGCCTCCATTAAATATCTATTCCTGGAAAGCTTGATCTACCCATTCTTTCATTAAGATCGCCCCGAGTCATCACGTTGAGCTTGTTAAGAGGGCTCTTCACTCTGTACTATAAAAGAATAGTGGTGGTAACAGTAGGTAACAATGAGGGTCCACTTGGTGCAGTGGACTGAACTAGGTGCTTGGGAAGTGCAGAATAATGAAGTGGCCATTTCTTACCTACAAGGAGCATACACTCGTGAGGGAGGAAAACCTAGAAATGTTTACAACACTGCCAGAATAAATCGAGCAGACATATGGCATACACATGAGTACTGAGGGAGAGTGGAAATCAGTTTAAAATTGCTAGAGTTGGCTAAAGGGATGGTATGGTGCAGGATGCTGGGAAATCAGTCAGGAGAAGCCTGTTCGAGGAGGTGGGATTTTAGAGGGGGTGGGGCTTTGGATATGGGGAGTGCTGTGGTCTGATTGTAGGTAGTTGCAAGTGGGTGGAATGGCATGAACGAGGGGACGGGTGGGAGAGTAGAGAGCAAGGTACGGCTAGGAGTTTGGTTTGGGAGGAACAGAGGCAGTGATTTGGAGGATAGTGGTTGAAAGGAGCGTTGTTCTGCATACCACTTCCCCAAAACCTTCAACGCTCGCCCATCCATCTCTGCATCAAGCAAAAGCTCAGTCAGCTCTTTCCCCCCCAAACCTGTCCTTGCTCCGCTCCCATTAAAACTCAGCCCACACACTTTCCTCTAACTACTCACTCACTGGGCCTTATTTTCATCTCTCTCTCTCTCCTCCCCTATTCTCACTCAAGCCCACCCTCCTGCATAGAACTTCCCCTTCCTATCTGACGAATCACCACTTTCTCCATCCTCAAAGTACTACCAAAATCATACCTCCTCCAGGAAACCTTCCCCCTCTAATCTCCCCATCCTATTTTTCCTTTGTATTTACCCTCACTACTATGTCACCTATGCACTGGAATCAAAGCCCCTTAAACACATAGGTCCTTACCCTACTCCCTCCACCTACATGTGTATCCTTATACTCTGTGGTTTCCTTTACCTGTACTTTAGTTTTACTCTTTGCCTTTCCTGCGAGGGAGCAGAGATTGTGTCTACCTTCTCTATTGTAGTCTGAGTGTGTAGTACAGTGCTCGGCCCACAGTAAGTACTCAAAAACAATTGATTTCTAGTGGAGGAAATGAGAGATGTCGGCCGAGCAGTACTTCGGGACGATGATCAGCAGCATCTAATGTAGCTTGGAATGGGGAGAGGCTGGAGATGGGAGGCTATCCAGTAGAAAAGGTCTCAGGAATTGTTCCCAGGGACTTCCTGTCACTGGGAGGTTCCCTGGGCAGTCCCTCATGTCCCTTCCAGAGTTTTGGGTCCACCATCGTTGCATGTGTGGGATAAAATCCCAGTTTGCTCGCTGCCCCCACCTTCCTCCAGGCCATCTGAGGAACCCTTTCATTTGGTGCACATAGTTGTCAAATTCTAAAGGACGTATTTCTCTGACACAGATACAGAAATGCCCACCTTCTGCACTAACTCTTCAGTTCACTTGATGAATTGAATATTAAGTGTCTTTGCAGCGTGACAGGATTTTTCAAATGTGCAGACTCTGAATATTAGAGTTTTGTTTTTACTCCCTCTCTTTTTAATGGTATTAATGCTTTTTTCACCAGAATTATATAGTAGAAATACAAATTACACCACATTCCACAGACTAGATGATCCAACAACTCTACTCTTCCAAAGGACATCATATTCCTTGCCCTCTTCACAGCAGCGTGGCCTAGTGGAAAGAGCATGGGCCTGGGAGTCAGGATCTATATTCTAATCTTGGCTCTGCCCCTTGTCTGCTGTGAGACCTTGGGCAAGTCACTTAACTTCTCTGTAGCTCAGTTACCTCATCTATCAAGTGGGGATTAAGACTGTGGGCTCCCTGTGGGGCATGGAGTGTGTCCAACCTGATTATCTTGATTTGACCCCAGCGAGTATTAAAAGTGGTAAAAATCCCCTTAAGAAAACTGGGGCATGGAGGTCCTCTTTCTCAGTGATCTGACTCAGAACTTTTTTAATAGCATAAACAACATGGCTTAGTGGATAGAGCATGGGTCTGGGAGTCAGAAGGACCTCAGTTCCAGTCCTGCCTCTGCCACATGACTGCAATGTGACCATGGGCAGGTCACTTCACTTCTCTGTACTCAGTTACCTCATCGGTAAAATAGCGATTTAAAACTGTGAGCCCCACATGGGACAGGGATTGTGTCCAACCTGATTAACTTGTATCTATCCTAGCGCTTAGTACGGTGCCTGGCACAAAATAAGCACTTAACAAGTACCATAAAAAAGGGCAACAACCAAAAGAGCCAGGTGGAAGGAGGGGAAAAGCAGATCAATTGCCCCAAACTAAACAGGACCCAGTGTGGGCCTGGGAAATGTTCAAGGCAGGTCCTAGCCTATCCTCCAAGTGCGTACTACTTCCCAGTGGAATTTTTAAGAGCCATCTAAAATGATGCCATCTTTAGTTTAGGCCCAGTGCTATCGCCCTGACTTGCTCTCTTTATTCATCCTCCCTCCCAGCCCCACAGCACACACATATATATATATATATGCCATTGATTTATATTTATGTCTATCTCCCGCTCTAGACTGTAAGTTCACTGTGGGCAGGGAATGTGTCTGTTTATTGTTGTATTGTACTCTCCCAAGCGCTTAGTACAGTGCTCTGCACACAGTAAGCGCTCAGTACATATGATTGAATGAATGAATCACTGCCCTAAGTGCTATCACTTCCAGTTCACTGGGGAGGCAGTAACAACCCCGGAACTGAAGGAGGTACCAAGCCACCCTCATGGTCCACTCTGGTTGTGGTCCACTCTGGCCTAGCCCTCTGCTGCCTCCAGAGCCTCATCTCTGCACACAATTATTATTATGGTATTTGTTAAGCGCTTACTATGTGCTGAGCACTGTTCTAAGCGCTGGGGTAGATGCAGGGTAATCAGATTGTCCCACATGGGGCTCACATTTTTTAATCCCCATTTTTACAGATGAGGTAACTGAGGCACAGAGAAGTTTAGTGACTTGCCCAGGTTCACACAGCAGACAAGTGGTGGAGCCGGGATTAGAACCCATGACCTCTGACTCTCAAGCCCAGGCTCTTTCCACTAAGCCACGCTGCTTCAGCACAAGCTGTCTACTTTGGTGTCCTCCCGCCACCTAAAACTCAACATGTCCAAGACAGAGCTCCTTTTCTTCCCTCCCAAACCCTGTCCTTTCCCTGATTTTCCCGTCACTGTGGACGACACAACCATCCTTCCCATCTCACAAGCCCGCAGCCTAGGTGTCGTCCTTGACTCAGCTCTCTCGTTCACCCCGAGTATCCAACCCGTCACCAGTGCCTGCCGGTCTCACCTTTACAACATCGCCAAGATCTGCCCTTTCCTCTCCATCCAAACCGCTACCACGCTAGTACAACCACTCATCCTATCGCAACTGGATTACTACATCAGCCTCCTTTCTGACTACCTGGCCTCCTGTCTCTTCCCCACTTCAGTCCGTACTTCACTCTGCTGCCCGGATTATCTTTCTACAGGAGCGTTCTGGGCAAGTCACAGCCCCCATCCTCAAAACTCTCCAGGGGTTGCCTGTCAATCTCTGTATCAAGCAAAAATTCCTCGTTATTGGCTTCAAAGCCCTCCATCACCTTGCCCCTCCTTACCTCACCTCCCTTCGCTCCTACATCCCAACCCACACACTCCACTCCTCTGTTGCTGATCTTTTCACTGTGCCTCGTTCTCGCCTGTCTACCCCTGGCCCACATCCTACCTCTGGCCTGGAACGCCCTCCCTCCTCAAATCCTCCAAACAACCACACTTCTCCCCTTCAAAGCTCTACTGAAGGCTCACCTCCTCCAAGAGACCTTCCCACACTAAGCTCCCCTTTCCCTCAGATCCCCCTCCCCTCCCTGTTGCCTTGACTCACTCCCTTTGCTCTACCCCCCTCCCTACCCCACAGCACTTGGGTATATATGTATATATCTATAATTCTATTTATATTGATGCCTGTTTACTTGTTTTGATGTCTGTCTGCCCCCCTTCTAGACTGTAAGCCTGGTATGGGCAGTGATTGTCTCTGTTGCTGAATTGCACCTTCCAAGCTCTTAGTACAGTGCTCTGCACACAGTAAGCACTCAATAAACACGATTGAATAAACAAATGAAATTCTAGACCTGGTCTGGAATGGTCTTCAGGAATGGGGGACGTATGTAGCTTGCTATGAGCAGGGATCATATCTGCTAATCCTGTGGTATTGTATTCTCCCAAGCGCTTAGCATAGGTCTTGGCACATAGTAAACGCTCAATAAATATCATCGATTGATGTGCAGACACCTGGATTTGCACCAAGTTCAGCCCAGGCCCAAGCAAAACTAAAAAATGTTTATCATTTAAGGATAGTGGAGACTTTTTTCCCTTCTATAACTTACCTAAAACTTTTTGTGTCCATAAAAATAGAATCGTGGAGTAAAAATACTCCATTAATTTAACCGTTCTAGGAATTGTTCCAGTGACCTGGTTTGAAAAATCACCATATCCATAACAGAACTCCTTATCTCTCCTCCCTCCCCTCACCCTGCCAATATCCTTTCCGCCTCTTAATAATACTAATTGTGGTATTTGAGCACTTACTATGCACCAGGCACTGTAATAATAATAATGTTGGTATTTGTTAAGCGCTTACTATGTGCCGAGCACTGTTCTAAGCGCTGGGGTAGACACAGGGGAATTAGGTTGTCCCACGTGGGACTCATAGTCTTAATCCCCATTTTACAGATGAGGGAACTGAGGCACCGAGAAGTTAAGTGACTTGCCCAAAGTCACACAGCTGGCAAGTGGCAGAGCCGGGGTTCGAACCCATGACCTCTGACTCCAAAGCCCGTGTTCTTTCCAGTGAGCCACACACTGTACTGTGTGCCAGGGTAGATGCAAGATAATCGAATCAGACACAGTCCCTGCCCTTCATGGGGCTCATGTCTTAGGTGGGGAGGAGAACAGATATCTCATCCCCATTTTGCAGAAGAAGAAATTGAGGCACAGAGAAGTTGTCTTGCCCCAGTTGTATGACTTGGGTAAATGACGTTATGAAACATTCTGATTTCTCACAAGAAGGAAAATCTAACTCCATGTAAGAAAGATGAAAACTTTAGTAATGAAGGCTGGCGACGCACAAGCAACTTAATTTCAAGTAAATATGCAATTTTATTGAACTTGTCCTCTAGAAAAGATTGGCAAAAATGTTCTCTTCTAACTGATCTTGGGGTACAAGAAACTTATGTGGGCATGTTGATTGTAATATGGTTACAATGACCGTAATGAACGTATACCAAACACTTCAGTTTATGAAGAGTGTCCTTAGTTTCCTGCCAACCAAATAAACATTCTGGAAATTCTAGATCCTTTCTCCAAATAAGTTTTTCATATAATGAATGAGAAAGAATCAGTACAATTTAAAATGGCTCACATAGCTTGTGATTACTTGCACAGATTTTTCCAAACCTCTGAAATTGGCTAGGTCTATTTTATATGATTGGAAATAATTCAAGCATTTCAAATTTTATCGTTGTGGGCTGGGAATGTGTCTACCAACTCTATTATATTGTACTCCCCTAACTACTTAGTACAGCTCCGTGCACCCAGTAAGCATTCAATAAATACGTTTGATTGACTGATATCACCACTGATCCAGCCCAGACCATCTTAACCTTATTCCATGCTCGAATTTTTTCTTGTAGTCATTGCTCCATACCATCACCTCTCTCACCCTCCCACTGCTTGATATGTTAGTCCTTTAAGTGAATGAGCCTCTTGGTTAGAAACCGCTCGTAAAACCTGAGTATTTATACATATAGCATATGTATATGTATAAATATGCTGGAGAAGCAGCGTGGCTCAGTGGAAAGAGCACGGGCATTGGAGTCAGGGCTCATGAGTTCGAATCCCAGCTCTGCCACTTGTCGGCTGTGTGACTGTGGGCAAGTCACTTAACTTCTCTGTGCCTCAGTTCCCTCATCTGTAAAATGGGGGTTAAGACTGTGAGCCCCACGTGGGACAACCTGATTCCCCTATGTCTACCCCAGCGCTTAGAACAGTGCTCGGCACATAGTAAGCGCTTAACAAATACCAACATTATTATTATTATTATTATTATAGCAGAGGTAGAGGGGCCTGAGGGTAGCTGTTTGTTCCAGAGTCTCTCGGCCTTCTTAGGTTCTTGGCTGTTTGATTTTCACCTGTCTTTTCCAAAAGTGGGACAGTGGCCAGGATGGACCTGAGGGGAGGTTGAGCATGCATCTTTCTCTCTCCTTCCTCCTGCTTGTCAGCCGCTAATGTCCCTTAGCCCCGTCTTTTAAAGGAGTGGCACCAACGAGCTAATCTTGGGTGATGGGGAATGATCAGAAATGTAGCCAGCCACACTCTCCCCTAAACCAAGACTTTTGGGGGCATGGTCCCTTCCAGGGGATAGAAGCAGTAATGGTGTTTTGGATGGGCCAGGGAAAGAGCAGAGGGAGGCGAGTTCAGTGAGAAAAGACGAAAAAGGAAAATACAAGCGATGGGACAGAGAGGGCATGACAGAGACAAAAGGCAGAGTGGAAGATAGGCAGCAAAATCTCCCCATAAAAGGAGCAGTGCCCGTGGATGGACAGAAGTATCAGTGTGGGAAATAGTCATCGTATTTATTGAGCACTTATTGTGTGCAGGGCACTGCACTAAACATTTGGGAGAGGATAATATAACAGTAAACAGACACATTCCCTACCCACGAGCTTACAGTCTAATAAGCAGAATACTGGTAGAGGAATCAAACAGAGATAGGCCAATGGAAGAGTCTGGGGAAAAAACAGGGAATGGAATCAATCGATCGTATGTATTGAGATCATATTATGTGCAGATCACTGTACCAAGTGCTTGGGAGAGTACAACGGAATTAACGGACACGTTCCCTGGCTGTAACGAGCTGAGAAGAGATGAGCAGCAGAGCTTTCCAGGAAGAGAGGACAGAAAAATGAATGGAGAGGGGGTGGGGAGCGAAAGCGAAGCGTCTAACCCCAGTGAGGCCATTTGTAGAACGTATTAAGTGATGTTCTTTAAACTGGGTCACTGGGGAACACAGAAAATATATAAATTTAGACAGGGCTTGCCTTTATTGGTACTGTAGATAGACCTACCATATGTTGTAGTAGTCCAAGCGCTTAGTACAGTGCTCTGCACACAGTAAGTGCTCAATAAATATGAATGAATGAATGGTGATAGTATTTGAGTGCCTTCTTTCTGTTGAGCTAAGACTTCAGAGCTTCATGGGACAACTACAGCCCTGCTCTTGAAGCAGTGGAAAGAGCACAAGTCTGAGAATCGACTTTGGTTCCCGCCTCCACCTTCTGGGGTCATGCCATCTGCAGTGAAGACGTCTGACTGAAGAATCACTTGGGACAGACCATGAGGTGGATGGGCCCAGCAGAAATCTTGGAAAAATAACCAGCTAACATGGGCAGTAAAGATCACAGAGGCCCCCAAGGCAACTGTCTCCCAGCGAATGGCACTCTGAGACTGTGTTGTCACTCTGCTGTAGTCACTCGGGCCATCAGTGTGTCCTGCATGTCTCTGTGTACACTTCACAACAACAACAATAATAATACTAAGAATTGTAGTATTTGTTAAGCGCTTACCGTGTGCCTGCCACCGAACTAAACGCCGGGATGGATAGAAGCAGAGCAGGTCGAGCCGGTCGGTCCCTGACCCACGTGGTGCTCGCGATCTCAATCCCCATTTTACAGATAAGGTAACTGAAGCATGGGGAAGTGAAGTGATTTGCCCAAGGTCACACAGCAGACCAGCGTTGTGCCACCCTCTGGCCACCTATTAGCTCATTGCTATCTGTGCCCCGGTGGGAATGCGAGTGGCGGAGATAAGGGTGGGAGAGTGCTGCTGCACAAACCGCTATCACGTTAATCAATTCCTGTGTGCAGGTGCTCTGTCCTGGAGTCTCAGGACCAAGCCTTGTCCTTTATTCCCAAGGGGATACTTCCATCACAGAGCTTCACCATTGATTCACTGATTCTGACTCCCAGCCCCCTGCTCTTTCCAGCAGGCCACTCCGCTCCTCACAGGGAGACTCTGGAGGGAATAAATCAATATTTATGTGCTAGAGATAGCTGTTAAGTTGAAATGACCTAAGGATGGGGCTTTATTGGGGAAAGCTTCCTAGAGGAGGTGGGATTTTAAGAGGCCTATAAAGATGGGGAGCACTGAGGTCTGGTGGATTTGGGAGACAGAGAGTTTTCCCTTGAACGAGCAAGAGGTAGAGGCAAGAGCTTTGAGAACAGCATATGGTTAGCAGAGGAGCCAAGGAGGACCACTTAGTAAGTTGCAGGTGAAGAAAGTAGATGTGTAGAGTGGAGAAAGTATCTACCAACGGTTATATGTACTCTCCCAAGTGCTTAGTACAATGCTGTTCTTGTCTGTCCGTCTCCCCCGATTAGACTGTAAGCCCCTCAAAGGGCAGGGACTGTCTCTGTCTGTTACCGATTTGTACATTCCAAGCACTTAGTACAGTGCTCTGCACATAGTAAGTGCTCAATAAATACTTTTGAATGAATGAATGAATGAACACTAAGCACTCACATACCACTGCTTGAGGAAGTTGGTGAAGCAACTTGAAGCCCGTGGAAAGAAGGCTTTGTTTGATGCAGAGAGAATTGGGCTT
Organism: Ornithorhynchus anatinus; assembly: GCF_004115215.2. Lineage (NCBI taxonomy): Eukaryota > Metazoa > Chordata > Mammalia > Monotremata > Ornithorhynchidae > Ornithorhynchus > Ornithorhynchus anatinus. The sequence goes on along the minus strand of NC_041753.1, from coordinate 51,387,487 downwards.
TTGGGTGTGGGAGGATGGTGGTGTTATCGGCAGGGATGGGAACGTTAGGAGAACTGTAAAAACCACTGGTGATAATGTATATTAAGCTGAATGTACTAAGGTGAACAGATTCATTTAATATGATGCATGCCCAGTAAACATATTTGGATTGTTTAAAACTGCCAAATATAAGCCATGTGTATAACTACTTATCCAGTTTTAAAGGTCACTATAAATGTTGGGCTTTTTAAAGTGGAACAGAAAGTATCATTAAAGTGGAAAGTAACTTGCAAAATAGCATATGATATTTCTAAATTGGATACTTTTATTCAGCCAGTCTAGACACCATCTAAAAGATAACTCTGCAGCAGTAAATCGTTAAAATGTTTCGAGGGACAGAGACAGAGCACAGATGTGTGATTCTGCAGGCGAGGCAATTTTTCCAGCTTTAGGCCCTTACATCTTTGGGGCCTTCATCCCACTGTTGATTAGTAGTTCTAATTCTAATTATTTTAATGACTATATAATACAGAAAGCAATAGTGTATCATATAAGGTTGGGCATCATAAATACAGCAGAGCAGCAGGTAGAGTGAACAAGGGAGCAGCCTCCATTTTGGTTCATTTTGCTGAAAAGTAAAACTGCTTGATATGAGGAAGGTATCATCGATCCAAAACATAAAAAAGACCAATAAAGCTGTCCCTTGTAATTGTCCCATATAGTCAGTGTCTGGAGGCATGCGAAGAGGAAATTGGTCAGTTTATGGCAGGTTATTAGAGGTCTTAAGGTTATATAGGGAGCTGGAGATTTCAAATCAACTACAGCATTTCCAGGTGGCAATCTGGAAGGGTGCAGTGTCCTCCAGGAAGAGACTGTAGTGGAAAGAAAAAAGATTGAAATGAGACTTTGGTCCCTTTGACCTTGACTCTTTAATATATGCTACAAAACCCTTCTTCTGGAAAGAGGGCTGACAGAGCATACTGAGGAATCCCTGCCATTTAATGATGATGATGATGGTATTTGTTAAGCACTTACTATGTGCCAAGCACTGCTCTAAGCACTGATGGCACCCTTTTATTACCCCCCCCCCAAAAAAAAGATCCACCATGTCTGTGAAGTAACTCAGGACAATGCACTTTACAAGCAAGTTGCAAAATGTGCCTGGAATACCTTTTATCTGTGTCCCTTAACGTATATGTCAAGTACTAGAGTACCTGTACCAGAGCTTTTTTGTCATATAAACACAAAAGTTCCACAGCACCAAGTGTCAGGGGAACTGATACTAATAACTCTGCTATGTGTCTCAGTCCAAGTTCAGGGTGGGGAAATAGAGTACTAAAGGCTCATTGGTAGACTGTCAGCTCGTTGTGGGCAGGGAATTGTTACATTATACTCTCCCAAATGCTTAGTATAGTGCTCAGTAAATGTGATTGAATGAATGAATGAGAAGATGGGAATGGAACTCCAAATAAAAATTGGGTATGACATGACAGGAAGTGACAGAGGGCAGCCAGAAAATGGAATTTCAGGAGACTATATAACTCTAGCTAGTGTTCTAGAGGTGGTAGCTTTCAAGTAGTAGTTGATAATAATAATAATAATAGTAATAATAATGATGGCATTTGTTAAGCACTTACTATGTGCAAAGCACTGTTCTAGTTGATTTGAGGCATCCCTTTTTAGGTAGACCATAATATTTCACAACTCTACATGAACCAACTCTTCAGAGTTTTGCCCCAATATATTTCAATCCATAAATCATTACCTGTTACCTACCTCTCCCACAGTGAATCTTGCAGCCTTTATCTTTCTCTTTCTTCAGGAGCCAAAACAGGGTGCTTTTTAGGTAGCTTGGGAAGTCTGCTAGGTGCCCACTTACAGGTTGTATCCCCTGGGCTATTCTTCAGGTTGGTACTTTTTTTAAAAAATGGTATTTGTTAAGCACTTACTGTGTGCCGGGCACTGTACTAAGTGCTGGGTGCTGGGGTAGATGCAAGCTAGTTAGATTGGATACAGTCCGTGTCCCAAATGGGGCTCACAATCTTAATCCCCATTGTCAAATGAGGTAACCGAGGTCCAGAGAAGTGAAGTGACTTGCCCAAGGTCACCCAGCAGACAAGTGGCAGCAGACAAGTGGTCTTCCCCTAATGACTTTTGGGCCCTCTCTTATTGAGCCCCCTTTGAATTGCCTTTGAAACCTGTGAGTGTGGCTCAGTTAATGCCTCGATAGCAAAAAGAAATACCTGATTAATTTTTCATAGGCAAAGTAAAGATGCTATTTTAAAATTCATTCCTTCCCAGCAGCACCTTACTGTTGTAAAATATGTAGTCATTTAGGCTGCTTTTAATTACTGTGCTAATTTTTTATTGCTGCAGTTTCTCGAACAAAAGTATCTTTAAAGCTCTGTGTAAACTGACAGCTGTAATTGTGTGATACCATAAACTGGTTTGTAAATGGAGAGGGAATTTTAATATGTCCTTTAAATCCAAATTTTCAGGTTTGTTTTTTTTTTTTTTGAATTGCATTTTATAAATAATTTGAAGGAAGCACTGACAGAAACATCTAACCATTCTCTTCTTTTTTTACAGAGGACCTGAAGATATTATCAATGATTGCAAGATACTTTTCCCAGAGGAAATGTATAAGATTGAAAAGCCTGGAGCTGCTTATCCACTTTCATTTGGTGATGGAGAATTCAAAAGTATGTTGCTTTCTTTTGGTGGGGGTGGGGGAGTGGCTGGCCCAAACCCAGAGAGGCAAGAAGTAGTAGCCTAAGTAGAATGAAATGACATTTTCAGTATCAAATTAATCGATGGAATATTTTAATTTCAATAAACTACAACTTATTTTAAACCAATTGGTACATTCTAGAAAGTAATCAGAATTTTCCTTCGTTGGCTCACTGATCCTTTTTTTGTTCCCTTCGGCTCAGTTTTCTTTCCCCATCAGAGGGAACAAAGGATGCATGGAGGAATATGTGATAGGTGCCCTCTTAATATCAGTCGTTAGAACTTCCTTCTGCACCCTTCGCCCCCATTAAGCACCGGACCACATCAATTATACCCAGTTAACGTGAGGACCAACGTAACAAAGTTCTGTATTGGTAAGGAAGCACGGGAAGGTCACCTGAAATCATTCAATCAATGGTATTTATTGAGCGCTTACTGTGTGCAGAGCACTGTACTAAGCCCTTGGGAGAGTCCAGTACCATGGAATTTCAGAAACGTTCCCTGCAAATGAGCTTGCGGTCTAGAGAGAGACCTAATTATCTTGTATCTACCCTAGTACTTGGAACAGTGTTTGTCATGTATCAATCAGTCAATCAATCAGTGGTATTTATTAATAATAATGTTGGTATTTGTTCATTCATTCATTCAATAGTATTTATTGAGCGCTTACTATGTGCAGAGCACTGTACTAAGCGCTTGGGATGAACAAGTCGGCAACAGATAGAGACAGTCCCTGCCGTTTGACGGGCTTACAGTCTAATTGGGGGAGACGGACAGACGAGAACAATGGCAATAAACAGCATCAAGGGGAAGAACATCTCGTAAAAACAATGCCAACTAAATAGAATCAAGGCGATGTACAATTCATTAACAAAATAAATAGGGTAACGAAAATATATACGGTTGAGCGGACGAGTACAGTGCTGTGGGGATGGGAAGGGAGAGGTGGAGGAGCAGAGGGAAAAGGGGAAAATGAGGCTTTAGCTGCGGAGAGGTAAAGGGGGGATGGCAGAGGGAGTAGAGGGGAGCTCAGTCTGGGAACGCCTCTTGGAGGAGGTGATTTTTAAGTAGGGTTTTGAAGAGGGAAAGAGAATCAGTTTGGCGGAGGTGAGGAGGGAGGGTGTTCCGGGACCGCGGGAGGACGTGGCCCAAGGGTCGACGGCGGGATGGGCGAGACCGAGGGACGGTGAGGAGGTGGGCGGCGGAGGAGCAGAGCGTGCGGGGTGGGCGGTAAAAAGAGAGAAGGGAGGAGAGGTAGGAAGGGGCAAGGTGGATGGAGAGCCTCGAAGCCTAGAGTGAGGAGTTTTTGTTTGGAGCGGAGGTTGATAGGCAACCACTGGAGTTGTTTAAGAAGGGGAGTGACATGCCCAGATCGTTTCTGCAGGAAGATGAGCCGGGCAGCGGAGTGAAGACTAGACCAGAGCGGGGCAAGAGAGGAGGAAGGGAGGTCAGAGAGAAGGCTGACACAGTAGTCTAGCCGGGATATAACGAGAGCCCGTAGCAGTAAGGTAGCCATTTGGGTAGAGAGGAAAGGGCGGATCTTGGCGATATTGTAAAGGTGAAACCGGCAGGTCTTGGTAATGGATAGGATGTGTGGGGTGAACGAGAGAGACGAGTCAAGGATGACACCGAGATTGCGGGCCCGAGAGACGGGAAGGATGGTCGTGCCATCCACGGTGATAGAGAAGTCTGGGAGAGGACCGGGTTTGGGAGGGAAGATGAGGTGCTCAGTCTTGCTCATGTTGAGTTTTAGGTGGCGGGCCGACATACAGGTGGAGACATCCTGGAGGCAGGAGGAGATGCGAGCCTGAAGGGAGGGGGAGAGGACAGGGGCGGAGATGTAGATCTGCGTGTCATCTGCGTAGAGATGGTAGTCAAAGCCGTGAGAGCGAATGAGTTCACCGAGGGAGTGAGTGTAAATGGAGAACAGAAGAGGGCCAAGAACTGACCCTTGAGGAACTCCAACAGTTAAAGGATGGGAGGGGGAGGAGGCTCCAGCGAAGGAGACCGAGAATGACCGGCCAGAGAGGTAAGAGGAGAACCAGGAGAGGACAGAGTCCGTGAAGCCAAGGTGAGATAAGGTATGGAGGAGGAGGGGATGGTCGACAGTGTCAAAGGCAGCAGAGAGGTCAAGGAGGATCAGAATGGAGTAGGAGCCATTGGATTTGGCAAGAAGGAGGTCACGGGTGACCTTAGAGAGAGCAGTCTCGGTAGAGTGGAGGGGACGGAAGCCAGATTGGAGGGGGTCTAGGAGAGAATGGGAGTTAAGGAATTCTAGGCATCGATTGTAGACGACTCGTTCTAGGATTTTGGAAAGGAAGGGTAGTAGGGAGATAGGACGATAACTGGAGGGGGAAGTGGGGTCAAGAGCGGGTTTTTTTAGGATGGGGGAGACGTGGGCATGTTTGAAGGCAGAGGGGAAGGAGCCCTTGGAGATTGAGTGGCGCTTACTATGTGCAGAGCACTGTTCTAAGTGCTGGGGTAGATACAGGGTGATCAGGTTGTCCCAGGTGGGGCTCACAGTTTTAATCCCCATTTTACAGATGAGGTAACTGAGGCACAGAGAAGTTAAGTAACTTGCCCACAGTCACACAGCTGACAAGTGGCAGAGCAGGAATTCGAACCCATGACCTCTGACTCCCAAGCCCGGGCTCTTTCCACTGAACCACGCTGCTTCTCTGACTGTGTACAGAACACTACCATAGAGTTGGTAGACATGGTCCCTGCCCTTTAAGAGCTTGGAGTCTAGTCGGGGAGACAGATATGAAAATAAAGTACAGTTTGGGGAAACGGCAGAGTATCAGTCTATCTTCACATGTGCTCTGGGGCTGGGGGTAGGGTGAGAATCAAAGTGCGTAGGCAGTACAAATTCAAGTGCATAGGCAGTGTCGGGGTGCGGGGTGCGAATAGGGTGGAGAAATCTGGGGTCAATCAGGGAAGGCCTCTTGGAGGAGACATGATTTTACTAGGATTTTGAAGATGGAGAGAATGACGGTCTGTCAGATATGAAAGGGAAGGGAGTTCCATGTCACAAGGAGGATGTGGGCAAGGGCTCGGCAGCAAGATAGACGAGATCAAGGTACAATGAGTAGGTTGGTATTAGGAGAGTGGAAGTGTGTGGACTGGGTTGTAGTAGATTATCAAGGTGTGGTTGGAGGGGGAGAGCTGATTGAGTACTTTAATGTGCTTAATAATAATAATAATAATAATTTTTAGGGAATCTTCAGGGCAAGAGCTCCAAGTCTCCTCTCCAAGACTCTTATAGGGCCAAAGTCACTAGCTGTACCCTCAGGGTTTCTGGAGTTTACCCTCAGGGGGTACTTACACATCTTAGTCTACTCACACCCGCCTTTCTCTTTCTCTTCTGGGAAAGCCTACCCTACCCTACGCTGTCTCACTACCTCATCCTCCCTGCCCTCATTCTCATTAGATATACTAGACATCATTAATCTATGGACAGGACCAAATTCCCTATGTTGTAAAGCTGAGATGAGTGTAAATATTAAAACATGGTAAGTGCCATTCCTCATAACTCAAAATGTTGTAAATCCAGGACTGGCCACATAAAGAAAATGACAAATTTTTTTGCCTCTATATGCAAAGAGATCTTGGTGTTCTGAAATTCTCCTGAACATTTTCTTGTTATAAATGGGCATGTCTAGTTCTATTTTAAAAGTAACTAAAATTTTACTTTGCAGCTCATTCTTCGGAATGTGGCCAAGAAAAGTCATCGCTCCAGATTAAGTCCGTTGCCAGTTTGACCATATTTTATGCTTGGGATAATGTACTACTCATTCAGATATCCTGAGCATGGAAATAGTATTTTGAAATGGGGTAAACTAAATATTATGAAAACATGCAAACCATTCAAGAAAGTGGAACTTGGATAAGGAAAAAGAACCCACTGACAAGAATAAAATGTATTTCAATCAATCCATAGTATTTAGAGAGTGCTTTCTTTGTGCAGAATACTGTTACTAAGCACATGGGAGAGCACAGTAGAGTTCGTAGACCTCAAGGAGCGTACAATATTGTGGGAGAGACTGGCACGAAAGTAAATTACAGGTAGGGGAAAACAGTTTAAAGACGTGTACGTAAGTGCCCCAAGTAGCTCAGGAGTGTTGATTAACCAAGTGATTAGATGATGTTGGAGTGCTGAAGTGACAGTGGAAGAGGAGGGAGTTTGGGGGATGAGAGATTAATCAGGGAAGGCTTCCTGGAAGATGTGGGATTTCAGAAAGGCTTTGAAGATGGGGAGAGCAGTGGTCTGCCAGATATGAAGGGAGAGAGAGTTCTAGTTAGCAGGGAGGGGTTTGAGCAAGATCTTACTGGCGCGAGAGGTGAAAATACGGGACAGTGAGTAGGTTTGTTTGAGAGCAGCAAAATGTGCAAGTTGGGGTATATTGGGAGAGGAGTGAGAGCAAGGGTGGAGAGAGTTGGTTGAGTTCCTTAAAGCTGATGGTCGGGAGTTTCTGCTTGATCAGGCAATCGATGCTATTTATTGAGCGCTTACCATGTGCAGAGCATTTTAGTAAACGCTGGGGAGAGAACAATGCAGTAGAATTGCTAACCCCAATTTCTGCCCTCTAGGCGCTTACAGTTAGTGGAGGAGACAGCTTTTAAAACCCATAATGGATATGTACTTACTTCCCTGGCAGGGGAGAGATGTGATCATGAACATGGTTCTCCTAGGATGGGGCTCATTCATTGCACTTCAATTGCACTTCATTGCAGTCTCCCCAAATGCAAAAAACTCAACTGCAGAACTTGTGGTAATGGCGGGGCTGCGTTCACACTCTTCCCCAATGTTTGTTTTTAAAGACAAGAGCGTACCATTTATGCTATCTTCTAAGGATAAAAAACAGCATTGTTTTCCGAGGGAAACTATGCATCGCCTTACCGAGAAGCAGCAAGCAGCGTGGCCTAGTGGAAGCAGCACGGTCTTGGGAGTCTGGGTTCTAATCCGGGCTCCGCCACATACCTGCTGCATGACCCTGGGCTTACCTCCTCCGTTCCTCAATTCCCTCTTCTGTAAAATGGGGATTCAGTAGCTGTTCTCCCTCCTACTTAGACTGTGAGCTCCATGGGGTACTGATTATCTTGTATCTACCCCAGTACTTGGCCCATAGTAAGCGCCTAATAACAGTTACTATTAGTTGTGCTGTGGGTCTGGGGTGGGGTGAGTATCAGTGTGCTTAAGGGTGATGTAGGGAGAGAATCAGAGTACTTAGAGGTTACTTGGGTGGCCCAGAAAGAAAGGTGAATAGTTGGGGAAATGAGTGGCGAATCAGGGAAAGCCTCTTGGAGGAGATGTGATCTTAATAGGGCTTTGAAGGTGGGGAGAGTGATGGTCTGTCGGATATGGAGAGAGAGGGAGTTCCAGGTTAGATGGAGGACGTGAGCAAGGCGTGGTCGGCAAAGTAGATCGCAGTATAGTGAGCAGGTGGGCATTGGAGGAGCAAAGTGTGGGGGCTGGGTTGTAGTGCGAGATGAGAGGTTAAGAGCTGATTGCCTTAAAGCTGATGATAAGGGGTTTTTGCAGAGAGGAATATGCTAAATGCTATTTTAGGAAAATGATGTGGGCAGCAGAGTGAAATATCGACAGGAGAGGGGAGCGACTGGTGGCAGGGGGGTCTGCAAGGAGGCTGATGCAGTATTCGAGTCAGTATAAAAAGCGCTTGTAGCAGCGTAGTAGTTTGAATGACGAGGAAGGGTTGGATTCTGGAGATGCTGAGAAGAAAGAATCCACAGGATCTGGTGACTGTGTGAATATGGTATTTGAAAGAGAAAGAAGAATGCCACAGTTGCGGACCTTGCGGACCTGAGAGACAGGGAAGATGGTGGTCTTGTCTCCAGTAATTGGAGAGTTCGGAAGAGGGGAGGAATTGGGAGGCAAGACAAGGAGTTTAGTTTTGTACATACTGAGCTAGAGATGCTGGTGGGACGGCCATGAAGAGTTGCCCTGAAGGCAGGAGGCGATTGTGAGATTGCAGTGTAATGGATTGCGTCAGAGATCATTTAAAGGTTTTACACCATAATTTCAAGTCTTGCACAGTAAGCACCAAGCCTGTGGGTGAGTTGGGTCAGCAACAAACCAAACTCATTTGGGTTCAGATGGGTTTGGAGGGCCTCCTGGCCTTACGTTTTCATAATTCCTCTTCCTCCTCTTCCTGCCCACACCAAGTGTTTTGGGTTAGTGGTGGTGCTACATGGGAAGATTCCCCTGGGCTACTGGGATGGTATTTCTCAGCCGACATTGAGCCGACTGCCTGTACGTGGAAGCATCCCCAGAAGTGATCCTGGACTAGTTTCCCATTTGACCCCAGCTCACTAGATAGTAAACTTACTGTGGGCGGGGAATATGTCTACCAACTCTGTGGTGTTATACTCTGCTAAGCGCATAGCTCAGTGCTCTGCACACAGTAAGCATTCAGTAAATACCATCAATTGAGTCCAGTCTAATTTGACACTAGCTGGGGCCAGAGTCATTACTGGACATGGGTCAGGACTGGGTCATACCTGGCCCTAGGTTCTCAGTTCATACAGGGCTTCACAATACCAAGCTATTTCTAAGATATGTAGCATTTCTGAAAGTTGAGTGAACCCGTGCTAGGCCTAAGAAGAATATGTGTAACAGATGTACCCAAATAGGCAAAGTTAGCATGGGGAAAGCATGCTCAAATTCAGACACGCTAAGCAAGAGTTAAAACCTCAGTTTAAAATTTGGAGAACCAAAATAAAGTAAAGAAACTGAAAGCTTTCCAGAGGAAAATCTAGACTTTTCTAATAATAAAGCATTAAAGGGTTCTTGAAGAGTCTGTTCATGAAAGAAAATCCCAATTCAAAAAGCGAGTCAGAGTATCGATAAAACAAATTAAAAAAAATGCAGTTGATTCTGCCTGAAACTGGGGAAGGAGCATTTCAGAAACAACCACTAAAAAGAAAGAGAAGTAGATCCAGACTACTCTTAATTAGATGTGAAAAATTGCTTATTTACAGTATAAAGGTTATTTAGTTTTGCTAGGTTTGCTTTGTTAGTAGACATTTGAGTAGCATGTTTTATTTGAAGGAGATTTGGCCAAGATTTTATTAAGTTATGAATGTAGTCTTGAATAAACATAATGAATTGTGTGAAGTCGAACTAAATGAAGAATTGATTTGGGGGAATCACGGTTCATCTGTGTCAAGATGTGGTAATATTCGCATGGATTTACGCAGCCACATCAGTCAGTGGTATTTACTGAACGTTTCCTGTGTGCCAAGCGCTGTGCTGAGTGCTTGGGAGACTACAATACAATAGGGTGAGGCAGACATTAAAATGAATTACAGATCGGGGAAGCGGCAGAATACAAGGATATGTAAATAAGTACTGTGGGGCTAGGGGTGGGGTGAGTATCAAAGTGCCTAAAAGGTACACACCCATATGAGTATCTTTTGTACCATTGGGTGCTTAGGTATGGGTGGAAGTTAAAATATTGGAGTTTGCAGTGTGATTTCACTTGCATATGCCTTGTAAAAGATGTATTCTATATCCTGTTCACAGCTTGTATTGGAGATAAATTGTCAAAATCAGTCTTGCAGTTGATTATGTTTCTGTGGAGATGATCTTTTGACCTTTTTGGCTAAAGATATTCCGAATTCATTCCCGTGTTTTCATGCACCCCATCTCCTACAGTGTAATTCAGGTGGCTCTATTAAACCAAATATTTCAATGGGACCGAAGGGACCAAAGTCTTAGCTTCAAATTAATTTCAGTTTAAAATGGAACCATACATTGTTAATTTCTTATTTCAAATCTGTTTGAACAAAACAGATTTTAGAGAAACTCATCAACTGTAAATGTACATCGTTACTGACTGCAAAAAAAGTCAATATTTCTAAATCAGTGAAAACTGTCTTGATCTTTTTTTCAGTCTTACTCTTCAGACATGTCAAGGAGCTGTACAGATCTCATTTATCCATCTCTTTAGCCATGCACAGTCCTTCAATTATCTGTAGTCTTTGCTTTTTCTTGGGAACGGGATGGGTGACCTTACTGTGTCGCCGAATTTAGGAAAGTAACACAAGGTCAGCTCCCTAATTCCCTGGTTGCATGCAAGGAAGAGCACAGAGAATATTCAGAGAAGTACCAGTTGATGGCACACATTAAGCCATGATGAAAAAACAAGTCCTTTCCTCTTATAGTTGTTTAGTTCACTTAATCCACTCCAGAGGAGCCCGGTGTTGCTGTGGAAATCAGCGTTCCAGGACTTCGCCAAACAGACGTTACTGTTAGAATATTAACTGCATAAAGATGTGAATATGCACTTGTTTTGGGGTTCATTGACTCATGTGCTCACTCCCGGCCTCAGAGGTGTTTGTCCATTCCGTATTTGAGAAATTTGTATTGTGGCACTCTTCTAGTATGTTTACTGCACACACTTTCCTTCCTACAGTGTGTGTTTAAAAGTATGAAATAATCTTTTTAAGACTGGGCCTTTCTCAACAGGAAAGAGTGGTCCCGAATGCAAGCACTGCAGGGCAGATCCAGATAAGGAATGCCGCTTTTGCTCCTGTTACTTGTGTGGTGGAAAACAGGATGCCCACATGCAGCTTTTGTGTGATGAGTGTAATATGGCCTATCATATATACTGCCTGAATCCACCTTTAAGCAAGATACCAGAAGATGAAGATTGGTAAATCATTCAAACATTTGGGGAGTGGAAAAGTGCAAATTACTTTTATGTTGCTTGATAGAGAATAGTGTCCTATTCAAAAAGCCGGAGGTTTCATAAATACTTTAAAATGGGGAAGAGCCTCGCCATTGCGCAGTTCAGTATACACTCTGGTCAGACTGTGGTTAGGGACTTAGCGAACGGATCTTCTGATAAAATGAGCCTCTGTAGGCTTTGCGTGCCGGGTTAGCCAAGCAGTTGTTGGTGTGCATGCCCGGGATATTGACACAGGTGAGTTGTACAGCGGAGTTTTCAAGGTAAGGTTTCAGAAAAACGTGTTTTAGCAGCAATGGGTGTGCTAATAAGAGTACTTCAGTAGTTAAATTAAAAATGCCTATGCCTCTGTCCACAACAGCCATTATCTGGAAGTTTTATTACCCGACTTTAGCCCAGTCCCAGTAAGTTTGGAGGAATCGGTTTTCTGTTCTGTCCGATTACCATTTTAGTGATCTTCAGGAATATTTTTCAGTCAGAACCCCCCTACAGTTCCATGCCTCCAGGATCATTTGATAAGCAGAAGTACCATGCTCCTTTCCATGAATGATGGGTTAGAGAAAAAAAAAAGCACCCAACACGGTAGACAGGTACCTGGAATTTTGGGCTGGAAGTGTTGTGATGTATATATTACGAGAGCATTCTCAGTTTCCTGCAAATGGGCAAGAGCCACAGCAGGCTACGGGTTACTTAAAAGTTGAGCAGGAGGATGGATGTATCAAATAGTGGTGTTTATTGAGGCTTACCAGGTGCAGAGCACTGTACTGAGCGCTTGTAGTTAGAGATTTTGTAGTATTCAAATTGTGTTCCAACACTTCAGAATATTTGCTGAGCACTCCCTCAGGGAGTGTGGAATTTGGATGGAGTCAGAAACAGTCCAAGGGTCAGCTGGGCTCCATTCAGCTGGGCTCCACAGTATTCATTGTTTTAATCATCACTGCCATCGCTCTCCTTAGAATTAGGAGTGTATTAGGCACCCCTGGAACTCTACACTTCTCCACCTGAGAAAATCAGAAAACTCTCCTTTGGGCCTCCATTTTCTGGTGGTATATCTGTGATGGCCCAGCCAGACTCATTGTTTCTGAGCTCCCAGATAAGAGACTGCTGTATGCATATATATATATAATATATATAATTATATAACGTACAATTATATAATATGTATTATATATTATATTATATATATATATAATCATTTTAATGTGATTCTGCTGATACAAACTAACTGATCCTGCTTAACCTCAAGCCTCCAGTGCAATGATCACTTCTCCCCTGCATGATAAAACTGTAATATGTAAAACTTTTGTTCTTAAGTGCCCAATAACTCTCACCTGATAGGAAGCTGCTTTTTGCCTGAGCATCACAACCTTTTTCTCTCCTCTCTCCCTCCCCATCTTCTCATGTGGGCAGCGATCAGCCACCTTGCCCTCTAGTTAGTTGCTGGTTTCCTGGCCTTCAATCCTTTCAAAGTGTTTACTTCTTGACAACCTCCCAGACATACTGTGTGTTTTGAAGCCCTTTTCCATTGTTAAAGTGAACCCCCTTCATCCCCTCCCCACACCAGCTTCCCTCACAAGGTTTTTTCCTGCCTGCTTACTGTAACTCAGATCTCAACCCAACCCATATCCTTCCACCCTTTCCTGACTCCCCTCCTCCACCCCCCTACTTTAGTTCTCTTGGGGGATCAGGTTGGTTACAGGATCCCAAATTATTTTGGCCTGGACAAGACTCTATCTCCAGGAGGGTCTCCAGGGGTTTCCAAGAGCTAGACCGGAGGAGCTCAGAAAAGCTGGTGATGGCCGTGGCCAATTATGGGCTGTGGGAATGAGATACGGTGACCTCCCCATGCAGGATTTTAAAATCTGCCGCGCTGACAGATTCCTGCACATAGACTACAGCAATACAGCCCCTCCTTTAGCCAACTCCCCGACCTCTTTTCTACCCTCTGCCTGGGCCTGATCCTGCCCCTAAATAGGCTGAGATGCTGGAAACGGTCAGAATTTGTTCATTTGGGAGGGAGTGGGCGGAGAGAGAGAATCAAGTCTAACCCCAATCAATCATGTATATTAAGTGCTTACTATGTGCAGAGCACTGTACTAAGCACTTGGGAGAGTACAGAATAACAGAGCCAGTAGATACGTTCCCTGCCCAGAGTGAGCTTACTTTCTAGAGGGGGAATCCACCTAAGGGCATCCCACTGAAATAATTTGAGAGATCCCAACTCTAGAATCATCTATCTTTCTTAATCTTCAATTAAGTCTGCCCTCAAGCCACCCCCTTTGGATATTTGGTAATGTAATGGAGTTAGTGCAATGGAGTTCGAGCTCCAGGACCGTGTACCTGGGCTCCAATTCTTGAGCATCCATTACATTCATCTTTCTGATTCAGTTTACCTATTACTTTGGATGTTTGAATTCTTTACTCCATATTTGAAGTTCTGTTGTCTAAAAGATGATTTAGAAAAGATTATGATGAGGACGAGGCTTGGCTCTTTGAGAAATCCAGTCAGCTCGTCTATAACGTGGGTTTTCATTGTGGATTCTGGGTAGAACACTGTTGAGGAATTAGGGACTGTTCTTCTCACAGTGCACGTCTCTCTGGATACAGCGCGATGCAGTGTTGGAAGAAATGGTTTTGTGTACGCACACGGCGTTGGTTAAGGTGTGAGTACTAAAACGTGAATTTTCATGAACGCGAACCCCTGCGTTTGGGAGCACAACCCCTGCTTTGTAGAAGAACTAACTATATGCAAATGCCATTTTAGATAAATAGACTTAATGGTTTAACACCAGATCCCAGCCATTTGTCTATATCAGGTGTGGTATATGACATATCCAGAGAGCCAACTGACTATATCGGCTGGTTTTTGTGCCGTTATTCTAACACTGTATCTGACCAATTTTTTTTTGTTTAAGGTATTGTCCTTCTTGTAAAAATGATTCAAATGAAGTTGTAAAGGCTGGTGAAAAGCTTAAGCAGAGTAAGAAGAAAGCAAAAATGCCGTCTGCTAGTACGGAAAGCCAGAGAGACTGGGGCAAGGTAAGGATCTGAATTATTGTAATCCCTCCTCCCACCCTCTTGCCTTTCCTACCTCCAGATTACGTTTATACACTGGCATTTTCCTGATAGCCAAGTTTTTAAAGGGTATGTATTTGAACAGGGCTTTACGGACTCTTGTCCACTTTATGTGTATTTTGCACGGGTGGGAGCGTTGATAGAGATTCTCATTATATTTTCTATGTTCTTGTGGTTTTTTGTTGTTTTTTTTTTTTAGGGTATGGCTTGTGTTGGTCGCACTAAGGAATGCACTATTGTTCCCTCTAACCACTATGGACCTATACCTGGTGTCCCTGTGGGAACAACTTGGAAATTTAGAGTCCAGGTATGTTGATTTAGTTCAAGAAAATAAAATCCTCATTTACCATTTAAAAAGAAAATTTTAATTGATGTGTATTCATAACATCTGTTTCCTTGAAGGTCAGTTTTTTTGAGAGAATTCCTTCCTCTTAAAGCTCATAATTCTAATGTGAGTGCAGTGTGGGTATAACGTACCCAAGCTTCTTATTCTGTAAGCTAGAGAGTGTGGGCTTTACGTGATATGAAACTCAAACCAGTGCCCTCATGACTTTTTTATTACTTTTCAGGGATCAGTTTTTGAGCTCAGCTCAAATACTCCTGCCCTCTCCTCCAAGTGTTCTGTAAATTTGATGAGTCTATGTAGGAAACCTTAAAAAAGAAAAAAAAAGCTCTAGAGTAGAATTTTCCCCAGTAGGGATCTGGAGTCAGGACTTCAAAGGCTCCCACTTTAAAGAAGTCTTTGTGTAGGGTGGTCCAGATTGATGCTGGGATATCTTTGAATTATTGCCGAACTGTGGAAGGAAATATTTTTCTAATACTTTGAGGAAGAAAAAGTCATTAATGATTAATTCAATTCATAAAATCAGGAGCCTTTAGCTCTGGCTTAATTCATCCTATCTAGCATTTTATCTGGGTACCTTAGAATAATACACATCTTAGAAACCTGTTTTGAGAATCCTTTCTTGGAACCATTTCAATATGGCACCCGAGCCCTTGAAATCGTTCCCGTAACTGATTCAAGGCGGCTTTTGGTCTGCTTTGAGTGATGCTAAGAATTTTTGCAGTGTTCTAGTTCATTTAATACTTGTTACATAAGGCAGTGTCCAAGAACCGGATTAAGCATCACGAGTCAGTGTGGCCTACTGGAAAGAGCACGGGCCTGGGATTCAGAGGACCTGGGTTCTAATATCAGCTCTGCCATTTGCCGGCTGTGACTTTGGGCAAGTCATCTAACTTCTCTGGGCCTTAGTTGCCACATCTAAAATGGGGATTCAATATTTATTCTCCCTCCCACTTAGAGTGTGAGACTGATGAGGGATGGGGACTGTGCTTAACCTGGTTATCTTGTATCTTCCCTGGTTCCTGGCATATAGTAAGTGCTTATCAGATACCACCATTATTATTGATTGGGCTTTTCTGTTGAGTGGCTTATCTTTTTTTTTTTAGAGGTGCAATTAGTCAATCTCAAAGTTTGCATGTCACAGTGCTATCTTGGAGCAGGTCTGTTCAATTTGTGGACACGCTCATAGAGATTCGCTCTGTGACATGCCACAGACCGGGGGTATTTGATATTCCCGAGAAAAACTTCGTGGAATTGAAGAATTGGCCTACTTGAAAGGTCACGGGACTGGGAGTTCAGGAGACTTGTTCTAATCCCAGTTCCGCCACTTGCCAAGTGACTATGGGCAAGTCACTTAATTTTTCTGGGCCTCACTTTCTTCATCTGTAAAATGGGGATAAAATACCCATTCACCCTCCTTCATAGACTGTGAGCCCTGCATGGACTATATCCAGTCTGATTATTTTATACCTACCCCAGAGCTTAGCACAGTGCTTGGCACTTAGTAAGCACTTATATACCATTATCATCATTGCTAGTCTCTAAATTCGGAGGAAAGGGCAAGAAAAAAAATTCCTTCCAAATTAACTCTTCAAGAAGAAAGTTTGGATGACTGTGTTGATTCAAAAGGGCATTGTATACAAGGTTTCTCTGAACCGGTCAAGATGTACTTAAATTTTTGTACTGAAATTATTTCTGGGAAAAGCCATTTCCAAAGCACCCAGAAATCAACTATATTGTGCATGTACTATGATTAACTTGCCTCTCTTATTATTCGTCATTTTACTCCTCTGCTTTACGTGTTGTACTAGGTAATCTTCAGATCCAATTTGAAGGAGTAATGATGTGACTTTTATTCTGACTCTTTTCAGCGTTCTTCTTAGACCATGAGAAATGCCACCCTGGGTCAGATCAGCAGTTCATTCTGTCTAAAATGAACAGATTTTTTGGCAATTCAAAGTGGGCCACGGAATGGGACCGAAAAGACTGAAACAAGGAGAGTGGAGAGCCCCAGAGATGATGAACAGGCACAGAGAGGGGGAAATTAAAAAAAAAAATGACAGAGGAGAAAAAGGGGCAGTCATTCATTCAATCCTATTTATTGAGAGCTTACTATGTGCAGAGCCCTGTACTAAGCTCTTGGAATGTACAATTCGGCAACAGATAGAGACAGTCCCTGCCCAACAACGGGCTCACAGTCTGAACGACGGGCTCACAGTCTAAACACAGAAAGAGCACAGAAAGGAGGGGACAGAGAGAAGCAGATGAGGTCAGACAGAGAGGCAGTCTTTAGTGGAGGGCAGAGTGAAGACAGAAAAAAGGAGAAGTGGAAAGACAATTGAGAAGATGCAGAGGGGAAAGGTACATTCTTATCTGTCCTCTGCTCCTGTCCCCTGCCATCTGGGCCACATAAGAGGAAACATGTGGGCATGAGGATCCCAAGCCAGCGGGGGTCCTGGGCTCAGGCGGCTATTGCTTTTCTTGCTCGTTATACCCCTTTCCCCATGTGATTCCTCCAGTGGGCTGAGTTGTGTGCATCTCTTAGTCAACCATTTTCTTTTCCTTTAGTTTTTAGGATCTTAACATGTCCCAGAGAATCTAAATGAGGAGGTTCCAGACCCTGAAATGTTGGGACAGTCCTGCCTAAATGAAAATTTCTGGTCACCTAAATTTAGCTTGGTTTTCTGCTTCTAATTCCGGATCTGCCACTTGTCTGCTGTGTGAC
Source organism: Ornithorhynchus anatinus (assembly GCF_004115215.2). Lineage (NCBI taxonomy): Eukaryota > Metazoa > Chordata > Mammalia > Monotremata > Ornithorhynchidae > Ornithorhynchus > Ornithorhynchus anatinus. Next base: position 51,369,927 of record NC_041753.1, on the reverse strand, counting down.
CTTGGGCAAGTCACTAAGCTTCTCGGTGCCTCAGTTCCCTTATCTGTAAAATGGGGATTAAAACTGTGAGCTCCAAGTGTGACCAGAACTGTGTCCAACCCAATTTGCTTCTATCCACCCCAGCACTTAGAACAGTTCCTGGCAACATAGTAAGTGCTTAACAAATAGCACAGTTATTGTGATTATCCACATTAAAATCTTGCCAATGAGACCAAACTAAAGAATCCATTCAGCCTTGTATTATTATGTTAAGTGCTTACTGAGCCAAGCACTATTCTGAGTGCTGGGTTAGATACAAGTTTATCAGGTCGGACACAATCATCGTCCCACATGGGGCTCACAGTCCTAGTAGGAGGGAGAAAGGGGATTTAATCCCCATTTTACAGATGAGGTAAGTGAGGCACAGAAAAGTTACATGGCTTACCTAAGGTCACACAGCAGGCAAGGGGCAGAGCCAGGATTAGAACCCAGGTCCTCTGACTCCTTGGCCTGTGCTCTTTCCACTAGGCCACATTGCTTCTGCTGTTAAATAGAGTTGATTGTTAAAAGGAAATCATCATCATTTGGATTTTTTTTTGAGTGCTTTCTGTGTGCAGAGCATTGAACTAAGCACTTGGGAGAGTATGGTACAACAGAGTTGGTCCTCATTTTGTTTCTTCCGTATATTCCCTGAGTGCCTGGTGTAGCACCTGGAGGCGCTGAATCAATACAGTTGATATTAATATTTATCATTGCTTAGAAGCGTTGTGTCTTAGTTCTCCTTTTGTTTTAATTCCCCAGGTGAGCGAAGCAGGTGTTCATCGGCCCCACGTTGGTGGCATTCACGGACGAAGCAATGACGGAGCATACTCCCTGGTGCTGGCTGGAGGATTTGAAGATGAAGTAGTAAGTCCACAAATCGTTGAAAAGATTTCTTCCTTTCGTTCCATGCAGTAAACTAAATTTTCTTGAAACTATGGGCTATCATAGATCATTAAAGTTGAATTAAAAATGTAAAAGCCTCTTACAACTTCAGTTCAGTGGAACTGAATGTGTTCCCATTTTTTCTCTGGAGCTATTTTGAGCGCTGTGACCAACCAGCGCTTAGAACAGTGCCTGGCATATAGTAAGTGCTTAACAAATACCATTGTCATCATTTAGATATAGTCAGCACAGGTGTAACAGATGCAGTTTATCTAAAGGAGACACAAAATTAACTTGAGGCAAGAGGTACCATTGCAGAGAGCCACAGAGAAACAGGGGAGAGCAAAGGAACTGATAGTCCTAAAAGTGCCCAGAGGGAAAAATTGTGGTTAAAACCTCATCATAGCAAGTCAGTGACAGCCCTCTTTGGGAAAGGGATACAGTAGTTTAAGGTCTTTCCCCTGCTTTTCTCCTTTGTTTAGCAAGAATTTAAGGATTCCACCAGCGGTAAGAGAAAATGTTCCCAGAGAAAGAAATAGAAGCTAGAGTGGGGTGGGAAAAGAGAAAAACTTCCTTTCTCCCAAACTTATTCACCGTGTGGGCTCTAAGGGTTTCCCCACCCCCACCCCCACCCGCAGTGGGAAAGTTCTCTGAATGCTCATGAAGCAATGATATTGCCTGGTCTAGCTGGTGTTCTGGTAGAGAGCCGAAAACCAGCTACCCGGTTTAATTGCCCCCATGATTCATTCGCTCAATCTAAAATTTGGGTCACTTGGTAGATTAGTTTTGGCTCTCTCAGGCAGTGTATGCCCAATTGCGTTCAGTTATTTGGCTTGTATTTCTAGTGGATTCTCCAAACTACCCTTGGCTTGGGCAGGTAAGTTGGTGAAATCCACATCCACGTAATGACATTCTACTCAAATGAGCACTCTCCTTCTGACAGAGCGTTTGCTTGACTTTTATGGGTTCTCACTATATCGAGGCTTTCCACTTTGATTGATACTGGAGGTGAGGCATCTGACATCAGTAAAGTTAAATGCTAAGCTGTAACTCACCTGTTTTAGGGTCCCTTTGGCTGTCATGGGGTAGCTTGTGATGTCCAAGATCAGACCCTTTTGTCAGCATGCAGTAGATTAGTCAAAAGTCTTTTGAGATGAGGGAAGTAGACTACTTAGAGTATTCCCCCAGTGTCCTGCTCTAGTTCCACTGCACTTTTAAAGCCAAAGTTCCAGTGGCCATTTTCATGGTGTTTAATACAGTCACTGTGGGACTGGAACCGTGGACTTTAAGAGCAGTCTCCGTTTTCCCTTTTTTAAATTTCTAATGGCAAAGCACATTAATAATAAGAATCATAATTATAGTACTCTGTGCCAAGCACTGTTCTAAGCACTGGGTAGATTCAGTTTAGTCAGGTTGGACACAGTCCCTGCCCCGCATAGGGCTCACACTCTTACTCCCCATTTTACAGATAAGGTAACTGTGGCACAGAGAAGTGAAGTGCCTTGTCCAAGGTCATACAGCAGACATGTGGCGGAGCTGGGATTAGAACCCATGACCTTCTGACTCCCAAGCCCATGCTCTATCCACCAAGCTATGACATTAAATAAAGGAAATACAGGGAAACCTCTGGTGAAAATGAATGGATCCAATTCTCACACTTGGATATGTTTGTTTTATTGTTTGGTTGTTTTTTTTTTTGGCTTGGTCTGAAAGACCTTCAAAGAGAAGACTTCTAGTGTGTGATTGTCCCCCTCCTCCACACCCCCCCCTTTTATATAGTCAACTGTTGTGCTGTTTTTAATTATTCAGTCTTTTCACCTTAGACCTTTAGCTCTTTGTGAGCTAGTTTTTCTTTCTAGGCAGTAAGTGTAACACCTGCCTCTGTGGAAGCTAACCAAGATGCCTGGAGCTTGGGCATCTCTTCACCTCTTTTGTTTTTTCAGACGAAGCTGCTGCCCTGAATGTTGGCTCTGGACCAGCATTTTAGCTCTTTTCCATAGTGTGTGGGTGTATATATGCGATTTTTGACATTTCATTTTTGCATCGTCTAACACATTTTCATCTCAGCTGGCACCCAGCCCTTCTGAAATGACTGGTGGATCCAGTTATTCCGCCCCCCACCCCCAGCCCCCATTTTTCCACAGCGCTGATGAGCCAAGCTCCCCAGACAAGAAAATCAAAAAGCAAAATGTACCTGGTTACCTCCCATCTTCTTTCACTTCTATCCCCTTCATTTCTAATACCCCAGTCACATTTTGGGGAGAGTGAGGACAAGGGGAAGAGGAAGAGAGTCCCCCCTCATCCCTCTCTCTCTCCCTCTCTCATTCCTCTGCCATCCAAGATCCCCTATGTTTCCTATAAAATTCAAGGAATAAAAGAACACCTCTCCAACTCTCTTTACCTTAGAGTTCCTGACCCCAGGAGGAGTGGCAGGGATGATTCAATTACTAAGGGGGGAGGGGGGCGGGAAGGTGCTTTTTAAATTAAAGTAAAATTATGACAATGAAAGTGGATCAATCCATGATACTCGTTGAGCCCTTACTGTGTACAGAGCACTGTACTAAGTGCTTGGGAGAGTACCATACAATGGAGTTGGGATTCCCTTCCCACTGGGAGCTTACAGTCTAAAGGGAGAGACAGACATTAAAATCAGTTGCAGTTGCTTAAACGAGTGATGTGGGGTTGCGGCTGAGAGGAATATCAAGTGCTTGTAGGATACAGATCCAAATGCAAGTGGATATCCCCACCTTTGTTTTTATGAGGATATCTTTGCTATTTGGGAGCTTGCATTTCAGTATAGAGGTAAGAAATGTTTTGATTTACAAAGTTGGTTGCTGAAACTAAGGAAAAATATTATTGTAGGCTGCATCTTGTTTTAAGGAATAGGCTAGGGAGTGGTTGTACTGAATATATGAGTTTGTTGAGTATTTCTTACTTGTAGTGTTCACTTAACTGCTGCCACCAAAGCAGCTTCTTCAAAGTCGCTTGTCAGTCAACAGTATTTTTTGAGCCATTACTGAGTGTGTGACACTCTACTAAACACTTGGGAAAGAGCAACAGAAGCAAAATGTCTGTTTCTTGCCCTCAAGGACCTTAGAATCCAATGAGTAAGGGGAGCACAGTTGTCCTAAATTCATAGAATCAACCTCAACCCAAGCACTAGAGTAATTTGACTGTTGCACCCATTTCTGTAGGGGATGCCTTTTAAAAAAAAAATTGTGTTGTGAGATATATAAATAATGTTATGAGGTTTTTGGGAGAGTGATACTAAATCAATCTTGCCTGTATGTATTGAGAAGCAGCGTGGCCTAGTGGCAAGAGCACAGGCTTGGGAGTCAGAGGTCGTGGGTTCTAATCCAGGCTCTGGCACTTGTCTGCTGTGTGACCTTGGGCAAGTCACTTAACTTCTCTGTGCCTCAGTTACCTCATCTGTAAAATGGGGTTTAAGACTGTGAGCCCCACGTGGGACAACCTCATGACCTTGTGTCTACCCCAGCGCTTAGAACAGTGCTTGGCACATAGTAAGCGCTTAACAAATACCATCGTTATTATTATTATTATCGCTTCTTATAGCTGACAGGATTTAAAAGTTTCCCTCCAAAACCTTCCAAACCAGTCTTTATTCCAAACAATTTCCAAATAGCTCTTTGAAGCACTTGATGCCTCAAAGAGGATGGTCAGTGTGCAGCTAGTTGCATGCATGTGTGTTTGTGTACATAGGAGCTCGTCGTGGGCAGGAACGTGTCTGTTTATTGTTATATCGTACTCTCCCAAACGCCTAAGTACAGTGCTTTGGGCACAGTAAGCGCTCAAAGAAATACATGTGAATGAATGAATGAGTGACCATATTCATGTATTTTTTATATATGCAACTAGCTGCATTTTGCAAACCCATGGATATATGCAGGTGTGAGCAGACACCACACACACATGGACTTTTTTCTGGATTTCTATCCCCTTCAAGTTGTTACAGCCCCCTACGTTGCCACTTCAGAGCTTAACAATAACAATAATAATAATAATAATTGTGGCATTTGTTAAGTGCTTGCTATGTGCCAGGGACTGTTCTAAGCACTAGGATAGATACAAGGTAAATGGGTTGGACACAGTCCCTGTCCTACGTAGGACTCATAGTTTTAATCCCCATTTTCCAGAAGAGGGAACTGAGAAGTTAAGTGCCTTGCCCAGGGTCACACAGCAGACAAACGGCAGAGCTGGGATCAGAACCCACGTCCTTCTGACTCCTAGGCCCGTGCTCTTTCCACTAGGCCACACTGCTACTTCTGTGCCACCTACACATTTATATATTTACATCTTCCAGTGGCATTTATGTACTTCTCTAACATTGCTTAAGCACTAGCATATATCTATTCCAGGGCTAAGTACGGTGCTTGGCACATAGTAAGCATTAACAAATACTGCACTCATTATTATTAGTGTTCACAACTCTGATCCCTGTGTAGGACATGGACTGTGTCCATTCTGATTATCTTACTTCTACCTCAGCTCTTAGATAATCCATGACACAAAGTACGTAATAAATATTATTAAACAATCAATTGTGTTTATTGAGGACTTACTATGTGCAGAGCACTATACTAAGTGCTTGGGAGAGTGCAATACAAGAAACTTAGCAGATGCGTTCCCTATCCATATTGAGTTTACAGTCTAGAGGGTGCTTGTTATTATATTAATATATTAATAATAAAACAAGGAGGAGTTCAGTTCAGTGGTCTGACTTTACAGCAACATTAATTATAGTTTTCTTAGGTTTCTGAAAAGCAGTATGGTCTAGTGGAAAGAGCATGGGCTTTCAAAAGACCCTGAGTTCTAATCCCGGTGCTGTCAGTTGTCCGCTGTGTGACTTGGGTATGTCACTTGATTTCTGCACCTCAGTTACCTTATCTGTAAAATGGGATTAAGACTTTGAGCCCCATGTGGGTCATGGACTGTGTCCACCCTGATTAGCTAGTATTTATCCCCGCACTTCATACAGCGCCTGTCACATAGTAAGTGCTTAACAAATACCATAAAAAGTGAGGTATTTTTTCAACCCAGTTTTGATATTTAAGGACACCGGAAGGAAAATGAACCAAAGCATTATTTTCACAATCGTCTAATACATTTAGTTAATTGGAATATTTCTTCTTTCTTTGGACCCATGTTTATAAGTATCAGCTTTGGCAACTCATTGTAATAATTTCATTTGAACTTTATCCTTCTTTAGCGAGAATCTTTGAATGGGGAGTTTTCTCTGGAATTGAACATGAGGGTAAAATGTGCTATCATTGGCTTAAACTGATTAAATTCTCCCTTTTGGGTTTTATATCCTAATGCAACCATTTCAAGTGTGCAGTTCTTCTTTCAGTTAGAAATAGGGAGCCCCGTTCCCCTAGGAGCTAAAGTCATTTCCTGGGAGTAAATGAGATACTTTGAGAGGAGCATTATCTATTTCAGATCACTAGAGGAACTTTGGCGCATTGTAGCAGTGGGTGTTCTAGTACACTGAACAGTCTTTTTCTTTTATGGTGTTTGTTAAGAGCTTATTACATGTCAAACACTGTTCTAGGTGCCAGAGGCAGATACAAGTAAATTAGGTTGGACACAATCCCTGTCCCGCGTGCAGCTCACAATCCCCCCCCAAAGTGCCCATCTTATCAACAAGAGGAAACTTTAGGCCCTGGGAGAATTGGAGTCAATCCAGTCGGATTGGGTTATGATTGACCTGTAGTTACGATTTCTATAGAGTCATCAATGAGTTTCTATAATGTACTTAAGAGCTGACGTGCTGAATTGTTTCTGTTATAGTTATTTAAATGGAGAAATGAGTCAAATCTTTGACCCGAGCAGATGAACTCTGATTCCTTTACTAATGCAATTTGGTTTGAGACACATGGTGATTATATAAAATAAGCAGAGCTTCTTTTGAGAAGAATTAATCTTTCCATTCCTTATGTGCACTGTCAGCAAACACTTAATTTGGGATATTCTTTTCAGAGAGCTCACTCCATCTCACCTGCAAGTTAGTTACACTCCATAAATCTGTTGGGGATTTTCACTACATTTCAGATAAGTTTATTTAATGAATTATAAATGACAAAGAATAATGAACGGTTTATTTGACCTAGAAACTACAATTACGTCGTGCTCAGCAACCAGGTGCATGATGGGCTGCCCTCCATTATTGTCTAGCGCACACCTCTGCCTTCATCTCCCTCATTCTTTTTATTTCTGGTCTACTTAGTCTTTAGGCATCGATTGTAGCCATCAATGAGGACTGCCGTTGGTGAAGTTACATCATTGATTTTTTGGCAGTTAGATCTGAACTCAGACCTTTGATACAGATCTTTAATCACCAGAAGGTAGCAACTTGAAATGCAGAATTTAAAATTCTTCCTTCTTCAATTATTAGTAGTATATCTATGTCCGACTCTGCAGCTCCTTTACCTTATTCCCGTACATTTTGGGTGTTTCGCTCAATATTATTAGATATTTTCCCTTTGTAAGCCAGCAGAGGGCATGCAAGTTAAACCTGGCCCCCGTAGATATACAAAATAGCACAAGGTGACGCAGGCATAAAATGCAGATTAAAACATAGATGATTTAATATATAATACACTATTATAACTTCCTCACAAGTCTCTCAGGGAAATGACAGCCCTTAAAAACATATCACTGCTACGCAAGTTGTATAAAAGCAAAGCATCCGTTAAAGTATCCTGTTTTAAAAACGCGTGCACCCTTAATTAAAAACTGTGTGTTGAGAACCAGCTATAAAGTTGGAGTTTCATTTTTGCCCCGTGAGTCAGTCTGGAAGCTATCATGGTGAGTGAAATTGAATTTGTATTTGCAGTTTAAAGTGTACCCTTCTACTGAGTTGCGGACCTTTGACTGAAAAGAAAAAAGTCGAGAGTCCAGTGGGAACTAGACTTACTGTCTCTATCCTTGCCTTCATTGGACTCCTGTGATTCCAGTTTCTCGAGTCACTTTAGCAAAGTTTCTACATCAGCCCCCAGCCCAGAAATGATCATGGATTCAGATGTTCCTAGCGCCACCAGCGGTGCTTAGCTGATTTCCTTTCCGTAGTAAGAAAAGGGATCGAAAGGAGCTAGGTATCCCAACGAGGTGGATCAAAGAGGGGATACAAACCCCGGTGTAGGAGTGAGTTGATTCGTGATGGTGACGGATGGTGGCAGTGAGAGAGGAGGGTTAGAAAAGCACAAGGATAATTTTTAAGGAAAAGAAACACTCTTAATGGGCAGATGAACTGGTGTGTATTGTGTTGGGCTAGGCCTGCTACAGATATATCTGGGACTGTGTCCTGAGAAAAGCCAGGGCCCAATGAATCCATGTAAAGCAAATCCACTTTTCCCTAGTAAATGGTTTACGTTTGACCTCTCTTCAGACCATGCGAAACGGAAATGTAACAAACTTAAATCTGTCACTTCATTTTGATAGGGGCCAAAGGGAGAGAAAAGCGTCGATTCATAGTGCCGAAAGCAAACGTCCGGGTTTTAAGAAGCAAAGTCTGTCAAATTGGTGGTTCTTCAGTTGAGAGCTTTTTAATTTGACATGTTAAAATAGGACACTCTTCTCACACAGGACCGAGGTGACGAATTCACTTACACCGGGAGTGGTGGTAGAGATCTTTCCGGGAATAAAAGGATCGGAGAACATTCATTTGATCAAACATTAACCCACATGAACAGGTAACGTTTTTGAATATTCAGTATTTTTAGTAATATTTTCAAAACCAGATGTGTGTTCAGCTTGGTATAGTGTCCCTTAGCATAGAGAAGTCAATGATAGAAATTGGAAGTTAGAGAGACTTGACTTCCTGCCCTTGCCCTACCAATGCCTCTCGGTGGGATTGTAGACAAGGGACTTAACATTTCTGTTCTTCAGCATTTCCAGTTTTTCCCATCTACAGATTTCAATATGTCGGTCCTTCTGTACTCTTAAGGAGGGCGTTAAATATAAATGAGGTGACGTGAGGACGATCAACTGTCTTTTTGACATTGCTTTATGTATTCAAAGTCTGATTGCTATTATTATTGCACCTTCACTTGTCTATATCTTAGAAAACAGTAGTTTTCGTTAGTCATGCTAAAATTGTTCTACTTTGAAATGATGATAAAAATGTACGTTTCATTAAGTGGAAATTAACTGCAGCATTGTGCACCTAGAGCATATTTCTGATGCCCTGTAGGAAGTTCATGAGTGCATTCTGGTCAGCTAGTATTTGAGCCCATAAATATTGGTGCTTTAGGTGTTTCCCTGGAGATTCCTATACAGGCATACCTTGCTATAAGTTGCTTCCTTTCCGTTGTTTTCATCGATAGCTCACGCTGTGGTATTCGAGCACTTACTGTGTGCAGAGCACCGTACTAAGTGCTTGGGAGAGTATGATAAACAGAGTTGGTAGACACCATCCCCGCCCACAAGGAGCTTACTGTCTAGATGGGGAGACAGACGTCAGGTAATCAGTTGTATTTAGTGAGTGCTAACCGTGTGCAGAGCGCTGTACCAAGTACTTGGGAGAATACAGTATAACAGAGTTGGTAGACACGTTCCCTGCCCTCGACAGGCTTCCAGTCTAGGGGGGAGACAGACATCAATGTAAATAAATTATGGCTATCAATCAGTTGTATTTATTGAGTGCACTGAGCACTTGGGAGAGTACAGTATAGCAGAGTTGATAGATGAGTTCCTTGCCCACAGTGAGTTTACATTCTGGAGACATACATAGGTGCTGAGGGAGGGGTGAATAAAGGGTGTAAATCTAAGTGCCAAGATGCCGCAGACGGGAGAGGGAGAAGAGAAAATAAGGGCTTAGTTGGGGAAGGCCTCCTGGGGAAGATGGGCTTTTAATAAGGCTTTGAAGGTGAGGTAGAGATAGGGAGAAATGGCCAGATTTAAGTAACAGTTTCCCCCTACATTTTCCGCTATCGTTTTAAAATGGAGGGAACTGAAGCCCCAGATCATCCTAGGATGACAACTTCCGGAAATTGTTACCTAGACTGTTGCTCCATTATCCCTTCAGAGTGCTGCAGAACCTAAAATGGGGTTCACTTGATTTAGTACTTCCTTTACCGGTAGGTTCGGGACTTCTGGACAGTTTATGTTCCTCTAGGAGAGACAGATCGTTTCACCCTGTCATAGCTGGAATTCTGTTTTGAGGGCGAGCCACCAGAGACAGACAGCTATGCATCCAGCTAGCCAGGTACTATCACTGTAGGTCATAACATTATTTCTGGCTGCATTAGGCCAATTTTTTCCAGAACTATGTGCCAGGAACGTAACCCCAACTTTAATGGTTAGATTTCTGGGAAATCGGATTTTGCTGTACATGGTGAAAAGATTTAAGAGTACTTTTCCAACTTTTCCAGGCACATAGGCATATAGCAAGGTATGCCTGTACTGGTTCAGCCAAGCCTTTGTAGTTACAGTAAAAGCATTGTCATCCAGAACCTCACCCTCCAGGAAGCTGTAAAACCTGGCGTTTCTGAGGTCCCCCGTTTGTGGGGAATCTTGGTCAACTGATCCCTTGTGGAGAAGTTTATAAATCATATTTGAGTCCACCCCAGCAAGTATGCACCTCCCTCGGGATGTTTTCCTAAAGTCTCTGCTAATGCACATTGCCAACTACTTCAACTCACCATCCGTCAGTAAGCTTCCTCTCCCCGCTGAATCTATTACTGGGCATAAGATCTCCTGGAGTCCTTTGCTAACTAATGTGATTAGCACTTGGCCCTCTCCCTCTCACTATAGTTTCAGAGGTGGTTATCCACGAGGCTTCTACTGCTGGGTATTTATGCAAAGACCTTGATTCCTAGCAGGATTTGCTCGTGTTCTGGGAACCGTCTACCCCTTCCCTTTGCCCCAAGGATTTCTAATTTAGGCAAACAACATTTTTTGATCAACCGACACATCCCATTCCAAGAACTTGCTGGATAACAAGTCTTTTACTGAATTTTACTACACAATGCACAATCCTCGAGCAAACGGTTCTCCTGTTATAATGGTCATTGTGACTCAGTACTCATCTATTGGTTTTGTTGATGATTCTTTAACCTTATAACTACGCATGATCGTTTTCTCCGGTAAAAAGAGTCCTTTTGCCATGTTGTGCATCACCTTTTGGAAATGATTTTATTTCTTGCTTTCAAATGTAATGGGTAGTATTAGTCTCACCTGTATTATTTTGATTATTGAATGAGGTGGTTTCGGACAACAAATGTAATTTTCCAACTGTTACAGTTCTGCGGCACTCGACGAGTTATATAGAATTTTTAGGCACTCCATATCTTCTTTCCACATTATTCCAAACACTAGGGTTGTGTTTTCCTGATCCAGCAGAGAAGACAGGACAGATTGCTCATGAGGACATTCCTGAGGCAGGGGTTTGGTTCGGTTTTCTTTTTTTCCCCAGCAGGAGATAAGCCTCTCCTAAACTGAAGGTATCTTCAGCCCGAGACTTGTTCACGTCTTCCTAAAAGCTTCTCATGGAGTTGCTAAATTGGTTTTTCCGGTTGTCTGTTCAGAGGACTGTCTTGGTGCATTGAACACGTAGGAAGAATGGAACTGGAACACTACAACCTGTTGCCATTCATCACAATTAACGAGCAATTCCAGAATGTACTGTAGCTTCTCTCCAAAGATGCACAGGCTGCTGCCCCTGATAGGCATTCTTCATTACCATATTACGTCGATTATCCTAAAACACCGTTGCATGAGACAAGAGCTGACAAAAACTAAAGCAAAGCATTTGACTGCTGCTCTAGAAAATACCTGACATTAAAGACTAGTTAGATAACTCAGCATTTGGCCATCAGAAAGAAATGTTAAACCTTCTCGTACGGATGGGTGCTTAGAAGGGCCCTAGGCGAGATTCGGTCTGCATCCCATGCCGTAATTCACGGTCATATAGTCATCTCCCAAGCGCTTAGTACAGTGCTCTGTACACAGTAATTGCTCAATAAATACGATTGACTGACTGATCCCACGTCAGGGCACCATCTGAATTCACAGATGCTCTGGTTTGGTCTGGGGGCCAAGGCTATTCCAACATGACCTCCTACTCCAGATGATTTCTGGACACCCCCTACCAGGGAGAGCGCCAGGACAAGTTTAAGTCAGGGCTCCCAGCAGGGTGGGGCAGGGAGGAAAAGAAAAAGGGAGGTAAAGACACAGGAAGGAAGGGCTGGGGCGGTAGACACGCAGCCACAAAAGTGGACACAGACGACTGCAGGGTAGGTAGGGAAAAACGCAGACAAATGCAGAGTTGTGGGGACAAAGGATTAAGCAAGGAGCCCGTTCCTTTGCTTGAGTCTGGAGCCAGTTTGGCGGGAGAAGGGGAGCGTGGGGGGGCCGTTCCCGGCTCCAGGCTGGGATGGCGGAGAGCCGCCATGGCCCCGAGTCCTGTTGTGGCTCTAGCTTCCGGAGCTATCGGTTAGCTACCACTCACCTAGTCTGTAGATTCACTAACTTTCATTTGGGCCCTTTTAGAGGGCTTGGATGAAAAACCAGAGTACGTCCTTCATTTTGTCTTTCATCCTAATGTTTCAAAGTTGGAGAAGTAGTATTCAGTCTTTTCAAGGTTTTGATCTTTCTCCGTGGATCAGGAAGTTAAGGTGACTTACAAATTAGGAAGAGAATTTCAAAGTATCTAGAAAGCCTCTGCTGGTAGAACTAGTAAGTTTCTTTCTAGAGAAGCCTGGTTTGCAAGTATCCGTTGATTTCTAGATCACAAATTGGATTAAGGAAGCCTTTGCACTCAAGCTAGAGCATGTATTTCAGTGCATTAAATATCAATCAGTGGTATTTATTGAGCACTTATTGTGTGCCGAGCCCTAAGTAAGCACTTAGTACAGTACAGAGTTGAAAGAAGCAATCCTTGCCCACAACGAGCTTAGAGTTTTAGAGGGGTTTCCCCCTGACACCCTGGTAGCTTATTTAGGTCTATCAGTCATTCTTCTTTATTTGCACGTGTAGATTTTTCTACGCTGCTTGGGGAAATGCTTCCATTTTTCCTCCTTATGTTTTTTATTTTTCAAAATAAACCTAAATAAGGTCAAACACCCTTTGACCTTAATCTTTTGGAGCATTATCCTCTGGTGCCTGTATAACTTCCAGTGTATCCTTTGGCTCAGGGGCCTTTTTCCAAATTATTCCCAAATGTACCCTGTCTTCTTTTGATATAAACCTTGTCTGGTGAGTTCCCTGTTGCCTGGAACAATGTGGAAAGAAAGGCTGTAACAGCACATATTGCCTTATCTGATCTGGTTTTCTAGAATTCTTTCCACATTATTCCAGAAATCCCTTCCAAAGTCAAGGCAGAAGAAAAATATTGAAAAACAGTTTGTTTGCTTTAGTTTCCCAAGGTTCCCCCTCCTCTCAGCACAAGTTATTTTAAGAGAAAAATTCCATGTGTTTCCAGTTGTTTTCTATCCTACGTGGCACAGATGTTACCACTTTCAGAAGAACCCTACAGGCTCTCTGGGCACCAATTCCCTGACTTGGGGATGACATCAGAAAACTGATTGGTTCTCTGTCTTCTCTGCTGGTTGGGGAAAGCATTACCCTATTCTCTGCAATAATATGGAAGGAATTCTAGACTATAAACCACCAGGTAAGGTGTAAAATTGACCCTTCATCACCATCATCATCATCCTCATCGTCATCATCAACAGTGGTATTTACTGAGCGCTTAGTATGTGCAGAGCACTGTACTGTGCGCTTGGGCGAGTACTTTCATAACCAGTTAATGCTGTGATATTGTCATGTGCATTTTAAAGGATGATTGCTCTATATGAAGACTCTTTTATGTGTTTTTAGGGCATTGGCCCTAAACTGTGATGCTCCTTTGGATGATAAAAATGGAGCAGAGTCTAAGAATTGGAGAGCTGGTAAGCCAGTCCGAGTGGTGCGCAGTTCAAAAGGACGGAGGATCAGCAAATATGCCCCTGAGGAAGGCAACAGATACGATGGCATTTACAAGGTGCTCTATCTAACGTGACATTGCATTGTTCCCTGAAGCCAGGGTTGCACCTGCTGTGTGGTGGAAGGGCAGCCCCTGTGGGGAAAACCGTGGAGAGCGTGTCCGAGTTGGGAACCTTGCCTGGAGGAGCGGGGGTGTGGGGTGGGGTGGGGGTGGGCGGCGGGCCGGGGCGGACGCTGCTTTCCTTGGGAGCGAGTGGCAGTCACGAGGTGGGCCTGGTATCGTTCAGCTCTTGGAGGTACTGGGAACAAAGGCCCAGCAAAATCCCAAATATTATTATATGAGACCTATGGGCCGTTAGGCAAGACAGTGGTCTTTCTACCTATAAAGAGTCTGCAACGCGATGGCCAGCCCGCATCCGGGAGCCAACCTAGACTTGCTAATTCACCCACCTCAAAATTAGCCGCTCGAAACTGCACATGGGGGATTCTGAAATGCTAGCGCGCGGGCTTCCAAAATTGCTATTTTAACAGTCCCAGTCATTCTTCTTTATTTGCACGTGTAGATTTTTCTACGCTGCTTGGGGAAATGCTTCCATTTTTCCTCCTTATGTTTTTTATTTTTCCATGTCTGTTGCACATAATCCTGCCCTACCTACCTCTGATCATACTGCCAGAATATATGGAAACTATTGCTAATTGGATAGGGGGAACTGGCAGGGGAAAACACCATTTTTATGCTTTCAATAAATATGTTGTTCATTTTCTTCTCTCCCTCATCCTTTTTCAGTATTTGTGTTAAATGATTTAGGGTAAACTAATGAATGCCCAATGAAATCAGGCTCAGAAACACTGGCAAGTGTTTTAAAATGTATACAGCTCACGCGACCGTTATCTAGGCTCTTAGAAATCACATGAACTAGTACTGGAACTGTTATGATTTAGGTGGTGAAATACTGGCCAGAAATCGGAAAATGTGGATTCTTGGTTTGGCGCTATCTTCTGAGAAGAGATGATGTTGAGGCTGCACCTTGGACCTCAGAAGGAATAGAGCGGTCAAAGAAATTGGGCCTAAGCGTCCAGGTTAGCTTATTCTTACGGACTCTTCCTTATGCTGTCATCACACACACCATGCATCATTGTACCACCAGTGGTGATCAATGGAAAGTCAGAGTTGAGCTACGAGGGGCATGCAGACAGGTCAGGGAGGATTTGTAGGATGGGGATTTTATCTGAGGAGGAGGATTATGGCCTGCATGGTTGAAGTGCCCTGGGATGGGGAGGGTGGGAAACTCTCCAGACAGAGCGGGATGGGGATGGAGATGGGGGTGGGGGACAAGCAACGAGGGTGGGTAAATTCTGGGGAGAGGTAGGATGGGGTGCGGGGAGGGTGCGGGCACAGGGCACTCTGGGAAAGAGGCTGGTTTTGTTACCACTAGTGTCCTCTTTCTGCCTACCTGTTTCCCTTCATTTCCATAGAGCTGCTCCCCTGCTCTCTTCTCCTTTAGTGCTCAGCATGTCTTCCTTTCACACATGCTTAACTGTTCTGAGCTAACCCAGGAGCTTTGGCACTTTGTTAATT
Organism: Ornithorhynchus anatinus; assembly: GCF_004115215.2. Taxonomy (NCBI): domain Eukaryota; kingdom Metazoa; phylum Chordata; class Mammalia; order Monotremata; family Ornithorhynchidae; genus Ornithorhynchus; species Ornithorhynchus anatinus. Next base: position 51,354,503 of record NC_041753.1, on the reverse strand, counting down.
TAGGCCTAGAGGTGATGATTCAGTACACGCCCTCGTGTACACACCCTCCTCATACCTCCCGCATACACTTTCGCTAGGGACTGCGGGGTGGTGTCCAGAATATGATCCCCCCCAAACTCTCCATTCTTCCCTCCCCCTGCTATTGGCATTTGCATCATCATCAGTGGTATTCACGGAGTGCTTATTGTTCAGAGCACTGAATTAAGTGCTTGGAACTGTACAATAGAGTTAGAAGTTGTGATTCCTGCCCTCGAAGAGCTTGCAGCCTAGCCGGGGAACCAGACAATCAATTTCAGATATGGGAGTAACCGAGTTTATAAAATACACGCATGTGGTATGTGGTCACTTAAAGATTTAGGTGCCGCCGAAGGGCCCAAGACGCCGTTGTGGGAGTCAAGGTGGGAAGATGAGAGAGTTCTGGGTAAGGCCTCGTGGCGAAGACGAGGTCTCAGTAGGGCTTTGAAGATGGGGAGAGCGAGGAGGTCAGTTGGATAAGAAAGGGGAGGGAGTTCCAGAGTAGGAGGGGAGGGGAGAGAAGAGTCGAGAAGGAGGCCCAGCGAGTAGGTGAGCTTGAGAGGACTGAAGATTGTGAACTGGGATGTAGTGGGAGGTCAGCGTCTTCCCACTTGGCCATATCCCCTACTTTGTATACGGGGCTTGGCCAGACAGACAGACTGAGTGTATATTTTCCAGTTGCAATTTTTATTTGATTTCTTAAAATTCACTCTTTGCAGGATTGCAAGTACAAAGGTAATGCAGAGTCAAAAGCAACAATGTTAGTCAGAACAGGCCACGGCAGCAGCAGCGTGGCTCAGTGGAAAAGAGCCTGGGCTTCGGAGTCAGAGGTCATGGGTTCGACTCCCAGCTCTGCCACTTGTCAGCTGTGTGACTGTGGGCAAGTCACTTAACTTCTCTGTGCCTCAGTTCCCTCATCTGTAAAATGGGGATTAACTGTGAGCCTCACGTGGGACAACCTGACTACCCTGTATCTCCCCCAGCTCTTAGAACAGTGCTCGGCACATAGTAAGCGCTTAACAAATACCAACATTATTATTATTATTAACACTGATATAACGTGTTGAGGAAAGAGAGGCGAAATGAGGCGGCTGCAGCTGCCAGGCGGAGGTAGCTGAGGAGCTAGATGAGGAAGAAGGTAACCCGCAATGCAGCGATTTGCATGTGGATGGTCAGAGGTGTCTCTGAACCCACCGGCTCGAAAATGCCGCCTTATTTGAAAAAGCCAGTTTATTTGGATGTTTCCTAACATTTCCCAATGGTCGGCAAATGGGAACTTTGTCAGTCAAGCACGCAGAGGAAATTCCATAATCGAGGATTCTCTGTAGAACACGCCCTTCTTCCAGCTCCTGTTCATGGGGTTTGAGAACTGCTGCTAGGAGGAGGAGGAACACACCAGTTGATCTCAGTTGTGATGGTGATGAATAAGGGGAGCAAGACACTATCCAAGGTAGTGGTAATCCAAACCATTTAGGGCTTTACCCTTGAAAGATTTCCAGTATTTGAACATTTCTCTGGGTTTTCTGCCCTACTGTGTTTCCCACTGGTTCTTTCTGTTCTCTTCTGATCCTCTACTTCTCATCTCTGCTTCTCTCCTCTCCTAATTTTACCAACTGTCTCTCTTCTCCCTCAGATGGACCTTTTAGTCCTTCCTCTACACGACTCCCCACTTTTCTCCTCTTGTACAATTCTTTGCCTCCTCTCTGCTCCCCTCCCCCCCGCCCCCCAGTCCCTTCCTACCCCACAGCTTGATAGTCACTCACTCACCACCGTTCCTTTTCCCAGTGGTCGCTCTGCGAAATCACCTGAATTCCATTTCCAAAAAAAAGGTTGGAGTGGGCAGCGATGGGTTCCAATGATCTTCTTGACTCTTGGTTCCCTAGTCATGAGGCAGGAGAGGGATTATTTCTAGCTCACCTCCTGGCTGGAAACTTGCATTCAGAAGGTACCAACCGGAGGCATCTGGGAGTAGCCCATCCCATGATCAGAAATGAGCACTGGGCATTCCCTGACATCCCCATCTCCCACGAGGATTACACTTTGCTAGCTCTCCTTTCGAAGGCTGGGCCACCCCAGCCGAGATAAATGCAGTGGATCCCGGCCAGGTGTTTGCCTTTTCGGTGTAATGATTACTCAGCCCACGTGCAAGCGCGTTGTCACTGTGGCCCGTGAAACACGGGTGTAGTGGGTTCTCGGCTGCTGGTAGCATGAAGCAGCTGAGCAGTGGACTCTATATTTTGACTTATTCCATAAATGATTGCTGTCAAAATCTAGTTGGGTCTTGAGACAAAATGTATCTACGGCATAATATATTTCGAGCTTAAAACGGGCTTTAGAGCTATATTGTTCGTAAGCCTCACGCCTTATTTCATTTCATATCTCCAGTGTCCAGTCCTCCCCCAAAATGGTCCTCTCCTTTGAGAATGTCCCCTTTCACCCCTGCTCCTTGCCTCTCCCTTCCACTCGAATCCTGGATCTCATCCCTCAGGACCCCCAGTAGAGATATACAGCCCACAAAAAGGTCCAAGCTATTTGAATCCATTTCCACCAAATTTTAGAATTTCTTGCCTTCACTTCCTGGGAATCCTTTGAAGTGAGTTAGTTCAATGTGCTTCTACTAGGTCTGTTCTTTCAGTTTCCAGAATGACAGAATTCCCTCCCTTCCCTGTCACCACCACTACCACCACCACACCCAGCCCCACTCTTTGGTTATGGTTAAATCTGTGTGGTGTTCTGTTTTAGTATCCAGAAGGTTATCTGGAAGCCATGGCTAGTAAAGAGAAGAAAGATAAAGTCAAAAAGCATACTGTGAAACAAGAACCAAGCAGACAGAGCAATGGAAACCAGAAACGGTCGATTGATGATGGTATGTCTTAGCTTTAAGAACTGGGAAAGAATCCTGCAAGTGTGTGTAATAATGTAAACTTTTGGGAAACACAAGGTGATTTGGCCAAGAAATGTGCCCAATACCTTCTCTTTGAGCTGTAAGTAAGAGTTTCACACCAGGACCTTTTATTAGTTGGATGCGATCTTTTGTGTGGGATGATGATTTAGAGACCAAATGCTTGGCTAGTAGACACAGTCCATAAAATGAGGTAAGCTGAGGTTCCCAGAGTAACAAAAGCCAGTGCCATCGAACTGAGTTGCAGTAACATCTTCCAGTACCGTTTTTAACGTTTTAATGGGAAATACGGGTTGTTTCCCCGAAAAATAAAACACTCTAAAGTTTCACACAGAGAAAATGACCCATGCTGTGTTGCAACAGGGAATGAAACCTACATCTGGCTTCGGTCCTCTCCATAAGAGCTGGGTGCGGGGATGCTTTCTTTGGAACAGTTCCTTTCTCTGAAGGACCAGGTCTCTAAAGTGTTACATTACCAAAAAAATTTTGCCCCGGAAAGTTTTTTAGGGATTTGCTATTGGGTGGAAATGTCTCTCTCACAGCCTATCTCTGTTAGGATGACATCCATTTTCTGATTAGTCCCCTCTTAATCCCTCCCTATTGTACCAAAAATGTTGGGCACAAAGGACTAAGTGATTCCTCTGTACATAGTATTAAGAAGAAATAAGAATGAAAAAGACAAAAGAGTTTAGTTATCTGACCACCTCTTGGAATACTGCCCCATTTATAGCGCCATTCATAGCTTACTCCTGGAGGATTCCCCAACAGTGAAGTTTTATCCATCCTTGTATGGCAGTCTGCTCTGTTACCATGAATTCCTCACCCTTAAATGTTGTTCTAACCAGGCTCTGCTATAGTTGCATCGAAAGGATTCACCATCACCTACCAAACCCACATTGAGAACATCCTGAGATAAATAGAGTTCAGTGGAAAGCCAAATAGCCAACAGCGTGGGACCAAAGGTTGTGGAGATAAATCAAAAGTTCAGATAACCTAACCACAGTGCCCCATTAAAAAAAAAAAATTGGGTTTGGCCATCTCCTGCTGAATCACAATTTTTTCACACTAGCCTTGGTTTGCATAACTAACTCATTCATATAATCTGCTTTCTTCTAATGCTTCAGGGAGGAAAATTTCAGGTTTTATTTAGAAAGAGAAGCTTCTCTGGCACTATCTTCCTGGACTTTACATGGCAGTGGATTTTTTTTTTTTTAAAGGAAATGTAATTTTCCTCTTGAGTCCAACCCGGGAGAAGATGAACCTTGCTTGGAGTCTAGAATCTCCACCTACTCTGAAATAAATTACGACTAAAAGTACTTGGCTTATTACATTTTCCTAACAATGGCCTATGCTGATTAGATTTTTCACTTCATGGTGCTCCTCAGAACTGTTCCGTTAGTGTGTGTGCTGGTAATATTTTTCAGTAGGTGTGGATGAACCTAAAAACACTTCCAAAACCATGAGGATGGCCGATGGTGGCAAAGGAGGCGAGGCATTCCAGCTAACCGCACAGCAGCAGTGGCTAATCAGAGAAGACTGTCCAAACCAGAAGTTGTGGGACGAAGTACTCGCATCTCTTAAGGAAGGACCAGTATGTGAGAATTCAGTTAAAGTTATGGTCTGCATGTCTTTGTCAACTGATGGTCTACCTAGATAGCCTTACACCTGGACATAGGGAAGAAACTTAAAGTTCCAGAGAAAGGAAGCCATTTGTTGGGTAGCGTGATAAGTGTAGCTGTGGGAACCCCGGTTTTCTATTAGGAGGGGCTATCTTAAGCTAGCTTTCTCTAAATACAATGGACCCAGGAAGACGCTTGTCTACTGCCTACCCTCTTGTTGAGAGGGCAGCTCTTATTAGCAGGAGGAAGCCACTACCTTGCATAGTGCCCCCTCCCAAGAGGGATGGTTAATCAGAACTGTGGGTTACTAATTAGCTGGGACTCCCCCTGGATCATCACGAGAAGACAAATCAGAGAGGTGATCCAGGAAAGGGGAGTGGGCTAGCTGACAAGAGGAAAGGGGTTAGTTATGATATAAAGCTGGGGGAGGCGATGAGTTTGAGGCAGATCTAGACTCAGAAAGTCTGCAGCCCCTCTGGTGATCCTAAAGAAAAGATCCAGAATATAGGCCTGAGGGGTTGGAGGGTTTGGAAGTGGAAGACCAAAATGAACTGTCCAGAGAGACCTCAGCCTAGCAGATGCTGGGAAGGCTGATTTTTTCTAATGAATCCCAGTGTCTGTGTGTATGAGCAAGGAGATGCCTGGCCGTAGCAGGCCAGAGAGAAGCACTACTGGCAGAACCCAGTGGAGGGAGGAAGGCCAAGAGACCACTCAGTAACCAGCAGTCAGCCCAGGAGGAGCAGGGATCCATTGTCTGGCTGGCCCCCAACTGATCTACTGGGGCCAGAGGAGGAGCCACTGGGCCATGGCGCCGGACTTTGGAGAGGGCTTTCGAGGACCCCTTCGGAAACTTCGAGAAACCACCCTTGGCCCTGGGAATGGAAAAACCCCAAGGGTTTCAGGACACCGGGGACACCACCAGATGTCCGAGCCGGTTTTCAGTGACTCTGGGGGGTACTTCAGCCAGGAGTGGGGCTGGGGAACCACCTAATAAGGCAATAGTACCCTCTCATATTCCTGCGGGTGTAAACTGAGTAGATCTGTTTTACACGGTTTCATTTAAAAATGACTAGATCTCTTAGTTATAGTATTCATCAAGTGCTTCCTTTGTGCAGAGTGCTGTACTAAGTGCTGTGAGAAAATACACAGGCAAAAAGAAGGCACGGTCCGTTACAAAGTAAGAGTAAGGGAGATGATAGGGACAGACATACCTCCTGTAGCCCTTCTAATCTATAAACTACAGATTAATGTACTATTATTGCTACCGCTAATTTTGATGAGGAATAATGATTGCTAGCTTGAATGCAGTGGTGTATTTAGCCTTATTCTTTTATGGAAGGTGGTCAAGGAATCTTCTGTTTCTAAACTCCATAAGAGTGTTCAAAAATCTCTATTCACGTGTGCGAGGGTACAGTTTATAACACCAAGTGTTCAGCTCAAGATGACTAATCTGTTTACAAAGACACACTCCATTTGCTATCTTAAGTTAGTTTGAGACATAAAGCAAGCCAATGTAAATTAATCTTTTACTGTACTGTGTTTTGAAAGCCCTCAGGGACATTTTGTACACCCTCATTTATTAGATTATGTATTTTTTGTGTAATCTGGAATTTGTTATAATCCAAAGTAGTCCTGAAAGGAGAGTTATGCACCCAGTTCCCCTTGAATGCGGGGATGGCCTTCTTGCTCAATGCCCCATTAAGAAAAACACATGTATCCAATGAGAAGCAGCGTGGCTCAGTGGAAAGAGCCCAGCCTTGGGAGTCAGAGATCATGGGTTCGAATCCCAGTTCTGCCACTTGTCAGCTGTGTGACCGTGGGCAAGTCACTTCACTGCTCTGTGCCTCAGTTACCTCATCTGTAAAATGGGGATTAAGACTGTGAGCCTCATGTGGGACAACCGGATTAACCTGTATCTACCCCAGCGCTTAGAACAGTGCCCTGCACATAGTAAGCGCTTTACAAATACCAACATTATTATTTTTAAATTTTTTATGCTCACACATACATAAGTGCCAATAGTTTCTTCTGATACCACAGACACACACACACACACATGTGCACACAAGCAGTGTCTTCCAGCACCGCCTCACCTGTATCTAGACGGGCTAGTGTTATCTGACAAAATTCTCCTAAATCACTAACCGTGTTCTAGCCAAAACAGAAGTTATGGCAGAACTGAGGGTACTCAGTGTTTTATAATAATAATTCATCATTTTTATTTTAACCTCAGTCATTATAAATCTTTGAATTTGAAGTACTTTGAAGACTAAAGATCATTTTTATTTTCCAAACCACCTAAAGATTGAGGGTTCCAAATGTAAATCATTTTCAAGCAATAAATGATTAAGTTTTTGATTTGCTTTATATAAAGGTGGCCGTGTCTGCTCATGGCAAGCCTCCGACAGATTGAATTTGTTGTGTATGTCAAAGGCTCTACAGATACCACTCTCGAGAGCCAGCCAATGCAATGGAGGATTGGATTTTTATGCCTTTTAGTGCAGTTCAGCGTCGTAGGACTCACCAAGATTAGGCTGAGTTGGTGCAGGCAAGGAATGTTTGTTATTACTTCCTTGCAGGTGGGACCAATTAGTTGCACTAGGTATTATATACTACGTGCCAAACACTCTGCTAAGCATTGGGCTAGATACAAATAGCAGCGTGGCTCAGTGGAAAGAGCCTGGGCTTCGGAGTCAGAGGTCATGAGTTCGACTCCTGGCTCTGCCACTTGTCAGCTGTGTGACTGTGGGCAAGTCACTTCACTTCTCTGTGCCTCAGTTACCTCATCTGTAAAATGGGGATTAACTGTGAGCCTCACGTGGGGCAACCTGATTACCCTGTATCTCCCCCAGCGCTTAGAACAGTGCTCTGCACATAGTAAGTGCTTAACAAATACCAACATTATTAAATAACAGACCAGACGTAGAGTTGTTTATCTCCAGAAAACAAAGCTACCAATGAATCTTTACCCTTACACCACCTGTGACTCTCCCAGGGTTAGTGTAGCTCTCTAAAGTACGTGGGACCCATCCTTACCGACCAAAAACCGAATGGCTTCCAAGGCCAGTAAATACAAGACCCATCTGGGGTTAGCTGCAGGGTGGAAGAGATCAAATAGCAGCTACAGTACAGAAACTAAAAAACAAATGGCAAATTAATTTGGCCAGAACAGCAGCTCATCCAGAGATGACTTCTGACAGTCTTGCCCACAGTCAAGCAAGCAAGCAGTAGTGTTTATTGCGTTCATATCGTGGGCAGGGCATCGTTCCAACTGCTTGGGAGAATAGGATAAGTAAACAGAGAGGATCCCTGCTCTGAAGAAGTTTGCAATCTGGATGGGAAGGGTGTTGGGGATTGACACTAAAATAATCTAGCAGCATGGCTCAGTGGAAAGAGCACGGGCTTGGGAGTCAGAGGTCATGGGTTCTAATCCTGGATCTGCCACTTAGCTGTGTGACTATGGGCAAGTCACTTTACTTCTCTGTGCCTCAGTTACCTCATTTGTAAAATGGGGATTAAGACTGTGAGCCTCATGTGGAACAACCTGATTACCCTGTATATACCCTGGCGCTTAGAAGAGTATTACTCAAATGAGGCCCAGAGAAGTTAAGTGGCTTGCCCAAGATCACACTGCAGACAAGTGGTGGAGCCAGGATTAGAACTCAGGTCTTCTGACTCCCAGACCGTGGTCTTTCCATTAGGCCACGAAAGAGTTTTGCAGAATCTGTTAGGACAAATACTTGGGCAGTACATATTTGATTAATGTCTTTTGGAAAAAGATGGAGGGCCCACTTTTAAAAGGCACTTAGAGCCTAACAGTTATGCAGCAGCATAAGGGATCCCCTGGAGGTCAGTGGTTTAAAACTCAGCCTACCATTCTGAAAATGAACTCATAGTTTTTACAAGATCCAACACGTCTTGAACAAGGTCAAAATAAAGTTCCAGCTTGGTATTTAATGTCAACTGAGTTTCAGATGAAAATCAAACTGGAGTTTTAATAAGTCAGATAACAATGGAGGATAGTGTGGATTTCCCATTTCTGCAGAATTAGTTCCCATTTGACAGCTCCTGATCTGTTTGACCCTACAGTTTAAAAATGAATGGCATTCTTCTCTTTAAGCCTTGAATTTGTTGTGACAGAGGAGTGCAGATTTCTCTTCATGATTCTTTTTAAATTTGTTCGTGTTTTAAATAGGGGAAATTCCTAGTTGGTAAATTAATTTCTTGTCTGAAATTTGCACCCCAGGTTTAGGCCTTTTGTCATTCATCACTTTGTTGTTTGTATTTTTTTGGTAATTTTAGCATTCCTTTTTTGTCCTTTGTACCATTCTAGAATTTTCTAAAGAAACTGGAACAATCCTTTATGTGCGTCTGCTGCCAGGAGCTGGTTTACCAGCCAGTGACAACAGAGTGCCTCCACAACGTTTGTAAGGTGAGTTTAATGCCTGTCATGCTTATGTTGGCTCTCTGCTAAGAGGGTAAACCCCTTCTAGACTGTAAGCTCCTTATGGGCAGGGAACATGTCCACCAACTCTCTTCCATTGTAGTCTCCCAAGCACTTAGCATTCAATAAATAGTAAGCATTCAATAAATGTGACTAATCGATAAGGAGAGAGGGAGTGTATATATGAAACTATAATGATTAGAAACCATTTAAACTCATAAAAATGGGTTAATACATAGGGGCGGGCCAGTTTTTAGGGGTGGTTGCCGGCTCAGTTAATCTATGGCATTTGTTGAGCCCCTGTTTTGTGGCACTGTGATTTCTCCTGTCGAAACCAATCTGTACTTTTCCACGTATGGGAAAAGAAGACGCCTCCTAGCATGATGTTACGGGTGAAATGGTCAGGTTGTTGCAGCTACATTTCAATGATTCATTATATTATTATTTGACTCTATCGAGAGCTTTCAGAACAGTTAATGGAGAACACATTTGTTCCTGTGGCTTCAACTGCCATCCTGCAACCCAAATCTACCCCTCCAGCCCTGATCACTCTCCTCTGCAGTCATGCATTTCTTCCTGCCTTCAAGATATCTCTGCTTGGATATCCTGCTGACACCTCAAAATTTAATGATTTAAGAACGTCTCATCTTCCCACCCAAACCCTGTCCTCCCTCAACTTTCCCAACACTATAAAAAACACCACCATCCTTCCTGGCTCACGACCCCTCAAACTTGGTTTTCTCCCCAACTCATCTCCTTCAACCTGCGTAGTCTGTCACCAAATCCTGTCGGATCTACCTTCACAGCATCTCTAGAATCCTCCCTTTCCTCTCTTTCCAAACAGCCACCATGCTGATCCAAGAACTTATCATATCCCATCTCGACTACTGCATCAGTCTCCTCGCTGATCTCCCTCCCTCCCTCCCTCTCCCCGGGGACTACGGTTCATACTTCACTCTGGTGCCCAGATCATTTTTCCCAAAAAATGTTAAGTCCACATCAGTTCCACTCTTCAGAAACCTCCAGTCTTTGCACATCCATCTCCACAACAAAGAGAAACTCCTTACCATAGTCTTTAAGACAGTCAATCAGCTTTCCCACCCCCAGAGTACTTATGTACCCATCCTTACACTCTGCCGCTTCCCCTCTCTGTAACCTAATGTCCGCCTCCCCAACTAGACTTCCCTCTAGACCGTAAGCACCTTGTGGACAGGGAACTCGTCTAGCAACTTCTATCGAAGTCTAACAAGTGTTTAGTGAAGCGCTACGCCCACAGTAAATGCTCGCTAAATACACTTGATTGATTAGCTGTTTGGGGATAAGGATCATGCCTACCAACGCTGTCGTACTTTCCCAGGTGCTCAGTACAGTAAGCGCTTAAAAAATACCATTGATTGATTGATAGAAAGAATTTGTAGGAAGGGCATTCATGAGTTTGGCTAAATGATTCTAACTGATCCGTGTGTGTGCGTGGGTGTATCCTAGAGTTGCTTACAGCGTTCCTTTCGGGCTGAAGTCTTCACCTGTCCTGCTTGTCGTTACGACCTCGGAAAGGGCTACACAATGGTTCCCAATAAGATTCTGCAGACACTACTCGACCAGTTCTTCCCTGGCTACAGCAAAGGACGATGATATGTCCAGCTTTTACCATACTTCTCCCAGAGACTTTTGAGACAGTAAAGGAGAGCGAAATATGGGAAAATGCAACAGTGGACCAACAGGCGTGATGGGACTCAGCGTATATTGTCACATTCTGAAGCAGCTAACCCTCTTCCCCACGGAGCCATCTCTCTTTGTGTAGTGAGAAATCCATTTATCAACTGTCTTTCAACATCAAAAGGTAGTTTCTGCCCGTTGACAACTAGTTTTAATAGAGGAGTGAAAATTTGAAGCCTCAGCCTTGACTGGTCAACCTAGCTGATGCTCAAGTTGTGGTTTGTTTTGTTTAATTTTGCTTTTATAACTACCTCAGGACAGAGGAAAAGAATTTGTGGGGATTTTTGAAAAATAAATTGGTCAGTTGAAATTTAGCTACACACTGCCGCCCAAATATATTTGTGCCTGGTCCATGCAATTTGATTTTAGTGAGGGGAAAAAACAAAACAAAACAGCACTTAAGCCAGTTTGATTAAAGAACAGCAGATTCTGTGGTGTGCATAATCCTTTCTTTTCGTCCTTTCTCCCATTATGCTGTATTTTTTTTTTTTGGCAAGAACAGGCTGATTTTAAGTCTATTTTTGTGAGCTTCATTGTGCTTTTTCTTGTATCTTATGCAAGTTGACTACTAATGACTAATGAGAACAATATGAATGCATTGTTGCTACATTAGTGTAAAGTGATCTGTGTTTTTTGCACTTAAGAGGTATTCAAGACACTCTAGTTGTGTAAAAAATATTTCATATGGAACAAGCCACTTTTGTATTAGTTAAAACTGTATGCTTTTAGTAGGTCTTGTATCAGTGGCAAACATCTACACAGCATTGAAGGCAGTGCTAGCTTGGAGAGGGTTGAAATCGCTTCATATTGTGATCTTAAATTTTATATACAGTATATTCCCCCAAAATATACCTTATTAAATATTTTATGATTCAGAAAAAAATTTGCTAATTATTTTTGTTGCCTTGTATTGTTGTACAACCTTGTTGACATCAAGAATTTTAACAAAGGAGTCCGTTTTTCTTTGTGTGGAATTTTTATAGAATAATAGACATTTCATCTAAAATTTCATTTCAGATACTGGTGACGAGAGCTAGAGATAAGCATCATGTATACTGGCAGATGGTTACCTTTTGAAACCAGACCTCTCCCACCCTCTGCTTACTGGGTTTCAGATTGCTTTTACTAGCCTTGTTAAGCTCAAAGTCTGAAATGGCCAATCCCCACCCCTAGCCCAAGCCCTCCGCAAAGTACTGTACACTGGGGCTGTGTGTCTCTTTCTCTTTGCAAGCAAAAATTCCAGTGGCTAAAAACTTTGCCGGTAGAAAAGTAAACCCACCCAAGAAAGTAGAAACAAGTGATACTTCAATACATGTGGTAAAAAAATGAAATAGGGATAAGAGCCGAACTACTTTCAGCCCCACTATCCCCCTGTCACATCTCTCTCTCCCGCCTTAAATCATGCTCACAAATTACATCAGTATTGCTCTGGTCTAACAGTGTAACATCCCAGTGAGCTTTTCTGCTCTGGCTGAGAAACCGTAGGAAATTATAGTCCCGTTTGACTCGAGCTTAAACTCGGATATCATTTTAACTATCCTGTGAACAGACTGATATCTTTTGTGTGCAGTAAACATTACCACAGGCTGACTGTTATGAGAGAGAGATTTCCTATCGCTTGAGATAAAGCCTTTTGTATCTGCCAATGGTGGGGGGTTGGGGGAGAGCGTGGGGGGTGCTGTATTAAAGCTACCAGTAGCTCAAGTTAACCTGAAAGGTTGTGCAACTGGACAAAGTAAAAATATTGATAGTCTTTTGGATCATTTCTAGAAAATTTCAAGTAGCAGCAGCAAGTTGAAGCACCGCATACCTTATTGGAAATGCCCGTTAGGAGCCACATCCCTTAGTGGGTCCTGATCACATGATCATTAAAATCAGCTGTTGAAGCTGAGGAAGGAGACTGTTTCTATAAACCGATTCTTCCCGTTTTGTTGAAACAGACATATGAGCAGTAGATTTTGAAGTTATATCTCCAAATATGGGAGATCGTTCCCTCTTTAAGTTCGTCTATGGTTCATGAGCAGATTGATTGCAATTTCACTTGCCATGATTTTAAAAAAAATTTGTTTCCAATAGCTGTTTGTATTTTTTGCCCATTTTAAACCCCTTTTTTATTCCTAATTACAAAGAGGGAATGGTGAACCGTATTCTGCTTCACCAAATCAATCTCACCTTATTATCTGGTACCTGGTGTTTGGGGAGTTAATAGTAGGTGAGTCGCTCCCTGCCCAGAATATTCACTTAAAACAATCACAAGAATTCCCATTGCTTCCCAAACAGACTTGCCCAGGGAGCATTAAGGAATTCGGGCCAGTGGACCCAATGTAAAATTTCATCGTCTTGTTAGAGACCAAGCATTGCCGCACATACAAGATGAATTCTAACCCACTTTGGAGTCTGAGAGAAAAACGGTGAACTGTTCAAGGACAGCACTTTCTCTGGTGTTGAGGATACTACCACATATGCCTTTCTAACCCCGAAGGAAGGGTGTTATTCAAGCTTCTTTAGACCAGTAGCTCCCACCATTTTTCTTGCTCAAAGCATCCCTATTTTCCACAGCATCTGAGCTGCCTCCCTTCTAATACGAGACAAGTGGCAGCTTGAAAAGCCACTTGGGTTATGAGCAAAAATGCTTATCTGTCGACCTGACCTCGCTGCTTCCCATATGACCACGTTCCCTCCAGACAATAAGAAGCAATTTCATTAAGTGCTTAAGATAGGGGTGTTGGAGTTCTCTCTCCGTACACACTTCTCCTGAAAGAAATAGATGTACTTTTGTGTTTGATCACTGTGTTAAAGCCAATGCTCTGCTTTCTCCAACTTTACCTGGCTTCCACAGGCGGTGAAGAGGAACACACAAGCTTCTGCCACTTCTGCATGTCAAGACGTTTGTTTGCCTTTATTAGCCAAATCAAAAGACTAGTGACTTTGGAAACTCCACACCGTCCCCACTTGATGTGCTGGCATTATGGTTGGGAAAAGCTGCTTTAGATATCCATTTGCCTCAGCATTTCACTGGATTTCTTGTCTAGTCCCCTTCCTGACAGCCATATCCTTCCAGTGGCGGGTTAGCAGTGGAACAGAGAGCTAGTTGTGGCCCATCAAATGACCAGCCAACTAGCTACACCTAAATAGCTGGGCCAGTATCAGCCTACTCTGATGGAGCTGGATTCAAGCTAGGTGAAGTTAAGGCATTCCCCCACCCCCACCCCCACCCTCCAGGGCACTGACCATTTGCCCATCGAGGGGCTGAGTTTGACTTGCCTCAATCAGCTCTTCAAGTTGCATGTTAAATGGTGACTTGGACGGCATCACGGCTTTCTCTTAATCCCTCTGGGCATTTGAACGTCTCTGATCCAACCTGCTCATTCGAATGTGTTCTGTAAGCAGTGATATTTCTCATTTAATTCTTTGGTGCCCAGGTCAGGAGATCTTTCATGTCACTGAAATAAAAGGCACCACCTCCTAGGTTTCCTTTAACTTTTTTTTTGAGGGAACACACAGGAAATGAAAAACCAAAAAAACTCAGTCCAAATTCTAGAATCAGAGTCCAGTGAGTGGCCAGATGAAGATCTTGCCCTGCTGGCTGTCATATCACTGGGGACCTGGATGGCGGGTTTGCCTGAATGGGATCGAAGCAATGTCCAAGGCCTACGACAGAGACCCAAATAGGTGAGGCTCTCACCCCGCTTAAGCTGAGGATGGACACCCATTGATTAACACCTTGGCCGCTGCTATTCTAGGAGGCTGCTGCCCGACAGGCTATTTGGAAACGTAGCCTTTCCTCCGCTTACTATTTTATTTTTATAAATGGCATTTGTTAAGCGCTTACTATGTGCCAGGGATGGATACAAGCAAATTTGGGTTGGACACAGTCCCTGTCCCACGTGGGGCTCACGGTCTCAATCCCCATTTTCCAGATGAGGTAACTGAGGCACAGAGAAGTAAAGCGACTTGCCCAATGTCACACAGCAGACAAGCGGTGAAGTCAGGATTAGAATCCATGACCTGACTCCCAGGCCCGTGATCTATCCGCTATGCCATGCTGCTTCTCATTTGCGTGGATGGGCTTCGGGCTGGGAAAAAGAATCTAGAGTGGGCCTTTGCTTAGAGTAGGCTTGCCCTACTCATTCTCGATGTCGAGGTGGACTGTGCCAGCTGTTTCAGAAGTCAACTTTTACCTAATGCAGTGGTGGAGGGTAGGTTTGGGGAGGCCACTACGACATCGAAAGCACAGCCTGGTTCTGATGGCTTGGTTCCATCTGTATCCAGTGTAGTACTCCTGGTACTCTCTGCCTCTACTATTCAGTGTCCACTTAGAAAGTGCCCAAGTGGGCGATTTGGGCCCTGGTTTCAGGAAGAATTGGAGCAAATGATGTTTCCTATTGTGTAACAAGCGCACATGTTCCTCATTGAGAGTGCAGTGTTTATATTCCATTTTAACAATGAGCCAAAGGCAGCGGTGTCGGCTTTGGCACCTCAACAGTTGCTTTCTGCAAAATACATTACTCAAACCGAGGATTCTTAAAATCTCTTAGATGTCTTTCAGTGTGAGCCCCCACTGCTTTTGCCATCGTCTCCTTTATTCAGCTTCTCTTTCCACCCCATCTACATTTTCCGTAAAACTTAGTCTTCAATGTGGGGATTTTCTAATTGGCAGACAGACCCTCTCAAAAGCTGAAATCTCATTTCCAGACCAAATGCAGAAGCAGCATTACTAGCACTCCCCATCTCTTGTTGGGCACCAAATACTGCCTGTCTTGCAGGCCCAGTTGCCAACTTCTGCTTCTAACAGTTCACACGACTGCCTCGTTATTCCATGGAAACTATTTTCCTCATTGTCTTTGGAATGTATTTGAAACAGCTTTTCTAACCAATAAAAGCATCAAGATAATCTATTTTGGGGAGCTTTAATGCTCTTGTGTAGTACATGTTCAGTAAAGTGTTGTCTGCAATGCAAGTGGGTCGTGTTTTTTTGTTTGTTTTTTTCCCGTCCCATATGCCAGACATATCGACTCTCTCTTTGTATCTGAGCTATATGAAGAAGGAATCCGTGTGCATCTATTTGGGCTTCGGCCATGAAAACAGCATAGGACTGTAGTTCCGAATAAGGCAGAAAGTTGAGGAAAGTTGGCATGGCACCAGGTGTCAGCCATCTAAATATCCCAGTCCTTACAGTCTTAAAGGATTTTGTGGGTTTTGCTGTTATTTAAAACCCTTACGTGCTAAGGGCTTTACTGACCA
Source organism: Ornithorhynchus anatinus (assembly GCF_004115215.2). Taxonomy (NCBI): domain Eukaryota; kingdom Metazoa; phylum Chordata; class Mammalia; order Monotremata; family Ornithorhynchidae; genus Ornithorhynchus; species Ornithorhynchus anatinus. Next base: position 51,338,563 of record NC_041753.1, on the reverse strand, counting down.
AAAATATACCAAAACATATGAAGATAGCCCCTTAAATTCCACCTCAAAAAATGACAAAAGTTCATCCCACTAGATAAGGCTTGTGATATTACAAGTCAATCAATGGCTTTTGAGCACTTATTGCATATTACCTTAAAATTGTATATTACAAATTATAATTTTTTTTATTAATGCCTGCCCTCCCCGCTGCTAATTGTTGTACTGTGCCAAGAGCTTAGTTACAGTGCTCATCTACCCATAGTGTTCAATAAATACCACTGGCTGATTGATACTAAGCATTGGAAAGAGTTCAACAGTAGCAAGGCACACATTCCCTGCCCTCCAGGATCTTACAATTTAAATGGGGAGACAGAAAAATTACTAATGAAAACACTAGTGATTTCACTTTGTGCACCTAATGAAAATGAGAAGGAGACCAAGGATGAGACAGCTGGGCATGTGTTATTAAAAAGCAAAACAAACTAACCTGGATCCTGCAGAGGAAAAGAAGACTTGGGTCCTGGAAAATGGTCTTTGAATACAGCACACTTTCTTTTACAACACTTTGAGGTATAAAAGATAACTAAGAACTGGTCTAGCCCCTTCCAAAATCGGGGGCTGAAAGGGGGTGGAGGTGTAATTGGGCCTGGCAAGCACAGGGAGGCTATACATGTAGTAAAGAATATTAACGCACAATGGGGTTAACGATGCATATGTGTGCTCTACAGTCAAGATAGACCTCTGGCTTCACGAGCAGCTGCTTCATATTTTTTAAAGCAAAAGTACCGTGCTGGCTGGATGGTCTGGACAAGTGGATCCCCACATCTTCAACCCCTACAATGCATTTCCCTGGGTCTGTTTATGGTCCTAAATTCTCCCTTTATTAGTGTGGCAGAAGAGTAAAGAGGAGTTTGCATAACTTCTTAGAGCACCACTTCCAACCAATTACCAGAACAATTCCTTACAGTCTACCACTTCCAGCTCAAGGCACTTGGGACATTTATGGAGAAGGGCTGGAGGATAGAAAAACATACCAATAGATAAAGCCTGCTGACAATTATAAATTACCTCTAGCCACCTAGTTCCAAAAGGCTGGTTCTCCTGGCTACAAAGGCAGTTTGCTAGATGGATGGATCCTGTTGGGGCCCTAAATACCTCAGTATGAGACAAACATTGAGGGAACAGGATCCAGTGATCCAACATTGGCAGATTCAGACTTCACCCAAGCTCCATTAGTACATTAGTCAAGGGAAACTCATTGGAATAAGACAAAAATCTCTTTCACTCCCTTCTACAACTACAGTGAAATTACCTAAACTACAAAAACCCCAAACAGCATCTGAAACTCAGACAAGCTACCCCATATGTAGAATTTGCAGCCACACCCACCCGTGGTTGAGATTTCACCATTAGGTGATCGTCATCCTAAAAAACAAAGGACATTTCCCTAGAGATGGAGAGGTATAGCTTTTCTTCAGCTCCAAATTCAAATAACTGATCACTAGTTTTTGGTGATGTGGATGAGAAATGGTAAGTAGAGAGAGAGAGAGCGCGAGAGAGAAAACGCGCAAGCAGTAATGTTTTATAATTGCATGTCTCTTAATGATGGGGTGTAACTCCAGTCTGGAATGCTTAAGCTAGCTATTCCAGCCTTGCTTCACAGGAAAGAAGGCATGTTAGTGAGCGGTTAGTTGCCCAGATTTGAATACTGAGTGTTCTGTTGCCATTGGTCAGAGTTACTATATCCTAGAAGCCCCACTGCATCACTAAATGATTGAAAATATAAAGAAGCTGTTTCAGAGCAACCTTTGGGTAAATTGGAATTAAAATAGGGGTTTTTCTGTGTATATGTATGTAAATATGTATGTGCACACATGCATCTTAATCCAAGTAAGCCAATTGCCATGGGCCTGAATATAAATTCTGTTGCATTAGTGAAATATGATGGAGGCAGAAAAGGGAAGTGGTTTCTGGCAGGCCAGATCCATTGATTCTCCAGAAAAGAAGTCTCCTCAACCCTATTCTTCTATCTCCTGGAAATCAAACTCTTTCCCTTGTCAAAGGAGGCATAAACCTGGAAATAAGCCACATTTGAGAGAAACGGCCAGAAGCCAGGAGTCATAAAATTTAAACACAAAGTAAAATGAGATGACACCCTCCGTGTGCCCATGCTCCCCCCCAAAAAATCATATTTCAGGAAAAATGCTGCATTATGATGAATGGCAAATGAAATATAAACCCAGCATCCAGTCTTCAGATGATCATTCTTCAAGAAAATCTGGAAGAAGATTTTCTTCAAGTATTTCCAAATATCATTTGGAACTCTGAAATTTTTCAGATTCCTTACTATTTAAATACATGATAATCATTTTGGACATGGTCCCTGTCCCATATGAGGCTCACAATCTAGGTAGGATGACAGATTTAATCCCCATTTTACAGATGAGGAAACAGAGGCATAGAGAAGTTAAGTGATTTGCCCAAAGTCACACAGCAGACAAATGGCAGAGTCAGGATTAGAACCCAGATCCCCAGACTCCCAGACCCGTGCTCTTTCCACTAGGCCACACCGTTTCTTTCATTCCTGATTAGAGACTCTCCTATAGATAAAATGGTAATGGTGGAAGTGAACTCAAGCTGGTAATTTTTATGTAAGTGCCCCTAGGCAACTAACCAATCAGTAGTATTTATTGAGCACTTATTCTATGCAAAAGCACTGTAGTAAGTGCTTAGGAGAGTACACAATGGAATTAGAAGACTCAATCCCTGCCTTCAAGAAGTTTGCAACCTAGCAGGGAGCGGCAGACACTAAAATAAATGACAGGAAGGGAGAAGCAACAGAATATGTAGAGTCCCTAGTCAGAAGCTAGGGACTAGAAATTTCAAGGTCTGGGCAAGAGCATATCTGGGTCTCCTTACTGAACAGCATTCAAAAAAATGGCATTTTGCATTTTTGAGTATAAGCTTTACTTGTTCTTTTTCTTCATCCTATTTCTTTCCAATTTACACCAGCTGCTTTAAGTGCTAATTACCGAATCTTCCCACTTAATATTGCTCTCCCTTTGCCCTGTTAACTGAGTACTGATTTCCCTTTCTAGATATTACTAGGATTCCCCACTTTCACCTCTTACCTACATATGCACTTGTAGGTAAGATGTACATTATTGTACATATTGTACATGCTTGCCTGCAGGCAATCATGGGCTAATTCATCTCTGCCCAGAGACAATCAGAAGAGAGACGGGAAATATGTCAGTTCCCCAGGTGGCCCAAACAATGGAAAATAAGTATAGCAGAGAGGAGAAAGGTACTGACACTATTAATGACAATTTACTGCCAAACCTCCCTGCCTTAGGCTCACCCTACTGTAGGGAAAGGACTTTGACAAAAGAAGTTGAACAGCTAGGTTCCACTACACTGAAATAAGCACGCGCTCACAAGAGAAGCAGTGAGGCCTTAGAGAAGCACTGTGGCCTAGTGAATAGAGCACAGTCTGGGAGTCAGAAGGACCTGGGATTGAATCCAGGCTCCACCGCTTGTCTGCTGTGGGACCTTGGCCAAGTCACTTAGCTTCTCTGTGCCTGTAACCCCCTCTGTAAAATGGAAATAAAGACTATGAGTCCCATGTGGGACATGGACTGTGTCCAACTTGATTGGCTTGCATCTACCCCAGTACTTAGTACAGTGCCTGGCCTATAGTAAGTGATTAACAAATACCATTAAAGAAAAAGTTTGGACCTGAGAGCAGTTAGCTAATAGGAAATTGAACAGTAAACTGGAGAAACTTATTAATCAAGTCTGAAACTAGTACCCATGTGGGTCTCGACTAATATCAGCTGTGAGCTGATGAAAATATTTTTGGTTCATTAGGCATTTTTAACCTTTCATCCTGGAATATAGCATAAAGACAGAACATCAAGGAGGGATGTCCTGCAATAAGACGGTATTGACTAGCTCCCTCTTGCCCTTGGCCTGCTAGAGTGCAGTTGGAGGCTAAGCTGGTGGGGAAGGTAGACAGAGGTGGCTTTGGATTCTTCTTTTCAGGATAATCTACCACCCTGGAGTCAGAGATGATCCCTCGTGGTGTGCAGTGGGCATCTAAAGTGGGAAGGGCCGGAAGGGTGGCTTCTTCATCCATCTTTGAACAGAAACAGCAGATACCAGCACTATACGAGCTGGCAGTGATGCCAACAATCTTTTTTATAATCAATCAGAAAAGCAACGTGGCTTAGTGGAAAAAGCACGGGCTTGGGAGTCAGAGGTCACGGGTTCTAATCCCCCTCCGCCACTTGTCAGCTGTGTGACTTTGGGCAAGTCACTTAACTTCTCTGTGCCTCAATTACCTCATCTGTAAAATGGAGATTAAGACTGTGAGCCCCACGTGGGACAACCTGATTACCTTGCATCTACCCTAGCGCTTAGAACAGTGCTTGGCACATAGTAAGCACTTAACACATACCAGCTATATTATTATTATTATTATTAATAGTAATTATTCATCAAATTCATGTCAGTAGAGGAGCTGCACCTAAAAGAGTTAATTAGGGATGCACTAAAGATGTTCTATGTGGCTGCCAAAGGTTCCTTTTTCAGTAGCAACAGTGCAAGAAGAAATCAATCACTAAATCATATTTATTGAATGCTTACCGTATGCAGGGAACTGTATGTAGCGCTTGGGATAGTACATTATAACAGTTGGTAGACATGTTTCCTGCCCAAGAAACTCAATAGGGTTTCCCAAATTGAGAAGAGGAAATAATGTAAAAAAAAGAGAAAACAGGTAGAAAAATTATCTGCTGCATGTCACAGGAGCAAATAGTTCTGTGACACTCCAACAGGCACTATAGACATATCTATATCTCTCTATATGCCTATAGCAGCATGGCTCAGTGGAAAGAGCCTGGGCTTCGGAGTCAGCGGTCATGAGTTCGACTCCCGGCTCTGCCACTTGTCAGCTGTGTGACTGTGGGCAAGTCACTTCACTTCTCTGTGCCTCAGTTACCTCATCTGTAAAATGGGGATTAACTGTGAACCTTATGTGGGACAACCTGATTACCCTGTATCTACCCCCGTGCTTAGAACAGTGCTCTGCACATAGTAAGCACTTAACAAATACCAACATTATTATATATATTATATAGAGGTGACTATATAGATAATACATATATCTATATAGACATCTCATGTATGTACACACACACACACATGAAGGTTCTTGGCAAGTTCTCTGTGGAATAAAACCTAAGTCCTCAAAAGGCCGCTTTAACCCAGCAGTATCAGCAGGAGGTTCTCATACTTATCTCAAGAACTTGCTTGGCACCTCATGGCCTCAACAAAACAAGGACAAAAAGTATAAAAAGATCTCTATGTGTTGAGGTGGGGAGATCAACAGGAAGGCCTTTCCTTTGTTTCGCCCGGGAGAGGAGAGGTCACCTGGGAGGTGTTAAGTGAGAAGGGTAGGGGGACCAAGGAAACGAGGAAAGCAGCGATGGAATGGGCAATATTTTTCTCTCTCCCACCACCCCCCAGGCTCTAAGGAGTTCCACGCCTCCAACAGTGCCTTCATCACCTACATGGACACAGGAGGCAGTGATGGGGCCCAGAAGAGTGGCTGGCATATGGAGGCAGCAGCACGGGATAGCGGTAATAGCAACGTGGGCTTCAAGGCAGCAGGACAGGCAGTATCCTCGGCTACTCTGCCGGAGGCCGGGGTGCCACAGAGATGGTCACCGTAAAAAACAGAGATGGCTGGCAGGACGTCTGAAACAGACTAACATAGGGCACTCTCAAAACTTGATTTTATTGGAATGCTAACACGGGCAGATAGAAATACAGGGTACAGGTAAGAAAGGTTCATTTACTTCCTTTAAAACACTACCAGCGTTACTGATCGCAATAGAGTAGACAAATTAGTAATAAAACAGCTTCGTCCATCTGTACAAAATGTAAACGTTTGCCATGGGATTTCCCTCAGTTAGCAAGAGTCATCAATTCAACTTCGGAAAGAAAAATACACTTGTCTTTCCATACAACCACCACGAAGCCTGGAAAATTGCTATGTTACTTAAGTTCCTGGCATGAAAAAAAATTAAACGGTGCTCAATCAAGGCAACTTTAACATCAAGAGTCATGGAAACTGAGGCACTGAAACAAGTCAGTTTTCAAACAAGCAACTTTCCCCTATTATACTGATTGTATTTACATTGAGTTTGGCAGTTTCAATTACCAGTGTGGAAATTACCAAAATATACACAGTATACAAATCCCCTAATCGATTCCGGGGAAGGGAAAATAATACATCTTGCTAGAAAAACATTGCAGTGAGGCATCGATTCATTCACCTGAAAGCAAGGGAGAGAAACCTAAGATGAAGCTCTCTTTTGTTCACAAAATGGAGACTCATAAACCTCCATCGGGGGGCAGGTGCACACCAAATGCTGATCTCCGTAGATATCATCAATCCTGGCAATCGTGGGCCAGAATTTGCTCTCTGGTTTCACAAAGGGCTGCAGAGGGTAAACAGGAAGAAATAGATATCAATTTGGAGAGACACCATCCTTAACATCCGAGGAGAAATTCCTTATGGAGTCGGAACGAAAGGCTCCTCAACTGAGGCTGAGTGGCCCGGGGCTATCACTGAGGCTGGTGGTGGTAGAAGTAAAAGTATTTAAGCACCCTCTGAGTGCAATTCACTGTACTAAGATCTTCTTCCCTTCCCCCCAGCTGCTCACGTTCTCCCTCTGGCCTGGAACTCCCTCCCCCTCGTATCCAACGGACCATCACTCTCCCCATCTTCAGAGCCGTACTGAAAGCACTTCTCCGCAAGACCATCCACGACTAAGCCCTCGTTTTCCCTACTCCCTCCTGCATTGCCCATGCACTTGGATCTGTACCGCTTCAGATCAGATTCACCCCACCCTCGGCCCCACAGAACTGATAAACGTTTCCGTAATTCACTTTAATGTCCGTCTCCCCATCCAGACGGTAAAATCTTTGTGGGCAGGGATCGGGTCCACCACCGCTGTCATACTGTACGTTCCCAAGCACTTAGTAAGGTGCTCTGCATGCGGTAAGCTCTCAAATGCCTCTGGCTGATTCAACAACTTCAATATAAGATAATTACTTACTAATGGGAAAGCTGCTACCTCTCTGGAGTAAGGACGATCCCAGTTAGAGGACGTAATGCAAGTCAAGGAGTGTGGGGCCATCTGAAAGAACACACAGGACACGGAGAAGGACAGAGTTCAAAGTAGGGTTTCTGAGGGCTCCAAAGGGCCAGATTTCCCCCTACTATTCCACAAGCAAACTGTATGCTTTAACTCTTCTAGTAATAAGCTATGCCTTCAATTTTAGAAATCAATATTAACAAATGAAAGGGAAAGGGAGAGACGTCGATGGAACCACAGCCACACAAAATGACTGGGAAAGGGATCTGATCCATCGCTAGCTATCTTAAGGTGCCAGTTCTTGTGCTCTTCCAGAGGCAAGGAGGAAGTCTTCATAACACATGCAACATCTGGTAAAGTTTTGCCTGTTTTTTTTTTTTCCTGGGGTTTGGTTTGCTCTGGATATTCTACTTCCAGCCATGACACCATTTACTAATTAGAAACATGCTCATTTGCACCCCATACCCCTACCACACTTAGGATGTTAGTATACCCCAAACAGAAAACAGAAGCCTTCGAAAAAAACAGGAACAGACCTTCTGGTGTCTCTCCTAAACTATGATATCAAGCAGAGTTTCTGCGAACCACTAGTAAGTTAGGATCGGTTGAGTATCCTACGCACTTATAACTTCTCCATTTGGGTCCAGGAACCTTTTTTTTTAAAAAAAAAGTTCACTGGTTCCTCACATTACCACAGAACAATAACTTCACCACAGCACACTGTGACTATTTCACTGCTGAGTTTGGGGTGTTTTTCTTCTTCCAATTGTCCCCAGCGGTATTATTTTGTTTGTTTGTTTCTGGTATTTTTTTGTTTGTTTGTTTCCTTGGGTTTTGTAACTGGGGACTTGGCTCTGAATCCACTGATCATATTCATATCATGGGAAAATTGTAGTTAAGAATCTGACAAAAATTGGACTTAATTCTTTTCATGGTACAGTTTTGGGATATTCTCAGGAACATACCCACTTCACATACACCCATATTCAGATTAAACTCCCAACAGTATGTTCTTCTAATAAGAGTTAAAAGGAATCTGACACGTTGGGTAGACATGTCATTTCCAGAACTTTAATCAAAGATCCAAGGCCATTTCACCTTCAGTGGATTAACCCTTGAATCCATGCGTCCTTCCTCTATGTCAGCAATTTCTTGTCGAATGCTGATCATCGCATCACAAAACCTGTCCAGCTCTGCCTTGTCTTCAGATTCTGTGGGTTCAATCATGAGGGTACCAGCCACTGGCCAAGACATGGTTGGGGCATGGAAGCCTAGTAATATAAGGAAAGAGACCAAAATTCAACTTCAAAGGCCACCATCCCTGCAGTTTTCATAAGCTTTTCATTCATTCATTCATTCATTCATTCATTCAATAGTATTTATTGAGCGCTTACTATGTGCAGAGCACTGTACTAAGCGCTTGGGATGAACAAGTCGGCAACAGATAGAGACAGTCCCTGCCATTTGATGGGCTTACAGTCTAATCGGGGGAGACGGACAGACAAGAACAATGGCAATAAATAGAGTCAAGGGGAAGAACATCTCGTAAAAACAATGGCAACTAAATAGAATCAAGGCGATGTACAATTCATTAACAAAATAAATAGGGTAAAGAAAATATATACAGTTGAGCGGACGAGTACAGTGTTGTGGGGATGGGAAGGGAGAGGTGGAGGAGCAGAGGGAAAAGGGGAAAAAGAGGGTTTAGCTGCGGAGAGGTAAAGGGGGGATGGCAGAGGGAGTAGAGGGAGAAGAGGAGCTCAGTCTGGGAACGCCTCTTGGAGGAGGTGAGTTTTAAGTAGGGTTTTGAAGAGGGAAAGAGAATCAGTTTGGCGGAGGTGAGGAGGGAGGGCGTTCCAGGACCGCGGGAGGACGTGACCCAGGGGTCGACGGCGGGATAGGCGAGACCGAGGGACGGTGAGGAGGTGGGCGGCAGAGGAGCGGAGCTTGCGGGGTGGGTGGTAGAGAGAAGGGAGGAGAGGTAGGAAGGGGCAAGGTGATGGAGAGCCTTGAAGCCTAGAGTGAGGAGTTTTTGTTTGGAGCGGAGGTCGATAGGCAACCACTGGAGTTGTTTAAGAAGGGGAGTGACATGCCCAGATCGTTTCTGCAGGAAGATGAGCCGGGCAGCGGAGTGAAGAATAGACCGGAGCGGGGCGAGAGAGGAGGAAGGGAGGTCAGAGAGAAGGCTGACACAGTAGTCTAGCCGGGATATAACGAGAGCCCGTAACAGTAAGGTAGCCGTTTGGGTGGAGAGGAAAGGGCGGATCTTGGCGATATTGTAGAGGTGAAACCGGCAGGTCTCGGTAACGGATAGGATGTGTGGGGTGAACGAGAGGGACGAGTCAAGGATGACACCGAGATTGCAGGCCTGAGAGATGGGAAGGATGGTCGTGCCATCCACGGTGATAGAGAAGTCTGGGAGAGGACCGGGTTTGTGAGGGAAGATGAGGAGCTCAGTCTTGCTCATGTTGAGTTTTAGGTGGCGGGCCGACATCCAGGTGGAGACGTCACGGAGGCAGGAGGAGATGCGAGCCTGAAGGGAGGGGGAGAGGACGGGGCGGAGATGTAGATCTGCGTGTCATCTGCGTAGAGATGGTAGTAAAAGCCGTGAGAGCGAATGAGTTCACCGAGGGAGTGAGTGTAAATGGAGAACAGAAGAGGGCCAAGAACTGACCCTTGAGGAACTCCAACAGTTAAAGGATGGGAGGGGGAGGAGGCTCCAGCGAAGGAGACTGAGAATGACCGGCCAGAGAGGTAAGAGGAGAACCAGGAGAGGACAGAGTCTGTGAAGCCAAGGTGAGATAAGGTATGGAGGAGGAGGGGATGGTCGACAGTGTCAAAGGGAGCAGAGAGATCAAGGAGGATTAGAATGGAGTAGGAGCCATTGGATTTGGCAAGAAAGAGGTCATGGGTGACCTTAGAGAGAGCAGTCTCGGTAGAGTGGAGGGGACGGAAGCCAGATTGGAGGGGGTCTAGGAGAGAATGGGAGTTAAGGAATTCTAAGCATCGATTGTAGACGACTCGTTCTAGGATTTTGGAAAGGAAGGGTAGTAGGGAGATAGGACGATAACTGGAGGGGGAAGTGGGGTCAAGAGCGGGTTTTTTTAGGATGGGGGAGACGTGGGCATGTTTGAAGGCAGAGGGGAAGGAGCCCTTGGAGATTGAGTGGTTAAAAATAGAAGTTAAGGAAGGTAGGAGGGCAGGGGCGATGGTTTTAATAAGGTGAGAGGGAATGGGGTCCGAGGCGCAGGTGGAGTGGGTGGCACTTGCGAGGAGGGAGGAGATCTCCTCTGAGGATACTGCAGGGAAGGATGGGAAAGTAGGGGAGGGGGTTGTTGGGGGGGAGGGGAGAGGCGGAGGGGTGACTTTGGGGAGCTCAGACCTGATCGTGTTGATTTTCGTGAGGAAATAGGTGGCCAGATCATTGGGGGTGAGAGATGGGGGAGGGGGAGGAATAGGGAGCCTAAGGAGAGAGTTAAAGGTCCGGAACAATCGGCGGGGGTGACGGGCATGGGTGTCGATGAGGGAGGAGAAGAAGCTTTGCCTGGCGGAGGAGAGGGCAGAGTTAAGGCAGGAAAGGATAAATTTGAAGTGTGTGAGGTTGGCTTGGTGCTTGGACTTTCACCAGCAGCACTCAGCAGCTCGAGCATAGGAGCGTAGGAGGCGGACGGAGGAGCTTTTTCACACAACTCCAGCTGCCCTCTGTTTGTGGGAAGACAAAGCATACAGAAAGGGGCCCCAGAGAAAGGCACACAAACCCTTTTTTGCTCTTTAAACTTGGTCATTTCCCCCATCAATATGTGAGAAATGGATCCCACAATATGGGATCATATCAAAATGAAGCCAATATTTTGATATGCATGGTTAACATTTTGTTATGAAGTCAGTCAGAAAACTTGTCAACAACAATTTTTCTTTCTGAACAACAAATTGATCAAGCAGTGGCATTTATTGAATGCTTACTGTGTGCAGAGCATTGTATTAAGCTCTTGGGAGGGTACATTACAACAGAGTTGGTAGACAAATTCTCTGTCCACAAGGAGCTCACAATCTAGATGTGGAGACAGATATTAATATAAAAAAAATAAGGATATGTACCTAAGTGCTGTGGGGCTGAGGGTAGGGTGAAGACCAAGTGCCCAAAGGTTATAGAGTCACGTGAATAGATAACACAAAAGGGAGAGGGAGTCGGGTAAAAGAGGGCTTACCCGGGGAAGGCCTCTTGGAGGAGATGTAACTGTAAAAAGGTTTTGAAGGTGGGAAAAGTGTTGGTCTGGCATATGTGTGTGTGTGTGGGGGGGAGTTTCAGCCCAGAGGGAGGACGTGGGAAAGGGGTCGTTGGTGAGACAGACGAAATCGGGGCACAGTGAGCAAGCTGGTGTTAGGGGAATGAAGTGTGCAGGGTGGGATGTAGTAGGAAATCAGCCAGGCAAGGTGGTGAGGGGGGGAACAAGCTGATTGAGTGCTTTAAAACCAAAGTGATGAGGAGGAAGGATGGGCAGCCACTGGAGGTTCTTGAGAAGTGCGGCAACATGGACAGAACAGTTTTGTAGAAAAATGATCCTTGCAGCAGAGTGAAGTATGGACTGGAGTAGGGAGAGACAGGAGTCAGGGAGGTCAGTGAGGAGGCTGATGCAGTAGTCAAGGTGGCATAGGATAAGTGCTTGGATCCGCCAAATAGCAGCTTGAATGGAGAGTACTACAGAGGCTGTCTCCTCTCCCTCGGTCACTCACCATTCCTGGGTAACTGATGGACACATCCCCTGAACAGCAGGCAAAATGATGCAAGAGAATACACCCTCCCCATCACATAGAAGGAGAACTCTCAAGAGTCAGTAATGACTCCAAAGCCCCATTGGAGAGGTTGTTGATTTCACTGTATCTCATCAAAGTTTGCTTCATTTATTGGCTTTCCTGGGGCTGGCACACATATTAAGTTCCTCTTCAACACAGCTGTATATTTAGCAGTTGTATAAGAAGAATAATGATGGTATGTATTAAGCATTTTCTAGGTACCAAGCGCTGGGGTAGACAGTCGGATAAACAAAATAATGAGATCGGACGCAGTCCCTGTCCCACATAGGACACACAGTCTAAGAGGTAGAAAGTACCGGTATTTTATTTCCATTTTACAGAGGAGGAAACAGGGCACAGAGAGATTAAGTGACTTGTCCAAGGTCACACAACAGGCAAATAGCCAAGCCAGTTCTAGAAGCTGGGTCTTCTGTCTTAGTCCCACGCTCTTTCCTCTAAGCCGTGCTGTAACCTATCATCTCTGAACACAGAGAAGCAGCATGGTGTAGTGGCTAGAGCACAGGCCTGGGAGTCAGAAGGTCATAGGTTCTAATCCCGGCTCCACCACATGTCTGCTGTGTGACCTGGGGGAAGTCACTTCATTTCCTCTATGCCTCAGTTACCTCATCTATGAAATGGGGATTGAGAGCCCCACGTGAGACAGGGACTGTGTCCAATCCGATTTGCTCGTATCCACCCCAGGGTTTAATCCAGTGTTCGGCACAGAGTAAGCACTTGAATACCATCATTATTTTTATTATATTGTAAATATATTTATACTATTAAAAACTGCAAAATGAGTGTTAAACATTTAACCATTGGTTATTAATTACTGTTCAACTCTTTCTGACCTAGGGTCAGGTTCCACTGGAAGACCAAACCCCAGAATGGACTATTGATCAATGGAATTACTGAGCACTAACTGTGTGCAGAGCACTTTACTAGGCACTTGGGAGCTTAGACTGTAACAGAGTTGGTAGATATGTTCCTGGCCCACAAGGAGCTTACAATCTAATTATTGGGTTACAAGGATTTCACTCTAGAGTCTGTTATTTCGTTTGAGACAGTAAGCTCCCTGTGGACAGAGAATATGTCTACCAATTCTGTTTACACTGTACTCCTCAACTGGGAATTTGTAAAAAAGAGAAAGTCCCCGGCTTTAACAGCCAAGAGCATACACTCTAGGAAGTCCCTCACCGTAATCTTGAAGTCTTTTAGCAACATCCACTGCTTCGATGTTTGCAGATTTCTTGAAAGGTCTGGTGTCCAGAATAAATTCATGAGCCACATAGCCTGTGCAGAAACACAAGATTATTTCAGAAAATAAATCCAAGACAGCCAACGGGCGGCTATGTGTCAGGAATTTCTAACCAATTACAAACCATCCTACTACTGTCCCTAGGAGAGCTGGCCCACAGTAGCTTCTTGTTACTGCCCTGCAACTACCCTGTGCATTGGATTGATAATGATATTTCTGGAATTTGCTAAATGCTTACTATGTGCCAAACACCAGAGTGGACACAGGAATCAGGTTGGACACAGTCCTTGTCCCACCTAGGGCTCACAGTTTAAGGGGAAAGGAGAACAGGTAATTTATCCCCATTTTACAGGTGAGGAAACTGAGGCAGAGGGAAGTTAAATGACTTGCCCAAGGACCCAGAGTAGTCAAATGGCAGAGTCAGCATTAGAACCCAGGTCTCCTGACGCGCTGTTCTGTGCTCTATCTACTAGATCAAACTGATTCTTTGGCCCTTAAGGCAGTGACTTTTGATGAGGGAAGAAATGATGCACACCAGAGAACACTCTAATTAATAACATTAATAAACAACTACGACGTTTTTATGAGCCCTAATTGCAGTTACAAGTTTTGCTCTGTCAGCTACTCAGCTGAAGGCAGCCGCATAAACAAGACAAATCAAATTACAATTCAAAAATATTTCAGGAAATCTATTTATAAGTGCAAAGTCAGATTCAGAAAATCCCTGTAAGAACTCAACATAAAAACTCAACCCTGGGTTCTATCCCTGTTATCGCCAACAACTGGGGAAGTTTTCTTCTTCTGGACATGGTGGGCCCAGAGGCTATCATAGGGGCAATTATGAAATTCAAAAATAACATCGTGGAGTTTAATATTCATTCATTCATTCATTCATTCATTCATTCATATTTATTGAGTGCTTACTGTGTGCAGAGTATCTTTACTTTCCTCACTATCTGAAGTTGCAGATGGAGCAGTCTTTTTTGGGGGGGTAGGAGAGAAATTAGGTTATTTTAAAAATATTGTTTTACTTTATGTAATCAATCTCTCTTTCAACCTCTGAAGAGGGTATTGCTACTATTCCTCACCCCAATCCCTGCTATAAGAGCACTGAATATGTGATGACAGATTTGCCTTCTCTGTGTTTATTTAGCAAAACAATTCTCTCTGTATCCAAATAGTATACCTTTTATTAAAAAGTCAAAAGGGAGCAGTTCATAGACACCTTACCAGGTGTTAACTAAAAACATCAGCACATGTTATTTATCACTAAATGACCCACGCCCATCACATAATTCTTATTTATAACAAGCAAATGTGATTAAAATGAAGCTAAGCAGCTAGTAAAAAAGCTTTTTCTTTTGTGTAAAAAAAAAAATCCCACTAGGAATTTGGGGATTACTTTTTTCAATAAAGTATTTGCCCAAAACAATAATATTTACTGAAAACATTTGCACCTTCAGGAATTGCAATGCTAGCTATTTTTCTTACACTTCGAAATTCTGAGGTTTAAACTGTTACAGGAACAGAAGGAACATGGTTGATTTGGGGGTTGGACAAAGAATTCAGTAATTATTGATCCCTTCCCGCATGGCAATTAGAGGTGCTATTAATCATTCCAGATAAAAAAAAAATTATCATTTAAAACAGAGTAACTGCATTTGATCTAAGATTTAAATACTGAGCTGTGGATATAGTTTAAACTAACCCAACTACAGAAGGACGGCCCAAAAGTACAAAGCACTTCTCTCCTGGTTCTTATTTTTCTTCTAAAATAACTTTCAGTATTTCTGCCCAGATGTAGGAAAGAAAAAAAAATATGAAGTTTTACAGGACAACCTTGGAGCCAGTTCATAAGTCAGTTGAAATTCCAAATGGAACCTATCGGACAGTTCATTTGGAGACTGGACTGTAGACTGAAACTCCTTGTGAGCAGGAAACATGTCTATCACCTCTGTTGTACTTTCTCTCCCAAGTGCTTACTTAGTACAGTGCTCTCCACAGTGCTCAGTAAATACCACTGATTGATTGAGATGGTTCACAATCTACTCTGGTCTCTGTGTTTCTTACAATCTGGAGAGGATTCCTTTAATCGCAGTGGTAAACCAGACTCAGGACTTCTGATTGATAGCAATTTTCTGCTTCCTGGTTATTGAATCAGCTCTTTCATTCACTCCACACATCCAATCCGTCACCAAGGCCTGCCGGTCTCACCTTTATATCATCGCCAAGATCCACTCTTTCCTCTCCACCCAAACGGCTATCTTACTGTTACGGGCTCTCATAATATCCTAGCTGGATTATTGTGTCAGCCTTCTATCTGATCTCCCTTCCTCCTGTCTCTCCCCGCTCCAGTCTATTCTTCATTCCACTGCCCGGCTCATCTTCCTGCAGAAACGCTCTGGGCATGTCCAGTGGTTGCCTATCAATCTCTGTACGAAACAAAAACTTCTCACTCTAGGCTACAAGGCTCTCCATCACCTTGCCCCTCCTACCTCTCCTCCCTTCTCTCTTTCTACTGTCCACCCCGCATGCTCCGTTCCTCTGCCATCCACCTCCTCACCGTCCCCCGTTCTAGCCTATCCCGCCGTCGACCCCTGGGCTATGTCCTCCCGCTCTCCTGGAATGCCCTCCCTCCTCACCTCCGCCAAACTAATTCTCTTCCCCTCTTCAAAGCCCTACTGAGAACTCACCTCCTCCAAGAGGCCTTCCCAGACTGAGCTTCCCCTTTTCCCTCTGCTGTCTCTCTACCCTTCCCTTCACCTCCCCTCAGCTAAGCCCCCTTTTCCCCCCCTTTCCCTCTGCTCCTCTCCCCTCTCCCTTCCCCTCCCCTCAGCACTGTGCGCATCCGCTCATTTGTATATATTTTTATTACCCTATTTATTTTTTAATGAGATGTACTTCACCTTCATTCTATTTATTGCTATTGCTTTAATGATATGTACATCCCCTTGATTCTATTTATTGCTATTGTTTTTGTCTGTCTCCCCCGATTAGACTGTAAGCCTGTCAATGGGCAGGGACTGTCTCTATCTATTGCCGATTTATACATTCCAAGCGCTTAGTACAGTGCTCTGCACATAGTAAGCGCTCAATAAATACTATTGAATGAATTGAATGAATCATCACTAGGCTACCAATCCATTTTCTCTATTTGTATGGTAGCATCAATTTGTTAAGTATAAGACCCTCACATTAACTGGCTCCAGAGCTGCTAAAAGGCAGAAGAGAGAAATGTCCTTCCCACTCTCAATGATGCATTTTCATTATGGCTATTGCACAGGGGATAGGGAGGCTATGGCAAATTCAATGACTTTCGTGGTTTAGGCCAATATTTCTTAAATTTCATTAATGGGGACTGGGACCCACTGGGGATAAATGGGGAAGTTTCGAGGGAGGCATGGAGATTGAAGATGCTGACCACTAAGTGGGCAATCAGTGATGGAGGCCACATAGCTGGCTAGGAAATCTCTCTCAGTAGTATAATCACCACTGCCTTCCTCTTTCCCAGATCACTATTACTTCTTAGGTCATCTCTTCCCAACTATCAGCTCAGTACTTTTGCACCACCTCCACACTTACGTGTTCACAGCCACCCCTTGCACTTCGGTATTTCCTGATTTACATACTCTACTAACTAAGCTTTTACTCATCCACATATCCAACTTTCCATTGTCGTCTTCCTTTCTGTAAAGTTTTGTTTTGCTTTCCCCCATTAGATTGTCACCTCCTTGAAAGTAGGCACTGCATCCTCTAACTTTCTGACACTCTCCTAAGGGCTTCATGCAGTGCTCTGCACTGTAGGGTTAGCTCTCAAACTATTGATTGGCCGACAACTCTAAATTTGATACTTGCCTCTTGCACCCCTGAAAAGGACTTTGTAGTGCTTCTCTAATCGCTTGGCCATGTAGTTGGCATTTAAGATGGCAATCTCTGTGGCATGCTTCAGGCCCTTTCCTCCCATCATCTGCAGTAGGAATAAAAAATAATCTGTAGAACACTGAACAGATCACTTTGGCTCCAAGTATTCATTCACAAAACATATTCACAGATCTATGATCTCAATGCTTGAGAGGGCTCGGTCTCCTTTTTATTACACATTTGGATAGGAAAAGCCCAATAATACTAGGCCAGACTTCCATCTCTCCCAAGTCTCAGTTTCTCTGTTGATTCTCTCCTATCGTTTCAATTCTTCATACTAGGAATGAAGAGCATTTTTCAAGCAAATTTCAAAGCTGATTTTCAGAAAGAAATCAGTGGGCTCCTAAATCAGGGAAGCTTTATTGTTAGAAGCCAAAGGGGGAATTGGCCCCCCACTGAGCTGGGTTTCTCTCACCACTTATAAATGACTTTTCCCAGTGTGCCAATG
Source organism: Ornithorhynchus anatinus (assembly GCF_004115215.2). Taxonomy (NCBI): domain Eukaryota; kingdom Metazoa; phylum Chordata; class Mammalia; order Monotremata; family Ornithorhynchidae; genus Ornithorhynchus; species Ornithorhynchus anatinus. Next base: position 51,320,997 of record NC_041753.1, on the reverse strand, counting down.
AGACCCTTCAGCCAGGCAAGTCTTCATCTCCCCCCACCGGATGAACAGTTTCTTCCAGTGGATAGTTCACTAACCAGGTCCCCACTGAACATAGGCCATGACAGACTCCGTTTGTGGAAAAGAAAAAAAAAAAAGGAAGGTAGCCTGTTCTCAGGCAAAGCCTAATCACCCAAGGATTTTCAGCTCTATCAACCCCATGTCACAAAGGTAGCTCATCAGGTTAATGAAGTTTGGAAAAAAAAATATGCAATAGCCCTGCCACGCTGCATTACACTGTCCTGAATAGCTGCAGCAGAATTTCTCTCCTCCCACCCTCCCCCCCAAAACCAAGGCAAGCAGCACTATCTAAATGAGATTTATTTCTGGAAATATGCCCCAGGAATTCCACCATGTATAATGATTAGAATGTGCTTCTTTCTATGAGCGGGGGGAAAAAAAAGACGCAATGTACAACCCTGAAGAAAACAGATCTCTACTATTAGTTGAGGGACCATTAAGTGCCTTAGCCCAGAAGAATGCATCTGGCTCTGAAATTCCTATTTCTCCCTCTCTGCAAAGCTAAGGATAATTTGAGCAGAGAAATCAACTGTAAATCTGCCTGCCAGGAGTTGCCGTAAAGCCAATTTATTTATCCTCAAAAAAGAAAGTACTGCTCGCCCTGCCCTGCAAATTATAGCAAAATCATTCCTGAAATATACCTCACCTTAATATAGGCCCAGGAAATTGGCAGAATTGCACTTGAGCCCCAAGGGGCAGCACTGATAGTCCCCAAAGAACGTGCATCTTTATCTGGCTGCATTGAAATAACTGGGTGATTAGGCAGAAAAGGAGCAAGGTGTTGCTTCCTACAACACAGAACAGAAATCAGTTAGCTGGTGTAGAGAAAGACATTGCAGTTTCACTGTGAGGTCTACAGAGATCAAAAGGTCCAATTCAAGTCTTCATCATCAGGAACTTGGAGGGTGAACAAGACAGGTACAAAACAAAATAATAACTAGTCTACCCTCCCAAGTGCTTAGTTCAGTGGAAGCACTCAATAAATACTGCTGATTGATTGAAAAAGTAATTATGGCACCTATTAAGTGCTTGCTGTGGGCTAAGCATTGAGGTAGATACAAGGTTATGAGATCAGACATGGTCCCTGCCTCACACGGGGCCCACAGTCGATCTTATCCCCATTTCACGGATGAGGAAACTGAGTCCTAGAGAGGTTAAGTGATTTGCCCAAGGTCACATGGGGGGCAGTGGTGGAGTTGGGATTAGAAGATTAGAACCCGGGTCTCCAGACTTCCAGTCAGTCCGGTGCTCCTTCTACTAGCCCATGCTGCTTCTCCAGGAAAGATGAGAGTTCTCTTACCATGAATACTTGTCTTATAACGTAATTCAAACAGAAACTTACTATAACAGATAAGGTTGGGAATGAACTTGGATGGAAAAAAAAGGAGTCTTTAACAATATGGAAATGGAGATTGACAGACTTCATGGGGATTTTTTTTTAAAACCCCCAAGGGCAAGTGTAGACTCTTGAGCTGCTAACCTCATGAAGAGGTTACCCGAAGAATCTTCTGACTGTTCAACTAGTTTCTGTATACCTACCTATCAACCTACCTCTTTTGCATTCCTCGGCCTTCTTTTCATTTAGGTCCTTCCTTTCTCTCTACTTTAAAGTAGGCAATCTGGAGAGGAAGACTAGGCCTACTTGTGTTTCACACACTTTGTCGCAATGCTGGCTTTTTCACTTTAAGATAAAGGATCATAATTTAAGCAAAGGAGGAAGAAGTGTGTGAAAATCACCTTACATTTGTCCAGCAACGTAGGCTTACCCCTTGCAGCATTTTCTCCACTGAGTGAGCTGGAGCTTATTTTAAAATGCCTCAGGAGATGGTTACTCATACCACTTTTCTTACTAGGTAATTTCAATTTCACAGTCTGAGAGAATTTACAATTAAAAAGTATTTTGTTTTAATATTAGGAATGCTTTTTCTTGTTTCAGTTTCACCCCATTACTTATAGAAGCAGCATAGCTAGAGATGCAGTGTGGCTTAGTGGAAAGAACACTAGTGTTGGGAGTCAGAGGTTGTGGGTTCTAATCCTGGCTCCGCCGCTTGTCAGCTGTGTGACTTTGGGCAAGTCACTTAACTTCTTTATGCCTCAGATACCTCATCTGTAAAATGGGGATTAAGAAGGTGAGCCTCATGTTGGATGGCCTGATTACCTTGTACCTACCCCAGCACTTAGAACAATGCTTGGCACATAGTAAGCGCTTAACAAATACCATTATTATTATTAGTAGAAATCTCCCTGTCACCAACAAACATCCCATCTCCCCTGCACTGGGCTAAATGTTTCCTCTCTTCACAGGCTAATACCCTTCCATTAAATGAGTAACAGGATGTGTCCTCCCCTTGAGTGAAGAGTCTTTGAGGTAAGATAACATATACTGTATCCTCTTTGTGGAGGGGTTGCTAGAGACATACTAAGGTATGAGTAACCTTAGTTTTCTCCCCCAATCACTGTCTTCTGCTCTAGTTTCCCTCACCTTGATTCCTTTCTCCAACTAAGAGCCTTGCAAGGGCCAAACCAGGAATAATGGGACCCAGGCGTAGCCTTAGGGTAGGCTGACCTTTGCACTGGTATGGCTTAATGGAAAGAGCATGGTCCTGAGGGTCAGAGGACCTGGGTTCTAATCCCAGCTCTGTCAATTGCTTGCTAGGTTACGTTGGGGAAGTCATTTCACTTCTCTGCGCCTCAGTTTCCTCAACTGTAAAATGGGGATTCAAAACCTGTTCTCCCTCCTACTTAAGACTGTGAACCCCATGTGGGACTGGGACTGTGTCTGACCTAATTAACTTGTATCTACGCCAGTGCTTAGAACAGTGTCTGACACATAATAAGCCCTAAATAAGCACCATAAAACAAACAAAAACCAAAACACTGGCCTTAGGAGAGACTGACTCCCGCACATCCGTTTCAGGCCTTCTTCAGCCTCAGGGCCAGGGGTGTGTTCTTTGCCCCCCCCCCCCCCCGGGCATTCAATGGGTCTACAAGTCCCAGCAGTCCACAAGGACAACAGCATGTCTGCAGTGCCCCGCCACAAATGAGATACAGCCATCCAGCACCCTGGACCGAATACTGGTCTGCTCTCCTATTCTTAGTCCCTTTCCCGTCAGCATTAGCTGCTGCTTCTTGAGCAGATATCAGAATGGACTACATGACAGGCTGCCTTGAGAAATAAACAAGCCTCATCTCCCAGGAAACCAAGGGCAGGAATGGGACCCATAGCTCCACTCCACGGTTTCCTGAGGCCGGAGAAATTGTCTCAAGAGCAACTAGTGTGAGTCAGTGCGGGGACGGGGGGACATCTCTTTAAGGTACAAGCCAGTCAGGTCAGGAACAATGTGCCTATCTGTGTTTTTCCATTCTGCAATAAAATCATGCCCAAGCGGTCCCCAAAACTAACACTCCAATGGGTCCCATTCCAGGTCCTCCTCCTCCATGGGGAATGCAGAATGTTTTGTGAAGATTTAAGTGGGAGACATCTGATCCAAAATCTCCAGGACGACACAGTCCCACCTGTCAGATAGGAAAAACAAAAGAGAACCAAAATGAAAGGATGGTCAAAAACTGCCAAACAGGGGCATTCATATCCAGAAGACAGCGGGCAGTCCCTAACCCATTCAGGGGATGGATCAGGAAGGCACGATCCCATGGGAATTCTTTTTCTGGTTTTCCTCTGAAAATTATTTAGTGCTGGCCTGTTTTTTCTGTTAAAATTTGGTTTTCCAATAGATGTGACAATATTATTTTGTTTCAATATTATATATTGAATATTAATTATCATAATTAAATATTAGTATTTGTTAAGTACTTACTACGTATCGAGCACTGGGAAGATAGAAGATAATCAGATCAGACACAGTCCTTGTCCCACATGGGGCTCACAGTTTAAGTAGGCACTGAATCCCCATTTTACAGATGAGGAAACTGAGGCTCGGAGAAGTTAAGTGACTTGCTCAATGTCACAGAGCAAGCAAGTGGCAGAGCTGGGATCAGGACCCAGGTCCTCTGACTCCCAGGGCCAGGCTCTTTCCACTAGGCCCCGTTGCTTCTCAAGATGACCTCTAAAACTATAGCAAATGTCTGTTTAATGAACACTGGTTCTCTGAAGTGCAGAATTGAAAATAGTGCAGGATGGCTGAGTGAATTTCTTAGGATTTTCTTTAATTGCTAAGGACCTTACTAAATCTAACATCAGTAGCTCACTGGGGCGGAATAAAGAGTTCAGTCTATGGGACTATAAAGCAATCTCATATGTAAAATGGACCTTTTAAAAAATATTTCAAAGGGAGGAAGAAAAAAGGAAAATCTTAAATGGCAAAGCCAATGCATTTGGCAGAATTTTAAGGAGATTACAACACACCAGAGCTTCCGGAGCTATTTCATCACCAAAGTTCAAATAAGGATCAACCAATTAATCATCACTATCCCCCCCAGGGCATATATATTAATCTTCATTTTACCAATGCAAAAGACGATGCAAAGAGCTAAGTGACTTGGCCAAGGTCACGGAGACAGAGCATTTCCATTTGAGAAGAGAACACAGGTCAGCCTTTTTCTCAAACAGTGGAGCTCAAACAGCCCTTCTCACTCTCTCGGTCAAACATCTGAGGAAATTTATTTTAGTCTTCTCAAATCTATCTAATTAAAATATGGAAAGTGCTCTGAAATCCCGTGTAGGGAGTTAGAATTGTAAGAATATAGGCAGATGGTGTTTCTCATCTTCACTCACTCTCTGGAGGAAAACAACAGCATAGTCATCCTGCCTTCAAAAGAGATTCAATCTACAGGAGGAGGAGGAGGAGACAGACAGACACAAAGTGTACACATACAATAAGAAATGCTCTACTTAAATGTATCTGTGGGGAACAGAACAGCCAGTTTTCCCTTGTCTTGAAGTGGCAGGTTTCCAGTATTCTTACCTGAGCATTCATGTTGGCTCCGTCTAGGTACACCTGGCCCCCGTGCTGGTGGATGAGGTCACACACATCACTGATGTTCTCTTCAAACACCCCATTGGTGGATGGGTAGGTGATCATGATGGCGGCCAGGTTCTCTTTATGCTTATCTACCTACAGGACAAAGAAAAGGCGGGGTGAAAAGGCAGTTTTGCTCAACTCAGTATTCCTGCCCCTTCAACTAATATTTGCACTTTTTTAAAAAAAGGGTTGAATATGAATATACATATACAATATATACATATATGTACACACACATACACACAACACACCTGCTTCCCTCTCTTACCCTGAAACCTGTCAGGGAGGTAGAGCCAGAGAAGTTGGAATTAACCCAGATGCTGCATTGAAAAAGGAAATAGAAACCTTCTACTGCACAGCCAAGTCTTATCAAACACCCAGAGGTGATTCTCTGGGTAATTCAGGAAAAAAAAAAATCACCCAGAGCAAGGGCTTTGTCTACATTATCCACATATTGGTGTCAAACTCCTGCTTCCTTTCTGCTGTGGCAATCAGGCCACACTGCCTTGCCTCAAAATCTCTCCTTCTCCAGCTGCCATTTATAAGTAGATTCCACACATAGAGGTATTTCAATTCTGAAAACTCTGAATGGCCTCTGCCTTGATTAAGCATATGGCATGAAGCAACGAGTATCTACTAAATGACACAAACCTGGAGGGAAGGTCTGGTTAACTCATTTTCCTCACATTTTCAAAATTCACTAGCAGCTAGTCTACTGGTGATGAAGCAGATACGGTTGCTTAGCAACAGCATACCAGGAAGGTAAGGGCCTACACTTCAGCAGGTGAACAGATGTTCAAAACCCATAAATGGACTTTAGTCCCCCACAAATATTGACACTAGGCTTCCACCAGCAAAGTGGGTACAGACAGACATGAAGAGGAGTTGCGGGGATGGAGGGGAAAAGGTTTAACCTACTTAGGCACACGTTCACTTCTACAGATAGGCTCCTTAAATATAATACATAATTTAAGATTTAATGGTGCTTCTGTTAGCTAGAGGGGGAAGAGGGAAAAGTAGATTAAGGCTGAAAAGCAACTGGCATTTTTTTATTTTGGACTGTTGGAGACGATTAGCTTTCGTCACTTGTTCCCGCACGATTGCAAAAAAAAAAAAAAGCAATTCTAGACTGTGAGCCCGTTCTTGGGCAGGTATTGTCTCTATCTGTTGCCGAATTGTACATTCCAAGCGCTTAGTACAGTGCTCTGCACACAGTAAGTGCTCAATAAATACGATTGAATGAATGAATGAATAATATGCCTCCCAAAGGAACGAGAAGACAGATTCAGGTGCCGCATGACCTAATGGAAAGATCACGGGCCTGGGAGTAAGGGGAGCTGGGTTCTAATTCCGCAATAATAATAATAATAATGATGGTATTTGTTAAGTGTTTACTATGTGCCAAGCACTGTTCTAAGCGCTGGGGTAGATACAGGCTAATCAGGTTGTCCCATGTGAGGCTCATAGTCTTAATTTCCATTTTACAGGTGAGGGAACTGAGACCCAGAGAAGTTAAGTTACTTGCCCAAGGTTACACAACAAACAAGTGGAGGAGCCGGAATTAGAACCCATGACCTCTGACTCCCAAGCCCGTGCTCTTTCCACTAAGCCACACTGCTTCTCCATCTCCGCCACCTGCCTGCTGGGTGACTTTAGGCAAGTCTTTCAACTTCCCCGTGCCTTAGTTTTCTCATCTGTAAAATGAGGATTCAATACATGTTCTCCCTCCTACTTAAACTGTGAGCCCCATGTGGGACAGAGACTGGGCCCAACCTGATTATCTTGTGTTTACCCCAGTACTTAGCACAGTGTTTAGCACAAAGTAAGAGCTTAACATGTTCCACAATTATTGTTATTATACATACCCAGCTCACGTAGTCCTCAGATTTCTACATCCTCCTCTACCTTCTGATTATATATTACCCAGAGAATCTGCACTTACCATGGCTTTGAGGTGGGAAACATCAATGTTCCCATTTTTATCCACCTCTACTGGCTGGATCTTCATTCCTGCCATCTGGGCACTTGCAGGGTTGGTACCGTGAGCGGATTTGGGAATAAGGCAGACCTTAGGAAATTTTAAAAAAGAGGGAGGGAAGGGTAACAATAGCATGCAAGAGAGAGACGATATAGTCAATCCACAATGCAAGCCTTGTACAAGAGATCTAAGAAAGATGCTAGGTAACATATTTTTCTCCCTCCAAATCTGCCTAGGGGAAGCACAGTTTACATTTCCAAATATGTTTTCATCCACTACATGTGTAATGCCTAAGATTTGTAGAATGTTTTGGAAACAAAATCTCCACTTTCAGAAAGCCTATTTTTGGAGAGGTTCTTTTGGAGTTTTTCTACAATCTTACCACCCATCATAAGTCCCCCCAAATCAGATAAATACTCCTATACTATTGCTGGAAGCCTAAAACATAAAATGGGTGAATTGAAATGCTCAGTGGTTAGAGAGAACCTTGACCGAATTGGCATTTCTATAACTTGGTGGAGATAAGAAAACCAAAAGCAGCAGAGCCACCATACTGTAAAAAGGGCAGAGCTAAGCAGACAAGTAGGGGCGGGGCACAATGGAAACACTGAAAACATGAAAATCTTATTAAGCAGAAAGAAAGAAAAAACAATATCATGCTATCGACTCCACATTTAAGCATCAAAAATATTGAAGTACGTTTCCTCCCACGAACCACGTGAGCAGGGCCAGGAAAACAAGCAGGAAGTTGCAAAAGAAAGAGATTGAAATCTGCCCATACCACTAGTCTTCTTGTTCTGATTATTCCGCCAATGCATTATTTGTATTGATGTCCGTCTCCCCCGTCTCTAGACTGTGAGCTCGGTGTGGGCAGGGACTGACACTCTTTCCTGTTGTGTTGTACTTTTCCAAGCGCTTAGTACAGTGCTCCGCACACAGTAAGCGCTTACTAAATACGATTGAATGAATGAGAAAAGGGAAAAGGCTTTGGAGGGCTAAGGGACATATAAATTCATCATCCCAAGGCTTATCAAACAGTAGGGGCTTAATAAGTGCCACATTAATACTACTAATGAAAATAATTGTGGTATTTGTTAAGTGCTTACTGTGTGCACCAGGCACTGAACTACGCACTGGGGTGGATACCAGCAAATCGGGTTGAGCCCTGTCCTGCATGGTGCACACAGTGTCAATCCCCATTTTACAGATGAGGTAACTGAGGCACAAGGTCACACAGCCTACAAGTGGTGGAGCCAGGATTAGAACCCACAACCTCTAACTCCCAGGCCCATGCTCTATCCAATAACAGAGATCAGGAAGCTGGGGATCAAGTCAGTCTCCTAGCACTGAAGCTATGCTCAACTCAACACAGCTTTGCTGGGTGGGGGACAAGTGAGGAGAATGGACAGCAGCCAGAAATGTAAAGAGCTGCCATATGGTGAGCTGAAACTACGCAACCAAAAACAAGGAGGACAGCAGAAACCTTCTGAAGTTTCAACAGAGTCTCAGAAGGGTGGATTTCAGCTGAAAGCCAGTAGGTACTTGCAGGGTTCAAACCAGCATGGTGCACTCAAAAGCAAGTAAAGAGGGGCTCTCTGAGCAGAAGCTTTGAAAGGATAAGACAGTGCAGTGAAACCAAAAGAGTGCCAGGCCTTGCAAGCAACCAACATAAAAGAATGACGGTCTTGGTGTGATTGGCACAAGGAGGCCAACAGAGAGAGAACAAAGTTGGAACCACTATCTAACCTTGCTTTTACCGACACTCTACTGGTTCTCCTCTTACCACTCTGTCAGCTCCTTTTCAGTCCCTTATGCTGGCTCCTCTTCTGCCTCTAAGCCCCTAACTGAGGCTTCACTGCTCTGCTCTGGGTCCCCCTTCTCTTTTGGCTTTTCACATTCATTCCCACGACTCCGGGTACCAACTCTACGCAGATGACTTCCAAGGTTATCTCAGTCTAACATCTCACCTCCTCTGCATCTTGCATTTCCTCCTGCCTCCAGGACACCTCCATGAGGATGCTCCACTGGCATTTTGGGATAATTATATCTAAAACTGAACTCCTCATCTTCCCTCCCTCTAACTTTTCCCCAACAGTTGATAACATCACTATCTCCTCTGTCTCTGAAGTCTACAACTTTGGTATTATCCTTGACATTAGCTCTCTGGCAATGCTCACATTCAGTCAGTCACTAAACCCTGCTGGCTTTTCCTCCAAATTTCTCTGATGAGCACATTGCCTTCCCACTCCAACCAAGTGGCCACTACCCCGTTCCAGGTATTAGTTATATCCCAACTATACTACTGCTTCAGCCTCCTCATTGCTCTCCCTCTCTCATCCAAAATTCATTCCGCTGCCCAGATTATTTTTCTAAAATATCATTCTGCACACATCTCAGTTCCCAAAAAACCTCCACTGGTGACCGATTCCTCACCCAGTAAATCCAATGAAGGGTTTTCAAACGAATATCTATAGTAAGATTTCAATTACAAAAGATAATCTTTTCTGTCATTTGGTCTCTGAGCTACGAGGAGCCTATTGCTCTTCGTGTAGTTATTTTTTGCAGATATCATCTTTTAACGTTGTTTGTGTTTTACTGCTTCATCTTTTCTTACATATATGAAACCCGTCCTCTCTTCCCCCTTGGGGGCTAAGTAGTGTGTCTAATTCTCACCTACATTTTTTTCTTTTAGTGCCTAGTACACAGAAGACACTTAAGTACGAATACTACTATCAAGCAGAAACTCCTGTCCATTGACTTTAAGGCCCTCTGTCGGTCCTCTCCCTCTATCGGCTCTCTTCTCCCACTACTCCTCACCTTGCACTTTGTTCTTCTCAAGCTAACCTACTCCCTGGGCCTCATTCTCACCTCTAATCCCTTCCTTGCTCATGCCCTTTCTCCTGCCTGCAACTCCCTCATGCTTCAAATCTGCCAGACCACAGCTCCCTCCACCTTCAAAGTTGTTCCCAAATCCTATTTCCTCTGAGAGTTTTCCACGATTAGTTTTTCTCCACCTCAGGTCATATATTTCCAACCACTACCTCAGCACTTTTGCACTATCTCTGCATTCATGTCCTCACAACGCTCCAAAGCACTTCTGTATTTATAGACTTACACTAACTCATTCACATATCCATCTTTTCATTCTCTTCTTCTTACTATCTGTAATTTATTTTGTGCATCTCTCCCACTTGGTTGCAACCTCTGAGGGCAGATATTGTCTTCCAACTTTATTGGGCTCTTCCAAGGACCTAATCCAATGCTCTGCACATAGTAGGTGCTCAATCAATACTACTTGATCGATTGAAAGCATAGTTGGGTAAATAAAATTGGAAGGTTCCTATCCTGTAAGCTCCCCTTACCTCTTCTTTACTTGATCCCAAAGAGGGACCTAAACGCTTGCCTCACCCCTGGTATGAGACTGGGAATCCTTCTGTTTCTCTCTCTCTCTCTCTCTCTCTCTTTTAAAAAACATATTTATTAAACACTTACTATGTGTCAAACACTGTTCTAAGCGCTGGGCTAGATACAAGTTAATTAAGTTGGACACAGTCCCTGTTCCACATGGGACTCTCAGTCAAAGTAGGAGGAAGCAGGAAAAGTGAGGAAAGTGAGGCCCAGAGAGGTTAAGTGACAAGGTTGCACAGCAGAAAAGTGACAGAGCCAGGATTGGAACCCAGATCCTCTGATTCCAAGGCCTGGGTTTTTCCCATTAGGTTACGCTGCTCCTATGTTTAATATACTTCTTCCAGGATGTTGAACATAGACTGTCCTGGAAAGCCTATAATAATCAAAACTGTATGGGACCAACCAATATAAAGTGTTCAAGACAGACCTCTATGTGGTGGGATAGGAGAGAAAGAAAGAAGTAGGGAAAAAAATATTGGAGTCGTTTCAGTTCTTCCGTAGTGCAGGGGTGGTGTTACTTTAGAACCCCCGGCCAGGGGAAACTTGCCCAGCATTTGGCTATGTCTAACACTGCACAGGACTCTTTCTTCCTACCCCACCCAGCCTTCCATCCACACAGATGCACAGTTAGAAGAACGTTCCCAACATCTGCCATTGCATTTTATCCAAAACAAGTCCTGAAAATACACGCTCTGGCGAAACCGAGTGAACAGTCAAAGTGAAAAGCAAAAAAAAGTCATCCCCTCTAGACCACATCTAGAAGCCAATGCCACAGTGGGAGAAAAGCGAATTCCACAGAATACTTTAGTACCCATAGGTCTGGAAAATGGTTACTGAGGAAGCAGCTCTTTGGCAAGGCTGGGAGTCCAGCCCTAATTTTAGCACCCATCATGGATGAAAGGCAGATGCACGTTCAGTGATCGGGGCATAATGAATAAAAGTTAAAATGAAGGAGGAGGTGAGAGCCCATTTTTTTTTTTGTTTGCATTGCACAATCCCCAAATATGAGTTTTTTCTATGAGGAATGCATCCTGTTCGCAGCCAGAGTGGGAAAACCTAAACCCAAAGAATGAATGGTAACAAAAACCACACCGGCTATCAATTCAACGTGCCTATATTATATTAATGCGGAACATCTCAGATTTTTTTTTCAAATAGGCAACTCTAAACTCTTTCATTTTGCATAACAGCTCTCCTGCAATAGACTTTCATTATTTCTCAAAGCACCTCAGAGACAATCAATGGTTACCCAGTCCTTTCTGCCTCAAGCAGAAACTCCTGTCTATTGGCTTTAAGGCACTCCCCCTTAGATATCCATTATTTTCCTGCAACACCCTTATTTTGACTCTTCTTAACTCCGAAACTCACCTTCTCCCTGTGTTTCATTCTCATCTCTTCTTCCTCCAATGCCCTGTTCATGCCCTTCCTCCTGCCTAGAACTCCCTCCTACTTCAAATCTGCCAGAGGGCAGCTCTCCTCATCTTTGAAGCCTTTCTGTCATCTCACTTTCCCCAGGAGGTTTTCTCCTCCCCAGGCCAAAGCCCCACACCAACCACCTCAGTACAACTGCCCGCCAAACCACCCGTGGCACTTTTGCGCTCACCAACTTACCCACTTTGCTGCATAAGCATTTGCTTTCACACACATCCCCCTTTCCCATCTCTTCTTCCTCCTATCTGAAAATGATTTTATCAATCTCCCCCGTTAGATTGTAAGGGCAGAGAAACAGCTTTTGACCATAACTGTACTCTCCCAAGTGCACAGTGCCCCGCACCCAGGAGATAGTCAATAAATATGACTGATACTCACAGTTCGGTGATCCTCTCCTTTTCCTTTTAAGTAAGCCTTGATAGCAGCCAAACCAGCATATTCACCCTGTGCTCCACTACAAAAAAAACACAAGGGTGGGGGGAGAAAGAACAACTCTGCCGTAGTGAGCACAGATCATTCACCATTAAGGATGTCAGGGACAGGCCTTAATGCTGACTTCTTAATGGGCCCTTTCCATTCAGATGTTACATGGTACCCACATGTAGGACACACCCCCAACTCTAAGGAGGGATACTGAGGGCCATGCCTGTGGGGAGGATGGTTGAACTGTAATTCTGTCGAAAGCACAGTGACTATGTCCTCACTCACCTCAGTAACGGAGTGTGAAGATTGTACTACCCACCTTTCATGACCCCCCTGCCCCTCGGAAGGGTTGCTACTGTTTGTGACCTCAGGGGTCACAAACTGAGAAGTCGTGTTCAACAACGCATTTTCTTTTCTTTCAAATTAAAGTTTTAATTGTTGTAAGACATGGTTTTTTACAAACAAAAATAAACTGAAATTTTTTTAAATAAATGTGTGGACCCCGGACTAAGACTTAGGAAACTGGTTTAGCATCCTCTTGGACTGGTCCTAGAGTTTGCTTGAAACTAATACTGGCAGGTTTCTCCACAAACAGCTGCAGTGACTGCAATTTTCTAAATCAACTCAGGTCAGAGGTGAAGACACCCCACTGCATACCTCTTTAATTAAACTGGATGCTATAACCCCGGTGGGAAACACTTTCAGACCTTTCTTCAAGTAAGTGAACGGTTTAGCCTTAACATTCTTCTTTCACTCCATCTCATCTTCTACATTTTAGGGGATTTCAAAGCAAATAGGTTTCTTTCTTCCTGTGGTTCACAAGGGATCTCTTTTACTGTGGTTTTTGTTGGGAAGCTAGAAAAATCCTCCAGACAGAAACGAAAGCATACATAGAACCACTCCCGATCAACAAAAAAAGGGGATTGGGGACCTCGCCATTTATGTGTGTATCTGTTTATATACCGTTTATTTATTCATTTTATTATATACCCTCTAAACTGTACGGTCCCTGTGAGCAGGGACATGTCTATCAGCTCTGTTTTGGTATATTCTCCCAAGCATTCAGTACAGTGCTCTGCACATAGTAAGTGCTCAATAAATACCATTCATTGATTGATTGTGATTACTGTCTCTCCCCTTCCCCCCTTAATAAACTATACCATCTCAAGGGTAGGGAATCACATCTTTTACTTCTTTTGTATGTTCCTCAATTCCCAGTACAGTGCTCCACACACACAGTAGGAGTGTGAAGCAGCATGGCCTGGGAGTCAGAGGACCTGGCTACTAATCCCAGCTCTGCCACGAACCTGCCTGTGTGACCTTGGGCAAGTCACTGCACTTCTCTATGCCTCTGCCAAATTGGGATTCAATACCTATTCTCTCTCTTACTTAGACTGTGAGCCCTATGTGGGCCCTGATGATCTTGTAACTACCCAGCACTTAGTATAGTGCTTTTTATTTTTTTTAAAAGATATTTGTAAAGCGCTTACTCTGTGTCAGGCACTGTACCAAGATACAAGCTAATCAGGTTGGACACAGTCCTTGTCCCACATCGGGCTCGCATTCAGACCCCATTCTGCAGATGAGGAAACAGGCCCAGAGAAGTGAAGAGACTTGCTCAAGGTCACAGCAGACAAGTGGCAAAGCCAAGATTAGAACCAGTCCTTCTGACTCTCAGGAATCGGATGTTCTTGGCACATAGTAAGCACTTAACAAATCCCACAATTATTATTAATATTATTATTAGTAGTAGTAGGTGTTGAACATATTTTGTTGACATGGAGGCTGTACCGGCTGGGCCCCTAAGAATGCAGGCAATTTTTTGGGGTCAAGCCCAGAAGTAGAGCAGCAAGCAACTCTGTCATCGGTCAGAGTATGTCAAAGTACGTTCAGCACCAATAAATACCCGCTTTATAGTGTTATCGACAGATTTAGGTATGGACTTTAGCTAGGTTGGTTAATATTGCTCTCCCTAAAAGTTATCATAATGTTGAGTTGCAGTGAGGAATCATGCTAAACTTAGGTCTGACCAATCAGTACGACGGTTGCTTTACAAAGAGAGCTCATAGATGAATGACTTTTCACGCTACCTAAAAACCATGGACTAACTATCCTGCTTCCAAGGCTCTCCGTTACTGCCTTATTCCTCAAAGGTTCCTACTGAAAGAATTTCCTGAAAACCAGAATCACCCACAAAGAAATTCTGGAATTCTAAAAGCTTACATCTTTCAAAAGGGTTCTTAAAACTGCTATCTGGAAAATCCCTTCAGAGGGAAGAGAAATTAGAAATAGAAGGGACTATAATTAGGCAATAAAATCTAACCCATCATCTAGCTAGAGCATGATGTTTCCTTCCAAGTTCACTTTCCAAGTGTCATTGAGGAGTCTAATTTTAGATGTCACCTATATGTAGCTGACTCTCCAATCTACATCTCTAGCCTTACTCTCTCTTCCCCTTTACATTCCTATATTTCTTTGCAGTCTCCAGAGCATCTCCACTTGGCTGTACTGTTGTCATCTAAAACTATGTCTAAAATGAAACTCATCCCATCACTAGACATGGCAATACTTTCCTCCCAATCCTCTCTAACTGCTCTTATTCTCCTCCCACACCCAACCTGTTCCTAAATCCTACAGATTCTTCCTTAGTAATATTCCTGTCTAATCCTTTTCATTCTCACAGCCAACACCACTGTCCAAGCCCTAAATGGATGTAATTTCAATCATGAATCCCAAGCACCTAGGACCAGTCAATCATATTTATTGATCGCTCAAAGTGGGCAGAGCACTGTACTCTCCAGAGCACTTGGGAGACGACACTATAACAATATAACCACATTTTACCCACCCCGTCCTCCAGAGCACTCAAGGCTTGAAAGCTGAACCTACTAGTACCACATCACTCTTTGCCCTGTTTGAACTTCCTTCAGCAACTGGCCGCTTTCTGAGCGCCAATCTTATTGGGTTCCTTAGCTTCGGTCCCTCCCCCCAATGTTTCCCCCAAGGTGATTCCCAGAAAAGGTTGGTGTCCCAATCTCATCACAATGCCCCCCTCCAGACTGTAAGCCCGTTGTGGGCAGGGATTGTCTCTCTTTATTGTTGCATCGTACTTTCTAAGCGTTTATAGCACAGTAACTCTGCCCACAGTAAGCGCTCAATAAGTATGACTGAATGAATGAATGTGGTCTTATGACATCTCTGCATGAATCTCTAAAAATAATGATCTTCAAATTGAAAACACACAGTTACTGCTCTAGAGAAGAGTGACACTCAACAAAAGTGTTTTAACTTCACCTTCAGCACTCAATCAACTGCAAGAACTGTATATTGCTCTGCTTCTTCTGCCATAGACATTATCTATTGCCGCATGATGAAAAAGCACAGGAGTGCTAAGGAGAGCATGTTGCCCCAGACTAGCTGAGCAGAAAAGGAACTGGGAATGCTAACTAAACATTCTTTGGAACAACCACATGTTGTAGATTTCTCTTTAATGCTTATAGGGATGGATGAAGCCCTTTTTTTGCAGCATTCCTTGTAACAGATTATCAAGGTGAGCAGTGGTCTCTCTGTTTAAAGGGGGCAGCTCCGAGTCCCGGTGGTCATTTAGCACTGGGCAGAATCACTTTCAAACCCCGGAAATTTTGTGTTCTAACATGGTTTTGTGGACTACAATGCCATTCCAGGCCAAAGGTTTCTGTAAACCACCCAGAAGATGCCTATTACCCACTGCATCAGCAGAGGAGGGGCCTCTTAGACTAAAAGAGTTGTGAATCACCCTAACAGTAGTAGGGATGTAAGCAAAGAAATAGAGATGGGAAAAGTTGAGCAGCTATGGATGAGGCAAGGAAACAGAGGGAAACCAGAATCTTAGATTTTTCATTCCTTGCATCCCATTGAATGCTAAATAAATCTTGTTTATTATCTTAGCAACTTAGTCCATTTTCTGTGTGGTTAGGTCACTTTATAATAATAATAATAATAATAATGATGGCACTTAAGTTCTTACTATGTGCCAAGCATTGTTCTAAGCGCTGGGGTGGGATACAAGGTAATCAGGTTGTCCCATGTGGGGCTCACAGTCTTAATCCCCATTTTCCAGATGAGGTAACTGAGGCACAGAGAAGTCACGTGACTTGCCCAAAGTCACACAGCTGACAAGTGGTGGAGCCGGGATTAGAACCCATGACCTCTAACTCCCAAGCTCGTGCTTTCTCCACTGGGACATGCTGCTTCTCATATCTTGGTATGCTTGGTACTAAAACTGGGTATAAAGAACCAGACTGGTCTATCATTCAAGCAGGACAAGGGTTTTGTTATTTGAATCCAGCTGTGGAGAAGCTGTAATGGCAGAATTTATCCCTTAGCTGATCCAAAGAGGATTTGTGGAGGCCAAGAGAGTTAGTATAGGAATAAGTTTGTAAAGCCCACTGCCATCCCTTTTAGTTATGATCATATGTTGAAACATCTACAGTGTGCAGGGCTTTGTTGAGGAAATGTGCATGGATACTAATTCAGACAAGCTCCCTGACCCAGAGGGGACTCTCGATCTGGAAGTGGGGGAAAAGAAGGGGAGGGGAGAGAGGCAAAAGAGGACAGAGGACAGACGCTCAGGGAAACAACAGAGTAAGAGCAACTCAAGCAACAACATTTTGACCACAGCAAACAACCACAAAAACAGCAGTCTGCTTCTGAGAGGAGGAAAATAAAAAAATCTCCAAGTTCTTCAAAGTTCCCAGCAGAGCTTTCCTCGGTCCAAACCACCTCAACCTCCCCAAATTCCTGAAGTTTGGCCAAGTAGATTTGTTCATGATGACAAGCCGGTAGGGGCCTCTCCGGCACCTTGATTCATTCATTCAATAGTATTTATTGAGCGCTTACTATGTGCAGAGCACTGTACTAAGCGCTTGGGATGAACAAGTCGGCAACAGATAGAGACAGTCCCTGCCGTTTGACGGGCTTACAGTCTAATCGGGGGAGACGGACAGACAAGAACAATGGCACTAAACAGCGTCAAGGGGAAGAACATCTCGTAAAAACAATGGCAACTAAATAGAATCAAGGCGATGTACAATTCATTAACAAAATAAATAGGGTAACGAAAATATATACAGTTGAGCGGACGAGTACAGTGCTGTGGGGATGGGAAGGGAGAGGTGGAGGAGCAGAGGGAAAAGGGGAAAATGAGGCTTTAGCTGCAGAGAGGTAAAGGGGGGATGGCAGAGGGAGTAGAGGGGGAAGAGGAGCTCAGTCTGGGAACGCCTCTTGGAGGAGGTGAGTTTTAAGTAGGGTTTTGAAGAGGGAAAGAGAATCAGTTTGGCGGAGGTGAGGAGGGAGGGCGTTCCAGGACCGCGGGAGGACGTGACCCAGGGGTCGACGGCGGGATAGGCGAGACCGAGGGACGGTGAGGAGGTGGGCGGCAGAGGAGCGGAGCGTGCGGGGTGGGCGGTAGAAAGAGAGAAGGGAGGAGAGGTAGGAAGGGGCAAGGTGATGGAGAGCCTTGAAGCCTAGAGTGAGGAGTTTTTGTTTGGAGCGGAGGTCGATAGGCAACCACTGGAGTTGTTTAAGAAGGGGAGTGACATGCCCAGATCGTTTCTGCAGGAAGATGAGCCGGGCAGCGGAGTGAAGAATAGACCGGAGCGGGGCGAGAGAGGAGGAAGGGAGGTCAGAGAGAAGGCTGACACAGTAGTCTAGCCGGGATATAACGAGAGCCCGTAATAGTAAGGTAGCCGTTTGGGTGGAGAGGAAAGGGCGGATCTTGGCGATATTGTAGAGGTGAAACCGGCAGGTCTTGGTAACGGATAGGATGTGTGGGGTGAACGAGAGGGACGAGTCAAGGATGACACCGAGATTGCGGGCCTGCGGGACGGGAAGGATGGTCGTGCCATCCACGGTGATAGAGAAGTCTGGGAGCGGACCGGGTTTGGGAGGGAAGATGAGGAGCTCAGTCTTGCTCATGTTGAGTTTTAGGTGGCGGGCCGACATCCAGGTGGAGACGTCCGGGAGGCAGGAGGAGATGCGAGCCTGAAGGGAGGGGGAGAGGACAGGGGCGGAGATGTAGATCTGCGTGTCATCTGCGTAGAGATGGTAGTCAAAGCCGTGAGAGCGGATGAGTTCACCGAGGGAGTGAGTGTAAATGGAGAACAGAAGAGGGCCAAGAACTGACCCTTGAGGAACTCCAACAGTTAAAGGATGGGAGGGGGAGGAGGCTCCAGCGTAGGAGACCGAGAATGATCGGCCAGAGAGGTAAGAGGAGAACCTGGAGAGGACAGAGTCCGTGAAGCCAAGGTGAGATAAGGTATGGAGGAGGAGGGGATGGTCGACAGTGTCAAAGGCAGCAGAGAGGTCAAGGAGGATCAGAATGGAGTAGGAGCCATTGGATTTGGCAAGAAGGAGGTCATGGGTGACCTTAGAGAGAGCAGTCTCGGTAGAGCGGAGGGGACGGAAGCCAGATTGGAGGGGGTCTAGGAGAGAATGGGAGTTAAGGAATTCTAGGCATCGATTGTAGACGACTCGTTTTAGGATTTTGGAAAGGAAGGGTAGTAGGGAGATAGGACGATAACTGGAGGGGGAAGTGGGGTCAAGAGCGGGTTTTTTTAGGATGGGGGAGACGTGGGCATGTTTGAAGGCAGAGGGGAAGGAGCCCTTGGAGATTGAGTGGTTAAAAATAGAAGTTAAGGAAGGGAGGAGGGCAGGGGCGATGGTTTTAAGAAGGTGAGAGGGAATGGGGTCCGAGGCGCAGGTGGAGGGGGTGGCACTTGCAAGGAGGGAGGAGATCTCCTCTGAGGATACTGCAGGGAAGGATGGGAAAGTAGGGGAGGGGGTTGTTGGGGGGGAGGGGAGAGGCGGAGGGGTGACTTTGGGGAGCTCAGACCTGATCGTGTTGATTTTCGTGAGGAAATAGGTGGCCAGATCATTGGGGGTGAGAGATGGGGGAGGGGGAGGAACAGGGGGCCTAAGGAGAGAGTTAAAGGTCCGGAACAATCGGCCGGGGTGACGGGCATGGGTGTCGATGAGGGAGGAGAAGAAGCTTT
This sequence comes from Ornithorhynchus anatinus, assembly GCF_004115215.2. Classification (NCBI taxonomy): domain Eukaryota; kingdom Metazoa; phylum Chordata; class Mammalia; order Monotremata; family Ornithorhynchidae; genus Ornithorhynchus; species Ornithorhynchus anatinus. Next base: position 51,301,690 of record NC_041753.1, on the reverse strand, counting down.
GCCTGGCGGAGGAGAGGGCAGAGTTAAGGCAGGAAAGGATAAATTTGAAGTGTGTGAGGTCGGCTTGGTGCTTGGACTTTCGCCAGCAGCGCTCAGCAGCTCGAGCATAGGAGCGTAGGAGGTGGACGGAGGAGGTGATCCAGGGCTGTGGGTTAGTGGAGCGAGAGCGGCGGAGGGAAAGGGGGGCGAGAGAGTCGAGATGAGTAGAGAGGGTGGAGTTGAGAGCGGAGACCTGATCATCGAGTGTGGGAAGAGAGGACAGGGCGGCAAGGTGAGGCAAGATGCTATTGGAGAGACAGATGGGATCGAGAGAGCGGAGGTCTCTGTGGGGCAGTAGCGAAGATTTGCAGGGGGAGGGAGTGTGAGAGATGAGGCAGGTGAGAAGGTTATGGTCAGAGAGAGGGATTTCAGAGTCGGTGAGGGAGGAGATAGTGCAGCGGTAGGAGATGACGAGATCGAGGGTGTGACCGAGTCAGTGAGTGGGCGCGGTATGGTGGAGGAGGAGGTCGGCAGAGTCGAGGAGGGATGGCAGGCGGGCGGCAGAGGAGTCGTCGGGTACATCCGTATGGATGTTGAAGTCTCCGAGGATCAGAGTGGGCAGAGAGAAGGAGAGAAGGAAGGTGAGAAAGGGGTCAAGGTGGTTGAAGAAGTCGGAGGTGGGACCGGGAGGGCGGTAGATGACGGCGACAAGTAACTGGAGTGGGTGGTAGAGGCGAATGATATGGGCTTCGAAGGAGGGGAAGGAGAGGGAGGGGGGAGGGGGGAGGAGGGATAGTGCGGAAGCGGCATCGGGGGGAGAGGAGGAAGCCGACGCCTCCTCCCTTACCGGTGAGTCTGGGGGAGTGGGAGAAGGAGAGGCCTCCGCCGGAGAGAGCGGCGGCGGAGACCGTGTCTTCGGGAGAGAGCCACGTTTCTGAAAGGGCGAGGAGGAGGAGAGAGCGGAGAGGAAAAGGTCATGGATGAAAGGTAGCTTGCCTGTAATAGAGCGGGGGTTCCAGAGGCCACACTTGAAAGTAGCTGTGGGTGCAAGGGGAGGAGGAGGGGAAGGGCGGGGGGAGGGGAGGGTTTGGATGGGAAGGAGGTGGCGGGGCCCTGGACGAGGAGAGGGGGATGAGGGGTGGCGGTGGGACAAGAGGACTGGGATGGGGCATGGGTGGGGAAGAGAGAAGGGGGGAGGGGGTGAAGAGGGGGTTTGGTGGGGGGAAGAGTAGGGGGAGGGGGAAGAGGGGTAGCGCTGGTAAAGTGGGGTTCTAGGGCGGGAGAGAGGAGGGGGGGTGGAGACAGAGGAGAGAGCGGGAAAGAGCTGAGCGAGAGAGGGGAGGGGAAGGGGAGGATAGGAAGGGGCGGGAGGGGGGAGGGGGGGAGGAGGGACATGGCGAGGCCAGAGAGGTGGGTGGCAGCACTGACAACAATAAACAGTAATAAACGAAATCGGTAATATAGCAACATGATACAATATGATACAATACAGTAGTGCTAATATAGCAACATGATACAGTATGATACAATATAGTTGTGTTAATAAAAGGGGTGATGATCAGGGTCGGGGGTAGACTCGATTAAGGGGCGACCTGATCAAATTCAAAGTCTGACGACAATAAACAATAAAAAGCGAGATAACCCTTGATAACCCTTTAACGATGAGGAAGCTCTGGACTCTTTGAGACCGGCTCAGATTCCTTTAGGGAAATCCACAAATCTTTTCAGCCCATCAGAGATTCCAAGGTCTCATTTAGCTAATCATCATACTTACAAAGAAACATATAAGCTAAAACATGATTTCTCTGATGGTCGGGTCTCCTCCTCTTCTCTTGAGGAGGTGCTAGAACCACCCTCAAGATGGAGACAAGATGGAGTCAGGAATACTCTGGACTCCACTAGGCATTGCTCTTGGTGACCTCACCTAGGAGTGGAGTGTGATAGCCCATCAGAGACAAAGAGAGGTAGAATGAAAATGACCCCCAAGAAAAGTATAGTTTTGCTCTATACGATGCTGATTCCTGCACCTTACTATGGACATAAGAGCTAAAAAAGAACAGAAAAGAACAACCAAGGTGATGAGGAGTGTAAAGCTGCTTCCCTAGAAAACTGACAGAAAAAGATTAGAAAGTTGAAGATTTAAAGGGGACAAAATCATTAAAAGGTGTGGACAGGGTGAACATGGATTATTGCTCAACAAAGCTCACAATAACAGAACCAGAAGCATCCATTAAAGCTTGAAAGTGATGATTCCAAACAAACAAAAAATAAAAAAGGCTTTTTGACATGAGTGCCACATTCTGTAGGAAGAAAAAAAAATCAACAGGTTCAAGAAAGACTGGGACAAATGAATAGAGGAGAGATCACAATTGCTTATTCAAGGGAAAAGGTACAGGTGATGGAAGGAATATCTCTAACCTCACAGTTGGATGTCAAAGAGTGTAGTTTGTTTCTCCAAGCATTGCTGGCTACCAGTGCTGGACACAGAATACTGGGCTGGATGGGCCACTATTCTGATCCAATATAGCTTTGTTGAGGACACCCAGGAATGGAGGAAGCAAACTGAGATGGTATGGCAGAAAGTTTGTGCTTACTTGCCCAGAACATACTAGAGCAAAATAAAATTTTATAAACAGAAACACTGTTTTGGTGGCAACTTGTTGATCATAGCCTATACACAAATTCCTGACATGACTGGAACAAGAATTTCATATTTGAGAAAAACTAAAACTACCTAAAGAGATTAAATTTCCCCAAAATTGTTGGGTGTGCACGTGTGCACACACCCCTTCCCCCCACCCCATAGCCTTTTCTTTAAACTTTTTTAGAGAAAAAACCCAAACTTTTTTTTAAGGAGTTAGGTTTTAAACTCAGAGTCAAGGGATTCAAGCTTTTATTCAGGGATCAGCTACACTTTCTGAGGCCTTGCCCAGAATGTCATTCAAATGCAGACCTGTAATAGGGTGATACTGGGCACTCCCCCCAAGGCCTACGATATAATGTTCTTTGTAGACATAAAACGGCAAGGGTATTATGAAATTGATAATTTACGAAGCTTTCGCAACAGCCCTGCGCAGCAGAGAGAAGGGACAGACATTCTTGTCCTTCAGTTAAGCTGATAAATCAAGGGTCGAGAGAGGCGTTAAACAACTTTTCAGGATGTCAGTGACAGAGTCAAGAAAAGAAAAATCCACATTTCCTGACCCAAAGTGCAGATCTCAGCCTATTAAGTCACATTACTTACCGTGGATGCACTAAGCATTTTAGTTGAGTACAAAAATTGCTATTCCCGCAGAGAGGTTTAATCCACCACTAGAGGACGCCATCAACTCATTTTTCTGGACCTGATGTATTTTTTTCAACTAATTTAATATAATAATAATAATAATAATAATAATAATGATGTTGGTATTTGTTAAGCGCTATGTGCCCAGCACTGTTCTAAGCGCTGGGGTAGATACAGGGTAATCAGGTTGTCCCACGTGAGGCTCACAGTCTTAATCCCCATTTTCCAGATGAGGTAACTGAAGCACCGAGAAGTGAAGTGACGTGCCCAAAGTCACACAGCTGACAAGTGGCAGATCCAGGATTAGAACTCACGACCCCTGACTCCCAAGCCCGGGCTCTTTCCACTGAGCCATGTTGCTCAGTAGAGTCAGGTAAGGGAGCGAGTCAGTGGCATATCTGAAGAAACCATGGCTCCGGAATCACAGCAGGACCCGGGAGAGAATTTGAAGTTGGAGGCTCAAGAGTCACACAAGGGACTAAAACTGATGATGGCTCTTCTTAACAGCTAAACCCACTCCTCTGACTGGTGTTACATCAGGGAGCAGAGCAGTAGAGTCTGGGAGGGAGGAAGGCCATCCCTCTTACTCATCCCCTACCTATACATCCCTGAAGCCGCAGCCCTCCTCTCCCACTACATAAAGCCATTCTAATAATAATAATAATAATAATATTGGTATTTGTTAAGCGCTTACTATGAGCAGAGCACTGTTCTAAGCGCTGGGGTAGATACAGGGTAATCAGGTTGTCCCTCGTTAGGTTCACAGTCTTAATCCCCGTTTTCCAGATGAGGTAACTGAGGCGCAGAGAAGTTAAGTGACTTGCCCACATTTCCACAGCTAAGTAGCAGGGCCGGAATTTGAATCCATGACCTCTGACTCCCAAGCCCGTGCTCTTTCCACTGAGCCACGCTGCTTCTCATATTGACTCTCCGTGCTCTGGTGTAACTTTTAAAGTATACACTGTGAATTCAGATTGCACGGTGGTTGGGGGGTGGAGGGGGAGAGAACTGGTGTAAAACCAGTGCCCCTTATTTTTTTCATTTATAACCAATGCACTGACCGAATTTCTTACTGCAAAGAGGTCCCTCTGCTGGGCAATTAACGAACGTGTATTGTGAGCACCACGAGATATTGGGCAAAGAATTTCAACCGTGGGGAGTCACCAGATGCACATCACACCCCCATTAAGGCTTTCACAACAGTAACTATCGATTCGGTACCTATGTCCTATCAGTTTGCTCGACTGGGTCGAGCTTCTGGCTGACGATCTGGAGAATCCATGGTGAGCCAGTTGGGCTACTCAAGGAGTTCCAGAAATGTTTATCGCCACCACTGACAGAATCCATCATCATCATCATCATCATCATCATCGTGGTATGTGTTAATGGCTTACTCTGCACCAAACACCGTACTAAGCACTGGTGTAGCTACAAGATAATCAGGTTGGACAGTTCCAGTCCCACAACGTCTATGCTCCCTGTGCAATGATCCTGGCTCCCGCTTCAGATGGGGGGTGTGGTCCCTGCCACTGAAAACCGCTCTCAGGGTTTCCAGTCTGGACAAACTGCATGCAGAGTGATCTCCTGGCAGGCCAGGGGAGCAGCTGCAGTGGCATCTCCTAGGTGGAGCAGGAGCCAGGCTACTAGAAGTGATGGGGTGGCCTCGCCTGCCTCAAGTCTGTCCTCTATGGGTCCCAGATCAATGTAATTGTGGACTGCAGGCTGGAGTTTTGAAAACCCGGCCCTATAGACTACTCCCCCTTCACTCCTGATTCGAAAATGGAGCATGGCATCCAGGAGACCAAAGTCCACTGGGGCTTGAATTCAGTTTCAGGCAGGGAGATGAGGGAGAAATAGAAATAGAGAAACAGATATCAGATCTGTGCCAGATCTGATCATCTTGTAGCAAACTCGGCAGTCAGGACATAGCACTGAATAAATGCTATCATTGGCATCATCGTAACAGCACCCCATCACCCACTTTAGCACTCGAGTGTCTATTATTTAATTACTTGCTTTTTTATCATTTTTATCTATGGTCTTCTCATTTATAGTATTTTGGGGATTTTTTAAAATGGTATTTGTTAAGCACTTACTGTGTGCCAGGCACTGTACTAAACTGTGGGCTAAATACAAGCTAATCAGGTTGGACAAAGTCCATGTCCCACATGGGGCTCAGTCTTAATCCCCATTTCACAGATGAGGTAACTGAGGCACAGAGAAATTAAGTGACTTGCTCAAGGACACACAGCAGACAAGTGGCGGAGCTGGAATTAGAACCCAGAATTTACCTCTGACTGCCTTATCTGTTACACTGTAAATTCCTCGAGGGTAGGGACCATGTGTTTTTACTTCTGTGTTCCCCAGCATCTATTACTGTACTCCGCACACAGTAGATCCTCAACAAATGCTGTTAATAATGACACTGACTTCATCAATAGAGGAAAGAGCTCTCCCTTGGCCCATAAACTACTAAACAGAGCTAGTATTTCAAGAATGTTCTTTTTCTCGCATTACCCCTTTGATAGGAGAGGAGTAGGAATTGTGCCCTTACCTGTTGGGTTGGAAGGAAATTTTGTCATAGCCCGTGAGTTCACATAAATCCTTCTCAAGTTCTTGGAAAAGCTGCTGGTAGCCTCGAGCCTGGTCTAGAGGCACAAAGGGGTGGATGTTGGCAAACTCTTTCCACGTGATAGGCTGAAGATGAGGAGGGGAGAAAACACACACACACACACTCTCCATAATGTATAGTTTACGTTTCGATGTACACAGCTGCATTTACCTCAAACTTAACATGTGCAAAACAGAGCTCCTTACCTTCCCACCCAAACCCTGTCCTCCCTCTGACTTTCCCATCACTGTAGATGACATCACCATCCTTCCTGTCTCACAAGCCCGTAACCTTGCTGTTATCCTTGACTCCTCTCTCTCATTCAACCCACTTATTCAATCCATCGCTAAATCCTGTCGGTTCCACCTTCATCACTAAAACCCACTCTTTCCTCTCCATCCAAACTGCTATCACGTTAATACAATCACTCATCCTATCTCGCCTGGATTACTGCATCACCCTCCTTGCCGACCTCCCAGCCTCTTGTTTCTCCGCACTCCAGTCCATATTTCACTCTACTGCCCGGATCACTTTTCTACAAAAACGTTCAGGACATGTCACCCCCCCACACCCCTCCAAAAAAACAACACTCCAGTGGTTGCCCATCAACCTCCATATCAAACAAAAACTCCTCATCATTGGCTTTAAAGCAGTCCATCACCTTGCCCCCTCATACCTCACCTCGCTTCTCTCTTAAAACCCAGCCCGCACACTTTGCTCCTTTAATGCTAACCTTCTCATTGTGCCTCGATCGCTCCTGTCTTGCCAGCGACCCCTGGCCCACATCCTGCCTCTAGCCTGGAGTGCCCTCCCTCCTCAAATCCAACAGATAGTTACTCCCCCGCCTCCCCCTTCAAAGCCTTATTGAAGGCATATCTCCTCCAAGAGGCCTTCCCAGACTAAGTCCCACTTTTCCTCATCTCCCACTCCCTTCTGCATCACCCTGACTTGCTCCCTTTGCTCTTCACCCCCTCACCCCTGCAAGCCCCAGAACACTTATGTACATATCTGTAATTTTATTTATTTGTATTGATGTCTGTCGTCCCCCCTCTAGACTGTGAGCTCGTTGTGGGAAGGGATTGTCTCTCTTTATTGTTGTATCGTACTCTCCCAAGCGCTTAGTAAAGTGCTCTGCACACAGTAAGCGCTCAATAATTACAATTGAATTTACCTCAGTGGATACCAAATAATTCGACAAGATATTATTTACTTCTATTCACTCACAGGTGCAGTCTCCCTTTGCCCTGAACTGTAGATATTAAAGTGGATGGATGAGGGAAGGCATAATCTGGTGTGCTTTCTTTAGCCCCAATACTCTATACATTTCCTAAATGTAAAAATCGCACCCTCTCTATCTTTTTGGAAAACCTGAAAAATGAAGGCAGATATCTTTTGTCACCATCAGTCCTCCTTTGGTTATGAAACTTGCTCACCACAACAGCAATTAACACAGACGCTTCTGTTGACACAAATCGATGGACCAAAGCCTCAAATCAGTACTCCGACATAAGGCCAGTGGATTTCTAGATAGGAGGATTTGAACTGCTAATCCTGAGTTTAAGAACTACACATTTGCGAAATGGAAGCTTTTAACAAGGCAGATTTAAAAAAGATGAAAAAGGGGGAGGTGGTTGTAAAAAAAAAAGGTCTTTTTTTTTTCCTTTTTAAAACTTAACTTTATCCCTAGGACAAAATCCAACCTCTCAGCAAAAACACGCATTTCTACAAAACGACAAAATGTTTACCAAATGTCTACACCAGCATAGACTCAAAACAGCATGATTTATCTGGATGAGGTATCTCTAGAATTCTTTCTGCTCTAGTAACTACTTACTTAATGAAACAGACCAACTTACTGTAAGTTCAGATGAACTGTTGAGTTTCATTGTGCAGGAACCCTTTAAAAAACAAACACATAAAAAATCATTAATTTCTTCTCCTGACCTTCGCCTCCCCAAAACAACGCTGCTAGCCAGAGAAAAACCAAGAACGTTTTAAAAGACAAATAATACTAACCAAGGGAATCATGCTGTGAACGAGGGAAATATCTTTGTTTTCCAGTTTTTTCATATATCGGACGATATTCGTTTCCGAGCGGTAGCTGGGACAAAACAGAGTTAATAGGCAGAGCAACATTAAAGAACAAACCCAGGGATCCATATAGAATCTTCTGAAAAAAGAAAGGACACTATAAAAACCTGCCATCGGAATGTAAGTCCATTTGGACTGGCTATTCAATTAAAGGCTAAAGGATCAAATTTTGTACAGCTGCTTCCACCATGAAGAGCAGGGTCAAACATCCAGTACGGGCATGCTTCTTTCCTATTTTAGAAGGCACTACTAGCCAATATTATCAGTTACCCTGAAGTCCCCTTCCCTGCCTACCTCCCAAGAGAAGTTTTTTCCCTGTTCTACTCCCCATCGAGAAAAATGACATTTCTTGGGCCAAAAGATAAAATTTACAGAAGTATCCATCCACATTTCCAGAAATAGACCCCAACTGAAATCCCTAAACACAACCAAAGCAAAGTGCAGAGCACAGAGAAACTGCACCTACCTGCTGAATACCTGATGTGTCAAGAAAGTGCTAGTCCTCTTGAAAGGGGTGTCTAGGATTCCTCTTGTCTTTTCATCACCCATGCTCTCAGCAACCAGTTCCTGCAAAAGAGAAAAGAACATTGTTTTAGGTCAAATAGACAAGGAGAATGGATCCTCCAACTTAAAGGGTTAATTAAAATATGTGGGAACGCAAGAAGTAGATTAAAAACATTTTGAGTTCTTTGGAAGAAAAGTATATGATCCACATGTTTTCATGTTTATTGAGCACTTCTAATGTGTTGGAGTAGACAGCCTCTGTCCAGCAGGCTCACAGTCTAAATGCCTTCTGATGTAAAATGGCTGACAACAAACAAAATGGACACAAAGAACTCTGTTGTCAGAAAAGCAACAGGTGAATGGACAGAACTTTCTCTTCTGGCAGCATTTCCATTCTACGGGGTTTCTGTTACCCTAAAGCAGCAGCGTGGCCTACGGGAAAGAACGTGCACCTGGAATTCAACACAGACAACCCTAGGCTAAGTCCCGTGCTGTTTGCCGACGTAACCCACCACGTATATGCCCCACCCTTGATGCTATATCCAATCACTGTAAATAGATTCCCTCTTTTCCTCACCTCATCCCACTTGTGTTAAACTAACCCCAGGGACAGCAATTGCCATTACTGTGAGCCAAGGGTGGGGCCACACTTTCCCACCCCACTTCCCAATTCTAACTCTGCCTCCTTGCCCAACTGAAGCCACAGACATGAGACAGGGTCATTTTGGGGTGGACGGAGAGGCTGCGAGAGCAGGAGTGTTGCTGCTTGCAACCCACTGCTTGCCCCTCCACTGCGTCTCTATTGCTATGACTTTAGCTGGGACAGGGAGTTGGGGCTCGGGTGGGAAGGGGAAGAGAGTTGGTGACTACCCTAATAGCAACAGCTGTCACTCTGGTTACTTTTAAGAACAAGAACCAACTCCAGAGTGCATGGCAGGGCTTGAGTTTAGGGTGCAGGAGCGGGAGAGGAGATGGCAGAAAAGTTGCTGGGAACTGGAGAGTAGGGAGAAGGGGAAAGAGCTTTACAACACATTTTTACTTTACTCTGCTCTCATGTCAGGGCTGATACTGGAATGGATCCTAACTCATCACAGGTATGTCTATAGACAAATGTATCCCGGGAGACAATCAGAGATAACTACATTTTCAAGGGCCACAATCCCATGGTATTATGCAGTGTGCAAGAACAGTGATAGCACCTAGTGGGAATACCTAATATTGGCACTAAAGGACCCACATCAACCTTTTACTCACAGCAGAAGATTCACAGCCAAAGATCCACAACAAGTCATCCAGGTCCTTCTCTGTAACAGTTTCATCTAGGGAAACGCCAAGCTACACAGACCAAAAACCAAAGGGAAGGCATTACTTCCAAACTTCAATATTGCTAGGCGTAGCCATGTTAGGGTTGGATTCACATTCAGGATGCTCCTGTTTTTACTCTTAGGAGGTAGGTGGAGGTTCAACTTTTAATTTGGGGGGTGAGTAGCTAGATCGACGAATCTCCATTCATTCATTCATTCAATAGTATTTATTGAGCGCTTACTATGTGCAGAGCACTGTACTAAGCGCTTGGAATGTACAATTCGGCAACAGATAGAGACAATCCCTGCCCAGTGACGGACTCACCTGAGAGATACCAAAGATGGATGGGACAGGAAACAAGAGGCAGTTGGGGTCTAAGTATAAGACACTCTATTAAGCTCCTTGAGGGCCGGGCCTGCAGTGTTTTACTTCTACTGGATGCCCCTAAGCAACCAGTATGGAACTCTGCACACAAACAGATGCTTAACAAATGCTGGTTTTTTAAAAAAACCCCAAAACCCACTACATTTCTTCATGCTACTATTTTGCCACCCAGCTGGGTAGTGATGCTCTCAAGATAGAGCTGATGGGTGCTTGCGGCTAGAGCCATTTCCAGATGGGAAACCCACAGAACCAGGTCTGTCCCCTTAGTTTTTGGATTAAACTGATAAGAGGTTAGAAAATTCATCCATTAGTATTGAATCATCATTATTTACTGAGCATCTACTGTGTATGCACAGCACTGTATTAGGCTCTTCCCAGAATACAATAAATGTGAAGAAAATACAGGGCAATACAGCTAGTATGTCTGATGAAGCTCTGTCATTGAAACATTGACTACCAAGAAAGCAGCATGGCCTAGTGGAAAGCTCACAGACATGGGAGTCAGAGGACTTGGGTTCTAATTCCAACTCTGCCACTTGTCTGCTGTGGGACCTTGGGCAAGTCAGTTAACTTCTCTGAGCTTCAGTTCTCCTGTTCTCCCTCCTACTTAGACTGTGAGCTCCAGGCGGGACAGGGACTGTGTCCAACCTAATTCTACCCAGCGCACAGAATAGTGTTTGACATGTAGGAAGCGCTTAACAAATACTATTAAAAAAAAGAAAAAAAAGAAAGGTTCCACAATGGATTGGCACAATTTGTGCTAAGACAAGTTAATCAGGCAAAATCATTCACGATGAATCAATAAATGAGCAGTGTACAGCAGCTCCTGATCAATAGTTTAACTTATGAGATCGCCCCATCTTGGAACCAGGGGGCAGCACAACTTCTCTTGATGCTCCATAGGAGGAAGGGAGGCCAACCACGTCGGGCACATGGTGAATTGAAGGTGGAGTGAGTGGAGGAGGTGTGGGTGGGAAAGAGAATTTAAGAGAAGCAATGTGGTCTAGATACTCAATGAATACTGTCATGATGATGAAGAAAAGATGAGATATCCTATCATCTTGAAAAACAATCACAGCAGCCTTTGAACCTTTCTAGGTGGGCATACAACCCACTAACCACCTAGCAGTAGTTGGTGACATATCTGGAAGTAAAGTCAAATCACTCTAATATGAAAATATTCGAAATACATAACTGTCCTTTAAAAGATTTTCTGATGCCTCCTCCATAGGAATCCTGAAAAGGAAGAGGTTGCAGAAAGGGGTACACAATACAGGGGGGCACATCGGCTAAACTACATTTGATTGGATTATGGGCATTCCTATCTAATCATATTCTATCCAGTTGAAGGGGTTGATTTATGGCATGCTCATAAGCTGCATACTCTGACGAGTTCCTGCAGACAGGATCTGATTGATTAGAATATCTATCACTCACACAAATTTTTTCTTTTCCAATGCTGCTTGTCAGACATCTTGAGGAGAAGAAACAGAGACATAAAAAAAAAAATCTTACAACTGGCAGGAAGCAATTTCAGGCCAGGGATTCTTATTTGCTACAAAACAGCAATCTTTCACGAGAATTCCAGAGAAATTCATTAGCATCGAACACAAATGTAAACTCGCCCCTGTGGGCCTCACAGTGTTACATCTCAGCTTCTTGGGGATGGGCTCTGCTGCCACCACCCTGGAGGTGGAGAAAAAACCAAAGTGGCTTTGTCCTGGCTTCTAAGAAGAGGTCACACCCACTGTGGGGAAATTCCCTTCCATAACCCCTGGGCTTCATGGCCGCTGCTCCTGTGGGGTACAGAGAAGCAGTTGAGGGAAGGGGAGGATCGGGGCTCACCAGAAGGTCTCTTCTCCCTCATACCCGGCACCGCCCCTTTGTCATTAGGCCAGTGACTATATAGCTTAATCCATTTGGACAACGGATGAGGAGTCAAGATTCTGCCCCAGTTTAATCGCTCATCTTGGAGGACTTCACCAGATATACTGGTGAGAGTTCATAATGACAGTAATCTTTAGGGGAACTAAAGAAAGATAAATTTCTAAGGAACAATACAAGCTCTACTTACTGTGCCATCTCCATAAAGTCGCAAATTGATTTGTCGCTGAGCTGCTCTTTCCAAGACTTCCTTTACTGCACAGCCACATTGAATTTTCAAGGTATCAAAAAATAAGTCATGCTGTAGTTTGTGGCCAGCTCTCTTGAGACCTAAATAAAGCAACAGAGTAACCAGCTCTATTACTGTGCACATTTCTGCATGGTAATTATTTTCCTAATTCTTCCACCTCTTAAGCCAGTGCTGTCTAATAGCGAGAGAAAATTTCAAACTTATTAGCATTTTTTAAGTTGAGGTAGTAGAGGAATGCATGTAAAATCATATTAACACAGAACCTGTAGCATGGACAAATGCTGTCTCTTTTGCCAGTCCTGAAGTGTCATTTCCTAACAAAATAGGACATAGGAGACCCAAAACTGTCAACTCCATAACCCAAATCCTTCTATAGAATATAAACATAGCAAAATTCCAGTATGAGATAGTTGTGAATAAACTGAAGAGGACAGACTTAAAGGGTGAGAAAACACCCTTGAAAACCAATGTTCTATTCTCCATATATAATCACTCCCTTGGAGAACTCACTCGCTCCCATGGCTTCAACTACCATCTATACAGAGATGATTCCCAAATCTACATCTCCAGCCCTGACCACTCTCCTTCTCTGCAGTCTTGCATTTCCTCTTTCCTTCAGGACATCTCTTCTTGAATGTCCCACCGATACCTCAAACTAAATATGTACTAAACAGAACTCCTCATCTTTCCACCCAATCTCTGTCCTCCCCATCTTTCCCATCGCTGTCTCACAAGCCGGTAACATTGGCATTATCCTTAACCCCTCTCTCTCTTCCATGCACATATTCAATCTGTCATGAAATCCTGTCGGTTCTACCTTCACATCTCTAAAATCCATTCTTTCCTCTCCATCCAGGCTACTACCACCATTGATCTACCACTGCTATCATTTATCCTGTCCCGCCTTCACTACTTTACTGCATCAGCCTCCTTGCTGACCTCCCTTCCTCTCTCTCCCTTCTCCAGTCCTTATTTCACTCTGCTGCCCAGATCCTTTTTCTTAAAAAAGTTCAGTTATCATGCCCTCATTTCTCAAGACGCTCCAGTGGTTTCCCATCCCCCTCCACATCAAACAGACTCTCCTTACCATTGGCTACTAGGAACTGAATCGGCTCTCCCTGCCTACCTAACCTCCTTGATTTCTTCCTACAACCAAATCTGCACATTTCATTCTTCTAACACCAACCTAATTTAGACTGTGGGCCCCATGAGGGGCAGGGACGATGTTTAATTCCCATCTGTGTATTTTCTCCCAGCACTTAATATGGCGTTTTGCACACAGTAAGCAGCTTTAACTAGTACAACTACTCAATATATCTCAATCTCATCCATCTTGCCACTGACCTCTTGCTCACGTCCTCCTCTGGCCTGGAACTCCCTTCCCTCTTCATATGTGACAAACCACCACACTACCTACCTTCCAAGCCTTATCAAATCGTATCTCCTCCAAGAGACCTTCCCTTAGTAAGCCCTCATTTCCCTCCTTTCGGCATCACCTACGCACTTGAACGTGTACCCGTTAAGCATGTGATACTCACCCCACTCTCAGTCCCACAACACTTACGCACATATCCCTATATTCTGCCATTTCCCCTATCTGTAATTGATTTTAATGCCTGTCTCCCCCTCTAGACTGGAAGTTCTTTGAGGGCAGCGATCATGTCTACCAATTCTCTTGTATTGTACTCTCTCAAGTGCTTAGTACACTGCTCTGTGTAGAGTAAGCTCAAGAAATACCACTGACTGATTGATTCTGCTTGGTATGCTGGCCGATCACAGCTGTATCAATCAATTGTATTTACTGAGCACTGACTGTGTGCAGAGCACTGTAGTAAGGGCTTAAGCTATAGATACAACCTGCAGCGACAGAACTAGTTATGTTGCTCTCCTCTCCCAAGATCTTAGTAATAATAATAATTATTATGGTACTTGTTAAGCACTTACTATGTCCCGGGCTCTGTTCTAAGCACTGGGGTAGGTACAAGGTAATCAGGTTGGACACAGTCCCTGTCCCACGTGGGGTTCATACTCTTAATCCCTATTTTACAAATGAGGTAACTGAGGCCCAGAGAAGTGAAGTGACTTGCCCCAGGTTGTACAGCAGACACGTGGCAAAACCAGGATTAGAACCCATGACCTTCTAACTCCCAGGCCCGTGCTTCAGTGCTCTGCACCCAGTAAGTGCTCAATAAATACGACTGACGATAGATACTTTGGTGCCTGGTGCAGTTTTATGTCCTGTATTCCCATATTAGCAAAACAAAACAGTTGGATAATTGGAGCGCTCCATCCAATTCTATTTCCCCTTCCCAGCAGTCCCAGGCAAGATATCTTGCTTACCTGCCTTAGTAGCTACCCATGTTGGGTTCTTCACTGCTTTAGAGTTCATGTCTGAGCCCAGCAAGGCCACCTATAGATCCGATCCCTGTCCTGGAGTCAACCATTTTCCACCACTCTCTTTCTGCACTTCCCCACCCCGCCCTACTCCACTAGCACAGGTGACCAGGCCTGGAATGGCAATGAAGGAGTCTGGAGAAGAGGCTTCAAACACAGAAGTAATTAATCAATCAATGGCATGTATTGAGCACTTACTGTGTGCAGAACACTGAACTAAGTGCTTTGGGGAGTACAATTCAACAGAGTTGGAAGGTATGTTCCCTGTCCATAAGGAGTTTACAGTCTGGAGAGGGAGACAGACATTAAAATAAATTAGGGATGTATACATAAGTGCTGTGGGGTTGAGGGTGGGGGGAACAATTTTTCAGATCTCAGATTTTTTGGAACACATCATGTGCCTTACCTCAATCCCAGTGGGAAATTATACTTTACTTATTGCTCTATTTTCATGGAAGCAACTGAGCACTAATCAGGGAATAGCAGTATTTCTCTGGTCAAATGCTAGTCACTACTAGACCTCTGACCACCTGTCATCAGTTTCATCAATGACAGGAATCCTTGGAAAAATGAACAGAACTGTCCTCCCAGCTCCACCAGATTTATAACAGTCAAATCACTCACCTTCAGATAAAATCAAAGTGGCATTATGTACACTCCTGGCAATATGCTTCAATCCACTGGAACCATGGTAAATTGCAAACATGGCAGCCATGTTAGCCAAAAGGGCCTAAAAAGGCATGAAAGCACACTTTAGGAAGTTGCCCCAACAACATGAGACTAACTCTTCTACTTAGGAAACCAAACTTGATACTTGAAACAAAGGAGAACCTAGATGGTTTGCTGCTGATTTGCTTACTGAAGTTTTCCCTGTGGTACGCAAGTACAAATTTGCAATCGGTAAGTCTATTTTAAAACAGCCCTCATTTAATGCACTGAGGAACATGAAGCATTTTGGGATCAGGTCTGAGTTACCTGAGCTGTACAGATGTTGCTTGTAGCCTTATCCCTCCTGATATGCTGCTCTCGAGTCTGTAGTGCAAGACGATAGACTTCCTTTCCAGTAGCATCTCTGGACCACAGGAAAAAAGAAGCAGATAAGCAAACTTTCTGGGTTTTAGATCGGAAACCCACCCAGCTGTGATGAGTCCTAGTTTTTCGTCTGCTGACTATCAAGAAGGAAGGTGTAGGGTTCCCCCACCCCCCAACACAGACCGTTTTCTTCTCACCCCCTGTAACCGATCTTAGAGTTGGGGAAAGGTTCACAGAAGCTTACCCATCCAAAGCAAAGCCTAGAAATGTATACAGTCACTAAGAGTCCACTGTATTTTTCTATTCCTTAGTTGGCATGAATCTTTTGTGTCTTTCGTTCAAGCACCACTACTACAGGACATCTAAGCTGAAACGTTAAAAGATTCTAATATTTAAGGTGAAGTGGGAAGGAACACTTAAAATGAACACATTTCCCAAATCCCTTAGCATTTACTCTCTGTGCTATTCACTTGAGTAATATTTGCTCAGCTGTTCAAGAAGGTCTAAAAGATAATGGTAAACTTCCCCAGGAGTGGTGTTGTGGTTTCTCTGACAACTCAGCATGCAACCTCATCTAGTCTAAGCCTTCATAATAGTCAGAAGGGGCAAAGTGCCATCTGGCTTTGGGAAATATTGAAGTTCTAATGAAAAACATTAATAATTTAGAACTTTCTTATTGTACTGGCCCATTTACCTCTCTGACAACTCTGAAATAAGAACAGTCTAGATATTGTTACAATAATCAAATTAATCTCACCCAACCTTTTCTACAACAGGTAGAAAAATTTTTTACGACAAATTGGTTTCCCAAAAGTTGCCTCTTAAATCAAAACGTTGTAAATTCAGCTAATTTTTTCAAGGAACATTATAAATCTCTTTTTCATCCTATCCTTAAATTATTTTGTTCATCCCCCTCCCTGGAATATAAACTCTTTGAGGACAGGGATCATGTCTTCTACTGCTATTGTGCTTTCCTATGTGCTTAGTACAGTGCTCTGCCCATAAGAGGCATGCAGTAAAGTCTATTAATAGACTGAAATGGCAGAGTGAATCCTGATTCCCCTCGATCCTATTCCTATTCCTGATGCTGTCATTGTTCTTTGATTCCCACTCTCCATTTGCTCCTTCTCCACTGCTTTCAAACATGTCCATATATCCCCTATCCTAAAAGAGATAAAAACAAACTCCCTTGACCCCACTGCATCCTCCAGTTATTATGCCATCTCCCTCCAACAATACATTTCCAAACTCTTTAGATGACTTGTTTAGCCCCATTGACTCCATTTGCTCTTCTCCAACTCTCTCCTCTTCTTCCTGCAATCTGGCTTCTGATGCCTCCACTTCACTCAAACTGCCCTCTCCAAGGTCATTAATTACCTCATCCTTTCCAACTCTAGGGGACTCTAATCCTCCTTGACTTTTCAGCAGCCTTTGACATTGTGGACCACCCTCTTTTCCTGGAAACTCTAACCTACCTTGGTTTCACTGACACTGTCCTCTCCTGGTTCTCCTCCTATCTCTCTGGCAACTCACTCTCAGTTTCTTTCATGGGCTCCTCCTCTGCCTCCCAACCCTAACTGTGGGACTACCTCAAGGCTCAGTTCTGCATCCCCTTCTATTCCCTATCTACACCCATTTCCATGGAGAACTCATTTACCCCCAAGACCAACTATGAGGATGATTCCTAAATCCACCTCTTCAGCCCCAACCTTTCTCCCTCTTTTTAGTCTATTTCCTTCTGCCTTCAGGACATCTCTATTTGGATGTCCCACCAACCCTCAAACTTAACATATACAAAACAGAACTCCTCATCTTCCCCCTCAAACCCTGTCCTCCCCCAACTTTCTCATCTAAGTAGACAATAGCACCATCCTCCCTGTCTCACAAGCCTGTATCTTTGGCATTATCCTTAACTCATCTCTCACTCAACCCACATATTCAATCTGTCATGAAATCCTATAGGCTCTACTTTTACAACACCGCTAAAATCCACCATCGCTTCCATCCGAATCAATCGTGTTTATTGAGTGCTTATTGTGTGCAGAGCACTGTACTAAGTGCTTGGGAGAGTACAATATAACAGAGTTGGTAGACACATTCCCTGCCCACGAGCTTACATCTAGCAGTCCAAACTGCTACTATGCTTATCCAAGTACTCATCCTATCCCACCTGTTTTGTTTTGTTGTCTGTCTCCCCGTTTTAGACTGTGAGCCCGTTTTTGGGCAGGGATTGTCTCTGTTGTCGAACTGTACATTCCAAATGCTTAGTACAGTGCTCTGCACACAGTAAGCGCTCAATAAATACGATTGAATGAATGAACCTTGACTACCATTTCAGTCTCCTTGCTGACTTGCCAGCATCCAGTCTACCCCTGCTCCAATCCTTGCTTTAAGCTGCTTCCTGGATCATTTTTCTAAAAAAAACCAAAACAGTCCATCTTTCCCCCCTCCTCAAGAACCTCCAGTGGTTGCCCATCTACTTCTGCCTCACACAAAATCAAGCAGAACCTCCTCACTAGTGGATTTAAGGCACTTAATCAGCGATGCTCTCCTTACTTATCCTTGCTCCTTATCCACTACAAACCAGCCTGCACACTATGCTCATCCAACACCAACCTACTGACTGGTCCACCATCTTGTCTTTCTCACCATGGACCCCTTGCTCCCACTCTCCCTCCTACCTGGATCTCTCTCCGTCTTTACACCTGGCAGACCACCATTCTCCCCATTTTCAAAGCCCTACTAAAATCCCATCTCTTCCTGGAAGCCTTCCTTGACTAGCTTCTCATTTCCTTATCATATTCTCCCTTTTTTCTGCATCACCTAAGTAGTTAAATAGGTTCCCCCTGAACACTTTGATACTCACCCCACCCCCACATTACATATGTGCATACCTTTCTACTTTCTTTCTTCCCCTACCTGTAATATAACATCTGTTTCCCTCACTAGATTGAAATCACGTAGGCAGATCATGTCTACCTACTCTATATATACTTTCTCAAATGCTTAGTACAGTGCTCTGCATACAGTAGGCAGTCAATAAATTTCACGGATTGATTGATAGGCAGCCTACTGTTACTTTATGGAAAGTAAAATGGATGTGCTGATCCTCTCTGGTGATTCTTCCTGGCAGTTAGCTAAATTCCACACCACTCCCTCATCCTTCTTTAACCTCTCCCCCGCACCCAATTGCACCTTTCAAAATAGTTTCCCCATGGTTCCCGTGCAACTCACCCCAACCCCCAATGTCTGTGCTCCTATAAAATTAGTGCCATAAAGGAAGCTAATGCTGACAAGTCAAAACTGACCTGCTGAATAGCTGAATTGGGGTGCAAATTTAGAAATGTTAGAAGTGCCATTCATCATAACTTGAGCATCATAAGACAAGGACAGCCTGTACTAATGAATATTTGTTTACATGATCTGGCTGTTGTAACTAAGTATCCTCCTGTGGAATAGATCATGGAAAATGACTTTAAAAAAATCCAAATTATGACTTAAGAGTAAGACAGGGAGGACAGATGCAAAAAGTAATGGGCTGGGAATCAGATATTTGGAATCCCACTGTTTGCTCTGCCATCGACACTTTGGTGAGATTTTGGCTAAGTCCTTGAACTTCTCTGGGCTTCCAGTCTCTACCTGTCAAATCATCATTTATCAGCAACAGTATTTACAGAGGGCTTTCTGCATTCAGAGCACTGTATTATGTGCTTGGAAACATCTCTGGAGCCGTTTTCCCTCTCACACAACACAAAGATGAAAAAGAGAGGGATTTTCAATGCGTTGTAAGCCATACATAGGGCCTGTCGGTCTGGTGCACAGGAAGAAAACCAAGAGAGGAACCCTCCCCATCACAAAGAGGGGAAAAATTTGACTCTTTACCTTGTAACTCCCACCATTCTTCCAGGCATCATTCTCACCAGGTTTTCTCTGACAGCAAAAAAGGCAGCATGAGGTCCTCCATAACAGAGAGGCACTCCAAACCGCTGGGAACTGCCCAGGGCAACATCGACCCCAAATTCACCAGGAGGCCTCAAGACACAAAGAGCTAAAAGGTCAGTAGCACAGCAGGTCAGAGTCTGGAAAAAAAGTATGAGAGAAAACAGATAATGTCAACTACCTCCCTCCTGAACAGCAGGGTCACAAGCAGATCATTTTTGGTAAGCGAGGCTGTTATAATTCCTGTGAGAGTACTGTCACAGCTCACGCAAACACTTTTGATCAGCATGAAAGGGATGGAAAGAAGGGAAACATCAAAGGAGGCACCTCACACAAACATCTATCAGTACTGAAAGTTTCAAGATGAAATGTTCAAACATCTCAACCAGATGACCAGATCAGATTCTCAACTCTTTGGAGAGCTGGAGGAGAGCTGATTTCTTACACATGTCTTGGTGGACAGCTGGCAATGCCCAAGAATTCCACTGCTTTCATACTGTCAACCTGGGGACCTTTTTATCTTTTGGAGGGTCCCTTTTTTTTGGTTACCATGAAGACCCTGGGCACCTAATAACAGTGTGACTCCCCAGTTCCCCTACTTGAGATGGGAGGAAGTGGACTGAAATAGAAGTGGGAACAAAAAAAGACAGGAATGTCCCTCTGTGGTTTTAAGAGGGAGAGAAAAATATCTCCCTCTCTCTTTATGAGAGCTGCAGGGCTGTGCAGCCCACTGGCACTCAATCGCTGTTCTGGCTACACAATGCCATAAGCAAATGGGATCAGAGCGTAGAGGCAATGGGACCAGAATCCACCCGTGAAAATCAATTTTACAAGGTGGGCTAAGGGCTCCATGCCACTCCCAGAAAGAGACCGAGTGTGCCACTTTCATGAGAGGCAGGCAAGCTCTTATACCAGAGGCTGTGTCGGCCAATAGGAAATGACATCAAGGAGAATCAAGGGGGAGACAGAGACAGCCTCCTCTCTTCTTCGGATTCAGGGAAGCCCCCATCCATGCCTCCTCTCCAGTTCAAAGGGAAAAATCCAGTCCATCAAATGGCCTTTCTTCTGAGGAACTCAACACATTTTCCCATTTTCACTCACAATATGGCCATGAGGGAAGCAAAGAAGAGCAGACGTTGTTGTGCCCACTCTACAACTGGGGAAACTGCAGCACTGAAAGACATCAGAACTGAAACTCATCCCAGTGGGGCCTCAATGGCACACTCTCCTACCCCATTCTGATGGGCTCTATCCACAAGCTCCATGAAGTCTTCCACCTTCCCTTCGGTGTCTGGGTACTGGAACAGCACTCCACTGACATCCTTACCACTGAAATCCATTTCATGAGGCAACTTCAACTCAGTGATGACCCCAATGTAACTGGAAATAAAAGACCATCAAACCATGCATCACTCTAGGATGTTTTGTTTTGACACTTTGAAAGGAAAATGGTTAGAGGTCAGATTTCTCTTCCACAAATACCCCACTTTTCAACTCTGCCACGATGTGGTTTACCTCGCTTTCGCTCAGAGTACATATATATCTTTGCAACTTCCTAGTCCAGGATAATGCCACTGAAGTGACATCCACCCACAGACTTGAACATGGCTGAAAAAGCCGATGTGGGACCAATAGTCACCACCACATCAAATTCTTAATGCAGATAGAGAATCCCAATGCCCTCCCATTGCTCAAGAGATGGCAATTCAACATCTGTTCTGAAACAGGAAAGCTTCACAAGAACAAAGGTCCAAATTATAAGAGTATCGTTCTTCATAATACAGGAAAAAGCTACTCAAATCATTTTTTTGTCGGTAAGATGGCCTCCAAATCATTCTACATATGTACACTTAGCTCCTTTCGGGAGAAATAGGGATGTCCACCACACAGAGAGGACACAGAGAGAATGTGGCTGCTAGGGAACAGCCAGCAAAGAGTGGCAGGATGCACCTAGTTTTTTTTTAATCTTTTAGTCTGCCAAATGACCATTAAAACCACTTTCCTTGTCATAAGATTCTGCTCTTAACTTTGGATCTGATGACTAACTTTGAGCAGGTTCTGAGTTACCTGGCCGCATTTTTCTCCTGAGCTTTCAGACACACCCTTAGGTGGATGGGAGAAGAATCCCTCCCACTAACAAATGTGAGCTACAAGGGGTAGCTGGGAGAAGAATCCCTCCCACTAACAAATGTGAGCTACAAGGGGTAGCTGGGAGAAGAATCCCTCCCACTAACAAATGTGAGCTACAAGGGGTAGCTGAACCCATGCGATTCTGGTGTCATGCAGCTTAAGGAGGCGGGGCTGAAGAGTCTCCAGGAGAGGAGTCAGTCCTCATTCCAACCAGGCCCTCTTCAGGGATGAGGACAGATGCACTCACCTCAAGGTACCCATTTATGCCTTCACTGCAGCAGCAATTTATGCTGTGAAAATACAGGCAGCTAGCTGAAGCTGTGGGCTAATCTACCCTCAGGTGGCTGCCACTATGTGACTGATAAAATACCCAGGCAAAGTCCTGGAGAGAAAGGAGAACAGTGGAGAAGCAGGAGGAAGGGAGCAAAGCTAATCCAATGGGGAGAGCTGGTCTGAACACGTAACCTTTATGTCCCAAGGGAAGCCACATTCTTCTTGGGGGTGACAGAGCAGTAGCAGTACTGGGTGCTTGCAATACCCATTATTTCAAAATAAAAGTGAAAAGGAATTACTTGGCTCGCGTCTGGACGACAGCTATTGTCTGCGGGTGGCACCGGATGTCCACATAAAATTTCCTCCTCTTGCTGTGTCTGTTTTTAAAAAGGCACGCAACGCACACAAACACACAAAAAAACACACAAGGAATCAGAGTGTCAAATCTTGTAGAAAGTAGACCAGAGGAAGTGCATCCATCTCAGCTGGGGACAGTAATGAAAAAATCTTTTCAGAACCTTTTAATGATGAGCCACACTGACTGTTTTGAGTTTTCTTTCCTTACTCTACTTTTAGTACAGGATGGTAAAATGCTCTCTGTTCTGTTCCCCATTTCATCACCAACAAAAGGACGGGCAGAGAGGAGAGGAAAAGCTAAGGGCAGAGATGATCCACACACTAAGGAAACTCTTGAAAATAAAATTGAAGGGGGTTATAGAAAGGATTTGCAAACATAAATGTTGGAAAAAATCAATATTGCAAATTAAGCCAACCCAACAGGAGGAGAGAAAAAGAAAGGGTTACTTCATTCCAAATCCCATTAGATGTACTGGTAGAACTCGGCCACGGTAAAACAGCTGAGACCTTTGACCAGCAAGCAGATGTCATGTTTCCTACTGTAATTAAATCATCGTCTTGGAGATTAGTTAGTTATGTGTCTGCCTGAAGGCAGGGGACTGATCCAGATGACTTCTTGATAACAGGGAATTTCTACGAAAATGCAAGTTTTCCGGTTTGACCCCTTTCTGGGCCAAAACTAGCTCAGTTAGACATGCAGAGGAAGCTTAAGCTGCTCATCAGAAATTCATTCATTCATTTAATTGTATTTACTGAGTGCTCACTGTGTGCAGAACACTGTACTAAGCGATTATAAAATCAAGTAGTAAGGAAGGGAAGAAAAAGGAAGACAGAAAAATCCAGAAAGAACTGCCAGCATCAGAAAGACTCATTAATATACGGCAGAGATCTTTACTAATCCTGGCCTCTGCTATATGCACAGAGGGCTTAACATCTGAGCACTGTTCTCCCCCCAGCACTGGGTTACCCATTTCCTATGGAGGGGAAAGAAGAAGAGAGGAAGCTAGCTATCTCTGCTCCTCTCCAGTGTTAGGGTGAATCATTTCCCAGCATAACAACTCTCACAAACACTGGAAACTCAGGTTCCACGCATAATTTCAACAGAAGTGCAGGGAAGCTGCAGAGGGGTTGCAATATTCAATAGAAACCTCTGCTAGTTCAACCCTTGGCCAATTCAGGGCCAGGCTTCCTTTCTAGACTCTGGCACTAGTTTTGCACTTAAGAACAGTTCTACATGGTAAACTCCCTGCCCCCAGGAGTAGGGAGGCCGAGGAATGTTAATCTGCTCCTAACCATGTTAAGGACACCAGAAGCAGCATGACCTAGTGGAAAGAGCCCGGGTCTGGGAGTCAGAGGACTGGGTTCTAATCCCAGCTCCACCACTCGCCTGCTGTGTGCCCTTGGGCAAGTCACTTCACTTCTCCGGGCCTCAACTTTCTCAATGGGGAAATGGGATGAAATGCCCTGTTCTCCTTCCTACTGAGATTGTGAGCCCCAGGTGGGACAGGGACTGTGTCCAATCTGATTATTTTGTAATACAGGTGCTTAATACAACACTTGGTACCTAGTAAGTGCTCGACAGACCATTTATAAAAACAAAAACAAAAATACACTCCCCATGTCAGGTCAATAAACTGGGGGGGGGGGACTCCAAGTGAGTCCCCAAAGAAACTGACATTTTAATGTTCGTGTCAAATATTTCATTGTAGATCCTGAAATGAAGGGAGAAGGATTTTATTTCAGGCTAGGTAAAGGGACATGGGTATTACCAGTTTTTTGCGTTTTTTTTGTGGGGGGAGTGGATAGTTCATTCCTTACTATGTGCCAGTCACTCTTCTAAGCGCTGGGGTATATACAAGATGATTAGGTTGGACATAGTCCATGTCCCACGTGAGGCTCACAGTCTTAATCCCCACTTTACAGATGCAGTAACTAAGGCACAGACAGGTTAAGTGACTTGCCCAAGGTCACAAAGCAGACAAGTGGTGGATCCAGGTTTAGAACCCAGGTCCTTATAATTCCCAGGCTGGTGCTCTAGCCACTAGGCCACGCACACTTTGGGAAACCAGATGATAACAGAGAAGAGCCTTGCGAAAAAATGGCAGGAACAGCATAAAAGCATTTTCCAGGCCAACTCTCCTCGCACCAGTCAAAAGGCACCTCAAAAAGGACATGTGCAACATCCCCATGAAGTTTAGATTGGATTTCCACTTGGATCCACACCCTTTATTCACCCCTCCCTCAGCCCCACAGCATTTAGGCGCATAACCCTAATTCTACTTACATTAATGTCTGTGTCCCCCTCTAGACTGTAAGCTCTTTGTGGGCAGGGAAGCTGTTCACTAACTCTGCTGGACTGTACTCTCCCAAGCACTTTGTACAGTGCTCTGCACATAGTAAACACTCAATAAATACCACTGATTGATTAGACTATTCCCATTTCTGTGAGGAGTCCAGGGAAGAGTGCAGGCTATAGCTGCCAGACACCCCTTCTATGGCTCTGGGCAGGTCTCTTGGTTGGTCATCCAACAACACCAAGAAAGTGATTGGATTAAAAATTTATGACACCCCCAAGACAACAAATCCAAACAGGAAAAAAAAATCAGGGCATTGATGAGAGAGAAGCGGAGTGGGAAGGCAGAAAAGAAGTCACCTAAGGAATTTTGGCTGGAGAATAGGGAAGACCTTTAAGAGCTATGTCCTGAGTTAGCCACCCCTGGGCATTGAGATAGCTAGGCATGGTCCCGCCAGATGAGATGGGAGGGGCCAGTATGACCTCTGTGGTCTCCACCAGCCCTGGGATGTTCATCCTCTTACCTGTGGCATAGCTGCATAGCCTCGGCTGCAGCAGTTCCCTCATCTAACAAGGATGCATTAGCCACATCCATTCCTGTGATATCACACACCATGGTCTGAAAATTGAGTAAACTCTCCAGTCGTCCTTGAGAGACCTCTGGCTGGTAAGGAGTGTACTGGGTAACCCTGAGAAGAAAGCATAAAAGGCACCTATTAGCACTGTGACCCCAACCTACAAAGACCAAACAGATCACTCATGACATCCCATCTCTCATATTTATCCTAGTGAATAGAAGTCACGTAAAAAGAGTCAGTAGTAATGGAAAAAATGAGAATAAGACCAATCCCACAAATCCTGGAGTGTTTCAGATGTTCCCCTTAAGCCCCTAGTAATCAAACCCTAGAGTCCTCCTAAACACCAGGGATTGCAATGAGGTCATCTGTGGGGATGGGTGGGAAGTGGGGAGAAAGTGTCACAGGGCCTACAATACTTGGAGAAAGGAGGTCCCTCTTAAAAGTCTGCCGTATCACCTCTGGACCTTTTTCTTCCAGACCCTACCATCACAACATTTCCCAGCAGGCATAAACGTTCAATTTGTTCGATTCGTTCCCAATTTCTTTCCACCATTTATTCACCCGTGATTACAGAAAGAAGCCATACATATTAACACACTGAATTGTTAGCCCACTCCTGGGACTTTCAGGAGGAAAACAGTAATAATTCTATTTACTGAGTACCCACTGGGGGCAAAGTACCATTCCAAGAGCTTGGGAAGGTATACCTGAAAGAAAGAGACATGGTCTCTGTTCTCTATGAGGTTACACTCTAACACTTCAAAGTAATTGTTCTATTGGATTATGAATGTTTTCTCCTCTCCTTTTGATAAGGTATTGAAATTAGATAAAGATGGGTCTGCAGACCACATCTGCACAGAGTAAACCCATGTCAACTTGAAAAATGATTACGTTTAATCCAGGGAAGGCCTCTTGGAGGAGATGTGCCTTCAATAAGGCTTCGAAGGTAGGGAGAGTAATTGTCCATCGGATAGGAAAAGGGAGGGCATTCCAGACCAGAGGCAGGATGTGGGTGAGAGGCCGGAGGTGAAATAGATGGGATCGAGGTACATTGAGAAGGTTGGCATTAGAAGAGCAAAGTGTGCGGGCTGGGTTGTAGTAGGAGAGTAGCGAGGTGAGGTAGGAGGGGACAAGGTGACTGAGTGCTTTAAAGTCTATGGTAAGGAGTTTCTATTTAATGCGGAGGTAGATGGGCAACCACTGGAGGTTCTTGAGGCGTGGGGAAACATGGACTGAACGTTTCTGTTCTAAAAGCAGTCAGTAGGAAAGCACAGAAATTGGCAAGAGGAGACCAAACACAGCAAGAGTTTGTGATGCTTCCACTCGGCCCAGACAAATAAGACTTTATTCCCAGTGACAGATAAAGAAGACTGGCTGGGCCAGGGTTGGGTGAAAAGCTCCTAGGCATGTTCCAGAATACCAATCATATTGAGCGCTGTGTGCAGAACACTGTACCACATCCTTAGGAGAGTACAATAAAACAATATAACTGATGATTTCCCTGCCCACAATGAACTTATAGTCTATACCCAACCAATACCCTTACTGCATGAATATAACAGATATTTCTAGTTTATAATGGACTTTATGGCCTCAGGGTACATTCAGGAAATTAGGCATGGTCCAGTTTCTGTAATCAGAAGGATGGGATGTTGACCATATTGACTGTCTGAATAACAGTTTGACGATCAGCACCTGACTACTGGATGATCACAAACACCCTATCCCATTGTAACTCCAAACTAAAATGCTTCAATACTCACAAGTTCCCTGCAATAATTTCATAAGACGTGTTATGCAAGGTAGACACTAAATACCATGATTACTATCACTATTGCCTCTTCTGTTGCCCCACATAGAGACACACACACAATATTCAAAATAACTAATTGTTGTTGAAAATAGCACTGGTAGCCAAGTTCCTTCCCCCCACTCCCCACCCTCTTTTTAAATCCCCCCCTTAAAAAATCTCAGAAGGAACCCCTCTTTCTATAAATAATAATAATAAGACTAAAGTTCACATGCACGAATTTGAACTATGGTAGAAGAAGCAGCTAGCGAGGTCAGGCAGAGGTAGCAGGAGCTGCAGACAGATTGGCAGCCCGAGAAGATAAAGATCAGAAGGAGGAGAGACAGAAGAGGAGGTCAGAGATCCTGTGTTAAGGAATTTGGCTCTGTCATTCTCTCCTTGTTCTTTTGCCCTGACGGGGAGAGACCGGTGGCTAGAAGTCTCTCTCCAGCTCCCCAGTGAGGTGTGCCAAAGCTACTCAGAGATGGATCTCTCCCACCTTGGGAAAGTACCAGGAACTTGATTGGTTAAAAACTCCGACGCATGCTCCAGAATACCAACATATTGAGCGCTGTGTGCAGAACATTGTACCACGTGTTTAGGAGAGTACAATAAAACAATATAACAGACTCATCCCCTGCCCACAATCAGTTTATAGTCTATACCCAACCAATATCCTTACTGCATGAATATAACATATTTCTAGTCTATAGTGGACTTTATGGCCTCAGGTAACTTTAGATGCATCCATGAATGTAATCATCACATATTGCCTAAAGAATTCCATTCCAAGTAATTTCTAAAATATTAGATTACTGCAAAATTTGGGTTAAGACTAGAAAAGAAGGTTATTTTTATAAAAGTTAAGAATTTTCATGTCTAACTCACTTCACACTGAAAAAGGAGGGCCTTCCATATTCCCTTCATTTGTAAGGCTGCTGAGAAGGTATATGTCCATGACTGCAATGTCCATTAACTATGGTTAATACTTTAAGAGCAGGGATGGTGTCTTGTCCATTCACCTTTTCACCATATCCTTTTCCCCACAGCCTAATACAGTGCTATGAACTCAGGGGCTCTGAAAAACTTGTTGAGCATGATGACAGTAATGAAAGAAGTCTCTCTGTAATGCATGGGGGACAATATTCCCACTGCCAACATATCTATGCGCAACATTTTCCATCACAGCTTAAATGCACTGCGCATGAAAATTCCACATACTCAGAGCAGCCTAGGTAGTTCATCCAAACCGGGCCCTCTTTTTGCAAGAGACCCCATCCTCAAAGGACTGCAGTGCAAGTGGGACTCTAGCCTTGCAGTCAGTCAGTCAATCTTATTTACTGAGCACTGCATAAAGTCCCCAAATTTTAAATTTTGAATTGTCTATAAAAAGTTATCCACCTAAAACAAAAGATAAGAAAAGCTTCAGGCTATTCAATGCGTTCAGCAGCAAATTAATTTACCTTACTAAGGTATAGTACCTAGCTGAAAATCACGCAAATATTGATGTAAAATTACTAATTACTTGAAAGTTTACCTTTTTAACAAAACTCTTGAATTCTGCACATATGGAAAATCCCATGAGTCTGCAATGCTGTACTCTAGAGTTGTTTCCTCAATTTAGCCAAGAAAAATGAGTACAAACTTCTAATAATAATGTTGCTATTTGTTAAGTGCTTACTATGTGCAGAGCACTGTTCTAAGCGCTGGGATAGATACAGGGTAATCAGGTTGTCCCAGATGAGGCTCACAGTCTTCATCCCCATTTTACAGATGAGGTAACTGAGGCACAGAGAAGTTAAGTGACTTGCCCACAGTCACACAGCTGACAGCTGTCAGAGCCAGAACTCGAACCCATGACCTCTGGCTCCCAAGCCCGTGTTCTGTCCACTGAGCCACACTGCTTCTCTATTCTACAGTTCAGTAATCCCTTAGCTCATCTCTAACTCACAACACAAGGATCACTAAGGCTCAGTTTTTAGTTCTTAAACACGGTTTTTGTTTTTTAAATAAAAACAGCCACAACCTTTCATAAAAAAATAATCACTGTGAGGAAGAGTCCAATAAAAAGCTTCAAATACACTGAATCTAACAAATCACATTTCTTTTAAGGTAATCAGTATTCCCCCATCATTCACCCTGTGATTTATTGGAGGGAGAAAGGAAGGTGAAAGCAGAAGCAATACTCTCAATCCCTTCTCATTACATTCCTAGTATCAAAGATTTACTAAACCCAAACAACTCGAGAGAAATTCTCAAGCATTGAAATCCTTATTACTAAAGCTACTAAGTTGTAGAATTTGAAACATAAATTTAAGTCTAGACTCCATGTAAATTTTTTTAGAAACCCAATATTCTTTGTATTCTTTCGAGGTTAAGTTATTCATTTATTTTCATGTCACGTCACCGGAATTTGTTAGCTCTGTTTCTATGACAACCATTCAAAATTGTGATAATGTGAGGACTATCAGGAAACACGTGCACGTTCCTCTGTCTTTCACAGTTCAGCTTTGCCATGCAAGAGAAAGCGGGAAGAGATAATGAAAAACACAGAGCAACTGCAGAGTGAAAGGCAGAAAGCACATCATTCCCTTTCTAAAATGTCAGTTTCCCAATAAGTCAATGCACCAGATCCCAACTAACAATATGGTGAATATTCTGTATTGCAAATAACACCAAATGCTGTGGATCAAATCTCAGACACACTGAAGCAAAGCATTAATTATACTCCATGAGACTGATTTTTCAATTGGGTGGGGGGAAGGGAGGTGGGTAGAATGTCAGGACATTTGATTCAAAGCAAAATTTCAAGTGTTTATCACTGTTTTAAACAGCTGAAAAAAATGCACACCACTACATGATAAAAACCTTAATATATGATTATATGATTTACCCTATTTCAATTTAGTGAAAAGGGAGGTGTGCTATATAACATTATATAAATATGATAATTTTAGAACAGGCTTGTTAGATTGATAAATACACGTAAGTCTGTAAGCAGTTGGTACCACCATTCACCCTCGAAAAAACAGACCAAGAGAAAAGTGTTTCAAAGAAAAAATATATTTAAAAGTTCGCAGCTTCAGAAATGGGTCATCGAAGAAAACAAGGACCTCAACGATCCTTAATTCTGGACAAATGGCTTCCTTCGGAATATGATATGGTATTTATTGTATTACTTTTTCTTGAATAACGTTTCAAAGTAATATTTCTTCACAAGCCTTTTTTTTTGTTCTTTTCCCCAAACATTACTAAATTGAATATGATATTTGCCTAACCAATTCTCAAATATCCCCATAGAAAGTTTATGATAGATTTCAGAGCATTTATTAAATTTCTATGTGCAGAGCACTGTACTAAGTATGGGGGGCATCAAGGGGTGGGAAGAAATACATGGATGAGTCCCTGACCCCAAGGGACTAAATCTAAAAGGGATGGCTGACAGAGAAATAAGAAACATCGAAACAATAGAAATACAAAAACAGTGTATAAGACAAGGTCAATGACACAGGAGGGAGAGGACAGAATGGCTAGAAGAGCAGGGTTTTGGGCTCCTCACAACTTAATCTCTGCCTCAGACCCAATCACAGCATTCCTAAAGTTCTAAAAGTTGAAAAGGCTTGCTGTCACTGCTTCCTCACCCTCCTGACTGAACTCCCTTAGAAGCCTGTTCCAGGGTTTAAATCATACTTATGAGAAATGGGTTTTTTTCTTTTATCTAATCTGTTTCTCTTGCTTAAAGTTAAACTCATTTCTTATAATTTTGTCCTTGGTGAGTAGGAAGAATAACTCAAGATTCACTCCTTAGGAAAACCCTCCAAAAACTTGGACAGAGGGGTGGGCCTTCTTAGCCCTAGTCCAAATAATCCCCATTGTTTTAACTTTTACTCAAAGTCAGAGCTGACTTCAGATGGCAAGTGAAGTAGGCTGCCATTTCAAGGCAGTGTGCAGCAGGTGTAGCTGTGCTGTGGCTTCTCAAGATGGCTGCTGCATGGCTTCAAAAAAAAATGTAACCAGGCCTCTGTCTTTCTCAAAAACTGGGGCAGGGTAGAAGTGATCTGGTAGCTTGATTTAAATTGGGGATCTCAGTAGAGGGGTGCCCAGCTACCCACTTCATGACTTGGCACCGTGGGGGTGACATAGCTTTATTCCTACAAATTTGGGTGCAGGGTGGGCAGTCATAAATAGCTCATCTGATCCTTCAGAGCCAGAAAGGGAAAGATGGCAGCATTACCTCTTGTCCCCTGCCATCAGGAGGAAGATAAGGACACTGGTAATTGCCATTTACCAGTTCTCGCCTTGAACTTCTCCGATATGGCTTTTTTTTATCTTTAGTGATATTTATTAAAAGCTTACTATGTGTCAAACACTATTCTAATAGCTGGGGTAGGTACAAGATAATCAGGTTGGATGTAGTCCGTGTCCCACATAGGATTCACAGTCTTAATCCCCATTTTACAGGTGAGGTAACTGAGGCACAGAGCAGTTAAGTGACTTGCCCAGGGTCACACAGTTGACAAGTGGTGGAGCCGAGATTAGAACCCAAATCCTTCTAATTCCCAAACCCGTGCTCTATCCACTTGCCAGTGCTGCTTCTGGCCCCTTCACTCCACAGAAACTGACCTTTCAAAGGTCACCAATGACCCCCTTTATGCCAAATCCAACCGTCTCTACTCCATCTTAATCCTTCTTGACCTCTCAGCTGCCTTCAACACTGTTGACCAACCCCTTCTCCCAGAAACATTATCCAAACCTGGCTTCACTGACACTGTTCTTTCCTGATTCTCCTCCCATCTTTCTGGCCACTGATTTTCAATCTCTTTCATGAGTTCCTCCTCTGCCTCCCATCCCCTAACTGTGGGAATACCTCAAGGCTCAGTTCTGGGTCCCATTCTGTTCCCCATCTACACCCACTCCCCTGGTGAATTTATTCATTTCCATGGCTTCAACTACCATCTCTATATGGATGATTTCCAAATCTATACCTCCAGCCCTGATTTCTCTTCTCTGCAATCTCACATTTCCTCCTGCCTTCAGGACATCTTTACTTACACATTCTGCTGACACCTCAAACTTGACATGTCTGAAAGAGAACTCCTCATCTTCCCACCCAAACCCTGACCTCCCCATCACTGTAGACAGTGCCACCATCCTCCCTGGATCACAAGCCCATAAGCTTGGTGCTATACTTGACTTCTCTCTCTCATTCAACCCACACATTTTATCACCAAATCCTGTCACTTCAACCTTGACGACATCATTAAAATCCACCCTTTCCTCTCCATCCAAACTGCTACTATGTTAATCGGCGTGGCTCAGTGGAAAGAGCACGGACTTGGGAGTCAAAGGTCATGGGTTTGAATCCCAGCTCTACCACTTGTCAGCTGTGTGACTGTGGGCAAGTCACTTAACTTCTCTGTGCCTCAGTTACCTCATCTGTAAAATGGGGATGAAGATTGTGAGCCTCATCTGGGACAACCTGATTACCCTGTATCTACCCCAGCGCTTAGAACAGTGCTCTGCACATAGTAAGCGCTTAACAAATACCAACATTATTATTATTATTATTATTATTATTAATCCAAGCTCTTATCCTATCCCACCTTGATTACTGCATCAGCCTCCTTGCTGAGCCCCCTATCTACTGTCTCTCCACCCCAGTCCATATTTCACTCTGCTGCCCGGATAATTTTTCTACAAAACTGTTCAGTCCATGTTTCCCTACTCTTCAAGCCTACTCTCCAGTGGTTGTCCCTCCAGTCCTTAATTGATTTACATTAATGTCTGCCTCCCCCTCTAAAGTGTAAGCTCCTAGTGGGCAGGGAACGTGTCTACCAACTCTGTTAGACTCTACTCTCCCAAGCACGTAGTACAGTGCTCTGCACACAATAAGTGCTCAACATAGATGATGGACTGAGGTTTAATAACTAGTGAGTTTGCAACTGAATGTCTACATGTGCCTCGTTTACATCTCTGATTGTACAGATGTAGCCTCAAAAGACATTGCTTACACTCATTTTTTTGGCTTCGTAACTTGTGTCCAACTCACTGTCCACTCTGAGCAACATCACTATGGAGCTGGCTCAAAAAAAAAAAAGAAAAAAGAAAAAAAAATAAAGGTCTTAGCTGAACCCAGCAGAGGAAAAAAAATTCAAGGTTCTAATCTCCCTCCCAATCTATATCACCTAAACTAACTATGAATATATGTTTTTAGAATTTAACTTCCTCCTCTCAGGATGCTTAACAATCAGCATTAGTCAAAGGCCAGGTATAAAACATCAAAGGTCCCATTCCTCTATCACAGCTTCAGCTAAATGAATATAAGCAAGTATCTTTTGCTAGGGTCACAACAAACACAGCATGCTTCTGCTCATCTGCTCTTGGAAGGCTATCATCACCATGGCTTTTGCATGCCAAGAACTGGCCACTGTTTAAACATAAATGTACCTGTGTACAGTTTTTCATAGCTGATATTAGAAAAGCAGTGTATTCTAATAATACTAATGAAAAAAAGCAATGAAGTGGGAGTTGAGGTATCAGGAGATCAAAAGAGCTACTCCTGACACTGCCACAACTTGCTGAGAAACCTGGCACATGACACTTCCTCTAAACCCCGGACTCCCCACTCTATAGAATCAAAGTGAAAGTAACTGCTCAGGGACATGTGAGGATAAATGAAATAACCTTCCCCTTCTGATTTCCTGACTCCAACTGCATCAGTCAGCCAACTGATACCCTGAACAGTCCTCAGAGTCACTTAAGGGCAAACGATGTTCTTAAAGTGTAAATAAGTAAAAGCCTCTAGGGGAATACCCACTATAAACCACTCCATTAGACTGCAAGATCCTTGATGGCAAGGGCAGTGTCTATCAACTGTATCTTCCATTGTTTTCGAGATGTTCTTCCCCTTGACTCTATTTATTGCCGTTGTTCTTGTCTGTCTCCCCCGATTAGACTGTAAGCCCGTCAAACGACAGGGACTGTCTCTATCTGTTGCCGACTTGTTCATTCCAAGCGCTTAGTACAATGCTCTGCACATAGTAAGTGCTCAATAAATACTATTGAATGAATAAATTCAGTTATCTGCACACAGTAAGGGCTCAATTACTGGTATTTACTGAGCGCTTACCACACGCAGAGCACTATACTAAGCCCTTGGGAGAGTACAACAGATCAGTAGGCACGTTCCCTGCCCACAAGGAACTTACAGTCTGAGGGAGGAAAAAGACAGACATTAAAATAAATTACAGATATGTACGTAAGTGCTGGGGAACTGAGTGTGGGGGTGAATGACGGGTACAGATCCAAGTGCAGGGGGATGCATAAAGGAGAGGGAGTAGGGCAAATGAAACTTTAAGGCCTCTTGGAGGAAATGAAATTTTAATAGGGATTTGAAAGGGGGGAGAGTGGTGGTCTGTCATATATGAAGGGAGAACACAGTTGATTGATTGACTGGATAATTGGCAGAAAGCATGCCCAGGAAAACTGAAATTCAGAGCCCATTGTGGGCAGGGATTGTCTCTATTGCTGTATTGTACCTTCCAAGTGCTTAGTACAGTGCTTTGTGCACATTAAATGCTCAATAAATATGATTGAATGAATCAAAGTACCTTCTGGCTTCTTCCCCGACACTCTTCCCCTCCCCCGCCTCCCCCCGCCTTTGGACGGTGTTTTTCCTACTTACTTACTCAGGCATAAATGCCCACCAGGATACTAAAAGGCATAGCTTATATCCGTGTTTGCTGCTCTCTCCAGGGAACCATGCCTTGAAATTCTGGCATAATCATATAAAGAAACAGAGCACTATGTAGAAGTGTAATGCCTAAGTTCAACATATTCTTATTCTATTGTTGTTATAGAGAAAATACATTACCATCCTGCATTCTCCAACAAATTCCGCATGATGGTCTGAGGTACTGAGCAATTGTAATAGCCCATGCCAATATATGATCTCCAGATCTTGTTTTTGCTTGCCATGCCATACAATGTTTCAAGGATTTCATTTTCACCTGATTGTAGAAGAGAAAAGTATTATAAATCACAAAAAACCCTTAAAATGGAACATTTTTAAACCTTTAGGAATTCTTGTTCCAATTAGTTGAACTGGCCACCTTATTTATGCAGGATCTATAGATATACATCTAACTCCTTCCTTCTCAAAACTCATCCCCCTGAAGAAAACATAGCCAACCTCCAAATATCCATGGCAAGGAGGGAATGCATAATTTATTGAAATCCACAGATAATCCAAGAACCTTTTTATAGCCAATAATTTTAATCATCTCGATTAAACCTTTTCCCACAGATTCTGACAATTAGAAAAGATTCCAAGTTTGAGTTGTCTCTTTTTATTTCTCCCATCCACCCTCTTGCGAGGCTGCAAGTGGACAGTGAACTGTTCAAACTACTATATTTACTCCCCTACTACGAGCATTTTTTTGTTCAATTGTTTATTTTAAACCATCGGGGTGCACACGACATTTGAAGCCAAAGAATCTGGATCCACTAGAGTCTGACTCTTAGACCCAACTTGTTCTTATATCAGTGAAAAGTCTGAATCCAAAAAGGCAGCTATAGCAGAGTGGAGAAACCAAATTTTAAATGAACTTTCAACACTATTAAACTTACTTTGAATATAGTTATAACATACCTCCCCTTATTCTTACCCACATGAAAATAAATGTCCTCCTTCCCAACAATCTTAGTCTACATGGCTTTTCAAGGAAATTAATTCCAAACAGATGCAGCTTTATGCTAGACTGGATTAAGGAAACTCACAGATTTATAGGCCTGCATTTTCCCCCCGGCCCCCAACCCCACTTCCTTCTTGGTGACAGTTCCAAAAATAAAAATCTTCACTCCCATAACTCTCTACATTGCTCCACCTTAAAATTAATTTTTGCCTTGTTTCAGGACTAGCTGATCACAAAAGAAAACCCAATCAAATGACTCAAACAGTCAACTTCAAAGGCGAAAATCAGCAGTTAAATCATCATCGGAACAACCTCACAAGAAACACGATAGTTTTTCAACTGCTGAGGCAAAATGTTATTTAACCTTTCTAAGGGGCTCAATGGTTAAGAAACACACCAGGAGGGAGCCTCTAATTAGTTGTGTCTGGCAGAACTTGGTGTCACATGGTGTTGCAAGGTCAGTTACAATTAAAATCTAGTGGATGGGTCACACAGAGCTGGGCTCTTCTCAACACTGGAGGCCTGAGGGATAAAGGATCAGAGGCCCAAATGTGGAGAAACGAAAGCTGCTTTGTGGGATGTGTGTGGGGGTGAAAAAAAGCAGGGGGAAGGGCTTTAAAAAAAACAAAAAGCATTTCCTCCAATATAATAACTGGTTCATGTAGTGAGGACAAAGAGGACTTTGCATTCCTCAATTTAACTACATCACTCTATAACAAATGATATAGAATACTTTTTTAATTTTGGGAATGAAATATAAGGTGCATGGACAAATTAGATATTACTGAAATATTTGAAACATTTTATTTTCAATGGACTAAGCCTAACCTTCCTCATCTTTCTGGCTCCCATTAACTGAACGACTTATTTTTTTCCCCACATGTAGGAATCCCACTCCCCATCTCCCTTCCTCAAACTATAAAACAAGAAGATACTTTCTAGAGAGGCAATGTCTTGTCTCATAACTTTACTGTTAGGGTAAAAAAAAAAAACGAGATCACATGAGGCAGGGCAGACAATGAAAGGAAATTATTTTCCTGCAGGTGGATTTTATCATTAATCAAATTAATCATCAGTATATTGGAAGAGCATTATAATTTCAGTTCCAGAACAACCTACATCAAAATATACTCATACTTCAAATTATTTTCCTGCAGGTGGATTTTATCATTAATCAAATTAATCACCAGTATATTGGAAGAGCATTACAATATCAGTTCCAGGACAACCCACATCAGAATATACTCATACTTCAAAGGACTCTTCAGTGGGCGGGCCTCCTTGTCTCCTTGGCCCTATTAAATAGTATTTTTGAATCCATTCGATAATGAACCATTCTTTAATAGGCTTCCACTGTAGTAGGAAGAGCAATTAGAGCAAGTTCTGTAAGTTGACAACACTGACATCAATACCATCACTCTTGACAACACCAACCTTGGCGTTATTCTTGATTTCTCTCTTTCAGCCCTCATATTCTTTCAGTCATTAAATCCTGTCATTCTTTTCTTCACAACACCCCCAGAATCTTTCCTCTTCTTCTACAGCCAGACTGACAACTCACTGCTTGAAGTAATGGTTAATTTCTGAGTCGACTAATGCATTGGCATCCTCACTAACCTCTCTGTCCCTTACCTCTTCACTCTCCAGTCCATACTTCACTCTGCTGCCCAGATCATTTTTCTGAAACATCATTCTGAAGATATCTCCACATGCCTCAAAACCCTCCAATGCCGATCTACTCAATGTAGGTTGAAGCAGCAGAGAAGCAGAGAAGCAGCGTGGCTCAGTGGAAAGAGCACGGGCTTAGGAGTCAGAGGTCATGAGTTCTAATCCCAGCTCGGCCACCTGTCAGCTGTGTGACTTTGGGCAAGTCACTTCACTTCTTGGTGCCTCAGTTACCCCATCTGTAAAATGGGGATGAAGACTGTGAGCCTCATGTGGGACAACCTGATTACCTTGTATCTACCCCAGCGCTTAGAACAGTGCTCGGCACATAGTAAGTGCTTAACAAATGCCAACATTATTATTATTATTAATAATGTAATTACTGGGTGCTTACAGTGTGCAGAGTACTGTACTAAGCACTTGGGAGGGCAAAATACAACAGAGTTGGTAGACGCATTGCCTGCCCACAGTGAGCTCACAGTCGAGAGGGGGAGACGGATATTAATATAAATTATAGATAGGTACACAAGTGCTGCGTACAAATCCAAATTCAAGGGTGATGGAGAAGGGAATGGGAGAAAAGGAAATGAGGACTTAGTTGGGTAAGGTCTCTTGGAGGAGATGTGAGTTTAATAAGGCTTTGAAGGTGGGGAGAGTGATCATCTGTCAGATATGAAGAAGGAGGGCATTTCAGGCCAGAGGCAGAATGTAGTCAAGAGGTCAGCTGATAGATGAGATGAAGGTACTGTGAGTAGGTTGGCATTAGAGGAGTGAAGTATGTGGGCTGGGTTGTAGTAGAAGAGCAGCGAGGTAAGGTGGAGGGGCAAGGTAATGGAGTGCTCTAAAGGCTATGGAAAGGCATTTCTGTTTGATGTGGAGGTGGATGGGCAACCACTGGAGGATCTTATGGAGTGGCGAAATGTGGCCTGAACATTTTTGTAGAAAAATGATCTGGGCAGCAGAGTAAAGTATGGACTGGAGTAGGAAAAGACAGGAGGCAGGGAGGTCAGCAAGGAGGGAGCAGAGTTTTCCTCCAAGTATTTCATAGGGAGCTAAGCCACCCCAAAGTGTTCCTCAAATTGAAATGTTTGAAGATCAGAGTGCTATCCAAGCTGCCACCATGTTGGTCCAAGTACTTATATCCCAGATCAACTACTGGATCAGCCTCTTCATTGACCTCCTTTCCTACTGTCTCTCCGGTCCATGCTTGAGTCTGCTGCCTAGATCCTTTTTCTTAAAAAAATCATTTGGCACACATCTCCCCATTCCTCAAAAATTTCCAATAGTTACGCATCCATCTCCTACCTGGACAGAAACTCTTCACCATCGGCTTTAAGGCACTCAATCAGCTCTCCCCTTTCTACCTAACCTTGCTCATGACCCACCACAACCCAGCCCATCCACTTTGCTCCTCTACCGGCTACTTACTGAACCTCATTCTTATCTCCTTCACTGCCGACCCCTTCCTCACACCCTCCCTATTAGCCAGAACTCCCTCCCGCTTTATTTCCTAAAGACCACCATTCTTCTCAACTTCAAAGTAAGTTCTACTAAAATCACATCTCCTCCAGGAATCCTTCTCTGACTAATCTCTCACCTTGCCTATTTTCCCTCCCTACTGGGTCACCTATGCACATGGGTTGGCACCCCCTAAACACTTAGATATTTCCTCCTTTCCACAGCATTTGATTTTCCTAATTTATTTTCAATTAAGTTTCTCCCTCTAGACTGTAAGGTCCTTGTGGTCAGATAACATGTCTACCGACTCCACTGCATTGTAGTCTCTCAAGTGCATAATACAGTGCTCAATAAATACTATCGACTGATTGACTGCTACACAGATCATCTTCTTGAAGGGTCGCTCAGCCCACAATTCTCCACTCCTCAAACCCACTAACTAATTGCTTCCCATTTCCTTCCACATCAACCAAAATTTTCTCACGAATGACTTCTAAGCTCTCCACCAACTCTTCCCCACCTCACACTTTTGCCTTCTTCACCGGCTACCCCCGAGCTTGCTCTTTGTTCCGCTCAAGCTAAACTTTTACCTGCACCTTACTCCTGACTCTTCCACCTCCATCCCCTCACTTAACTCTTTCCCTGGGCTAGAACGCCCTCACCACTCAGGTCCATCAGGCCATAGTCAAAGCCCTCCTAAACCCCGCATTCCTTTAACCAGCCACTTATGCATTTATTAATACCCAGCCTCAGCACATGTGCATACATTTAATTATGCATTTGAAGCTCCTTGTGGGTAGGGAACATGCCTACCAACTCTGTTTGCATTGCACTCTCCCAAGCAAAATAAATACCACTGATTATTTATTTTAATCACCCTAGTTGTAAATATTTTAGGCATGTCTTTCCTGTTCAAGAGTAAACTCGTAATGGCTTAGGAAATGTGTCAATGCTTCATGTTGCACTTTCCCAAGCACTTAACATAGTGCGTCGGACCCAATAGTAAGTATTATTACCAGAGCCACCCCAACATCACTTAGTACTATCTGATCATAACCTTCTGACTTGCCACCTCACTCATATTCCCTCTCCCACAGATTCCCCAAAAGCAGAAGTGTGGCCTAGTGGAAAGAGCATGGGCCCAAGAGTTGGAAGACCTGGGTTCTAATCCCAGCTTCGCCACTTGGCTGCTGGGTGACCTTGGGCAAGTCACTTCACTTCTCTGTGCCTCAGTTACCTCATCTGTAAAATGGCAATTAAGATGGTGACTGTCCAATATGAGTAGTTACTCCAGTGAGGACTATGCCTGGCACATAGTAAGAGCATATGAATACCACACAGAAACAAAACAAAAAAATCTTTTACCATGTCCAATTCATTCTGTCCTGCTCTAATTCAGTTCTATCTTCTGCTTACCACCTCTTCTATTGCTTCCTCATCAGCTCCCATGCCTACATCCCCCCCAGTCATTCCAAACTTTTAGTTCTCTCCCCACATCTCTACACCCATTCCTGTTCAAACTCCTTGAGAGGATTGTATACACCCATTTTCTTCACTTCTTCTCCACCAACTCCCTTCCTCACCCACTATATCAGGGGTTTTTGACCCCTCCACTCCACTTAACCCGCATTCTCTGCAGTCACCAATAATCGCCTCATAGCCAAATCCAGGGATCTGAGAGCTGTCAATGGCCTCCCCTCTATATCTGAGTTCCAGGGGAAGCTAAAAGGGAGTCAGAATCAGGGTGGCCAGGTCGACACTGGCCTCACTCTCAAGGGCCAATAAAAGGTGTCATTAAGAAGGTAGCAGTGACCTGCAAATGTCTAAAGCAGTATGGTTACCAGGATATACCAGATCCAGCCACAGACTCCTGCCACCTGACCGCATGTGCTCGAGGGAGGCAAAAGCATTGCTAGGAACTAACCTTTAATGTCACAAACTCAGATCTGTGCTTTGTGTGTGTCTAAGATCTGAATTATGGAGTATGGCAACCTCAGTTTTAGACAGGAACTGAAACTTACTACCCCTCAAGCAAGTTTCCACCATCTCTCAGTGAAGGAGGGATTTTTTTTAAGTTTTGGAATGGTTTTGTGGTATCCCATACAAGAACTCAGATCTCCCCATTGGTGCAAGATGGTAGTACCAAATACCAGGCCTAGCTGATATTAATAAGCAGCATGGCCTAGTAGATAGAGCATGGGTCTGGGAATTAGAAGGACATGAGTTTCAATCCTGGCTCTGCCATTTATCTGCTGATGGGAAAGTCACTCTTCTAGACTGTAAGCTCATTGT
This sequence comes from Ornithorhynchus anatinus, assembly GCF_004115215.2. Classification (NCBI taxonomy): domain Eukaryota; kingdom Metazoa; phylum Chordata; class Mammalia; order Monotremata; family Ornithorhynchidae; genus Ornithorhynchus; species Ornithorhynchus anatinus. The sequence goes on along the minus strand of NC_041753.1, from coordinate 51,260,503 downwards.
AAGAAGAGAACGTGTCTACCAACTCTGTTCTACTGTTCTCTCCCAAGCGTTTAGGTCAGTGCTCTGCACACAGTAAATGCTCAATAAATATGATTGTGACTTAACTTCTCTGTGCCACGTACCTCACCTGTAAAATGGTGAGTTAGACTGTGAGCCCCAAGTGGGACGTGGGCTGTGTCCCATCTGATTAGCTTGTATCTACTCCATCACTTAGTACAATGCCTGGCACATAGTAAGCTCTTAACAAATGCCCTTATAAAAATAGCTGCTTTTGCAAAAAATACAAATAGCATAAGACATTTTATTGTGCCCAGCTTTCAAAACCAAAGCCCGCTCTTATCTGACTGCCCAAGGGAGAATAATTCAATCTTGATGTCATGTTGATCTCTTCAACTGCTGCACTGAGACAGCTAACAAGACAACCAATAATGCAGGTCTATATTAAAGGGCAACAACACAAGGTTTTTCAAAAGTGCTGTTGTGGCCTGCTTTGTACACAGAACAAACTCACCAGCATTATTACTCATCTGACCATATTATTTTTGTTGAAAACTGGAACATCAAGACACAGTGCCATATTTATATGCTTGCCTCCCACTCCAGCGACTGTGAGAGTGGTTGGAAGAGAAATGTGGGTTAATCTCCTGGCATTCTGGATTATCTAATAGAAATACTCTATTTCCCCTTCTGCTGACTCACCTAAACACTGAATCCTTGCCCCACCCCTTTCCCACCACAGTTTAAAAATTCAGTTTCTTCCCCCAATCTGTAATCTGTAAACAGATAACATTATTATTATTTATTGTAGTGTCCATCCTCCTGTCACACTGTAAAATCCTTGAGGAAAGGGATCATGGCGACCAGGCAATTCGTACAGTGCTCTGCACAGAGTAAGCACTCAGTAAATATCATTGATGGACTGAGTGCCCACTTGGTGCGTTGTACTGTACTAGGTGCTGGGGTAATAGAGAATGATGAAGTGACAAGTAACCTGACCATAAGGAGCTTACGTTCTAAATCAAGTGGACAATAGACATATACAGAAGTGATAAGGAGGGTATAATTAAGTTTATAATGCTCGAGTTGACTGAAGGGATAATGTGGCTCAGTGTAGTGGGAAATTAATTGGGAAAAACTTGGTGGACAAAGTGGGACTTTAAGAGAAATTTGAATGTGAGGATGGAGGGAGTTCCAAGCCAGGGGAACAGTGTGAGTGAAGAGATGGAGGTGAGAGAGGCAATCAACTACCGGTATTTATTTAGTGCTTACTATGTGCAGAGTTGAGAGAGGTGTGACTAGGAGTCTGGCTTAAGAGGACCAAACCCGATTTACTTGTATCCACCCCAGCGCTTAGCACATTGTGTGGCACATAGTAAGCGCTTAATAAATACTATAATTAATTAATAAAGACAGGGAGTTGGGGAACAGTGGGCAAGAAGAGCAGCTAGGTAAGGTGGGGCCAGATAGTGGAGGGCCTTGAAGTCAACTGTGAAGAGATACAGGAAACCGGTAGGAGGCTTTGAGGAGAGATGTGGGCTGAGCAACACTTCAATCAATCAATGGTATTTACTGAGCGGTTACTGTGTGCAGAGCACTGTACTCGGTGCATGGAATATTACAGAGTTGGTAAACACGTTCCCTGCCCACAACAAACTTACAGTCTAGAGGAAAGATGATCCATGCAGCAGGATGTAGTGTAAACTGGAGAGCTGAGTGGTTGGAGGGTAGGCGTCCAGCGAGGAGGCTAATTCATTCTTTCAATTGTATTTACTGAGCACTTACTGTGTGCAGAGCACTGTATTAAGCTCTTGGAAAGTACAATTCGGCAACAGGTAGAGACAATCCCTACCCAACAATGGACTCACAGTGATAGTCTAGCCATGGCAAGACCAGAACTAGTACCAGGATTGCAGGGGCTTGGGTGGAAGGTTGGGAGTGGAAGGTGGTAAAGAGAGGGGGGCAGATCTGGGTGATGCTGTGCAGGAAAAACCAAAAGGATGTGGCAGTATATTGAATGTGAGAGTTGAAAGATAGCAAAGAATTGAATATGTCACCAAAGTTGCAGGCTTCTTGGACACGGAGGATCTCAGTTGATGGGAAAGGGAGGAGGGGGAGGGGGGAAGGACAAGGTTTACGAGGAAATATGAGTTCTGTTTTAGATATGTTGATATCTAAACATATATGCCTGCAGGACATCCAAATGGAGATGTCCTGGAGACTGGAGGATTAATCAAGCAATCAATCATATTTATTGAGTTCTCACTGTGTGCAGAGCACTACTAAGCTCTTGGAACAATACAACAGAGTTGGTAGACATGCTCTCTGCCCACAAGAAGCTCAGTTGGATGAGAGATCAGGGCTAGAGAAGGAGATTAGGAAGTTGTCTGCATAGGTATAGGTGATAGCTCAAGCCATGTGAGCAGATGAGCTGCTGGAGAGAGTGAGCATAAAACAGGAGAGTAGAAGACCCAGAACAGCAACTTGGAGACGGAACTTTGGCCGTGGCGGGGGTGGGGGTGGGTACCCAAAGTAAGAGGATGAGACAGCAAATTAAACTAGGAAAGAGGGATAAGAAGGGTAGGAGAACCAGGATAGTTCTCTTTCAGCAAAACTGAGTCCTTGTAATATTTTGGAGAGGAGGAGGGAGTGCACCACAGTGTCAAAAGCAGCAGAGAGACTTATGGAGTTCAGGATGGACTATGGCCTTTAGGACTCTTTGCTTTAAGGAGACTACTGGTGACCTTGGAGAGAGCAGTCTTAGTGGAGTGATGGGGTTGAAAGCCAAGCCAAACTGCAGAAGGTTGAGAAGAGAGTTCGTGGATACCCAAGAGACTGATGAGATAGGTACGATTTGGAGACATCTGTATGTATATTAAAGTTTCCAGGGATTGACTAGAAAAACTGGAGACTAGCCTGGCTAAACCAGGATATATGGTGAACCGTTCGATTCAATACCCCCTCCTAAAGCCACCCGCCACCACCCCTAACTGAGCTGCCTAACAGCTCAGGAAGACTCTAGAACGTGTTCCTTGTTCCTCTCAATTCAGGAAAAAAACCCTACAGTTTTCCCAGTTCTTGAGGTGCAGTGCAAAAGTTGAGAACCTGAAACACTGGGAAATCCCACCTTCTCCTTTACTCCCACAGGGAATCCACAGGGGCTACCCAACTAACAGAGTTTTAAAAAAAAGAGCTATCAAAGCTATCAATGGCAGAATCCATCCACTACTTTTTAACGTCAACAACTAGGAACACATGAAGCAGCTTGGCTTAGTGGATAGAGCATGGGCCTGAGGGGTCAAAAAGACCTGGGTTCTAATCCCGACTCCCACTGTTTGTCTGCTGGGTGACCTTGGGCAAGTCACTTCACTTCTCTGGGCCTCAGTTACCTCATCTGTAAAATGGGGATTGAGATTGTGAGCCCCATAAGGGATGGGGACTGTATATCCCCATGTGGCTTGTATCTACCCCAGCACTTAGAACAGTGCTTGAACATAGTATGTGCTTAAATACCATCATTAATATTATTATTGTGAATAAGCATCCCTCCAACCATTGGGAGCAGTCAGTTGGGTTTACTGAACTGCATGCTGACTTGAGGCTTAGGTAACAGCAGCCACGGCCTCCTTCTCCCTTTTCTAGTGATCATGCCTCATCATGGGGGATCTTAATTTGGGGATGTTTCCTGGTTTAAACTTGAAAATTACTCTGGCAGCTGAGAATGGCAAAAACCAAAACTCATAATCCATCCAGGCTCGTAACACTTAAAATTGTTTTTAACATGGTTTGGGCATGCTTAATTTTAAATAAGCAACAGGACCAAATGAATAATTTCCAGGGTCTAGAAAGTGAGTGACTGGCCTAGTTACCTAGATTAAGTCCATAGCAACCTGATGGGAGACCCTCCCCCTTACATCCCTACCAAAGTCCATGGTTACAAAGTTTTTTAATCAGGTGAAGTCATAATACCAGGAAAGTATTGGTGTGGGTATGGAGGGAGAATGGACCAAATGACTACACTTACTCTTGTTTAGAGCAGCTAACTCAATTTGAAAAAAAAAACAAAACAAAGGCTCTTGGTTCCCAATCTGATTTTAAATGAACCCTAAAGAGGAAAGGGGTAATTCTGGAGGACCATTTTCCTCCACTATCTCTTCCCTCCTCAGTGTCAGGGTAAAGCCCATATGTACACTTACTCTCACCTCCACCTTCCAAGATGAAAAGAAAAAAAACCTTAGAAGAGGCAACTAAACCACCCAGCTGTCGTCAGAGCTCTTTCTTTTATACTTTAAGATAGCATCTGCTTCTTATTTCAAGGTTTGGTTCTTGGAAACTCTTCCCTTATGTGAAAAATCAAAAGACGGAATGAGAAAATAAGCTCTCATTAAGAACATTTAGAGCCATGACTCTCGATATTCTTGCCTATGGGCTTCCAGGGCAGGCCCGAGGGTATTAATATTGAGCTTCCTAGCCAGAAAACAGCTGGATAATTCTTCAAGAATTTAGCTGGTAATTCTTTTCTTGTTGAATAAATGATTGCCACTGTCCTTGTTTACTCCCTGAACACAGCACATTGCATAATGCAAAGCTTGGCAGTGGTCTTAACCTATGCATTTATTCAATCATATTTATTGAGCGCTTAATGTGTGCAGAGCATCATAGTAAGCGCTTGGGAGAGTGCAATAAAGCAGTAGGCACATTTCCTGCCCACAGCGAACCTACACTAGCACTGGCCTTTTTGTACTTCAATTTAAAATTACTGGTGAACAAGGAGAGGTGTGGGACCTACACCACAGATCTGCTGAGAAGTTCAAGGCTAATGTTTACAAATTCAGTCCAAAGGCCTTCAGAATAAGAATCAGTTCTCTCTGCTACCTGCACTTGACTTAATGAAATGGCCTTAGTACCCATTCTGACATTTCCTACCAAGAATAAGCTGATTCAGCGGTTAGTGATTTCTGACTTTCATTTACCCAACCGACAAGCTACATCAACCCTGTTAAACAGAAAGGCGAGTTGAGCAATAATCTGGACAATTCAATGAATGTTGCAATCGATCAATACGGTTAGATCCAAAAGACCCTTTCTCCTCGATTACAGATTTTTGCCTGAATTATCTTTCTGCCTCAGTTCTTCACTCTTTTTGCTGCTGTAGACTCAAGCGCAATATCCTGCAGCTAGGCTTAAGTTCTCCTTTATAAGAGAAGCTAGCGAACACAAACCATACTTCTCAGTTTCTCTCGAAAGTGCCTAATTTTCTACGCATTTGTCTCTTGTACTGTGCAACTTTTAATACTGTACAAACCTTTGAAAATGGTTTTTCACAGCATCTCAGGGAGATCTGGGGGAAAAGGAGTAGTTAGTGAGGGAATATTAAGGAAAAAAAACACACCCCATCATACCTGCCCAGGCAATACTACTGAGGTGATATTCAAACCACAAGACTGAATGGAGAGATGCTTGAGGTGAAATCCCACGTGTGCAGGTCTCCTAGCCGTCATGAAAATGGATGGTTGGATGCAACAGTTTTAAAGCCTGAGATGCAACAGTGAGGGGAGGAGAAAAGAGAAAGGATCATAAAGGCAAAAAATCTTGGTCCATATAAGGAATGGATGGTTCCAGTTCCACTCTCATCCACTGGCACAGAAAAGAGGAAAGGGAGAGAGAATACATTGTCAGAAAGTAACTTTTATTTCCCGACATAACCGGAAGCTATGGGTGGAGAACATGTTCTCACCTCCAGCAGTGAGTGCTGAGGTGTTTGTCAACAACTGTATACCCAAGCCTACTTCAGTTGTGTCTCCCTGGAAAGAGAGGGGACTGGGGAGCAAGAGAAAGGAGAATCCAGAAAGTACATTACTCCCCTAGAATATTCCAGGGTGCACTCACTAGCCTGTCCTTATCTGTAGGCAGAATAATTTAGGAGAGCAGGGATGTGTGAGTAAACTAGAAATTCACCAGTTGTGCTAGGCCAGCTTTTATCCCCACCTTTGAATCTTTCCACTACTTCTGCAAGTGGCAGGGGTGGCAGGGAGAGGGAGAAAGAGAGAAATGAGGAAGCTATCCGAACCTTTATCTGTGGTTATTTTTAAATTGGGAAAATGGCACAGTGAAGTTAGAAAGAAGGTCGGGAGAAAAGGGCTATCGACTCGTCAGCATAGATGCCCCCCCCCCCCTCGAGCCTCTGGGTGCTCTCTGGATGTGAAAGGGGAGTCCTGAAAGCATGGGGATGTCCCCATTAACAGAAGGCTCCTGGCAGATACCCAGTGTGCCCAATGCCAACTGGGGACCACAAATGTACTGAGTTACAATGAATGCAGTACTAGAAAGAAAAGGACATATTTATTACATAACTTGAGTTAACATCAAAATTTACTCTCATCCATGCCATCTAAAATTAGCATGCTGCACTAGCTATCTGTTCTCTTAAAATATTCCCCCATTTTGGTGATTATATGCATTTATATATAGGCTATATACTAGATCCTTCTCAAGGTACTCCAAAAGCAGCCAGCCAGTAATCTTGGAGGGCAGGAATACGCCTTCTACATGTATTGTACCTCCCAGGTACCCCAGAACAATACATCATGATAATGACTAAAACAGGTAAGAAGACTGACATCATAAATTAGGGACCAAGCACATGAGACCCAAATAATTAGGACAATGAACTTTTAAAATCCAGTTCTCTTTCCTTCTGAGTACCACTTCTGTTACTATTTAAAATGTCCCATCTCCCCATCCCGCCCCCCCAAAAAAACCAATAAAAAAAAACCCTAACCCACTAAGAAGTAGTATCTGAATCTTAACATGATTTTCGGGACAGCCAAATTGATTAAACAATTTTCAGAGTCCAAATCTACTGAACCTACTCACTGTGCCTCGTTCTCGCCTGTCCCACCATCGGCCCCCGGCCGACATCCTTCCTCTGGCCTGGAATGCCCTCCCTCCTCAAATCCGCCAATCGAGCACACTTCCCCCCTTCAAAGCCCTACTGAAAGCTCACCTCCTCCAGGAGGCCTTCCCAAACTAAGCCCCCCTTTTCCTCTGCTCCCCTCCCCATTGCCCTGACCCATCTTCCTTTGCTCTGTCCCCCATCCCCGCCCCTCAGCACTGGTGTATATATGTACATATTTATATTTATTTTTATTAATGATGTACGTATATCTATAATTCTATTTATATGATGCTATTTAATTTATATAATTCTATTTAATGATGCTACTGATACCCATTTACTTGTTTCGATGTCTGTCTCCCCACTACAAGACTGTGAGCCCATTGTGGCAGGGATTGTCTCTATTTGTTGCTGAATTGTACTTCCCAAGCAGTTAGTACAGTGCTCTGGACTCAGTAAGCGCTCAATAAATACGACTGAATGAATGAAGATCAAATCTGACTACAGACTATAGCTGAATTTTAAATTTACAAGATTTTCTGATTTATTATTTTCAAAGAGAAATCTTATGGTTTAAAGGGGGGAAGAGAGGGAAGATGCCAAAGAATCTCAGGTGTAGCTTTGTTTGTTTTTAAATACAGAAAAGAGAGCAAGGAATGCACCCTTAGCTGACAAGAGAGACTAAGGTTCTGATAAATTTTTTAATCTGTATATGAAACTTCAGTGTCCTTATGTTATAATAAATTAAGAAGGCTTTCTTATAGTGAAGGTCAGACTCCCTTTAACAAAAACTCAGATGCTATCTCTCGTTGTTACCAGGTAGTATGAAAAGACCCCTAAATTAGAAAATGACAGCTGTCTTCCAGATTTTGTTTGAAATACCATACGTAATTGTGCAGAGAAGCAGCATGGCTCAGTGGAAAGAGCCCGGGCTTGGGAGTCAGAGGTCATGGGTTCTAATCCCCGCTCTGCCACTTATCAGCTGTGTGACTTTGGGCAAGTCACTTAACTTCTCTGTGCCTCAGTTACCTCATCTGGAAAATGGGGATTAAGACTGTGAGCCCCACGTGGAACAACCTGATTACCTTCTATCTACCCAGTGCTTAGAACAGTGCTCGGCACATAGTAAGCGCTTAACAAATACCAAGTTATTATTTATTTTATTATTATATATACACCAACCTTTTAGCTACACTTGTAGAGTGTTTACAAGAAGTCAGATGAAATTAATGAGAAATTTAGTACACTCTGCAACTCTGTCGTGTTCCTTTTTATATGATTTTCTTGAGGCTTCTTATTATGGGAGAATTCTAAGTATATGAATTAAAGGAATTTGGGATGACTAAAAGCAGTGCTCTCTAGCCAATGTACTAAGGTTCCCTGACATATCCTGGAAGTTTACACTCATGCCCTACAATCTCACCAATCCCTTTTCTTTAATTTCACTACTCATCTAAGAGTTTTTTCCAAGTGCAGGAGCATGTCTGGACACACACAGAGTGAATCAAAGATACTGGAACCCACATCTGCAGATTCTGGACCCCGCTCAAGACTGTAAACTTTTTGTGGGCAAGAAACGTGTCTACCGATTCTGTTCTACTGTCCTTTCTCAAGGGCTTAGTATAGTGCTATGAACACAGTAAGCACTCACAAAATACGATTGATTGTCAATGTTCTGGGAGGTGCTATTTTCAATTCTGCCTTATAATACAATTATACGTGCAGAGTGACGTCCAAGATGGCGGCAGCCAGAACCAGTGTTCCCCTAACTGAAAAGGATTGGTTACGTCGATAGTAGATTGGGCGAGCCAGACAAAATGTTTACAGGCCTAGTGATTTTTTTCTATCACTGAGTTTAAATGAGACATTAGAAAGGGTTTCTCAATTTAAAAAGACACTGGATTAGGTAACCAAATGAAACTGACAAGTCATCTTAATCTGGAGATTTTTTCAAATAGCTTTTTTGGAGCAACTTGAGTACCATCTTGCCCGGGGACAGGGGAATGGACTTTATGAACTTCAAGGTTTCTTTCCATAGAAGCCTTCCCAGGTAGGAAATCTGGGGCTAGGCCAGTCATGGTGCCAGCCAGGGCCTGGTCCCAGCTCTGGACCACGGCATCAGGTCATAGGCTACACCAAACTGAAAGTGGTGCTGCACCAAAGAAGCAGGAGAGAAGCAGTGTGGGCTAGAGGAAAGAGCAAGGGCCTAGGGGTCAGAGGACCTGAGTTTTAATCGCAGCTCTTCCACTTACCTGCTGTGTGACCTTGGGCAACTCGATTTACCTCACCTCAATTTCCTCATCTATAAAATGGGGATTACATATCTGTCATTTCTAGGCTATCTCCTCTAGATTGAGGCCCATATGAGATGGCGACTGTGTCGGACCTGATTATGTTGCAAATTATTCCAGTGCCCAGTACAGTGCTTGTCAGATAACCTTGAACAAATACCACAGTCGTTATAATAAGCACTTAAACACCACAATCCTTAATTATTAAGTGATCTCACTTCTCTTGGGCATGGTTTCACATGTACAGTTGCCACTGAGACACACCAGATGTCGTAGCTTCAAACTGCCCAAGCGTGGCATAGTGGATAGAGCACGGGCCTGGGAGTCAGTAGATCACGGGTTCTAATCCTGCCTCTACCCCTTGTCTGCTATGTTACCTTGGGCAAGTCACTTCACTTCTCTGTGCCTCAGTTACCTCATCTGCAAAAAGGGCATTGAGACTGTGGGCCCCACAGGGGACAGGGACTGTGTCCACCGCGATTTGCTTGTATCCACCCCAATACTTAGTATAGTGCCTGGGACAGAGTAAGTGCTTAACAAATGCCATCATATACATGTACAAATGCCCTTTGGAAATGAAGCCCGGGCTATTTCGGTTCTGCCCCAGCAGACTTCCCACCTGAAGAAAGAGAGGGCCTGTGGAAAGCCCGGGGCCCAACCAAACCGACCCGAAGCCCAATCAGGCTGGACTCTGTACTGGCACCATGAGCTGGGGGACCCAAAGGATCTGGCAGAACCCACAGGCCAGGTCTAACCCGTGCAGGGGCTCTATGTGGGGCTCTATTAGCCAGTGCTGGGATTCTGATCCAGGTCCAAACGCATTCCACTATGGATATACTCAATCTGCCAGGATCTAGGAACAATACACAAACCCCCGCCCCTCCCCCACCACTCCTAAACTACGTTTTAAATTTTGAAAGGTTTCATTTGCCAGAATATCACTTATTAAAATATACCTCAATCAATAATAGATTAGCAAGATATTAGTTCTATTACCTTAAAATATGATGTGTGCATACACCTCTACCCTACATATTCCATGTAATCGGTTATGACAAAAGTGCTTTATTCATAAACAAAATCAGCCCCTCATTTCCTAGTGGAGTATGCCGGCTCATTCTGGCTGTGGAATGTGTCCAGTGTGATGTAATCTCACAGTAACCAGATTGAACTGGCCCAGAACCTTAACAGAAGCTGCCGCGTTTAAAGTTTACACTTAAATTGCCATTTGGTCATCGTGAGCTTGCTACTGAAGAGTGAACTGGATAAACTGAATTCTCCAATGCCCCAATTTTTCTGCCAAAACAAAATAGCTGAGCTAAAAAGAGACCATCTTTGACAAGCTTGCAAGAGTTTAATATGCTTTGGTTCATCTTTGAGTATTTTTGAAAATGGCTAAGCAAATCAATTTAAAAAAATCATTCAGGCGCCTTTAAAAATGCTAACATTTGATGAGAAGTTTCCCAGAAAGAGATCTATCCCTTTGTTTTACTCTTCAATCCCAGAGCATGCTTTACTAAATGTAGAAAACTTCTCACCCAGAAAAGGTCCAATAAGCCATCCTAAAATTTCTTAAAAATTGAAAAATCTTTTTGTTTCCCTCAAAGGTCAAACCAAGTTAAGGGCACTCAGTTACTCCAATTCAGACTTTGCTAAGACCACAGTAGTGCCCACAACAGTGATAGGAGTTAATGGTCTGTTGAGGTTACCGAGCAAAATACCACCCCCACCCCCCTACCCCCAGGTTCAGTACTCAAAAAATTAATATTTGTGTATTTGTTCCCTCTTGACCTGAAAACTTGAAAAACCAGCTGTACCCTCATCAGTGGACTCCAAAGGTGAACAAGATAGTTCCAAATTTCAGCCTCGGCACTGCTCCCCCGTTATTAACACGCAACTATTTGGAACGCTATAAGGAGCTTACAAATTCCTGCCTCTGCAGAAAATGAAGATTGTACATTTTCTCCCCAAAGCTTAGTACCACCCACTCTGCACACAGTAGGCACTCAAATACTACTGACTGGAGAATTATCAGAGACCCCAACAATTTACAAGATACGCCTCGCACTCAGCTCCTCTGAAGTACAGTCTTCCGACCTGTTTTAAAGTTAAAAGAGGGCATAAACAGCGGAAGCAGCATGAGAAGCAGTGGAAAGAGCCCGGGCTTGGGAGTCAGAGGTGATGGGTTCGAATGCCGGCTCTGCCCCTTGTCAGCTGTGTGACTGTGGGCAAGTCACTTCACTTCTCTGTGCCCCAGTTACCTCATCTGTAAAATGGGGATGAAGACTGTGAGCCTCACGTGGTACAACCTGATTACCCTGTATCTACCTCAGCGCTTAGAACAGCGGTTGGCATATAGTAGCGTGGCTCAGTGGAAAGAGCACGGGCTTTGAAGTCAGAGGTCATGAGTTCGAATCCCAGATCTGCCACTTGTCAGCTGTGTGACTGTGGGCAAGTCACTTAACTTCTCTGTGCCTCAGTTCCCTCATCTGTAAAATGGGGATTAAGACTGTGAGCCCCACGTGGGACAACCTGATTCCCCTGTGTCTACCTCAGCGCTTAGAACAGTGCTGTGCACATAGTAAGCGCTTAACAAATACCAACATTATTATTATTATTATTAAACGCTTAAAAATGCCAACATTATTATTATAAACATCGGCCCCTTCAAGTTAGTACGTTGGACTTGAAGGATCGTTCAAAATGCGCGTCAGCCTGCACGTGCAACTGTAGAGATTTCGTCAACAGTGATTTCCAGCAGAGATATAACTTTACTATTCCTCCACCGTTACTCGAGGGCTGGTCTGAAAGGGCAGTTCGTTTTGTGTGTCAATCACGCTTCACTACGGAGGCATAATTACCAAGCTAAGAAGGAAGCTCCATCCGACTCTCTCCCCGCCACCACCCCCACCCCCTTGTTCCTTTTGTGTGCTGGATTCAATGCTTGAAGAATGTAGGGCTTTCCCATTCATCTCCGGCCTTAAATCGCCCTAACGATGATATCCTGTCCGTCTATCTGTGCTGGGCGATAAAAGCGATCTAAAGTCCGCCAACCCTAACGGCCCGGAGATGCTAGAATGACCCCGAGGGCCCGGAGGCAACGGGGCCTACGGGCGAAGTCTCCAACTGGGCCTCAATCACTTACAGATGGGGTCCTCCATCTTCAACGGTCTTCTCAGGCGGATGCCGGCCGGGACCGTCTTCTCGATCAGTTCGTCGATGCTCTTGAGAACAGACACGCACGGGAAAGAGAAGACATCGGGTCAAAGTGGCTTAGGAGATCCTAAGGTCGTCCCATTTGCGCATTCTGGGGATCTACCGCACCACTTCTGGGGAAGGAGACCGTGACCGCTCCAGGGTTGATTGACGATGGTGACGATCGGGATGGCGGGAATTAAAATCCCAGTACCTGGGGAAGTTGGCGCCTGGCGGCAACAACCTCCCCTCCCTCCCCAACCCCCAAACTTTTCCGAGGGAGCGGAGGACGAAGGAGGAGGGGGAGATAGGGCGGGAGGCGGGGAAGAAAGTTAGGAGCGGAGCGGGGCCGGCATCGGGGAGCACCGGGAGAGACACCGCCTCTACCTACCGCCAACCCCACGGTCCGCAGCATCTCCCCCTTGTCTTTGTCTCCGGGGCCGATGTGCCTGCGGGAGAAGTCGTCGTGGCGGGGCAGGAGCCGCTCGATGTGGCGGGAGGACGCGGCGGGGGCGCGGGGGCCCCCGCCTCCGCCGCCGCCGCCGCCGCCGCCCCGCGGTGCCCAGCTCCGTCTGGCCGCCGCCCCCCGCCCGAGGAGCATCCCCCACCACTTGGCACAGCTCTGCATGGCGCTGCCTGCCCCCGCACCGACCCTCCACTCCCACTCGAGGGATCGTTGCCGCCTCCGTGCCCCTCCTCTGCCTAGGAGGTACCCGCCGGTCCGATCTCTCCGCGGCTGTAACGGTTGGAGCGTCGGTTAGCCCAGCCCTGAGGGGTGGGGGGGCGGCGCCGACCCCTGCGCAAAGTTGCTCTTCGGCGCTGGCACCTGCGACTGACTTTGCGCGGAGGCGCCGGCGGTCGGGGGGTGGGGGGGGGACACCGGGCCAGCCCGCCCCTTTGGAGACCTCTTGGCCAATGGGAGGAGAGAGCGGAGGGGTAGGGGTGGGGCCGCGACCCCCTGGCGGACTCCCCCCAACCCCCGCCCCGCCGCCTGGACCCGGCGGAGAGTCGCACAAAGCCACCTAGTGCCCCCCTTGCATTGGGAACCGCCGACGGACACAAAGACGTCCCACGTGTACGCGGCTGGACCGGGACCCCCGCAGATAATGCTGCTGGTATTTGTTAAGCGCAGAGCACTGTTCTAAGCGCTGGAGGAGAGACGGGGTCGCCCCACGAGAGGCTCACAGTTAATCCCCATTTTCCAGATGGGGGAACCGAGGCACCGAGAAGTGACTTGCCCACGGTCACACAGCTAAGTGGCAGAGTCGGGATTCGAACCCGTGACCTCCGACTCCCCAGCCCGCGCTCTTGCTTCTCTGAGCAACCATCGGTCCATCCCTCCGACCGTATCGATCGAGCGCTTGCCGTGCGCACGGCAGTGGAGAGAAACGATGCCCGCCGACGACGGGCTCGCAGCCGTTCGTTCATTCGGTCCTATTTATTGAGCGCTTCCTACGTGCGGAACCCTGGACTAAGCGGTTGGAACGGACAATCTGGCCACACATAGACACCGTCCCTGCCCAACGATGGGCTCGCAGTCTCGTGGCTCAGTGGAAAGAGCCTGGGCTTGGGAGTCAGAAGTCATGGGTTCGAATTCCGGCTCTGCCACTTGTCAGCTGTGTGACTGTGGGCAAGTCACTTATTGCTATTGTTCTTGTCTGTCCGTCTCCCCCGATTAGACTGTGCGTCCGTCAAAGGGCAGGGACTGTCTCTATCTGTCACCGATTTGTACATTCCAAGCGCTTAGTACAGTGCTATGCACATAGTAAGCGCTCAATGAATACTATTGAATGAATGAATGCTCTGTGCCTCAATTCCCTCATCTGGAAAATGGGGATGAAGACTGTGAGCCTCACGTGGGACAACCTGATCACCCTATATCTACCCCAGCGCTTAGAACAGTGCTCTGCACATAGTAAGCGCTTAACAAATACAAATACCAACATTATTAAACGGGAGAGACGGGCAGCAAAGCAAAACAGAACAGAACTAAACCGGACAACATCATCACGATAAATAGAATCGTGGAGATATACACCTTATTAACAAAATAAATAGGGTAATAAATATATACAAATATGCACAGTGTTGAGGGGAAGGGGGAAAAGCGGGGGTGGGGGGAGGAGCAGAGGGAAAGGGGAGGGCTCAGTCTGGGAAGGCCTCCTGGAGGAGGTGAGCTCTCAGTAGGGTTTTGAAGAGGGGAAGAGAGTCCAGGGAGAGACCGTGAAGACCGGCGTCGCTTGTTTCCGTACGGGGCTTGGGAGTCGGATGTCGTGGGTTCTAATCCCGACCCCGCCGCTTCTCAGCTGTGTGACTTCGGGCAAGTCACTTCACTTCTCTGGGCCTCAGTTCCCTCATCTGGAAAATGAGGATTGAGAGTGGGAGCCCCAGGTGGGACGATAATAATAATGATGATGATGGTATTCGTTAAGCGCTTACTACGTGCCAAGCGCTGGGGCGATCAGGTCATCCCACGTGGGGCTCGCAGTCTTAATCCCCATTTTACAGATGAGGTAACTGAGGCACAGAGAAGTTAAGGTCGCACAGCCAGCAGTTGGCAGAGACAGGATGAGAAGCCAGGCCCTCTGACTCCCCGGCTCATGCTCTTCCCGCTAGACCATGCTGCTTCTCATGGTTGTATCTATCCATCAGTGATATTTATTGAGCACTTACTGAAGGTGTAGCACTGTACTAAGCACTTGGGAGAGCACAACAGAAGGAAGACACATTTACACACTCCCTGCCCTCAAAGAGTGAAGCAGCGTGGCTCAGCGGAAAAAACTTGGGCTTGGGAGTCAGAGGTCATGGGTTTGAATGCCGGCTCTGCCACTTGTCAGCTGTGTGACTGTGGGCAAGTCATTTCACTTCTCTGTGCCTCAGTTACCTCATCTGTAAAAAGGGGATGAAGACTGTGAGCCTCAAGTGGGACAAACTGATTACCGTGTATCTACCCCAGTGCTTAGAACAGTGCTCGGCATATAGTAAGCTCTTAAAAAACACCAACGTTATCATTTTTTTTTTAGAGAAGCAGCTTGGCTCAATGGAAAGAGCACGGGCTTGGGAGTCAGAAGTCATGGGTTCGAATCCCTACTCTGCCACTTGTCAAGATAGTTCCAAATTTCAGCCTCGGCACTGCTCCCCTGTTATTAACACACAACTATTTGGAAGGTTATAAGGAGCTTACAAATTCCTGCCTCTGCAGAAAATGAACATTGTACATTTTCTCCCCAAAGCTTAGTACAGCACACTCTGCACACAGTAGGCACTCAAATACTACTGATTGGGGAATTATCAGAGACCCCAACAATTTACAAGATATGCCTCGCACTCAGCTCCTCTGAAGTACAGTCTTCCGACCTGTTTTAAAGTTAAAGAAGGCATAAACAGCGGAAGCAGCGTGGCTCAGCGGAAAGAGCCCCGGCTTGGAAGTCAGAGGTCATGGGTTCGAATGCCAGCTCTGCCACTTGTCAGCAGTGTGGCTGTGGGCAAGTCACTTCACTTCTCTGTGCCTCAGTTACCTCATCTGTAAAATGGGGATGAAGACTGTGAGCCCCACGTGGAACAACCTGATTACCCTGTGAATCTACCCCAGCGCTTAGGACAGTGTTTGGCATATAGTAAGCACTTAACAAATACCACCATTATTATTTTTTTTTTTAGAGAAGCAGCGTGGCTCAGTGGAAAGAGCACGGGCTTGGGAGTCAGAAGTCATGGGTTCAAATCCCTACTCTGCCACTTGTCAGCCATGTGACTGTGGGCAAGTCACTTAACTTCTCTGTGCCTCAGTTACCTCATCTGCAAAATGGGGATAAAAACTGTGAGCCCCACGTGGGACAACCTGATTACCCTGTAAATCTACCCCAGCGCTTAGGACAGTGTTTGGCATATAGTAAGCACTTAACAAATACCAACATTATTATTATTATTTTTTAGAGAAGCAGCGTGGCTCAGTGGAAACAGCACGGGCTTGGGAGTCAGAAGTCATGGGTTCGAATCCCTACTCTGCCACTTGTCAGCCGTGTGACTGTGGGCAAGTCACTTAACTTCTCTGTGCCTCAGTTACCTCATCTGCAAAATGGGGATAAAAACTGTGAGCCCCACGTGGGACAATCTGATTACCCTGTCTCTACCCCAGCGCTTAGAACAGTGCTCTGCACATTGTAAGCACTTAACAAATGCCAACATTATTATTATTATTATTAATGGGGGAGACACACAAAAATTGTTTACAGATAATGGGAGCAGGAGGAAGATTCAAGACTATAGCAGGAAGTAGTACAGATACCGCTGTAGATGGAATGGCATAGCACTCTGTAATCAAGGAAGAAGCTGTTCTTTTCGAGCGGAAGCTTCATAGGGATAATAATAATAACAATGTTGGTATTTGTTAAGCGCTTACTACGTGCAGAGCACCGTTCTAAGCACTGGGGCAGATACAGGGTCATCGGGTTGTCCCACGTGAGGCTCACGGTTAATCCCCATTTTACAGATGAGGTAACTGAGGCACAGAGAAGTTAGGTGACTTGCCCACAGTCACACAGCTGACAAGTGGCAGATCCGGGATTCAAACCCATGACCTCCGACTCCCAAGCCCGGGCTCTTTCCACTGAGCCATGCTGCTTCAAGATCATGACAGAAGAAGGCCAAACCAAAGACAATGCTGAGCACTGCAAACACAGTGGCACAGCAAGGAGCAGTCTTTATGACTGCACAAAACAGTAGAGACTGTGGGTCCCACATTGGGATTATCTGTCACACCCACACCCCTATACACACGCACATCTATAGGTGAATTTCACTGTCAGTGGCATCTTTCAGTAAGAAAGACACCTATATAGATACATAATATATATATTGCAATGAAGTAGCTGAATAAATAACATACAAATGTTCCCAATATGCCAATATACGGCGTGGCTCAGTGGCAAGAGCCCGGGCTTGGGAGTCAGAGGTCATGGGTTCGAATCCCAGCTCTGCCGCTTGTCAGCTGTGTGACTGTGGGCAAGTCACTTCACTTCTCTGTGCCTCAGTTACCTAATCAAGCGCTTAGTACAGTGCTCTGCACATAGTAAGCGCTCAATAAATACTATTGAATGAATAATCTGAAAAATGAGGATTAAGACTGTGAGCCTCACGTGGCACAACCTGATTACCCTATATCTCCCCAAGCGCTTAGAACAGTGCTCTGCACATAGTAAGCGCTTAACAAATACCAACGTTATTATAATAAATATTATTGTGGTATTTGTTAGGTGCTTACTACGTGTCAAGCACTGTTCTAAGCTCTATAGAAGTTAATCTGATGGGACAATAGGCCTTGTGTGACATGGGGCTCACAGTCTAAGTAGGGGAGGAGTGAAACTTGGCACGTGGATCACCAAAATGGGCTAGATCGGCGGCAGACGGTACTGTTGAAGAGCACACAGCAGTTGTCAAGGGTCTGATTAGTGAACCCCATCTTTGCCTGAGGTCGGAGAAGGAGTAGGAGCTGTTGCTGAAGGTGGTATTTTCAAAGAGCTCTCTGCGGCACACAGCCCCTTGAAAAAACTTGTTACTATCAGGAAGGATACTCGGTCAAGCTCTGTCGCCAATGGGGACGTGGAGGATTCCTGCCTGGCAAGCATTGACCAGGGACACACAAGCCCCTGTGAGGAGGGCACTGACCATGGTCTTGGAGAAATCGTTCTTCTGGCTGGAGACTATTGAAGTCAGGCCTCTTAACACCATCCCGACTGAGGTGAGATTGGCAAATCCACACAGTGCAAATGTGGTGATGAGCTCTGCTCTGATGAAAGTGCAAACAAGTTAAAAGTCCATATGTACCTATGTTCCAGGGATAGGAATGAGAATTGGATTGATGTGATGGGGTGTTTTGAATTAATCAGGGAAGGCTTCCTGGAGGTAGTGAGATTTATTTGTTTGTTGTAGATGGGCTTTGAAGGTGGAGAAAGCTGTGTTCTGACAGATTTTTAGGGGGACGGAGTTCCTGGTCAAGGGAACAAGCAAGTGAAGGTGTCTTGACAAAAAACCTCTCCACCCATGCCCAAGACCTGAATCCAAATCTGCTTCAATGTCCACGATGCAATGGCTTCAGTCACTTTACTAACAACATGTTTCAAAGGAAACTAGCAATGACTGCCTCAGGCCCCTAGCCTTGAAGAAAACATATCCAGGCTGTCATGGCCCAAGCCTTTAGCTCAAAGACTAGATCATACAATTTCCATTTTCTGTGTATAACTCAGGTCATGCTAATCACTCCAGTCCCATCTCTTACATACCTTCCCATAGATGATGTTTACTAGGGTTTTATTTTCTTCCGTGTCATTTTTGCATATATGGTGCTGTCATCATGTCTAACTGTCGTACTCTCCCGAGCACTTAGTTTGCTGTTCTGCTCAGAATACTAATACTATCGATTGATTATATCATCTACACTTATGCATATCTTCATGTTTGTTGTTGTCTCCCCCACATTTAATTATTAACTGCTCTTGGATAGGGACCAAATTTTGTTCTTTTGAAATCCTCCCAGGAGTCATAGTTCAGGATTATGCGCATAGTGAGTGCCCAATAAATAATTTTATCTATTGTGGATTGACTGATTGACTGACGGACTTTCTGATTGACAATCAACTTTCCATCTCCCACTGGACAGATCCCATAGCTCTGGTTGTAGCCCTTCACCTCCCTGCCTGAGACTGTGTGAAGATAGTAGATTCAAACCCCCAATCCTTCTCCTTTTGAACCAGGGACCATGGGTTTTTTTCCCTTAGGTCCTTGCTAGTTGACCTTAGGAGTGGGTAAACAGATTTGTCTGTGGGAGAAAAGTCAACATTTCAAATCTAGTATCCCCAGTAAAATGGTCTCAAGCCACTAGTAAGTCAAATGGCCAAACAAAACATGTATTTGTTTCTGAACCTTGCTGTTCTTGTATTGATAACTACATTCTAATTTAGGGACACCAGTGACTTAAGCACAATGTATTTTTTTATGATAAAAAATTTAAGCTTGGCCTTGAATCTCCGCCCTCACAGTGCACCAAATCACAGATATAAGTGACGCAGACCAATCTGCAGAACAGCCGGCAAAATGGAAGATAATTGCTTTTTCTTATTCTCTCTTTCTGCATTTGAAGACCTGAAAAGAAAAAGAACTTTTACTGTACTGGGGGAAAAAAATGGATTTCCTGTGGGTATCCCAACATAGCCAAGGTTATATTTCCAAATCTTCCTCTGCCCATGTTCTCCAAAAGATGGTACCCTGGGAGATTCTCCTAGTACAATCCCCCCAACACAGTCTTTCTCTCTTTATCTATAAATGCTTCTGACCCAAAATGTCTTCTGCTGAGTCAGAGACACACTCCAGGCTGAACCATGGATTCCCTGGTTCAGCCTCACTGGGACCCCTAGAAGGCATACACTCCAATGCAGTTGAACCAGCTGAACCTGAAGTCCTGCCCCAAGCCACAGGAGCTGGCTTAGAATCTCATGACACTGGGATTCTGTTGCAGTCCTGAAGACAAGGGAGGCGGTTCACCCCTCAATGTGTCAGACCCTCAAAATTTGGCAACAGCCGCAAGAAATGCAGTCATTGTAATTACCTTCAAAGACATTTTTGAGGCAGCATAAAGGCTGACCTCAACTGGGGTATGAAAACTTTTTTTATACAAATCCATTATTATCTACCTATCCAAAATTTATTTATTTAGATCAATATCTGTCTCCCCCTCTAGACCATCATGTACCTTATGAGCAGGGGATGGGTCTGCCACGTCTGTTGTGTTCTCCCAAGCACTCAGTACAGTGCTCTGCACACAGTCAGTGCTCAATAAATGCCATTGATTGATTAACTGAAAGAACAGTTAATCCATAAAAACTGGACTCAAGCAGGACACAACAATTTGCAAACTGGCAATGCAGAAAAACTGTTGACATTGTAGATTAAATAAAGTGGAATTATTCATGACTGAAGGGACCACATTATGTGTTTTTTGCTTTCTTCCATAAAGGACAAAGGTAAACCATCTGGACCTTGGCTGATGGATAGATTGGAGGAAGCTTACAATTGACCCCTCCCACTCCCCTAACCTTCCAGAAAACAAAAGTTTCACTAATGCAGTATTTTAAGTACAATCTTGTTTAGGGAGCAATGAAAGATTGCCATTTATTAGGGATTCTAACTCAGGGAGGGATGAGATGAGTGGAAAAAGTATATTTTTGCATTTTGACTTACATTTTGAGCACCTGCAAGTTCAAATAAGTATATGTACTACTATATGCTTTGTTTGAACTTTTTAAAAAATTGCTGGCTTTCCCTGTTGCTCCAAGAAGCTGTCTAGCTGCCCCCACCAGCTCTCCAAGCTTTCTGTTGCTGTTGCTTACGTCTTCTGGTCTGAGAGAGCAGTGGTGGTAATCCTGTAGAGCTGGCAGTAGTGGCTGCTGAGATCCCTAAGAACAGCAGGAAGATCTGTTTATGCTCTGTTCAGAGATCCTGGGTTCGAATCCTGGCTCTGCTCTGTGACCTTGGGAAAGTCACTTAACTTCTTTGTGACGCAGTTTCCTCATCTATAAAAATGGGGATTAAATCCTACCCCCTTCTACCTAGACAGTGAACCCTGTGTGGGACAGGGACTGTGACTAAACCGATGACCTTGTATCAACCCTAGCGCGTAGAACAGTGGACTTTGCAAATACATTATTATTATTATTATTATTATTATACTGAATCTCCATTTTACGGATGTGGAAACTGGTGTACAGAGAAGTTAAGTGATTTGCCCATGGTCACACTACGGGCAAGTGACAGAGGCAGCATTAGAACCCAGGTCCCCTGAATCTTAGGACCATGCTCTATCCACAGGACACACTGACTCTGACTTCACTGTAGTATTTACTGTGAAAGCTGCTACTTCTCCTGAAACCAGCAGCTGCAACTGCCTCTCCGGCCCATTTGTGAGTGGGCAGAATTGAGTCTCTCCTTGCTTGCCGTATCTCTGCATTATCTCCGCATTAGAGGGGACTACGCGAGTCTGCTGCTGGCTGGAGAGAGGGAGAACAGCTCATTTTCATCTCCAGGGCTTCCGGGTTGGATCATGGCAGTAGCAGCTCCCTAGTCTCTCACACTGGAAGACCACAGCTCCATGTTTCCCACGTCCCAGTGTGCGGGGGTCTGGCGATTCGAAGGGGGTCCCAGGTTGCCAGAGTTGCATCCCCTGGAATTCCTTTCCCCCATTTTTGGAGGGGGTGGGGGTCAGGGAAGGGAAGGGGGGAGAAAAAGGAAATATAGGGGTGTCAGCAAGTAGAGAGAGAGGCAAAGGAAGAGGCAGTGGAGCAGGGAGACAGGGAGGGAGGCCCAGAGAACTATGGGAGAAGAGGATGGTGCACTGTTTGGCTCCAGACTCCTCTCCTAGGCTACTGGTAAGCTCCATGTGGGCAGGGATCGTGTCTGCCAACTCTATTATACTCTCCCAGGTGCTCTGTACAAAGTAAGGGCTCAATAAATACCATTGGTTGATTGCTCTTCTCCTCTCCACCCAGCCTGGAGCTCAGTCAAACTAGAACCAAACTGGAGGTCTAATCTGATGACTCCTCCAGTTGATTACAGAAAAGGGGTTAGAAGGCTGTAAGCTCATTGTGGGCAGGGAATGCGTCTGCTATATTGAAGCTCATTGTGAGCAGGGAATGTGTCTGCTATATTGTTATATTGTACTCCCTCAAGGACTCAAGAACTCAGTACAGTGCTCTGCACACAGTAAGCTCTCAATAAATAATAATAATAATGTTGGTATTTGTTAAGCGCTTACTATCTGCAGAGCACTGTTCTAAGTGCTGGGGTAGATACAGGGTAATGAGGTTGTCCCACATGAGGCTCATGGTCGATCGATTGATTGAAAGTCGACAGTAAAAACCTATTGTTCCTACAAATGCTAGAGTCTTGTCTACAAAACTCTCAGTGATCAAGTTACAATAACACAACTAAATGTTCCGTCTGCTTGTTGTCTGAACTTCTCCTCGCTGAACTTCCAGAAGCAGCAAAAGAATCGTGATCCATGAGAATCCAACTTTTATTTTTTTCTGAAACCATGAATGAATCTACATTTTTACCCGACTTAACAATACTTTCATCTCAAATCCATCCTCTAGGAGAAATAGTTTCCTTCAGTGTCTCTCCACAAAAATCGGACATAGAATTGAATTAAAGGGAGGTCATCATCTGCTTGTTCCATAAGTAGACTGACGAACTCTGTGGAGGGGAGCTTGTACGTAGCATTTTAATGTGGGAATACATGTGTATGGATCAATGTGGCAGATGTACCTTGGCCATAAATAATCTTCTTTTGATCAGGAACTTCAATTCAAATACGTGTCTAAAACTTCATCTCCTAGCACTGATCACGCACTGATCTTCTCAAACTCAAATATTTGAAGATTGTCATCATTATTTGCTTTTTGCCCAGTTGCAAAATTGATGTCAATAAAATTCTTTGAGGCAATAGTGGTTGGACCTCTTTGGATATTTACCAGGATGAAAACCTGGGCAAAAATAAAGGGAGTTCTTCTATAACATGGGGGTTGTGTTCTAGAAACAGCTCATGTAAGGGAAAATTGTGTAAAATAGTACCAGTGCCTCAATGGGAATTGATAGATTAGGGGGTAGATGGCTCAAAGATATCACCATGACTGACATTTTTCAATTCAAATTCCAAAATGATTAATATTAATTAGTCAAACAGTAGCATTTTTTGAGTGCCTACTTTTTGCAAAGGACTGTACTAAGTGCTTAGGAGACAATAGTAGTAATAATTATAATAATAAAAATGACAACAATCATTAAGCCGATTTCTTGGCTGCCTTTGACATTGTGAATCACTGCCTTCTTCTGGAAACACAATATAACCTTGTTTTTTCTGACATAATCCTACTTCCAGGACATCTCTACATGAATGTCCCATTGGCACCTTAAGCTCAATATGTCTAAAATGGAACTCCTCATCTTCCTTTCCAAATCCTCTCCTCCACTTAATTTTCCCATCACAGTTGATATTTATATTCTCCCTGCCCCCATCTCTCAAGCCCATAACCTTGGCATTATCCTTGACAACTCCCTATATTCAGTCTTTGCCAAATCCTGCTGTATTTTTTTTTCTTCCTCTACAACATTACCAGAATCAGTCCCTTCTTCTCTATCTGAAGATGGAGAAGCAGCGTGGCCTAGTGGAAAGAGCCTGGTCCTGGGAATCAGAGGACCTGGATTCTAATCCCAAGTCACACTTGTCTGCTGTGTGACCTTGGGCAAGTCTCTGCACTTCTCTGTGCCTCAGTTGCCTCATTGGTAAAATTGGGATTAAGACTTTCAGCCCCATGTGGGACAGGTGAACCTTATCAAAGCACTTGCCCCTTCGCTTCTTCCTTCCCTGACTGCCATCCTCAACTGTTCATTCTCCAGTGGCTTTTTGCCCTCTGCTTCCAAACATACTCATGCTTCCCCTATCCTAAAAAAAATACTCCTCCCTTCACCCCACAGCTCTCTCCAGTTATTGCTTCCATCTCCCTCTGTCAATCACTCCATCAGTTGGATTTATTGAGCATTTACTATGTGCAGAGCACTGTACTAATTGCTTGGAAGAGTACAATATTACAATATAACAGACCCATTTCCTGCCCACAGTGAGCTTACAGTCTAGACCTTCTAGGACTTCAACATTTCTGGATCTGATCAGGGACATTAGTGCTTCTGTGGCTCCCAATGCCACCACTCTCCTGGCCACTTCTGAGGCTAGCGGTTGCTAGCTTCTGGTGCTGGACTGAGATGTGGAGAAAGCAGCAGGTGGTAGAGGAGGATGGGGGAAGCGGGAAGAAGGCCTGAGGCTCTCTCCCCCTCCACCATTACCCCTAAGCACTGCCATCTGTTCGTTTTTTATTGTATTTGTTATGCACTTAATAAGTGCCCAGCACTGTTCTAAAACCTGGGGTAGATACAGGTTTGTCAAATTAGGCATAGCCCCTGTTCCACATGGGGCTCACAATCGAAGATGGAAGGCAGAGGATTTAATCCCCATTTTACACATGAGCTAACTGAGGCACAGAGAAGTTAAGTGCCTTGTCCAATGTCACACAGCAAGCAATTGGGAGATCCAGGGTCAGAACCCAGGTCCTCTGATTCCCAGGCCCGTGCTCTTTCCACTAGGCCATGCTGCTTCTCTAATCTTCCCCCATTGCTCCCCACTCCAACCCTAGTCCCCTGGCTGTGCATCCCAGAAGATCCGTCCTGCAGTCTGCGAAAGCAGCCAAGGTGGTTGGCAGCAGGAGAAGCAGCATGGTCCTTAATTGGGGATGAAGAGAAAAATGAATTAGGTAATAATAGAAAATCCAAAGGCTGCAGGAACCTCGGAGGCATTTGGACCTCTGTTCTGCAATGAATTCGCAAAACAGACACCCAAGTAACAACTACTTCAAGAGAAAGTTACTTCGTCCAAGCTGACGTGAAGGCTTGATTTTTAGGGAGAACCTTCTACTGAAATGAAAGATGAAACAGAATCAAGGAGGAAATGAGGTAGTTTCCAGTTTTCTTACTTTCTTGGTGCATTTATTTGCAATATGTCTCAAGCCTAATCTCTAAACCAAGGCTTCCCTGATGGATTGTAAAATCCTCCTGAGCAGGAATCGTGTGGGTTAATTCTATTCTACACTGAGATGTTTGTACAGTGCTCTGCTGGCAGGGAGTGCTTCTCCTTTTCTACTAAACCTTCACCTCCCCAACTCCCTCTCCCTTCTACATCATCTTTGCATTTGGATCTGTATCTATTAGGCACTTGGTATTCACCCCACCCTCAGCTCCACAGCATTTATGTACCTATCCATAATTTATTTCAAATGTCAGTTTCCCTCTCTAGACTGTAAGCTTCTTATGGGTAGGGAATGTGTCTTCCAATTCTACTGTATTGTATCCTCCACACGGTAGGCACTCAATGAGTTGATTGATTGATTAATTGATTGATATTCTCGAAGAGGTAGCATTGTTAATGGGGGATGTGGTCATTCCCTGCAGGAGAGCAAACACCTAGGCTAAGAAAAGACGAATGGAGGAAAGAAGTGACTCTGTCACTTGTTTGCTGTGTGACCTTGGGCAAGTCACTTAACTGTTCTGTGCTTCAGTTACCTCATTTATAAAATGGGGTTTCAGACTGTGAGCCCCATATGGGACATGGACCGCGTCCAATCTGATGATTTTGTATCTACCTTAGTACTTAGTACAGTGCCTGGGACATAATAAGCACTTCACAAATACCATAGAGAAAGAGGAAGTTTGTTAAGAGCTGTTTTATCTCTTCCCCCACCAAACGGCTGCTTCCAGCCTCCAGGACCAACATTATGACCCTTCCCTTCTCCCAGACTAATCTCACAACCAAGGCTATCACAGAAGTTGACAGCTCTGGACACTGAGGACTCAGTAGAAGCCACTGGATTTGGCAAGAAGGAGGTCATCGGTGACCATAAAGAGGGCCGCTTCCGTGAAGTGAAGGGCGCAGAAGCCAGATTGTAGGGGATTGAGGAGAGAGTTGGAGGAGAGGAAGTGGAGGCATCAGTGGGTGTAAACAACTTGCTCAAGGAGTTTGGAGAGGAATGGTAGGAGGGATTTGTGGTGAAAACTGGAGGGAGCCATGAGGTCAAAGGAGGGGTATTTTTAGGAAAAAAGATACATGGGCATGTTTGAAAGCACTGGGAAGGAGCCATTGGAAAGTGAGCTGTTGAAGATGGTGATTTAAGGAGGGAAGAAGGGGTGGACACATCTTTTTATAAGTCGTGGAAGGGTTGAGGTCAGAGGTGCAGATGGAGGAGGTAGAATGTGAGATGAGGTAGGAGATCTCCTCTTGAGATACTGCTCTGAAAGATAGGAGAGCTTAAGAGGTGGCTGGAGGAGGAAGGGCCTGGAGAGGATCTGGGGTGCTTTTAGAGAGACCACTCCTAATTTTTGTAATTTTATAGAAGTACGTGGCAAGGTCATTAGGGTCAAGAGATAGGAGGGGAGGGGGACAGGAGGCTTGAGGAAGTTGTTAAAAGTCTGAAACAGCTGTCACAGGCAATGGGCATGTGAATCAATAAGGATAGAGAAATATTGTTGCTGGGAGGAGGAGAGGCCAGAGTTAAAGCAGGTGAGGATGAGTTAGAGATGGACAGGTCATCTGGTGTCTGGTTTTCTGCCAGCAGCTCTCCACAGCTTGAGTACAAGAGTGGAGGAAACATACTATGGAGGTGGGGGGATGCAGGATGGTGGTATGAGATTGATGGGGGTGATAGGGAAGCAAAGTTCAGTGGAGAGGGCTGTGTAAAGGGTATGGATTCGTGCCTCAAGAGAAGGTCAGTTAGGTATGGAAAACAAATGGGGCATGATCACTTGAGAGAAATGGAGGGGGCCAAAAGATTGGTGATCTCTGTGGGAAACAGGATAGATTTGTGTGGGAGAGTAGGCATGTCAGGAGGTTGTGGTCAGAAAGTGGGATTTCAGAATTGGTGAGGTTTGGTGATTATGCAGTGAATTGGTGAGTTGGGTGAGGTGGGGTGGAGAAAGAGGTGGATGAATTTGAAGAGTGAGAGGAAAAGGTCGTGGTGACCATTCATGTAGATATTGAAGTCCCCAGGGATCAGTGTAGGGATGGAGAAAGAGAGAAGGAAAATGAGAAAGGAATGGTTCAGAAGATTAGAGAGGTAGAGGTGGGGACTGGTGACGAGTAATTGGAATGGGAGGTAGAGGAGGAGGATATGGGCTTCAAATGAATGGAAAGAAAGGGATGTGGGGGTTGGACTGTGTGGAAACAGCTTTGGTCATCAAGAAGGAAGCCAACTCCTCCCCCAACCCCCGTTCTCTCTCCCACTTAGACTGTGAGCCCCATGTGGGACAGAGACTGTGTCTGATCTGATTACCTCATATCTACTTCAGCACTTAGTACAGTACTCGGCACATAGTAAGTGCTAGCAGGGCCAATTCCAATCCAAATCAAGTATATTTAGGTGGAATCACACTGGATGATGATGGTATTTGTTAAGCGCTTACTCTGTGTCAAACACTGTTCTAAGCGCTGGGGTAGATACAGGCAGCGCTGGGGTAGATACAAGATACTGGATCCCAAAACACAGGGAGACCATGGATAGAATCACACTGTATCCAAAAACACAGGGAGGGCATGGGAGAGTCTATCGTTAATTTTTCGTGTTACAGGAAGACCTGACAAAACCGGATGATTCCAGCTCATTCTGCTATTCGGCAGTTCCTACAGGATGCTTGGCAGAGTGCCAGATTTGAGGAATCTTGGCTGGAGACTGCCATCTACTGTCTATATTAAAGTGTTCAGAAACACGCCAAAGACCATATATTTGTAGATTTGTGTGTGCCTTTGGCTGAATAATAATAATTATAGTATTAGAGCCTCTACCGACTGCACCTAAACTTCCACAAGCCTCTCTTTCCTTCTGCTGAACAGCTGAGCCCTCAGTCACCTGTGAGCGAGATGTAAGGTCAGTTCACAGCGGATGCAGGGGAAAACAACGCAGGCCCTCTTGGCTTGCGGAGTAGCCACATCACAAGAGAGAAACGCATGCAGAGGGGAGAGACTGTAAATCATAATTCCCATAAGGGCCCTTCCTGCTCGCGGTGCCATTGCTTTCCTGTTGAGCATTCACAACATTGTGAAAATTGCTGGGGGAGGAGCAGGGATAAAGTTATAACATGGACATAAAAATCCCAACACATGTTCTTGCTGGCATTCTGCAGACATGTTAAAATCTTCAAACATATGTAGTCACCCTATCTGGTGCTCAGCTGGCCAGGCTGGGTCAGATGAGGCTGGATATTTGGCCTATTGGCCCTTCCCCTTAACTGGGAACCCTAGGTAGGACAGGGACTGTGCGAGAAGTGTTTATCTCGTACCTACCCAGTGCTTAGAACAGTGCTTGGTACATAGTCAATTGTATTATTTGAGTGCTTACTGTATGCAGAGCACTGGATTAAGCGCTTGGGAGACTAAAGTATAACAATACAGGAGACACATTCCCTGCCCACCATGAACTTACAGTCTAGGCACTCAAATATCATTATTATCATTATTATTATTTTTCTACAGCACTGTGTCTGGCTTTTAAGCTCTTCCTCCCCATTCACCTGCTCCCTGACCCATGAGATGTGACAACACCTATCTCTGGAAATCCTACTCAGTTTGGTCAACTGAGCTGGTTGGATGAAGCTAGTTTGAGCCCGCCTGAAACCATATACAGCAATCTCCCATTTAAACTCTTCTTTTAATGCTTTTCCAGGCCAGCGCTATTGAATTTTAATGTCGGTCTTCATTCCAGTGCTCTTGCACTTTATGAAAGCGCTGTTTTTGTCACTCAAGTGTGTGTTGGACCTACAAGGGCCCATTGCACACTTCCAACACACCTAGCTCTTATGTCTTACATTGAAATTAGAGGGGATGGAGTTTCTTGGTGTGAACAACGGACGAGGCTCAGCTCACTCAGGAAGATTTCCGTTATGAGAACCTGCAAGAAGAATTGATCTTAGCGCTAGTGCCTTGCGCAGCGTGACACACACTCTGTCCCTGTCAGTCATTTTCCTGCTGGGACACAAGTGCAACAAGCAGTAAGGTGGCCGGGGGTAATAACAAAAATAATAATAATAATAACGATTATGGTATTTGTGAAGTGTTTACTATGGGCCAAGTACTGTTCTAAGCCCTGGGGTAGATATGAGGTAATCAGGTTGTCTCAGGTGGGGCTCACAGTCTTCATCCCCATTTTGCAGATGATATAACTGAGACACAGAGAAGTGAAGTCACTTGCCCAGGGTCACAAACAGACAAGTGGTGGAGCCGGGATTAGGACCCATGTCCTCTGACTGACTCCCAAGCCCGTGCTCTTTCCACTAAGTCACGCTGCTTCTCTAAGTGCTCAATAAATACCACTGATTGATAGCGGTGCAGCCCAATGCAAAATGTTGGCAAGAATTTTACATACAAAATCCATTTATGGTCACAGTGAGTGGAGCATAAGGTCCCACTATAGACTGAAGTCTGTTGTGGGGAGGGAACATGTCTGTCAACTTTGTTTTATTATACTCTCCCAACTGCTTAGTACAGTGCTCTGCACACAGCAAGTGCTCAATAAATAGGACCGATCGATTGATCGATTGATCCTGTTAGCATGGGACCTGGGCAGTTTCTGTCCCACTGTAATTGGTGACCTCACCCTAACTGGAAATGTAGAAAAGCAATTTAGGATTTGGGGAGTGGGACACAAGGTTTAATCATTATTAGCATCTTTATTCACAGACATCGATTTTAACGGTTAAGAATGCAACTTCCTATTCAAACATTTCATTATTTTTAAAGTTTTCAATGTAGGTAATATGACCTATATTACAGGACTGGGAATCAAGAGACTAATAGTGGCTCTGCCAGTAGCCTGTTGTATGACCTTGGGCAAATCACTTTATCAATTAATCAATGATATTTATTGAATGCTTACTGCTCTGTGCTTCGGTTTCTTCACTTGTAAAATAGGCATTAAAATGTCTTTTCTCTTTTTCTCTTAGACTGTGAGGCTGGTGCGCGACAGAGGCTGTAGCTGATTTTTGTATCTATCTAGGCTTTAGCACATAATAAATCATCATCATCATCGGCATTTATTGAGTGCTTACTGTATGCAGAGCACTGTACTAAGCCATTGGGAGAGTACACTTCAACAGAATTCGTAGACAACGTTCTCTGCACACGACGAGCTTACGATCTATAATCAGGGAATGACTTCTGGAGATACATTTTTAAGATGATTTAAAGGACAGGAAGAATGTGGTTTGGCAAAGCTGAAGGGGGAGGGCGTGTGAGCCAGGGAGAACAGCAGAAGTAATGGATTGGAAGAGGGAGAGGTTGATAGTAGGGACAATTAGCAGGTTTGCTTGGGAGAAGTGAAGAGCACTAGTTGGGGTATGTTATTATTATTATCATCATTATATTATTATTATTATTACATATACTTTAATAAGGATAACAGTTGGTGAATAGATGCATTATTGTATTACATTATTATTATTACACATACTTTAATGAGGATAACAGTGGGTGAATATATGCATTATTGTAGTGACTATATTTGCAAAAAAGCAAAATAGTACAATTCAATACATAAGCAATCGATAATGCAATTCAACTACAGCATTATTATTACTAGGAAAAGATAAATTTATTATCAAAGGTAATGTTTCTGATGTGATCTGAAATCGAATTTAGACTACGCAGTATGTTTCAAAAATATCAACAACCAACTGTGCAATCCTTTACTCATGATATCTCTCCTGTATTACTGAAGCTAAATTAATCCATTTTATTATGTTGCATAAATTGCAATGCTGACTTCTATCACAATTCATAAAGTGGAGGAATTCAGAAGGGACATAACATATTCCTCAGCCTTGAAAAGACAGAGGATTCATGAAAAGGTGCAGTGATTTCCAGCAATTAAAGGTTTTTCTAGAAATAAAAAAAATGAATGAGTGCAGATCAAGTTTAGAAAGTTTTGGGGCTGAAAAGATGATTTAAAAATGGACTACAGTCATTTGGTATTTTTTTCTTTCATTCTGTCTAAAATGTACTATATCCTGACACGAATATTACTCTGCCAATTTCTTTTTTTATTTTAAAGAAAGAATATAGACACCACTTAGCATTTGAAAGTTTACCATGGTGGGCCACTTTTGTGCCTGCTTTGCGACCTTATGGAAGATAGAGCCAGGGGTCAAGGAGGAATGCCTGGGTTTTAGTTCCACTTTTTCCCTGACCTTCGGCAAACCACTTAATTGTTCTGTGCTTCGGTTTCCGCATTTGTGGACTAAGGGATAAAATACTCGCTCTCCCTGCCTCTTAGAGATTTTGAGCCCAATGTGAGACACATCATATTGATGCATCTGCTCATATCAGTGCTTAGTAAATACCATAATTAAGTCTAACTTTAAATCACAGTTACATACTGCAGGCTAGGCATTTACCAAAGTTGGGGGGAAGGGGAGAGAAGAGAGGGAGGATATGGGGAAGGAAGAAAAAGGTGTGTATATGTGATGACGGAATAATCGCTTTTAATGATTGGTGCACATTTGAAAGCCCGCCTTTTCGCTGTGCCCCCATGGGCACAGATGCTTCTCCTCCTGGGGAGATTGAAGTGGTACAGGCCAACAAATTGCCACAGTTCCACGTGACTTGCATGTTGCCACCCTGCCACTGTTATGGTGGTCCGTTGTGACGTCACAGAAAGGAGTCCCCCAGTAATTTTTACCCCTTTACCCCCAAGACTTGGGGGCACTCTTGCCTTGGGCGGGTTAGGTGGGTGGATGCGTGTGTCTGCACTTCTTTCATCTTCTTTTTCTCCACAGAGAATCACAAACCACCTATGGGTTCAATGGCGTGGGAAAAGATACGAGAGGTAACCAGATAAGAGGAAGCCATCAACCGGCCCATGTCGGATTTCCTTCCCCCTTTTAATTTTTAATCTCCCCAGTTTCTCCCCGCCCTTTTCTTTCTCTCTTCCCGCCTTTTTCAACCACCACGCTTGCCTTGCAGGTGGTCTCGAGTCTCCACCAGGCCCCTTAACCTCCAGCCAGATAGTTGTCCTGCTCAACCCATCAGTGGTATTCATTGAGTGCCTACTGTGTGCCAAGCACTGTACTAAGCCCTTGGGAGAGTACAATACAGTTGGTAGAGATGATCCCTGTCCACAAGGACCTTGCAGTCAGGTGAGAAGCAAATCCCATGAAACCCCGAGCCGACAAGGTCTTTCCTTTTCTGGAAGATTCTATCCCTCCCCTCATACATTAGATAGAACCCTCTTTCAACTCAGAATGGAAAAGGGGTCCTGCAGCCACTTTTTTGGGTCTTGCCTGTCACCCATTTTCCTTTTCCTGCTGCTTGGTGGCAGCAAAGGGGAATTGTGGATAATGGCGGGAAAGAGTTGTGGAAGCTGGGTTGGGGCACGAGGTCTCGATGGCAGAGTATTTGTTAAGTGCTTACTATGTGCCAGGCAATGTACTAAGTGGTAGGGTGGGCAGGCAAATTGGGTTGGACACAGTCCCTATCCCACATGGGGCTCCCAGTCTCAACCCCCATTTTAAAGATGAGGTCACTGAAGCCCAGAGAAGTAAAGTGATTTGCTCAAGGTCACGCAGCAGACAAGTGGCTGAGCCGGGATTAGAACCTATGACTTTCTGACTCCCAGGCCTGTGCTCTATCCACTATGCCATGCCGACTAGTAACTTCTCCCTTCTCTTTAGGGGCTATGAGAGTCAAGAGAGGCCAAGAGGATTGTGGAAAACGTCCTTGTC
Source organism: Ornithorhynchus anatinus (assembly GCF_004115215.2). NCBI lineage: Eukaryota > Metazoa > Chordata > Mammalia > Monotremata > Ornithorhynchidae > Ornithorhynchus > Ornithorhynchus anatinus. The sequence continues at coordinate 51,227,764 of NC_041753.1, read as the reverse complement.
AGGAACCGGTTGTTGCGGGAGAGGGTGGAGAGGGAGGGTCATCTGTATTTACTCCGGTTTCTGATATCCATGGGGAAAAAGAGAGAGAGAAAGAGGAAGGAAGGGAGGGAGGGAAGGAGGGAGAGAAGGAAAGGGGATAAAAAACACCCCTAAAACCTCTCTTTCCACCCAACCCAGCATACCTGATAGGGAAGCAGCATTTAATGCACCACATGAGGTATTCTAGACTGAAGCTCACTGTGGGCAGGGAATATGTCTACCACCTCTGTTGCATTCTCCCAAGCGCATAGTACAGTGCTCTGTAAGTAGTAAGTGCTCGATAAGTAAATGTTGATGATGAGGTTATAATCTATGAGTTCGAGATTGTATTTTTGGAACTCTTTTCTGTCATTGTGCGCGGGTGTAGTTTCTTAAGAGACTCTTACAATGTAATATTAATAATAATAATAGGGTACCTGTTAAATGCTTACTATGTGCCAAACACGGTTCTAAGCCCTGGGGTAGATACAAGGTAGTCAGGTTGGACACAGTCCCTGTCCCACACAGGGCTCACATTCTTATTCCCCATTTTACAGATGAGGTAACTGAGGTCCAGAGAAGTGAAGTGACTTGCCTGAGGTCACACAGCAGACATGTCATGGAGCTGGGATTACAGCCCATGACCTGACTCCTAGGCCCCTGCTCTATCCACTAAGCCACGTAATGGCAATAATAATAACAATAATATGCTATAATACCCTCGAAACGTTCCTTATTGCACCTGCTGAAGTCTAGCTTATTTTTAGTCGCGGCAAACGCACGGCACCATTCTTATTGTTTGTATTAGCTAAGTAATTGGCAGAGCTGATTGTTTAGCAGTTTAGAAGAAATTACAGAACATGCCGTAACTAGTACAATTGTGATGTATTTGTTTGCTATTTACAAACAAAAATAAAGGCATTACATTCCAAATAGCTGGACGCTTAAGAAGTTGTATTACACTCAATCCGAATATTTCCAGAGGTTCTCAATCAGCTCTCCTCCCTTCTCTCTCTCTCACCTCTCGGATTTCCTCCCTTGCACTTCTCTCCTCCAACGCCAGTCTTCTCACTATACCTCGATTTTATCTCGCCCTGATCCCTGGTCCACATCCTGCCTATGGCCTGGAACTGCCCACCCCCATCCTCATATCTGACAGGCCACTACTCTCCCCACCTTCAAAACCTTCCTAAAATCACAACTCCTCCTAGAGGCCTTCCCAGATTAAGACCTTTATTTCCCCTATCCGCTCTCCCCTCGGCGTCGACTGTGCACTTGACTGTGTACCCCTAATAATGATGATTATGATGTTTGTTAAGCGCTTACTTAAAGAACTGGAAAGCACTTTAGTATTCACCCCAGCCCTACAGCAGTAAATATTCTTATAGTCTACTATTTCCCCTATCCCGAATCTATTTTAATGTTTGTCTCTGCTTGGAAGGAGGGAACGGGTCAAGCAACGTCGTTTTATTGTACTCCCCAAGCGTTCAGTACAGTGCTCTGCACACAGTAAGCGCTCGAAAAATACCGCTGCTTGGTTTCACTTTAGAACACCTTGAGGCGCTTTCCTTAGGATATTTTAAAGCAAAGCATGTGCTAAAAGGCGGGAAGGTCCACCACTTTCTCCAACGGTTGGAAGGGAGGGGCTACCCCGCGTTTCCCTGGAGCCTTGGGCTTCGTTGCTGCTGGTGCAGCAGCAAAAGATTTGCAAATTACCTTAATCTTTGCCGCGCATAACTCCCTGTGGAGCAGGGACCGTGACTGAATTATCTCTGTGCCTTTCCCCAGTGCTTTGCATAAAAACTAGGCGCCTAATAAACAGTGCGTTCGCGTGAAGTAATGAAATCGATTCATTTTTTTCTTCCTGAAATTTTCCAGTAAGGCTACCCTGAATTTGAGTGGATTTTAAAGAGTTTTAAAGCACCATTGAGTGTTTCAAATTCAACGGGTGGGATTTTTCAGTCTCTGAAAACATTTTTAATGGATTTTAACTGGGGAAAGACCTCGCTCCTCCAAATCGCCAACCTATTATCTTTGAACTCTTAAAGGAAAAGAACCCAATGCGTTTAGCATTTTATGCAGGGACATAATTTATTAATTAATGAATGGTATTTATTGAATGCATACTGTGTGCAGAGCACTGTATTAAACGCTTGGGAAAGTGCAGTACAACAGAATTGGTAGACTTGTTTCCTGACCACAGAGAGTTTAGGGGGAGAGACAGTCAGTTATATATATGTATATATATACATATATATAATAAGTACATGAATAATGGATATGTATATCAGTGCTGTGGGGGAGTGTTGAGGATGATTCATATTGTATATATTAAAATGTAAAAATATTCTGCTTTTAATGCTATTAGGTTTATCTTTTGGGAATAATATTGAAAATATTTTTGTAACTGCTGAATATTCCTAATTACATAATAATTTTAGTCATTACTTTCCTTAGAGAAGCAGAGTGGCTCAGTGGAAAGAGCCCGGGCTTGGGAGTGTTTGAATACTGACTCTGCCCCTTGTCAGCTGTGTGACTGTGGGCAAGTCACTTAACTTCTCTGTGCCTCAGTTCCCTCATCTGTAAAATGGGGATGCAGACTGTGAGCCTCACGTGGGACAACCTCATTCCCCTGTATCTACCCCAGCTCTTAGAACAATGCTCTGCACGTAGTAAGCGTCTAACAAACACCAACATTATTATTGTATTAGGCTAAAATGTTAGTTTAAGAATGAGAATCAGGAACTTTTAGTTACATTCCCTAATTTTTCCACTATCTGAGGGGCTTCGGGGAAATCAGTTTTCCTTGTTCCAAGTTTTGTGGTAACATTACAAAAGTGATATGGGAATTAAAGGTGCTTCGATATTCAAAAATGAAAAGGGCATGCAAATTGTGTGTTTTTTCCTTCTCTTCCTTCCCCCAACACTAAAAGAGCAATTTAAAATAGAATGTCAATGTCTATTTCATCATCCCTATCAACTTTAAAATGTCAGTACAACTTTAAAACACGAAGAATGGTTGACTGGAGAAAAATCTCACTTGCGTAGGTATCTGCGCAACTCTTTTAATACCCCAGAATGTGTTGGTAATTTTTTTATTATGGATGTATTATGAATGGTTGTATCGCGGGATATTTTTTCTCATCAGTGGTAAGTTTTGAGCACTAAGTGCTTGGCAGAGCAATTTATAATCTAGTTGGTTGACATGATCCCTCCACACAAGGAATTTACAGTCTAGAGAGATAGACATTAAAATAAATTACAGATAGGGGAAATGGCAGGGATATAAAGAAAGATATGTACGTAAGTGCTGAGGGTGGTGGACATCAAGTGCTAAAACGGTGCAGATCCATGAGTGCTTAGTCAGAAGGCCTCTCGGAGGAGATGGGATTTTAATAAGGTTTTAAAGGCGAGAAGAGTGGTGGTCTGCCATATATGAAGTGTGGGGGGAGTTCCAGGCCAGAGGGAAGATGTGGGCAAGAGGTCGGCAGTGAAACAGATGAGACTGAGGTATCGGGAGTAGGTTGGTATTAGAGAAGCGAAGTGTGTGAGTTGGGTGTAATGGGAGATTAGGGAGGTAAGACAGGAAGGGGAAATCTGATTGAATACCTTAAAGCCGTTAATAAGAAGTTTCTAAATTTACACACAATTGATTATGTTCCATTCCAGAAGCAGCCCCAATGTGACACAACTGAGCCCCAAGGGTAAGTAAAAATTACACTGTAGACTACTCCCCACCATCACTTTCCTTTCCACTAGTCCCTGGGACTTTTTTGAATCCTGTACATATCGTGGTATTTGGAACCGGGAGTTCTTGGGTAACTTGGAAAGGGTAAGGAGTCCTGTTGAAGTACAGTGGTATTCTATACCCTATAAAAATCTTTGAGACAAACTATTTTTTTTTAATGGAGACACTGTTTTAGATTGTGAGCTCTATGAGGGACAGGAACTGTTGTGTTTAATTACCACATGTGGATTTTCTTAGTACAGTGTCTGTGCTCAGGTAGCACTTAATACTTTTATTTCTCAGGTTGTCTTCAGTCAGGGCCAGATTTTAATAATAATAATGTTGGTATTTGTTAAGCGCTTACTATGTGCCAAGCACTGTTCTAAGCGCTGGGGTAGACACAGGGGAATCAGGTTGTTCCACGTGGGGCTCACAGTCTTAATCCCCACTTTACAGATGAGGTAACTGAGGCACCGAGAAGTTAAGTGACTTGCCCAAAGTCACACAGTTGATAAGTGGCCGAGCCGGGATTCAAACCCATGACCTCTGACTCCAAAGCCCGTGCTCTTTCCACTGAGCCATGCTGCTTCTCTGAGCCATGCTGCTTCTGGTGGGTCTGCAGAAAACCCAGTAGAGTGTCACTCTCTCTCCCCCATCCCTGTCACCAACCCTAGACCACGACATACCCCTGTTTTCAGGTGCACACTTCAATACTGTCGGGGTTATTTTTAGCAGTAGCCATGGCAGAAGTAGAAGCAAGGAGGGATGAATAGGCTGTCAGGACAGCCTCAATGATGATGGTTAGCCAGAGGAGCTGCCTCTTTCTCCTGCTCAGTGATTAAGGAAGGAGACCAGATTGATTCAATGCTTCTCTAGCAGATCATCCATTTAGGGATGCTCCATTAGAACACTTTTCAATATCTTATGGCGAGAGGAAGGAAAAAAGGTCAATAGAAATAAATGAGATGTCTCATCACCCGGAGGATACGCGCCCTTGTTAATATGTATTCTAAGATGATATTAATTCACACGTGGAGTTGGATTATAACCATAACAAAATTAAAACGCTGAAGGGGCTAGAACATGTATTTCCCCTTAGGAGGTATGGTTTCTATTGCTGCCTAGACTCATCTTAATGGCTCCATCCAATTATGGGGATTTGGGACAGTGAGAACAGGGAGCCATGAGAAAGAAGGGACTGGAGAGGTGACCACAGAGAGAGCTGTGTAAATGCCTAGAAGGGGAGAGGCAGGAAGGTTACCAGCTCCAAGAGAGAGATGGGAGCCAGTGCTCCGGTGGTATTGATACGGTGGGGGCAAAACCCTGGCTTTTGGGGCTCTTGGCCCTGTGTGACTATCTTCCAACCCGGCCTCGGCGGGGAACGGTCTTCCTCTCTTCCCAAGAGGCCTTCCCCGACTAAGCCTTTCTTTCCCCTTCTCCCATGTCCTTCTGCGTCGCCCCGGCACTCCCTTTCTTCATCCTCTAGACTGTGAGCCCGCTGTGGGCAGGGATTGCCTCGATTTGTTGCCGAATTGTACTTCCCAAGCGCTTAGTACAGTGCTCTGCACCCAGTAAACGTTCAAAAAATGCGATTGAATGAATCCTCACTCCCACCCCCAAAGCATATATTTACCTATCTGTAATTTATTTATTTCCATTAATGTCTGTCTCCCCTTTTAGACTCTAAGCTCCCAATGGGGAAAGGTTTCTCTCCAAGCCTTAACTTCTTTTTCTGTATTAAACCGTGTGGATCTGCATCCCCCCCGTGTCTGCTTCCTCCCACCCGGGAAGGGCCGGGCGTTCCTGCCCATCCTGGCCTCTTTCACAGTCAGTAGAAAAGGGGTGTGGAACCTTTGGTTTGGGAGCCACTTCGAAGCCAAATGTGGCCAACGTACGTCGCCCCTCCCAGCTGCGGGCCAAGCGCTTAGTACAGTGCTCTGCACATAGTAAGCGCTCAATAAATACTATTGAATGAATGGTGATGCTCGGTTTCCATAGCAACCGGGAGGGCCGGCCCACCCCCGCCCCCTTGAGCAGCAGCGGGGTCAAAGGGCGAGCCCAGATGGCAGTTCCGTTAACGCGCCCATCCCGCGTGTCGCCCGCCCGTTCGGGCCGTTCACGGGGAAGCCAACCGTCTCCGGGGAAAGGGCCGAAGCGCGTCGAAACCGGGAGCTGCCCAAATAAGTGGCGGCGTCGGTGTCCGCGCCGACGTTGGAGGAGGAGAAGAGGAGACGCCAGGTAGATGTAAATCCGCGTTTCTCCTTTTTCCACCTCTTTCTCCCGGCCAAGTGTCACCAGACGGGCGACGCCCCCCTTCTCGTCCAACTGCTCGGGATGGCGGTTAAAGCGGGCTCGCAAATCCAACCCGATGTGCTTGGGCTCACCCCAGCAATTAGTATAGTGCTCGGCACACAGTAAGCGCTTAGCAAATACCACAATTCTTCTTCTTCTTCTTCTTAACTGGCCCCCTGAACCGCGAAGGAGCGGGGGGGGGGGGGGGGGGGGAGGTTAAGATAGATATGTGGCCGCGGCCTCTCGTCCGCCAACGGCTCAACGGCTGTGGGCAGGGATTGTCTCTCTTTATTGCTGTATTGTCCTTTCCCAAGAGCTTAGTACAGAGCTCAGCTCTCAGGAAGCGCTCAATAAATACCATCGAATGAATGAATTTGAGGCCCGTTTACTTGTTTTGATGTCTGTCTCCCCCCCGACCCCGCCTCTAAGCCCGTTTTGGCAGGGATTGTCTCGCTTTATTGCTGTATTTGACTTTCCCAAGCGCGTAGTGCAGTGCTCTGCACACAGTAAGCGCTCAATAAATACTCCTGAGTGAATGAATGGAGTGAAACGAATGAGAAGTGGAGAGGGTTGCCAGAGGGTTGACAGGAGGATCATCCCGCCCTTCCCTCATCTGTCCTTCCTTCATTCAGTCGTATTTATTGAGCGCTTACTGTGTGCAGAGCACTGTACTAAGCGCTTGGAAAGTACAATTCAGCAATAAAGAGAGACAATCCCAGTCCTCAACGGGCTTACAGTCCAGAAGGGGGCGAGGAAGACATCGAAACAAGTGAACAGGCATCAATAGCATCAATATAAATACATAGCATTATTCATTCAATAGTATTTAAATAATAATAATAATGTTGGTATTTGTTAAGCGCTTACTATGTGCAGAGCACTGTTCTAAGCGCTGGGGTAGACACAGGGGAATCAGGTTGTCCCACGTGGGGCTCACAGTCTTAATCCCCATTTTACAGATGAGGGAACTGAGGCACAGAGAAGTTAAGTGACTTGCCCACAGTCACACAGCTGACAAGTGGCAGAGCTGGGATTCGAACTCATGAGCCCTGACTCCAAAGCCCGTGCTCTTTCCACTGCGCCACGCTGCTTCTCTACTAAGTGCTTACTATGTGCAGAGCACTGTACTAAGCGCATGGAATGAACAAGTCGGCAACAGATAGAGACAGTCCCTGCCGTTTGACGGGCTTACAGTCTAATCGAAGCTACACATCAAAACAAGTAAACAGGCATTAATAGAGATGGAATTGTAAATGTGTACATATATACAAGTGTTGGGGGGCGGGGAGGGGGGTCGAGCAAAGGGAGCGAGTCGGGGCGATGGGGAGGGGAAGGGGAAACGAGGAAAAGGGGGGCTCAGACTGGGAAGGCCTCCTGGAGGAGGTGAGTCTTCAGTAGGGCTTTGAAGGGGGGAAGTGTGCTAGTTTGGCGGATTTGAGACGGGAGGCCGTTCCAGGCCAGAGGTAGCACGTGGGCCAGGGGTCGACGGCCCACGAGGCGAGAACGAAGCACGGTGATCTCAGTCAATCGATTGTATTTATTGAGCGTTTACTGTGTGCAGAGCACTGTGCGGAGCGCTCTGGAGAGTCCAACATAATGTGACGGACACATTCCCTACCCATAGTGAGCTTACAGTCCAGAGGGGGAGAAGGGCAATAATATCAATCAATCGATTACGGATATGGACAGCGTGGCTCAGTGGAAAGAGCATGGGCTGGGGACTCAGAGGTCATGGGTTCGAAAGCCGGCTCTGCCACTTGTCAGCTATGTGACTGTGGGCAAGTCACTTAACTTCTCTGTGCCTCAGTTACCTCATCTGTAAAATGGGGATTAAGACTGTGAGCTTCTCGAGGGACAACCTGATTACCCTTTATCTACCCCAGCGCTTAGAACAGTGCTCTGCACAGAGTAAGCGCTTAACAAATATCAACATTATTATTATATGGACGTAAGTGGTGTGGGACTGAGGGACAGGTGAATTCATTCATTCCTTCAATAATAATGTTGGTATTTGTTAAGCGCTTACTATGTGCAGAGCACTGTTCTAAGCGCTGGGGTAGATACAGGGTAATCAGGTTGTCCCACGTGAGGCTCACAGTCTTCATCCCCATTTTACAGATGAGGTAACTGAGGCACCGAGAAGTTAAGTGATTTGCCCACAGTCACACAGCTGACAAGTTGGAGAAGCAGCGTGGCTCAGTGGAAAGAGCACGGGCTTTGGAGTCAGGGCTCATGAGTTCAAATCCCAGCTCTGCCACTTGTCAGCTGTGTGACTGTGGGCAAGTCACTTAACTTCTCTGTGCCTCAGTTCCCTCATCTGTAAAATGGGGATTAAGACTGTGAGCCCCACGTGGGACAACCTGATTCCCCTTTGTCTACCCCAGCGCTTAGAACAGTGCTCGGCACATAGTAAGCGCTTAACAAATACCAACATTATTATTAAGTGGCAGAGCCGGGATTCGAACCGGTGACCTCTGACTCTCAAGCCCGTGATCAATGAATAAAGGGTGGAAATGCAAGCGCAAGGGCGACATGAGGGAGTGGAAGCGTTTAGTACAGTGCCTGGAGTAGAGTAAGGTCCTAAGATACCGTAAAAAGGAAATGAGGGGTTAGTCGAGGAAGCCTCTTCTTTCTCTGCCCCGAAAACCCTCGGCGGCTAGGGAGATGGTACGACACCGCGCTGTGGCTGGGAAAGCAGCTGCCCTGGGGCAGAAATGCTAATAGCCTAATTAGCCAAAGCTGATAGCCCCATCTTTTAGCAAGTGCTAATTGATTGGGGATTAATGACCCAGCCGCATTCATCGGCCCATCAGTCCTCTCTGGCCTAGGAGAATGGTGCAGGGAAACCAGATTAAGGAGGAGGGAGGCTCTTAACTGGGCTCTCCTCAAATAAACTGGGAAGTGGCTCCAAGCAAATGTCATCGGAGACATTATGACATAAGGACGTCATTCTTTATGGGGGGGGCAGTGCCTGGCACATGGTAAGCGCCTAACGAATACCATTATTATTATTATTATTACTACGAGTTTTCATTTTTCTGGCTCTTGTGTAGCGTTCCCGCCCCCCCCCCCAAATTAATTTATAAAGTTTGCCAAACCCTGCATTAGAAGATCTGCCCGCCCCCCCCGGGGAAGCCCCATCCAATTTCATTCCGCTCATGTAATGAAAAACTGGCACTCCTCATTATCTATCTTTTCATTGCCTTCCTGCAGTTCCACCCCATTTTGTCTTTTGTGTGTGTGTGAGGGATGGAAATTGCCAAAACTACTAACGGATGCATAAGGTTTTCTGATATCCAAGCAATATCAGTCAATCGTATTTATTGAGTGCTTACTTTGTGCAGAGCACTGTACTAAGCACTTGGGGGAGTACACTATAGCAGACACATTCCCTGCTTACACTCTAGTGAGGGAGACAATGTCAATCTAAATACATCCTGGATGATGAAGATGCCCATTGAAATTACTCATTAGTTGGCTGAATCGTGACAGTTGTTCTTATCACTAGCTGTATTTGGGGAAGGGAATATAAGAGAAGCTGCCAACATGCAGAAAGTAGCTAAATACTTGGGGATTACAAATCAGAGGAGGTACCGACTAGCTGTTCCTGGCAAAGACATTGTTACCCAGGTAAGATTTTTATTATTTATTGTCATTATAATTTTAGGAAGTTTGTGGCAGAACACTTTACCTGGGAAGGGAGTGGAAGATCCACAAATTATTTTTTTACAGATTGTGCCTCTACCCTAATTGACCTATCCTGGAACCTCTCCCCCTGGGTAATGGTCACTGTCCTGCCCCTCCCGCTAAATACTAATCTGGTTTCCACCCCCTTCATTCACTCTGCTGAGACCACACTTACCCAAATCTCCAATGACCTCTTTTTGGACAAATCTAATAGACTCTCTACCCTGTCCTAATCCTCCTTGGTGTCTCAGTTAACTTTGACGTTTATGACCACTTCCTTCTAGAAAGTCTCTGGCCTTGGTCTTTCTGCCTTTGGCTCTCCTTCCCATCAACTTTTTGGGCTGGTGGAAAGCTAGAGCCGTGATGGGGCTTTTGGGTATGTCTGTCCTCCTCCTCATTCCTCAGCAGGGAAAGGATGCTCTGGACCCCACCTGGACACAGTTTGGTAATGGGCGTGTCCAGCCCCACATTGAGCTGGGAAGAGGCACTCTAGATGCTGCTGGCCTGCCCTGGCCCCAGCGGGGAGCAGTTGCTGTACAACACCCCCTCAGCCCCTGCCTCAGCTGGGAAGAAGTTCCCCCTGAGGCCCTAACGGTTGAGTGTTTCTATGGACCTTCTTAATATTCTGTGTGTTTGTACTGCACCCCACCCCTCCCCTCCAATCTGTCTGGAAACACTTCTTTGATTTCACTTGCCCACTCCTGGACCTCCATGCATATAGTAATAATGGCATTTGTTAAGCGCTTACTATGTGTCAAACACTGTTCTAAGTGCTGGGGAAGATACGAGCTAATCAGGTTGGGGACAGGGACTGTCAAAATCCCCTTTTTACAGATGAGGTAACTGAGGACAGAGAAGTGAAATGACTTGCCCAAGGTCACAGAGCAGACAGGTGACGGAGCCGGAATTAGAACTCAGGTCGTTTTGACTCCCAGGCCCGGGCTCTGGTACATTTCCCAGACACTGTGGGTGTGGTTGGTTCCACCTCCCCGATTGTGTGTGTGTGCTTCTCCTTTCATTTTCCCCCGAGACCCCTCCCCATCAACCCCTTGCTTGAAATGAAAAGTTGACTTCTGTGTTTTGTAGCATTGCAGGAATCGGTGTTTAAGCTTGATCTTTGCCAGTATGTCCAATACAGTGATAGCCAAAAGAAACGATTGTTATTTGAAAGAGAAATGTGCATGATTATTTAGGTGTCATCTGTAAGTATAAAACGTCATTCAGCTGGTTGCTCTACCTTGCTGAGCTCTATATGAATGTGAGAAATTTAATTTAATTTGCAGGAAACTGTGAGTCTTTAGCACATCCTTTAATGGAAATTTTCTTTCAGACTGATGCCGCAGCATAAACTATGGTGCAGTTTTTAATCAATAGGTTAGTGTACCAAATATTGTGATAGATCAGTCAAAACTCTTTTCCATGGGAAATGTGTAGTCAACTTACGACTGCTAGCAATTCAGTAGCTGTAGAATTGCACACATGCTCTTTCCTGAATAGAAGGCTGTTTCAGACATCTAGTAATTGGCCATTTCTCTGCTTTAGGCTGTCAATACCTAAGATCTCTGGAATTGCTTGCTAGGATTCGGTCAATCACTTTACAGTTTTCAGGTACTAAATTAGTGTCATTTTCAAAAGGATCTCTAGGTAGGGGAATTGAGCCCAGTGTGTGGTGAACTGATCTGAATTTTTAACTTCTGCTTTCCAGGCCATGAGGAGCTGTGAGTAGAAGGGGGGTATCTCTTGACCACTGCATTGTGGAAAATATGTTATATTTGTTTTTAAAATAGCCTTTGTTCTGGTCAACACTATCTCCCTTCTTCTTGCAGACTAGTCTCAGAATAACAATACTAATTGTAGTATTTGTTAAGGGCTTACTGTGCATTCCTGTGTGAGCTCCTTGGGGGCAGGGATCATGTCTGTCGACTCTGTTGTGTTGTATTCTCCCACGTGCTTAGTACATGCTCTACACACAGTGAGCACCCAATAAATATCAGTGATTAGGGTAGATACATGATAAACAAGTCAGATACAGTCTCCTCTGTCCCACGTGGGACTCAGTCTAAAAGGAGGTTAGAACAGGTATTGGATCCCCATTTTACCCCATTTCATAGAGGAGTGAAGTGACTTGTCCAAGGTCATACAGCAGACAAGGGACAGAGCTGGGATTAGATCCAGGTCTTCTGACTTCCAGGCCCGTGCTCTTTCCACTAGGAGGGTTATTTATTTTGTAAAGGACTGTGTTCACGAACAGCATCTAGTATTAAATCTTATAGCCCCCTTTTATTGTGTGACAAACAACCCTTCAAGTGGTTGAAACTGATGAACCAGTCTTTTTGTCTGTTTTGGTTAACCTGCCTGTACATCCCCTTCTATACTTCAGTTGTAGAACTTCAGGGGTGTCCTTCTCTCATACATTTTCCTTGAAAACAATCCCCAGATATTTTTACGCCGAGGCTAGGTTTGGGAAGTTAAAATCTAAAAGGAAAGTTTCGGAAGCAATTGTGAAGAATCATGAAGAAAATATAGAGCTGTAAAGGAGATAAACCTAAATATCTAGAAACACAGAGGATAAGATGGCAGTGTACCTCTAGAATAGTGCTGTGTCTCTCTCCTGCATCTCCCCTCTCTCACCTGGAACTTGGATGAAGTTCTTCCTTGCAACCTTTACCCAGTTGGACAGTGGTGTGGCAGAAAGGGACTTGCATCCTATCCCCTTATACCTCTTCCTTCTCTGAGGCTTCATATTCATTTAATCATCAATATGAGTGCCTGCCCTATGTAGAGTGCTATACGGGGTGCTTGGAAGATAAGCAGATGTAAGAGACGGTCCCTGTTTTCCGGGAAGATCGTTGATGAATCGTAGATGAATGACACAGCTGACAAACTGGGACACTTGGCAGCTCCCTCCAGTTTTACGCACAGCTTCTCCATTGCTCAGGGGTAATATCACGCATGCTGTTCCCCTCTGTTCCCTTTTCCCACCCCTCCATGCTTACACATTAGCATACAGATCCCTAGAGTATTGAGTGATTTTTAACTCCATTAAAAATGATATCCGCTCAATCAGTGGAGTGCAGTTAAACCGAGCATGGAGTGATAACCAGATTTTTCTTTCCGTCAAAGAAAATATGTACTCTTACGTCTCAGGTTAAAACTTCAGTTTAACCAGCCTCAGAACTGCTTGTAATGACAGTAGTAATGCAGAAACCAACCACCAGGCAGGTAGAAGAAAGTTCTTATTAGAACAGACCATAGGGACAAAGTCTCTAAAAAAAAAAAAAAAGTTACTGGGAAATTTTTAAAGGATTATTGCTTCACTTCAGGAAGAAGACTGCTCTAGTGTTTGCTGTAATGTAATACACTTCTAGAAAAGTAGCATGAAATAAATTTAAGCTGAAAAGCCTGAGCTTTTTAAAAAATTTTTCAGGTAATTTAGTCTTTAGAAGGAAAGATGATGGAATCAATCCTATTTATTGAGCGCTTACTGTGTGCAGACCTCTTAACTAAGTGCTTGGGAGAGTACAGTATAACAGAATTGGTAGACACATTCCCTACCCAAAATGAGCTTACAGTGTAGAGAGGGTCAGAAAGGAGGAGGGGAGGGTGTTAATTCAAGATAGAGTCTAAAGCAAATGATTTAATTTGTCAAGTGAGAAATATTTTCATTAGGTAAAATTCTGTGAATTATAAGAACTTATGCTATTTCCCTCGAGTTCAGTTTTAAATATATTGAGACGATATAGTCAGCTGTGTGACTGTGGGCAAGTCACTTTACTTCTCTATGCCTCAGTTACCTCATCTGAGGGATGAAGACTGTGAGCCTCATGTGGGACAACCTGATTACCCTGTACCTACTCCAGCGCTTAGAACAGTGCTCGGCTCATAGTAAGCGCTTAACAAATACCAACATTATTATGCCAGTGCGCTACCCATGGAGAGCTGACCTGGAGGCAGAAGATGGAAGATTGCAGAGAAGGAAAGAGGTCAGGGCTAGTGAAGTAGATTTGGAGTCATCCTCATAGAGGTGGTAATTGAAGGCACTGGAGTGGATAAGTCCCACAAGGAAGTGAGTGTAAAGAAGAGAAGGGGACCTAGATCAGAGCCTTGAGAGGCTCCTACAGTTAGTGTGGCAGGCAGAGGAAGAGTCCACGAAATAGATTGAGAAGGAGCAGCCACAGACTTAGGAGGAGAACCAGGAAGAGGACTGAGTCAGAAAAAAATAGTTAGATGGTGTTTCAAAGGTAGTTAAGAAGACAAGGAGGATTAGGATGTCATAAAGTATGTTAGATTTGTCAAGGTCATTGGTGACTTTTGTGAGTGCGGTTTCAGTGGAATGAAGGGGGTGAAAGCCAAACTGTAGTGGGTCAAGAAAGGGGTTGGCAGAGAGGAAGTGAAGCCAGCCGGTTTATACCTTCGTGGAGAAGTTTGTGCAGGAGTGGGAGGAGTGAGAAGAAGCGATAGCTGGATGGTGCAGTGAGTCAAGAGGAGTTATTTTTTTAGGACAGGGAAGATGTGGGGGTGTTTGAGGACAGAGGGGAAGGAACCATAAGAATGAGCAGTTGAAGATGGTGGTTAGAGAAAGAAGAAGAGTATGCACAAGGGTCTTTGAAAGGAGTGAAAAAAGGTGCACGAGGAGGGAGAACAGGTATTGAATCCCCATTTTATAGATGAGGGAACTGAGGCACAGAGAAGTGAAGCAAATTACCCAAGGTCACACAGCAGGTATGTGGCAGAGCTGGGATTAAAACCTAGGTCCTCTGACTCCCAGGCCCATGCTTTTTCCACTAGGCCATGCTCCTTCTCAATAAAATACTTTGTACATGGCGCTCAATAAATAGCATTTATTGATTGTCACTACTACCATCTATGCTCATTTATCTGGTGGAGAAAGTGTGGAATTACACTGCTTGGGTCAGGAGACCAGCCTCAGCCTTAGTAATAGGTATATTTATCGACTCCATAGATAGAAAAGTCTCTGGACAAGGGGGCATTGAGCAAAGAACTACATTACCCAGCCATGAGAGTGCAAGCGAGTTTATTTCGATTCCACGCTTTAGAAGGAAACATTTTTCAGAGTGGAAAAAAAATATTTAGGTGGGGGAATGCCTTCATTCACTGAGGAGCAGCATGGCCTAGTGGATAGAGCATGGGCCTGGGAGTCAGAAGGACCTGGATTCTAATCCTGGCTCTGCCACTTGTCTGCTGTGTCCTTGGGCAAGTCACTTCACTTTTCTGGGCTTCAGTTAATTCATCTGTAAAATGAGGATTAAGACTTTGAGCCCCATGTGGGCCAGACTGTGTCCAACCTGACTAGCTTGTATCTCCCCCAGCACTTGGCACATAAGCACTAAACGAATACCATTAAAATAAAATCCTGCATATCTGCTCGAATGAAGGTGCATGGTGTTTGGGAATGGGGTTAACGTGGGCCGGGGCAGGGGTCAGATCATTCCAGCTAATTGTTGGGGGTAGATTTGCCCTCCCTCCCCTCTCATTTCAGCAGCTCCCTCTAGGATCCTTCTGGGATGGGGAGGGAACAGCTTCGTGGGCAGTCGTGGAGGCCGTGAGCTTCCATGGGGTGATTTTTTTGCTTCAGTCAGAAAGTGGGAGAAGCTGGAGGGAAATTGTTTTCTGCTTCACAGCTTTTGAGAGAGTACTGTTAAGACCCCCCACTCAGAGCATCAGGGAGAAAATCGCAGCCAATGTGAATAATTTATATGTCTGCCGATACTTAATCCAATGGCACAAACAGCCTGTAATTATAAAGAGAATGCATTGGTGAGATTATCGTTTACTTTTCTCAGTGTGTCACACTCATAATTCTCAGCGTGAGAGAATTACTGTCACACAACCCGGAATACTGATGACGTGGCACAACCGTTCATCTGCAGCTGTCATTGGGAAAAAGTGATTTGAGTTCTCTATGACTTTTGGGACTCACATGGCTGTGGAGTCTCCTCACCACTGAGAGGTCTGGGGTCTATGGCGGAGGGTGGGGCTCAATGATTGATTGATTGACCAAGAGGTTAAGTGTTTCCTCCAAGGTCACTTGTCCTGTTAAAAGCAGAACAAGGGCTAGAACTCAAATCCTAACTTCAGTCAAGTTCTTTTTCCAGTAAGCCAGGGAGCCCACATTTAACCTGACTCCAGAGCAGCATGCAGATTTCCTTTGAGGTATGAAATCTGGTCTCTGAAGTTGGGAATATTATTCATGGAGGCAGTAGTCTCAGGCAGTCTATGAGCCCATTCCCCATGAGCTCGCTCTAACCCAGTAGTGGGGCACAGAGCATCACTGGAAACACTTTTCCTCTTCTGGAAGTGATGATCTTGGAATTTAAAGTGTCTTTGAGCGAAAGAGTCACTGTTGGGCTGGGGGATGAGATAAAGCAGGCATCTAAGGTGGTTACTTCTCTCATACATCTCTCATATGTTGTATTTCTACATTAAGCCATATACTGGATGGTCATGGCAGCCAGTGTTGGGATTCTGTAGCAGTGCCCAGAGGGAGCAGCCAAAGGTGTCCATTCCCTAGCCTCAAAATGTCTCTTTGGTCACCCAAACAAGAACTCTGAGAACTATACTGGGTTGGCTTTGGGCATATGAGGCAAATAACCACATGCAACTCATCCACCATAGTTGGCTTTCATTCTCGACCAAATTCTACTGCTCTCTTTGCCTGTAGCATATGTGTCTCTGCGATTTCTATGTAGAACAGTGATAATCATAATTTAATAATATTCACACCCTCGAGGTCTCTTTGTAATAATAATAATAAAAAAAGCCGCACGGCCTAGTGGATGCAACATGGGCCTGGGAGTCACAGGACCTGGGTTCTAACCCCAGCTCCACCTTGTAGCTGTTGTATGACCTTGGATAAGTCACTTAACTTCTTTGTCCCTTAGTTGCCTCATCTGTAAAATGGGGATTAAGACTGTGAGCCCCATATGGGACATGGACTCTGTCCCACCTGATACTCTTGTATCTATCTACCCCAGTGCTCAGTACAGCCCCTGGCACATAGTAAGCACTTAAACACCACTACAAAATAATGATGAAAATAATAATAACCATGGCTTTTGTTTAGCACTTATGTGCCAAGCATTGTGCTAAATCCTGGGGTAGTTACTGGTAAATCAGATCAGAAACACTCCCTCTCCTATATGGGGCTCACGATCTGAGAGATAGGCAGAGATGGTATTTTCCCTCTTTTAAAGATGAGGGATCTGAGGGAAAGGAAGATTAAGTGATTTGCGTCAGATCACACTGCAGACCAGTGACAGAGTTTAGACTAGAACCCACATTTCCTGACTCCCAGTCTCATGCTCCTTCTCTAGTTTTGTAGCATCATTTAAATTAGTTTTAAATTTGGATCTAGCCACAGAACCCTGAAGTCATCTTTTCCTGAGAAATTAGCCAAGGGCATTTGGTTTTGAATTAGAAAGTTGTTTGATCATTTTTCCTAGTTTTGCTATTTTCTGACCTCATGAAAGCATTGATAAAAGAACATTCTTGACTAGCTTTAAAACTAATGATTCATGCTTTGATTATTTTGTGCCATATTACCAAAATCCTCTTAAATCTCCTCAAAGCCAAGGTTGATCTGTTGAATGTATTTCTCTTGGGAAACACATAGCAGAATATTATAAGCCTAGACTATATTTGTTTCTCCAGAGAAGCAGGAAAAGATGCAAGTCTTCTGCGCGTGAGACTTTGTTTTAAATTATACAGCCATTTGAATTAACATACAAGATAATAGTTTGGATAATGAATACTATATTAACATTTTAGTCATAAAACAGAACTGACACAATTTTGCTGTAAATGCTTCTTTATAGTGGTTAAATCTTTCCCTCTGCTCCTCCCCCTCTCCCTTCCCCTCCCCTCAGCACTGTGCTCGTCCGCTCAACTGTATATATTTTCATTACCCTATTTATTTTGTTAATGAGATGTACATCACCTTGATTCTATTTATTTGCTGTTGTTTTAATGAGATGTTCATCCCCTTGATTCTATTTATTGCTATTGTCTTTGTCTGTCTCCCCCGATTAAACTGTAAGCCCATCAAAGGGCAGGGACTGTATCTGTTACCGATTTGTACATTCCAAGCACTTAGTACAGTGCTCTGCACATAGTAAGTGCTCAATAAATACTATTGAATGAATAAATACTATTGAATGTGTGAAAGTGATTTACAGTAATATGGACATGGACAAGGTGATACATTAGAAGTGGAAAGATACGATAGAGTTTATATGGAGATTTAAAGAAACCAGACACACACACACACACACACTCTCTCTCTCTCTCTAAATAAAACCCCAAATTCTTATTGTAAGGATTGAAAAATGTACTGGTTGGAGTTCCAGTTTTTTTTATAAAGGCCAAGAGAGAACAAATTTATTTCAGCTGGGCCAATTCTAGACAGTGTAGGGAAGCAGATGTTTTCATAATCTAGGAAAAGCATACTTTAGATGGGTTTTCTTGTGCAAGTTTCACTTATTGTTAGTAATTGTTTTGTTTCTCCCTCCCCCCCCCCCCCGCCCCACCCCCCAAAAGGAGTCGTCTTTATCAGGATGGCAGGAGCAAGAATGAACAAACCTCCTAATCCAGGATGTAAGATTATGACTTTTAGACCAACTATGGATGAGTTCAAAGATTTTAACAAATATATATCATATATGGAGTCTAAAGGAGCTCACCGAGCAGGAGTCGCTAAGGTAACCACTCTATTGACTTCAGATCTCTTCATTTTTCAGGAAATGAAAGAAAAAAACCCAAAACCTTTTCACTGTCTTCCTTTAAGTAATGTTTATCTGTTTTATCCCGTAGGAAGCTTTTATTGGTGTAGTACCCCCAAAAGAAAGTGTGTGAAATAGTATTATTGTCCTTGATGTTCCACTCTCTTCTGAGGAATTTAAATTCTTAGGAATTTAAAAGGAAGTCATCCTCATTTATTCTCTCAATATTTGGCATTTGAAATCTATAGCCTATCTACACACATCTCATATATCGGTAGGATTTATCTTCCTAATGGTCAGATATTCTTTCTGCTTTTACTCAGTTCCCTTATTTCTTGAGGTGGTATTAGTAATGTTATTTTATTGAGGGCCTACTGGGTACAGTGCACTGCCTTCCTAGGAGCTTCTACTCTAACACGGAGAGACAGACATCCAATATTTACAAATAGTGGAATGAAAATAAATAATTGGACACAAGTGCTAAGGAGAGGTATAAATAAAATGTAAGTGCTGGAGGTGGCTGATGATATACTCTTAGGCTCTGGGGATGAGTTGGAGATGGCATGTTGGAGGAGGTGGGATCTGAGGAGGGTTTGAAGATGGGGAGAGCTAGCGTCTGACTGATTTGAGGGGAGAGGGAGTTCCAGACTGGAGAAACCGAGCGAGCATGGGTACAGAGGAGGGGAAGTTGAACGAGATGCAATTTAATTAGGTAAATAATAATGACCCTTTTACTTTGTGCAAAGCACTGTGCTTAGTGTGGGGGTAGATACAATGTAATCAGATCAGACACAGTCTGTGCTCCAAATGAGACAGTCTAAGGGGGAGGGATAATAGATATTTAATCCCCATTTTACATAAGAGGAAGATGAGGCACAGAGACGTCATGGGACTTGTTCAAGGTCTCACAGCAGGCAAGTGGTGGAGCCGGCATTAAAACCCAGATCTCCCAACCCCCAGCTCCCTGCTCTGTACATTAGCCCACATAGACAAATATGTACTGTATTATGTCATGTCTTTATTCTGCTTCTAAAATATTATTTGAAAAGAAAATCTATTTTTGTGTAAATCTGCTATATTATTATTTTGGTGATGTACAACACCCAGCCAGCTGGCAAACTGCTAGCAAGCTGAATTTCCAGAACTCTGTGATGTGGGGAACAAAGAAATAGCTAAAAGAGCCTCTCATTGACTTGTTCTTTAAAAAACCCAGAAGTGTTGGCTAAATACAAAAGGCAACTAAATTGGGACTGGGATGAGAGGAGAGATGCTGCAGAAGTAAAACCCAAACCTTACCCTGAATTTGGATATACGACTGTTACTCTTCACTAGCACATAGAGCACATAAATTGAAAGCATTTAGTTGAAGGAAGGGAGGAAATAAACATCAACGGTAAAGCTCCTTGTGGGCAGGGAACACGTCTAACAACTCCATTGTATTGTACTCTCCCAAGCATTTAGCACAGTAAGTGCTAAGTAAATTCCACTGATTGAAAAAGGGAACTTTTCTACGATGTGCCTTATATATTAACACAAGAAAACCATACCGGTCAAGGGCTGTTAGGTCTGCTTTTGCTGTTCAGAGCACAAGAAAGCCTGGATTGTTAAGGATAAAATGGCAATTATTTTAGCAATGGGCAACAATATTGGAAATGAACAGTGGTCAGAGTATCCTTCTAGGACAGTTCCCTTTTCTGTAAAATGGGTACCAAATACCTCTTATCCCTTACCCTGGTAATCTACCCCAGTGCTTAGTACAGTGCTTGGCATGCAGTAAGCACTTAGCAAATACTCCAGTTATTATTATTACACCAATCATCATCATCAGAATCATTTGCAGAACACCTACTTTCGGCATAGAGCTCAGCGAAGCATTATAAATAAAGAATAGTCATGTGCCTCATTGTCTATAGACTGTAAACTGGTTGTGGGCAGGGAACATGTCTACTAACTGTTGTACTCTCCCAAGCGCTTAGTACAGTGCTCTGCACGTAGTAAGCACTCAGTAAATACCATTGGTGATGATGGGGATGTTGTGCCCTGCCCCTGAGAAGCAAATAATTTAATGGTGGAGACCAGACAAATGTAAGTATACAAACTTACATTTAGTCTCCACCTCCTTCAGGCCATATAAATAACATCCATTTTGGTGAAACATGATAAATTTGCATGTTAAGTTTCTGCTCATTTTACAGCCTCTCTAGAGTTACCCTTCAGTTTGAGATAGTTTTAGTACCATGTTAGCTGTTCCTTTGAAATGGGTATGTTTGTATCTCATTATTTTCTTCCATTTCTTAGGTAATTCCCCCAAAGGAGTGGAAGCCAAGACAAAATTATGATGCTATTGATGACATGGTGATTCCAGCACCTCTTGAGCAAACCGTCTTTGGGAAGGCAGGATTTTATGTTCAGTACAACACCCCGAGAAAACCAATGACTGTGAAAGAATACCGACAATTAGCAAACAGTGACAGGTATGTTATATTTATTATCCACTTAAGTAAAATAATTTTGCCTTATTTTATTGCATCACGATAGAGCCAGTGAAGCCAACATCCCTCATTTCTTCTAATTACAGACACTTTTTACCATGCCCTTTCTAATCACCCAAATCAAGAATGCTTAGGCCTGAAATGATGCTATTTCAGTAGTTTTCTGAGTAACATGTTTTACTGAAGGGGAGATAAGAGTTGTTGGAAGGGTCAGGTAACAAGGAAGATATCAGTACGATCTATTCCAGAGAGAGGTAGATACAGACCAACAGAAGGGAAATAACTGTGGTATTTAAGCGCTTACTGTGCACTAAACACTGTACTAAGCACTAGGGTAGATGCAAGATAATCTGGTCCCACATGCGCATCATAGTTTAAGTAGGAGGGATAACAGGTATCGAATCCCCATTTTGAAGAGGAGGGAACTGAGGCATTGAGAAGTTGACTGGCCAAGATCACATAGCAGACAAGTGGAGAGCTGGGATTAGAACCCAGATCCTCTGACTCCCAAGCCCATGCTCTATCCACTAGACTGCACTGCTTCTTGTTATGGGAGTGGAACAAGAGTACGATTTTTTGAGCTGAAACCCCACTGATGCTAACCGTAGCGACATCTGCTCCAGAAAGGAAGAGGAAAAAACTTTCTGACTTTCTGATGGTTCCTAACTTTTGAGACTCCACACTATCACTCACCTAAGGAAATTGAAAACCTTTATTTGAAGGATAAACCACAATTCTTATAAATTTTGTTTTAGAATTGAATTTTTTTTTAGGCTCAAACAATAGTATTGAGAGCTTATTCTGTGCAGAGCACTCTACTAGGCAGTTGGGAGAGTTCAATAAAGATAACTGATGTGACCTTTACCTTTGAGGAGTATACATTCTAGCTGGGGAGATAGACACTGAAATAAATTTTGGGTAGGGGGAAGAAAAAGAATTTAAGAATGCCTACATAAGTGCTACTGGTGAGGGCTATTGAAGTGCTTAGGTAATGCTGATGTGGCCACAGAAGTTGCTGAAATGAGAGCTAACATGGGAAAGCCTCTTGGAAAAGATGCAATTCTAGAAGGGCTTGAAGACAGAGAGAACATGTGGCCATTTGGATGGAAAAGAAGGAACCGATTCTGGAGATGTCGTGGATTGTTTAGGTTCCAGTCCATGGCAGTGCCAGGGAGAGGAAGGTGGGGCTTTGCCCTCATGGGATTGGCACACTGCGGGTGAAATCATTAGCTGTGTCTCCACAGATTTTGAGCAGGCAGGATACTCTACCCCTTGAAGCTGGAAGAGGACTGCAAGTGGAACCAAGGTCTTAGCTCTACTTGTTTCCCTCGGCTGGCAGGTTGCAACTCCCTGGTTCAGCCTTGGAAACCAAGAGGACTCCTCTTGCCTTGCCAGGCTCCAGGGCCAGTGCAGAGAATCCTCTCCACTCTAGGCCCTGCCGTAGGACCCAGCGTCAGCAAGCCAGGCCCCTGGCTCCTTCGGGCAGCCCAGGTGGGTGGTCCCGAGTCAGGGTGGAGGGTCTGCGTAAGGGAGAACACTTGATAGATCCGTGGGGAACCATCTGCAGAACAGTTGCGCCACACCCCAGGGCGGGGCCGCTTCAAACACTTAGTACAGTGATCTGCACACAGTAATCACTCGATCAATATGATTAATTGATTTGCTGCAACCATTTTAGTGAATTGATTTTGATTTGGCATCAGGTCCTCTTTTCTTTCGGAGCCTTATTCTTACACCCCTGTTCAGTTTAAACAACTGTGGCCTGGCGGTAGTGGCGTCATAGCTGTAGAAGAAGGGCAACTTAAAAGACTGTGCTGTAGATACTCAAGTCATATTTTGAAAGCAGCCCGTTGGTTAATGCACAGGGAATCAGAAAAAAATAAAAAAAATCGAGAGGCTCTAAACTCTCAGGAAGATGGAAAATAATCTGATTATCTGGATTTCTTTAAGGATTTTATTCAATTGGTGCAAAATTAAGTGAATCCAGGAAAATATTCTGTCACAAAAGTGTTCTCGAAATGAAATTTCACTCCATTTAGATATCCAGCCTAGGATTTAATTCAACTTCAACCATTCAAATTGCTATGGGAATGTCAACATGCTTTATTAACAGTGAGGTTTTCTACTAGCCAGAATTTTAATAGAGAATCTCCAGATTTCAAGCCAAGTCCTCGGGCTTGTGCTCTGTGCTTTCCGCAAGGACAATATGGTTTCTGAACTGCTCTGGAATGCATCCTGATAGCAAGCTCATTTTCACAGCTAACAGGAGATAGCCCACAATTTGTTGTTTTTTTTTTTCCTACCCATCTGTTTTCATCTTGGAGAAACTTAGGCATCAGTTGGATTTTTGTAAGAAGGGCATTAATGATATTAATGAGTGCAAAAGAAAGCTACTTGCAGACCAGCTCTGCATAGTTGATTTGACAAGAAGTATAAAATACCAAAAGCGATTATTCTTCTTTTAGTTGCAGTGAAAGGCTAATATCATCAAGCCAAAATCTGAACCTTATGCCTACAGATTCTAAACAATACGGGGTAGCGATAAACACCATTAACTTTTGGGTTGACTGATATTCTGTAATCTGTAACCAGTGTAATTTTCTTGTAGGAACACAGCTGAATGGAGCTCTGATGCTGCAGTTTAACAGGAGAGGTGTAAAATGTCCAGTTGGTGTTCAGTAATGTTAAGAGCAGAACAAATATCCACACTAGGAAAGGATAGATGGGTGGAGGAGACTGGAATTATTTTGAAAGATCCGCTGCCACTTCTAAATAGCAGTCCAGGCTCCCCCTTCCCCGCCCCCCACTTTGCCCAATACCAGCCTCACAACCAACACAAATGACCCCCTGCCTGCTCAAACACCAGGCTCAGTCTCTAAGATGACAGCTCCAAGACCCTTTCTTGCTGTAACAAAGCCCTATTTGATACCTCTAAGAGCAAAGCAAGAGTATCCCAGTGGTTAGTATAGTACCTGGCACATAGTAAATGCTTAACAAATACCATTAAAAGAAAAAAGAAAAGTAGTAGTGCTTCAGGAAGTAGGTACGCAGGGAAAGAACTCTATTCACTTTTTTCTGTCTCTGGATACGCTTTATACTACTGGGTATTTAGCGGTGGTAATGATGATTGGTGTGGAGAATATTAAAATGAAGTGTGTTCTTAGTTTTTTTCATCATCTGCTAGTCCAACTGGTCCCAAAATGCTTAAAAAAAAAAGACAATTTTGATTCTGTCAATGAAGTGGGGAGTAGTAATTTCTCAGCTTTGAAGAAACCATTCTGTCTAGATGGAGGTGTGATGGAATGGTTTTTCCTTGTGTGAACTCAACTCCTGTTTAATGAATTTGTTGGTTTGCCTCTTTCTGGTAAAGCTGAATGATCCAGCAGTAAGGAAGAACCCAATAATGGTTTATTTGGTAGCAAGAAATTGATTCTCCTTCATTTGGTTCAAATTTTGCTTTGTGTGATGGAAACCTTGGTTTAGGGATTAATAATAATAATGTTGGTATTTGTTAAGCGCTTACTATGTGCAGAGCACTATTCTAAGCACTGGGGTAGATACAGGGTAATCAGGTTGTCCCACAGGAGGCTCACAGTCTTCATCCCCATTTTTACAGATGAGGTAACTGAGGCACAGAGAAGTTAAGTGACTTGCCCACAGTCACACAGCTGACAAGTGGCAGAGCCGGGACTCGAACCTATGACCTCTAACTCACAAGCCTGGGCTCTTTCCACTGAGCCACGCTGCTTCTCTAGCAGATTAGGCTTGGAACATATTGCACATAAATACACAGAGAAAGTGAGGCAACTGCCTCATTTCCTCCTTGATTCTGTTTCATCTTTCATTTCAGTGGAGTGTTCTCCTTAAAAATCAAGCCTTCATGTCAGCCTGGCCAAAGTAACTTTCTGTTGAAGTAGTTGTTACTTGGGTGTCTGTTTTGCGAATTCATCACACAACAGAGGTCCAGATGCCTCCAAGGTTCCTGCA
Organism: Ornithorhynchus anatinus; assembly: GCF_004115215.2. Classification (NCBI taxonomy): domain Eukaryota; kingdom Metazoa; phylum Chordata; class Mammalia; order Monotremata; family Ornithorhynchidae; genus Ornithorhynchus; species Ornithorhynchus anatinus. Next base: position 51,202,823 of record NC_041753.1, on the reverse strand, counting down.
GCCTTTGGATTTCCTATTCTTTCTTAATTAATTTTTTTCTGCATCCCCGATTAAGGACCTTCCTGCATCTTCTACTGACATCCATCTTGGCCGCTTTCGCAGACTGCAGGACGGATCTTCTGGGATGCACAGCCAGGGGACTAGGGTTGGAGTGGGAGCATTGGGGGAAGATTAGAGAAGCAGCATGGCCTAGTGGAAAGTGCACGCTCCTGGGAGTCAGAGGGCCTGGGTTCTAACCCTGGATCTCCCAGTTGCTTGCTGTGTGACCTTGAAGAGTCACTTAACTTGTCTGTGCCTCAGTTACCTCATGTGTAAAATGGGGATTAAATCCTCCACCTTCCGGTTTAGATTGTGAGCCCAATGCAGGACAGGGCTATATCTAACCTGATAAACCTGTATCTACCCCAGGTTTTAGAACAGTGCTGGGCACATAGTAAGTGCATAACAAATACCATAAAAAAAGAACCGATGGGTAGTGCTTAGGGGTAAAGGGGGCAAGAGCCTCAGGCCGTCTACCCCACCACCCCATCTTCCGCTACTTCCTGCTGCTTTCTCCACATCTCAGTCCAGCCCCAGGTTTGCAGTCCCAGAAGCTAGCAACCACTAGCCTCAGAAGTGGCCAGGATTGTGGTGGCATTGGCAGCCACAGAAGTACTAATGTCCCTGCTAAGATCCAGGAATGTTGAAGTCCTAGAAAAGAGTATATTAGTTAGAGGATAGGGCACTGGGCAGTTATTATTATTACTGTGTTATTTGCTATATGTCAAGCACTATTCTAAGCATTGAAGTAGATACAGATCAACCGGTTTGGACATATGGGGTTCGGAGTCTAAGTAGGAGGGAGAACAGACATCGAATTCCCATTTTACAGATGAGGAAACTGAGGCACAGAGCAGTGAAGCGACTGGCCCATGGTCACACAGCAGGCAACTGGCAGATCCGGGATTAGAACCCAGATCCTTTTGACTCCCCCAGACCCGTGGTCTTTCCACTAGGCCACACTGCTCCTCAGTTGAGATTGGGAAGTGAGTTTGGGCTCACCACCTTACAGTGTGGGCTGCATCCTGGAGAGTTCTGCAGAATCTGGAAATGTCCAAATTGCTAAGCTGGAAATTTACAAGAAATGGACCACAAAGCCACCAGTTCAGCTGCAGGGGAGATGGAGAAGGAGAAGACTGGGAAATCTCTTTGCTTTTCCATCTCCTTGCTGTGGCTTCCTAATGGCTCTCAGCAGAAGCTTTTCAAGTTCTTTTGTTGTCTGTCTCCCCCTTCTAGATTGTGAGCCCGTTGTTGGGTAGGGATTGTCTCTATCTGTTGCCGAATTATACTTTCCAAGGGCTTAGTATTGCTCTGCACACAGTAAATGCTCAGTAAATACCATCGAATGAGTGGAAATGGTAAGATGGAACCACCTACATGCTGACTGTCCTGCCTATTTCGGTGTCTGCTTCCCCCAAGAGATTATGAACTCCTTGAGGGCAGGGATGGTATCCACTAACTTTATGGTACTCTTTCAAGCGGGTAGTACAGTAGGTCTTCAACAAATAATATCGATTAGCACCTAGTCACATTAATCGTGTTTGCACTATCCTCTGTCAGGATCAGATTCAAAGAAGAAGGCCTCAAGTGAGAAGCAGCGTAGCGTAGTGGAGAGGGAGCATGGGGCTGGGAGTTGGAGACCTGGGTTCTAATCCCGGGTCCACCACTGGTACTGTTTGATCTTGGGTAAGTCTGGGATTTAGTTTCCTTAGCTATACAATGGGGATTCAATACCTGCTCTCCCTTCCCCTTAGACTGTGAATTCCATATGGGGGCAGGGACTGTAGCTGACATGATTGTATTCTTTCTACCCTAGTGCTTGGCACAGAGTAAATGCTTAACAAATATCACAATTATTATTGTTGTTGTTATTATTACTATTACTACTAATGACAGAGAGGTTAACATTGTGAAAATCTTGAGTTTAAAATCACCAGTCTTGAGTTTCAAATGACTTCAAGAGAGATTGAGAGTGATACAGATACCAGGAACGAAAGAATATGAGGTGATCTGAGTGGGGCACTGATGATTTGTTATAAAAAATGACTGGAGGGAAAATAATAATACGAAAATTTCTAGCTGGGCTTTGCAGTAGTATCATTAAGCGGTCTAAACCCAAGGACTGTTGAACTATTGTCTAGAAATGTAATAGTTGCCAGAAGCATTATCCACATGTGATTAAAGAGACATTTGCAGCATTATTAGTCATGAATTAGATATGGGTATCTGTGTGCTCATTTTGACATTGAAGCCTTTCAAAGAAGAGAGAAGAAAAAGCCTCATTTGGAAGAAAGGTGGGGAACAGCTTTTCATTTGCAAGACTATAGGAAATGTTATGTTGTTGAACCATGACAAATTATGATCTTCCATTGCCAGTATGGATCATCTGTTAATTGTCTTCCATTTTCATTAGGTTATGGGCATGTATGTCCTGGTTAGGCAGAATATGCTTTTCTCTAGAAAATAGTTTCCTACTTGGATTAGGAAGTATAAAATGGCTGATATGTCAACCTAAGAATCCTAGGTTGTTTCAATACTTATGAAAAAGAGCCAGAGTGTAAAATTCCGGAGGGCAGGGATCTTGTCTACTAGTTCTTTTGTATTCTCCGTAGTGCTTAGTGCAGTGCTCTGCACACAGTAGATGCTCAATAAACCTGATTGATTAACAATATTTAGTCAAATAATCTTTGAAATGTTTTCATGTTGATAGAGCAGTGTTTTTAGTGAAATATTTGTGACAAATGAAAAACACCATATAAACTAGTGTCCTTTATTAAAGGTTTTTTTTCTCATTTCACCTGACTCTTTTTGTAGGTACCGTACCCCAAAACATGAGAATTTTGAAGAATTGGAACGAGAATACTGGAAGAATATAACCTTTAGGGCACCACTCTATGGAGCAGATGTCAATGGAAGCATATTTGATGAAGTATGTTTATTCTTCTATGTAATGATTTTTGTGAAAGACCATTTGATGTTGCATTCTTTGCTGCCTCAGAGAAACTGGAGTTTGTTTTTTCTCTGGGCAAAACATCATTCTTTGTAGGCAACAGAAGACCTGAGGAAATAAAAACTTATCAGTAAGAGTGTAACAGAGGCAGTAAAGTAATAAGGATATCCATAGCAGTTTGAGATAAACGATTTAAATAGACCCAGATCTTGGTAAGTAAGCGTAAATAAAACATTGAAGTTGATGTGAGTAGAAGTAAGGTGGTTGATTTTTAAAACGACTGTTAAAATATTTTGGTATTCATTATGCAATGGAGGTTCAGGCTGTGAGCTGGGGATTCTTTTATAATGATAATATTTTGAATTTGAATAGTGCTTTTGCCAAAAGCACTGTAACACTGACTACCCCATTTTGTCCACACATCATCCCTGTGAGACCAAAAAGGGCGGGTTTTATTATGCCCATTTTACAGGGAAGGAAACTAAGGTACAGAGAGGTTAAGTGACCAATGGAAACCCATGATGGAAGCAAACACAAAGAGAATACTGCAGTCTTCACTAGACCACACTGTGGTATAATTGTGATACTACTCCCTTACAGTGTGCCAAGTACTCTATTAAGTGCTGGGATAAGCACAAGATAATCAGGTTAGATGCAGTCCCAGTCCTTCATAGGCCTCCCAGTCTAAGGGTGAGAGAGGACAGATATTGAATCCCCATTTTACAGATGAGGAAACTGAGGCACAGAGAAGTTAAGTGAATTATCCAATGTCACACAGCAGGCAGGTGGCAGTGCCAGGATTAAAAGCCAGGTCCTATGACCTACCAGTGCCATGTTCTTTCCATTAGGCCATGCTGCCTTCTCACTGTGCCTTGATTTCATCTCTCTCTTGCCTCTTGTTCATACCTTCCCTCCTACCTGGAACTCCTTCCTCCTTCACATTGGGCAGACCTAGATCAGTTGAAGTCTGTGAAATTCCAATCTTTCTATAGACTATGTAACCATAACTAGGAAGTAAAATAAATGACTAGATGTTGTAGGCTGCAGCATATACCTACTTCACCTGAAAATCATTATATTTTAAAAAATGGGTTTAACTGCAAGGACCAGAGCAGACTTGCAAATTGTTTTCAGTTAAGCTGGGAGAAATTCTGTATGCCTTTGAAACATACATTGATTTTCCCTACATTCATCAAGGCCATCCTCTCCCATTATATCTCTCCCAGCTCATACATGTTCCTGAATTTATTTGCCTAAGAGAAATGCATGTCTGATTGTAACCAACCTACCTGGAATTCTCTCCCAAAGCTATTGGATTTGCTCTCCATAAGAGTATAAGAGAAAAATGAGGAAGGTTATATCAAGCTTATTTTAGGACTGCTGCTTGAGTTCTCTTAGGCCCCATGTATGTGGATTGGTGCTTACTTTCATGTCTGGCTTAACAGAAATGACAGTGCAGTGTGCATTTACTCCTTTGAAAACCCAAATTTTCTTGTTTTCTCACAGCCTTAATATTGAACTGCAGAAAGTTTGGGATTTTCTGTACAAAATGTTCTGCTTTCTGGCTCTACTTTGTTTCTTCTGTTTCTTTAAGAATGATTTTCTAAGCAGAAACCCCTGACTATTGGCTTTGGGGCCCTCAGTCAGCTCTCTCCCTCCTACCTAACCTCCCTCTTCTCCCACAACCCAAGATGCATACTTTGCTCCTCCAACTCCAACCTATTCACTCTGCCTCAATCCTGTCTCTCTCACCGCTGACCCCTTGGTCACATCCTCAATCTTCCTTCGTATCCAACAGTCTACCACTCTCCCCTTCTTAAAGCCCTACTGAAATCACATCTCTTCCAGGAAGCCTTCTCTTACCAATCTCTCATCGGCCCACACTTTCTCTTCCCTTTTGTGTCATCTATGCATTTGCGTGAGTCTGGACCCTCTAAGCCATTTAATACCCACCCCTACATATCCTCCTACTCTGTGGCTTCCCCTATCTGTAGTTTATTTTAATGTCAGTTTCCCCCAGTGGATTGTGAGCTCCTTGTGGACAGAAAGCACCCTTTTGCTACAGTGCAATTTTAAGTAAATTGCCATTTTCACTGCAGTAAAAACCACAGAAAGGACCCTGATAACTCCTGGCATACAATGTTCCTAAGGAACTGCAAAAAAGTTGCTTCTCATTTTCCACAAAAATGCTTCTTATGAATTGTGCTGCAGCATGTGATTTTTGTGGGCAGAGGTTGTCTACTTTATTGTTTTGAACCCTCCCAAGGACTTCTGTACAGTGCTCTGCACACAGTAAGAGTTCAACAAAAACCACTGATTGATTACAATTGTTTCCAATCTTGTTTGCCAATACAGTTTTGTTTTTAAGTGCGTACAGATTTTGGAGATCAAAATTTAGATTCATAGGTCCTTCTCAACAATTGATCAAACTATCATCTGTCACCAGAGCCACCTCAAAGAACCAAAATAGAACTAAGAAGCACAAAAATCAAATGCTGTGGCACAGTTCAAATGAAGTACATTTTAGAAAACCAGCATGGCTCAGTGGAAAGAGCACATGCTTAGGAGTCAGAGGTCATGGGTTCTAATCCTGGCTCCACCACTTGTCAGCAGTGTGACTTTGGTGCCTCAGTTCCCTCATCTGTAAAAGGGGGATTAAGACTGTGAGCCCCACGTGGGACAACCTGATTACCTTGTATCTACCCCAGCACTTAGAACAGTGCTCGGCACATAGTAAATGCTTAACAAATACCAACATTATTATTATTATTGTGGAAAAGAGAAGCAACTATTTTGCAGTCGTTTAGAAATGCTGCTGTTGGCATTGAGGCTCCCCGGTCCAGGAAGGTGCTGGTTGGTACGAGCCGAAGGGCTCGCAACAGGTAGCTCAGGAAAGCTGTGAAGTGGGGAGGCCCCGCTTGACTTCCCATGCCGGCTGAAGTTTGCAAAGGTTTTCTCAGGGCCACCTCAGGCCTGAGGCAGAATGGCAGCCCTGGAAGTGTGGATGGTTTCACTGTGGTCAGATTAGCGCTGATGGATAATTGGCCATTGTGTAGTTTCCAAAGTACCATAGTGTTGTGATGATTCCAGAAGCTTGGCTGTAAGGAGGGCCCTGCAAACTGCTATCTCTTTCCATTTATTTCTCCCACGTTAGAACGGTGCTGCTGAAATGGATTTTGGTCACCAGATGGTGCTCTGTGGCAGCAAATGGTTTTAAGCACTAGGCAGGAGGAAACTCCAAACTGCTAGAAGAATCTTGGTATGGCTTCCGGTCTTCTCTTTATTAATCGTAGGGATTATCTGTTGTCCAAAAACCATGCTTCAGATGCAGTTGTTAACGATCGTGGACAGAGCAGAGGGGAAGGGAGATGGAACCCATCCACCATTCATCTAGTCAAAGAAATCTGATGATAGTGTGACTGCATGCTGAAGAGGTGTGTATAGTTAAGGGTAAAAGAAAGAAAACTGCAATTCCAACAGAAGCTTCCATATACCATTGCATTATTAGTGCAAAAGAGCTTGAGAGCATTAATATTAAGATCTCTTTTCCTGACCTTTTAAATAGAGTACCTATAAAAGTGTCATCTCTCATTTTCTAGGCCATAAATCCATTATTGAAACTCCGCAAGAGGACTTCATGCCCACTGTTTCCTGATCCTTTCACATTAGGCTCTAAATATATTTGTTTTTTATTTAGTGATGGTATTTATCCCTTACTGGGGCTTGCAGTCTAAGTAGGTGGGAGTGGGATTTAATCCTCATTCTTTACAGATGAGGACACTGAGCCCAGAAAAGTTGTGACTTGCCTGAAGTCACGCAGCAAAGTGGTGGAGCCAAGATTAGACTTGAGGCCCTCTGACTCCCAGGCTTGTGCTCTTTTGCCTAGGCCACGGTGCTTCTCTTGTTATTCTTAGCTGTTTTCCAACCATTTCAACTTCATTTTCCAATACTTTCCCTCCTGTTTAGGCAGCATTCTGTTTCCATAGCAGGAAGAGGTGGATTTTACTTGTAATGCAGGCTTTCACCCTTTCTCCCTATATATACAATGATGCCCCCAGCCAGGTAGGGCATCTCCTAGACCTGTGTGGGCTACTAAAGCCGATTAAGCATTCATTTTTCTTGTTAGGGGCCCAGCCTAGTGGATCAGCATTTCCAATCCTCTGCCTCATTTTGGGAGATGCCAACATCATCATTCCTATTGTCAAGGGGCTGTAATCTTTTTTTTTTTTAATTGTCTTGTCTTATGCTGTCGAGTCATCTCCGACCCATAGTGACTCCATGGACACATCTCTCCTAGAATGCCTTACCTCCATCTGCAATCCATCTGGTAGTATATCCATAGAGTTTTTTTGGTAAAAATACGGAAGTGGTTTACCATTGCCTTCTTCCACGCAGTCACCTTGAGTCTCTGCCTTCGACTCTCTGCCTTCGACTCTCTCCTATGTCTCTGTTGACCAGCACAGGTGAATTTTGACTTATAGCAGATTGCCTTCCACTTGCTAGCCACTGCCCATTATAGGAATGGAATGGATATGCCTCTGCTTGACTCTCCCTCCTATAGCCGAGAGTGGTAGAGTACTGGAAACTCTCCAGGTGTGATCCTGAGAGGGGGTTTTTAAAATTAGGTTGGTAAAAACATCTTAAAACTTAAAAAAGGCAGGTTGTGAAATAGTTGCAGTTCAAGAGAAAAGCCAAGGTCTTGGCAGTGGGCCTGCCTTCGGAGTAGGTGAAGCCACTATTAATTGGCAGAGAGGCTTCCGTGGCCATTTAAGCATGAGGAAATTGTATGTACATTTGTCACTCTTCAAGTCAGTCAAAATACTTAAAAGATTGAAGAGGGGAGAAAAGAAGCTCTTTAAGTCAAAGTAAAATTTTCAGTGCTATCTTGCCATGAGAGAATGCTGTAAAGAATATCTGCTTGAAAATACAATAGCCCTACTTTAAAAGAGGCTAAAAGAGCAATGTCATGTGGGAATGGGTGGTTGGACTATTTTAAGGAATTATTGAATATGAACAAATTGCCTCTACTTAGTGAATAAAAAATATTTTTCATTTAAACTTTTACTGTGTGGTAATACCATTCAGGAGTTGTTGCCTTCACCTCTCAAACAGGAGCAGTTGCAGATCTTCCATTAGACCACAGGTTTCCATTAGAATTTTCCCTGAATTATGTCCAGTTGTATTAAATGTACTAGGCCTGTAAATATTTTTACATATCATTGTTATATGATTTACATTTAATTTACACATGCAAGGTGACCTTTGCAGTCTAGTCTGATGCAGCTTTCCAGCTAAAGTTTTATTCTTATTTCCTGAAGGTTGTCATTTGTGGATTTCTTTTTTCCTTTTAGCCATCTACTTTAATTGACCCAAACAGACTCACTGCACTTTAAAGGCACAACATAGCACGGGGAATACACATAGAGCTAAATGGATAGGTAAGGGAGAATAGTTGAGGAAAAAGGATTCAGAAATCTTGACTTGGGCACAGTTTAGGCATTGTAAAATTGCTGAGCCTTAAAAAATGATCTCGACTGGCCTATTTATAGGAGGATATAATTTGCAAGTGTCCATATGTAATAGGCTAGTTAGTAATAGGCTGTAATAGGCTGTTCTGTAACCATTTCTTCCTAGATTGTTTAACTCATCTCGTTAGATTATTTGAAAGTTTACAATAGATAGTTTATAAATATCAGGGCCAAAACAAAAAGAAAGAAAAGATCTTCAAGCAGAAAAATCTTAGACATTTCATGGAGATAAGGCGTTGATAGATCAATCAATGAATGGTATTTATTGAATGCTTACTGTGTTCAGAGTGCTGTTCTAAGTGCTTAGGAAAGTACATTACAATAGAGTGGACATGATCCTTGCCCTCAAAGAGTTTACAATCCACTGAGATGATCATTCCCAAGTCATACTTGGTCTTGGATGCATGCAAGAAAATGCCTGGCTGACCTACTAAGTATAAATTTCAAGATCCATTCTGCTGACCAAATACCACTTCCAGTTTAAGTGAATAAATAAAATCAGTGGGAATGTGTGGTATTGAAAATATTAAGTCCATTCTGAGTAGAGGTGATTTTAGGGGGAAGCAGCGTGGTTCAGTGGAAAGAGCACGGACTTGGGAGTCAGAGGCCGTGGGTTCTAATTCCGGCTCCGCCATTTGTCAGCTATGTGACTTTGGGCAAGTCACAACTTCTCTGTGCCTCAGTTACCTCATCTGCAAAATGGGGATTAAGACTGTGAGCCCCACGTGGGACAACCTGATCACCTTGTATCTACCTCAGCACTTAGAACAGTGCTTGGCACATAGTAAGCACTTAACAAATACCATCATTATTATTTAAAAAACAAAACAGAGAACCCGGACGACTCCACATACATTATTTCTAGTAGAAAAAAGCTGAAGCTGTCGGAGTACCATAGGAGTGATGGTATTTTTTAAGTGAAGCAACATGGCTTACTGGATAGGACATGGACCTGGGAATCAAAAGGACCTGGGTTCTAGTCCTGGCTCCATCACTTGTCTGCTGTGTGATCTTGGACAAGTCACTTTACTTCTTTCTGCCGCAATTGCCTCATCTGTGAAATGGGGATTAAGACTGTGAGCCCCATGTGGGACAGGGACTGTGTCCAAACTGATTAGCTTGTATCTACCCCAGTGCTCAGTAGAGAAGCAGCGTGGCTCAGTGGAAAGAGCCCGGGCTTGGAAGTCAGAGGTCAGGGGTTCTAATCCCGGCCCCGCCACTTGCCAGCTGTGTGACTTTGGGTAAGACACTTGACTTCTCTGTGCCTCAGTTACTTCATTTGTAAAATGGGGATTAAAACTGGGAACCCCATGTGGGACAACCTGATCACCTTGTATCCCCCCAGTGCTTAGAACAGTGCTTTGCACATAGTAAACGCTTAACAAATACCACCATTATTATTATTATACTGCCTGGCACATAGTAAGCACTTAAATACCATAACAAAAAATGTGCCCACTGAATGTGGAGCAAAGTACTTGGAACTGGAAAAAAAAAATGCATGCATGAGCAGTAGATATCATCCCTGGCCCTCCAGGGGTTCACAAGCTAAGACAGCAGCATGGCTCAGTGGGAAGAGCCTGGGCTTGGGAGTCAGAGGTCATGGGTTTGAATTCCGGCTCTGCCACTTGTCAGCTGTGTGACTGTGGGCAAGTCACTTAACTTCTCTGTGCCTCAGTTACCTCATCTGTAAAATGGGGATTAACTGTGAGCCTCACGTGGGACAACCCGATTACCCTGTACCTACCCCAGTGCTTAGAACAGTGCTCTGCACATAGTAAGTGCTTAACAAATACCAACATTATTATTAAGACTAAGGTAGGGAAGGGTTGAGTCCCTCTGGAGTGTAAGCTCCTTAAGGCCAGGGAACCTGTCTGCTAATTCTGTTGTATTCTCCTGAGTGCTTAATACAGTGCTGTGTCCACAGTAAGTGCTCAATAAATACGGTTGACCTTGACTGCCTTAGTCCAGTGCTCTGCCCACAGTAAGGGCTCAATAAATGCCATTGATTGATGGATGCCCAGACACAGTAGGAAAGATGAAATACTCTAAGTGCCAAAACAATCTAAAAGAGAAAGCTCAGAGTGACACACATCCAGTGGTAAAGGGTAGGCCCTCGAAAGTCCCGTCACAACCAAAGCTTCCCAATGTTCTCCAATTCGTATTTGCCTCTGGCTGCCGTAGCTTAAGTCCCTCGCAGCCTTATAGGTGTAGGGCATATCCGGGCTGGGGACCCTGGGTAGCATAGTGGGAAGGTGGCAGGAGTTCCTGGTGGTGCTTTTTGGAAGTCCAGTTAGAAGAGAAACCCATGGTGGTTGTTGCTTAAATTCCTCCCAGTCTCCTAGACTGTAGGAATGTAGGGCCCCCGTAAAATACTAGGCTGTGTCCAGCAACTTTGATTTTATATCGTTTAAGCAAGCCTCTTGTGGGCTGGGATCATGTCTACCAATTCTGTTGTGCCGTATCGTTCTCTCCCAATTGTTTACTACAGTGCTCTGCACACAGTAGTTGCTTGGCTATTTTGTAGAAACGGATAGAGTATTTTTCCCCTCAAATACTTTTAATGAGTGTTTTCTCTTTGGTTTCAAAAATCAAAGATGGAAGTGTAGTTTCCGGGTAATTGGGACCCTGAAAAAACACTGTTGTTGATCCCCACAGCTTTCACTGATGACTTCACTGTTGTTTCTCTGGGCATTTTTCCTGCACTGTAGGCTTGCTCCACCTTTATGTTGGATTTTGTTACCCTACTTTGTTTTTTCTCTCTAAACGTGGTATATGAGGTTATTGTCAGGAATTTACAAAGCAGAGAGAATGAAAAAGTGCAGCAGTAAAATGACAGACCCAGTATATTAAAATACGTAGAATGAAAATATCTCTCTCTAAACCTAGAATGTAGGAGACTGTCAGGGATTTCCACAGAAAGGGAAAATCAAAGAAGAGTATATCACATCACACATTGTAATTAACTTTTGAAGTTTAAAGTAGCTAAATGAATTCCATATGGAACTAGTCATCTTATCATGGAATGATCCTAAGGAAGTCCTTAGCCTATTTGCAAACCTGAGATGGAGCTTTCTCTTGAAGATATTGAATACTTGTTTTCTTTGTCTCCCAGAGAAAAGGAACACTCCACTCTGCAATATAAAGCTGATCGAATTTTTGAATATTTTAAAGAACAAGGTGATTTGTTGTTTTTTTTTTTTTTTATTTCCCCCTGCGGGTGCATTTCTGCATCACATTTGAAATTTATTTAAAGGCCAGTACAGTCATATGAACTGGTGACTGTAGTTTACATTAACTTTGTGTCACCAGCAAATTAGTGTAGCTTGGATGAATGACCTTTCACTTAATCTGGTGCACCATAGATCAGGTAGTGCTTCTCAAGAAAAAAATAAATTTGTTATGCCACTGTAAAGATCACAGATGATTAGGTGGCAAAGATGTATGAAAATCAGGTGCTTAGGTGACAATCTGATACAGCTGAGCTAAACTAGGAAAAGGGTAATTTAGTCTTTTAAATATACATTTGTTCGAGCACAGAAAACTAATGGTTTAACATGGAAATGCATCATGTGCTTAGACTGTGAGCCTTGTGTGAGGCAGGGTTTGGGTCCAGCCTGATTATCTTGAATCTACCCCAGCGCTTAATACAGTGCTTGGCACATAGTAAGTGCTTAATAAATACCACTCAGTAGTATCATGTAACCAAATTATACTACCGGAGACTGGGGTTTCATGTTTCATCAGGCCTCTCGTAATATTGCTGCAGAGCTCCGTGTGAATGTCTTCATTCTCCAGGAGTTTCACGTTTATCTATCTGGTAGTTTGGAAGCAAGTGGTTGTGTAGTGTATAAATACGATTGATTGACTGACTGTAATTATTGTGAGCTAGGATTATGATCTGTCCAGTGATCTGCTCCCACGCAGGGCTGCTGTGAGCTGTATATCTTAGAGGTCACCCTGCCACAATGACATACAGTTGAGGAGGTGTCACTGTTTAGATTGTGGCTCTGATCGGGATGTCTTTGGTTTGTTTGGCAAGATGAAGATTGTATTGCTGGTCATGAGCTGATGCTCGGTGCAGTCCCTCAGCAGTGGTGGGCCATTGCTGTTGAGATTGTCAATTGCAAGCAGCCCAATGCCTTTCTCCCATCTGTGAGGATGGCTCCCAACTCTAGTGTTCACAATGTTATTCATTCATTCAATAGTATTTATTGAGCGCTTACTATGTGCAGAGCACTGTACTAAACGCTTGGAATGAACAAGTCGGCAACAGATAGAGACAGTCCCTGCCGTTTGACGGGCTTACAGTCTAATCGGGGGAGACAGACAGACAAGGACAATGGCAATAAATAGAGTCAAGGGGAAGAACATCTCGTGTTAGCATTGTTCCCATTAGATTCCAAGCTCCTCGAGAGCAGGAGATCCATCTTGGAACTCTATTGTACTTTCCCGTGGTCTTAGTTTGGTGCTGTGCACACTGTAAACACTCATTCTGGTATTTTTGAGTGCTTAGTGGATGCAGAGCATTTACTAGGCACTTGGGAAAGTACAGTACAATAGAGTTGCTAGATACGATCTTTACCCTCAAGGAATTTATAATCTAGGTGATTTTAGTGGTTCAGTAAATACCATTGATTGACCAAAGACTTCAAAGACACATACTCCAAACAGAGACAGTAGGCTAAAGGCTGAGGTCCATCCGTCTTCAGAAATGATCCTAGCCAGTGGAAGGAGATGGAGGTGGAAGAAAAAACCCAACCCCCAAAACAGAAATGACTTGCCTTACTTGCTGCCCTCCTGTTTTACATAAATATGTAAAGATCAACAATTTAGACTCAAAATTTTAGTGAATTGGAGATGAGTCTGCACCTATTGTCCATAATCTGTGGTTCTGAGTAATCCATTCAAAAGTTTTCCTTCTAAATAATGCATTTGAGCATATCTGATGCCACTGAGAGATTGATACCTCTCTAAGAAGTATTTTTCTGCTGCCTCTGAATATGAAAAAGGCTACAGAACTCAAGGAGAGATATGTATTTCCAAATTGGGAATATCAAAGCAACAGTGACACTTGAATGCTGATTTGCCACTGTTTAGCCTTCATTGAGGAGAGACAGATGATAGTTTTTCATTCTGCCTCAGAAATGGGTATCTTGGTGAGCACCCACATTAAAATTGCAGAATAAGAAAATGGATTGGGATAAAAGGTTAGAAGAAGCAAATCAAATACGTGAACTACCTAAATCAGCAAGGTTTACTGTCATGTGTTTAATCTAAATAGACAAATGAGAAGCCACAAGGAAAGCCTTAATTTACTTTGTTCTGTTTCAATTAACCCAAATAGATTATGGTTATCATTCAATTTATATTTGATGTCAGGATATTAGGTGAACTGAACTATTGTGACTATCATGTGGAGTGAGTGAGGTATATTTTCTTTAGGCTTGTTTTTCTTCAGCATATGGGTAACTTTACCTGTGGTACCTAGTCAGATGACCATGAAAGTTTGAGACTTAGTTTGTTCCCTCCATCATCAATTCTGTCTAGTGCCTCTTGCAGCAGATTTGTCCTCAGGGAAGGTGGATGATCCTTTTTATGAAGAACCAACACCTTGTAGAAGAAGAATAATCCCAACAGTGCCCACCTAGGGAACATATCCCTGTGGGTGATACATCAGCTATAGGTATGGGTGGTAATGTTTACCTCATTTCCCATACCCTGGGGTTTGTCAGGATCTGTCTTCACCACTGCCAATCTCCTAAACTCCTGTTTGAGTGAAGACACCGTAATAGGGCACAGGACCCTGGAAGGTGAGATATTATTAATATCTTCCTGTGAGGTTCTCCCCTCACTTGACCCTCCCTGGTTTTCCTCAGGGCCTGGTCCTCTCCAGCTCTTCTCATTCTCCAGCTCTTCTTATCCTTTTCCTATGACCCATAGTTACTGGATTCATTGTTTCTAGTCTCCATTTTAGCTGACAAGTCTGGATGATTCTGGTCTCAATTATTTCCAGATTTTTTATGGTATCTGTTAAGTACTCATTATGTGTCAAGCACTGTTCTGAGTGCTGGGGTAGGTACAAGTTAATCAGGCCAGATGTTCTCAGACTGTTCCCAGTCAGTGCCAGTTTCTCGGTGACTCAGTGCCCGTGCCTCCATGCAGGCCTGAGGTGATTCACTTTGTGCTTCAGGGAGTGTGTTTACCAACTCCGTTAAATTGTACTCTCTCAAGTGAGTAGTATAGTGCACTACACGCAGAAAGGGCTCAAGAAATACGATTGATTGATTGACGGGACCTTGGTGCCTGTGGCAGGCCCCGTTCTCTTTGCCTTGTATCTGTCCCAGCCTTTAGTACAGTGTCTGGCACATAGTAAACGCTTAACAAGTACCCTATTGTTATAAGCATCTTAGAAGCTGGGCTTGCATTTTGAGGGACAGGCACTATATTATTTAGTTAATGGAATGAGATCAATCAACAGCATGTCTACTGAGTTCTTACTATGTGCAGAACACTGTACTGAGTACTTCAGAGAGTATAAGAGAGTAACTAGATAAGATCCCTGCTCCTAAGGAGCTTACAGTCTAGCTGGGGAGACAGGCTCTAAATTAGATTACTGATAGGGGAGGAGATATATCTGCATATAAAGATATTTACATAAGTGCTCCGTGGGAGGGTGTTGAGTACCTAAGTGCTTCGGGGTATGGGGGTATGGACTCAAGTGCTTAGGTGGTGCAGAAGGGATGGAAAATAAGGTGGGAGATGACAGATTAGTCTGAGAAGGTTTCCTGGAGGAGGTGTGATTTTTACTAGGGCTCTGAAGATGGGGAGAGTGGAGGTCTGTTGGATATGGAGGGGGAGGGAATTCCAAACAGGAGGGAGGTGTGAGCAAGGCGAGAGGTGAGATCGAGACACAGCGGGTTTATGTTAGAGGAGCAGAATGTGTGGGTTGGGTTGTAGTGGGAGGGAGCGACCGTAGATAGGCAGGAGAGAGCTAATTGAGTGTCTTAAAGCTGCCTCAGAGGTCACGTAATGGGCTCAGGTATTAATGTTCAGGTATTAAAATGCCTAAAATATAATGTAAAACTTTCACACCTTGCAAACCATTGGAAGTTACATGTGAAACTTCATTTTTAGATATCTTATTTTGAAGTCCATCACCCCATCCTGCGTTCCTGTGAATCTCACAATTTTCCATGGGGAATAAAATTTGACAAGACAGTTTATTTATTTCTTCTCTTTGGCTGATCCAACATTATAGTAAATATTTATTTTAGGGTCAGAGCTATGTCACAAGAAAATGATTTTAAAGGCTGGGTGACTCATAATGAGATTTACCCAGCCAAGAAATTAGACCAGCTCAGAGAGGTTAGGATATTAGAAAGACAACTTATAGTCACAGCTTTTATGATCTCACTTGCAGCTTAGATCCTGATGATTTAATCATAACTTAAGGGGAAAGCAGGCAAGGAGCTGCTATTTTCACATTTTCTCGAGACTGTGAAAGGGAAAAAAAATCCCTTGCATGTGTATAGTGGTATGTAAATTGCATATATATATATATATATATATATATGTATACATATATGAAATTCAATTACTGCTAAATTTGAGGCATTGTTGGGCTGTTTAGGGTGCTGTGACCTCAACTCCCCCTCACCACCTCCCAGGAGTGTTATAGGCTAGTTAATGCCCAAACCTTGCCTTCCTGCTAGAGTTGAGGGCAAGTGAAGCTGGGAGATTGACAGGAGGCCCCCTAGGCCAATTTCAGGGTTCATGGTATTGTCTGCCCTCCATTGTAGCTCAGCATTGTAGCACCCAAGCCCTGTTCTCCTGTTGAAACAGACAACTGGTGAAGCAGAACCTCTGTGAATATTTACAAGATGGGACACTTTGATGTTTTTGGACTGGGAAAATGAGAAGAGATGTTTTCATATTTTACAATTAGTTTCTTCTTTTTCTACCCTTCTCTCCCCTTCCCCCAAATTTGTAAGTTCCTTTTGGGCAGGTGCAATCTTCAAGTGCCTAGTACAGTGGTAGGCACAACGAATCTCTCTCTCAACGAACCAATCTCTCATAATATCCCGACTGGACTATTGCATCAGCCTCTTCTCTGATTTCCCATCCTCCTGTCTCTCCGGCTTCAATCTATACTTCACTCTGCTGCCTGGATTATCTTTCTACAGAAACGCTCTGTGCATGTCACTCCCCTCCTCAAAAACCTCCAGTGGTTGCCTATCAACCTTCACGTGAAGCAAAAACTCCTCACTCTTGGCTTCATAGCTCTCCATCACCTTGCCCCCTCCTACCTCCCCTCCCTTCTCTCCTTCCACAGCCCACTCCGTACACTCCGCTCCTCTGCAGCTATCCTCCTCACTGTGCCTCATTCTCACCTGTCCCGCCGTCGACCCCTGGCCCACGTCCTACCACTGACCTGGAATGCCCTCCCTCCTCACATCTGCCAAACTAACTCCTCTCTTCCCCTCTTCAAAGCCCTACTGAGAGCTCACCTCCTCCAGGAGGCCTTCTCAGACTGAACCCTTCCTTTTCCTCTGCCCCTCCTCCCCTCCCCATTGCCCCTACTCCCTCCCTCTGCTCTACCCTCTTCCCTTCCCCACAGCACTTGTGTATATTTGTATATATTATTTATTACTCTATTTTATTAAGGATGTCTATATATCTATGATTCTATTTATCTAATTTGATGGTACTGATGCCTGACTACTTGTTTTGTTTTGCTGTCTGTCTCCTCCTTTTAGACTGTGAGCCTGTTGTTGGGCAGGGATTGTCTTTGTTGCTGAATTGTACTTTCCAAGCGCTTAGTACAGTACTCTGCACACAGTAAGTGCTCAGTAAATACGATTGAATGAAGGTGTTCAACAAATAGAAATAATACTTAGGGAGTAGGACAAAGAGAAATCCAGAGGCTGCTAAGTGGCTTATTTCAATAGGATCACATTATTGCTTATCGTGGGTGGAGCTGGGAATTGAACTCGAATCCTGCATTTCCATTTCCCTGTCTCCACCAAGAGCTGATATTAAATCTCTTTTGGGTTTCAAATGTTCAACCATATTTGTTCAATGCCCAGAGGTTAATGGTGGTTTGATCAGAAGAATTGTGAACCAGAAAAGGATATAAAGAACAGCTGTGGGCTTCAGCTGTGACATAAATTAGTTTAATGATTTAAGGCATCCAAAGATCCCAACTTCCCTCTTACAGCTGATTAGCAATTGCTACCTTTTTTCCTTTTTCCTGAGGCAGAGTCTCAGGGCGATCTGAATGAGTTCAGGGAGAAGGATCAATTTATAGTGAGGGAAATTGCCAGGTGTGGAAAGTGGTGATTTATGGAGGAAAATCTAGGTGAGTGAGTGGCAGGTGTGAAGTTGAACTGGAACTGTGCTATGTGGAGAGGTGGGTAGATTTTTTTTTTAAGGTCTATAATTTTCCTTGCTGTGCTCCTTCTGTTCTTGTATGCATTTTTTATTCAGTGGCAGCACAGAATTGATGCCCTGAAGATATGGGGAGAAATGTATACCTAGGATAAGAAGGTGGGTGACCTATTTGGTCCAGAAAAGCTTCTCTTCCATCTTTTCTCCTCTTTCCTCATTTCTGCCTCTCTCCTAGAAGGATCCATTTATTCCACACTGTGGAAACTGCTGGTGTGTGCTTCAGTGATAGAAAAATGTGATTCTACTCCTCAGTTTCCTTATACCCTGCTGGATAGATTTTTTTGTTTGTTTTTGTTTTTTGGGTTTTTTTTGTTTTTGGTATGCACTGGTGTTCCTCACCCACTGCAATCAATCCCATGTTAGTATGTGGGGCTGAAAACCCAGTTTGTTCCTTTAATCCACCCCAATGTATCTATTACCAATATAATGAAGGCATATAGAAGTAGCATGGCCTACTGGAAAGAGCATGGGCTAGGGCTAGGGAGTCAGAGAGGACCTAGGTTCTCATCCCATCTCTGTCACTTACTTGCTATGTGACCTTAGGAATGCCCCTTAACTTCTTGGTGCCTCAGTTTCCTCATCTGTAAAGTAGGAATTTGATACCTGTTCTCCTTTCTACTTAGACTGAGACCCTGATGGACAGGGACTATGTCCAACCTTGTCATTGTGTATCTATTCCTGTGTTTAGTACTGTGTTTGGCACATAGTGAGCATTTAACAAGTACCCCTCCAGTTCTGACCTCTCTCCTCTGCAGTCTTATATTACTGCTTTCACAACAAACATCTCTCCTTGGATGTCCTACTGACACCTCAAACTTAATGTCCAAAATTGAACTCATCTTCCCACCCAAACCCTTTCCTCCCCACAACTTTCCCATCACTGTTCACAACACTACTATCTTCTCTGACCAGCCCAAACCTTGGCATTATCCTCGACTGATTCCTCTCATTTAACCTGTTGGTTCTGTCTTCACAAAATCTCTGGTATCTGCCTCAGTGCTCTTGTATCCCTCTGCCACCCCCCCTTTACCTCTCCGCAGCTAAACCCTCTTTTTCCCCCTTTCCCTCTGCTCCTCCACCTCTCCCTTCCCATCCCCACAGCACTGTACTCGTCCGCTCAACTGTATATATTTCCATTACCCTATTTATTTTGTTAATGAATTGTACATCGCCTTGATTCTATTTAGTTGCCATTGTTTTTACGAGATGTTCTTCCCCTCGACTCTATTTATTGCCATTGTTCTTGTCTGTCCGTCTCCCCCGATTAGACTGTAAGCCCGTCAAATGGCAGGGACTGTCTCTATCTGTTGCCGACTTGTTCATCCCAAGCGCTTAGTACAGTGCTCTGCACATAGTAAGCGCTCAATAAATACTATTGAATGAATGAATGAATGAATACCCCAGTGGTATGGTGGTGGTATGGTGGCTGGCACAGAGTAAGCGCTTAACAAATACTACAATTATTATTATTATTGTTCATATCGGCCCATTCCTCTCCATCCAAACTGCAACCATGTTCGTCTAAGGCCTTGTCATAGCCCATTTCTTGACTACTGCATCAGTCTCTCGCTGATCTCCCTGCCTCCAGCCTTTCCCTTCTCCAGTTCATACTTCACTCTACTACTTGAATCATTTTCTAAAAAAAAAAAAAAAAATTCCATGCACATCTCCGCACTCCTCACATATCTCCAGTGGTTGTGTGTCCATCTTCACATCAAACAGAAACTTCTTAACTTCTTGGTTTTAAGGGACTTATTCAGCTTTCCACCCTCTACCTTGCTCCTCTCCTACTACAATTCAGCCTGTACATTTCCCTCTTATAATACAAACCTACCTATTATGCCTTGATCTATTCTCTCTTACTACCCACCCCTTGCCCACATCCTCCCCCCGGGACTCCTTTCTTCCTATCTGCCAGATCACCATTCTCCCCAACTTCAAAGTTCTATTGAAATCATATCTCCTCCAGAAAGTCTTTCCAGTCTAATCTCTCATCTCTCCACCCAGTTTTCGTTCTCGTTTGCATCACCTATTCACTTGAGTCTGTACCTCTTAAGCACTTGGATTCTCCTTCCTCCCATCAACAGAATTTATGTACATTTCCTTATACTTGGTTGCTTCCCATAGCTGTAATTTATTTTAATTTCTGACCCTCCTACTAAATTGTGGGCTTCTAGAGGGCAGGAAACTTGTCTACCTACTATATCATGCTATCCCAAGTGCTTAGCACAAGTCTCTGCACACTGTAAGCACTCAATAAATACCATTGATTAATTGATTTAAAAGGTGAGGGGGGAAGGGTTAAATCTGTACTCCAGGTTAAAAGGGCCAAGTGGGAAACTGAAAGCAGGTAATGAAGCCTGATCTTGTTCAGTACATAAAAGTCAGTGGGACAATCTGTTCAGATTTGGAACTGTTAGGTTTAGTTGACGACCTCCAATCATCATGCCCAAGAGATTTCCCCAGCTAAGTCATTTTTCGCGGGTTAAAACTGATGAGGTAACTTTGAAGCCGTATAATTTATTTTCCACTTCTGTCATATTACCCCAAATGCCCCTTAAAGCTTTCACGGGGTTAAGTTATGCTTCACATAACGATGGCACCTAAAGAAGAAATGGAAGAACTAAAGGGATCTAGCCCAAAATATTAGAGGCAACACTCTCTCCTCCTCACACAGAGTGCATTCATCGATGGATTTAAAAGGACTTTATGATCTTCAATTCTCATAGTGCCCCTCTGTTGGGTGTCCACAGTCATTTTTCCTGCTTTACATAGGAAGAAGCAGATCTAGAGCAGGCACACCATTAATTACCCAAGGTCACTCAGGAAGTGAGTGGCAGTGCCAGAAATGGAAACTGAAACTTCCAAAATGGATGAATTTTGGAGAATTAGTTTATGACAGGAGTTGAGAGTTAAAAACCCATTCAGTTTAAAAATGGTTCCTTTAATATGGCCCTCATTCATTACTTCGGATTCATTACTTCAGTAATGACTTTTAAATAGGACTCTAATATTAGGATATGTAGCTCTGAAGCCTGATTGGACCGGTGAGGAGGTTTCATCACTGCAAATAGCATGAAATAAATTTTTCACATCATTTGGCTGAAATAGCTAGAATTATAACATGGGTTTACCCAGATTCATATTAGTTTCACTTTTCATTTATATCTTCTCCTTGCTCATTTTCCATGATGGGCCTTCTTCTGGCTTTAAGTTACTGATGGACAGATTAGAAGCAGTGTGGCCTAGTGGAAAGACTATGGGCCTGGGAATCAGAGGACCTGGGTTCTAATCCCAGATCTTCCACTTGCCAACTTTGTGACCTTGGACAAGTCATTTATCTTCTCTGAGTCTTGGTTTCCTCATCTGTAAAATGGAGATTCAATACCTGTTCTCCCTCCTACTATGATTTTGAGCCCTGTGTGGGACTGTATTCAACCTGATTATCTTGAATTTACTCCAAAGCTTAGTTCAGTGCTTGACACATAGTAAGCACTTAACCAATACTACAATTATCATTATCATCACACCAGGTAGGAATTTTGAAGCCAATTTTCTTCTGTGACACTTTGGATTAGCCAACCTGTGGAAGGACTGTATTAATTGTGCCATAAATGACTGTTGTAACTCCAAAACAAGGGGAGACTGCATCAACACACAGACATTTAAAAATCAGAAAGGTTTTCACTATTTTCAGGAATATGTGAGACCTTCCCACCACTGTCAGATCAGAACAGCTACTGATGACCTTATAACTAATATGAGCAGCGCTGTAAATGAATTTAGTACTCCCATTTCATTCTAAGTACTGTTCAGAGGCTAGTTTACCCAAAGGCACTGTCCTTGCCTTTCTATGTGCAAAATGATGTGCCTGACCCCTGGTTTATAGGTGTTTTTTTTAAATAAAAATGTGGAGTTAACATATATTTAAAAAATCACACAAACATTCAAATTGAGTGCTATTTCGATAAATTTCATTTAACTTGGATAACTAAGAAACATTTGGTCAAGGTTCTGCTGTATTCAGACAAAGGTTAGTAATAATACCTCTGATTACTCGGCGCTGTTAGTATAGTATTTATTCAAATTGACTATAATCCTCTAAGTGTAATAGAAATTCTGAAAATACTGAGAATGATCAAATGCATTTTGAAATTTGAATTTGCTGTTTAAATATGCCCACATGTTCCAAAGCGATTTTCAAAGTTAAGGTACTCTTCTCACTGTGGGTACACCTCTTTGGGGTCTTTCCTACTATTTATGAGCAGTAAGGTTTAGGCCAGCAGTACTGAGAAGCACCATATAAAATTTTACAAGCCCTGCATATTTTGCCAGCCCTAATCACTCAATCAGTGAGATTTATTGAGCAACCTCTGTGTAGAACATTGTATGAAGTGCTTGAACACAATCCCTTCTCTCAAAGGGTGATAATCTAGTTACAGGGATACTGGCAGATACAGATTGTTTACAAATAGGAGGTAAATCAGAGATAAACTAGTAGTCAGAAGAATAGGGGGAGATGAGTTATAAGAGAGTAAACAGTAGAAAATATATGAATGTATGCAGAAGTGCTAAGGATGGTTGTAAATCCGTAAGTGTTGACAAACTGGAATGGTGGGAATTG
The DNA here is from genome assembly GCF_004115215.2 of Ornithorhynchus anatinus. Taxonomy (NCBI): domain Eukaryota; kingdom Metazoa; phylum Chordata; class Mammalia; order Monotremata; family Ornithorhynchidae; genus Ornithorhynchus; species Ornithorhynchus anatinus. The sequence goes on along the minus strand of NC_041753.1, from coordinate 51,180,232 downwards.
GGGAAATACTCGGAGGAATTGGGGAAATACTCGGAGGAATTGGGTTTTCAGGCGGGCTTTGAAGATGGTGAGGGCTGTGGATTGGCATATTTGAAGAGGAAGGAAAGGACAGGGGTTTTAACCAGAGGCAAGGAGATCCAAGGGCAACAGACATGAGATTTGCCTGAGAGGAGTGAAGAGTCTCAACTCCCGATCTTACATGCGCCGCAATATCTACTGAAGTCATTTTAGCAGATGAGATTTTTAATAGTTAATTTATTTTTCACTAGTTAATGTATATAGCATTTTTGTCTTTTCTGGTTCTAGGGTGTTGACCAATGGAACATTGCCCACCTGAACACCATTTTGGATATCCTGAAGAATGAGTATGGTATTTCTGTTGAGGGAGTGACTACCCCATATCTCTATTTTGGCATGTGGAAGACTACATTTCCATGGCACACCGAAGACATGGACCTCTACAGCATTAACTATGTTCATTTTGGAGAGCCCAAATCCTGGCAAGTTAACTGCTTTAAAATTATTTCTTTTGGAATTTGGCCCTGTGTTTTAGAATGCAAAAATTTAAGTGTCTGGAGTTTTTTATGATTCAGGAAGCACAGTAGCTGAGTAATTTATATCTTATGTGACATCTTTGGATTGAACAAAAGTTTTTATTGTAAGTGCCAATCTCCACACATCTTTATATCAGAAGGAGATTCCAAAGCTATCAAATAATTTATAGATATTTCATTTATCTTCCCCCTGCTCAAACTGTGTGTGTGTTAGTGATGAGAACCTGAAGTTCAGAAGAATAAAGCAGCTGCTCCAGACAAGTGATATCATCTCCTGAAAGCATCCCCCACCACTCAGCTTCCAGTCTACCACACTGCTTTTTCTTAAAACTGATTTGAGAACTCTACATGGCAGCTTCATTGATGATACAGAATCTTAGACCCCAACTATTAGAACTTGGGGAGTAGCGACCCATTTATTGTAGCATTCAAAAAAAAATGCAGCATGCCATTTTGACCCTCCTCTTAGTAAGGCCTCATCTCCTACTGGTGTTCAGTTTCTAGGTTGAGAAGCAATCAAGGATTATTTTCTTAGCAAGATCGACTACTGATCAGATGTTGTATACTGAAGTTGGTGAATGGGAGAGCTGGAGGATCATTTCATCATATTGTCTATAAAGTACATTATGGGAAACACTAGGTACATAGGGGCATACCCAAGTGTGCATCTTTATACTGCAATGGCTAGGTATGCTGTAGTTGTCATGTTCTTAATACAGTTAATATATTTCAGGCTCAAAGGAAAACTCAAGTCACTTGTTATACAGTACACAGATAAAAAATGTATGAAGCTGTAATTTGACAATCTAGAAAACATGACGTTTCTTATTTATTGCAGACAGAAGGTTATTCAGCTTTTTGCGCCCCACTTACTGCTTTCCTTTTTCAATTTGGGGTAATAACAACTTACTGATAAGTTGTTAGGATCCAGTAGTAATTTGTATCACTATTTACATTTTTTATGTAATGACTATCTTTGTATTACTCTTTTACCTTTTATGCAAGTATTTTATTTGCAGGTAACCTGTAAGAGGAAATAGAGAGAGGTCTTAATTCCACATCAGTAATAATGCTAATTATAGGACTAGCATAGCATAGTTAAAGGCAAGGGTTGACCTATTGGGGTCCCTATTTTTTTGTAACTTTTGTTTTTTTTGTACGTGAAAAATTGGCGAGTACATATACATTATATTTTCAAATATAAAATATATACAATATTAAATATTCTTAGGCACTTTAAACCATCATAACTATATTACCCCAATTCTCCCATTCGTTCTCAACATAGAGGAACCTCCTGCACCTCTCTTTGTGCATTCATCCTTCCATTTGGGCTTATTCTTGGGGAAAGGAAGAATGGGTTGGCTGTCTCCATTAGCCATCCATTGGCTAGCAACATAGCTTTCATTGTTTACACATGTGAAAAGAAAAAGCACTTTGCTCTGACAGAAACAACTAGGGAGTGCACCCCAGAGAATATGAGTCTTGTATGCTTTCTTTGGCCCACCCACGTCTCCTCTGGGTTGTGTGCAACAGAAGGTAATTTATGCACGTTTGTTATGGTTGTGTACAGTGAGGCAACATGTGGACTAAGCTGGAGACATGATCCTCCACTACCTCCTCATTATAAACCAGTGTTGTCTGGTGCTGTTGTGGATTTACAGCAACCTAGGTTCACCCCTAAGAATCAGATTCATCGTAAGCACTGGAAAATGAACTACAATTTTCCTTGGCATTGAAGGATGACTGGAGACTCAGGTAATGACAAGCATTCTAGCTGTAGCCCATTCTTGACTCTTTCGCCCCCACCCTCTCGCTCACACTGTTCCACCGTCTTGGAATTCCCTCTCTCCCCACTGCCATTCTCTCCACGTTCAGAGGCCTCCTCCCCTAACAAGCTTTCTGTGATTCATTTCCCAGGACATCGATCCATATCATCCCTTCAGCCATCCTTAGCTCTTATGAACTTATTTGCACCCTCCTTAGCACTCGTGCCTATTTGTTAGCTCAGTTTATTTCGGCAGTGTTGTAAATACTTCACTCCTCAATTTGACTCCTTATCATTCTGTCATTTATTGAGCGCTTACTAGATGCAGAGCACTATACTAAGCAGTTGGGAGAGCACAGTACAACAGAATTAGCAGACAAGTTCCCTGCTCACGATGAGCTTACAGTCCAGAGGGCGAGACAGGCTCCTTAGTTAGAGTATCAGCTTCTTGAGGCCAGGGAACATGGCGCTTCATTATTCTGTACTTCCTGAGCTCCTAGTACAGTGCACCACTCCACTAGTATTCATCAAATACTACTACTATTACTGATGTGATCATCTATCACAGCTTGCAGCTTTTAAGAGTAACTGGACCACATCCCGTGAGCAGAGGGAGCTGAACTTCCAGCAATCCCTTCCCATAACATGTTGATTTTCCTTTAGGCCTCTATTTTTCCTATGGATTCAATTAAATTGAGATCATAACCAGGTAGTTGCCAAAATACTCTCTTTAGGAAATTTTGTTGTTTAGGTGCAAGGTTGCCCTGAATGACTTGAGAAAGCCAAAGATTCAGGAGACAAGGCCAGTAGGCGGGACGTGGACGTGTTCAGAATGGCTTGACTTAAGTGATAATGGTCATATTAAGTCTCTGCTATATTTTTGAGAATGGGAAGCTATTTCTCTGAGGTACAGGATGGTGGTTTCCCCAGTTAAAGCTAGTTTTGGAGGATTCTAATGGGAGTGTCTCAATTTTGGGGGTTTGTGGTATATAACCACTCATGAGCATTATGCATTTGTCTAAACCTCTCCATTATAAATACTTTCAGTAGTGTTGCCACCTCCTCTTCCTTTTGTCTATTACTGTATTAGTTGTGAGTTTATTAGCCTTATGATTTGTATTAACCATGTCAATACCAAATGTACTTTGTAATACTGAACTAATAAACTGAGGCAGTGAGCTTATAGCAATTAGCCAACCTCTGATCCTTGGTCTTCAACATGTCATTGTATAAAAAAAAAGACATCCCTAGGGAAGATTCTCACATAAGGTTTACAAAAGGTTAGAGGGGAGATTTATTGTGGCAGCACAAGTAACACTGAGATGAACCTTATTATAAATAAAAGATCTTTTCAAATTTTGCTTTCCAGGTACAATCAGTTTTAGCTACTGAGAAGCTTGAAGGCAGAAAATATAATAACAATGAGTGAATGTTTCTTGTCTGAGTTGGGATATATTCTATTTTTATTAATCACCCCCACCCCTTGCCTTCCTCTTTTCCCCTCTTTCCCATCCTCTCCTCCCCCCGACCAAGACTTCCTTCCTGTTACTCTCCTTTTGCCCTGCTTTGTCCTTCAGCATTAACCCCCATCTCTTCACTCCTTCCCTCTCTTGCTATTCCATTGACCTCTAGACTTATTTCTTGCTCCTGGGCTTGAAAACCTTCCAGGGCAGGGTTGAGGAGGATTGTATCAGCATCTTGCTCCTCCATCACCTCCTTTTTACTTTTCCCACCTGACTCTCTTTTCCTGTTAGCTCTTTACTTGCTTCTTTCTCTTCTTGTCCTCCACTTTGTAGGAGCCATCCTCCTTTGTCATCACACTTCCCTTTACTCTCTTTCAGTTTCTTTAATGCCTTCTTCCTTCCTCCCCCTCCTCTGGACCTATTCTCTGTCTTCTCGGGTATTACTTTGTCCCCCTTTTCCATAGATGCCTTCCCCACCTGCTGGATTACCTTAATTGAGATCTCTTCCACCTGCAGCTTCTTCTCCATTCCATTTTCTTCCCCTCCTTCCATTATTCCTGTTCCTCTTCTCCACTCTTCTCCATCTCCTATCTCAGCTGAAACTTATTGCAACATTGCAACAGGCATGTGACCCTCCACATATTCATACCTGGCTTCAACCATGTACATTGGCTAGGTTGTGGTTATTGCTGTTTGTGCTGTCATGCCCCCTCTTCCCATACTTTTAACAGGTAACTGTAGTACACTTGAAGCTGAAGTGGCATTTCAATCCACACTTGAAACATATCAAGGACTATCCACAGTATTGACAAAGGCTCCTTTCTATGCCCAGACAAGTGGAAAACAGCCACTACTTTGAGAATCTTTTGAGGTGTTGCAATAACAAGGCTAGAATTTCATTTTTGCCCATCATTAGTGGGCAAAATATTTTAGAAATGTCTGAATGTAAAGAAAGAAAATAGGGAAGTATTTTAAGCCCAGCGATACTGTAGAATACAAGGAATTTGAAATATCAAAAAGCCTTTTAAGAACTCCAAGCCCCCGACATTTTTATTCACTCCAGAGCTACAGACTCTTTTTTTGTTCAAATTTCTCCAGACCTGTTTTCATCACTTTCTTGAATATGATGATGCTGAGTCCAGTATAAAGTCCACTGCTTCAATCTTGGTCTCTTCTGTTATCTCCTCCCTCATTTTTTTTTAAAGTTACTTTTGTCCCCCCCACTTCTCATTTCTCTAGATTTAATTTTCAGGAAAAAAAAATCTGAATGTAATTTCCAGAGAAATCAAGAAAATTAATACACAAACTGATTTGATGGACCCCATTAGAGTATTTTTAAGGTAGGAGCAAGGGGTCAATGATGAAGAGATGAGATCAAGGTTGGCATTAGAAGAGTGGTGTAGGTGGGTAGAGGGTGTGTGAATAAGAAAAATCAGTCATTAGATCGATCGATCATACTTATTGAGCACTTACTGTGTGCAGAGAACTGTACTAAGCGCTTACATGAGGTAGGGAAAAAATTGCTAACATGGGAATAAAGGAAAACTAATGAGCATGAGAACAGGAGTTGGAGACAATGGGAATCGTAAGCCATACTGATTTAACAAAAAAATTACCACAGTTCTTAAAAATCTCATCAATAACTATATCACTTTAACTTAGAAGAGAAGTAGACTTTCCTGCAAACATATTTCCCTCTAGGGTGCTAAAATCAATTATTAGCCAGTTCCCAGAAATGTTAAACAAAAGGTCAGATCTGAACATGAGGAAAAAACATGTGTACTGTTTAAAATCTACCCTTGTGAGAAGCAGGTTGAACAATGTAGGCAGCTCTTCCTACCTTGTAGTAGTAATTGTATTAAGAGTATTTATGTATGAGAATAACAAAGCTCCATTGCAAACACGTGGGAAGTGAAGGGAGTCCATTGATGGTCTGTTACCAAGGCTCATCTGGTAATTACATTATAGAAATTAACTTCATGCTATGGCAGGACCAAATCTGAGAGGCTTTAGCAAAACAAGTTAAGGGCACCTCTTAGCAATAAGTTGAGATGGGAAAATACAAAAATGGACCATTTTGATATGTGTGGACTTAGCAAAGGAGGTGGACTCCCCCTCTAGACTGTAAGTTCATTGTGGGCAGGGAATGTGTTTTATTGTTATATTGTACTCTCCCAAGTGCTTGTTACAGTGCTCTGCACCCAGTAAGTACTCAATAAATACAACTGACTTACTGATTGAGTCAGTGGGAAGGGCAGGGGGATGGCGACAGGGAGGAGAACCCAGGTGTATATGTGGACTTGGGCCTTTTAAAGCAGTATACCTTAATGTAAATTCTCATATACCCAGGTCACCTTCCAGCTCAGGTGACCTGGAAACCCCAAAGATATGAATAATCAAAAGATATATTTTGCCATGCAAGTTGAAGGTTCTTTAGCTGAGGCACACCTCCACATTTGCTCAGGCCATGCGGCTGAGCCCCAGAGCCTCCAGTGCCTCCAACCTTCTCGCCATGTGGTTCTCATGAGTCCTTCCTCCTGATTGATTGTGCACATCACCTGGAACCACTGCCCTGTGAGCCAGTGTGACAGAGGGAGGTTACTTGCCCATCCTGCAGCAGCTGTGGAGAGGGGAGTGGTGGTGCTCCCTAACCAAAAAGCTTCCAACTTTTCCCGTGGGAGTTGTGGCATCGAGCAGGACTGGACATTCTGAGCCCTGCTCACCACGCATGCATTATTCCAGTGCTGTATCCCTTTTGGTGAAAGTTAGAAACCTTTCACCTTGGGTCTGTCACCACCCTCTCCACCCCACCAGCCCCAAATTGATTTATGCTGTAAAAGGTCAGTGCTGTGCTGCTGATTCCGTATCTGGCCAGTTCATGGACCATACTCGACATCAATGGCAGGAAGACATTATCAACAGTGAAGTCCTGGAATGCAGCCATTTCATTACCATTAAGGCAATGCTGTAGGCGACACAGCTTCTCTGGGTGGGACATCATAACATCTCCAGAATATATCGAGCTCCAGCTGAGAGAAGCCTATAATTGGATCTCTTTATGTTTCATTTCAAGCTTCGTTGGTTGTAGTTTCAACTTCTAGTAGAAATCTAAGACAATATTTATAAAGTTCCTTGAAAGAATCTGAGATGATATAAATCCAATCAGATAGCATCAATGCAATGATATATATGTATATATGCGTGTGTATATATATATATATATATATATATATATCATTGCATTGATATATATGTATTCACACACACACATATATTTATAATGATTACTTATAGTCTAATCTTTATTAAGTGCTCATAATATTAAGATCTCAATAAAAACTCAAAAGCCCTGAACAGGCTGAAGCCCTCCTAATGTTCCCAGTCAATCACATTGATTGACATGGTGGTATCTCAAATTTGGTTGGAATTGCACCAAAGGGCTTCCAGTTGGTAGCTCAGGCCCTGCTACGTTTGTGCACTGAGTTTACCTCTCAGCAGCTGCTAGTTCATATCACCACCACCTACTCCGTAGTGTGACTTGGGTTCCTTTTGGGTCCTGATGAAAATTGATCCTGATTTGGACAGCAGATTTCTAGAGTTTGGCTTGAGCTGGAACTGAAATAGGACCAGGAAGGTTGGACTGGGGTGGGTTCCAAGACGAGTTGATGTATTTTGCTCTACAAAACATTATTAGGGTGAAATCCTTCAAGATGACATGAAAAATGGGCATTTTAAATGCCTACTGATCAATCAGACTCATAGTTTGAATTTATTTAGGTCACTCAATCTTCCAAGCAGTGGGTGACACTGAAGAAGAGGGAAGTGGGACTATCTGTGAAACTCAGGAGGAAGGAACCCAGATTGACTGTGCATGTGTGCTGCTTTTCTCTGAAACTGAAGTGTGTGGGCAAACCTGGAGTTGGCCCCCGCAGCAGGGGGAATCCCAATCTGGGCCGCTTTTGCCAGGGCACTGCCAGCCCCTTGGAAGGCTTCCTGCTGCCTCATGGCCCCTCTCCTAACTCATCAGCCCAGAGTGCGGAAAGCACTGAGGGGATAGTTGGGGAGGGAGCTGGAGCTCACTGAGAGCTGATGATGCTACTGACACCGCCACCAGGCTCTAAGGTCAAAGAGAGAGGTGTGTGCATGCAAACAGTTCCCAACAGTTCCCACCGCTGGTCCAGTGGATAGGCTTTCTCTTCCCCGCCCCCCGCCACCGCCTTATCAGGAAAGAGATGTGAACTGAACCCGCTCCATAGTAGTAGCTCTTCAGGAGGGCTCGTGCTTCCCAAGGTCCAGTGTGGGATGGAAACTGTCTCATCTGATTGAATTGCATCTACCCCATGCCTGGCACAGACACAAATACCAGAAAAAAAATAAGTACATAAGTGCTTTGGGAGATTGTGACTGCTTAAATGCTGAGGTGTTGAAAAGGTACTGAGGTAGTAGTTGGCAGAATTTAATCTAGGGTGGCTCAGGTCTTGGAGCTCAACTTTTGAATGTTTACATTTTGTTCCTATTGAAAATACAGTTCATGGTTGAGCAGGAGGACCTAGACATAAGCAGATAGGTAAACACCAAAGAGAACGGTGTAAGTATCCACCAGTCTTTTTTTTTTTTTGTGGTTGGCTGAGCTGCCAATGAGTCCCTAAATCTGTGGGGCTGGGGGAAAGCACTCCCTTGTGGTCTCTCTCTCTCTCTCTGCCTGGTCTTTCTCTCTTTCACAATCTCTCACTAATTAGGCTCATTGCTTTCCTTTGTTACCTTTGCCAAAGGGCAGAGTTTCTTCACTCTGCCACAGAAGACAATTCACTCAAGTCTTCCTTATATAAAAAGGCTAAGGAGACCTTGGGGAAGCTGTCAGAACTGCTGTCTTCAAATGTTCGGACTGCAGTCTGGGGTTAAACTGGCCTTGAGAGGAGATCAATCAGGGGCTATTCCTCTCCTGCTTGTTCACCTTCCCACTCCCTCTGCAGTTCCAGCCCTGTCTTCGCCACCCCCATGGCCCCAGGAACAGAGCCATGGGTTACCTCCAGGGACACAGAGACAGTTTCTTTTTTTTAAATGGTACTTTTCAAGCCTATAATAATGTTGGTATTTGTTAAGCACTTACTATGTGCCGAACACTGTTCTAAGCGCTGGGGTAGACACAGGGGAATCAGTTTGTCCCACGTGGGGCGCTCAGTCTTAATCCCCATTTTACAGATGAGGTAACTGAGGCACCGAGAAGTTAAGTGACTTGCCCAAAGTCACACAGCTGACAAGTGGCAGAGCCAGTGTGCCAGACACTGTAAAAACTCTGGGGTAGATACAAGATAAGTTGGAAACAGCCCCAGTCCCACATGGGGCTCACAGTCTTAATCCCCATTTTAAAGATGAGGGAACTGAGGCACAGAGAAGTTGTGACTTGCCCAAGGTCATAGAGCAGACAAGTGTTTGAGCTGGGATTAGAATCCAAGTCCTCTGACTCCAAGGCCGATGCTCTTTCCACTAAACCATGCTGCTTCTCATTATCGATTATCAGCCTTCTCCCTCTTCCCTGTGTCTACAGCTGCTCTCCTGTCCTATTCTCATTCCTATTCTTGACACAGCAATTGCCCCTATATCCTGCCCCAGTTCCTACCCCAACTAAAGCCTCTTTTCATTCCCTGGAAAAGGTAAAATCTATCCCAAGGGGTAGACTTTGCCACTTTTCTCCTTTATCTCAGCTCTCTAGAGATAGCTCCTGGGTCCTACCCTTCTGCCTTCTCTTCCCCAATGCCTGCATCTTCCCCTCCTCAGTTGGTCTAGCAGCAATCAATCATATTTAATGAGCAAATACTGTGTAAAGAGTACTATACTAAGCGCTTGGGAGAGTACAATACAGCAATTTAACAGAGTTCATAGACAGGTTCCCTGCCCACAAAGAGCTTACAGTCTAGAGGTGGAAACAGACAATAATATAACTAAATGACTTACAGATATTCATTCCATTCTACTTATTGAGCGCTTACTGTGTGCAAAGCACTGTATTAAGCACTTAAGTACATAAGTGCTGTGGGGCTGAGGGAGTGGTGACTCAAGGGAGGAAATCAGGGCATTGCAGAAGGGAGTGGGAGAAGAGAAATGAGGGCTTAGTCTGCGAAGTCCTCTTGGAGGTGTGCTATCAATAAAGCTTTGAAGAAGGGGTAAGTAATTGTCTGTCAAATATGAAGGGGGAGGGCGTTCCAGACCAGAGGCAAGATGTAGGCTAGAGGTTGGAGGCGAAATAGACAAGATCAAGGTTACAGTGAGTAGATTGGCATTAAAGGAGTGAAGTATGTAGGCTGGGTTGTAGTAGGAGAATAGCGAGGTAGGGTAGGAAGGGGCAAGGTGATTGCTTTAAAGTTGATGGTAAGTAGTTTCTGTTTGATGTGGAGATGGATGGGCAACCACTGGAGGTTCTTGAGGAGTGGGGAGACCTGGACTAAACGTTTTTGTAGAAAAACGATCTGGGCAGCAGAGTGAAGTATGGACTGGAGTGGGGAGAGACAGGAGTAAGAGAGGTCAGCAAGAAGGCTGATAAGTAATCAACGCAGGATAGGATAAGTGCTTGGATTAATGTACTAGCTGGATGGATGGAGCAGAAAGTGCAGAATTTAGTGATATTGTCAAGGTTGAACTAACAGGATTTAGGGATGGATTGAATAAGAGAGATAAGTCAAGAATAATGCCAAGTTTATGGGCTTGTGGGACAGAAAGGATGGCGGTGCTGTCTGCAGCATTGGGAAAATCAAGGGAAGGACAGGGTTTGGGTGGGAAGATAAGGAGTTCTGTTTTGGACATGTTAAGTTGGAAGTGTTGGTGGGTCATCCAAGTAGAGATGTCCTGAAGGCAGGAGGACATGTGAGACTGCAGAGAGGGAGAGAGATCAGGGCTGGGGATGTAGATTTGGGAATCTTCTGCATAGAGGTGGTAGTTGAAGCCATGGGAGTGAATGAGTTCTCCAAGAGGGTAGGTGAGCAGCAAAGACTTCCTTTCCTCTTCCTTTCCCATCCCTCTTATATTGTCATGATTTTCGCTGTTGTCCCTGGCATGGCATGGCATAAATCTGTGGCTCTGCTGAAACTCCATTGCCCTGCTGCTGCACTGAGTGTTTCTGGGGCTTGTCTTAGAAATTCTGTCCACTGTCCAAACTAGATGTCCTAGGAATGGTTGGGGCAAAATCCCTCTTCTCACACTTTCTCCTGCTTCCTCCTGGGAACTCCTCCACTTTTCCAGTTCTAGGAGGTCTGTATGGTAGCAAAACAATGGCAATTATTGAGTTCCTTCCAAGTGCAATTCACTGTACTAATGGGTTGTCTGAAATCTGGGATGGCTCCACTGCCTTCTTTACATTTGGAACACTGTGGCAGATTAAACCAAGGCTGTTCCTGTCTGGAGGTGGCAAGGAGCCTGAGGATTATTCTTTACCAGTAGCAATGAACAGGACTTTTTATTGTTATAGCCTTGGCTAAATTTAACCTATTTTTCTTTTCTTATGTCCCCCATCTCTTTCTTCATCCTTCTCCCTCTTCCGTCTAGATTGGGAAGCAGCCCATGTGGTCCAGAGACTATGCCCGAATCCCTGGCCTTGTATTTCTCCCCCAGCGCTTAGTGCAGTGCTTGCAAATGTTTAATGAATATCAGTGTGCAGATGATGATGATAGTGGTACTTGTCAACAAGTGCTCAAGCACTTGATGTGTGTCAAGTGCTTACTATGTACTATACATTGGGGTAGGTACCAGAGGTATGTCTGTCAGGTCAGACATACACCCTGTCCCACATGGGGCTCACAATGTAATAGGGAGAGAGAACAGGCATTTAATCCCCATTTTACAGAGGAAGAAACTGAGCTACAGAGCAGTTAAGTGACTCACCCAAGCTCACACAGCAGGCCAGTTGGCAGACCAGGATTAAAACCCAGGTACCCTGACACCCAGTGCTCTTTCCATTAGGCCATGGAGAGACAGAGGGCAGAGGGAGGAACAAAAAAAATCAGGCAGTGTTTCATTTTTCTTCCCATAACTATTTCAACCTCATTTTTTTTTACCCGGTTAATCTTTTTACACCTTTAAAGCAGACATCAATCACAGAATTTAAAAACAACATTAAACGTTTGAAACATTCAGGATTTCGGTCTCCAGACCCTTTCTAAACATCATCCTTTCACTCAACAAATTTTGCTTGTCTAGACTGGCTGCTATGAGTCCTTGTGCTATCAGTTATTTCCATAAAATGTTTTCATGTTAAGGTAATCTTTTCCAATGCTTTATCAACTATTTAAAAAGACCCAAACAAAGCAACACTAATAATACAATATTTCTAGAGTGCAGGTTATGGGATTGCAGAGGTGAATTCATTTCATTATTTTTTTCAAAATCAATTACTAATATTAAGAGTTTGCAGTTTGTGAAGCACTCTCCTAGACACTGGGAAGAATATATGGCCACTGCCCACAGGGCATCTGCGGTCTAAAGTGGAGGAAGTCAGACATACAAGGAAAGAGAAAACCCAAAAGAAGGATACAGACGAGATAAAGTAAATCAGAAAAAAAAATAGCAGATGATACCTAGTCAAGGTGGGTGGTCCTTGTTTAGTTGTTTTAATCCTGAGTTGAAGGAAATTTACCAAAACAAGTCCCCAACCTTTTCAGAATTGAGCAAGATTCCCCACAGAAAATACATCTTAATGCTGTGTGAGCCTTACAATACCTAGAAAAAAAAAATTGGCAAGTCCACAAACTCATTTTTGGCCCAGCTTTCCTCCTTTCTTTTCTTGCCCCTCCTGCCTCCATATTCAGTCATATTTATTAGAGAAGCAGTGTGGCTTGGTGAAAAGAACATGGGCTTGGAAGTCAGAGGTCATGGGTTCTAATCCTGTCTCCGCCACTTGTCAGCTGTGTGACTTTGGGCAAGTCATTTCACTTCTCTGTGCCTCAGTTACTTCATCTGTAAAATGGGGATTAAGACTGTGAGCCCCATGTGGGATAACTTAATTACCTTGTATCTACCCCAGCGCTTAGAATAGTGCTTGGCACATAGTAAGCGCTCAATAAATATCAGCATTATTAAGTGCTTACTGTGTGCCGATCATTGTACTAACCACTTACTAATTCTGTTACCTCATGAATTTGTGGAAAAATTTCTTTAAAGTTAACATTTTTACTGGCCCTCCCCAAATTCTCAGGCATATTGTGGTAAATGGCTACCTGTCTAACTGTACAATGTAATCATTTTTCTTTCGTGGTCTAGTAAAGTCCCAGATCACCCATCAGTATGTGATGGGCAACAGTGACATGGGAAAGAAGGAGCCTATACATTCACTTTCTTACACACAAATATGGGGCACTGATGCCTTTTAAGTGGTTACTTGTTAAACACTCTGTGCCACGCACCTTACTAAGCGTTGGGGTAGATACAAGATGATCAGCTCAGACACATTCCCTATCCGAAATGGGGCTCACAGGTATTGAGTCCTCATTTTGCAGGTGAGGTAATTGAGGCTCAAAGAAGTTAAGTGACTAGATCTAGGTCACATAGGCAAATGGCTGATCAGGATTAGAACCCAGGTTCTCTTACTCCCAGGCCTGTGCTCTTGCCCCTAGGCCACACTATTTCCCACTTCCCCTAAGTGCTGCATCACTTCTGTGTGAGCTCATTCTCTGCTGCAGTCACTCCCAAATCAGACGGCAATGGGATGTCCCTAATGGATTCCAGGCAGTTCCTTACCAGGGATAGGTCCCCTGCAGTCTGGGGTTTCTGGACAGTTGCAAATCTGGGCAGTGAGGAGGTGCATTTCCATGGTTTTTGTATGAGGAAAAGTGCTTCTCAAGAATTTCCCTTGCAAAACTACTACCTTTAATGTCTCATTATGCCCCCCCCGACCAAATTACTTCAACTATATAATTAAAACATTAATTAACAATTGGATCTAATAAATGTACTCACTTTAGAATTAATGTAATTGATTTTTTGTGGCAGAAATATTACGGCTTGTTAATCAACATCAACAGTAATGTGAAAATGTACCGTAATCACATATGAAATCCGCATTAACTGATTCTTCCTTTTGACATAGTAGATTAGTAATTTGTCATGATTAAAAATTACTGTGTAATTTAATTGCATTAAAAGTTATGAGTACTTTGGGCAGTGTATTCTGGGTTCTTAAATTTCTGCTTCATGAAATCAATTTTGGTTAACAAGAATTAGATGAAAATTTAGATAGGAGATTGAGAGAGCATTCTTTGTTGTATGTTGGAGATTATTATATGAGAAAAAAACATATATTACTTATATCTCTGATTCAGAAGGTATTAGGGGCCATTGTAGCTCTGAGTATAAATATTACTGTCAGGGAAAAAAAAAAGTTCTATAAATGTTCAGTGATATTGAAATTCATACATAAATTCATAAAACTGAATTATTAACAGAGATTCCATGTCTTCATGCAGGGGATCAAAACTACTTTCTTTTCTTGATTTTTTTCTTGTCTTTATATACCCTTCCCTTCCCTCTTTTCCTATTTTTCTGGTAGTGGTTTTTCTTTTCCTGTACTGACTCTTTTTTTTTCTTTTTGCAGGTATTTTTGGGTGTGGCAGGGTGGGGAGGGGACTAGTTGTTTCATGTCTCTATTTTCACTTTTCCTTCACATCTTTGTGACTCATGCCATTTCTCCCAACAAACTGTACTTGCCAACTGGGAAGATAGCAAGTTATGAGAAGCAGTGTGGCCTATTGGAAAGAACAGCAGCTGGGTGGTCTGAGGACCTTGGGTTATAATTCCAGCTCTGCCATTTCAGTGTCAGTCAATTAATGGTATTTATTGAATTCTTACTATGTGTACTTGCCTGCTGTGTGATCTTGAGCAAGTAATTTAATTTTTCTGGGCCTCAGTTTCCTCATGTGTAAAATGGGGATTAAATTTTACTTAATCTGTGAGCCCCATATGGGACAGGTACTGAGTCCAATATAATTATCTTGTATCTACCCCGGCCCTTGGTACAGGACTTAGCCCATAGTGTTTAACAAATACCATAAGTTTTGGAAGTCATCTGCATAGGATTGGTATCCAAAGCTACATGAGCAGATAAACTCCCTGAGAGAGTGAGTGTAGGGTGAGAAGAGTAGGGGACCTAGGCTAGAGGCTTGTGGGACTTCTGCAGTTAGGGAATGGAAGGGGAGCACAGGGAACAAATTTGAGAAGAGTGTTCAGAGAGCAAGGCAGAGAACCAGTGAGTTCTGTTTTGGCAAAACCAAGATTTTGATAGCATTCCAAGGAGCAGGGTGGGGGAGGATGATCCCTGTCAAAGGTGGCCAAGGGGTCAATCAGTGGTATTTGAGTGCTTACTGGGTGCAGAGCATTGTACTGAACACTTGGGAGAGTACAATACAAAAGAATTGGTAGACATGTTCCCTGCTCACAAGGAGTTTACAATCTAGAGGGGGAGACAGACATATAAATATAAATGGGGGTGAGGCTGGGTGAATATTAAGTGCTTAAAGGGTAGAGAAGAATCAAGTGCATAGGTGGCACAGAAGGGAGACAGAATAGGAGAAATGAGGGTTTAGTCAGGGAGTCCTCTTAGAGGAGAAGGCTTTGAAGTTGGGGGGAGTGGTGGTCTGTCATATATGAAGGGGGACAGAGTTCCAGGTCAGAGAGAGGATGGAGGCAAGGGGTCGGTGGTGAGATATATGAGACTGAGATACAGTGAGAAGGTTGGTATTAGAGTGAAGTGTGTTGGCTGGACTGAAGTAGGAAATAAGTGAGGTAGAGGGGGTGAGCTGATTGAATGCTTTTAAGCCTATGGTAAGGAGTTTCTGCTTGATGCAGAGGTGGATGGTCAGTCACTGGAGGTTCTTGAGGAGAGGGACTGGATGGAACGGTATTCTAGAAAAATAATCCAGGCACCAGAGTGAAATAAGAAGTGGAGCGGGGAGAGACAGGAGATCATCAAGGAGGCTGATGCAGTAGATAAAGCAGATTAGGATAGAGTAGAGTTCATTGGTTTTGGCTATGATGTCTTTGGTGATTTGGGAGAGTGCAGACTCATCAAGTGAAGTGGGTGAAAATCTGATAATTGTGGTGGGGATAGATAACTGTGGTAGAGGCAATGAGTATGAACAGCCTGCTCAAGGAACAAGATAGGAATGAGAGGAGGGAGGTGGGATGGCAGCTGTAATTAGCTGTGGGATCCAGTAGAGACTTTTTTAGTTTAAGAAAAACTTGAGCAGAGGGGAGGGTGCCATTTGAGCACATAAGGTTGAAGATAGCAATAAGGGAGGGGAGGAGGGTGGGACCAATTCTCTTTGAATGATAGTGTAGGGGTTAGAGGTTCAGGTAGAGGTGGGACAGAGATCAGGTGGGAAATCTATACCCCATTACTTTTAGTTCTAGCCTACTTTCTTTTATGCCAGAGTCTGGGGACTTGTGCTAAATTGAATGGTGACTTTGTGGGATGTTGGAAATTATAGTTGTCTGAAGATGATATAGCTGTTTTTGAGATTACATCCAAATACTATTGAAAGAGAGAATCCCTTCTCACCGAGGCCATGAAAATCTGGTAGGGTCTGCTGATTGGGGGGGAAGAAATGATTAGTAAAGTTGCTAAGTTATGTGTGCTTAAACTTCTCATCCCTCTCCCTTAGTATACCCTTGTTTCTCTACATTTGCCCACTGGAAACCTTTTTGATCCATGAGGGGAATATATGTAGAAAGATAAATATTGTGTTTCCTTGGGGTTGGGTGGACCTTCCAGAACAGCTGGGTCTTTGCTCTAAGCAGGACAGGAAAGTGGGGAAAAACAGAATTTGGCTGAATCCAGTTACTTCTGGTCACCAATGTACATATTTCTTTTAACTCCAGGGAAAGGAGTTTGCAAAGGGCTCACTATAACAACTTACTGTATCAGCCTCTTTGCTGATTTCCCTGCCTCCTGTCTCTCCCACTCTAGTTCATAGTTCACTGTGCTGCCCAGATAATTTTTCCACAGAAACATTCAGTCCATGTTTCCCCACTCATCAAAGACTCCAGTGGTTACCCATCCACCTCCACATCAAAGAGAAATTCCTTACCATTGGCTTTAAAGCACTCAATCACCTTGTCCCCTCCTACCTCACCTTGCTATTATCCTACTACAACCCAGACCTCATATGTAACTCCTCTAATGCCAACCTACACACTGTACCTCGATCTCATCCATCTCGCTGTTGACCTCTCACTCATGTCCTGCCTCTGGCCTGGAATGCCCTCCCCCTTCATATCTGACAGACAATTGCTCCCCCTCCATCAAAGCCTTATTCAAGGCACATCTCCTCTAAGATGTCTTCCCCGACTAAGCCCTCTTTCCTTTTCTTTCACTCCCTTCTCCGTCGCCCTGCCTTTTGCTCCCTTTATTCATCCCCCCTCCCAGTTCCAAAGCAGAACTCTGGAGAGTAGCATTCGGAAGTAGCACTTCCTTCACCACAAAGCAAGGAGTTAAACTGCCAGCAGCGGTAGGACTCCACTCCTGCTTCTCAGTTCAATTTTCAGTGGTGAACCTGCTGGTTTCATTGGTCCCAGTTAACATGTTCAAAAATAATTAGGAGGAATAAGGCCAACTCATCTAGTATTAAAAAGGGATAGAAAGTTCATAAAAAAAGATTATATTGAGTAACCTGTGCTTTTAAAGTAAGTTAAACATTCATAGTCTGTTATGATCTGTGTAAAAAAAGCAAAATCAATTCATGTTTTGTTCTTTAAATTTGGAAGTCCTCAAATTAAGAAACATTTTTATTTCTGAATCTTGACATTATCTGAAAGGAGTAATGAGTATACGAAAGCAGATTTCTTGTCTTATAGTGAATACAAGAAATTTTTTTCTAAGCATCATAAATAAAATCTCACATTCTAAGATTGTGTGTTCACATTTTTTTCTGGGGTGGTAAATTACTTTAACCACAGTCATGCTTTTAATAGGAAATTGACAGCCTCGTTCTTCATTATTGGCTGTGAGAAATACCTCTGAAGAATACTTCTTAGAC
Organism: Ornithorhynchus anatinus; assembly: GCF_004115215.2. Classification (NCBI taxonomy): domain Eukaryota; kingdom Metazoa; phylum Chordata; class Mammalia; order Monotremata; family Ornithorhynchidae; genus Ornithorhynchus; species Ornithorhynchus anatinus. The sequence continues at coordinate 51,162,429 of NC_041753.1, read as the reverse complement.
TGATAATTTCTGTTAAATTCAATTTTGTTGAAAATGACAACATTCACAGGGAAAAACAATCCTGGATAAATTCATGTTCACATAATTTACTACGTGTTTCTATCTTGGAATTAACACATTCAAAAAGTTTCCTTTTAGCCAATTTAGTGAAAACTATGTCAAATTCTAGTATTTTAAAATACCCTAAAACCATAAATTAGGTCACTTGAGTAGGATTTCACTGACTAGTGTCAAACTAAAATTTATAATTTTCTTAAAAAAAAAAAAAAAAGAAAAGCTTTTTCTTAGCGTGTTGTATACAGCCTAACGATTTTGAGAGTCTTTTCTCTTGGGTGAATTTTTGTCCCCAGCTAGAAGTTTTGATTTTTGTGTTTTGATGACCATGACTCTACAACATTTAAGTATTTATTTTATTAATATTTTTTAATTTTAGGTATGCCGTATCACCAGAGCATGGGAAACAACTTGAATGTCTAGCACAAGGTAAAGCTGTCTTCAGGATTTATTATTGAAGGCATCTGTCTTCACGGTTCTTAATTTTTCAGTATCATTTCTTTTAATACAGAAATTTGTCATTTTTCAAAACATGTCTATTTCTAAAATACTCTAAATATTATGAGTTACATCTGTGCATGGGTGTGTATATCTGTAGCTGTCCTTTGTTTGCCAAGATGATGCTACAGGCAGTGAGATCTGTCCATGCATGTAAGTGTGGCTGAAAAGAGTGATATGGGATTGACTCGCCCTTCTGCATCCTTTACAAATAAGGACAGATCCTTGTTGTGCTAGTAGGTTTATCCAACATTCTTCCTGTTTCTGTTTTCCACTCTACCTCCTTATGTCCCAGTCTTTGCAAAACCAAATTTCTGCTTGCCTGGCTGCTCTGTTGACTTTAGAGGTTTCCCAGCAGCCCCCCCTTGCTTTATCATTGTGTTTGAGACTGTGCTTCACCGTGCCTTGAAATGTTTTTCTGCCATCCAGGCTTGAAGGACCCTCTTTCAGTTCCTCGTACAGCAACTGCTTGACCAGCTGCCATTCATTCATCTCACATGCCCCACCCAGTGGATCTGTGGGTTCCATGAAGGTGCTATACAAGATGTCTTTCTCTTATTTGGTTACCAACAAACTGCACTGGTGATTATGAGCTGATGTTTGACATCATCACTAAACAATAGTAGGTCCTTGCTACCTAACATACCAACAGGTATTTTTCTTGATCTTTCAGCTTCTCCAGCCAAATATGCATCATCACCTCCCTCTCGTGAATCAGCCTATCAGGCACTCATATTGCTATGAGTCTGCCAGACCTTTATAGAATCTTTCTCCTCGTCAGCGTCAGTCATGGTGGGGGCAAATGATGAGTGTGATACTGTGCTTCTGTTTTTGAGATAAGGATAGTGTCGTTAGATACTCATTGATTCCTCTGGTCAGAGTAGGAAGATTTAAGACAGGTGATCGATTACAAGCATTAATTCAGAACAAGTAAGACTTTTTCCAAAAAAAAAATCAGGCCTCTAGGGCATAAGCTCGTTGCGGGCAGGGGACGTGTCTGCCAACTCTGTTGTATTATTCATTCATTCATTCATTCAATAGTATTTATTGAGCGCTTACTATGTGCAGAGCACTGTACTAAGCGCTTGGGATGAACAAGTCGGCAACAGATAGAGACAGTCCCTGCCGTTTGACGGGCTTACAGTCTAATCGGGGGAGATGGACAGACAAGAACAATGGCAATAAATAGAGTCAAGGGGAAGAACATCTCGTAAAAACAATGGCAACTAAATAGAATCAAGGCGATGTACAATTCATTAACAAAATAAATAGGGTAAAGAAAATATATACAGTTGAGCGGACGAGTACGGTGCTGTGGGGATGGGAAGGGAGAGGTGGAGGAGCAGAGGGAAAAGGGGAAAAAGAGGGTTTAGCTGCGGAGAGGTAAAGGGGGGATGGCAGAGGGAGTAGAGGGAGAAGAGGAGCTCAGTCTGGGAACGCCTCTTGGAGGAGGTGAGTTTGAAGTAGGGTTTTGAAGAGGGAAAGAGAATCGGTTTGGCGGAGGTGAGGAGGGAGGGCGTTCCAGGACCGCGGGAGGACGTGACCCAGGGGTCGACGGCGGGATAGGCGAGACCGAGGGACGGTGAGGAGGTGGGCGGCAGAGGAGCGGAGCGTGCGGGGTGGGTGGTAGAAAGAGAGAAGGGAGGAGAGGTAGGAAGGGGCAAGGTGATGGAGAGCCTTGAAGCCTAGAGTGAGGAGTTTTTGTTTGGAGCGGAGGTTGATAGGCAACCACTGGAGTTGTTTAAGAAGGGGAGTGACATGCCCAGATCGTTTCTGCAGGAAGATGAGCCGGGCAGCGGAGTGAAGAATAGACCGGAGCGGGGCGAGAGAGGAGGAAGGGAGGTCAGAGAGAAGGCTGACACAGTAGTCTAGCCGGGATATAACGAGAGCCCCTAACAGTAAGGTAGCCGTTTGGGTGGAGAGGAAAGGGCGGATCTTGGCGATATTGTAGAGGTGAAACCGGCAGTGGTTCCCTGACCGAGAACCGGGGACCGGGAACCGAGAGAGTATTATACTTTCTCAAGTGCTCAGTACAGTGTTCTACACATATTAGGCACTCAATAAATATCATTGATGATAGTGATGATGGGATTGTATGCTCGTTATGGGCAGGTGATGTGTCTGCTAATTCTGCTGTGTTGTACACTCCCAAACACTTAGTATAGTGCTGTGCACATAGGAGGTGCTAAGTGAATACAATTGATTGATGATGATGATGACGATGATGACCAGGTGCCTGTTTCTGGGAGCTCTCCTTCATCAGAAAGTCTTGTTTCATTCAGACTTGCATGTCCATGCCATGTCTGGCTAACTCAATTGCAGCAAGTGCCACTTTCCTTATTGGATGATTGCTAAGATGTTTGTCACCCAACCCCTCGATGTTCAATGATACAATTGTCATTTATTTGGTATGCTTGGCAGGTTCTTGTCTTTTCCATCCCCAGGTTATGGTTTACCAGTCCCAGTCATCTGGCCAAGCTCTTTAGATTTGGGTGAGGGAGGCAATTTTTAGGAACACATTTTCTGATCTCCCTCCTTTGGGGGTAAGCAATGAATTCTTAGCTAGGGCTAAGCTGAGCTTAGACACTCAGGTTGTTACTGAATTGTATTGCTGTCTCTTTAACAACTGAGAAGGCAGTGCCCTGGGTTGCTTATTCACATAGGAGTTTTAATGATAGGTAATAGTTGGAAGTCAGTAACATAAGGGAAGACCTGAGTTTTATTGAAAATATCTGTGCTTCATTTTTATTCAAAGTTTTTTTTACCTTATTTAATTGATGGGTCATTCACCTCCTCTTACTTTCTTAAATTGGTGACTAGCTATAAGACTGGGATCTTCTCCCCAAGAGTAGAAGTAATAGTATTTAATAACTTTACTAAGCCCTGGGAGAAAATAGGTGGGGATTAAACATGATCCCTGTCCCTCATGGGGCTCACAATCTAACAGTAAAATACATTTTTCTCTTAATCATACTCGCAACACCCACACAATGATTTGACAGTAGGGGTGTGTAAAGCTGTAGGAGAAGCAGCAGAAAGGCTGGAATACTGTAAATATCTGCTTATTCCTGGGCTAGCTGTGACTTCTTTAAACAGATCCTCCTAGGCGGTCTTGCAAGATCTCAGTCAGAAGCTTGTGGTATTTTTCACCTGCTAAATGGCTGTCCTGATGGGAGGCCTTTTTTTGACCTAACACTGTACAGAGTGGAATATATGACTGCCTCAAGTGGAAGGGTCTCAACTGTTGCATTCCCAGTATCTTGGTGCATTGTGTCTCCACCAAGCTTGTCCTCTGAGTGATTGTTTCCCCGAAAACCACTTCATTCATTCAGTCGTATTTATTGAGCACTCACTGTGTGCAAAGCACTGTACTAAGCACTTGAAAAAGGTCAAAGCCCCTGTCAGTCACCTAAAGGTGGAGGGAGAAGGAAGGAGGTCTCTCTTTAGCTTCCTCCCCCTGGTTCCATCTATGGGGAAGACTTCTTGCATTCTCACATTTATCTAGTCCTAATTGTATCAGTTCTCAGTTGCTTCCCCAAATGAATGATTTATTTAGAATGTGAGTACTTAATGGCAATGCTTTTTGAAAATAGCACCTCATTTGCCCTAGAGGGCACACACTGATAGTGAAGTTCACCTTTTGGGGTGGGGGTGGAGAAGGTTGGGGGAAGGGAGTTGGGGGGGGTGCGTGCACAAATGTGAGGCCCACAGGCCCAACTGCACTGTGAACACACAAACTCTGGTCTCTTTGAGCTATCATGTTTGTTGTTTGCAGTGCCTGGTGCTGTTTTCACTTTTGTGTTCCTGTCTTTAGCTAGGAAGGAGAGATGAGATCAGGTGTGGAGGGGGAACCTTCCGTAAGTGAGGTGGGGGAGGAGGAAAGGGAATCCCATACCCTTCCTCCCCTTTTTCTGACCTAGTGTGATACCAACCACTTTGGGGTGGGGGATACCTTCAAACCCTGTGGTTCCCATAATACACTTTGAGAAACCCTCTTAAATCCTATGTCTGCTGGGAGTTTCTCCCTTTGTGAGGGGAGGGACATGGGATCTGTATATCCCATTTTTATATGTGTGATGCTGTTGGTGTCTTAGGCTTGGTAAAGGGAATGATTTAGTTCCAGCAGGATACTGCCTTTCAATTATGTGGTATTTAGAAAATGTGACATTCTAGCTTCATTCAGCATTATAAGTGATGTTCACATCTGGTGCCTATATAACATTGATCCTGTGAACAGGTTTGTTATGTGATAGTGGTTTGATGAACATAAAGGGAGCTGCGAAGTTTAGATTTGTTGCCTGTCAAGTTCTGAGTTAAATTGTAAATAGTCAAACCATGATTTTTCCTTAAATTATACAGTTCTAAGGAGAACAGTTACATTATTATTGCATTGTTGAAGTTTTGGCAGTTAATAGCTATAGATGTGATATTTTGCATAAACAGTAATTTCTGCAATAATGTGTGTTTTTTCAATACGTGCTTTGTAAGAACATCATGGCTAAATGAGGAAATGTTCTTCCGACAATATGTATGTATGGTTAGGCTGTGATGCAGTGTTGGAAGAAACAGCTGAGTGCCTGTGTCCATGTGGATGGCATTGGACACAGGATTCATTCATTCATTCAATAGTATTTATTGAGCGCTTACTATGTGCAGAGCACTGTACTAAGCGCTTGGGATGAACAAGTCGGCAACAGATAGAGACAGTCCCTGCCGTTTGACGGGCTTACAGTCTAATCGGGGGAGACGGACAGACGAGAACAATGGCACTAAACAGCGTCAAGGGGAAGAACATCTCGTAAAAACAATGGCAACTAAATAGAATCAAGGCGATGTACAATTCATTAACAAAATAAATAGGGTAACGAAAATATATACAGTTGAGCGGACGGGTACAGTGCTGTGGGGATGGGAAGGGAGAGGTGGAGGAGCAGAGGGAAAAGGGGAAAATGAGGCTTTAGCTGCGAAGAGGTAAAGGGGGGATGGCAGAGGGAGTAGAGGGGGAAGAGGAGCTCAGTCTGGGAAGGCCTCTTGGAGGAGGTGATTTTTAAGTAAGGTTTTGAAGAGGGAAAGAGAATCAGTTTGGCGGAGGTGAGGAGGGAGGGCGTTCCAGGACCGCGGGAGGACGTGACCCAGGGGTCGACGGCGGGATAGGCGAGACCGAGGGACGGCGAGGAGGTGGGCGGCAGAGGAGCGGAGCGTGCGGGGTGGGCGGTAGAAAGAGAGAAGGGAGGAGAGGTAGGAAGGGGCAAGGTGATGGAGAGCCTTGAAGCCTAGAGTGAGGAGTTTTTGTTTGGAGCGGAGGTCGATAGGCAACCACTGGAGTTGTTTAAGAAGGGGAGTGACATGCCCAGATCGTTTCTGCAGGAAGAAGAGCCGGGCAGCGGAGTGAAGTATAGATCGGAGCGGGGCGAGAGAGGAGGAAGGGAGGTCAGAGAGAAGGCTGACACAGTAGTCTAGCCGGGATATAACGAGAGCCCGTAATAGTAAGGTAGCCGTTTGGGTGGAGAGGAAAGGGCGGATCTTGGCGATATTGTAGAGGTGAAACCGGCAGGTCTCGGTAACGGATAGGATGTGTGGGGTGAACGAGAGGGACGAGTCAAGGATGACACCGAGATTGCGGGCCTGCGGGACGGGAAGGATGGTCGTGCCATCCACGGTGATGGAGAAGTCTGGGAGCGGACCGGGCTTGGGAGGGAAGATGAGGAGCTCAGTCTTGCTCATGTTGAGTTTTAGGTGGCGGGCCGACATCCAGGTGGAGACGTCCCGGAGGCAGGAGGAGATGCGAGCCTGAAGGGAGGGGGAGAGGACAGGGGCGGAGATGTAGATCTGCGTGTCATCTGCGTAGAGATGGTAGTCAAAGCCGTGAGAGCGGATGAGTTCACCGAGGGAGTGAGTGTAAATGGAGAACAGAAGAGGGCCGAGAACTGACCCTTGAGGAACTCCAACAGTTAAAGGATGGGAGGGGGAGGAGGCTCCAGCGTAGGAGACCGAGAATGATCGGCCAGAGAGGTAAGAGGAGAACCAGGAGAGGACAGAGTCCGTGAAGCCAAGGTGAGATAAGGTATGGAGGAGGAGGGGATGGTCGACAGTGTCAAAGGCAGCAGAGAGGTCAAGGAGGATCAGAATGGAGTAGGAGCCATTGGATTTGGCAAGAAGGAGGTCATGGGTGACCTTAGAGAGAGCAGTCTCGGTAGAGTGGAGGGGACGGAAGCCAGATTGGAGGGGGTCTAGGAGAGAATGGGAGTTAAGGAATTCTAGGCATCGATTGTAGACGACTCGTTCTAAGATTTTGGAAAGGAAGGGTAGTAGGGAGATAGGACGATAACTGGAGGGGGAAGTGGGGTCAAGAGCGGGTTTTTTTAGGATGGGGGAGACGTGGGCGTGAGATGAGAACTAAAACAGATTTTTTTTAATAAGGAGTTCATCAAGAACATAACACCTGCATTAGAGGTGCACTGACCAATACCAATGTAATTGTAATCTTGAACTTTGTCAGGGACAAACTATTATCGTGAACATTAAGGTGGAACCGTTCTGGATGTTAGATGAGAGCAGAGTTTGGAAGGTGATTCCCTTCTATAGTTAAGGTTTATAGTAATCAATTTTGTATAACAACTCTGTACTAGAACCTTTCCCATAATCATTAATTCACAATTTTCTCCTATATTACTCACTGGAGAAATTTGAAACTCTGTGAACTTCAAGCTGTAGATCCTGCAACACTAGAACATTGCCAAAATTTTCAGGGATGTTTCCTTAAAAAGAATGTGCAACCGCCAAATTGGGGTTATTTATTTAGTCAGTGAAAGATTACTAAACTTGAAGGATAATGAGAAATTTAAATTTAATTGTATGTTTATTCAAACCTACTTTATAGCTTAACTCCCCTGAAAAGAAAATAGTAAAAGATGCTACAAGATCCTGGAGTGTTAGTCCCACTGACCAGATGTCTGCTAAATTAATTGAATTCTGTTAAATAATTAAAATGATAAAATGATGCAGTAAATGTGACGAAGCATTACAGGTTGTCTAGGTCAAGGCAACACTTGATACATAAAATTAAAGGAAGGCTGGGATAGTTTCCATTATCTTGTCTGAACATCATAATTATCATACTTGCCTTTTATGCATGAATGCTTTCATCTTTGGTTTCCATTGAAATCTTGATTGACTGAGGCACCTACAGATATTTTATCTGAAAGACATTAGACTCACATCTGATAAAGGCAGCAGTTGGATTTTGCCCTTCAGCTGCTTTCTCATTTATGTAGGTTTTTCAATTTTATGTAGACATAAATGTAATAAAAATCTTGAGTGAACTGTTATTGCAATTTTTAAACTCATTGTTATATTCCTTTATAATGCTATTGTATGCTTTAGAATTTTTTGTTTGAAAGAATTGTTTGGAAAATAGAGGAGAATATAGAGGCAGAGTGGTAAATCAGGAATGTCAGTTTGGAGGGTTTTCAGATTATTTAAATAGATGCCTTAATCGTATATATTTATTAATGCGATAATATCCCTGGTGTTCCAATATGCTAAACAAAACAGGGATGGAAGTAGATTTGGAAATGCCATAATTCTAATGAGGAATGTGTTTTAACAGACCTATTTCACTGAGACTCAAACCCTAATGTAATTAATAAATGCATTGCTTAAGAGTTATTTTAATGAAATGCTGAATTTAGATTCTCAACCCCATAGCTATTAAAGCAGAATATTGGTGGCAGGGATATGATAAAACAGGAACTCATATTTTAAATAATAGTAATGCATGAAATACATTCTCTCTCCTAAATATCTTTTAGGATCATGTATATTATAGCGTGCTCCAAGTGTTTGTATTTCCTTGTTTGCTGATAGTTGTACTTTTCAGTGATACCATTAGCAGAAGTGAACAAAAAAGTGACCCTGGTAAAGTAAATCCTACATATCCTGCATATCCTTCAAATATTTTCATTTTTTTTTTTAAAGATTATGACTGTGTGGTTGGTTACCCCACTCTTAACCCTGAGGAGCCAGAAAAAAATCCTTTGACCGTATATAAAGCTAGTTTAATTTTCCGAATAGATTACAAGCCCATCTATTCTTGTCCATCTACCTCACACAGAATGGAGAAGGCGCAGGGACTCATATTAGCTGTCACCAAGGTGAATATACACCCCTGTGAACATTCATTTAGCTGACAGTCTGAAAAATATTATTAAAATGTCTGCTTTTGAAAGGATAATAAGACTGTTGCAAATCAGTATCTTTAAAGGGGCATGAAGGCAATAAAAACAGAAAGAAACTCAGCATAGTGCTTTTTTGTCATTCTATCATGCCTCAGCACATGCCTCAAGCAGGTGAAATCAGTGTATGCTGTGTAATGGTAAATGGATCAGAATCCTGTATTAAGGTTGAACTGAAGATGCTATAATACTATAAAAGAATGTCAAACTTTTCTCATTGTTTTTTACTTTTAAAAATATGATTTTCCAATCTTTAAAAAAAAAATTAAACCTCAAGCTGATCCATAGAAGTCCTAAGGAACCACTGCAGAATCTCTCTCAATAAGTGTCCACATCACCTTTGACTCTGACTCTGCTAAAAATGGAATCGTCTTTGCCAGAGGACAGCTCTGGACATGCAGATTATGCTTATTCCTTAAAAAAAGGATATTAGCAAAGGCTTTAGCAAAGTGCTTGGCTGCTAATAGTTCTGAAATTCCTATGAGTATAGAAATTTTCAATCTGACTTTATAGTTACAGAGAACTCACTTGATCTGAAATAAGGCCAGGTCTGGTATAAGGCCTCCAAGAACTTTGTAAATGTTAACTACTTTATTTTTCAAAATTGGCAGGTAATAGTAGCCTTAATTTGCAGATATAGAATATGAGAAACTGAATAAAGAGAGCAATTTTCTCAGGTGACAAGACAAGTTAATAATAGGACTGTTGATTGGGAAATAGATCCAAAATCCATGGCTCCTTTTTTTTATGGTATTTGTTAAGCACTTACTATGTGTCAAACACTGTTCTAAATGCTGGCTGGGGTAGGTACAGGTTAATTAAGCCAAATACAATCCCTGTCCCCCTCTAAATAGGAGGGAGAACAGGTATTTAATCCCTATTTTTCATTGAGGAAAGGGCAGCACAGAGAAGTTAAGTGATATGCTCAAGGTCAAACAGCAAGCATTTTGCAGAGATAGGATTTGAACCCGGATCCTCTGACACCCAGGCCTATGCTCGTTCCACCAGGCAATACTACTTCTCATCTGACTATTGAGCCCTCCTGTCCTATGAACAAATTATTTAAAATTTTACTCAGTGCTCCACCCCTAGCACTTATTCTCAGCACTTACTCGTGTATATTCCATTATTTATTGACTTTTTTATTATGCAGTCAATATTTTTATGTTGGTCTCCCCTTTTAGACTGTTAACTTTTTGTGGGTAGGGAATGTGTCACTTTATTCTGTACTTCCCAAGTTCTAAAGTACAGTGGATTACCCCCAATGGGCAGTCAATAATATTAGTACTGCTCACTACACAAGCTTGGACACATGCTGGATCTCATCATCACTAGCAATTAGACCATTTCCAGTCTCACCAACTATGCTGTCTCACTCTCCAACCACTAAATCCTAATCTGTCTTCTCCCTGCCTCTCAAAGAACCCTTCCACTTACCTCAGGCTATTATGGGTACCCTATTTGGACTCCCTACACAGCCTCTTCTCTCGATATACAAATCCACATCCTCAATACCACCCGCTCAGTTGAACTGAACTTCTCCGCTCCTTTGCCCCTCCATTGATCAACCTTCTGCTCTGGATTGTCTCCTAAGTAATAATGAGTGCTGACTATGTGCCTAACACTGTTCTAAGCTCTGGGTTAGAGACAAGATAATCAGGTCAAACTGTCCCTGTTCCACATGGGGCTCACAGTCTTAAATTGTTACATGCATTTGTTTCTCCCACTGTTGTCTCCTCACAATTCTTCCTTGGGGCTCTCTCTCTTCCCAAATCCAACAGTTCTCCCTACATTCAAAGCCCTCTAAAGCCTTCCCTGATCAATTCCCAGCCCCCTATGCCCTATAAGCCCCACAGTCAACTTTAGCATGCTTGAGCTTGTACATATGCGTATTCGATTGGCCATCCAATCATTTATTTTGACATCTGCAGATATTTTTACATCTGCTCTCTCTCTAGAGTATAGCCTTCTTGCGGACAGAGAGCGTCATTACTTTATTCTGTTCTTCCCATGTGCATCCTACAATGAGCTTACTGGGGGCCAGGAACTGTGTCTAACTTTCACTCCTGCAGGATTTCACAGTGCTCTGCACATATAAGCACGATAAGCTCGTTGTGGGCAGAGAATGTGTCTGTTTACTGTTATATTGTGCTCTCTCAAGCACTTAGTAGAGTGCTTTGCACACAATAAGTGCTCAATAATTATGACTGAATGAATGAGTACATACAAATTGCTACTGTTACTGCTAAGGAGAGGTGGAGGTTGATTGGTGATTCTCTTTTGGTCAGCAGGTGTCATTATGAAATTTTTGAAAATAAACCTCACATAGCTCGGTAGTTTGCTTTTTGAAAAACATCAGGTCTTTGAAGAAAAATAGACTTCAGAAATTATATTGGTGTTTTTCTTTAAATGGCGAATGCAACATTTTAAAATTATTTGTTATAGAAAAGTAAATAAAAGTTTGAATTTTGATTTACGACTTAAAATGCAATCGAAGATAGGAAACGATTAGGCAAAATGAGGTACTTAACCTCCCAAATTACTTCTAGGAGCCAAATGCATTGAGGTAAAAATCCGTTTAAAAACACATTTTTATGTAGTGAATGGTAGGTTTTTGAAGATGATATAAAGCATAGTTTCAAATGTCTTTTGTAAATATAAATTCTGAACTAATGTGAACTACTTAATATACTGCACATTACCTTCCTTCAGTGGTTTTCCAATTTAAATTAACTTATGACCAGTCACCACATTGTTCAGGCCTTGATTACAAATCTATATAGAAATAATTAAGTAGACTCTTCTTTCTTCATTGATTTTAATTTTAAATTTAATTGAATACAGCATAAATGTACATATTTGAGAAGTTTGATATGTTCCTTTGAATTTTACTGTTAAAAAATGATCAGGGATTGTCAGTTTGATGACATTAATGTTATTTAGAAGCACTTCTCTTTTCAAGATAGGAAGAATGGTGTGGTGATTACATACCAGGAGTGATACATCTCCTGTTTAGTGCTTTCTTTTTTATTCATATACGTGGTTGCTCTTTTTGCCTATTTTTAGCAAAAAGAGGTGACTATGCTATTAGGCTCACTCATTTTGTGATATAGGGGCTACCTTGCTAAAGTACCTAGAATGTGAAGCAAAGTGAGTCCTTCATCCATCCAGGCAGTCAAAAGGAAAGAAGGAAATGTGGAATTGGTCCAGAATCTAAAAGAGAACTCTGCCTGAAGAGTTTAGTTTCTTCTTGAAGAGTTATAGAACTCTAATTTTGTACGTCTGCTAAGAAATAATATTCTGATTAGAGATAGAATAGAATGCAAAAAGGAAATTTAAATGGCGACTTAAACCCACAAACTAAGATTTTAACTAGAAGATACCCGAAGAGATCCCCTACCACCACTTCTAGATCCGCCCTTTCCTCTCCATCCAAACTGCCTCCACCTTAGTACACCTTAATCCTATCCTGACTGGATTACTGCATCAGCCTCCTTTCTGACCTCCCAACCTCCTGTCTGTCCCCACTTCAGTCCATACTTCACTCTGCTGCCCGGATTATCTTTCTTCAGAAGCGCTCAGGGCATGTCACCCCCCCTCCTCAAAAATCTCCAGTGATTGCCTATCAACCTCCATATCAAACAAAAACTCCTCACTGTTGGCTTCAAAGCTGTCCATCACCTTGCCCCTTCTTACTGCACTTCCTTTCTCTCCTACATCCCAGCCCAAACACTCCGCTCCTCGGCCGCTAACCTCACTGTGCCTCGTTCTCGCCTGTCCTGCTGTTGACCCCTGGCCCAAGTCCTACCTCTGGCCTGGAACACCCTCCCTCCTCAAATCTCAATCACACTTCTTCCCCTCAAAGCCCTACTGAAGGCTCACCTCCTCCAAGAGGCCTTCCCAGACTAAATCCCCTTTTTCCTCAGTTCCCCCTCCCTTCCATGTTGCCCCGACTAGCTCCCTTTGCTCTACCTCCCCAACCCCACAGCACCTGTGTATATATGTACAGATCTATAATTCTAGTTATTTATATTGATGCCTGTTTACTTGTATTGTTGTATATATATCTATAATTCGCTTTATATTGATGCCTGTTTACTTATTTTGATATCTGTCTCCTTACTTCTAGACTGTAAGCCCGGTGTGGGCAGGGATTGTCTCAGTTGCTGAATTGCAGTTTCCAAGCTCTTAGTACAGTGCTCTGCACACAGTAAGCACTCAATAAATATGATTGAATGGATGAATGAATATCTTTCCATAAGCTTAATTTGGCAATAAAGAGGTTTCTACCAAGTGGAAACTGCTTCTGAGAGCTGGAGGATAGAGCCAGGAAAGAAGAGGTATTTTGTCTTCACATTCCCTCCTCCAAGAGAACTCTTAGTTGGGCTTGGCTGTGTTCAGAGCAGCCTCTTATTCTTGCAAAAAGTAGTGAGTCGACCCCTTTGCTTCCTGAGAAATGAAGTTTCTCTTTTCCTTCTCTGCAATTCCTTAGCCATCTTACAAAATAACCTCTGATTGGTGAGAGCCGTGTGTATGTTCAAATCAACCAAAAAACTGGCAGTAATACAGCACAGTCTAACATATGGCACGATCACCTCTCTCGTCATTGTTTCTATCATCACCAACATCCTCCTCAAGAAGTATTATGTACTTATTTACTCATGTACATATCCATAATTCATTTATATTAATGCCTGTCTTCCCCTCTAGACTGTAAGCTTGTTGAGGGCAGGGAACATACCAATTCTGTTATAATGTACTCTCTCAAGCACTTAATACAGCATAGAGTAAGTGCTCAATAAATACAATTGATTAATTGATTATTTACTATAAATGCCCTTTGACTAGGACCCTACCAGGTGATAGGGACATTATTTTAAGAGAAGGCAAGGTCCTAAATACAGTGCTCTGCACACAGTAAGCACTGAATAAATACGATCGAATGAAATGTTACACTCCAATATCGAGAGTTGTCTTTATGTTTACAAATATTGCTACCAAACTGAGACTTATGAGTGTGAGAATCGGAGAGTATCTTTTGCACACTTGCACACTTTGTCTAAGAGGTGGACCTTCTTGCCCCTTGCCATTTGGAGTGAGCATTGCTCTGACGTGGATGGCAAAAGGGGTAAAGTCATATCTTACTGCCAGCAGGATAGGCACTGGAGTTGTTTTTGCAAAAGTAATGGTTTGTGCTAAGCCATCAGTGCTCTATTGTCTCGGCCCCCTCTGTCTAGTGGACTGTGTTGGGAGATGGCTGGTAGAGAGATGTCAATTAATCCAGCAATGGTGTTTATTGAGCGGTTAGTCTGTGCAGAGTACGGTGCTGATTGCTTGGGAGAGAGTACAGTAGAGTTAATACATATGACCTCTGCCCTCAAGGATCTTGCAGTCTCGAGGGGTGGGAGTGCAGTCTCTGGGCACAAAACAGATTATCCCTAACTCCTCACCAACAGCAGACACCACTGTGCCCTCACCCACTTGGGAAGCCAACGTTGAATCTGATACTTGGGTGGGCTTAGTAAGGCTTGAGGCAGCTTTTCGGTTTCCTAGTGCAAACCAAGTAGCAAACAAAATATTTTTTAAAAGCCCTCCTGAAAAACCAAAGAGCAACAGTCGCACAAAACTGCACAGTAATCCTCAGAGCAACTGGACAGACTGTAGCTGGAAAATAGCAGGAGTATCAGAGATGGGCATGTGCAGGCAAAGACAGTTACCTCAGTATTCAGTTTCATCAGGCTTGTACAGACAGATTTGAAGGCCTGATCCCAGCTACTATGTGCCTACGAAACTGCCTCCATAGAGCTGCAACTCTGCTGAGGAAAGATAGGATAGATCATTCAGCAACTGTTTTCATGAGCTACCTCTCTAGATTGTAAGCTCCTTGTGGGAAGGTACTGTGTCTATTTATTGTTACAATGTATCCTACCAAGCACTAGTACAGTGCTCTGCACACAGTAAGCAATCAAATATAACTGACTGACTGATCCTACATCCAGTTATACTCAGCCTTCATCCAGTGCTCTGATATCCACCCAGCACCAATGACTTCTCATCTTCAAGCAGCACCCTGATAGAAGGGAGCACTGTAAGTAACACTAGTGAGTGGATAATGGAGTTGTGCAGAAGAAGTTAACTTGCTCACTGCACAACACCAGCCAGGAAATCCTCCATATCCAGGAGGGCATTTAAGCAGCATGCCACTTCTCTTTTTTTTTTTTTTAGTGTATTCTTCTGTGTTCTCTAGACTGTAAGCTTCTTGTGGGCAGGGAATGTGTCTACCAACACTGTTATATTGTTCTCTCCCAAGTGCTTAGTACAGTGCTCAGCACACAGTAAGTGCTCAATAAATGTGATTTGATTTATTGATTCCACTTGCCTGATTCAGAAAGTGGGACTTCTGGGAGAAGCAGGGTTTTTTGTTTTTTTTTTTTTGGAATACGTTCATTCAGTGGTATTTATTGTGTGCTTACTGTGTGACTGCTTACTGTGTGCAAAGCACCGTACTGAGCATTGGGGTAGATTCAAGCTAATTAGTATGTACACGATCCATGTCCCACATGGGGCTCACAGTTTTAACCCTCATTTGATAGCTGAGGTAACTAAGGCACAGAGAAGTTAAGTAACTTACCCAAGGTCACCCAGCAGGCAGGTGGCAGAGCCGGGATTAGAACCCATATCCTTATGACTCCCAGGCCAGTGCTCTATCCACTAGGCCAAGCTCTTGCTGGCTTCCTGGGTGATGTCCCTGATGTCCCTGTATGGTTCCCAATAGGTATGGTAAAAACGATGAACAAATTACCTATTCACATGATTAGGAAGTCAGTGGTATTCACTGAGTGCTTCACTGTGTGCAGAGCACCTTGCCAAGAGCCTCATAGAGGGTAATACCACGTTCCCTGCCCACAAGGAGCTTACAGAAGTACATTTGCATTAGTATATTAATAATAATAATACTGATATTTAAGTGCTTACTAAGTGCCAAGCACTGTTCTAAGCCCTGGGGTAGATACAAGTTAGACTGGCTCACACTCTTAATCCCCATTTTACAGATGAGGTAACTGAGGCCCAGAAAAGTGAAGTGACTTACCCAAGGTCACATAGAAGATGTGGCGGAGCAGGGATTAGAACCCATGACCTTCTGATCCCAGCCCCATGCTCTATCCATTGTCACTTTGCTTCTCTTGGGTAACCAACTCTCAGGGTCGTTCCTGGGGAGTTTTCAGTGCTCTACCCGTCTTGACTACAAGAGGGAGAGTCAAGAAGAGGCATACCCATTCCATTCCTAGGTTAGGCAGTGGCTAGTGAGTGGAAGGCAATCTGCTAAAAGTCAAAACTCCCCTGTGCTGGGCAGCAGTGGCATGGGAGAGAGTCGAGGGTGGAGACTCGTTTCCTGCATGGAAGGAGGCAATGGTAAACCACTTCCATATTTTTACCAAGAAAACTTTATGGATCCACTACCAGAATGATTGCAGATGGAGGTGGGGCTTTCTGGGAGAGATGTGACCATGGCATCGCTATGAGTTGAACACGACAGTACAAGACAAGACAAGTGGGTAACGGATTGAGAGGCCACTGCTGACAAGAGCCTTTTCTCCCATGGTCACCCCCCACTGGGTCACAGTGGCTGCCAGGGGGTGGGAACTCATTATTGCTAACTCATCAGTGTGCTTGCTCTTATGTCTCCCTCCCTTGTTTTTGCTCTTACCTCTTGCCAGCCCGAAGGCCCAGAATTACCGGAGTTAGGAGCAAGTGATCTCTTTGGGGGAGGTGGATAGGAGGCATGACCTAGTAAAAAGACCATGGATCTGGGGTCCAACTCCTCCACCTCCAATCCATTCCTTTTCACCTTATCACAACACTAGTCTCTTGTCTCCCTCCCTCCCCTTCCTGACCACCATCTTCAACTTTTTGTTCTCCAGTGACTTTTCCCCCCTACTGCTCATGCTCATGGGTCCCCTATCTTAAAAACACCCTCCCTTGACCTCATGACTCCCTCCAGTTATCACCCCATCTCCCTCCTACCATTACTCTCCAAACTTCTTGAGCGAATTGTCTACACCTGCTGCTTCCACTTCCTCTTCTCTAATTCTCTCCTTGACCCCTTCCGATCTGGCTTCTGCCCCCTTCATTCCCTGAAGCTGCCCTCTAAAAGGTCACCAATGATCTTTTCAAATCCAGCGGCCTCTACTCCATCCTAATCCTCCTCAAGCTCTCAGCTGCTTATGACACTGTCGACCACCCCCTTCTCCTGGAAGCATGATCAAACCTTGGCTGTACTGCCACTGTCCTCTCCTGGCTCTCTTCATATTTCTCTGGCTGATCATTCTCAGTCTCTTTCATGGTTTCCTCCTCTGCCTCCCACCCTCTAACTGTGGGAGTCACTCAAGGCTCAGTTATGGGTATCCTTCTATTTTCCATCTCCATCTTCTTCCCCTTAGGTGGAATCATTTTTCAGGTAACTAATTTCATATCATTCATGGGCACAGACTTCAATTTAGACTTTTTCACATCCATTAATACAGTGATTGGAGAGTTCAGGTAAGCAGAAACCCTGATTCAGTAAGGAGTGGAGTGATGGCCCTTCCTTACCCTGACTCCCATGCACTGCTGCAGGAACCTTGACCCCAGCTGATAGTGTGTTGTCACCACCCTCAGACCCCCCACCGTCCAGCCAGCTCAGGTAGGAGTTTCCACAGGTGAACTTTGAACTTGAACTTTGGATAATGTCTGTAGTGACAGATAACTGTGCCCAGAGCAGTCGAGCTACTTGAAGATGATGGGGATACAAAATCTTGGGAGTGGGTATTTGGAGGGGTTTTAGGGATGGTTTTAGGGATTCTGTAGATCAGGGATCCATTCATAACTTTCCTTGGAATTTTTATGGTTTTTAGTATGTTCAGAAATATTCTGTGCAACATTGCCATTGTTTTACCACCGAAAGAGAAGCAGCATGGCCTAGTAGATAGAGCATGGGCCTGGGAGTCAGAAGGACCTGGTTCCTAATCCTGGCTCTGCCACTTGTCTGCTGTGTGACCTTGGGCAAGTCCCTTAACTTCCCTGAGCCTCAGTTACCACATTATGTAAAATGGGGATTAAGAATGTGAGCCTCATGGTGGGACACGGACTGTGTCCAACCTGATTAGCTTGTATGTACACCAACGCTTAGTACAGTGTCTGGCATGTAGTAAGCACTTAACAAATACCATTAAAAAAGGAGAAATGGCTATGCTTTCTTAATTAAAACCTTAACGTTTATGTTTTCTGTCTTAGGATTCTTCCCCACTAACTTTCAGGAGTGTAACTCATTTCTTCGCCACAAGTTGACACTACTATCTCCTAATACACTGAAAAAATATGGTATTCCCTTTAACAGGGTAAGTTACAAGTCTTTGTTTTTAAATTATCAGTTTATGTGCTTTCTGATTAAAGCAAATTAAACTAAGTAGAAGGTTGAGTGGTATCTCTGTCTTCAATTATTAATTATAGACTGTGTCCAAGTTGCCTATACTTTGCTTCGTTAATTGTGTTGTTTTATTTAACTAGCTTTCTAAATTGATATACCCTCTTGAAAACTTAGAAGTATAAAATTCACATCAAATTGCTTTTTTTTCTAAGTGCAATTTAATGTATATTTCTTATTTTCATGTTCTTTTAATAGCCTTGAAAACAAAGTCTGGCAAAGCTATCTTAGAAAATAGTTAAAAATGGTCATCTTTTGTATGGTTTGTGTTTTGTGATCCATTAGATAAGTGTGATTACTGTTACCCTTTGGGGGATTATTCTGATTCATAAAGGTTATTGCAACATGGGTTGAGACTTTTAAGGTAAATTTAGTGCCCCAAACAGCTATTATGGTTGAGCTCACTGGGGGGGCTTAATAATCAGTTATTTCAGAAGATTAATTTTGCAAAATTGAGTGCACACAAGATCTCTCTTTCTAGGTTCCCATGGGTGGTGACTGAATCAGTATGGGTATTTTAAAAAGAAATTGATATGTAAATGTTTTGACCAGATAGATAAATCTTGTGAGAGTGGAAGAGGATTAAGTATTGCTATACCCTGGTTAGCACACTTAATAGGTTCCGTGAGAATAGAGTGTTAAGTGAGACTGCTAAACAAAATCTAGTTTCTCAAAGGAAATACTGTGAAGGGCAATAGTGCATCCCCAAGATCTCAGAAATGGACCCAAACAATAGAAATATATTTTAGAAAGTGATAAAAGAACACAATAAATACAATTGCATGATAAAACAGCAGTGTAAATCTGTACCAATTATGAGAGTTTGACTTATATTTTTGTGTGTACTTAATTTCAAAGTGTTACCTTTCACGTTTTATTCAGAAAAAGGCACCTTCTGCTGACAAGAGATGTCATTATCTATGCTAAATATCTATGCTAAATATGCTAAAGTCATTATTCCACGACTTTTATATAACACGTGCACTTTCCAAAGTGCTTTCACATTACACAAAATAATAATGATGATGATAATAGTATTTGTTAAGCACTTAGTCATTGTCCAAGCACTGATCTAAATGCTGGGCTAGACAGTACAAGTTAATTGGATCGGACACAGTCCCTGTCCCATGTGCAACATTTTTGTCCTGCAACAGCCCCATGAGATAGGGAATCGTCGTCATCATCAGTGGTATTTGTTGAGCTCTCACTGTGTGAGAAGCACTGTACTAAATACGTGGGAGGGTACAATACAACAGAATTGGTAGATGCATTCCCTGCCCACAACAAGCTTTACAGTCTAGAGGATGAGAGAGTATCACTAATATCAGCATTTTCATGTGGGAAACTGAGACACCGATTGGTGAAGTGGCTTGCCCAAGGTCACAGAGCAGTCCAGTTGCAGAATTGGGATTAGAAACCAAGCCTTATACCCTTTATGATGTACCATGCTGTCTTAAAATTAAAGTGAACATTAATGACTCTGTTCAAGTCAGTCAAAAGGAGGGGAAGGTGATGCTTAAGCTAAGGTAAACTTTACTGTGTTATCTTGAAATTAAAGAATGCTGCAACACTGGAATTAAAATTCCATAATGCTCTCACAAAAGAGTGTTAATGGAAAAAGCATTATAATGGGGATTGCTGTACTTTACTGGCAAAATTGGCCAAGCCCTGTCCTAAGCACTGGGATAGATGCAGTTCAGTCCAGTCAGACACAGTCTCTGTCCTACATGGAGCTAACAATATAAGGGGAAGGGAGAAGAGCTTTAAGGGGAAGGGAGAAGAGCTTTTGAATCCCCATTTTACAGATGTGGAAATTGAGGCACAGAGAAGTTAAGTGAATTGCCCATATACTATTGAAACAATGGAAAAGCAGTACATGAAAGAGAAATATGAAAACTAAAGTGTAAATACGCTTACAACACTGTCATAGTTTTTTCTGTATCATATGGGAGAGAAAATGGCAGCTAAGCAGTTGAAGAAGCATTCACATTTGAAACGAGGAGCCAAAAAAAAACCCGAAACAAAACACAGCCGAGAAGAAAGTGTTAGCCAATTTAAACAAATACTAGAGAGAAGTTGAGGTATGCTGTGCATATGAAAGGACAAGATGAAAGGGAGGGCAAAAAACCAGAGATGAAACCATTTCCACAGATGAGAAGCAGCGTGGCTTTGTGGAAAGAGAAGGGGTCTGGGAGACTGAGGACCTGGGTTCTAAGCCTGCCTCTGCCGCTTGTCTGCTGTGTGACCATGAGCAAGTCACTTAACTTTTATGGGCCCCAGTTACCTCATTTGTGCAATAGAGACTCCATGTGGTTCAGGGACTGTGTCTAACCTGAATAGCGTGTATCTACCTCAGTGCTTAGTAGAGAATTTGGCACATAGTAAGTGCTTAACAAATACCATTAAAAAAAAAGTTGGAAATGAAAAGGTGGGATAGAGGCAAGCTCCATGCGGTAAAAGCCTAGAGGACTATGAGGTAGAAAGGGAAGAAAGAACAATATAGGAGGAGGTGAAAGAGCAGGAAATGTTTGGAAGATCATTTTCCCCTAT
Source organism: Ornithorhynchus anatinus (assembly GCF_004115215.2). Lineage (NCBI taxonomy): Eukaryota > Metazoa > Chordata > Mammalia > Monotremata > Ornithorhynchidae > Ornithorhynchus > Ornithorhynchus anatinus. The sequence continues at coordinate 51,141,630 of NC_041753.1, read as the reverse complement.
ATTCAGGGGAGCGTTATGGAGGGTGTAAGTAAGTTCAGTAAGGGCTGTAGATGGCTGAAAGGATGATATGGCTCGGGATGCAGGGAGATCAACTGTGGAAAACTTGTTGGAGGAGGTGGGAGTTTATGAGGTATTGGAATATGGGCAGAGCTGTGGTCTGTCTGAAGTGCAGGGGGACGGATTTCCAAGCTGAGGGAACAGTGTGAGCGAAGCATAGCTACAAGGTTGGCTTGGTAGGAGTGAATTCAGTAGGTTGGGGAATAGCAGATGAAGAGAACAGATAGATAAAGTTAGAACAGATGGTGAAAAATCTCAAAGTCCATTTTGACGAGTTTTTGTTCGATAGGAAAAAACACAGGGTGCCTGTAGGAGGTTTTGAGAAGAGGAGAGATGTGGGCCGAGTGACGCTGCAGCAAGATGATCCGGGTAGCAGCATCTAGTATAGATTGGAGGAGAGAGAGGCTGGAGGCTGGGAGACCAGTGAGGAGTCCAATGTGATAGTCAAGCCGTGGCAAGACCAGAGTTTGTTTCAGGGTAGTAGCAGTTTGGGTGGAGAGGAGGGGGATCCAGGAGATGTGCAGAAAAAGCAGGCAGGATTTGCATGTAGACTGAATGTGAAAGTTGAACGATTGGGAAGAATCGAGGATGGCCCCAAGTTTGCAGGCTTTGGGGACGGGGAGGATGGTGACGTCGGTTGAGATGGGAAAGTTATGGGGGAGTAGGTTAGGGGAAGAATGAAGAGTTTTGTTTTAGATCTGTTTGGTTGAAGGTGTCAGCTGGACCTTTAAGTTGGAGATGTCCTAGAGGCAAGAGGATGCACTGATGATTTCCAAATCTATCTCTCTGCCCTTAATCTCTCTCCTTCTCTCCAGTCTTGAGTTTCCTTCTGTCTTCAGAACATCTCCACTTGGAGGTCCCGTCGACACCTCAGTCTAAATCAATCGATCAGTCAATCAGTGATATTTATTGAGCATTTACTATGTGCAGAGCACTGTTCTAAGTGCTTGAGAGAGTACAAGATTAGACTGTGAGCCCGTTGTGGGCAGGGATTGTCTCTATTTGTTGCCGAATTCTATTCAATAGTATTTATTGAGCCCTTACTATGTGCAGAGCACTGTACTAAGTGCTTGGAATGTACAAGTCAGCAACAGTTAGAGACAGTCCCTGCCCTATGACGGGCTTACAGTCTAATTGGGGGAGACAGGAAGACAAGAACAATGACAGTAAATAGAGTCAAAGGGAAGAACATCTCATAAAAACAATGGCAACTAAATAGAATCAGGGTGATGTACATCTCATTAAAAAAAATAAACAAAGTAAATAGGGTGATAAAGATATATACAGTTGAGCGGATGAGTACAGTTCTGAGGGGGTGGGACAGGAGAGGGAAAGTGGGGAGAAGAGGGTTTAGCTGCGGAGAGGTGGGGGGGTAGAGGGAGCAGAGGGGAAAAAGGGGGGAGCTCAGTCTGGGAAGGCCTCTTGGAGGAGGTGAGCTTTAAGTAAGGATTTGAAGAGGGGAAGAGAATTAGATTGTCAGAGGTGAGGAGGGAGGGCATTCCAGGACCGCAGGAGGACGTGGCCCAGGGGTCGACGGCGGGATAGGCGAGACCAAGGGACGGTGAGGAGGTGGGCGGCAGAGGAGCGGAGCGTGCGAGGTGGGCGGTAGAAAGAGGGAAGGGAGGAGAGGTAGGAAGGGGCAAGGTGATGGAGAACCTCGAAGCCTAGAGTGAGGAGTTTTTGTTTAGAGAGGAGGTTGATAGGCAACCACTGGAGGTGTTTAAGAAGGGGAGTGACATACCCAGATCGTTTCTGCAGGAAGATGAGCCGGGCAGCGGAGTGAAGAATGGACTGGAGTGGGGTGAGAGAGGAGGAAGGGAGATCAGAGAGAAGGCTGACACAGTAGTCTAGCTGGGATATAACAAGAGCCTGTAGCAGTAAGGTAGCCGTTTGGGTGGAGAGGAAAGGGCGGATCTTGGCGATATTGTAAAGGTGAGACTGGCAGGTCTTGGTAACGGATCGGATGTGTGGGGTGAACGAGAGAGCCGAGTCAAAGATGACACCGAGGTTGTGGGCCTGAGAGACGGGAAGGATGGTCGTGCCATCCATGGTGATAGAAAAGTCAGGGAGAGGACCGGGCTTGGGAGGGAAGATGAGGAGCTCAGTCTTGCTCATGTTGAGTTTTAGGTGGCTGGCAGACATCCAGGTGGAGACATCCCGGAGGCAGGAGGAGATGTGAGCCTGAAGGGAGGGGGAGAGGACAGAGGCAGAGATGTAGATCTGCGTGTCATCTGCGTAGAGATGGTAGTCTCTTGAGAAGCAGCGTGGCTCAGTGGAAAGAGCACGGGCTTTGGAGTCAGGGCTCATGAGTTCGAATCCCAGCTCTGCCACTTGGCTGTGTGACTGTGGGCAAGTCACTTAACTTCTCTGTGCCTCAGTTCCCTCATCTGTAAAATGGGGATTAAGACTGTGAGCCCCACGTGGGACAACCTGATTCCCCTATGTCTACCCCAGCGCTTAGAACAGTGCTTGGCACATAGTAAGCGCTTAACAAATACCAACATTATTATTATTATTATTAGTCAAAGCCGTGAGAGCGAATGAGTTCACCAAGGGAGTGAGTGTAAATGGAGAACAGAAGAGGGCCAAGAACTGACCCTTGAGGAACTCCAACAGTTAAAGGATGGGAGGGGGAGGAGGCGCCTGCAAAGGAGACCGAGAATGACCGGCCAGAGAGATGAGGAGAACCAGGAGAGGATGGAGTCCGTGAAGCCAAGGTGAGATAAGGTGTGGAGGAGGAGGAGATGGTCGACAGTGTCAAAGGCAGCTGAGAGGTCAAGGAGGATTAGAATGGAGTAGGAGCCATTGGACTTGGCAAGAAGGAGGTCATGGGTGACCTTAGAGAGAGCAGTCTCGGTAGAGTGGAGGGGACGGAAGCCAGATTGGAGGGGATCCAGGAGAGAATGAGAGTTAAGGAATTCTTAGCAGCGAGTGTAGACGACTCGTTCTAGGATTTTGGAAAGGAAGGGTAGTAGGGAGATAGGGCGATAACTGGAAGGGTAAGTGGGGTCGAGAGCGGGTTTTTTTAGGATGGGGGAGACGTGGGCATGTTTGAAGGAAGAGGGGAAGGAGCCCTTGGAGATTGAGTGGTTAAAAATAGAAGTTAATGAAGGGAGGAGGGCAGGGGCGATGGTTTTTATAAGGTGAGTGGGAATGGGGTCCGAGGCACAGGTGGAGGGGGTGGCACTTGCGAGGAGGGAGGAGATCTCCTCTGAGGATACTACAGGGACTGCTTCCCAAGTGCTTAGTACAGTGCTCTGCACACAGTAAATGCTCAATAAATACGATTGAATTGAATGAATACAGTACAACATTAATTAGCTGAAACGTTCTCTGTCTATAATGAGCTACCTGTCCAAAACAGGTTTCCTCATCTTCCCACCCAAACCCTCTCCTCCCTGATCTTTCTCATCACTGTAGACATCACTATCCTCCCTAGGCATTATCCATGACTCATCTCTCTCGTTTGATGTTCATATTCAGTACGGTACCAAATTTTGTCAGTTCTACCTTCACAGTATTGCTAAAATCCACTCTTTCCTCTCCATCCAAACTGCTACCATGTCGATCTAAGCACCTATCCAGCCTTGACTACTACATAAGCCTCCTCGCTGACCTCCCTGCCTCCTCTTTCTCCTCACTCGAGTCCATTTTTCTAAAAGAAACGTTCTATCAAGATTTCTCCACTCCACAAAAACCTACAGTGGTTGCCCATCCATTTCTACATCAAAGAGAAACCCCTTAACGTTGGCCTTAAAGCAATGAAAAGACAAGATGAAAGGGAGGACAGAGAAACAGAGATGAAACTGTCAAAAGATGAGAAGGAGCATGACCTGGTGGAAAGGGCATAGGCCTGGGAAGCAGGAGACCTGGGTTCTAATCCCGACTCTCCAGTTTCCTGCAGGGCGACCTTGGACAAGTCACTTTACTCAGTGCCCCAGTTACCTTATCTGTGAAATGGGGATTGAACACCTGTCCCCCCTCCTACTTGGACTCTGAGCCCCGTATGGGATGGGGCTGTGTCCCACCTGATTGGCTTTAACCACCCAGTGCTTGAAACAGAGTAAGTGCTTAACAAATATCATAAAAAAGGGAGAGAGAGCAGAAAGTTGAGAAAAGCATGAATCAGAAAGAAATGCAGAGGATATGCAATCCAAGAGGATAGGAGCTAACAGCAACTAGTAGCTGTAGAGCATGGTAGAGACAGATAATGTGAGATGCAAAGGAAGAGACTGAGGAGGTGAGATAGAGCGAAAGCGACACTGGGGAGGCAAGGAGCATGCTGAATCTATCCACTTTTCTTTTGAGCCGGGGAGAGTGGCAGAAGATGAGCCTCCCTCCCCACCTCAAGAGAAGGCAGCCAGGGATAGGGCATCATCAGGTGATAGCCAAGTCTCTGGAATGGTGAGGAGGAGGAGAGAGTCAGGAACAGTTTGCCCAGGATGGAGTGTGGATTCCTCAGGCCACAGTGGGTTTTGCACTGTGGGAGTGGGCCACAGACTCGTCCTCTGCACTGCAATAGGTAGTTTGTCACCACCCTGCCCAATCGGTTTGGTTAAACTGTCCTTTGCATCGGATATGGACTTAGACATGAGGGAGGGTAGAGCTCATCACTAATTAATAGAAGAAAATTGAGAAATGTAGCCGTGTAAAATGGCTTGTTCATAGGTTCTGTATGTTGCCAGAATTCGAATTAAGAGCTTCTGGCTCGCTTAGTCCACTGGCCAGGCTGCCTTTGAAGTGTGCTTATTTGCTGTGTGTTAGCCCAGGTAAAAGTTATAGCCCTCTCATTGTGCTCCAGTCAGCCCATTTCAAAAGCTAGAAAAAATTAGCGAACCAACAGCCGATGCCAGCATCGACATTGAGCTACATTGGATAAATGAAATGCATTATTGGGACCATATACACAGTTCTTCTATGATATAGTATCATATCGTTATGTAGCTATTGCTTTCACTTTTATAATGTAAATGACTACTGTTCTCTTCATACCCCTGAAGTTCCTCACAGAGGTGTCAGATATATCGGTCTGTTCTGGATTTAGAAAATTAGGTGTTTCTCATAAGGCTTTAGCGCCCGCTTAGTTGGAACAGATTCTTTTTCAACCCATGCAGAGTGTTGTTTTTCACGAAGAGGAGAACGAACGAAGTTTCACTAAAGAAATAAAGGTACCCTCTCTATCCTTGTGGCTCCAGTCTTTCCATTTTTTTCCGGTGAGTGCTGGAAATAGTTAAAACAAAATGAATTTCATTCTTTCACCCAGTATAAGCGGCTCATTTCCAAGTGCAGTTGTAATTAATGGGATTCAGTGAGAATGTGAATAGAGAGAATCAGACTGTGATCTCTCTCGGCTTGGAGCGATAGAAGTGGAAACGTGCTGAACACTGATAAGCCAGCCTACGCCTACCAGGTGACAGCTGAACTGCCACTTACTGCTATAGAACACCTGCTAAAGTGTCATCAGTGAGGGGGTGTGACGAGATAAATTTAGGACTTGCTGGTACAGAGAATGTTCTTAATTTTATATGTCCTTTCAGGATTGGGGAAACTCAACTCACCTTCGTAGAACGTACACCTGTATCTTGTATGTGTACAGTGTATTGTCACACATAGAATCATATCATAGAATCACTGAAATGAAAGGTCATGTAGTCCTGCCTCCCACCTTCAAGCAGAAGTTCACGTAAACCATCCTAGACAGCTGGGACTTGGTATTAGTTTTAAAGACCTCCTAGGAAGGAGACTCCAGAATAGGATATTCCATTATTTAAAGCCTTCGCTGCAAGAAAATTAATCTTAATACCTAACATGCCGCAGGATCCTGTCAAAGCCCACAATAGACGCTTTAATAGATGTGGAGAGCAGTAGGTCACCATCTTCTGGGTAAAAGCCCTTTCTATTTGGAGACCATATTTGGATTTTCCAAAATATCATTCTGCCCACATCTCCCCGCTCTTTGACAACCTCTGATGGCTCCCCCTCCATTTTGGCATCAAAAGAAAACCCTTACCATCAGCTCTAAAGCACTCAAACAGCTCTTGCCCTCCTACTCAGCTCATCTCCCACTGCAGCCCAGCCCACACGTTTTGGTCCTCTACCACCAATCTGCTTATTGTACCTCGATCTCGTCTCTCATCGTCGACCCCTAGTTCACATCCTTCCGCGTGCTTGGAACCCCCTCCCCCTTTGTATCCAGAAGACCACTGCTCTCCCCATCTTCATACCTCCTCCATGAAGCCTATTCAGTCATATTAATATCTGTCGCCCTGTCTAGACTGTAAGCTTGTTATAGGCAAGGGACGTATCTGCTGATTCTCTTATACCATGTTGTACATTCCCAAGCACTTAATACAGTGCTCTGCACATAGTAAGCAATCAATAAATACCATCGATCGAAGCGCTCGATAAATACCATTGATTGATTCTCTGATGAACCTCTCATTTCCCCACCCTATTCACCCTCCCTTCTGCGTCTGTACTCCTTAAACACTTTGATGCTCACTCTATGTCCAGCCCTACAGCACTGATCTTTATATCCTGCTGCTTTCCCTCCCTATATTTATGTTAACATCTGTCACCCCCACCAGACTGTAAAGCCCTTGAGGGCAGAAATTGTGTCTACCAAGGCTATTGCCTTGTACCTTTGCAGGTGTTCAATAAATGCCACTGATTGATTGGTTGATTCATCATTATCTCTCCCAACCATTTTTTCCTCTAGCTCAGTAATCTCAGCTCTTTCACCTTTCCCTATCGGTTTTATTTTTCCAAAGTTAAATCATTTTTTGTGTCTGTGGGGTTTATAACTAGAACTACTACCCTAGCACAGGCTTGCCCAGTTCTGACCGAGTGAAATGAGACCTTCATGGTTTTTATGGGCTGTGTTCCTACTTATTCACTGCTTGCTTTTTAAACGGTAATGCTATGCTAATGATTTATGATTATTTTGTTGCATTGATTCCTGGATCTTTATGCAATATTTGCACATAAGCCTGGTTGACTTCTTGAAGGCAGGGGCATCTTTTGCTTCTATTTCAAAGATCGACATCTTTTTTTGTATAAGAACCATACAAAATTCAAAAAGGAATGGAAAGATGGCACAGTGAATCAGTGCTGGCAATTGCACCCACATCACCACATCACAGATGTTCTCATCCTGTCCTTGTCTACCCTTGTCTCCCACAGCACAGAAGGGGTAGATAAGGCTTCTAGTGGGAAAGGGGACAGACAGGCTGCTTAGGGGATTAGTGCAGGCCCAGCTCGAGGTATTTGGGCACATTTAAAAAAACACCAGCACCCTTTGCTATAGCCTACGGGAACGTTTGAAGAGGCACAGCACCAACCCCACCCTACCCTACCCCCCGGCCCCGCTGTCCACTCGGTCCCTCCATAATGCTTACCTTGACTAGAGAGTGCAACGGTGAAGCACCTCCTTCCACAGCTCTGTCTTGTGTTATGTGGCTGAGGCTTTCCTGGGAGCAGCATGGCTCCAGCAGGGAGGGTGGAAAGGAGGGGGCCCTGGCTGACTGGTCAGCCAGGGGTGGGGCTTTGCCTTTAAAATGCCAGAGTAGAGTGTTCTGGCATCAGAGGCAGAGAGAACAAATGCCACAAGACTCTCTGAGCAGTCAAGGAAGCAGGAGCCAGAGGTCCCAAACAGCTCACCCACTTGTTAGCCTCTCCCTGGCATTGGGTTATCCCACAATCTGACCAAGGAAATGACACTCAGAGCAGGGCTGGGCTCACCAAGCCACCATTAGCTCCAAGAAGAGCCTTATATGGCTTTTGCACCGGAGGTTGGGAGCCTTCTTTCACCTGTTGTAGTGTTCATTACATAGTGATGATAATGATGATGAAGGAAGTTTTTGTTGAGAACCACCAATGAGTCTCTGTCCTGAGGCATCGGGAATGAGAACCTGAACAGAGGAATAGAATATAGCGCTACTCACACTTTCCTCTCCGACAATCATTCCCACTGGAGCAAGGAGTGAAGAAAATGAGTTGCCGGGCAGGGGTGCAACACATTCTGAAGTGCACACAACAGTTTTTGGCATGTAAGTCCCATTTGCACTTTAAGTAACCACAGCCAGTAGTTTCCTTGGTAGCCTCTGTGATTTTTGCTGCCCATGTTAGCCAGGTGTTTTTTTTAGGCTTCCTTCTGGCCTTGTCCATCTCATGGAATGTGCTAGGTGGTTCTTAGTTTGTAAGCTCTTCACCGTCCCAGTAGACACTCCCCTACTTGCAGAGCTGGGGTTAGAACTCAGGTTTACAGATTCCCAGAGCAGTTTTCTTCCCACTAGACCAATACCAGCCCTCCTGATCAACCATGTTTACTGTGTGCAGAGCACAGTACTAAGTGCCTGGGAGGGTAGAGTACAACAGAGTGGGTAGACACATTCCCTGCCTGAGAAAATAGGTGTTCGATGATGCTAACCTATTCTTCTCCATCTTGTGTTTCTGCCACTGGTTTCTCCTTTCCAGGTATATTTTGCTGCAATTATCCCCATTGACAATTCTCTTTCCAAAACTTCTCCAGTTTTTAGATCATGTCTACTAATTCTACTGTCCTCTCCCAAGTGTTTAATCTAGTGTCCTGTACATGGTAGGGGCTCAGTAAATACCATGGATTGATTGATTAACACTTGCTAGGTCTTTAGGAACTCCATTCTTGCATCCCCTTCTCCAGGTTGGTTTTGGGAGTGATCTGGCCCCTGAGGAGAGACAGGCAAGGGTTCATTGTTTGCAAAGTGGTGCCTTCTAGCCCAGCTGTTTCTCTGCTGTAAAGAAATTCACTGAACCAGCAGGCACATCCTTTAAACTGAAATGTCAGCTTTCTCTGTTTGAAAGATGAAGTATTTTCTCTATGCTTGGAACTGGGTGAAACTACCACTTTTGTTTTTGTCCTGAGTGAGAGGTGAATCCATCATGTTATTAAAAAAGGAGAAAAAAATGAAATGGCCATGCAGATGTCTATTGAATTAAGTAGATTTTTATTTTGGCCTGTAAATGCTGAGCTTTAGAATGACTGGGGAGGAATTTTAGATAGATTTCTACAGCAAAGGTTACTGTCACTCTTGTGGGATCTATTAATCTGTTTAGTTAATTAAAAAAAGGCAATTGCAGATATTTAGAGAAAGGGCACTTAACATTTGGTTCATGTGCAGCTTCAAAGTACATTATTTGTCACCTTACTTGTTTTCACCCCACTGCACATATGGGAAGCAGCGTGGCTCGGTGGAAAAGAGCCTGGGCTTCGGAGTCAGAGGTCATGAGTTCGACTCCCGGCTCTTCCACTTGTCAGCTGTGTGACTGTGGGCAAGTCACTTCACTTCTCTGTGCCTCAGTTTCCTCATCTGTAAAATGGGGATTAACTGTGAGCCTCACGTGGGACAACCTGATTACCCTCTATTTACCCCAGCGCTTAGAACAGTGCTCTGCACATAGTAAGCGCTTAACAAATACCAATATATGCTCAGAGCTCATCCTGGTCAAGTCTGATGTCAAGGAAGAGCAAAGCCTACTTTTGCGTGGCGCAGTGGAAAGAGCACGGTCTTTGGAGTCAGGGCTCATGAGTTCAAATCCCAGCTCTGCCACTTGTCAGCTGTGTGACTGTGGGCAAGTCACTTAACTTCTCTGTGCCTCAGTTCCCTCATCTGTAAAATGGGGATTAAGACTGTGAGCCCCACGTGGGACAACCTGATTCCCCTGTGTCTACCCCAGCGCTTAGAACAGTGCTCTGCACATAGTAAGCGCTTAACAAATACCAACATTATTATTATTAAGATGTAAATGATTAAAAATCCATTTTTATGTCTGTCTGAGACATGTTGTTTATTTGGGTGGAAGTTCTAATTAATTTGGCAAGTTAATTCAACTAAATTGAACATTTTTATAATAGTCCAAAGTATGTACATAGCACCTTCTGGCTGCGGAGTACTGTAATAAGTGCTTGGGAGAGAACAATAGACTTAGAAGGATATATGCCCTCAAGGGGCTTACAGTCTAGTGGTGGGACAGACACAAAATAATTTACAGAAAGAAGAGAAGAAAACAAAAGTGGTTATGAAGATGTGAGGGCTTAAAGAATATAGAATTTTTAAGTCAATGTGTACAGAAGTGCTATATAGGTAGGTGTTAGTGCAGAAGAGTGGAAGTTAAAGGGATATGACACAGGGAAAAGAAATTCTCTGCCTTCCCCTTCCCTCACAGTGCGTGTCTGTTCTGGGCTCCATTTTGGGTCCCAAGGGCTTAGTACAGTGCCCCGCGCAGAGTAAGCACTCACTAAATACTGTTGGTTGATTTCCAAACTTCTCGAGTGAGTTGTCTACATCCTCTGTCTCCACTTCCTCTCCTCCAGTTCTCTCCTTGACCCTCTGCAATCTGGTTTCTGTATCTTCCATTCCAAAGAAACTGCCTTCTTCCAGATCACCACTGCCCTCCTTCTTGCCAAATCCAATGGATTCTACTCCATCTTAATTCTCCTTGACCTCTCAACTACCCTTTTATTTGTGGACCACCCTATTTTCCTGGAAACATGATCTTAGCTTGGCTTCCCTGACACCATCCTCTCCTCATTTTCCTATTGCTCTGGTTCCTCTTAGTCTTTTGCCAGCTTCTCCTCTGTCAAGATTCAGTTCTGGAACCCCTTCTATCCTCCATCTACAATCACTCCCTTGAAGAACTCATTCACTCCCATGCATTCAACTACCATCTCTATGCAAATGACCCCCCAAATCTACCTCTCCAACCCTGACCCCTCTCCTTCTCTCTGCAGTCTCACATTTCCTCCTGCCTTACTCGACTATTTACCGTACCCCCAATCTATTTTAAGGGAAGCAGTGTGGCTCAGTGGAAAGAGCCAGGACTTGGGAGTCAGAGGTCAGGGGTTCAAATCCCGGCTCAGCCTCTTGTCAGCTGTGTGACTTTGGGCAAGTCACTTAACTCCTTTGTGCCCTAGTTATCTCATCTGTAAAATGGGGATTGAGACTGTGATCCCCACATGGGACAACGTGATCACCTTGTATCTACCCCAGCACTTAGAACAGTGCTTTGCACATAGTAAGCACTTAACAAATGCCATTATTATTATTATTTAATGTCTGTCTCTCCCTGCAGACTGTAGGCTCCTCGTGGGCAGGGATCACATCTACCAACTCTGTTATATTGTACTTTCCAATGTCCTTAGTACAGTGCTCTGTAAGTGCTCAATAAATATCATTGATAGATCAGTTCAATCAATCGATGGAATGTCCTGTCAACACCTCAAACTTAACATGTCGAAAGCAGGACTCCTCATCTCTTCACACAAACCATCTCCACCCCCTGAATTTCCCACCTCTGCTGACAACACTACCGTCCTCCCTGTCTCACAAGTCTGAGACTTCAGCATTATCCTCCACTCATCCCTCTCATTTAATCCACCTATTCAGTGTGTTACCAAATCTTGTCAGTTCTACCTTCACAACATCTCTAGAATCCACCCCTTCCTCTCCATTCAAACTGCCTCGACTCGGTCCCTTTGCTCTGCCCCCTCCCCACCCCACAGCACTTGTGTATATATGTACACATTTATAATTATAATTCTATTTATTTTTAATAATTTTGTGTATATATCTATAATTCTATTTATTTATAATGATGCTATTGATGCCTGTTTACTTGTTTTGATATTTCCCTCCCTCCTCCTAGACTGTGAGCCCATTGTGAGCAGGGATTGTCTCTTTGTTGCTGAATTGTACTTCCCAAGCGTTTAGTACAGTGCTCTGCACACAGTAAGTGCTCAATAAATACAAATGAATGAATGAATAATACTAACCTACTGTACTTCCATCTTATCTCTCTCACCGCCAAACCCTTGCTGACGTCCTCCCTCCTACCTAGAACTTCCTCCTTTTCAGACCCGTCTCGGTGTGGGCAGGGAGCGTGTCTGTTTATTGTTGTGTTAAACTCTTCCAAGCACTTAGTACAGTGCTCTGCACAAAGTAAGTGCTCAATAAATATGATTGAATGAATGAATCCTTCTAACATACCATCACTCTCCCCATCTTCAAAGCCCTACTAAAATCATATCTCCTCCAGAAAGCTTCCCCAGACTGACATTTCATTTCCCCACCCTATTCGCCCTCCTATTTGCATTGCCTTTGAACTTGGGTCTGTGTCCCTTAAGCACTTTGATACTCACCCCCAGTCCCACATCACTTATGCACATTTTCTTATACTCTGCCGCTTCCCATATTTGTAATTTATTTTAGTATCTGTCACCCCCAGTAGACTGCAAGCTCCTTGAGCTTAGGGATTGTGTCTACCAACTTTATTGTATTGTACTCTCCCAAGTGACCAGTACAATGCTGTGTACACAGTAAGTGTTCAATAAGTACCATAGGTTGATTGATTAATTAAAATACTTTTTTTAAGGAATTAAGATGTACCTGATGGAGTTTTTGTAGAATGTTTGAAGAAAATACTGATAATTTTGTCTCTTATTGGGGAAATATGTAAAAATAATTGGTGATTTTCCATGTCTTTCTATCATGCAGATCACCCAGGAGGCTGGCGAATTTATGATAACTTTCCCATATGGGTATCATGCTGGTTTTAATCATGGATTTAACTGCGCGGAATCAACAAATTTTGCCACACTCAGATGGATCGACTACGGAAAAGTCTGTAATTTGGTAAGTCATGCTACAAAAACAAAGCATAAATTAAATGTCTGTTCTGGCCGTAGTTGCGACAAAATGAGATACACATAGAGAATTTATTTTTTTATTTCTCCCGTCGTGTACATCTCACTTGCGCCACAGCAATTTATTTCATTCTTAATGTATTTATTTTAGCTTAAGTTTTTTGCTGAATACAGAATCATTTTTCTCTACTTGAATTTTTGTGAAGCCATTTATGCTGAGAAGCACAGGTATGAGAGTGATGTTTGAGTTTCTCTTCTATTCTACCCCACCTTTCATTTATACTTTTGAGCAACCACAAGTTCCACCAACTTCCAAATCACACATAATTTTGTCTACGTACTAGTATTTACTCCAACTGCTAGGTGCCTGAAATGGTGTGGTGGGGCAAATTGAAACATTGAAGAAGCAAGAAGACTCATCCAAGTGCTAGGTAAAAGGTTAAGCTTCGCTATTTGGGGACTGGAAAAGGTAGTGAATACTGACTTTGGTGTAATTAGGCTTTATTAAGAGTTAAACATTGAGGACATATTTTAATAAGAAATCTAGTTTCAAATTGAATTTGGTATATAAGTTTGTGCGTCTCCTGCTTAGTTGTGCATTCTAGTCACATACTGGGCATTTTCGTTTACAAGCCGCAACTTCTATTAAATTTAATTACTTCTCCCCTGCAGCTTTAAGTCGAGGGTAGCTTCAGAATGATGGTGGCATCTATTAAGTTTGATTACTTTCCCCGTGGCTTTGTTGGTGAAGGTGCATTTTCTGGCAGAGAGAAACTTCTAAGTGAATCTATATATTCTACATTAGATCAGGTGAATATGGTTTACACAACAAAGCTTTCATTTTTCTACAGCACGCTGTCTCAATAGCCACAAGTCTGGCTTATGCCAGCATTACTCCAAACAAATTGATAAACTTCCCATTTAATGACTGCTGATTTATTATTTGAAAAAGGGGTAATTTATGTGTGTAATAATAGAGCAAGATGAAAAACGATCATCAAAACCGAAAAGAGAGTTTAGCCCTAGTGCAGTTTAGAAGGGTTCTGGGCCAGTACTTGGCACTGTAAGAAAACAAGATTGATTTCTCTCTTAGTAGAGCTTCAGAGTACTGATTAAGCTGGCCTTTATTTCTAAGGGAGTTGAGTTAGAATGTAACAGAACATATTGGGTCCACACAGATGCATCACTGCTTCGGTTCTCTGTTAACCATAAAAAAATGGAATATAATAAAAAGGGCATGGAAATTTCAGAACACATTTAAACATTCACACAGATCTTTAATGCCTCTGCATTTCCATAAGCAATTGTAATTAAATAAGCACTAGGTAACTATTTAGGAGGGTTTTTAAAGTGTTTATCTTTAATAATTGACACAAAAGCTTTGCTCTCAGAGCAGTTTAACACCACATGGAATAACAGACCTGAGAAATATCATTGACTGTTCATCTCTGACCTGGTTCTCCTAATTCATAGTTAATGTTGTTTAGATTGAAGCATCTTGGTTAAAGTGCTGCCAAGGAACCGATGGCATCAATTTTGTCTTTCCAGGTAATTTAAGTAGCTCTCTTGTCTTTTCCTCCTAAGGCATCTCTGATGTGATTTGGGGTCTTTTCAGCCTAATTTAGAAAATCTCAGATCTTGATGGGGGTCTTATGATGAGTGAGACTGGGAATCCAGCCCAAAAAGCTATGTGTGAAAATAATGGCTTCACCCACTATAGATGGAAATCCATGAAACTGGCTCTTATGGAGCTGGGAAAAATGGAAAAGGCATGCTGTAGGGCTTGGAGAAAGTTAGGAAATGGGGCTTGGGCAGCATGGCTTAGAGGAAAGAGCCCAGAGTCTCGCAGCTCGAGGAAGAACCTAAGTCTCTGGCAGTTCAGTCGAGGAAGATGTGTGCAGCTTATGAAGAGCTGGAGAACACGATGAGGGCCAAAGACTTTGACTCTCAGAGGTGGGATGCAGACCAAGGCCCTTGTAGATGCTATGGGTGAAGAGTTGGGGAGAGCACAGGATATTGTAACAGTCCAGATGGAAGGTGACTTTACTGGGGATTATCAGCCCTAACTCCCAGGTTACAGAGCCCTCAGAGTCACTTTAGAAGCACCCAGACCCTGTTTAGCTCTTCTCTTCTCTGGAGTCTTAACTTTGGATCCTGAACCTACAAGCTAAATATGCTAGTTTACAAATCTCTTTATTTAGTGCTGCACTAGTAATGACATTGTTCAGGCTTTAAAGTTGTCAAATGTGGATTTGGCAACTTTACAAGTAAAATAGTTGCAAGGAGATCCCAAATCTTCAGATTCCTAACCAAATCTAGTTAATGCTCTTAGTGTCTCTTTAGGAGTTTGTGCGGGTTTGAGACTACCACTTGTTATATATCCAGTTTCCATGTTCAGAAATTAACCTTACTCCAGATGAAATGAAACACATGCTCTAAAATGTAAAATACTGCATAGTAGTGTAACCTTTTGGGCAGCAGAGTACCCAAGGGAGGGGTGTCAGAACTCCATGGAGTTTATGGAAGCAGCCTGGACTTGAAAGATATAGAAGTGCATAGAACATTGTCAGCTCTGTGAATAATGGGACCTTCTGCCTTAATCCCTCTCCATTATTCACTCTCTGGTTTGAACCCAGTAGTATCGACTGGAAAAAGGCATAGAGGGATGGGGGGCGGGGGACGGGGCTCCAGGGAGACTGCGTAACTTACCTTTACTTAAAAATAAAACCTTTGATTAAAAGATGAAATGAAGTATAGTTTTCGAACTGATCAGATCACAGAGATGCTGCTCTTGCCAACCAAAGAAATATATTGATATCTATCTTCTTGCTTTGCAGTATTTTCCCATGAGGTCTTTGGGAATTGGAAACTACTTTCTCTACACAAATGAATATGTACATTATGGCCAAGCGGCTGCTAGAAAAATCATAGTTTTAAAAACTGCCTTTGTCTTGCATATCTAGTTTGGTTAGCTGAAGAGAAAAACATACACAGGTACAATTGGCCAGGTTATACATGGGCTAAGAGTGGTGTGGTTGGGCTCCAGATTTTTAAATCTCTCAGGGTACTATTTATAGCATTCATACATCCTCAGGGCTGCCCTGCAGTTATAGATTTTCAGTTCTCCCATGCAAATTTTCATTTAAAAAAATTCACAACAGCAAATCATAGGCTGGCTCTGCACCAAATCCTGTGGCTTCCTCCTCATTTTCTCAATCCTTCCCTTCCTCTCCATTCCTACAGTCACCATCCTGGTCCAGGTGCTTGTGATACCGCTGCATAGCTATCAGCCTCCTCGCTGACCTCCCTGCCTCCTGTCTCTCCCTTCTCCAGTCCATACTTTACTCAACTGCCTGGATAATTTATCCAAAAAACCGTTTAGTCCACATCTCCCCTTTGTCCCCCCTCTCCTCAGAAGCCTCCAGCTGCCTCATCAAACAGAAACTCCTGACCATTGGCTTCCAGGCACTCAGTTGGTTCTCTCTCCCCTATTTTTTCAGTCTTCTTCCACTACACCTCAGCTCCGACTCTTCATTCCTCTCTAACTAACTCACTGTGCCTCGTTCCTGTCTCTCCAACAACAGAAGTTTACAATCTGTGGAGGGGATAGACACTACAATAGGAGGAAGAAGAAAATAGGGGATAATGTATACAAGTTAATGCTTAAATAACTTGTATGTAAGATTATGTCCATATGTGCAAAGGGTGATCATGAGTCCACAGGTGGGTAGGTGGTACAGAAATGCCCAAATGTAGTTGGGTTATAACCTGGGGAGAAGAGAATTTGGGAAAGGCCTCTTGGAGGAGATGTGATTTCAGAAGGGTTTTGAAGATGGTGGGAGCTGTGGTCCATTACGTGTGAAGGGCCAGGGAGCTTCCAGGCTGGGGGAAGGACTTGAACCTTATATTACTAAAAAATTCCATAACTATTAGGGAAGGTGATTCTAGTAAAAAGTATTCCCTGTTTCGTTTTCGGAAAACCATAAAAATCTTAGCATTTTAAAATGATTCATTCATTCAATCGTGTTTATTGAGTTCTTACTGTGTGCAGAGCACTGTACTAAGCACTTGGAAATGACGACAAGGTATCAGTCCTGTGTTTACAATTTAACCAAGCATTCTATCATAGGTTAATTTTTTGTGAGTGCTTCTCTCCTACTGGAAAGTAAATCGTAGAAGGTGACTGATGGCATCCTGGATTTATGACTTTTGGGATGGCATTGTATTGTGGGGTCAATCTGTGGCTCAAATGGACTCCATCTGAGTCTAAGCAGAACCCTGAACTCCAGTGTGTCAATGAAAATCAGTTGTTAATGTTTTTTCCGAACAACTGACTTGGGTCTGCTGCTTATGCAGCTGGCTGCTTTCCAAAGAAGCTCACACAGCTAAGTAGAGCTCCATGAGAACACTGCATGCTCAGCCATTCTGAATTTAAAAGGGCTGTATTAAAAATCTGGTGTATTTGAGGAGTTGGTCACATATCCCACTCTTTCTCTCCCCTCCCCCCATCTTTTGTTCGGGCCTCTTTTTCCTCTCACGTGCCATCCCATTTCCTGGATTCTAGTCCATTCTTAGAGTATTTGTTAATGATGATTACTAAATCTTTGAGTAGACATTAATGATGATTACTGAAACTAATGGGCTTATTTGTTCTTTGCTGATAACTGCGTATTCATCACAGACAAAAACACAATGCTATTCAATAACTCATTCAAAACGCCAGTGCTAAGAGTGGTATTTCAGCTGGAAGAAAACAAGTTGTTCATATGTTGAGGCCAGCATTGCAAACAATAGAAGCAGCGTGGCTCAGTGGAAAGAGCACGGGCTTTGGAGTCAGAGGTCACGGGTTCAAATCCCAGCTCGGCCACTTGTCAGCTGTGTGACTTTGGGCAAGTCACTTCACTTCTCAGTGCCTCAGTTCCCTCATCTGTAAAATGGGGATTAAGACTGTGAGCCCCACGTGGGACAACCAGATTCCCCTGTGTCTACCCCAGCGCTTAGAACAGTGCTTGGCACATAGTAAGCGCTTAACAAATACCAACATAGGGACAAATGGCATGCTTTGAAGATGGCTGAAATGAAGTGCAACAAGGAGAAAACAGGAACATTTTGTTTTCTCTTATTCTGTTGTTTTTTTGTGGAGCAGTGCACAGCACATTGAATAATTTTACCCTTTTATATTCCTAGTATTATGAAAATGCTTTTTCATAATATTGATTTCCATAGACATTTTTACTAATGAGACCTGCAGGTGAAATGCCTTTATTGTAGGAGTGTTATACTCCTGTTTGGTGGAGTTGGTATGGGCCCTTCCATTACTTTGTACTGTTCTGGAAGTTTCAATAACTTTATACTAGAATGTTTGTACAGTATATGGTGGAGGGGACTGTGCGCCCATGTGTATGTCTGTGTGGATGTGTGTATTTATTGAAATGGAATGGCTAAAACGAAATAGTTTGAACTTGCCCATTCTAAGGGTTTTCTCCTCTCATCCTTTTAAAACTTCATAAATCTCTATTTTTTAATCAAGCAATTATGTAAAAACACGGTCTTGTCAGGCAGCAGCACTTATTGAGGGTTTATTCTGTGCAGAGCACTGATGTAGTTTCTGTGAGGAGTACCGAAGAACACAAAATCTAATCACTGTCATCAGTGTTTGAGTATCCACTGTGCACAGAACATTGTACCAGGCAAACCTTCCTTCTTCCTGTTCTTTCTTCTATCTTTTCTCCTTCCTCCTCTCTCCTTTCACTTCCTTTCTCCTTCCTCCTCTCTCATCTTCCCTCTCATCTTTTTCTAAAACTAAATATTTGGAGGAGAACACGTGAAGAAGGTGAAGAATAATTGGAATGAATGGGGTTAATGATAGTATTGATTAAATTGTTCCCACTTGTCAAGCACTGTCTTAAACACTGGGATAGGTACAAAATAATCAGATCAGACAGATTATCAGCCTACATGGGGTGCACTGTCTAAATGTTTGGTAGAAGAGGGGTTTTATCCTCTTTTTACAGATGACGGAACTTAGCCACAGATAAGTGGCTCGCTCAAGGTCACACAGCAGGCAGAATGACAGAGCTGGGATTGGAACCTGGGTCTCCTGACTGTCAGTCCCATACTCTTCCCACTAGGCCATAGTTGGAATGCCTCATGGAGGAGGTGAGTCTTGAGTACTTTGTGGAGGAGAAGGGGTGTAGTTTGGCCAGATGTGGGGAGAAACGCCCATGCAATGCTCAGATGTGGAAGAGGGTGTGTGTTAGAATGGTGAGCATGAGCCAAAAGCTTAAAAACCTGAAAGTTTGTCAAAAAAAAAAAAGAAAGGAATGGAAACTATTGTTCATTGTTAAATCTTACATTTGTTCGTGCTTTTTGGTCATATTAGCTCAAAATCAAATGCGTGTGTTTTCGCATTGAAACCCTTCCTGAACTATAGGCTGATTGGAAGATGTTTTTAATTGTACTCTCCCAAGTGCTTAGTGCAGGGCTCTGCACATGGTAAGCGCTCAATAAATATGATTGATTGTTTTGACACTCCCTTTGTCAAGAGCAGGAACTCTAAGGTTTACGTTGAAGTGGAGTCCAAGTCAATGGGACACCTTGTCATGCTAGAAAGGGAGTTCTCTTTCCAGGAAGTTTAATTGGATCAGCCTACACATTCAAAGGTTCAGAATTCTGAAGTTTATTTTTATTTCCTTTCTCTGTAGTGTATCATTCTTCTGAGTTCAGTGAGGGTTGAAAGAAAATGGCTGGAGAAACACATTATCATTTTCAGGCTAACTGCAATGAAGAAGTTGTCAGATTTCAGAGGAGTGGGATACTCCCAACTAATAGTACCTTTTAATTTTTAATGTCTGAGGACTCACAGCTATATTTTCAAATCAACCCCACCCCTTAGGATTCTAGGAGTCAACATCACAAACAGTGGCATTCATTGAGTGCCTACTGAGTGTGATTCTATACACATTTAGTCTGATGGTTTTAAGTGCCAGTTTAAAAATCCACTTTGAAAATGTTTCACAATGTTTCTGGCTCATTGTCTTTATTCAGAGATTTTATTTATAGAATTTAGAAAGCGTGTACTCTGTGCTCAGCGTTGGTATAGATACAGATAATCAGCTGGAATTCAGTCTTGGGATGGCTGGTTTGAATTCTTAGTTGAACTGAATAAAAAGAGACCATGGGCGTTTTCCTGTAACCACTGTCCATATGTGATATCATTTGCACTGATTATCCAGATAACTGTGAGAAAACCTATGTACCAGTTCAGTCAATTGTGTATTTATCACCGTCAGTGGTGTCTTCTTTAGAGGACAGTTATATAATGGAACTTTATGACAGTGGCTGGAATTTTGTAAGAAAGATAAAAACCGATTAGGTAACCCAGGAAAATATTCCAGCTGTGAGAATTTGTATGTATGTCTCTCTTTTATTTTTTTACTTAAGGCTCAGTAATAAGCTTCTAGTGAAATCTAGTTGTAGTGGTTACGGAGGAAGCTTACTCTGGTATTTCTTGTACTGCACCTGTTATGTGTATACTGAGAGAACTTCAGCTTTCTTCTAAGAATGGTCTCAAAATGGAGAAATGAGAAAATTACATCATTTAAATGTATGTTGTGTCTGTGTGTCTAACCTAGCTGATGAACTAGCCAACAGATGTTGGCTTTTGAATATGTTGTGGTTAGAAGCAAGTATGTATTGTGCCCTTACTTGTAGCCAATTGTGGCTGGCCATCCCAAGGTTGTGATATGAAGTGAGAAAGATCGCAGGGTGTTTTTTTTTATGTCACATAAAGGAGTGCTTTTCTTTTCAGCTTTAAGAATTTTTGCCTAACATGAACACCCCCTCCCTCAGGCTATAAAAAAAAAAATAGTAGCCCTGGATGTTTTACAGCTGCCTTGGAAATAGCTGGTAAATCTGGGGGCCTAGGTGGAGGGACAGTTTAAAACAGGCAAATAGTGATAACCATATTGGCTTTATTAATTTTGCACCATTTATGTCCTTGGGGAAGGAATGGTATGATAAAAATGTTAATCTTCATTTGTAAGGCCAGTAGTAGGGACAGGGTAGATTTTAGGGATATGACTTGTATTTTAGAATTTTTTTAAAATTTGAAAGCAAAATGCAGAACATAATGATCCGTAGTGTAGAGCTATTTGTGCTGATGAAAGACTTCAGGTTTTTGGGTAGCTTTGTTTCTGTATTATTCATGTGATGGTTCAACACCTGAAATACTCTTTTGGTGAACCTTTTACACTACAGCATTCAGATCTGTAAGCGGTATTGCTTTCTTTAGTAAAATTAAGCCCATAATTACTCATGCATATTTTGCTGCAATAGCTGCCGAGAGACCTGTTTTCTATGGATAGGTTAGATCAAAGAGCTGGCCTGCAGGTTGTATTTCATTTTTCCCGTTGGTGGGATGAAGTGCAGTTGTTTTGATGTTAGGTTTGATGGATTTGTTTGCCACTGCATTCATTAGCTTCACATCAAAAAACTGACAGGCTGTTAAATGAAACTTTGGCTTAGATTTTCAGCTTGACTGTTTGGAGACATTCGTGAAGATATTTTGTTTTTGTGCCGCAGCAGCCTCGAGCACTGTGACTATCGCAAAAGAAAGAAAAGTTATTTACTGTACTGATTTCCTTGAGTAAAAAAGAATCATTGTGGTGGGGACAGTCATATCTAACTTACACTATTAGAAACAGTATATTATTACAGTATATGCAGCATGAGAGACTCTGTATGACAGGATAAATAATGCTGTTGAATTGAAAGGAAGGTAATAGTCGGTGGCAATGAAAAACAAGAATATGTCAACTCCCCCTGTGGTTTAATTGTTATTATTATGCTATTTATTTGTTAAACTTTTATTATGTGCCAGGCTCTGTGCTTAACACGAGGGTAGATACAAAGCTAATCAGGTTGGCTGCAGTCCGTGTCCCACATGGAGCTCACAGTCTCAATCCCCATTTTATAGGTGAGGTAACTGAAGCACAGAGATGTGAAGTGATTTGCCCAAGGTCACACAGCAGACAAGTGGTGGAGCCGGGATTGGAACTCAGGTCCTTCTGACTCTGAGGCCTTGGCTCTATCTACTAAACCACCTTTTGAGGTGATGCCCAGGAGTTGGCAAAAATCTTTGGTACATACTGAACAGAAAGCTGTGAAGTTAATGTATGTGGCATACCTGTCTAATATAAAAGTACTGTGCTTTGACCTTTGATTATCTAGGTAATTATCAGAACCATTTCATGAAAGATGATTGCCTTTGGTATTAACCTTCCCATAATCAAAAATGTGTTTTCCCACACTGCAAAATATCCTGTTACTCAATGTGATGGTGAAAGTGTATATTTAATTTCTGGCATCAAATAATGCCTGACAATGTCAGATTTGACCTTCCTTTACTTTTCTAACATGACTAATGTAGAAAGTTATATAGATGCAGCACCCAGTTAAGTGATTTTTCTCATAATTTTTGGGCAGTGCCACCCTGTATTTCTTTACTATAACATTCAGGATTTTTGTTCTAAAAATAATTTTATTATTCATCCTAAAATGTAATGAAGAAATAATGGAATTTTACTGGGGCGGTGGGAGACACACACTCTACATTCCAGGATAGGGTGAAGAGGACGAGACGAGCGCTTGGTAAGTACAATTAAGCAATTCCATTGCTTAAAAAAAAAAACCCACTTCCACCACCCAGTTAGTCTGGCAGGGGACCCAGAGGAGAGTGACTGTGGGAGATCTGGAAGAAGTAATTTTGGGAAGCCAGCGTTATGGGGGTTATTTCTGTAGGCTGACAATCGCAAGTCCTAAAGCTGGGATGTTTTTTCAGGTAACCATTATTAAAATACCACTGTCCTTCCACTCCACTTCCATCTCTCTCCTTATGCAAAAGAGGGAGTGACAACAGATTTTGGTCCTCTTAAAATTCTTTTTGTACGTGAATGACAGCAATTGTCCTATAGGGATGAAAAGTGAGAGGGAATGCTTCAACATATCATGAGCGGAAGTGCTGCTTGTTTCATTGAGACTCTGGAATTATCTTTGCTGAGGATGATAGAAAATTTAATACTGACCCTGGTGGAATATGGCTCATCTAATCCTTCCTTTGGCTTGACTCTGTGTAGTGTGTATTGTGTAGTGTGGGTGATATTGCAGAGCCATGGTGTTACAGGAAGATGATGTATGGTTGCAGGAGGTAAAACTGAGCTAGGCCACTTGTTCGGTGAGTAAGGCATCTGGAGACCTGTTGATGTGAGGTGGAACTGGCTCAAGTCAGGATGCAGGGGGAAGTTGTCGTATGGGGAAAAAAAAAAACGATTACCGACTGCTGCTATTGCTTCCAACCTCTGCAAGCCCAAGGTACAGCTATCCTGATGGGCAGAAGCTGGGCAATTGTCCAAATGCCTATTGAGTTAATCCAACCCTGATTACACTAATGAAGCAGCCATCCCCTATGAGTCCCTGCGACAGGACAAAAGAAAATGTGTTCAGTTCTCCCATAATGCATGTTTTCACTCTGCATTTTGAGCTAGAACGCTGTTAGGGAATTAGGGAACATTCTTCCAACAACACGGGCCAGTTTGGATACAGCACAGTAGCTTGCCATGGAAAATGATTTGTGTGCAGGTGCGTGGAATCAGACACCATATTGCAAATGTTTGAGTTTTCCTTAGCCCCGAGTTTTGCAAGAAAGAAACACCTGTGTGATAGGAGGTACAGTTGATCTTCCAGGTGAATAAACTGTAGTGACAGTGAAGTCAGTTGTTTTGAGTAGAACACCTGAGCAGTAAGGAAATGATGCACATTAAAATAAACTGCTCAACTTATTTTGCATTCTAAATGTGAGCTAGTATTAGGTGAATTTTACCATCAGCACTGTCTTCTAGCACAAGGGACAATTATGTATGTCTAAGAATACAGTGGGTTAAAGTCTAGGCACTTTGAGGTAAGTGCTATGATCTATATATAATCCACTTTTCACTTTCCCACCACCTTTCTTTCCCTCTAGAAATGCCTGGTTTGCTGTAGACAATCAGTAGTGACTCTTAAAACACCATACCCTTTTGATCACTCTCATATTTCTCAATCAGGAATTCATTAGCTAGAGTATTTGGGTGCAATATTAAAATGTAAATAAGGTAAGTCAAGCCATTGATGATGGTGTTGCATATATATGTCTGTGTGTGTGTGTGTGTATATACACATATATATGTGTGTGTGTATATATATACACACATATATATTACATATATGTGTAAATATATATATGTATATATATATTATAATAATGATAGTATTTATTAAGCACATACTATGTGCCAAGTACTGTTCTAAGAGCTTGGGTAAATACAAGGTAATCAGGTTGTCCCATGTGGGGCTCACAGTCTTAATCCCCATTTTACAGATGAGGTAACTGGGGCACAGAGAAGTTAAGTGACTGGCCCAAAGTCACACAGCTTATAAGTGGTGGAGCCATCTATCTCAGTGAGGAAAAAGACCATTATTGCTTTATTTAAAAAAAATGAAAAAACCCTCTAGAGCAGGAGTAAGAGGAGTGCAGATCTATATCATATTTGACTTTCTTATTTGGATTTTGTGGCAGTTTACAGGTGTACCTACAGTTCTGAATGAGCACACTGAAAAATCTAGAGATTATATAATGCTCTAATTGATGATGTAGCTCAGGATACTTTAGCTTCATCTGATGTTCTTTCCAATCAGCAAATGGAAATCAATTCCCTACCAACCCCCTCATCCCTTTGTGCTGTTCATGTCGGCCGATTAGACTGTAAGCCCGTCAAACGGCAGGGACTGTCTCTATCTGTTGCCGACTTGTTCATCCCAAGCGCTTAGTACAGTGCTCTGCACATAGTAAGCGCTCAATAAATACTATTGAATGAATGAATGAATGAATGACCAATAGCATTTATTCAGCAAATACTCTCTATCCAGCTACTAAGTGCTAGAAAATGTACAGTAGAATTATTATGCACGATACCTGCCCTCAAGTATCTTATAATCTAGCAGGGGAGATGCACACTTAAATTAAAAATGAAAGTAATTAACAGAGTACTGCATAAAGATGTAAATTAATGGTACTTACTGAGTGCTTACTGTGGGCAAAGCACTGTAGTAAGCATTGGTACTTGTTTAATCATTCTTGAGATGTCTCCAGTCTCTCCCCTCCCCTGCCCTCCCCCATCCCGACTTATATTATTAGATTGTGAGTCCCTCAAGACGCAGATATTACTATCCTCCTATACATGCTTCAGGAGGTTGTTAGTACTAAAGTGCTTAGTTAGCATAGAAACCATGAAGTGGAATTTAGGAGGATATAAAACAGGAAGATCAGTGATTAATCAAGGAAGGCCTCTTGTAGGAAATGAGATTTCATAAGGGTTTTGAAGAGAGAAGCGTTTGAAGGGAGAGTTACAGTCTGGTCAGGTGTGAAGGGGAGGGGAGTTCCGGGTGAGGAGCAGTTGTGAGGAAGAGGCTGATGGCTGAAGAGACAGTAATGAGACACCCTGAGTCGGTTAGTTTGAGATGAAAGAAGAGTGTGAGTTGGGGTGTAGTGTAGTGGGAGAAGAGAGTACATAACTAGCAGGGAAAGAGCTGATTGAGTGCCTTAAAGCTAATGGTCAGGAGATTTTGCTTGATGAAGAGATGAATGAACAAATGTTTTTGAGGAGTGGGGAGATGTGTACAGAACATCATTTTAGAAAGACGATCTGGGCAGTAGAGTGAAGTATGGACTAGAGAGGTGAAAAACTGGAGGGAGGGAGACAAGTGAGGAGACTAATGCTGTAGTCAAGCTAGGATATGACAGATGCCTGGGTTAACATGGCTGTTTGGATGGAGAAGGGGCAGATTCTGCAAATGTGTAGGAAGAACTGACAGTATTTAGTGATAGGATATGGAGCCAGGAAGGGGAAGAGAAAGGGGAGAGACAGCCGTTGTCCCCATCCTGCTCTAGGCAGCAACTGCTGGTGCTATGGCCAAAGTTCAAAAGGGGGACAGGGGAGGATGGGAGTGAGTCTGGGATGCAGGGAGGAAGTACAACCTCTAGGAACAGGTAACAGAGAATAAACAAAGGGAGGGGCTGGTGTGGCAAGATTTGCACACAGTAAGCACTCAATAAGTATGATTGAATGAACAAATGGATTTTTAGGTACCAGGTCATCGTATCGGGTCTGATTGGAATGAGATGTAATATCAAGTGTCATGCAAGTCTGTGTCAAAATATGTCCCACGATACAGCATTTCATAATACAACCCTCTCGACTGCAAGGCTGTTGTGGACAAGGAATATGTCTGTTTATTGTTGTATTGTACCCTCCCAAACACTTAGTTCAGTGCTCTGCACATAGTAAGCATTCAATAAATACGATCAAGTGATTGAATGAACCATGTTTTTGAGGATTCCATTATCGTATCTGTGAATCAGGTGCTACAGCTGTAACTGGGTAGAAGTGAGAGAATTCAATGTTCCTGAGGAAGTGTGTTCTAAAATAATTGAATGATTTTATTTTCAATATAATAGGTTTATGCAAGTTGTGCAAACCTCCTTTCAAGAACTTTCTGTTGTTTTTAAATCACTTTTTTTCACTTGGGAATTGGGGCTTTTAGGCTATGATACTTAATAAGTTTCAGTAGACTTCTTAGTATTTTAGAATACTAGTGATGTGATATTTTGAGAAAAATCAATTCTATTTTTTTTGGCATTGCAGTCCCACATTATGTAATAGTGATTACTTTTCACATTCCTGAGAGAGAAGATTTTAGTGGTTCATTTTTTCCCCATACGTTAATATTTTGGCTCATAAAAACGCCTATCTTCTAGTAAATTATTGTTCTGGATAAAATAAAAAAGAGATGAGTGGAGAATATTTTCTTTAAGAGCCTTGAATGAGTAAATAAACAATTTTGAGAAAAGATTAATAGTCACTCTTTACAATAACTATATATTTCCATTGTGAACTGCAGTCTCAACACAGTTCATGCGTACTTTTAGCATTCATTATTTGAAGTAAAGGTTTAGGCAAGATTTTCTGCTTTAGGCTTAGTATTTATAGGGGCTGTAAGAGAGGTGACTAGCATTCCTATAATCTTTAGAGAGCTAAGAACCCTAATTAAGTCTTTGAACGTTGTCTATAAAATATGATGCTTTTATCTAAGACTGCCCGGAGAGTCATTGTCTTTCATCTTTATTGATCATCTTTGCATTTTGCCAAGTGCAATATTTGAATGAGAATGACATCAATACTTGTCTGCCTTCTTGCTCATAAATGTGCAATGCAATTTTGATATTCATGTGTGTGGTGTTATCATTGAAATTTGTTTATTATTGATACAAAAGCAGAACTAGTTGAATGGAAGAGTCAGAGAAGTTTAAACAGTCGGATGAAATGTTATTCAAAAGATAGCACTCATATTGTGAAGAAAGTAAATGATAAAATCGGAAAAGTGTTGTACTCCTGTTAGAAGTATGACTATGTCCACTGGGGAAAGCCATCTCTTTTTTTTTTTAATTAGAAAAAGATCAAGGAAAATATTGAGTGACCCAAGGAAAATCAAATACACAGTGTCTTGTTTTTGCTTACTCAGTGAGAACCAACCTGAGGCTTTTAACCTTGATTTGGGGGTATAGCCAGTAAATAAAGATATGTTTTCAATACTTTGCCTTACCTGGAATTAGAAGCTTCTTTCACATGAAAATAGGGTCAATTCTAATAGAGCATGTGAAAGTCTCTAGGAGATAGAAGAAGAGGGAATCAATCAATGGTATTTATTGTTTACTATGTGCAGAGCTTGATACTAAGCACTTGGGAACATACAATGCAACAGAGTTGGTAGACACATTCCCTGCCCACCACGAGTTTACAGTCTAGAGGGAAGGGAGAAGGTGCTTCTCTGATAAAGTAATAAAGATAGGCTTGACAAGATTGTGAAAAAACAACATGGTTAGTGTAGAAAGAACACAGGACAAAGAGTCAAGAAACCTAGGTGATTGTCCCAGCTTCACTTCTGTGTGAACTTGGGCAATTGACTTAAACTCTCTGGGCCTTAGTTTCCTCATCTGTAAAATGGGGATAAAATTCTTGTTCTTTCTCTCTCTTAAACTGTGAGCTTCATGCAGAACAGGGACTATGTCCAATCTGATTAGCTTGTATCTACCCCACCATTTAGCATAGTACTTGGAACATGGTAGAAGTTTAATAAGTTTCATCCTTAATATGATTATCGGGCTCATACTTTTCTGACCATATGTTTTTTGAGACATGTAACTATTTCATCCTGACATATTATTGTTGTTTTCCTCATGTTGTAGTTCTCCCCTTTGCTCCCACTATTTGTAAATATTCCATGCCTATTTCCTCTCAGTTCATTGTAAGCTCCTTGAGGACAGAGATGGTGTTTTTTTATTTCCGGTTTAATGCCCCAATTGTTTAGCACAGTGCTCTTTACAAAGGAGTTGCTTAAGAAATATCATTGATTGAAGAAACTATACCCCTTCAGTCATCTGTAGAATTTACCAAGTGTCTGCTGTGATGAGAGCATTGTACTAAGCACTTGAGAGAGTACAGTAGAATTAGTAGACATGATCCCTGCCCTCAAGGACCTTCAGTTGAGTAGGGAGACAAACGCGAACATAAATAACCCATAGGAAGAAGTATGAATATAAAGAGAAATATATAAGTGCTGTGGGGAGGTGGGAGGTGTTGTGAGTGCTTAAGTGCCTAAGTGGCCCAAAATTGTGGAAATGGCAGTTGCGGGCATATAAGGGGGGTGATTAGAAATCAATCAGGGAAGGCTTCCTGAAGGAGATGATTTTTCTCATTCACATGCAGTTCATTAATAGATAATTGTAAGTTCAGGACATCAATCATTGGAATGCTATGAATCCCCAACAATATGAATATCGTGCAATTTCATAGCAATACTCTTTATATGTGCAAGCATGGCAAATTTAATGATGTTTTACTAAATTGAAAATTCCATAAACAAGAACACATTAAATTTAATGATCTGTTCACTTTAGATTTCAAGGCATTTTTCATATCAATTCAGTTAGCATTTATTAAGATACCCAAGAATACATGACAGAAACCATAGGAGTCTACTTGTCATGTCGAGTTTGGAAGGTGAATTTTTTAAAGGCTACCTAAATTGAAGCCACCAGCTATCGGTCCCCCAGAGAGTCCCATCCACTCTTTCATCCTTCTCTGAAGAGCTCTCTTGCCTGCTTTCAAAAACCTAGATATCTGGGACTAACGGGACACCCAGACAAAAGTAGTTAGGGCCTGGGTGAGAGCCCCTTCATTTTTAAGTCTGAGGCAGCGAAGGGTCACTTTCCACTGATGCCATTGCCAGGCCGTACCCAGAGTACACATTCACGTTCCTTGCTCAGTGCAGAGCGGGTGGGGCTGGGGAAGAAAGAAAGTAAGCCACCTATGTCCAGGAACTCTGTTGTGAGTCTTACTTACCATTGGTCCATTTCTAAGTGGGCAGGTTGAGCAGCCCAAAAAGCTATGGGTGTGAAATTGTGATTTCACCACCGGATCCCTAATATTGTGGGGGCACTGGTCCCACTAACTCCCTTCAAGTTGGCCTCCTTGCGTGGCACAGAGGAGGTAGTAAGTAACGGTATTTATCGAGGACCTACTGATTGTAATGTACCATAATAGGTACTGTGTAGCGGAGGGTACAGAAAAATAAAGGACAAAAAGAGGATTGGTTGATGACTGGTGCTAGATCCTTGTCAAGAACAGAGGGAGGCCAGATCTAGATGGATACAATGTTTTTGTGATTGTGCTTCTTCCAGTGATAACAAAGATATAAACACATGCACAGACCCACATGTATATTTAGAGAGAATGAGAGATGTTTTTAAAGATGACGCTGCTGGTGGTGAGATCCTTAGCCATGTATAGGAGTGTGGCTGAAAATGCCGATGTGTGACGATTGCTTCTTTCTGCATTGTATGTGTGGGGAAAAAAGTAGTCTTGTGTAGTTCTAATGCATTTATTCCATCAAGTGTCTTTTTCTGTTTCTGAGTCTGCCGCAAGTATCCTAATCTTCAAACAGGTTTTGCTTGATTCCCGATTGGTTCTCCTGATTTCTGCCTGCCAAGCTTGTCTGTATTTTTCAGTGGTCTCCCAGCAGGCTGCTGCAATTTCACCTTGTTTGAGACTGTGTTTCACCCTGTCTTTAAATTGATTATTTTGCCCGCTCAGTTTGCACGAGCCCCCTTTTGTTCCCCACACGGCAGCCGTTTGGCTGGCCTGCTCTCATCCATTCTCTTCACATGTCCCACTCAACAAAGCTTTGTTGCTCTTAACATGGTTTCGTTGCTGATTCACCATATTCCAGAATCTTGTGGTGGGTAATCTTGTCCTGCTGCTTGGTGTTGTGTATGTAGTTCTGGTGAAACAATAGCAAATTATATTCCTAAGGATACAGTAATAGACAGTCACCTAAAAGGAGTGGGGCTTCAGATTACCAAATAAATGGGACCCAGGTTGAGGGTTGGCAGCTGGAAGGAGAAAAGACAAAAGAGATATTTAAAATAATTTTAGAAGTAAATGTGTTATGAAGTTCTTTTCAGGGATTGAGAACAAGTACAAATAAAGAAGTACTTTTTTGTACTTTGCTGCATTTATTGGCAATGTATTAATTTTATCACCACGAAGACTGAATTTGTAGTAAGCATTCTTTATGCCAAGTGATTTTGATATGAGTTTTCACTGAAGGTTCAATCATTCTAGCTGCCTATGACAGACCAGTGTGCAACCAAATTAGGGATCAAATGAACCTGCACTTTGGATGATTTAGAATTTGGGAAGAACGGCAGCAGTAGCGGATAGAACACGGGCCTGGAAGTCAGAAGGATCCGGTTTCTAATCCCGGCTCTGCCACTTGTCTACCGTGTGACCTTGAGCAAGTCGCTTAACTTCTCTGTGCCTGTTACCTCATCCGGAAAGTCGGGGGTTAAGACTGTGACCTTCATGTGGGACAGGGACTGTGTCCAACCTGATTAGCTTGTATCTACCCCAGTGTGTAGTACAATGCTTGGCACACAGTAAGTCCTTAACAAATATTTTTTTAAAAAAGGGCAGCTAGCAATAGTAGTTTTTGTAGGAAAAATGCTAACAGCAAGAACAGCAGATGGATTCCTTTACGTATTCCCCCTGATCTCTCACATTCACCCAGTCTTCATTCCCACAAAAACAAAGCCAGGGAAAATAGGAGGTGAAGCCTTTTTTTTTAAAAAAAAAAATGGTATTTCTTAAGCACTTACTGTGTGCCAGGCACTGCACTAAACGCTGGGGTAGATACAAGCTAATCAGATTGGACACAGTCGATGTGCCACAAGGGGCTCAGTCTTAATTCCCATTTTACAGATAAGGTAACTGAGGCACAGAGAAGTTGTGTCATTTAGGCAACAAGCAGCAGAGATGAGATTAGAACACAAGTCCTCTGTTTCCCAGGCAGCAGACTCTTTCCACTAGGCCCCGCTGCTTCATTTGAGAGCGTTTAGGAGTTCAGTGGGGCCAGATTGCTGAGAGGAGGAATTTTAAGGCATTTTGGCTTATCTCTTTTGACACATACTGCAACATTTGGTTGTTTGCCGCACCATATGCAGCAGCAAAAAGGCCGTATTTGCAAACTTCTGAAAAATGCGCCTTTATTGATATTGTAGATCACTAATCAGATTGTCTACTTTTCCTCATTTTGGTCAGTGGTTCAGGAAATTTCACATATTTCAGATGTGCCAGGATTTGTGATTATAACCAGAATTAAGACTGGTCAAGGCTTTCCTTCTAACGTCGGTCATAGCAAGCAATGGAACTTACAAGCACCTTTCAAGTTTTTTTTTTTGTTTTTCTGTGGGTCTTTCTCCCATCCTCTGGGATACATTTTAATTTTTATATGGCTATGCTGTGAAGATCACTTCCATTGTGATAACATTCAGAAAAAAAATAAAGTTCAGTTTTTTTTAAAGAAGATGAGTATACATAGGAGAGGCTGTTTTAGGATAAACTAGCTAAACTTGACAGGCAGTTTTGTAGTATTTTTGCCCAAGGCAGCTGTTAAACAATGTGCTGTCTTTGAGTTCTGTGCACAGATCTTGCTCACACATCACAGCTTTGAGAACAGATGCCTTACTTCACTGCTTCATCCTCCTCCCCTCAGTGCGAAGTAGGCAGACTATCTATACTCTTCCCTTATTGTGTTTCTTGATTGAAGCCATTTCTCCAAGACACTTTGCATCAGTTAAACTCCCAGGTATTTGGCAGGCATAGACATTAATATGCCTTACTCTAGAACAGCATTTAGAAATGGGGGCTATATAGAGGACACCAGATGATCAAGGAGATTGAGAAGATTCTGTATCAGACTAGAATGGTTAGACCTACAGTCTGGAAGGATGAAGTCTGAGAGAGGACATGTTTGAAGTAGTCTACAAAACTAAGAAAGACATTGATAGGGCATCAAATCAAACAGCTGGACGAGTCGGCATTTGTCGAAGAATGAATGTGATATATTCAAAACAAATGGAAACACTTTCATGTAGCAGGTAGCATCACAGGAATTTGTGCAAGCCAAAAGTATCATCAGACTCTAGAGTGGTTGGGGTGAAATAGAGAAAACGTCAGGGATGCTATTTCCCTAAATACTAGGGTGAATGTTAAGAAGGCTAATCATTACTCACTTCTTCCAAACACCCTGAAGCCACTGAGGGGGTAGAACACTGGACCAGATCCATCACTGATCTGAACTAATAAACACTTTTTTTTTTTAATGTTATGTTCTTCTGGTCCTGGCCAAAGTATATATCGAGGATAGTGTGCACCAGAGAAGCTGCATAGTAACTGATTTTGGCCAGAAGCAAAGAAAAAATCATTAACAAAAACCAAATTAGTTTAAGCAACATATATACAAGGACTTGATAGTCAAATGAAAATGCCACAAAATCTGAAAATAGACCTGGCTGCTAAGTATAAGCACAAGAAATAAAAGCAACAAAACTCAAAGTAAAAGTGGTAATGCAACTTACAAGGGCCCCAGAGGATAATACAAAACCGTACATCTGGATAATACATCAGGCACACGAAGGCCAAGGAAAGTATAGTCCATTTGTTACAGGGAAAGAGAAAACTAATAACAGTCAGGGTCGCTTAATGTTTTCTATGTCATTCTTTTGGGAGAGAGAGAAGAGGTTCAGAACATATACCATCTTTGATAGGAGTATAGAAAATCAAGCTCTTATTCATCTCCTTCTTTACTTTTTCTCTTCCCTCAATTTTTTTCCTTATCTTCCTTAGTAGATGGCTTTGTTTGTACCCTAAAAGTGATTGAAAAATTTATTCACAGGTAAAAAGTTTGTAAGCTTTTAGGTTTGGTGCCTAAAATAATGTAAGTGTTAATATCATACAATTAAATGGATTAATCTGTAGGTTTGAGAAATGTTTGCGGAATTGAAGCTTTTTTTTTTTTAACTTACCACCTCATTTCTCATTTTGGTTGACACACTGATTAGATTCTCTGATAATAGCTTAAATGAGGCCCTCCTTGTATTGTGGGTTGCTGTCTAGAAATTTCAGGTTTCATACCGGCTTCCTATCAAAGAGGACCAGGTAAATAGCTAGATGTCAAATGCTTTATTTATTATGGTATTTGTTAAGCACTGACTATGTGTCAAGCACTGTTCTAAGCAGTGGGGGAGACACAAGTTCTCACGGCTTCAACTATCATCTCTATGCAGATGACACACAGATCTACATCTCTGCCCCGACCTCTCCCCCTCCCTTCAGGCTCGTATCTCCTCCTGCCTCCAGGACATCTCTACCTGGATGTCTGCCTGCCACCTAAAACTCAACAGGACCCAAACTAAGCTCCTCATCTTCCCTCCCAAGCCTGGTCCTCTCCCTGACTTCCCTATCACCATAGATGGTACGACCATCCTTCCCGTCTCTCAGGCCTGCAACTCGGTGTCATCTTTGACTCGGCTCTCTCGTTCACCGCACACATCCAGTCCGTCACCAAAACCTGCTGGTCTCACCTTTATAATATCGCCAAGATCCGCCTTTTCCTCTCCACCCAAACGGCTATCTTACTGCTACAGGCTCTCGTAATTTCCTGGCTAGATTACTGTGTCAGCCTGCTCTCTGATCTCCCTTCCTCCTCTCTCTCCCTGCTCCAGTCTATTCTTCATTCTGCTGCCCGGCTCATCTTCCTGCAGAAACACTCTGGGCATGTCACTCCCCTTCTTAAAAACCTCCAGTGGTTGCCTATCAACCTCTGCACAAAACAAAAACTTCTCACTCTAGGCTTCAAGGCTCTCCATCACCTTGCCCCCTCCTACCTCTCCTGCCTTCTCTCTTTCTACTGCCCACCCCGCACGCTCTGCTCCTCTGCCGCCCACCTCCTCACCGTTCCCCGTTCTCGCCTATCTTGCCATCAACCCCTGGGCCATGTCCTCCCACGGTCCTGGAATGCCCTCCCTCCTCACCTCCACCAAACTAATTCTCTTCCCCTCTTCAAAACCCTACTTAAAACTCACCTCCTCCAAGAGGCCTTCCCAGACTGAGCTTCCCTTTTCCCTCTGCTCCCTCTACGCCCCCCCCCCCACCTCTTCGCCTCTCCGCAGCTAAACCCTCTTCTCCCCCCTTTCCCTCTGCTCCTCCCCCTCTCCTGTCCCATCCCTTCAGCACTGTACTCATCTGCTCAACTGTATATATCTTCATTACCCTATTTATTTTGTTAATGAGGTGTACATCACCTTGATTCTATTTATTTGCTATTGTTTTTATGAGTTGTTCTTCCCCTTGATTCTATTTTTTGCCATTGTTCTTGTCTGTCTCCCCCGATTAGACTGTAAGCCCGTCAAAGAGCAGGGACTGTCTCTATCTATTACCGATTTGTACATTCCAAGCACTTAGTACAGTGCTCTGCACATAGTAAGCACTCAATAAATACTATTGAATGAATGAATGAATGAAGTTAATCACGTTAGATACAGTCTCGTGCCACCGTTAATCAAAGGTTTGAAATGTCTGGGATTTACCTATCATTATAAATTCAGAAATGTCTGGAAAAAGGATATAAGGAAGACCTCTGACTTGCAAAACAATTTGTCCCTGAAAACTGCGCTTTAAGTTGAAACATTGCAAGTCAGAACATAGTTATAATGACAAGGTTATAAATAGTGGCGTGGTTCCAGATCCAAGGCCGGATTCCCCAGATTTACCCAAATTACCCAAAATTGTGAATTTATTCAATTGTGAGTAAATATTATCATAATGTATTTATATGGTCCCGGTAACTTCATGTGACAATCAAGTCTACTTCCCCTCCTTCCCCTACCCCCTCTCCTGCTCTCCTCTGCTCCATCCTGCTTACCTCTTTTAACCTTTCTTCCCCTTTAAGATGCCAGTCCTGGCTTTTTAAAACTGTTTCCCCATTTTCTCATGACTCCCTGGTGCCCCTCCCCAACTACCTGCACCCCTGGCGCTAGGTGCCTTCCCGGCACATTAGGCATTTATATTTTTGGGCCATTTGTTGAACAAGCTCCTCTAACTGCTGAAAGAAGATAGTCCATTAAACTAATACGATGTCTTCAGGGAGATTTTGGTGACATTGTAAGAGTGACTTTGCTGCTGTCCTGTTCAGTATCTGTGGGGCAATTTTTTTTTTGTTGTGTTACCTTTGAAATGAGATTTAGTAGTAATGAAGCAGGGGTAGCAGCAGTGAATTGACTGATTTGTTGAAAAAAAACACAAAAAGAGAATTTGCCTGAAGAATCTAGCTATTTTATTTCATTTTGGAAATTGTGCAAATTGTGCAATTTGTCTTTGTGTGAAAATAATTTATTATGTTGAGAAACTTGCCTTGTTGCGCATGCACACTGATAAAATACCACCTAGTAACTAACATATATGAAGTTGAGTGCGTGGGACTAAGTAGGTTAAGTTGCAAGTGTGTGGTGTCGACAGCATACTGGTTTTATGTTGTGGGCACTAAATCAGAACTCTGACAGCCTTGCTATTCAATTGATAGGGTTGTCATAATTGCTCATTAAAAAATTGTGCTGCAGTAGTTGGCCGGTTATACCTAAGATGTGATTTGGAGTTGGGAAAACTATAACACAGAAAATGTAATGCAAATGATCTAGTGAAATTCACTAGATATTAAACAATACAATGTGTCTTGCCCTTCCATGTGGGTTTTTAAAAATTTTTTTGTTTCATCATGTTGGTTTGCCTCTGTGTTGTTCACAAAATGCTCACGGAGAGAGCTAATTATATTAGCATTCATTTGCAGTTGTTAGAATTAAAAAAAAACCATGACATTGATTTCCTAGGAAGGGGTAATTGCCAGAAAGTGGGATAGGCATCCCAGAGGTGCTTTGAAGTTCCTTTTGCCTCTTGGTGGTCGGGAAGAGATTCACTGGGAAGCAGTTACTACCCCCGCTAACCGTATTGTCCCATATCTCCTCCCTTACTTTCTACTCCCCACTCCTCCTGTTGTTTGCCCTAAGGCTGAATCTTGCAGTGGATGTTGGAAAGTGCACTTTGAAATTTGGTATCTGGGCATCTTGCCTGGTCTTGGGTGCCCAGGGAGATGAGAGTTCTGGAGCTTGGAGATCTGAATTTACATTGTGGTGTGTTCAGAGGCACTCTGTGGAGTGCAATAAATGCATATGAACGATTTAGAGCCGGACCTGAATTGAGTACAATTTTTAGGACTTCCCTAGCTTAGAAATGTTTCTAGCCTTGTCAAAAGATTTGAGTCCCCCTGTCTCATTCAGCCAGGCAGACACACATTGCTATTTGTTACAGCTTCTGTTTCCAGTATCAGGCAGATGACCTCTTTCTTCACTGCAAGGATTGGTGATCAGTGAGAGAGGATCTTGAAGTGTCAGTCTTTGTCACGGTTCATGGATTTCTCTGCACTAACTTTGGTGGTTTTAACTTTAGATGTAATTTTCTGAGCCCAGTGCCTCTAGTCTCCTTTTTTTTCCTGCTGATTTACTGGAGCTGGTTTTAACAGGTACATGCCTGATCTTTGAGTCTTTTTAGGGGAGCAGAGTAAAGTGTCTGTTCTGCCTGTTTATCAAGATTTCAGTGCCATGTAGTGGTAGGTATGGGGCACTGTGGCTCATAGCAACGGCTCATGAACTCTTTCCCCACCACAAAATTGTCTTTAGCTATTTTGTTATCAGGCAAAGGAACCCTTTTTGCTTTAATTACAAATTATGGACAAGTGTCCCAATTTTTCCTATCCTTATCCTTAAAGCCAGTGTTTCCAAAATTTGATAGTATCTCTAAGGTTCTTAATTCTCCTCTCTTAATTCTTTCCTTCTACCCACAGATAACTTCCAGTGTCTTCCCACTTTCCTCTGGATTTCTCTTCCCAGGCCCATGTCTTTACTTACCTAAGCCTCTAATTTTCCAGTCTTTCCCAGCAGCATCTTCTGGCCCCAAGGACCACATCTCTAGCAGTCCCTACTCTAGGAAACTCAAGTCTAGAGTACTGGACTGGAAACCAGGAAACCAGGGTTCTAGCTGAGTGCTGCCTCCAACACACTGGGTGAAATTGGCTTTATTCATGCATCCTTTGTTCTTCAGTTCTTGTTCTGATCAATGGGAATAGGTCCAAGCCTCTGCATCTCCCACAAAAACATTGTGAAAATAAATTAGATTTAAAACACCCGCATATAGTAGTACTTTGAGCTCCTAAGAGATAAGTCCTATAAATATAGCTAGAATATAAAGAGGATATTAAAAGAAGGACCTTGAGAGGTCACTTTTCAGGCAGGGCTGCACCTAAAGCAACCCACTCAAATAGTCATCTACTATTTTCTTCAGAATCTCTAGAAGGAGAGTCTGTGCATTCCAGTAGAACATATTTTCAAAGTTTATTAAGACAGCAGATACAATACACATGAAGAGTTCAATAGTCGAGGAGAAAGACAGATCTGGGAAAGGACAGATTCGAAACAGTAGGCCATTCCTTTATTTCTCGGTAAACATATTGTGTATGCTGGTGTCGCCTTAGAACACGCGGTTGGTGTCTAAGACTAATGGCCCTAATTTATGTTGTTTAATTGAATGGGAATTTCTGAAACTTCACCTATTTTTAAAAGCTTGATTTTTTTTAAAGCTTTCTATCATACATATCTACTGGAACAAAGCAAATGTGCAGAGTTTTGCTGACAATCGTGTATATGCTTCAGTAAATCTAACTACGGAATGGAGTCTAATGACAGCTTGAGTGTTGGTAGCTGTGCTATTTTTTAACAAAGCTCCACAACAAATTTTCAGCAACCTAAAAGAAGATTATAGTCCTTTACAAGCTATTTTTTTTTACATCATGGTTTAAGCCCATTTTACAACTAATCACTGGAGATAAATTGATTATTGTCCTGACTCTGAAGGCCCCCAACAAATAGCAGTTTGGAAGAAAGAGAGCAAGGTCAGGTGTCAAAAGAAAAGGTGTTATTTCTCAGGAATTTGTAAGGGTTTGTATGAGTTTTCCTGGCTAGAATTTTAACAACAGTGGAATGAAGAATACTGAGGAATTATGAAGACTCTCTCTGTGTTCCTTCAGACTTAATGATGCCATTGTTTAAGGTTTGACAGTTTACAGTAAAATATGATTGTGTGTGATTTTACAATTCTTTAATTCAGACACTTGCATTTTCCTAGAACCGGTTACTTTAAATGGACTCTTACTTTCGATGTTCAGGTGTTGCTGGTGGGGGAAAATATTTGAAAATCTTCATATTTTTATTCCTTACATTTGTAGGCACTCAATTTGAAAAGTGATGTAATGGCTAGTGTAAGGGCCAGAGGAAGTGGGGATTGGGAGTGAGGGAGAAACCAGGCTCTGTCTTCAGAATGTCTTTTGAGCCTGAATAACATTTGCTCTACTCCCACTGTCCAAATCCCTCTCCAAAATTAGTAATAAATAAAGGAGTTATCCTGATAAAGATATTTCTACACGTGTGTTGCCATTTTAGTACATGTGAAGGATTATTTTTGGAATAAATAAATCTCGACATCATAAACTGTAATATGGAAAACTGCATGACCAAGTTTTCTTGTTCTTGATGTATCATGCATTTCAAACAATTCTCAACAATATGGATTTGCAGCTCAAATAACTATGTTCAGGAACTCATATGATGCAGAGCAACCTTTAATTCAATTTCAAGTTCATTAAAATGTATGGGAAGAGGACAAAGTCCAGTCCTATGATCCGACTTTAGGTGATGATGGGACCCAACTGGAAGATTTCTAAGAGATTTTGTGGCTTAGCTGACTGCATTTCAGGATTTTGTGATCTTATCCTTGATGTTGAATATGGTTTACAGGTAAAACTCTGTAGAATGCTGATCAGACTTCTGTAATAGTAGGCCCAGGTCTCAAAGCTATGTAGAAGGTTGGACACTACTACACTTTTATAAACTGGATTAGAGTGGCATGAAATTTGATGCCCCATTTTTGCCAAATTCTGTATTTCATTCTCCCAAAAGCCA
Organism: Ornithorhynchus anatinus; assembly: GCF_004115215.2. Classification (NCBI taxonomy): domain Eukaryota; kingdom Metazoa; phylum Chordata; class Mammalia; order Monotremata; family Ornithorhynchidae; genus Ornithorhynchus; species Ornithorhynchus anatinus. The sequence continues at coordinate 51,102,337 of NC_041753.1, read as the reverse complement.
GACTGACCATTTGGACTCAGTTTTCTCCTCATCTATCTGGGCATCATTGAATAAATACACTGTCTTGAATTCCAAGACACATAAAGTTCTGTATTTTCCATGAAAATCTTTGTGTGTAAGCTGGGACATAACCTTTGGTTTTATTTGACCAATCAATCAATAGTACTTATTAAGCACCTACTCTATACCAAGCACTAAGCATCTGGGAGAGTACAATAGAGTTCACTGACATGGTCCCTGGCCTCAAGAAACTTACTGTCTAGTTAGGGAGAAAGAAACTAAAATAATTTCAGAGAAATGGTCTAATTTCCTCTTTTTTTAGATTTCCTATTTACCTTTCAGGTCTCCATATACAAGGGATGGTCTAATTTCCTCTTTTTTTAGATTTTCTATTTACCTTTCAGGTCTCAATATACAAGGGATGGTCTAATTTCCTCTTTTTTTAGATTTCCTATTTACCTTTCAAGTCTCCATATACAAGGTTTAGCCAACTTGGCATTTCGTAAATCCATTCTGTCCTCTGCACTGGTACAGCTTTTTCCTTGAGTCTGCAGTTACCTTTTTAAACAGCCCAGTTTTGGGAATTCCTAAGTCACTTAGGCTTTTTTTCCTCCAGGGGCTTGGGGCCCATTAAAATATGCTTTCCTAAAGTCCCTTTTTAAAACCTTGCTTTTAACTTCCCTCTTCCTTTCCTTAGGCCCTAAAGTTTTGATTTGCAGTAAATTGATGGCTCTTAATGTGGCTAGCCAGGAATAATAGGAATCTACACATTAAATACTTCTGGCATGCATGATCATTGAAGTCTTTCTATCTTCGTTGCTGAGATACTAAAACTAAATGAAGCAAAATGATGGTAAAGGAATGTCTTTATAAAAATACATGCATATATATATATATATATAATTATAGTATAATATATATTTATACACTTTATTCTAAATTCAGAAGCCAACCAGTCTTCTGATGGCAGCCTTTCTTTGAGAGACTGAAAGAACTATCTGTTTTTTCCTCTTTTGAGGTTCCTAAATGTCTTGGGAGGTTTCATGTGAAATATGAAAGGGAAACAGTAAAGAGAATAGTCTCCAGTAAGGTAGTTAATATTGATCTGAATCATTTGAAAATGATTGAATTATATATCACACATTTAGCTGTAGAGATCAGGCAGGCAGTTTACACACTAGCTACAGTAACCTTCCTACCCAGGTTTCTCCGCCTCTGCTTATGCTCCTGTTCCTGTTTTGTTGCGATTAATAGATTTCGAGCCATTAGGAGTCTGAAACTCTGCTCCTCTAGCCACTGTATGCCTCATCCAGCTCCTTAAACAGTTCCATCAGTGTCATTTGTGGGGGCTCCCAAACAAGAACTCAGCCTTCCTCCCTCCTCACATCTGCCAAACTAACTCTCTTCCCCTCTTAAAGTCCTACCTAGAGCTCACCTCCTCCAGGAGGCCTTCCCAGACTGAGCCCCACTTTTCCCTCTGCTCCTCCTCCCCTCCCCACTCCACCCTCTCCCACCCACTGCTCTTCCCCCTTCCCCTCCCTTCAGCACTGTGCATATTTGTATATATTATTTATTACCCTATTTATTTTGTCAATGATGTGTATATCTCTATGATTCTATTTATCTTGATGATATTTTGTTTCGTTTTGTTCTGTTTTGCTTTGCTGTCTGTCTCCCCCGTTTAGACTGTGAGCCCACTATTGGGCAGGGATTGTCTCTATCTGTTGCCAAATTGTACATTCCAAGCGCTTAGTACAGTGCTCTGCACATAGTAAGCGCTCAGTAAATACTATTGGATGTATGAATGAATCTATCGTAGTATTTATTGAGCGCTTGTACTAAGCACTTGGGAGAGTACAGTACAGCAGAGATGGTAGACACGCTTCCTGACCACAAAGAGCTTACCTTCTACAGGGAGAGACGGGTTTTAAAAGGCATTACAGATAGGGGAAATAGTCATATAGAAGAATATGAATAAGGAATAAGTGGGGAGATGGGGTTGGCTGCAGACAGCAAAGATGAAACCAAATGGCAAGACGACATTAAAAGACCAGGATGATGATAAATGCAATAGAGCAAAAGGCTGCAGTGGCACTTGTGTGGAGTCCAGGTCTCACAGCCATCAAGAAGGTTGGACATCAAACACAACAGCTCAGTAGTCCTGTATTTTGGACTGGAGCCTATCATCCTGCTGTCACACCCTGCTGTTTGACCATCTCCCAAAGGATGTGCCACAGTCTTTACTGTTGGTAGACTGGCCATAACGTGTGGTTTACCCTATGCAGTCAGGAAAAAACCAACATTTTCTACAGGAAAACTCGTTAGAAATTAAGCCTGCCATTTGCAGACACTGGTGTTCTGTCACCTTGATCTTTTTAGAAAAAAAGGTGGATTTAAATTTTTGGGATTTTCAGTATTTTCAAAATATCACATATTACATATTCTGAAGATGCTAAGTTGATAATACTCTTTCAGTTAAGTACTGTAATTAGAACTGTAGGGTCTTATTTTAGATTTTGCTACTTGGTGGTTGCAGGGAGCTTTTTTTTTTTCCAAATCACTTGGGAAGTGGTGGATTGTTAGTCATCCCTGTGATAAACCAGGAAAGTGGCCATAATTTTCTGTAGTGTTGTTTCTTTTTTTTCTAATTTAAAGGTGATTTTCCAAAGAACTGGAAACTCCTCACAGAGAAGTTTAGAAGTCACTCCACCTCCATAGAAAAATGCAAAACCATGTACTTCCCCCTCCTTTTCCCCACAGCTCCCCATGTCACAGGCGGTCTCTCACTAGTCATCAAATTATAAGCGATCAGGTGTCCCCAATAGCAGTCACAGAAAAAAAACCCACTCCTCAAGAACTATCAGTCAATCTCTGGAAGAAGTTTGGAATAACTAAGCTTTAGCAGAAGTTTCTGTTCAAAGAAGATCTGGAAAGAAAGAATCCGGGCCTGAGGTGGCTAGTAGAGGGTGAAGGTGGAGCTAGGGATGGAGAGAAAAGGAAGGGAAATATAGTGTTTTATCTCAAAGTTCCTGGGAAGTCAGTGCTGTAATTGGGTACATGGTACTTTAGCACCAGTTCTAAAGCTGTGCTCAGATTGCTGGATGAAGAAAAAAGGGATTCTAAATCTTCATGTAAGATACTTAAAACGTGGCCTAAACTGTTTTGTTTATCAAACTGATTTTTTAGTTAAGTGTTTTCTATGTGCCACACACTGTAGTCGGCGCTGGGGTAAGATAAAAGGTAAGATAAAAGATTCAATCATTCAGTCGTATTTATTGAGCGCTTACTGTGTGCAGAGCACTGTGTGGTTGGACGGAGTCCATGACCCACATGGGGCTCTCACTATTAATCCCCATTTTACAGATCCCCTCTAGACCCTAAGCTTGTTGTGGGCAGGGAATGTGTCTACTAACTCTATTATATTGTACTCTCCCAAGTGCTTAGTGTAATGCTCGGCACACAATAAGTGCTCAATAAATACGATTGATTAGGTAACTGAGGCACAGAGAAGTTAAGTGACTTCACCAAGGTCACAAGGTAGACAAGTGGCAGAGCCGGGATTAGAACCCAGCTCCTTTCCCAACTCCCAGGCCTGTGCTCTATCCAGTAGGCTAGGCTGCTTCTCGTGCCTGCTGTTACTTCAAAACAGGTTGAAATAATCATACCTCTGGTCCCCTGTAAAAGTTGAAACTATATTACAGTATTTGAAACTTGCTTCATATTAGCAGTCTATTGCAATGATGGAAATAAACTATTTTGTTTGAAGAACATTGTATTTGTTTTCCAACAGTCCTGTACTCCTAAGAGACCTGTACTCTTAAGAACAGTTTAGGAAAGACACCCATGGGAGCAGTAGTGAAGGAAATAGCTCCACAAAATGTAGGGGGTGAAGCAAAATGCCTTAAGGAGACCTTTTGAACTACAATTTCAGCACTTAGCTGAAATTAATGTGCTTTTGAAAACACATTTCCCAATTCATTATTGTTAAATATGAATCTTTGTACTTATTTTCCATTCTTCCCTGCATAAATCATCTTAAGCAGTGTTTTTTTTTTAACTGTATTGCTCTTTAATTGCTGCACTATATCAGATTCATTTACAGTGGAAAAATGGGATAAGAACAATTCAAGACAAACGCTTGAACCATCCAAAGTTTTTTTTTTCCTTAATGATATCAAATGGGATTTGATATCTACATTCTATTTTGGGAAATTAAGTATATTTCCATTCCCTGAGGAATAAAAATCTTAAATGGCCTAACTCGTTTTTCTGTAGACCTGTTGGATGTTCATCTTTTGAAAATCTTGAAGGACAGAACAGACACTTGAAATCTATTAAAATTGCAGCCTAGACTTATTTTGTAATAACATTCAGTGAGACAAAGGGACTTAAAATGACAAAGGGAATAAAATGAATCTGTTGTGGCTTTGGAGTTAATTTGTACCTTTCACCAGCAGAGAGCAGTACAATTTCACACATTGCCTTTCGGTAATTCCTTTGGGTGGTGATGTTTTCCCTCCTAGAACTTAAGCCAATTCAACTAAATGCTAAGAAAGTATTTATTTATTAAAAATGATAAGAAAATATTTACTATTTGTCCATGAATATGCTGAAAGCAACAAGAAGATTTACTGGCAATAATGATATGAATAATATATCCCTATGCCCTGACACGTTTCTTATTTATGACGGTTATTCTGTGTTATTTGTTAGGCAAGGTGAACCGATCTGGACTCTGTTCAAATTGGGCTCTGCTTTCCATCAATGTTTTTAACTGATTAAGGTATTACCAGCTTCCAGAATATTGCAAACAGTTAAGGGGTCTTGGAGGAGAGACTTTGGATTCCCAGTGTGTATCATAGGGAGAATTAACACTCTTTGAGGGGTCAATATGCACATTTTAAAATTGACGATCCTGGTCCACTTGAGATATGCAGCTCTGTGGGTGGGGAATGTGTCTGCCAAATCTGTTGTATTGTTTTTTGCTGTCAAGTCATCTCCAACCCATAGTGACACCGTGGACGTGGACACATCTCTCCCAGAATGCATGACCTCCATCTGCAGTGGTTCTGGTAGTGTATCCATAGAGCTTTTTGGTAAAAATCCAGAAGTGGCTTACGATTGCAGTAAACTTGAGCCTCCACCCTTGACTCTCTCCCATGCCGCTGCTGCCTAGCACAGGTGAGTTTTGGCTCTCTCAAATGCTTAGTACAGTGCTCTGCACATGCTAAATACCATTGATTGATCAATTAGGATTGTAGCCCAATGATACATAATAATGAGTTGGTCTCATACTAAGCCTCCTTGGTATTATGGTGGTCCATGTTACTTGGGGAAGTAACCATTTATTCCTATTCCCAGACCCACAGAGGGCCACATTTACTGTGTTAAGAAGACCAGACAGCCTTCTTTCCTAAGAACAAACTACGTGGACATTCAAAATGCATTCCCTTATTCTCTATATCCTGAGGGACATTCGGAAAGGCTGAAGCACATTCTCCCTACTGTTCATCAAGGCTATGTTTATAGCATATAGCAGGGACCTAATCTGCCTTGAGGATGCACCATTGTAGTCATGCAAACACACTGAGACCAGAGACTGCAGGGAGAAAGATTCCAATGTCATCTTCCTTTTATTCACAACTTGCACTTATTTTAAAGCAAGGAAAAAGGGTGATTTACTACAAGGGGAAGATGTCTGAGTGAGTCTTAGATATTTCACATTTTAATCCGTAGTGCTGAAGCGATGTGGAAGCTGCATGGTGTAGTGGATAGAGCCCGGGCCCGGGAGTCAGATGGTCATGGGTTCTGATCCCGGTTCCACCACTTGTCTGCTATGTGACCTTGGGCAAGTAATTTAACATCTCTGTGCCTCAGTCACCTCATCTGTAACATGGGGATTAAGACTGTGAACTCCACGTGGGACAACCTGATTACCTTGTATCTAACCCAGTACTTAGAACAGTGCTCAGCACATAATAAGCACTTAACAAATACCATAGTAATAATAATTACTATTATTATTATGTGGTTAAGCAGAGAGGAAAACAATCTTTCCTTGCCCTGAAAATAACCTTATTGCAAGGCCTAGAAAAAGTGTTTAATTTTGGAGACTTGTATAAATGGGGAGGCACTTGTTTAATAGGGGAGGCAATCTGTGATTTCATTCAGTTTCTACGAGCGAGGCCTGAACATTCCCTTTCCAGATAGAATAGTGTCCATGGCATATTTCTTGTAGCAGATAGTTAAAAAAAAATCCTGTAGAAATCTAGACACTCTGTGCTTATACAATTCCGTTGTTACACACATGGCCAGCTGCTTCAATGAGTATTTGGGATAGAAATTTAATTTTATGAAACCGATGAGACATTCAGCAGAGGCCATGAAAACCTCCACAGGCTTAGCTGGATATTTATAATTAAGTCAAATGTGTGAAGAATGTCTCTCTTCTGTTTACTGCTGTATCTAAAATGAAGCAAAATGGCTTCAGTCTTTATTTGATAAAATGGGAAAATAAAAGCAAATTTTCTGTTTTCTACATAACACATTTGATAGAGGGCCTGCTCTCTAATTGCAAAAGATCACTTTTAAACAAATGTATATAGAAAGGAGAGAGAGAGCTGGTCTTCATATTTAAAGGTAGCATAACTGAAATTCATCCCTGAGTTTAGTTGATAGGAGTTAGAGGGAGTGCCTTAAACTCCCTGAAATGGGACTCAGGTTGACCATTACTTTGCCCCGAACGGGAGCAGGGGCTGCAACAGAATGAAAAGCAAACCTGAGACCTGTTTCAGATTGGATTGGGACTGAGAGGGCATTTTGGATTGGGGCCAGATCGGGGAACAGCAGTCTCCTCACAAGCCACTGCCGTCCCTTTTCTCTGCCAATCTGCTCTGATCCATTGCTGCCTCCATTCCTGGGAAGCGAGGCTGCAAGCCAGGGAGAGGGAAGTGGTAGGGCGGGGAAGTGGGGTGGTGACAATGCTGCTGTGCTCGGTGCCCAGGTTAGAATTAAAGGTGGGAAAAAAAGAAGAACCAAAGAACTCTACCTCGGAACACTGTTCAGCACACAAAGGGTGAGGGGTGGGAAGGGAGGATTGAAAAGAGGCCAGGAACAAGGGAGGACTGGGACGGGAGCCAGGCAAGGGAGGAGGAATGGTAAGGGCCAGGGATTAATTTTCCTGCAGTGGATTCCATGTGCTGGTTAAATTTGAAAGAGAAAGGGATAACCCATATCTCCATGTTTACGTATTGGGGGTGCTCAGAACCTGGTGATGCCTAATAAAAAATTGTCAGGTAGATTTCTGGCCGGCTCCTGAACAGATATGAATGCTATATTTGTTCAGAGTTAAACTTTGGGGAGGCTGAAAAATGCTGGTTTGGGCAGGCATATGGATATAAATTAGGAATGCAGTCCCCAAAAGCGCAGCCTAATGCACTCCTGTTACCATTGCCCTCACCAATCAATCCAGACCTTTAACTCCCTCCTGAAACCCCCTTCTCTCACCCCTGGTGACCTTGCCAACTGCTTTATTGACCGATTCAAAATTCCCAAAGTCTTGCCTTCATTTCCCTAACACCCTCCCTTTCTTTCATCTGCTTCCTCTCTCATCCTACTCAGCTGTCTCTCCAGAGGAGATCTCCAGTCTGCTTTCCAAAATCTCCCCCTTTCACTTGTGCTTCTGACCCTATGGCTTCTCACCTTTTAAAAGCACTTACTTGTGCTCACTCTTTTCCTCCCTGACTGACACTGTCACCTGCTCATTTTTTGGTGGTGCCTTCACTTCTGCCATCAACCATGCACACATCTCTCCTATTCTAAAAAAAAGCCTTCTCTGGATCCACTGCATCCCCCCAGCTATTGGGCCCGTCTCCCTCCTCCCATTCCTGTTCACACTCCTTGAACGGGTTGTAAAAACCTGCTACTTCCACCTTGTCCCCAGTTTCCTTCTTGACCTGCTACAGTCTGGTTTTCCGCCCTAATCACTCCACTGAGACCGCTCTCTCCACGATCATCAGTGAATTCTTCTTGTCACATCTAATGGACTCAACTCTTCTCCACCAAACTTGCCCATTGCAGTAGACCCCACCACCATCATACCCATCTCTGACAGCCTCAAGGATTGCAATACCCTTGACTCCTTCACTTTTTTTTAAAATGGTATTTAAGTGCTTATTGTGTGTCAAACACTGTTCTAAGCACTGGGGTAGGTGAAAGTGAATTAGGTTGGACACAGTCCCTGTCCCACATGGGGCTCACAGTTTAAGTAAGAAGGAGAACAGGAGAACTGAGGCACAGAGAAGTTAAGCGACTTGTCCAAGGTCACACAGCAAAGATTAGAACCCAGGTCTTTGGACTCCCAGGCCCATGCTCTTTCCACTTTGCCATGCTGCTTCTTTTTAAACATCATATTCAGTATCTTGCCAATCCCTATCAATTTTTCTTTTTGTATCTTGGCTACATTATAGCATCAGCCTCCTCATTAATCCTCTTGCTTCCAGTCTCTCCCCCTCTCCAGTCCTTACATTCATTCATTCAGTAGTATTTATTGAGCGCTTACTGTGTGCAGAGCTGTGGAAAGAACAATTTGGCAACAGATAGAGACAATCCCTACCCAACAACGGACTCATTTTTCTAAAACATCATTTTGCACACATCTCCCCACTCCTCAAAGACCTCAAAGTGTTACCCATTCTTTGCTGCATTAAACATAAATTCCTAACCATTGGTTTTCTGTCATTCAATCAGCTCTTTCTATCCTACGCATACTCCCTAATCTTCCACTACATGGCACCTCTCACTCCTTACTCCTCTCAAGCGAATGTACTCTCTGTGTCTCATTCTTGCCTCTTCCCCCAGCAGCCCTTTGTTAATCCCCGCTCCCTTGCCTAGTACTCCCTCCCCCTTCAAATTCAACAGACTGCAGCTTTCTCCGTTTTAAAGCCCTTCTGAAACCACATCTGCTCCAAGAAGCCTTCCCCAATTAATTTCTAATCTCCCCCCTGCTGCTTCTCCTGCTCTTCACTACCAAAGCACTCAAGTACTTACAACTTCCCATAGCCCCCATTGCCCATATCTAGCCTCCCCCATTTCACAGTACTAACTCAGGTACCTATCCCCTTTTCTGTCTTCTTCTGTTTGTAAATTTTTTGTGTGTGCCTCCCCAAATAGATTGTAAACTCCCTGAGGGCAGAGACCATGTTTAATGATTGTATTCTTGTACTGTAGTCTTCCAAGCCCTTAGTGGGGTGCTCTGCACCCAGTAGGCGTCAATAAAAACTATTGATCGATTGATTAAAAGGGAAAAGACCCCTGGCCTGGCAAACTTGCAGTTTGGGTAATTTGTGCAAGTATTACAGGTCTCTATGGCAAGGAAGCTGCCTATATGCCCTCTCCCCATTTCTCTCTTCTAAATTGTAGGCGACTGCCTTCCTCATCTTGCCATCCTCCCTCTGGGTCAGAATAGTGAGGGCCGTGGATGACATAGAAGGATGAAGGCTGGGAGAGGGAGGGAAATGAGCTGGAAAAGGGTAAGGTTGTCCTGAGGACAGGTTCTCTCCTAGTCTTGGCTGAGGCTCATAAAGGGTACCCTAGGAGCAGTTCCTTATCTATTCAACACAGCATAATTTACCTGCCCCTAGCAAATACCCTCATATGAACACTAATTACCTGCCCTGCCCTAATAATTATGGTATTTGTTAAGCACTTACTATGTGCCAGGTACTCTTCTAAACGCTGAGATGGATACAAGCAAATGAGATTGGACAGAGTCCCTGTTCCCATATGAGACTCACAGTCATAATCCCCATTTTTCAGATGAGGTAATTGAGGTACAGAGATGTGAAGTGACCTACCCAGGGTCAGACAGCAGACACGGGGCTAAGCCAGGAGTCCTCTGACTCCTAGGCCCATGCTCTAGCCACTAGTCCACACTGCTTCCGTTACTTGGAGGTTCGGTTGGGTAATTTACAGTGAGGCAGGTCACTGATAACATGGTTGATTTTATTCCCCCATAGATGGGATCAGAGAACCCTTCAGCCGATAGATAGAAAGCAGAAGGAAACATCTTGCCCAGCCACCTGCCTACCCTTTGGAGGCACAGCTGTTTTAGGAGTGACCTTTTGTCTAGCTGGCCATTTTGCTTTTTTGGCTAGTTGATTGTTTTGCTTGGCTGGCTAGCCAGCTGGCTAGCCGGGTTGTTTGGCTGGTTCCTCTATTTACTGACTGGTTGGTTAGCTGGTAATTTACACCCTGAACAGCCATTCCTGTCCCACTTAATTGCTGTGAATCCACGTTAAAAGAGGAGGAAACAGCAGGAAACCTGTCAGTGGAGCCCTAATCTCTCCCCCAGCCTTGAGACAAAACCTCAACAACCTTTCTCTTGCCAGTAACAAAGCCTTTACAGATTTTAAAGGAGTTAGCAGCAAAACCAGGACATGGATTAGAAAACCAGTCCCTTAATACCTCACAAATTTATTTGTTGAACATTGGGGATCTAGTGGAGATGCCGATAGATTGGCTCTTTGAACTCCCCCAAACCCCTTTTGTCCTTCCCTTTTCCGCTCACCCTCTCTGATAACCATTCATCTGGTTTTAGACTGGACAGTTCTGGTCTTTTTAATCTTAAACGCCTAGCCTCCCTCCGCCTTGAGTCCTCCTCCTGAGTTCTGTGGTTTGGAGGCAGCCCCTTGTGTTTGAATTAACCAGGGCGGGTAGCAAGGGGCCCATGTCCTTAGCAAGGTAGGAGGTCAGAGTTCCCCCTCAGTAGCATGCCCTCCATTCCGTGGCTTTCCACAAAAATCTTTCTTGTGTGTCCTTTCAGATGCTCTTTCATTACATTACATACGCAGCTGCTGCTATCAGGTTGGCGAAAGGGTGTCCTTTATTTACATGGGCTATTAATGGCTTCCCTATCTTCTGCCCCTTTCTCTTTCCCCCAACCAACCTGGGACCAGTTGTGTGAAGAAAATAACGATCTATTTTGATGGTATTGATGCCTGTCTACTTGTTTTCTTTTGTTGTCTGTCTCCTCCTTCTAGACTGTAAGCCCATTGTTGGGCAGGGATTGTCTCCATCTGTTGCTAAATTTTACTTCCCAAGCGCTTAGTACAGTGGTCTGCACACAGTAAGCGCTCAATAAATACGATTGAATGAATGAATGAATGAAGGAACGAAAGGCAATTAGGTGCTAACATTCACACCCTCTACTGGTTTTAGGAGCTATCAGTGCTGCAAAATAGCTCTGAGTGAGTGAGTTTAAGAAGCCCTCATGAATGCCTGTTCCGTGGAAATACTCGTTTGTTAAGTGAAAGCAATCAAAATACCTGCCTTTTATGGTTCCTTGTTGCTCTCTGGCTAATGCAGAGTGGCAGAAATATCCTCCAAGCAGCCAAGATTAATGTAATGAATTAGATGTAGTTAATCTCACTATGACTTTACCATATGAGCTTTAATTAGATTTGGAAAATGAAACAAATGAAATTTTATTTCAGTTCTCTGAATCTGAAAAAAAATCAAAATGTGCAGATCGTTATACCAACAACAATAATAATAATGCTAATAATGATTACAGTATCTGTGCCAACTACTAAGTGTTGGAGTAGATGCAGTACAATCAGATCCAACTCCGCCCCTCTAGACTGTAAAATGTAACTCGTTGTGGGTAGGAAATGTCTGTTTATTGTATTGTACTCTCCCAAGCGCTTAGTACAATGCTCTGCACACAGTAGGTGCTCAATAAATATTTACTGAATGAGTTCTTCACAGGGTTTACAGTCTAAGCAGAGGGAGAACTGGTATTTTAGTCCCATTTTACAGATAAGAGGTTAATGACTTGCCCAAGATCACCCAGCAGGCCAGTGGTGGAGTTGGGATTAGAACCCAGGTGTCCTGATTGAAAACACATAATGTAAACATTTGAAAAATGATGATCCTGGTATCTCCCATCAGGAATAATAGATGGGCCTCTGTAACTAGACTTTGGGACCAAGAACCTGTGCAGAGGAATTGATTATAATGCTAGGGTTTGTATGGAACCACTGGTACTCTCTCACCCTGACAGCCATGTTTCTACTGGGGCAGAGTGCAGCGAAAGAGTAGGCCTTCCCACACTAAGCCCCCCCCTTTTCCTCTGCTCCCCCTCCCCTCCCCATTGCCCCAACTCACTCCCTTTGCTCTACCCCAATCCCTCCCCCCACAGCACTTTTATTATATATACATATTTATAATTCTATTTATTTACATTAATGTTTTATATACCTGTAATTCTACTTATATTGTTGCTATTGATGCCTGTTTACTTGTTTTGATGCCTGTCTCCCCCCTTCTTGACTGTGAGCCTGTTGCGGGCGGGGATTGTCTCTCTTTGTTGCTGAATTGTAATTTGCAAGTGCTTAGTACAGTGCTCTGCACACAGTAAGCGCTCAAAAAATGCGATTGAATGACTAGGCACGTGGTAGTATACCAACCACTGCCAAGTGCATGTGTAGTCTTAGCCCACATTAGCCATCCATAGGTAGAACTGGGACTAGAATTTTGGTCTCCTGATTCTTAGAGCGGTACTCTTTCAACTGGATCAACAGCAGGACCACATCTTTAAAAATGAAACCTACACTTATCAGTGAATTGGAAATGTTGACCCTGAACATCTCATTGAAGGCTTCTGAGTGGGGCCATACCTCTACCCGCTCCATTCCCTAGGGCCCTCTTACTTGTTTATTAAAAAAGCAATCAGTAGTAATTATTGAGCACTTACTGTGTGCAGAGAACTGTACTAAGAGCTAGGGTCAGTAAAGTATAACATAGTTGCTGGACAGGTTCCCTATCCAGAATGAGATTACGGTCTAGAAGGGAAAACAGGCATTGATATAAATAAAAGAATTATGGACCTGTATAAATGCTGTGGGGTTGAGGGAGGGGTAAATAAAAGGTGCAAATTACAAGCTCAAGAGTGATGCAGGCAGGGAACTTGTCTAGTAATTTTGTTGAATTGCACTCTCCCACGCAGTTAGTACAGTACATAGTACACATAGTACAGCTGCACATAGTAGAGGAGCAGCGTGGCTTAGTGGAAAGAGCGTGGGCTTGGGAGTCAGGTCATGGGTTCGAATCCCGGCTCCCTCACTTAATAATAATAATGATGGTATTTGTTAAGCGCTTACTATGTGCCAAGCACTGTCAGCTGTGTGACTTTGGGCTAGTCACTTAACTTCTCTGTGCCTCAGTTACCTCATCTGGAAAATGAGGATTAAGACTGGGAGCCCCATCTGGGACAACCTGATTACCTTGTATCTTCCCCAGCGCTTAGAACAGTGCTTGGCACATAGTAAGCGCCTAACAAATACCATCATTATTATTACAGTAAGCACTCAATGAATGCGATTGAGTGGGAGAAGAGGAAATGAGGGATTAGACGGGGAAGGGCTCTTGGAGAAGATGTGCTTGGAGGAGATGTGCTTTTGATAAGGCTTTGAAGGTGGGGAAGGTGAACGTCTGTCGTATATGAAGAGGAAGAGAGTTCCAGGCTAGAGGCAGGACACGGGCAAGGGGTCAGCGGTGAGATAGATGAGAACAAGGTACAGTGGGTAAGTTGGCAGTAGAGGAGTGAAATGTGTGGGCTGGGTTGTAGCAGGAACATCAGGGATGTAAGGCAGGAAGGGACAAGGTGATTGAGTGCTTTAAAGACTATGGTAAAGAGTTTCTGTTTGATGCAGAGATGAATGGGCAACCACTGGAGGTTCTTGAGGAGTGGGCAAACAGCGACTGAATGTTTTTTGCAGAAAAATGATCCAGGCATCCCAGTGAAGTATGGACAGGAGTGGGGAGAGACAAAAGGCAGGGAGGTCAGCAAGGAGGCTGATGCGGTAATGAAGGCCAGCTAGGATAAATGCCAGGAGTAATGTGGTAACAGTTTAGATGGAGAGGAAAGGGCAGCTTTTAGTGATGATGTGGAGGTTGAACCAATAGAATTTGGTGACACTGAATATGTGGGTTCAGTGAGAGATGAGTTGAGGATAACCCCAAGGCTAAAGATTTATGAGACACGGAGGATGTTGATACTGTCTACAGTGACTGGAAAGCCACAGGGAGGACAGAGTTTGGACAGAAATATGAGGAGTTCTGTTTTGGGCATGTTAAATTTGAGATGATGATGATATTTGTTAAGCGCTCGCTATGTGCAAAGCACTGTTCTAAGCGCTGTGCGGGGGGGGGTGGATACAAGGTGATCAGGTAGTCCCACGTGGCGCTCACAGTCTTAATCCCCATTTTAAAGAAGTTAAGTGACTTGCCCAAAGTCACCCAGCTGACAAGCGGCGGAGGCGGGATTAGAACCCACGACCTCTGACTCCCAAGCCCAGGCTCTTTCCACTGAGCCACGCTGAGATGTCAGTGGGACATCCAAGTAGAGATTTTCTGAAGGCAGGGGGAAATACAACCCTGAAGAGAAGGAGAGAGATGAGAGCTGGAGATGTAGATTTGGAAATCATCTGCATAGAGATGGTAGTTGAAGCCGTAGCAGCAAATAAGTTTTCCAAGGGAGTGGGGTGTAGCTGGAGAATAGAAGGGGACCTAGGCTTGAGCCTTGAAGATCTCCTACAGTTAGAGGGTGGGAGGCAGAGGAGGAGCCGGCGAAAGAAACTTAGAATGAAGCGGCCTGAGAGATGGGAGGGGAACCAGGAGAGGATAGTGTCAGTGTATCCAGGATTGAAGAATGTTTCCAGGAGAAGGGGATGGTCAAGGAGGATTAGAATGGAATAGCGGCCATGGGATTTGGCAGGAAGGAGATCACTGGTGACCTTTGAGAGGGCTGAAGGAGGTGGAAGCCAGATTGGAGGGGGTCAGGGAGAGAATTGAGGGAGAAGAAGTAGAGGCAGCAGGTGTAGACAACTCACTCGTTTGGAAAGGACTGATAGGAGGGAGATGGGATGATAACTGGAGGGAGCCTTGGGGTCAAGAGAGGATTTTTTTTTTTAGGATGGGGGATAGGCAAACATGTTTGAAAGTACTGGGGAAGAAGACATTGGAGAGTGGCAGGTTGAAGCTAATGGTCAGAAGAGAGGGGGCAAGCATTATAAAGCCAAGTGGAATCATAGTTGCTTCATGTTTAGCAGACCCGCTCCCAAAAGTCATCATTCACCCTTGGTGGTGCTCCTTGCACACTTTATAGGCTAAAAGTAGGACACATCTCCTTCCCACTTGAAAGTCCACAGAGGCTCCTGTCTGTCAATTTAACAAGAGCCCTTTCCTTTTAATGAAGGAGAAGAGTTGGAGTGAATACGTGTTAAAAGTTGTGCTGGAAGAATGCCTTTTCTGTGAAAAACAGGGAGATTACTTTAAGATCTCCTGACCCTTGATTTAAATCATGATTCAATTAACGTTTTAAATCCAATTTGATTTAAATCAAATCCACTTTGTTCCTCAACACCTCAGAATGAGACAGTGACAATGCCAGTTAGAGAGCTCAATCTGCTAACTCCCCAGGGCTTTTTCTTAAATTTTATAGCATGACTTGGGTTTAAATACAGACTCCCTTATTTATTTAGTTAGGAGATTTAACCAACTAAGCTGTAGTCACGTATAATTAAGATGGTCTTATACCATATAAGGTGCAGGGGCTAAAAGTTTTCTCTAGGGCTGTATCCACACTGGCCTAATTTTGTGAATGCTTTGCAGGAGGTTGTGGCTTTTTCATAACTACTGGGCAAGATTCCACTTCAGTCACCATGGAAACAGTAGGGCAAATAAATATGATTTCAGGAACTCAGTGAAATGTTCATGCCATTGAAATACTATTAAGCTTAAACATGCGCCTGTTGTTGGGTAGGGATTGTCTCTATTTGTTGCTGAATTGTACTTTCCAAGTGCTTAGTACAGTGTTCTGCACACAGTAAGAGCTCAATAAATATGACTAATTGGTACAATTAGTTGAGGTGATGCAAAAAATGGAAGAAATCTGAAGATGTCCTAGTTGCTGGACATTTTCAGGAACCTTTTAAGTTTTCGGTTTCACGTATGCTGTGTAGTGTGAAAAGCCAACAGCCCCATTTAATAAACTGATCGTGAGGAATATGTTTGGATCTGATTTGCTTTATACAAGATTATGGGATAAAACATTTTTTATGAGTGAATTTAAGAGGAAAATTCTAAAGTGATATTGTTCAATGTTTGAATGAACATGAGCTAAGGTTTCTAAAATGCATCCAAACTGCAAAGGCAAAAGTATTGCTATGACAGTCATTTAAAAATAGTAAAACTATTGCAGTATCTTTGGGCAATTAATTATTTTCCTAGATGGTGGTTCCAAAGGACTGGGGCCTTTTAAAAAAACTTTTATTTGAAATGGAAAAGCTTTGTTTTGAAAATGCAGTTCAAAATTCATATAGATTCAACACAAGTCCAGTGCTATGGTGCCCTGCTATCATAGTTGAAGTCGATGTCTTTGACACAGCCTGTTGAATGTAATCATTCTGGATGTTCCCGAAAGATGAGTTAAATTGACTGGTCACTATTATGTTATTTAACATTTATTGAGCGTATATACCATGCCAAGTGCTGTTGAGGATTAGCCAGTCGATAGGGTTTTAAAGAGTGGAAAACTTCCTATATTGAATTTTTCCAGAATCAGACTACATTTCTTTTTCTCTTATTCACAGTCTGATAAAGACATGAATAAGAAAACACAATGACAGTTCTTACCTAACATCTCTTTTCCTTCTTCCAGTTCACCCTTTCTTTCTCCCCATTCTTCCCCATATTTTTATCTGCTCTGCTGGTATATTCGATGGTTCAGCCTTGATGTGTTCCTCAAAAATATGGTTGTATTCTCAATGGCTTTTTCTTTGGATAGATTTTCCCATAATCCTACATACAGTTTGTTAGGCTCCATTCCAGAACTAGCTCCGCCATGATGATGGGATCCTCTGAGTAACAACAAATTATACCGTACATTCCGTCCAGCCTCCCTCCTCCCTTTGTTTATCTTGCCTGGCTGAGGCTAGGAAGGGCAGGTAGGACTATAGTGGGAACTGGGGATCTGTGCCATGCCAGCCTCTCTCATGCCAAAAGGGGATCGATGCTATACCTATCACAGGACTGGAGGAAAATAGGACAAATACCAGCATTATTATTAAGTGTACATATTTAATGTTGGTATTTGTTAAGCGCTTACTATGTGCAGAGCACTGTTCTAAGCGCTGGGGAAGACACAAGGGAATCAGGTTGTCCCACATGGGACTCACAGTCTTAATCCCCATTTTACAGATGAGGTAACTGAGGCACAGAGAAGTTAAGTGACTTGCCCACAGTCACACAGCTGACAAGTGGCAGAGCTGGGATTCAAACCCATGATCTCTGACTCCAAAGCCCATGCTCTTTCCACTGAGCCATGCTGCTTACATGTTTCTTACCAGCACAGATGCAGCTGTGTTTTCGTTGATGTTTTGTTTTTTTAAGTGCCGAAGCTATTTGTTTCAGTTCATGTAGTTAGGGTCAGAGTTTATTTGCTTTGTGACTGTATTATCTAGTAAGCCTCCTGATAGATCCTAGAAATAGATCACTCAGTAACTACCTGGAGGTACTAGTTCTGTGCCGTTTCCCTCATGCCGTTGCTAGTCTGAGTTCCAATTTTGAATTCCAGAGGGGAGGCAGCTTCTGATTGGAGATGGTCCTTAACTAGAAGGTGTCCCAAGCATTTAGTACAGTGCACCGCCCACAGTAGGCACTCAATAAGTATTACTGATTGATCGAATGGTAAAAACCTGTAATGCAGTCAGGTGGCTATTCAGACGTTAGATTTTTCATTGTTTGGTATCCTCAAATAGGAAGGACGGCTATACACAGTATTCTGCAAGCATCTTAATGAAGTTGTCCTGAAGTATGAATGGGTTCCCCCATTCTTCCATTTTGTAAATTGGCTCACCCTAGCATTCTACATCAAAAAAGAATCTTGGGTATCATGAAATGCTTCATTATTGTTCAATAATGGTGTTAGAAAAATGATTAGAGGCTTTATGTTTTTAAATATGTCAGAGCAATTATTATTGTTAATACCTTACTAGTTCCTGAGTTTGTGCTAAGCACATAGTAGAGCAAAGTATAGTGAAAGGTATGATGAATGGCCACAGTGGTGAATAGCATACGCTACTGCATCATGGATACTAGGGATCCAGAGTTATTACAAGTACCTTAAGGAATTGAGGGAGGGTAACGTGTAGATGTGCTTGGGTAGGTAAGAGAGGGAACTGATGATAGTTTGCATTTTTCAATCATATTTCATTACTTCACACTTTTGGACCATTACTTTGAGAACATCATCAGAGGTAAAAAAAAAAAAATAGGCATCTCAGTTCATTCAAATTCAGAAGCACATTTGTTTGAAATTAACATTATAAAGTGAGAACTAACCTAAATGCCAAAGTCATATTTTTGAAACTTTTTTTTTTTGCAACAGTATGATTGATAAAAGAGAAAGACACTAGATTTCTAAAAATGGTTTTCCTCCCAACAAAGAATCACGTGACTTGATGAGCCAATTTTGGTTTTTCATTTTTCTTTAATTCTCTGAAACTTTAAATCGATAAGAAGGCAAGGGTGTAGTGCAAGCTTCCTCATGGGTCTTTCAACCCTCGATTTTTCAAACCTTCTGCTAGTCTATCCACAGACCATTTTTTAATAGTAACTCCTAGCTTAGGCTCTTTTGTTACAAACTATAGGACATTTTTGAGATTTGGACAAATATAATTGCCATGTTTCAGCCAGAAAAAAATATAAGTGGCCAGATCACCACCCCCTCACATAACAAAACAAAACAAAAAAACCCCCAAAATAAAAAGCAGTGGTAATGGAAGTCTGAAACAACTACCGTAACTGCTATGATAATGGGTAGTTTTCATAATACATCTCTTTAGATGAAAAAAGCTTGAAAAAGTGTTATTAAGGAAATAAACCTTCAAAATGCTTTCCAGATAATCTCTCTAGTTTGTGCTCTTTTTCAATGAATAAAATCAGACATAAAAAGTTTGATGTGTGTGTTGGCTTTTTCTTTTTCTGACCCACCAGTGTCAAGACTAATCCCCATTTTTATGACTAATATTTTGAATTCTCTAATTGGGACATGCACCTAAACAAAAGTATTGGTTAAAACTTCCTAATTACATGTTGAAAAACTTTAATTGAATTAATTCTTTCAGAAATTTCAGACTCAAGTTTGTAAAATGGATTAGTTGTATCAAGTTCTTCATACTTCCTTGTTTTAATGATGTTCATGTTTTGTGACAGCTGATAAAGAATTAATTTTCAATTCAGATTCTCTTCTCTGATGGAATCTATTAGAGCATGTTAGGAAATGTGATTTGGTGCATGTTCTCTGAGGCTATAGTCAGATGGGTTTTTTTTCCCCTCTTCTTTTTTTCCCCTTGCTGTTTTAATGGAAGTAATCTCAGCCCTGCTGGGTTCTTTGACATATTTTGAATCAAATCATTGCTCTTACTGAGGATGCAGGTACCTGGGAGAAAATGGACAGCCTTTACTCTATTATGATAATATACATAAGCAGGAGCAAGAACCTCCATGTTGCAAATTCACAACAGTTACTGTTGAAAAACTGTGAACAGAATTTGACATTCCCTGAAGCCAGGCCACTGTGGAAGAGTTTTTGGTATTTTATTCAATTTTAGCTTAAAATAAAGTTATTGCAGGACAAAAAAGTCAGTATGACAATTGAATGCAGGCAATAAATTAAGGGTCAGTGCTGTAAGAACTCTTTCAAGAGCATTCATTTTGAGTAATCTTATTTTGCTTTTGCATTGGAATTTTGTTCAGTGGCCTTTAGCATGAGTCACTTAAGCTTGGTTCAGAGCTTTGTGCCCAATGCTTCTGTTGTTTTCCTCTTTTCCAAAGGAGGAGCCATTAAGACTTCTTCGAATAAAGATCCTTCACTGCAGTACCTAGCCAATACCTTCTGATGACATATTTATTAAATATAGCACCCTCTCTGGATCAATTTAGGGAAAGAAGTACAAGAGCTTCATCAGTGGAGGTACAAAGAAAGCAAAATAAAAAATATATATATAGATCTACACACACACACACATATTTTTCTCTATATATGTGTGTGTATATATATTTATATATATAAAATTTGACTAGTCTTCAGAAATCAGTTGAAATCATCGAAGATGTGGACAGTTTTTAATATTGCTTCCTGATTTTCCTGACTCTCTCTGCCTTTCTTTATGTTATAGTGAATTGCGAGGCATGAAATCAAGGGGGATTAAGTGTAGTCATGCAATTCTCTTTGTCCGTGTCATTTCTAGTCTGATTATTTGTGCTGTGAGACCATATTTCATGTTTTGCTTTGAAAGTTTACTAGTTCTTTTGTCCATAAGGGTTTTAAAGCAAGAAGACAAGAAGTATTACTAAGAAATAGATTAGAAAATAAATCCTTTTCCTATGTACTATTTTTAGCAAAATCTTGTCTCGCACAAAGCCCACATATAATGCATTGGAGATTTGGATGAACTGATTTTTCCATCACTTGTAGTACTTGACTATTGCCTGCTTGTTTTGTGTGATAGGTATATGCAAGAGATGCATCATGTGCCTGTCTTGTTTAAAATATGCAAAACGCGTGTTCTGCCATTTACCGAATCACATCCCTTTTAGGGTCATTGTAATTACTGTAAGGGGTTTGGGGCTCCCCTGGTGCGGAGGGTGAGAAATAAATGACAAGAAAATGACCTTGCTTAGGAAGCAATCAAGTTAAATGTATTTTATTCTTTTTGAAAAGAAATTATAAATGCAGAATACACAGAATGATGAGAGTATAAGACCACATTCTGTTCAGGTTACCAGTTAAACTCTAGTCCAAGTCGAATATGGCAGCACAAAGTTATTTTGTGAGAACAAATTTGGACCACTGCCGAAAAAAGTTGATTGTGACAATCCAGTTGTTTAGATGTTATTTATAATGATAGCATCATGATTATGTGCCCAACATTGTGCTGCATGCTGGGGTAGGTTCAAAATAATGAGCTCAGACTTGGTCCCTGTTTGTGACACCTGCCATCTTGATGTTTGGAACCATTATACCCGCAGCATATCTATCTGGCCTGGATCCAGTCAGAATCAGGAGGCCCAGATTAGATGTTGTCTTTTAATTAAGATATATTGGGAACTTAGTTCCTTTCAAATCTCCACATGCCCATCCCACTTGTAAGTTAGTTTCTTTTGCCCCCTTGAAAATATTCAGTGGCAAAGAATGGGAGATCCTCTAAGTCTTTTTATAATCTCAGGTCACCTGTCTTGCTGCTGCCCTCTCGCCCATGTCCTCTCTCTGGACTGGAATGCCCTCTCTCTTCACATCCAACAGACGATCGCTCTTTTCCCCCCGACCCCCCTTAAAGCCTTATTGAAGACACATCTCCTCCAAGGGGCCTACCCTGACTAAGCCCTTATTTCCTCTTTTCCCACTCCCTTCTGCGCCACTTAGATTTGCACTTACACTTAGATTTGCACCGTTTACCCTTCCCTCAGCCCCACAGTACTTATGTACAGAGCTGTAATTTATTTATTTATGTATTTATATTAATGTCTGTCTCCCCCTTTAGACTGTGAGTTCATTGTGAACAGCGAATGTGTCTACCAGCTGTGTTGTATAGTACTCTCCCAACCACCTAGTACAGTGCTCTGCACACAGTAAGTGCTCATTAAATACAATTGAGTGATCGATTGATTGACCTTTCTCCCCCACCGCCATTCCTGTTTGGGTCTGTGGGCACTACATGCACAGAGTGAGGGTAGAACTAATCAGTCTTCAAACTAATTATAAACTTTAGAGTTCCCACTGTACTCTGCTTGTAAAATAAAACTTTAAAAACCTGTTAATAATTTAGAGGGGAGTGTTTCTCTTCAGCACAAAAACGAAGTGTGGTAACTATAGGACTAAACAGTTTAGACTGCTTTTACTTTGAATTTATTGTGAATGTAATTTGGTGAATTTTTAAAGTGATCAAGCCAAGTAGAACGCCAATTAGAAGATAAATCCATTCATTCGTTTCATAGTACTTGTTGAACACCTGCTGGGAGAAGTGCTTGGGAAACTGATGATGATGGAGTCTCCCACCAAGACAAGCAGGTTGAGCCTTCAAGACTGAGCACCTGTGAGAAAGATTGGTTTATAGAGATGGTGGTTTATGCTGTCTGACTTGCTGTCTCATCCTGGTAGTTGGGTTCCCGCTGGGGCATAGAGAGCAGCATGTGAGTAGGGAGGCAGGGGTGCAGCATATTTTGAAGGGCCTGCAATGGTGTTTTATGTGCAGTGGAAAACAGCATGGCCTAGTGGATAAAGCATGGGCCCAGAAGCCAGAAGATCTGGGTTCTAATTCTGGCTTTACTACTTGCCTGCTCTGTGACCTTGGGCAAGTCATTTAACTTTTCTGTGCCTCAGTTTCCTCAACTGCAAAATGGAGGTTCAATACCTGTTCTCCTTAGACTGTGAATTTCATGTGGGACAGGGAATGTGTCTGACCTGGTGAACTTGTATCTACCCCAGTAGTCAGAACAGTGCTTGACACACATTAAGCACATAATGAATACCATAAAAATGCTTTGGTGAGTTCAGTAAAAGTAAATAATAATGTTGGTATTTGTTAAGCGCTTACTATGTGCAGAGCACTGTTCTAAGCGCTGGCGTAGATACAGGGTAATCAGGTTGTCCCACGTGAGGCTCACAGTGAATCCCCATTTTACAGATGAGGGAACTGAGGCACAGAGAAGTTAAGTGACTTGCCCACAGTCACACAGCTGACAAGTGGCAGAGCCGGGATTCGAACCCATGACCTCTGACTCCCAAGCCCGGGCTCTTTCCACTGAGCCATGCATAGGCCCTTAATAGTAATGTCTTTGTTTAGCATTTATATAGCTCATTTATATTTACTGGACAATTTTACCGAACATGTTTATGAGGTAGCTTAATCTTGAGGCAAAGAGGTCAGAGGACCTGTGTCCTTGGATATAAAACGATGAATCACGGCAAAAGCAGAATTAGAATTCAGAATCAAAGAATTTGTATCTGTGTAGCCGGTGATATGTAATCCTAGGTGTCAGTAGGATATCAAAGCAGCTGCTGAATGGTGAACTGATTGGGGACACTTGAAAGACAGGAGGGAAGAATAATCCATTTAAAGGTCTAGTGAGGAATAGTTTCAAGCAGTGTTAAATAGCAGTGGGCTGTTGTGAGGGACTGCAGTGGACAGATCAGAGTAGCAGGTAGCCACTGGGGAGGGGACTTGAAAATAGACGGGCCTTCTGTGGGAAAAACTGATCTTTGTAGCAAGGGTCTATCCTTAAATGCAAACCGTCTGAAAGGGAGTATCAATTGCACACTTGTTTTATATTGCTCACTCAAAACCTAGAATCTCTCCATTTGTTAATCATCTTCAAGAGTGGAGGGTAGCATAAAGAAGCAGGGTGGCTCAGTGGAAAAAGCCTGGGCTTCGGAGTCAGAGGTAATGGGTTCGACTCCCGGCTCTGCCACTTGTCAGCTGTGTGACTGTGGGCAAGTCACTTCACTTCTCTGTGCCTCACTTCCCTCATCTGTAAAATGGGGATTAACTGTGAGCCTCACGTGGGACAACCTGATTACCCTGTATCTACCGCAGCGCTTAGAACAGTGCTCTGCACATAGTAATGCTATAAGCAGATGGATACGTAACACATACTTTGGGTGACGGTGACTTGCCTTCGGTTCTAGGCAAGATGTCTAGGCAAGAGCAGGGCTTTGCTGTTTCTGCTTTATCCCAGGTTAAGCCTCTTAAATTTA
The DNA here is from genome assembly GCF_004115215.2 of Ornithorhynchus anatinus. Classification (NCBI taxonomy): domain Eukaryota; kingdom Metazoa; phylum Chordata; class Mammalia; order Monotremata; family Ornithorhynchidae; genus Ornithorhynchus; species Ornithorhynchus anatinus. The sequence goes on along the minus strand of NC_041753.1, from coordinate 51,078,519 downwards.
TGCAACTCAAGCCCAGTGGCATGGTATGGAAAAGATTTTATTTTCCTTATGTTTTTCATAGTTCCACCTTCCATGAAAATTGCATGCAATTCAAATTATGTCGATACAAATTTTGAATGTGTCACGCTGTCATGTAGTATCTTTGTAATTGGTCTTTCTACATACATTTCAGCTCTTTTCAATGTTTGGGAAAGATTCTTGTATTAAGATACTTGATAATCTTAAATGGGCATATTATCATCTTGAATTTTATGCTGTCTCATCGATGCCCTTAGCCTAGACATGAAACTGTTTAACTCATGTAACCACCTCTACTCTGTATAACTTAAGCTAGTAGCGTGGCGCAGTGGGAAGAGCACAGGCTTTGGAGTCAGGTTCATGAATTCGAATCCCAGCTCTGCCACTTGTCAGCTGTGTGACTGTGGGCAAGTCACTTAACTTCTCTGTGCCTCAGTTCCCTCATCTGTAAAATGGGGATGAAGACTGTGAGCCCCACGCAGGACAACCTGATTCCCCTGTGTCTACCCCAGCGCTTAGAACAGTGCTCTGCACATAGTAAGCACTTAACAAATACCAACATTATTATTAGCCTCTGAACCTCGGTGGCTCACAGCCCACCAGGATGAAGAAGCAAGGGCCAGGCCCTCCAGTTCCAGATCATCCCTAGGAGGGAAGTGGGGAAGGAACTGGACCTGCATGAAGAGTTTTGGTGGCAGTAGTGCAGCAAAACGTACTGCCTTTAAGGAAGGGGGATGTCTTCCAGTAATTTCTGCTGGAGTGCTGTAGCAGTACGCTGTATTGCTGTCATCTGTTTTTGAAGATGAGGCTACTGATGGTGAGAGCCTCTCTCTATGTGCGAGTGGCAGACAAAGGACCATGAAGCCTGCCTCTGGTTTCTTGCTCCATCTCTCTAGGATCTCGAGGGAGATTTTAAAAATGGCACCAGTAATAATAATAACTGTGGTATTTGTTAAGTGCTTACTATGTGCCAGGCATTGTTCTAAGTGGTGGGGTAGATACGGGATAATCAGGTTGGACCCGATCCCTGTGTCCCAAATTGAGCTCCCATTCTTAATCCCCATTTTCCAGATGAGGTAACTGAGGCCCAGAGAAGTGAAGTGACTTGCCCAAGTTCACACAGCAGACAGGTGGCAGAGCTGAGATTTTGGAACCCAAGACCTTCATTAGGCCACATTATTCTCACTTCTCTCATGATGGGAAATGGAGAGGGTTGCGGTGTTTCTCCTGACACCCTTTTTGAATATGTTCCAGAGTGGTGTAATGAAACCAGGGTTGAAGTCAATGTGCTACTGGAATGGGTTTATGGGTGAACCATGTTGATGTTATGGGAAAGCCTTATGTAGCAATTTCTTGATTGTTTCAAACCTGGGACTGTGCATAAAACTTTTACGTTTCATAGATTCATAAAATCCTGCCTAGGATTTTAAGTAGGGTGAGGCTAGCGAGGAGGAAGTGGGGAAGGTTCTGGACAGAGTCTGGAAAGGGGTGCAGACAGTCAAGCCCTATACAGACTAAAATTGTCAGCCCAGCTTGAACTGAATCCATATCTGCAGCATATTTACTTGGCCCAGATCCTGTCAGAACCAGAAGGAGGTCCAGATGGGCTGCCAGGACTTGTAATTCCAGCAGCTCACTTGAACAATCCTGCATGTGTCTTGGAAGGAGACCTAAAAGTAGGGTCACCACTGGCGGCACTTGAAAATACTGGGCACTCCTTTGCCGACCTAATCATAATAATGATGTGTGGTATTTGTTCCACACTTTCTGTCTGTCAGGCACTGTTCTAAAGGCAGGGGTAGAAACAAAATGATCAAGTTGGAAGCAGTCCCTGTAGCACATGGGGCTCTCAGTCCAACAGGTATTTAATCCCCATTTTATTTATGTGGAAATTGAGGCACAGAGAAGTTAAGTGGCTTGCCTAAGGTCACAAGCAGGCAAGTGGCAGGGCCTAGGTCAGAATCCCGATCCTCTGAGTCTCAAGCCCATTCTCTTTCCACTAGGCCATGCTGTTTCTTCTAAAGGTTTCATGGGTTACATAGATTATGCAATGTAATGTAACAATGTTATTTAGAACTTTTGGTGGAAATCTGCATCTAGTCTGTCTCCTTGTATATCACTGATAGGGCCCCAGATTCCTTTTGTTTGGTATTTTTAATTTAAACTCCTATCTTCAGCATTAGCTGCCAAGTCCCATGGGGGGAAAAATGCCCATGTTCAGAGGGACCTTGAAGGGGAATATAGTATCTCTGGAACTCTGTGTGTGTGTGTGTGTGTGTGTGCCGGGGGTCGGGGGGGGGGGGGGTGGAGATAGGATTCCAGCTGGCAACATACTCAGGAACTATAGAGTTCTGAAAACGTTCATCAAGAACTTTTTCATGTGTGTCCTCACCCCATTAAGCTACTTTAAGTTACATTACAGGTTAGGCAGAGAGGAGTCGATAGTATTTAGTCCTGGCAATGGTCACCCGGGGTCCCACACAAGAATAATAATAATAATAATGTTGGTATTTGTTAAGCGCTTACTATGTGCCGAGCACTGTTCTAAGCGCTGGGGTAGACACAGGGGAATCAGGTTGTCCCACGTGGGGCTCACAGTCTTAATCCCCATTTTACAGATGAGGGAACTGAGGCACAGAGAAGTTAAGTGACTTGCCCAAAGTCACACAGCAGACAAGTGGCCGAGCCGGCATTCGAACCCATGAACTCTGACTCCAAAGCCCATGCTCTTTCCACTGAGCCACAAGAAATTCCTGAGGGTGCTTTCTGAATGGTTCTATAGATTTGAGGTTCTTAAGGAGAGGTTATTGAATAGTAAAATAGATATACTACCTGACTACCATTACTGAATGACACTTGAGTGATTTGCAGAGTGTGAAGAGTAGCAGTGGTAATAGCAGTGGTAATAGGTAATTAATAAAAAATGAATAAATTTATTTACATTAATATCCATCTCCCCCTCTAGACTGTAAGATCATTGTGTGCAGGGAATGTGTTATATTGTTATTGTACTCTCCCAAGTGCTTAGTACAGTGCTCTACACACAGTAAGCATTCAATATGATTGACAGACTAATTGACTGACTGCTTATTGTGTGCAGAGCACTGTACTAAGCACTTGGGGGAATGCAATATAACAGAATTGATAGATACATTCCCTGCCTACAAGGCGCTTACAGTCTAGATGGGGAGATAGAAATTAATATAAATAAATTATGGTTATGTTCATAAGTGCTATTGGTGTTGAGGATGGAGTGAATTGGACAAATCCAAGTGCAATCCACTCATCACTTAATCAGTGGTATGTTGTCACCCATCCAAACATGACCAAAACTGAGCTCCTCATCTTCCCTCCCAAGCCCTGTCCTCTCCCTGACTTCCCTATCACCATGGATGGTACGACCATCCTTCCCGTCTCTCAGGCCCGCAACCTCGGTGTCATCTTTGACTCGGCTCTCTCGTTCACCCCACACAGCCAATCCGTCACCAAAGCCTGCCGGTCTCACCTTTATAATATCGCCAAGATCCGCCCTTTCCTTTCCACCCAAATGGCTATCTTACTGTTACAGGCTGTCATTATATCCCTGCTAGATTACTGTGTCAGCCTGCTCTCTGATCTCCCTTCCTCCTCTCTCTCCCTGCTCCAGTCTATTCTTCATTCCGCTGCCCGGCTCATCTTCCTGCAGAAACGCTCTGGGCATGTCACTCCCCTTCTTAAAAACCTCCAGTGGTTACCTATCAACCACGGCACAAAACAAAAACTTCTCACTCTAGGCTTCAAGGCTCTCCATCACCTTGCCCCTTCCTACCTCTCCTCCCTTCTCTCTTTCCACTGCCCATCCTGCACGCTCTGCTCCTCTGTCACCCACCTCCTCACTATCCCCCGATCTCACCTATCCCGCCATCGACCCCTGGGCCACAACCTCCCGCGGTCCTGGAACGCCCTCCCTCCTCACCTCCGCCAAACTAATTCTCTTCCCCTCTTCAAAACCCTACTTAAAACTCACCTCCTCCAAGAGGCCTTCCCAGACTGAGCTCCCCTTTTCCCTCTGCTCCCTCTACGCCCCCCCACCTCTTCGCCTCTCTGCAGCTAAACCCTCTTCTCCCCCCTTTCCCTCTGCTCCTCCCCCTCTCCCTTCCCATCCCCCCAGCATTGTACTGTCTGCTCAACTGTATATATCTTTATTACCCTATTTATTTTGTTAATGAGATGTACATCACCTGGATTCTATTTATTTGCTATTGTTTTAATGAGATATCCTTCCCCTTGATTCTATTTATTGCCATTGTTCTTGTCTGTCTCCCCTGATTAGACTGTAAGCCCGTCAAAGGGCAGGGACTGTCTCTATCTGTTACTGATTTGTACATTCGAAGTGCTTAGTACAGTGCTCGGCACATAGTAAGCGCTCAATAAATACTATTGAATGAATGAATGAATAATAGTATTAAGTGCTTACTGTGTGCAGAGCACTGTACTATGTGCTGGTAAAGTATAGGAAGGTGGGTATCAGATATGGTTCCTGGCTCTCAGAAGAGGGAATTGGCAACAGACACATAAGGAGCAGGGAAACAGTAAAATACATGATACATTATGCCATGCATGCATAAGACATAAAAGACAAGAACACACACATACATACATACATACACATACATACATACATACAGAGGAGAAGAATTTCAGGCTTCTCGTGGCCCAAGGCATCCCCACTGCCATAGCGACATTGCTCTGCACATAGTAAGCTCTCAATCAACACTATTGAATGAATGAATGAATGAATGAATGAATGACCACTACCGCCGCTGCCACTCTATCTGAGGTTTTGTGGGGGCCTTATAATGTGGCTGCTTTTCTCTTCCACACCAGTGTGGTAGAAGGCGGGTTGGGATGAATCTCCTCGTTGGCATAGATTGTTCTCTGAAAATTTCGTTTATATCTCAGAAAGTGAAGTGGTATGCCGGATGAGAAGGGAGAGGGAGGAGGGAGGGCGTGAGCAAGAGATCAGTGACAAGGGTGATCAGAGAAAGCTTTGCACAGTGTTTAGGGTGGTACAAAAGGGTTTTGCTCAGGAGAAGATTCAACGATTTTACTTGAAGATTAATATAATGCACATATCTTTGTCTTTTGGGGGACACTTTTCTTTGTACTTACACCCTAATGCTGTTACTCCATTAGCTTGTAGACTCCTTTAGACTGGAAACTCTGTTAGGTTGCAAATTCTTGCCTTAAATTGTAAGCACCTTGGAAGCAAAGATCCCATCTTTTACTTCTTTATAGGTTCCTCATGCTGAGCAGAGATGCTCTCCACTCAGGAAGCACAAAGTAAATTCTGTAGATACTAATAACATTTTTTTTTAGTTTGGGAAAGTATTAGTTTCAGCATTGCAAAACTATATTGCTTTGTCAGCCAATTTGCTATCATAGAGCATTTAGATCAGTGAAAATAATTTTTTGGTCTGTGCAACATTTTAGTTGACTACCAAATTTTAACTAGCTTCTAACTTCAATTATGCAAATACCATATCTGATGGCAGTAAGCATCAGTAGCTTCAAGGACAATTCTAATGCTTTGAGCCATATTTTCAATTTGTATTAAAATTTTTACTCTCCTGGAGCATAGTTTCTTGTAAGACCAGTTTAACACTCCTTCTTCAAGGGACCTGTGCTCATCGGCTCTGTTAGTGCCAGGCTACCATCATCGTCATCATCATCATCATCATCATCATCATCATCATCATCACCACATAGAGATGAGAATAGTACTTAAGCATGCTCTGAATTGGTGACCTTCCCAGCTAGGTTAATTCTCTTTTCAGGCCAGGGGATGACATCTCAGGGCTAGTCCTTTCAATCTGCTTTACATTGTTTCTTGTTTTAACTGGTCAGAGCATACTAACAAAACAGCTTATGGAGATTTTTGAATTCTCTTGTGTTTATGGTAACTGCCACATTGGCATTCAATAAATGGTAAACAATGAGACCTGCATATCCAAGCCAAATTGTTTAAAGTGGAGGTCTCTTTTTGATTTTTAATTACATGAAGTGTTGAATATTTCTGTAAAAGTTGTTTACAAAAACTTAGCAGTGTTCTTGCCTGCAAGACATAAATTGCTTTTTGGGGGGAAAAGATTAGTTTGTAAAAAAGCATATCAGTTCTCATCATTATCTTTAAGAAAAAGAGTGAAAGGAAGTCTGGGAAGAAGCTCAGGAGCTTAAAGGCATGTATAACCAAGGAAAAATTATCTTTCCTCTGATTTTTAGAGTTTCTTGGTAATATTTTTAAACATTTATCAGCATGTTTCCCTTAGGTGCCTTAGGGGAGCCAGTGTTTACTTCTTATAAAGCTCTGATATGGTAATCCAGAATCCTCTTTCACATAGCTGTTGGCTTTTGCCATTTGTGGAAAATCCATTATGTGATGTGACTTAAGTGTGGATTGAGCCTGGGACTGATTGGTGTGATGAGCAAAAGGACAAAAGAGACATCTTATAAGTTTCATTTGCCAAATCAGAGTGGATTATTCTTTTTGAGATATTTTACCCAGAAATTAAACAGAAGAGATTTTTAAAAATTCCCTTTGCCTTGCACATAATCACTGAGTTCTAAAACTGGCAAAATTTTATAAAACCTGAAAGGTAGGTCAGATTTCACAAATGCATGTCTTATACCTACTATAGAAAGTCTCAGTAATTGAAGGTGGCTGAAGTATTTTGTTTATAGGCATATGAATGTGACCGACTGTGGTTATTTGGCATCTATCTCTAAGTAACTTACTATTAAAGACGGATTGCAAATCACTTTTATTCATTGGAGTGTTAACCTGCAATATCTTAAGTCCTGAATCGTCAAATTTAATGATAATGAGTGTATACTATATAACTGGGGTGACCGTTCATCTGGTCATATGCCAGACAGTCTGGTTTCTAGCTGGACTTTTCCCTGTGCAGTATGGATAGGGGATTAGATGCCTATAAATTATCCTGTCCCCCCAGAACTAGCCTGCTAAAAATGACTATAACAAATTATGTAAAACAGGCAGAGGAGGAAGGAAAGCATGGGAGCTGAACCAATAGCATTGCAGAAATTTAGTCATGGAACTGGGGGTAGGTGAGGGTATATGTAGCACCTCATACAAGCAGGGGCATTTTTCTGATTATGAGAAGAGACTGAGAAAGACCTGAGACTTGGATGTGCCAAAGAAAGCCATTTGAGAAGCCTGGGAACCACGGAAAGATAAGTAAACCTGGGAAAGAGTTTAAATCCATTTCCCAGAAACACGAAGAGATTCATGTTTTATACATGGATGTATTTCAATTTGGACTCCTTGCAATCTCTAGACTGAAAGCGCCTTGTGGAAAGAGAACATGTCTACCAACTCTGTTGTATTGTACTCTCTTGAGCATTTAGTAGAGTGCTCTGCACACAGTGTTCGATAAATACCATTGCTGGATTGATTGATTATTGTGAGTCGGTATGGTTCTTCAGTGATCGAGTGCACTTTCTTTAGTGGTGTTAGTAGCATTTATTAAGCACCCACTTTATGTGGTGCACTGTTCTAGGCACTTGGCAAGTACACAATAATGAGAAGACCCATTTCCAGCCCACAAGAAGTTTAAGTCAAATAGGGGCAACAAATATAATAATATTGGTATTTGTTAGGTGCTCAATAGGTGCCAAGCACTGTATTAAGTGCTGAGGTAGACATAAGATAATCAAGGTCACATGGGGCTCACAGTCTAAGTAGGAGGGAGAACAGGTATTGATTCCCCATTTTTCAGCTGAGGCACAGAGAAGTGATTTGCCCAAGGTCCCACAGCAGGTAAATGGGGGAGCTGGGATTAGAACCCAGGTCCTCTGACTCCCAGGCCTGTGCCCTTTTTCCACTGGGTCATGCTGCTTCTATGACACACAAATATTTTACAACTAAAGGTGTTGAAGTAGAGTGGACGTATATGCACAAGTACTAGAGGGTTATTTTTTTTGTCACTTTTGTAATGTAATGGGGGTTGTATTGTGTGTTGTACTGGTTTGGCTGCTTGCAGATGTGACAAGGATTTTTCCAGTAGCCAAACCAGACTCATTTCCTGTGGTTTCAGTTTGGCTGCTGAGGAATTCCATATTGTTTTTACCCAGATCCCCATCAGTATCTGAGGGCATGAGGAGAAAGAGGAGATTATTATTATTAAATAAAGGTAGTGCCTACTGGTGCCATTTTTTTTAATTGCTAGCAGAATTGGGGATCGGTTCTAGGGAGCTGGGATTCAAGGGCCTTGCTTACCCAGAGCCAAGAAATTCCCCAGATTAACAGGGATCTGCTTTATTGGGTTGGATGATCATGGTTACACAATATTTTTGAGTTTTATGGATGAAATGTGTTTTGGCTGAAGTCATTTAGGACTGCTTCATCAAAGTACTCCAAGTTCCTGTTCTCAGGATGACTGAAGAGGCGATTTGGGGAGTTGGTGCTCATATTTATTTAGATTTTATTAACAGAATAGTACCTTGATCCTTCAGCAAGCAGCTTTCTTCTGGGGAGCCCTCCATTTCAATTTTTTCAGGAAAAAGCCATTGATGTGCCGTAGTATCAGTATCATTTTAGCCAGGAGTGTGTTCATTTGTGGTAATTGGGTGTTGCTTTGGTTAGATTAATGCCAGTTACTTCCGAAAACCCTCAGCATTCCCTGTCTCCTTATGACTGGGGACCAGTTTAATGGACCTCTTTTTTGACTGGAGCGAGTAAAAGCCCCAGGGAAAATTAAGGTGTTACTTGGAACCAATGAAATAATCCTGGAATTGGTATAGAGGAATCTGAATTAATGTATGTAAATAACTCTCAACTCAGTGTATTTGATTATTAGCAACTTGAAACTAACATTTCATGATGATAATTGTTCCACCCACCTGATCAATATTGTGAGTTTAGCACTTAAGTTTAGGTAGGTATGTGCTCTGAGGAAAAAGTCAATAGCTTAGGTTTATCAGCAAAGTGATCATTATTCAAGTCAGAGTAGAGAAAAGACTAATTGGATGGAAGTTTAGTTTGCTTTCCTTATTTGGGAGTTGGTGCTCACACCTCAGGCAAAACTGTGTGGCTCTTTTCACTTATTTACTTTAAAATGTTCATTCCATACATGCAACTTAGAACAGCAGTTGGAAGACATCAGTAATTATAGCTTTTCTATCAAGAAGCCTTCCAAATTTTCCAATAAGATTTTAGAACCTCATTTGCATCCCCATTCTAGTTGTTAGCAAGAATAAGGCTCGACACTAAGAGCATATCATACTGAGAAAAACAAATCAAATGCCTTTAAGCGGCATGTTTCACAGACAGGTGCTTGGAAAATGTCTGCCTGGAATTTTGGAACAGTTTGTGTATTTTGACTGGTTTGCAAATGATGCTCCGTATTTTTGTGACTTAGAGTCACATGGCAGGAATTTGAAATATGCAATGTTAGCTCAGGAAATTCTCTATAAAACATTTGGCCATTCTGAACTATCCATGGATGCTCCTTATTACTTAGTTATTCATAGCATGCCAGAATACTAGTAGAAAAATGAAACATACTGGGATTTATGTGGTTTGTTATTTCTCTGAATGCAAATGAAATATCTCAAATGAAAGTCACCCTCCGACTGCCGATTATCTAAATGATAATGTATATTCGTGGCAAGTGAAACTGTTGTGCTTAAGCAATGATGACCAGATGTTGCATAATAGGCAAGTCGAGTCACACATCTGAGGGCTTCATCCAGCCACCCGGCTGCCTAAGATGAGACCCATTAATGTAGTGTTGTACATAAAGAAGCTGCATGGTTTATTGGACAGTGTATGGGCCTGTAAATCAGGGGACACGGGTTCTAATCCCGACTCCACCACTTGCCTGTTGCATCCCCTTGGGCAAGAACACTTAGCTTCACATTGCCTCAGCTGCGTCATGTGCAAAATGGGGATTCAGTACCTGCTCTCTATCCTTCTTAAACAGCGTGCCCCATGTAGGACAGGGACTGTGTCTGATCTGATTATCCTCTATGTACCCCAACACTTAGTAAAGGGTTTGACGCATAATAAATGCTTAGCAAATACTGCAGTTATTACTATTTTAGAGCCATTACCTCTGTGACAAGAAAAATAATTCATGAATGATAGCACAGCCCAAGTCACGCATGGAGCACTTGGATTGAGAAATTCATTGTATGCTGCAAATAATCCAGTTTGCATTATATCTGCAACGTATTTTTATGTATGTGTATGTACACAGAAAGGCATTCAGTACCATTGTGTATAGTTTCATCGGGGTCTTTGCTTCTCTTGAGTTAGCCTTTCTTTCAATACCTCTCTGTTTACTCATTTCTGCTTCATTTCTTCCTCAGCTCTCAGTGGCTCCTCCTGCGTTTCGTCGTGCTTCATCATCACCACATCCCCTTGCCTTTCTTTTTGCCTTATATAAGCTCCTGCTTATCCTCATTTTACTTCCCTAATCATACTCGTTGTATTCTTCCTTAGATCTCCCCTTATCCTCGATTAACTCCAATGTGAAAAATACCTCAAGGAGCATTAAAGCTGGTTTGAAATAGTTCTTAGGTCTGAAAGCAAGAAACAGGTATTTTGTCAGTCAATCATATTTATTGAGCACTTAATGTGTAAAGAGCACTGTACTAAGCACTTGGTAGAGTACAATAAATCTCCCCTGCTCCCCTCCAATCCCTCCCTCCTATTGCCCCTTCTTCAACTCTCCCATCTTTCCCCTCAGTACCTCGAGGAGAGCTCTTGCCTCCAGGCAAGAGCACCTCCGTTCCCATTCCTGTGCACTTTATTAAATGATAATAATAATAGTGGCATTTGTTAAGTGCTTACTTTGTTCCAGGCACTGTGCTAAGCTCTGGGGTGGATACAAGCAAGTTGGGTTGGACACAGTCCCTGTCCCTCATCAGGCTCACAATCTTAATCCCCATTTTACAGGTGAGGTGACTGAGGCACGGATAAGTGAAGTGACTTGCCCAAGGTCACAGCAGACAAGTGGTAGAGCCAGGATTAGAACCCAAGACCTTCTGACTCAGGCCTGTGCTCTACCCACTACACCATGCTGCTTGCTCCCTGGACCACCATCTTCAACTGTTCACTCCTCAAAGGCTTTCTCCCCCACTGTTTTCAAACATTCTCATGTCTCCCCTATCCTAAAAAAAAAATCCTCCCTTGATCACACAGCTCCCTCCAGTTATCACCCCATCTCCCTCCTACCATTCCTCTCCAAACTCCTTGACCAAGTTGTCTGCATCTGCTGCCTTCATTTCCTCTCTTCCAGTTCTCTCCTTTACCCCCTCCAATCTGGCTTCCACCCTCTTTCGCTCCATAGAAACTGCCCTTGCAGTGGTCACCAGTGAACTCCTTGCCACATCCAATGGCCTTTATTCCATCGTCACCCTCCTTGAACTCCTAGTTACGTATGATACTGTTGACCACCTCCTTCTTCTGGAAACGTGCCTTAACCATCACTTAACCAACCGTGCCTTAACCATCACTGTCCTCTGCTGCTTCTCTCCTACACCATGCTGCTTCTCTGCTTCTCAACTACCATCTGTTTGCGGAGGATTCCTAAATCTACATCTAAGGCCTGATCTCCTTAATTCTCTACTGTCGAGCATTTCCCCCTGCCTTCTGGACATCTATACTTTGAGGTGTCAGCAGGACATCCAGATTAACATGTCCAAAGCGGAACTCCTTATCTTCCCACCTAAACCCTGTCCTCCACCAGGGACTTTTCCAGCACCACTATCCTCCTTGTTGCAAAAGCCTGAAACCTTGGGGTTATCATCAAATCATCTCTCTCATTCAACCCATATATTGAATCTCTGACCAGATCCTGTCGGTTCAACTTTCATAGCATCGCTAAAATATGTCCTTTCCTCTCCATCCATACTGCTACCAAATTAATCCAGGCACTTATCCTATCCCGCCTTGATTACTGCATCGGCCTCCTTGCTGACCTCCCTGCCTCTTGTCTCTTCCCCACTCCAATCTATACTTCACTCTCCTGCCCGGATCATTTTCTTGCAAAAATGTTCACTCGTTGTTTCCCCACCCCTCTAGAACCTCCAGTGGTTGCCCATACACCTCTGCATCCAACAGAAACTCCTTAGAGTTCAGAGAACTCAATTGTCTTGCCCCCTCCTACCTTACCTCCCTGATTTCCTCCTACAGTCTAGCCCGCACACTTTGCTCCTCGAATGCCAACCTACTCACTGTACTTCCATCTCATCTATCTTGCTGCTGACCTCTCACCCACATCCTGCCTCTGAGCTGCAAGGCACTCCCTCTTCATATTTGACAGATGATCACTCGCCCTACCTTCCAAGCCTTCTTTTAAAGCACACATATCCTCCAAGAAGCCTTCTCCGACTAAGCCCTCATCTCCTCTTCTCCAACTCCCTTCTGTGTCACCCTTGTACTTTGATTTTCACCCTTTATTGACCCCTCCCTCAGTCCCCCAGCACTTATGTACATATTGACAATTTATATTAATATCTGTATCCCCCTCTCTGCTGTAAGCTTGTCGTGGGCAGGGAATGTGTCTACTAACTCTGTTGTATTGTACTCTTCCAAGTGCTTTTGCAGTGCTGGACGTGCCATAAGCACTCAATTGATACTACTGATTGTTTGACATGTTCCCTGACCCCAAGAACTCTCACAATTTAGAGCATTTTATGAAGAGTAAAATGCCTACAACCCCCTAAATATAGGGACTTTCATATGCCCACAAATACCTGGAGGTATCATAAACTTCTCTCTGCTGAATGGTGTGTAGAAGTGCCTTGTCGTGTCAGGTTGAAGAAGGCTTTATGACACTCAGTTCTTTCCAGGCTTCAGGTCCCAAGCCCATGTACCAGGCACAAATTCAAAGCGATGAGATGGCAAGGGTGTGCCGACAGTTTCTATGTCACCTTAACTCCTCCTTTCTCCCCTGCATTTTAGAAAATGCAGCCTAGAGACTCTATAGTAGCAATAGTAATAGTATTTATTTAGTGCTTACTGTACGCAGAGCACTGTACTAAGCACTGGGAGAAAATCAATAGTATAGAAAAGCTGCAGCATATTTCCTATATACAGTAACTTTGCACATGTACAATTATCATTTTGACTGTTGGGACTGACTGTAAGCTCCTTCTGGGCAAGGAATGTCTGCTAATTCTGTTGTATCCTGATCTCACAAGTGCTTATTACAGTGCTCTGCACATAAGTCTTGGGTTCTAATCCTGCCTCTGCCACTTGTCTGCTGTGTGACTGTGGGCAAGTCACTTCACTTCCCTGTGCCCGTTACCTCATCTGTAAAATGGGGGTTGAGACTCTGAAGCCCATGTGGCCCAGTGACTTTGTCCAACCCAATTAGTTTGTACCGACCCCAGCGCTTAGTACAGTGCCTGGCACATACTAAGTGCTTAACAGATACCATAATTATTATCATTAGAGTACAATAGAATTATTAGGCATGATTCCTGCCCTCAAGGATCTTTTGATCTAGTGGGGAAGGCAGACATTAAAAGAAAATACAAGTAAGGGGAAGCAACAGAACTTGAAATAGTATGGAAGTGCTATTATAGCTCTGTGTGTGTTTTTATGTATGTGTGGTGTTTGGGGAGGGGGTGAGTACTCTAAGATTGATTTCCCCACTACTCTCCTTATCTTTAAAGCCATCCTAAAAATCACATCTCCTCCAAGAAGCCTTCCCAGACTGACCCCATTTCCCCTAATAATAATTGTGATATTTAAGTGCTTACTATGCACCAAGCACTGTGATAAACCCTGGGGTAAATACAAGGTATTCAGGTTGGATACAGTCCCTGTACCAACCAGGGTTCACATTCTAAATCTGATGGGTTATAAATATTCTAAATATATTCTAAATTCACATTCTGAATATAAGTCCTTAGCACGGTGCTTTGCACACAGCAAGCCCTCTATAAATACAATTGAATCAATTGAGAGCAGGTATTGAATACCCATTTTACAGATGAGGAAACTGGGGCACAGAGAAGGTAAGTGACTTGACCACGGTCACCCAGGAGGCAAGTGGCAGAATTGGGATTAGAACCCAGGTCCTCTGAATACTAGGCCTGTGCTCTCTCCACCAACTCATTCTGCTGCCACTTGCTCTCTCTTGAAGCACTTGGTATTCACCCCTCCCTTAGCTCAACAGCGTGCATATATCTTGGATTTTCCCCTCTCTGTAATTTGTCTCCCCCTCCAGACAGTAAGATTGTTGTGGGCAGGGAATGTGTCTCCCAAATCTTTTGATTTATACTCTCCCAAGTGCTTAGTACAGTGTTGTACTCACAGTAAGGGCTCAATAAATACCACTGATTAGGTGAAGGAAGTGATGAAGTGGCAGTGGGGAAAAATATAAAGAAGGCCTGTGTTTTTTTTAATCACACCACACATTAAGGAAAACTCACTTAAAATAGAAATGCTTCAGCAGGTACTCTAGAACATTGTTTAGGAAAAACAAGAGAGGATAGTTCTAAAAATAAGCACAATGGAAGGGGAATGTAAAGCTGACTTTTGTTTCAGTTGGTTGGCTTTCTTTTGGTCTTTGTAGATGAAAACAAACCATTTAGTTTCTGCAGATCACTGCAACTTCTTTCCTTATGGCCCAAAGGAGACTTCATTACTGAGAAGTCATTAATTTTATTGTCCCCTCAGGGATGTTCCTCACATTTGATTAATCCTGAGGGCCTCTGGCAATTTTGGTCCCCTCTTACAACCCTTCCCAGAAGGCCCTGCATTTCAAGGTAAGCCTTTTGGCATAGCAGATGGGTCTCAGCTCTCCTCAGAACTACTTATTGCCCTGGCTAAATTGATTTGGATTGCCCTGGAAAATGGGAGGATTCCAGGCACCCCAGGTCTGCTTGCATGCAGACCTGCTTGCATGCATGCCTCAGAGCATCAGGAAAACTAAGGGTGCTCTTTCTGGAGTGTCCTTTCTCTTTTTATTTTTAGAAGGCAGGAAGCCTGTATTGGGGAAATTGAACATGAGTGTGAATTGTCTGATGATTTGTTTTATGATGCTTAGAAAACATTTAACTTGTGACTTCTTACAACAGAATATCTGTTCCTGAATATGCTAATCTGATACTAATTATAATTAAAACATTTCTCAATTTAATACTTTAATCAGTTTTAATGATGTATATAGGATGATTTGTCCAACCCAATTTGCTTGTATTCCCCCCAGCCAGAGCTTAGTATAGTATCTGGCACATAGTAAGGGCTTAAGAAATACCACAATTTTTTTTTAAAGCTTATTGAATTGTCTAAAGTGGTGGAGCAAAGGAAGACAGTGTTATTTGCATATGAATTCATTTCTGTCCTAAGGTGTGATTTCAGTGTGCATCTTGACCATTGACCATAGCCCAGTCTAGAAGCTGTGTGGCCTAGTTGAAAGAGCATGGGCCTGGGAGTCAGAGGACCTGAGTTCTAATTCTGCTCTGTTACTTTTCTGCTGTGTAACCTTGTGCGAGTCATTTAACTACTCTGAGTCTCAGTTACCTCATCTGAATTGGGGATTCAAATTCAGTTCTCCCTCCTACTTAGACTGCGAGCCCCATGTGGGACCTGATTATCATGTATCTACCCCATCTCTTAGTACAGTGCTTGGCACATAGGAAGCGCTTAACACACACCACAATAATTATTATTAGTGTTATAAACAGGGTTGTGTCATGGTGTAGGGAGCGTGTGTGTGTGTGTGTATGTGCTCTGGGGTTTTGCAAGAATTCAGCCCTCATGTTGTAGGATAGCTGGATATATTTATAATACCATCCAGTCTCAGAGCTTGGTTTGCTTGGTTTACATACCTCTCATACATACATCCCTTCTCAGAGTTGCACCTGGAGAGTTTGCAGTACTCTACCAGTCTCGGCTATGGGAGGGAGAGTCAAGCAGAGGCATACCCATTCCATTCCTAACTTGACCAGTGGCTAGGGAGTGGAGGCAATCTGCTACAAGTCAAAACTCCCCTGTGCCAGGCAGTAGCGGCATGGGAGAGCGTCAGAAGGAGGCAATGGTAAATCACTTCCGTATTTTTACCAAGAAAACTCTATGGATACACTACCTGAATAATTGCAGATGGAGGTGGGGCGTTCTGGGAGAGATGGGGCCATGGTGTCGCTATGGGTCGGAGTTGACTCGCCTATCTCGCCACTGATCCCTGGCCCACGTACTTCCCCTGGGCTGGAATGCCCTCTCTCCTTAAATCTGATGATCACTCTCCCCCACTTCAAAGTCCTGTCAAAGGCACACCTCCTCCAAGAGGCCTTCCCAGAAATAGCCCCACTTTTCCTCAGTTCCCACTCCCTTCCACGTCACCCCGACTCGCTCCCTTTATTTTTCCCCTCTGCCCCACAGCACTTATGTAAATATGAATATATCTATAATTCTATTTATATTGATGCCTGCTTACTTGTACTGATGTCTGTCTCCCCCTTCTAGACTGTGAGCCCATTGTGGGCGAGGATTGTCTCTAATTATTTGCTGTATCGTATTCTCCAAGCACATAGTACAGTGCTCTGCACATAGTAAGAGCACAATAAATACGATTGAATGAATGAATGAATTACTCGATGGCATAGAACAAGACATACATACACACTTAGCAGTTCCTTGAATACATGTATTGCTAAAGGATTAATTGAAACATTTTTCCCATAAAAAAATCAAAATTTCTCTTAATTACTCTTTCTATATGACTAAAATACAACCACATAAAATATTAATTGATAATTAGTCCAATGTAGAAATATTTTATAGACAATATAATTTTCATTTTACCAATGTAATGCCCTCAATGTAGAAATCCTACAACAACCTTATTTCTGCACTTTGATGGTCATCATGCATCATTGGTCGGTAAAACCCTCTCTTTGCCACATACTGTAGAATGCTGTTCATCTAAATAAATGAGGACTGAAGTTCTTTTGGCGGTTAAGCAATATTTAGGAGGGTGCCTAGTGCAGATAGTGGGGAAGAATTCCTTTTTGCCCACACAGCTGACAAGCACATGCCCAGAGAAATTGGCCACATATTTAGTAGCTTGAGTGAACCCAGTGGGACAGGGACCATGTTCAAATTCCCACCTGTGTATTTTCTCTCAGTGTTTAGTACAGTGCTTACTAAACGTTGCCTAGTTTAGCTCAAACTAGTGTTGTGAGCAGGGAATTGTGTTTATTGTTGTATTATACTCTCCAAAGTGCTTAATACAGTGCCTCTACACACAGTAAGCGATCAATAAATATGATTGAATGAATTGAATGAAAGCTCTGAACATGTTTAGGGCTTAATAAATACTGTTACTGTTACCACTGATACAAAATGAGGCAATCATAACCCTAATTGTAAGCACTGTATTTTAGTTAGGCAACGTGCTCTGAAGGGCTCTTTGATTCTATTTATTGCTATTGTTCTTGTCTGTCTGTCTCCCCCGATTAGACTGTAAGCCCGTCAAAGGGCGGGAACTGTCTCTATCTGTTACCGATTTGTACATTCCAAGCGCTTAGTACAGTGCTCTGCACATAGTAAGCGCTCAATAAATACTATTGAATGAATAGATATGTAGTTTTCCATTTAAGCAAATGTAATAGTTAATGAGTTTCTAAATTATTTGAATTGAGCAAAGTTTTGTACACTTGAAAGACTGACTGGCCAGTGAAATGCTGGGCCTTTTCAGGGAAGTCATAGGGAAGAAGAGGGCATAAAATCCTTGTGATGGTGATGATGATGCTCTCCTTCCCTCTGTCTGCTGTGTGACCTTGGGCAAGCCACTTAACTTCTCTGTGCTTCAGTTACTTCATCTGTAAAGTAGGGATTAAGACTGTGAGCCCCACGTGGGACAACCTGATTACCCTGCATCTACCCCTGTGCTTAGAACAGTGCTTGGCACACAGTAAGCACTTAACAAATGCCATTATTATTTATTTAGACTGTGAGCCCCATGTAGTACAGGGACTGTGTCTGACCTGATTCCTTTGTCTATCATAATGCTAGTACTGAGCATAGTAAGTGTTTAACAAATACCGCAATCATTATTATTGAAATGCTATGTGCACTGTACTAAGTGCTGGGAGATACAATATACGCAGATCAGGAACAGTCCCACTTGAGGCTTACAGACTGAGGAGGGAAAGCAGATACTTTTATCCCTATTTTGCAGATGGGGAAACTAAAGCACAGATAAATTAAGTGACTTGCCCAAGGTCACACAATAGGCAAGTGGTGAAATGGAACTAGAACTCGGGTCTCTCTTGGCTCCCATGCCCTTTCTACTAGGTCATGTGCAGTTCTGGTTGCCTGCATTTTAAGGAGGACATTATAGAGCTGGAGAAGGCATAGAGGAAGAAAACCAAGATAACCAGGGAGATGGAAAAAACTTTACAGGAGGGGCTGAAAATATTAAGACTCTCCTAGATGGAAAGAATCCTGGAAAGAATGAACCCTGAGGAATCAATGTGAAGATTTGACTCTTCCTATATAGATGTTTATGTTTGTCTGCCCAACTAGAGAATGGAAGTTTCCTGTGAGCAGGATATATGCCACTGCTCTATTCTGCACTTCCCAAGCATGTAGTACAATGTTGTGCACCAAGTGGGTGCTTAATAAATACTGACTACTGTGACTGTACATAATCATGAAGGAGGTAGACAGAATGAACTAAAAAGTTGCTCTAACAGTCACAACATCAATACAAAGAGAAGCACTCAAATTCTTAAGGTAGTAAGATTAATCCCATGGTCCTGTTTTGGTTAATTCATGGTTAGAGAACTGTGAGAGTAGGTTGAGTTGGGAAGGAATGAAATAAAGATGAAAATCGGAAAGTGTCCTGACTCCAGTTGAAGGTTGGAGTTGGATAATGGGAGAACTTCCAAAGGAAGAGTCTTCAGCATTGTTGATATTCACTGAAGGCCGTGTATTACCGGAATTAGCCAAAATTTAATATGGAGTAGAAAATTGAAATACCTATTCATATTATTTTAAATTCCAGTAAAATGTTTAGGGTGAATTCCATCTTAAGAAAATTTCCAGTTCTATGTTTTAAAGAAAATTTCCCCATCTCTTTGTGGTAAGTGAAACCCAATATTTGTCAAGATTTAGTCAGTATACAATTATTTAGGACCAGTTGATTACATCAGTGGGTTATCAAGGTCTCCTCCCTTCTGCCAGCTGCTAAGAAGCAGCGTGGCCTAGTGGAAAAAGCACAGGCCTGCATCCTCATCCAGGCTACCACTTGCCTGCTGATTGTCCTTGGGCAAGGCAAGAATGTTTCTCTGCCTCAGTTTCCTCATTGTAAAATCAGATTTAAATACTTGTTCGCTGTCCTATTTAGGCAGTGAGCCACTTGGGGGACAGGTTCTGCATTCAACCTGCTAATCTTCTACCTCTCCCAGCATTTAGTATTGGAATATTATTATTATTATTATTTTGACCATTTCACTGCTCATCACTTCCAACAGTTGTTGGGTGGAAGGTTGTGGGTCGGAGAGACAGCAGTGGGACTGTCAGGGAGAGGAAGGAGGTTCAAATCATTTAATTTTGCCACTGCCTAGTAAATCTGTTTAAAATATTTGGAAATGAAAGAAGTTGAAATTGATATCTAAATGACATATTTTGATCATTTATGGATTTCCTATCCATGCTCTTTCAGCAATTCACTGAACACAAATAAGTAAGAGTTTCCTGTGTGTGCTACCAAAAATAACTTCTTTAGGTAATATATTTGTATATATGCTATTTTTACAGGTTTATGAAAATCAAATATTTCTGCCACAGAATATTTAGAAGTACTAGCCAGCCTTAAGGAAGAACTTTTTAAAACAATCTAATCCCTGGTTATCACTCTCAGAAATCACTCTGGTGTCTGGGTGCCATGGTCATTTTGGAAACCTAGTACTATTGACTAACCAGAATCTATAATAAGTGTATATGGAAAGCATTGTGTGTCAAAACATCCAAGAGGTCTTGTTGAAAATTGGAAAGGGAATTGCAGGGAATAAGGGAGAAATCCCACTTCCCAGGAAGCATAGGAGCTGACTCATGACCTCTTTGCACCACAGTAGTGGGTGGCTCTGATCAGAGTCAAGCCCCTGAGTTATCTTGGGAGAAAGATTGTTAGCTGCCTCTTTTCTCTCCAGACAGTGGTCAGTGAAAAGGGGTTCTTCATCTGCCTCTTCAGAGCTGGCTCCACATGGGTAAATCTAAATGCTTAATACTGTGCTCTGCATACAGTAAGCGTTCAATAAATACCATTGATTGACATGTTCCCTAATTAAGTTGATAGGTCAGGAAGTGGTTAGGGTTAATGATGTACTGTGGAGTTTTTGTGGGGTAAATCTTCGTCTGTGGTTTAATATCTCCATTGGAATCTATTTTCTTCCCAATTTTATCTCCAATTAAAATATTGTTTGTGAACAGACACATGTAATCAGAATTTTATAGTTCAAAATATTCAGGCAGTTTCATTTTTGGATTCTAGTGAGTGTCCATATCTTTTATTATCTTTGCCTGGTTTGGCAAGGGGTTTCTAAGATCTTATTCTAGATATTTTAGGAAGGACTCTCTTATCTAACACCCCCCTCCAAGACTGCCTTGAGCCCACTCAGAGAGGCAGCAGACTGTTTCCATCCTGAAACAGGTACAGTTTATATACTACAAGATACAGTCTGTAAACTAGTTGGCATGCCCAGGTTTGGAATGGAGGGAACAGGGATAGGCAGTCCAAGGACGTGAGCCTCCAAAATGTCTTTCCATCATCTACTTGGTGAAATCATGGCAAGTGTGTATTTAGTGCTAAATTCAGAAATAGGTGCCAAGTTAGATTGGATTTGCTCTGTCCCAGGTGTCGACAGTACGTGAGTTGGAAGAGAAGTCAGCAGTGTATTTGGATTTCTCCTTGTTCCACTGATTTTTTTTTTTCTGTCCCCGCCACCCGGTTCCTCCACCATCAATTCTGATTGATCATATTTAATAAAATGCCACATGGAGTATACTTGCAATTTTATAGTGTAGAACTTGCATCCAAGATATTTTAAAAGCTTGGATTGAACATTTTCCTTACAGAGAATTTAGTTCAAAATGTTAGTCTTTTGAAGAAAGAAATGCAATCATAAAAAAAAAAGTTTAGATATTATCCTATGGATCACAATCTTACCGCAGGTTTGCTGAAGTTGATCTGTGCCTTCCCTACTCTGAAACTGGAGATAACAATTGACAACTTGCACATTATTAGAGACCCAAAATACGATCAATTACCATCCATTATTGTCACCCACTTTAGAGAACATGATGAGTACATCACATAAAAGTAGTGGCATAAATCGTGACAGTTTAAACTCCGCCCCCACAAAAATTGAGCCTAAATGTAGTAGAATTAGCGTAGTGAATAAAGCCACTTAAATTCACTAGGAAAATAATTGAAATAAAGCAGTTAAGCTGTGGAATTACAAAAATAGATTTCCATTATATACATTTTGCTAGTGTGGTTTTGGTCTATTTGTGTTTTTACTCCTCTCATTGCCCCTTTCCCAAACACACAAATAATTGCAACTACCTACTTTCCACAAGAGTTATTTTAAGCTTAGTTTTATCTTCACCTAGAAGTAGTAGGTTGTGGCTAGCCATTAATTGATTTTTACGTTTAGCCCTGGGCACTTTGAAACTTGTGACCACAGAAAGTTTGAAAACTCAGGGAAAGTTTACTTAGCTTGTTAAATAGATGATTCTAGAGCACGGCTTCTCAGCTGCCTCCTTTTTTCCCTAGGAGTAAGTTAGGCATTTTTGGAGAAGCATTAACTCTAGAAACCTATTGAGTGCTCTGTTGTATTTACAAAGCATATTATTTTGATCGAGTATCGGTCTTTTCAGCCACATTCGACTAAATAGATTGGCTCTTGCCATTACTGGTGTCATTTTCCAAAGCAAGAGAGTATGCACATAATATATAAATACACATATACAGATATATATCTCTCTCTCTAGATGTAGATGTAAAACAGCAATTGATTGGTTATGTGTATACAGCCCTATTGTTGGTCCAGTAGAAAGATCACTGGGCTGGGAATCAGGAGACAGTTTTCTAGTCCTGGTTCTGTCTTGTCTGTCTGGATTACACTGTCAGTGTTGAAGACTTTTGATGAGCAGACCATTCATTCATTCAATCGTATTTATCAAGTGCTTACTGTGTGCAGAGCACTGTACTAAGCGCTTGGAATGTGCAATTTGGCAACAGATAGAGACAATCCCTGCCCAACAATGGGCTCACAGTCTAAGTAGAGTGTTCTGAGAGGTGTACATCCCCAGCTGGAATCTTGAAAAATAGCTGGCCAATGTGGGTGGCTAAGACCAGTACATAACAAGGAAATTGGCTTTCGGGTCATGGCAATATTCATTCACTCGTTGATTTGGTCATATTTATCGAGCACTTACTGTGTTCAGAGCACAGTACTAAGCGCTTGGAAAGTACAGTACGGCACAGCGTCGACACTTTGCTACAGTCACTTTGTGTAGGTCTGCCTCCGGACTCACAACAGAGAATTCCAAGACTGAGTAGTCATCCAGCTGTCCTTTGATACAAGTAGGTGTGGTGGTCCTGGGCATAGCCAAGCTCACGAGTCATCTTGGCAGGTGAGAGAAAGATCATCGGCTGCCTCTCTTGACTCTTTTCTAGATATCTGACCTGCCCCGTTAAGATTGTAAAACAGTTGTGAGACAAGGACCAAATAGCAATAAATCAGTGGTATTTATTGAATGCTTACTGGGTGCCAAGCACTGTACTAAGCACTCGGGGGAGTATCATGGTAGTAAATACCATTACCTCCACTACTATTTTAAGATTTTGCCCTAAAACCTTTCTTCTAGATTTCTTTTCAAATTTCTCTTACCATATTCACTGCAAAAGTGTACTTAAATTAGTTTATGAATCCATCCTAATTCTGCCACGGTCAACTTAAATTGATTTGCGAAATAAGGCCCATGGGTTGAATCTGGCCTGCCAAGCAATTTCATCTGTCCTGGCTGTGAGCAAATTGGTGCCATCCACAGTAGCTCCTAACCGGATCTGAGCCAAATGAATATGCTCTTATCAACCTCTGGGCAAACTCTGAAAACGTGTGTGTGTGTGTACACGTAAGTACATAAACTGAATCCATGGCCAACTTGGAGCCAACTTGCATGGGAATCTCGGGCCTGATGGCGGACCAGATGGGACAGCTGCATGTCCATGATTCCTGGACAGGCTCCGGGTACCAGACTAGATTCCCAGATGGGGTCCCCCGGGTGCTTGGAACAACATGACTGGATTCCCGGATTAGATTTGGCAGTTGTCCAGAAGACCTGGACCGGGTCCCCCAGCTATCTGGAAAACCCGATCATGAAATCCCAGATTGGGCATCTGGCTGCTCTTGAGACCCAACCCAGATCCACGGGAATAATAATGTTGGTATTTGTTAAGCGCTTACTATGTGCAGAGCACTGTTCTAAGCGCTGGGGGGATACAGGGTAATCAGGTTATCCCACGTGAGGCTCACAGTTAATCCCCATTTTACAGATGAGGTCACTGAGTCACAGAGAAGTTAAGTGACTTGCCAACATTCACACAGCTGACAAGTGGCAGAGCTGGGATTTGAACCTACGACCTCTGACTCCCAAGCCCGGGCTCTTTCCACTGAGCCTCGCTGCTTCTCTAAAGCATTCATCAGTAGCTTTCAAGACCCAGTCCCATTCTCAGAAAGAAAGTGCAGTCACAGGTCGTTTTAATCTCATGTCCCCCTTTTACCCTCCTTCTCCATTTCTCCTGTTTTCACAATTTCAAAAGGGCATGATTCACCCACTAATTTTTGTTACGTTTTTCCTTTGAAATTTTCCTGCTTCCCATTTTGTAGATTTTGGCATTTCTTTTGATATTGTTGCCAGTGATCGGCTGTGTTTTTTTCCTAAATTCTTGTACTATTGTCTTCATTCTCAGTGCATCATTAACCTTCAATCCAAGAGTTGGACAGTAGATTTCAGTATTAAAGTAAGCCGAAATGCCTTATTGTTCTGTGTCCTAACAGGTAGCTGTGATTTCAAGCATCCGGTAAAGTAATTTGTGCTATTTGCACATTCTGCACCAGAATTACCAAAGAAACATTTCATTCATTCATTCATTCATTCATTCATTCATTCATTCAGTAGTAGTCCCTGAGTGTTTACTTTGTGTAGAGAACTGTACTAAGTACTTGGAAGAGTACAATACAACAGTCAACAGGCACATTCACTGCTCATGACGAGCTTATTTATTAGGCAGGTGTGTTTTTAAATCATAAAAAATGAAAGCTGAAACAGACCCAGTTTTTTTGAAATCACGAAATTTTTGAAATTCAAAACCAAATTACAAAATATTAAACTGATCATTACCTCCATATGCTATATTTTTAAAACCCCCAAATCCTTGTAGATAATAAATGTTAACAAGAAATGAAAAATCTGGGGAGGCTGAAAATTTAGATTACATCCTTAGCACATAAATGTGTAGTTTCTTTGAACCCCCCACTAAGTAAATGCTTTTATACCTAAAAAAATACCAGTTCATAGGGAAGGAATTTACAATACTTTGTTGAAAAAGTTGGACCTTTTAACATAGTCTTGTTCAATTCCACCTGATCTGATCTGAGTTTAGTCTTATTGAAGTTTGTTTCAGATACACTTGGTGCAGACCTGCCTCCTGAGGGCAATTGTTGCATTTTGTTTACTTCAGTTGAATTTTTTCCATCTAAATTTGAAATTATTTTTGCTTTGTGGAGGTTAATGTTGCCTGCATTTCCATCTGTGAGAGCATATCCCCTGCTGGCTCCCAGAACAGCTTATATCTGCCTCTAGCCTGTACAGAACTTCCAAAATAATCATTGATGTTTTAAACAGTATTATAGAATAAGGAAAAGAAGGGATTCATAACACCCAACAAGTTAAAATAAGTGTTTTTCTGAGCTATTTTAATGTAAGAAGGGACCTAGAAACTAGAAGTCCTCTAGAGCATGAGCCAGCAATTGACTCTTAGTTGAGAAATTTCTCCTAAACTGCAGAACTTCTCCCTTTGATGATTCTTGTGCTACTAAAGATCTGTTTAGTTTCCAAGACAAGCCATCATGGTTGGGATTCTCAGAACCTTTCCATTATTTACCAAAGGTTTTTCTGTTTCACATGTTCCTAAAACAGTTTTGCTTATCGGCATTTCTCATCATAAGAGCCTTATTGTAGCATTTCTGGCACAGTCAGGAAGGCACACTAGGGCCTTGCAGAGATCAGTCAAGCCCTGGTCTTTATTGAGAACTTACTGTATCCATATTAAGTGCTTGGGACGATATAACAGAGTCGGTCGACATCTTCCCTGCCCACGAGGAACTTACAGTCTAGAGGGGGATGCAAACATAAAATAAATTTAAGCTAGGGAAAATGGGAGAGAATAAGGATTTGTTCATAAGTACTGTGGGACTGAGGGTGGACTGAATATCAAGCACTTAAGGGGTACTAATCAGAGTGTGTAGGTAACACAGGAGGGAGATCCAGTTAGAGAAATGCAGGTTTAGTCAGGGAAGACCTCTTGGAAGAGATACAGGCTGGCACAAAGCTGAATACAGCCAGACTCCGGCCAGCCTTGCATTCCCTCAGGCTCCTGTCCTTTCTCCAATCAATCAAGCCATCATATTTATTGAATACTTACTGTGTGCAGAGCACTGCACTATGTGCTTGGGAGATTCCACCCTAACAGAGTCGTTAGACACTTTCCGTGTCCACACAGAGCTTACAGTCAAGAGGGGGAGAGAGCCATTAATTAGTGTACATTAGTGCAGTGGGGCTGAGGTTCCACCTTTCAGAATGGTGAGGGGAAAGGAAAGTGGTGCCATGATGACTGGGGTTACTGCCAAACTGTAATGAACCTGGTCCTCAATTAGGGGAGAGCGAACTGCTACTTGGGCAGAGCTGCCCCTTTGGGCAACTGCACCCCAACTCAGCAACCCTCTGGAACAGTTCTGGGCTCTTCTCCATTTTACCTAGATTCACTTCCATTTTGGTACTTGGGTGTCACTCTTCGGGTCTTGGTTCCTATTAGTTGGGATCATTGATTTCTCATCTCTATTATGCTCAGGAAGGAGAGTTTGCTACTCATATGAATATGATATTAAGGAGCCTCTTTTTGTGGCTATGTCCCTCTCTCCCTTCCCCCCTTAATACAGCTGTTTTTAGAAGCTGTTTTCATGGTGTCTAACCAATTTGAACAAGATGAGTTCTGAAGAGCTGGAGGTTTTCCTCCTTCTGACATAGAGGTTCAATCTTTTTCTGTTGCTTCTCTGCTTCCACTCTCTCTATTTATAAATTTAGAAAAGATAGCATTAGGATTTCTCCTGCCCTAGATCTCTTCTGATCAAAGAATAACCAACTGATGCTACTGAGTGTGCTGCTTTTTAAATGTTCTCTGTTCTACTCCCTCCCACTTGGCTAAGGTTTTTACAGGGTGGCCACATTCGATAACCTCTTTTTGAAGTAAAAGCGGACAGCTGTTAGATTGCTTCATTAATGCTTCTCTTTTAAAAGTTTAAACACAATTCGAAAAAAAGTCTTGCTACCAGCAATCCAGTACCTTCAGAATTCTGATTCCTGAAAATATGTTCTGGGAGGGCAGGCATTGGTCTGCATTGCCTACCAGAAAAAATAGTATTAATCGGGTGCCTACTGGATGCAGTGCACTGTACTAAACACTTCTATATATATATATTTTTTCTGATTTGGATGTAGCTTCATTAGCACTGGGGTTAATTCTTGAACCCAGATAGCTGGAAACCCTAAAATATGCAGGCCCACAGGACTGGCACTTAGCCTTGGTTTTTACTCTGGATTTATGCCCAGTGGCAGTTAGAGGATGTAGTTTTATCACTAATGCTATAGGAAACTGTAACTGATATATTTGAACGGAATCTACTTTTCCACAAATGGTATAATTTATATAGCATTTCAGAGGTAATAATCTATGCTGGGTTTAGTGCCATATTTCTGTTGGCACCCACAGTCTCCCCTGTGCCTGGACATATATTTCTGTTGGCACCCACAGTCTCCCCTGTGCCTGGACATATGGGTCCTACTGCTTATCTGGCAGTTCCAACATGTTCATTCTGAGTGGCCCATAGTTCAGAATTTTGCTCCCTCCCACCTCCAGTTTTTATTCTTCCCTTAAGTGATGTTCTTTAAGTGATTTAATAAGGACTTGTTGAAACAAAAGTGATTTCACTGTTGAAAGTGTCCAAAGTGAGTTGTTTGAAAATATAAATGTTTCAGTTAATATATATATATATATTCCCAGTTCACTCTAGTATATATATATATTTCTATGTAGGGCCATATTTATCCTTTGGCTTCCAAGTTGTACTCTGGGCTTCAGTGTTTGACAAAGCACACACACCATCACTTTCAGACAATCTCCTTCTCACTGTGGCTTCCAGCATACAGACACATCAACCATCAGAATTGCTATGTAGTTTGTCAGAACTGCCAGGTAGACAATACTGTAATTCCTTTCTCAAGGGTTAAATTAAATGTATTTTACCCAGCATTCCTTTTTGATCTGAGTGAGAAACTTATTTTCACCTGAGGAAGTTGATCACATATAGGATTCCCTACGTTATTGCATGAAATCACGATGAATGAAAAATGGAATTATTCATCAAAAATTGATGACTGCATATCCCACTGTAATTAAATGTTTAACTGTAGGCTTTGTATTGATGGTGTTTTGGCTAATTTACAGCCACCTGTGAATAGGGAAAAAGCCTGGACAGAATTATTCTCAAACTGCCTAGAAGTTGCAAATAAAGAACCAATTTGTAGCATTTATTAACATTTCCATTTGCACAGACGTTTGTTACTTGCATTTGTAAATGCAGAAAATTGTAAAAATGAATTGTGAAGTGGAAAATCATTCTGTAAAACAAAACCATCTATCAAAAAGTACTCTTCAGGTTGCAATAAGAAAGGAATTCCAACTGTACTGTGTGGTGGGGTGGTTGATGCAAGCCCATAAATGAATCTCATATTGATCTATTTCTTATTTTCCCTTCTCTGTGCAGGCTAGGTGCCCTAGCTGCTATTAAGTTGAGAAATGGTAGAAAAATGAGGGAATGTAATTCCAAGGATACCGTGACAGTGGAGCTGACTTCTTTTTAAGCGACCCGTGAGAGAGACTAATTTTATATTTAATAGTAGTCATCACATTTGTTAAGCGCATACTTTGTGCAGAGGACTGTACTAAGCATTGGGAAAGAATACACAGGTGGGAATTAGGCACAAGCCCTGAAACTCAAGGGGTTCACTAAAACAGCCATGAATGACAAAGACAAATGCTCAGAAACCCCCAAATCAGCAGGGTGCTGTGGTTAGAGGAGCAGAATTTCAGGCTCCTCATGGCTGAGAGTCCTAATTATCTCTGCAGCCACAGTGACTGCAGCCCCAGCTGCCAGTCTTCCAGAGCTTTTGTGGAGACCTCGTGCTACAGGTACTGTTTTCTAGCGCATTGAGATGGAGGAAGGCAGGGCAGGATGGAGTCTCTTCGATGGTGCAGAGGAAAACCGGTGCATGTTATTGGGGAAGCAGCAGGGCTGGCTGACTGGCAAAACTCTTATTCCTATGGTCTGGAGCACCTAGAGCATGTCAGGAGCAAGGAGATGGTACAAATCACCTACATGTGTGTCATTTTATTTGAAATGCAACTAGTCAGGTATCTCTTCCAAGGCCCTAGGTAATCCCCAATTTAGGTCACTCTTGCCTTGAACCATGTAGTATTTTTGGCCTTGGTAGTTCCTCTTATTATCTTCACAGCACTCAGTGTGATGGTCAGAGTGGATTCAAGAAAGCCCGAGGTGATCACATTTGTGAAAGGGAAACAATCCCACTTACTCTAGTAATGATCATTACCTGTCAGATGCTTGTGATTTCTGTCAAAATGGGGTTCAGAAGAGGAATATTGATCCTTTTGAAATAGCCAAGAGTTCGGTATAACTACCAATAAAAGACCATGCTTGAGATAGAAATTAACTTTCTTCTCCATATCCATAGTTGGTGTTCTGTAGTACTTGACCTGCTTAAATGCACAAATGGCGTCAAACTAAAATGATTTAGCACAAATTGGTTTACATTAACAATTTCACATTATTGAAGCTGCTCTTTTATTGAACAACCATTTAGTGGTAAACATTTATAAATATTTCTCCTTTTTAAAATGAAATAATTGGAGATCAGCTGCTACTGAATTAGTATTCCAATTCTTGCTCGTAGCTTTTGATTTATTACCCCTATTGATTGAACATCCCTGCAGTTGAACTTATGCCAGATCTAAAAAGCCTGGGTGGTGCTTGGAAGTAGTTATTATTTCTGTATTCAACACTTAAGCTGCTCAGAGCTAGTGTGTTAAAGTCAATTTGGCAGATTGATTTAGGTTTAGAGGATTTAATGCTCATCAGTGATAAGAAGTAGTGCCTTCTATGGTTTGAAATGGTCCAACAGGAGAGGTGTAGGAAATAAGGTTATCTTGGTACTCACTTGCTCAGTACCTTCCTATAAAACAGACTACAAAAGCATTAATAACTTCAGTGTTCTTTACATCCCCAGATTTCCAAATTGTAAGTTGTGGTTGGGTTTACTTCAAAATGATCTCATCTTAATTTCTTTCCAAAACAAATTGTATTTGTGATAATTGTTATTCACCAGGCATACTCTTCTTCTCATTACTATTTACTGCATTTACCTGAGACTTTCTTGTCCTGTCTTATGTTGTCGAGTCATCTCCGACCCATAATGACACCATGAACACATCTCTCCCTGAACGCCCCACCTCCATCTGCAATCGTTCTGGTAGTGTATCCACAGATTTCTTGGTAAAAATACAGAAGTGGTTTACCATCACTTCCTTCTGCGCAGTAAACTTGAGTCTCCGCCCTCGACTCTCTCCCATGCAGCTGCTGCCCAGCTCAGGTGACTTTTGACTTGTAGCAGATTGCCTTCCATTCACTAGCTACTGCCCAAGGTAGGAATGGAATGGTTAGGCCTCTGCTTGACCCTCCCTCCCATAGTCAAGACTGGTAGAGTACTGGAAACTCTCCAGGTGCGACCATGAGAGGGGACTTGAGACTTTAGGATTAAAATAATGTACACAGCTTGTTTTCATTTTTATTGTTCTATTTAATTAGTTTTTCTTTTTAATTAGGGTGATGTTTTTTCCAGATTAAGCAGCATTTCACTAATTTAGAGTAAGGAGTACCAGTGGTAGCTAGCTTTTTCAATAATGGACTACAACATTTTGCCTGGTTTTCAGGTCATGGGTTTTGCAGATGCAATGGTACACGTGATAGGCAGCTTGCAGGGATTGGTTTTGGGAGGGGAAGCTACCCCAAAATTCTGTAAGGAGAAAGCTGATCAGCAAAAAAAAATACATTTCCATATTGAGAAGGTATGATGCAAGTATTTGATTATCAAATCATTGATTTGAGGAAAAAGCATCTGAAAATATAAAAATTAAGTTGAATAGAAAAAACAAAAGCTCAGTCCATTTCAAAGGGATTTTCTTGATGACATCCATGATGTGGAGATTTATTTGTGATTAGATGTTTTCATTTGATAATCAGAGGGTTAAATTGTTATTGGAAATGCTTCAATTTTTACTTCTTGAATATGCATAACTTATGCATTCAGATGAACTCAAAATTACTGCCTAGCATTTATAGTGCATCAAGATTATGCTTTAATAAATGAGGACAGTCATTGCAGACTTGCAGGGTTGATTTTTAAATTTTAGGTGTAAACTGTTTTCTAAAGTTTATTATTATTTTTTTACTATAACCATTTGCCAAATATGTAATGTAAAAATGAGTAGATTTAGTTTGTCAGGGGTTTGAATTAATAATGAATTATGCTCTATTTATTCCCACTTACAAGCAGGGCAAAGTACTTTGAAAATGAGTCTTTCTTTTTCATTGGTTATCTGAATAAAAGTGTACCAAGCCAAAAGAAAGCAAAATCAGAACTAGTAAATGTTGAGCTTTTATCTTTCCTTGCCTAATTCCCTCATAATTCTTTCATGACTTGAATGGCAAATTTACCATGGTGAATATACTTTGGGTAGGAACAAAAGCCCCTCTCAAGGTCACACCTGAAGAGTTTCCAGTACTCTACCAGTTATGACTACAGGAGGGAGAGTCTAACAGAGCCATACCCATTCCATTCCTAGCTTAGTCAGTGGCTAGTGAGTGGAAGGCCATCTGCTACAAATCAAAACTCACCTGTGCTGGGCAGCAGCGGCATAGGAGAGAGTTGAGGGCAGAGACTCGTTTACTGCGCGGAAGGAGGCAATGGTAAAATATTTCTGGATTTTTACCAAGAAAACTCTAAGGATACATTACCCAAGCGAGTGCAGATGGAAGTGAGTCATTCTGAGAGAGATGTGTCTATGGCGTCGCTATGGGTCAGACACGACTCAGCATAAGACAACAAGAAGACAGGAACAAAATCAGTCTACCTTGCTATGGACTGACAGATGAGCATAATCGAATTACTGGCTATCTCCAGTTTCTGTTGTTCTTAGGTATATCAGACATAGTTGCTCATTCTGATAAAATCTCACTGCCAAGAAGCAGCATCTTTGAACCGGAGGGGTAAATATGCTTCCATGCTGCATTTGGCTTAGCAAGGAGTGTTAATGGTTCCGTTGTGGTTTGTGAATTATATAGTCACAAAGGCTACTTTATCATTGGCTCATATTAACTATAAAGAGAGATGTGGGTTTGACCAAGTTTGGTTTAAGCAAGCATCTGTTCATTTGTTCACGACATCTTTATGCATCACTCCACTGTTGAAAATAATTTGATTGTGAGTTCATTTGGGAATAGGCTATTGTTTCCTTGATTCCTACAACTTACATTGAGTCCATAACATAAAAAGATAAGTCTTAAAATATTAGTTCATTGTTCTAGAGACTTAATAAAAGGTTACCTAAGTGATAAATATTGTTCCAAACTTTTGATTAGGACAATGTATGAACCAAAAAAGAACAGTCTTAGAAATGTTGTGAAAATAAATCAAGAGAGCATGATAGGTTTTTTTTGGTATAGCTCAAATGGTGCCATAAGAGATCATTCCTCTAATGACATTCGTTAATAATGATAATGGTGTTTAAGGGCTTACTATGTGCCAAGCGCTGATCTAAGCACTGGGCACTGTTCTGAGCACTGGGCACTGATTAATAACTCTAACAGGTCTAACGTCATTCATTTTCTGAAAGTCACCCAGTCAATGCCATCTTTTTGACCACCTTAGCTTCCTTGTGTGTGTTCATCATTGATTCATTTATTCACTTCTGCTTATTATTCATGCATTTTTTCACCCTTTTAAAACTATTATATATTTGCAAACTCATGTCTACCCGTCTTCTTTATTAGATGGAAGTGCCTCGAGGGACAGACTTAAATGCCTAGTATAGTTCTCTGAATACATTAGTCATTCATATTGTGGATAATGTTTTTTAATAGTAACTTTTACACATTTTAATAGTAAATTTTACACATGCATAAACTAGATTCCATGTCAGCAGGGATCATGCTATATTCAGTCATACTCTTCTAAGCACTTAGTACAGAGCTTTCAATGAATTCTGTTGATTGATTGGCAATTTTGAATGAGCTCATTGTCAATCATGGGAAAACCGCCTTGGATGTGAACTTAAGTGATGTTTATCTTTGACCTTTGTGCTGAACAAACTTTATAAGCCAAGTGATATTTCTGAATTACTGTATCCTATGCTGGAGTTATTTAAAAAGCACATTGCCATCGTCTGTGTAACTACTTCAGTATCTCATGTTCCCTTGCTCTGTAAAATATAGCAGTAAGCCTGGAAGTGATTGCTTTTATA
Source organism: Ornithorhynchus anatinus (assembly GCF_004115215.2). Lineage (NCBI taxonomy): Eukaryota > Metazoa > Chordata > Mammalia > Monotremata > Ornithorhynchidae > Ornithorhynchus > Ornithorhynchus anatinus. Next base: position 51,045,538 of record NC_041753.1, on the reverse strand, counting down.
GAGCTCTTATAAACAGATTTGTAATAACTTAATTTCTATAAACTGATCATTTAAATTTGTTTTTTAGACAAAGTGTTGTAAATTGATACAAAAATCAATTTGGGAGTGATAGAAGACCGTCAAACATTTTTCATATTTCTGTGCTCTGCTAAGAGATCAAAAGTAATGGGCATGTATTAACCTATGCTGTTTAAATAAAGTTGTAACAGTTGGTCAGCTTCCAATGTTTATCCTGTAAACTGAAATTGTACTAAATCACAGCACCAGGTTTGCATGTGGTAGAGGGATTTTCAAAAAGATAGAGTTGTTCTCCCTGTAATTTGGGTTCATATTTGTTTAATCTCAGTGGGAAATACTGGGCATGAGCAAGGTCATTATTGTAGAGAGTAAGCTCCTTTTGGCCAGTAATCGTCTCTGCCAACTCTACATATTGTACTCTCCCAAGTGTTTAGTACAGTGCTCTGCACACAGTGAGCATTCAATAATCACCATCGATTGAAAAGTATTTCATTGCTTTTCAGGCAAATGACTGTTCCCGCTATTCTATTCTAGTAGAGAATCAGGATGGCTTAATGGAAGGCATATGGGCACAGACGACCTGGGTTCTAATCCCACCTCTGCCACTTCTCTGCTCTGTGACTTTGGACAAGTCACAGCATCCCTATGCCTCGGTTCCCTCATTTGTAAAATGGGGATTAAATCCCTCTCCTTCCAATTTATGATGTGAGCCCTATGTAGGATAGGGACTCTGTCCAACCTAATTATCTTGTATCTACCCCCAGTGTGAGCCCGGTGTGGTCAGGGATTGTCTCTCTTTATTGCTGAATTGTACTTTCCAAGTGCTCAGTACAGTGCTCTGCACACAGTAGCGCTCAGTAAATATGATTGAATGAATGAATGAATGCTCTGCACACAGTAAGGGCTCAATAAATGCGATTGAATGAATGACTTAGTACAGTGATTGGCACATAACAGGCACTTAACAAATGCCATTATTATCATAGTATGTTTTATTGTACTTTCCCAAGCTATTAGAACAGTGCTCTGCCCATAGTAAGTCCTCAAAAGAACGATTGGTTATTATTATCGTGCCCAATCTCCTTCTTGTCAAGTCTTGACTCTTTTGAAGTTAGTGTGTTCACCAAGAGACTTATAGTGGTCAACTTTTACTTTCCTTAGTTCTGGGTGCCTAATAGTGTGTGGCTAGCCTTCTTTGCCAGACTTGAATGCGAACCTGACTCGTATTTTAATAGTCAATGTGCTATCTGGGGAACTCCTTGAGAACAGCAGAATATGCAAATTTATTGAGAAATCTCAGTGAGGAAGAACATTGAGCTATTTCTAAGTGGAACCTTTTCAACTAAATGTTAGCCTGCTCAAAACCGACATCTCTAAAAGGAAACTGTAATTTGCGAGCAAGACCTACCTAATGTTTGAGAAACATATTTTCTATGGGGTTGAAGAACAGTTTACTCAAAACAGCCAGCCCTCAGGAGGAAAGCCGGAAGGAAAGACGGAAGGAAGAGGGAGACAGAGGACTGAAGATGTCCTGTGAGCTCGTTATGGGCAGGGGATGTGTCTGCTAATTCTGTTGTGTTGTACTCTCCCAAGCACTTACTACAGTGCTCTGCATGTAGCAAGTGCTCAATAAATACCGTCAATAGATGGATGCTTCCTTCCCTGCTTCTACTGTAGCCTGGCCCCTGCTCTCTTGTTGCTGGTGACCAGTCTATACACATTTCCCTTCTACAAACCATCTCAGAGCAACTCCCAGCAGCAACCACAGGGCTGCTGGTGGTAGTAGTGGTCCCTTTCTGTTCTGCTGACAAAAGTAGGGGAGGAATGACTTTGCCCTCAGCTCTCTCTCCCCTGCTGCTCCTGGTTGAGTGCTTTGTTTGAGTATGTATATCCCCTACAGAGTATGTATATCTCTCTGTGTTGTCTCCCTTTCTCTCTCGCCCACTGTAGCCTTCTCCCTCTACCATATCCCCCACACTAATCTCATGCCACTGTGCCTGTCTAAATGGCAGCTCTACTTACTTACCCTGAATTCGCAATGCATGAATAAAGATAATTCTCTTCTCCAGTTTGATTTTGTTGTTCTGTTTAATAATAATGACTAGATTCCTATCAAGTGTTCAGATGTATTCACCATATACAGTTGTTTTTTAAAGTGTGGCCTTTTCACGGGAACATGTGTGACATACCTTGATTACAACTATTGTGTCTTCCGTATCATGTCATCTCTCGCTTTGTCATAGTAGGAGATTAAATTTGTCTAGCGTGGTTTGTTCTTCACAAGCCATATTGGTTCCCAGTAGTTTATGCTTTTCTAAATGGTTGTTGTGAATGCATTGTTTGATAATTCATTCTAGTGTCTTCACAGATGTTAATGTGGCCGATCTATAGTACTAGGGTATTCTTTTTTTTCCATTCATATATGGGCACAGCATTTGCTCTTTTCCAGTCCTCAGGAAATTCCCTTTTTCTAGAGAAATGGGGTGGCCTAGTGGAAAGAACGTGGGCAAAAGAGTAAGAGGATTTGGGTTCTAAGCCTGGCTCTGCCACTTACCTGATGGGTGATCTCAGGTTTCCTTATCTGTGAAATGGGGATTAAATACCTGTTCTCCTTCCTACTTATAAAACTCTCCCTGTCTTCAAAGACCTATTAAAATCCCATCTCCCCTAGGAGGCCTTCCTTAACTAATCTCTCATCTCCCCTCTTTCTCCGTTGCTTACCCTTTAACACTCAGTAACACATAGCGCCCCCTCTCCTAACAGCACTTACCTACATATCTTTATATGTAGGTAAGTTACATATTAGTAACTTACATATTGTAAGCCTGTCGATTAGACTGTAAGCCCGTCAAAGGGCAGGGACTGTCTCTGTTACCGATTTATACATTCCAAGTGCTTAGTACAGTGCTGTGCACATAATAAGCACTCAATAAATACTATTGAATGAATGAATACTTGGTTGTTTCCCCTATCTGCGATTTAGTGTCTGCCTCCCTGCGAGACTGTAAACTCCTTGAGCACAGGGATTGTGTCTTTTTGCTCTATTGAGTTTAGTACAGTGCTCTGCATAGAATGAGCACTCAATAAATGCTATAGATTGGTAGTCTCTGACCATCTTGTTCCCAACCATGATCTCTTTCAGCATATTCTATCGGTCATCTCTCTGCTTTGCCCATTATCCTTCCCTCTTTCTTTTCCTTCTCCCTCCCCGCTTTGACTTTCAAGTTATCAGGCTCCTATAAAAACCCAACCTCCAAAAATGATTAATCATAATCCCGACCTCAATTCTTGGCCTCTTGGATTCTCAAAATGCACATCAATATAGGAAGCTGTTCTTTTTTCCCCTCAAATAGAGGCTTTTGGTCAACTCTATCCTCTCTCCACTCCCAGGCACATCTAGTAAGATGATAGGATTTTTATCCCTTACCTTGCAATCTTCAACTTGCCAGGCAAGCCAACTGTGGTGAGTTGGCATTGACCTCGGGAAAGGAAGTTGTAAGGAGAACCTGAGCCTATCTGAGCTAGCTGGGCAGTTGAGCTGGAAGACAACTCAACTGACTATAAACTGTGATCTGCCTTATTCCAGGGCCACAAGGCTTGCCAGTAGACAGCTCCTGGTGTACTACTCCCTGTTGTCTCCTTTAGGTCTAGGGCATCCAACCAATCAATCAGTAGTATTTATTGAGCACTTACTGTGTGCAGAGCACTGACCTAAGCACTTGGGAGAGTACAGTGCAACAGAGTCAGTTGTCATGTTCCCTGCCCACAAGGAGCTTAGAGACTAGAGGGGGATATTTGATACTGATATTGATATTGTTATTCATAGCGCAAAACGCACCAATCCTTCATGGAAACCCTCTGGAAATCTAGTCATCCATAAAGTCCCTATTCCAGCTTTCATTTTCCCACTTAGCTTTGTCACAAAACCAAATATTTCAGGGCAACATTTTCCAGACTGTCCCTAATACAGTAGAGCAATCAATTTTTTCCATATTTGGGCAGTGATTAGTTTGGGATGGGTAAAGCTGTCAGGATTTCCTCAAGTAGGTTGTCTGGGAGCCTTTGGCCCTCTACAAGTGGCTTGAATCGCTTGTGCCACAAAAGGCAGGAGAGACCTCGGTTAGTGGGAACAACATCACAACTTAAATAACTACCGTGAGACTGGTAGGAATGGAGAAGTGGCCATATTTTAAGCAAGTTGTTTAAAAGCAGATTTTAAACAATGTGAAAGCATAAGGAAAAGAAAGTGAAAATGTTTAGTGATCTTGCTCTCTGTGTTGGACTGAGATTTCCTTCCCTTTTCACTGAGGCTTTTCTGCCTGCAATTTATTTTGGATGGTATTTTGGAGTGTGGAAAGGAAGGTTTCTGTTATTTCACCTCCGTATTTGTTTTTCCATATGATCCCCATATAGGGAAATGGCAAAGATTCAGACCCTGAGGAAAACAGTGCGATGGTCCTCTTGTATGAAAGCAGATTATAGACTTCCTCTATCAGTTGTCTTTCAATTATTCAGATCTCTTGTTGTCACTCCTGCAGATTTGTATGAAGTGTGCCCCAAAGACAGACAGACATAGCCTTCTGGAAGAAATAATGTGAAGTGGCTGTAAATACATTAGACCTTTAAAACTTTGGCTGATGTTTTCTTCGCTGTTTTTCATTTCTTCTTTTGTAAAATTCTGCGGCTCCCACTTTACCAGCAGTGCTGACTCAATTAACTCAGTGGTGGGGAAAAAAATACTGTTTCTTCATCGAAGTCTCTCATAATTTGATGTATTAAAACTTTAATTTCCAGAGCAAGTCATTAACCTCAGATGAAACACACTGGAACTTCTGTCTGGTACAAAATTGTTCTCAATCTTTGCGATGCACCTGCACCTTTTACCTAAAAGAGCACATTGAATCAAGCTTTCCCAAGAGAGGGTAGAAAGTTTCTACAGGCTCTCTTACCTATGACTACTCCTGGCTCTGATTACCTTGTTGTCTGTGCGATGTATCATACCTTAAAAGGTGCTGACTATTGTTTGTGAGGTGGGTATTAAAAACGAGGTCCCTACTTGTGCACCTCTAAAACACCACCCTCTGATGGTTTTTGTTTCCTACTCTGAGGGATCACAGCGGGCCAAGAGTATGGTCGTATTGATGGAAGGAAGCAACTAGCCCATTTTGTATTACAGCAGAGGCATTTCCTTCGCCGTTTCAGCTTACGTCCACTGGCATAAATTCAGTTGGGATATCTGCCCCTTTAAAATGCTGCCTGTAATTTAACTTATTTTCTCTCTCGGGCCATAATGTAGCTTCTACTAGCAGCATAAGAATTTCCCTGTGTTTTAAAATGGTTCTACAAAGGTGCAGTCCATAGCATATGAAATATTGTGGTTACAGTCTTCTAAGTGGGCAAGTGCTGCATTCTCCACACTTACTTAAGATTGAAAAGGGATCTGTCAGCTTTGCCGATCCATTTCACAGTAGGGCTGATTAGCATGAAGCATAACCTCCTGTGCCTAATATTCTCAGGCTGCAGCTTCCAGAGGTGGAAGATAATGACTTTGGCACAAGCTCTTTTATTAGTAATGGCCTGCGAACACATGTGCAAATTCTCTCTGGCACGCAGTTGCTTAGGAAGATTATGCTCTGCATAATGCTCTCAGTCAACTCCTTGTAGATTTATTGCAGTCGTGAATCCTCTGTTCTGTTTGATGACAAACGAAACCTACCAGCTTAATGCTTCACAAAATGACTTGTTGCAATGATATAAACATTGCTCCCCTTTTTACTCACATTTCCTCCCTCAGGATTACTGCATCTGTTTGCAGCCTTCTTCTAATTTATTCTGTTTTGAGATCATGGGGCTTTTATCCAAAAATGAGCAGATCCAGACACCTTTGGTAGCCCGTTAATATCACTATTTGACTGGCAAGAGAGGTTTCTCCCGACATGAGCAATATAGTCAATATCTATTGACTATTCACAGAGAGTGGGCCTTGATAAAGAGAAGACACAAGGTTGGGGAATTGTCAGTATTACAAGAACAGGTTGGGTGGTGTCTGATCTATTTGGATCCATTCCAGTGCTTTGCACAGTGCTTGCCGCACAATTACAGTTATTACCTTGTGGTGATTTGTGGGAACAACTTCGTGAACATTCAATCTGATAATCTGAACTGTGCATGTTTTTCCCGACAATCTCAGATAGAGATTGCAAGATGATCAAGCCACCTTGTTCCCTCAGGTTCCTTTTGGTTTTGTTTATAATAGTATTCATTAAGTGCTTACTGTGTGCTAGGCACTGTACTAAGTAGATACAAGATAATCAGGTTGATCAGCGTGGCTCAGTGGAAAGAGCACGGGCTTTGGAGTCACAGGTTCGAATCCCGGCTCGGCCACTTGTCAGCTGTGTGACTTTGGGCAAGTCACTTAACTTCTCGGTGCCTCAGTTACCTCATCTGTAAAATGGGGATTAAGACTGTGAGCCCCACGTGGGACAACCTGATTCCCCTGTGTCTACCCCAGCGCTTAGAACAGTGCTCTGCACATAGTAAGCGCTTAACAAATACCAACATTATTATTATTATTATGTCCCACATGGGACTCTCCGACTTAATCCCCATTTTAAAGATGAGGGAACTAAGGCACAGAGAAGTTAAGTGACTTGGCCCAGGTCACACAGCAGACAAGTGGCAGAGCCGGGATTAGAACACACGACCTCTGACTCCCAAGCCTGTGCTCTTTCTACTAAGCCACGCTGCTTCTTATAGTAGTAGTCACACATAGTAGTGACTAGAAAATTATACAGTCAGTTCTTTACATTCAAAGACAGCAGTATTGATAGTGAGATTTTACCCGTGCTTCCAGGTGTAGTGGAATAGACCTATGGATGACGCATAATCCATTCCCAACTGTTTGGTTTACAGACCGTCTCTTGTCAGGCTGGTGTGTTTGCCATATAAAAAGTCCTTTTGTTTACAAGCTTGCCACCTGGAATCCCAATCTTTGAAACCTCTACTAGAGTAACCCCTCTCCATCTGCTGCTGTTGTGTTCCAGCAGTCCATTGCTATATAATAGTATTTGAGACTATGCTTCATTCTGCCTTTTGTAAATATTAGTTCCATCATCCCTGTGTGGGGATGGGGTGATAGGAAGGTGAGGGCACAGGGAGAGGATGTGGAAAGAGAAGGGGGCGACGTCTTCGGAGGAGACCTTGGGGTCCACAGGTCCGCTGCTTCCTTATGGTCCCGAGAGGCTGGGGCCTCCAGCAGAGACTGAGCTCCACCCTCTGTGCCAAACTAGCCTTAGCTAAACTGGTCCCTCTCCCAGTGGAACAGTGGAAGTCTCTCCCTGCCCCCCTCCAGCTGTAGGTGTCAAATTTTTATTTTGAGTGCATCACTCAAGGAATGAGCATGAGAATGTGAATCTTCCATAATTAGGTGTTCAAGAACAAAATTTCCACTGTCTAGGAGAATTGACCAAAGTTTCAGTTACCAATTCAATTTCCTTTAGTTCTTTAAAATAATTTATTAGGTTGATATCCTTACAAATAACTTGGTAGTAATTTTCAGTTTCTTTTTAAGAGCAGTCCAAATACAAATGAAGCCACAGAAATGTCCCCTCTGCGGGAATGAAATCGGTATTCCTGTCATTCGATCGATAGTATGTAGTGAGTGCTTACTTTAGGCAGAGCACTGTACTAAGCATTTGGGAGAGTACAGTAGAGCTAGTAAACATGATCTTTGCCCTCAAGAAACTTGCATTGTAGTTGGGGAAACGGACATTCAAATAACTTATAGATAGGGGGAAGCAACCAAGTTTAAACATATGTTTTTAAGTATTACTGGGCACAATCAGGGTATCACCCCAGTCTCACAGCACTTATGTCCATATCCTTATCTGCTTCTGCTTCCCATATCTGTAATCGATTTTAGTGTCTCTCTTCCCCACTAGTTTGTAAGCCCTCCTCCTGGGCAGGGATGGTGTCCACCAATTCTATTTTAGTCTCCCAAGTGCTTAGTACAGTACTCTGCACACAATAAGCACTCGATAAATATCATTAACTAATTGAATTGGTTGGAATTGTGGGAGTCAGTACCCAAGCGTAGATGACGAGGAAGTGCTGAAGTAGCAGTAGTGGGCAGAAAATATATAGGGGAGTAAGAATATTTTCCACCTCTCAGGGTTGCACCTGAAGAGCTTGCAGTACTCTACCAGTCTCGACTTCGAGAGGGAGAGTCAAGAGAGGCAAATCCATTCCATTCCTAGCTTGGCCAGTGGCTAGTAAGTGGAAGGCAATCTGCTATAGGTCAAAACTCACCTGTGCTGGGCAGCAGTGGCATGGGAGAGAGTTGAGCATGGAGACTCAGGTTTACTCTGCAGAAGGAGGCAATGGTAAACCACTTCTATATTTTTACCAAGAAAACTCTATGGATCCACTATCAGAATGATTGCAGATGGAGGTGGGGCGTTCTGGGAAAGATGTGTCTATGGTGTCACTATGGGTCGAACACGACTTGACAGCATAAGACAAGAACATTTTTGTGGGCAAAAAATAGATTAGAATTTACATTCAACTTTCTACAATTGTAGATAGGGAAATAAAATTTAAAATGGCCTTAAATCTCTTCATATTACTTGTTGAATCCTTTTTAGCATGATTCCCCCCCCCCCCCCTTAATTCTTGTCCTGGAAGGTTCAAATATGTAAATTAGGGTTTACTACATGTTCCATTCAGAATTTAGTTGTTCTGTTATCTTTAATTTCTATTTCCACCAAACCTCCCCATTCCCTTGCATATAGGGTTCAGGATAAGTGTTATTAACCCTGGCCATTGTTACTTAGGAAAAAGCCAGGTCCCTTTCAACATTCCCCTGATTTATTTACATTCGTGATTTAGTTTTATGATTCACAAATCAGCTCAGAGGAATATGTTCTTTCTGTAATGTATAACTACAGTAATGTTAATTCTTTAAAATGATAGGTTAGTGGTATCATAAAATTATGGCTACTCTCATAAATTGTTTACACTGAATAACTTGATAGTTATATATGTGTCTTTCCCCAAATAGCAATGAAAGGAAATGCTTGTCATTTTAATTTATGACAAGACATGTTCTTGTTTAAGGCCCTGTGAAATGAAATAAAATCTTGACCTAAGGATTGTAGCTACTACAGAGCTGACAGCAGAATGACGATGGTTTAATATGCAATAAGCGCATTGATTGCCTTAATAAAAGCACTATAACTTGTGAGGCAAGTGGATACATGATGTGAATGGTGTTAGACCGACAAACTATTAAAATCTGTCAACCACATGAAGATAACTTACCTTGTGTGCACCCCTCACAGAACCCCTCAGACAGACAGCTGTGGCATTGTCATTTATAATGGTTACTGCTTCTTAGGCTTTCGCAGATTTGAGGTGCCCTAGGCTGCCAGAGCAGGTTTTGACTATGGCATAAAACAAAAAAAAAAGATACTGCCTTTAAATATAACATTATATAAAGAAACCCACTGATTTTAAATTACTTTTATGATTACTGTCATATCCAACAGATAATTGGTCTCCCCACCTTCGGAGCCTTATTGAAGGCCCATCTCCTCCAAGAGGCCTTTCCTGACTAAGCCCTCATTTCCTCTTCTCCCAACTTTTATATTGTACTCTCCCAAATGCTTAGTACATTGCTCTGCACACAGTAAGTGCTCAAAAAATATGATTGATTACTTGATTATAATTTGTTGAATTTATATTAGTACCCTGGCTTGTGTAGTGGATAGAGCATGTGCCGGGGAGGCAGAAGATCATGGGTTCTAATCCTGGCCCTGCCACTTGTCTGCTGTGTGACCTTGGGGAAGTCACTTCTCTGTGCTTCAGGTACCCCATGCGTAAAATGGGGCTCGAGACTCTGAGCCCCACGTGAGACAGGGACTGTGTCCAACCCGATTTGCTTGTATCCTCCTCGGCACTTAGTACAGTGCCTAGCACATGGTAAGTGCTTAATAAATGCTATAATTATTATTATTAAATTAGTAATAATAATTATTATTATTTCAAGGTATTACCTCCTGCTCACTTCAAATCAAAAGTTTTATAACAGTGACAACACTTTTTTGCATAAAATCCCCACAAGGTAGATGGAGACAGATATTATTCCCATTTTCCAAAAGGGAAAGCCAAGGTATGAGGAGGTTGTGACTTGTCAAACACAGTTTACACAGTGAGTCAGGGGCAGAGCTGACCCCAGAATCCAGATCTCCTGACTCTACTTTCAGTGTTCCTTCTAATAACCTCCACTCCCTCTTGAGTAGCTATATAAACCTTTAGTCTTGTCTCAGGATTGTTACATTTAAACATATGCTGGAAGTGTTAAAACAGCATTAGTCATATTCATTTTGTATAGTTTTATTGTATAGCCACACACTATGCAGTATATGTCTAAAAGTATATTTCTTTCCTAATTAAAAGTTCTTGTTTAAATAGCTAAATATTAATTGTGCTTAATAGCCATAAAATCCAATTACTGGTAGTCAGCATTATAATCATCCAGTTTTCTGAAAAAATGATCTGATTGAAAGGCAGAGTGCTTTTAATATGGAATTTGGGGAAGGCATAGAATCCTTCAAATTACCAACTACTTGAAAATGAGCCACTGAAGAGGTAGTGATGCTTTTACTTACTTGTAGAAAACTAAGACTTTGCTGCTATATATGATGTATTTTGTTAGTAAAATGCTGCTTAATGAATCTGATATACTAAAATAATAAGAATGTTTTCATCTATTGTATTAACAAGTGCTGGATCAAATGCACTAGTGGACTGAATATGCTGGTATACATGTAATTTATTCATATAATTTATAAATATGTAATTTAGACAATTATTCTCCCCACCTTCAAAGCCTTATTGAAGGCACATCTCCTCCAGAGGCCTTCTCTGACTAAGATCTCATTTCCTCTTTTCCCATTCCCTTCTGCATCACCCTGACTTGCTCCCTTTATTCACCACCCGGCCCCACGGCACTTACGTGCATCTCCATACTTTATATGTATTAATGTCTGTCTCTCCCTCTAGACTCTAGGACTTATTGTGTTTCAAGAGTACCAATGCCTTGGTCCTGTTGTGGTTATTTATAACAATATATTGTCAAGTATTTTTTACATACTGTCAATTTGGTTTAACTCTGGGCTTTCATTGTATGAGTCGGTTTGAACACAGTTGAAGCATAGGAGAACCTAGTCAGGGCTAGTTTCAGATAATGAGCCAAGTAAGTAGTTGCTTCAGGACACCTCACAATACTGCTGTTGGAGAGTCTAAAGATGGTGACTGAGTGGAAATGTTCAAAATGGTGGCCGAGTTAGGCCATCCCAGGGATAACAGCTGTGCAGATGCAACTTCAGAGGGGGTGGGGACGGCACTGTAGTTGACATGCCGTCACAGAATCCTTTCCCCTCATGTTGTAGTTGCACATCTGTTTTTTTAGCAAAATTTCTGAACACTGAATGGAGTTCTCAGCAAACCTCCCAAATGACCCTGTAGCCTGCCCCTTCTATTACTAATAATAACTGTGTATATTAAATGCTTACTATGTGTCAAGCACTGTACTAAATGCTGGACTAGATGCAGGACAATAGGGTCTGACATCACTTGTGTCTCGCAGCTTAAGTAGGTCAGAGAACAGGTATTGAATCCCCATTTGTCAGGTGAGGAAACTTAGGCACAGAGAGTTAAGTGACTTGCCCAAAGCCACCCCGCAGGCAAATGACAGAGCTGGAGTTAAACCCCAGGTCTTGTGACTCCCAGGCCCATGCTCTTTCCACTAAGCCACACTGCTTGCTACTCCCAGAAATAAAGCCATCAGTTAAGTGGTTATAAAAAGGTATTTATTTTACAGGGGCTGCTTGGTCTTGGGAGCTTCAGTATCTCTGATTTTGCTCCCTTCAGTCCTCTGCACTTATACCCTCAGAATTTAGAAGTCAATCATTAATATTTATTCAGCACCTATTGTGTGCAGAGCACTGTACTAAGCACTTGGAAGAGTACACTATAACAGGCTTGGTAGACATGTTCCCTCCTCACAACGAGCTTACATTCTAGAGGGAGAGACAGATGGTAATATGAATAAATTATGGATATGAACGTGAGTGCTTTGGGGCCGAGGGTAGGGTGTATAAAGGATGCAAATCCAAGTGCTAAGGCGATACAGGAGGTAGTAGAAGTGGAAATGAGGGCTTAATAAGGGAAGGCCACTTGGTGGGGATGTGGATTTAATAAAGCTTTGAAGATGGGGATAGTGATGGTCTGTGGTATATCAAGGGCGAGAGAGTTCTAGGCCATAGGCAGGACATGGGCAAGGGGTCGATGGGGAGATAGACGAGATGAAGGTACAGTGAGCAGTTTGGCAGTAGAGGAACGAGCTCAGGGTCATGCAACTAGTATGCGTGTATGTATATTATGTATATATACTTATTCAATTGTGCACACCATTGTTATGATTATCAACTGTATTGTTTTGTAATTTTCCAAGCGCTTAGTACAGTGCTCTTTATACAGTAAGCACTCAAATCCCATTGATTTGACTGGGTGATTCCCAATCCCCTCCCCCAAGACTAGTTTCACAACTCATTACTGAAGGCTTACTCTGTACTCCTTCTCCCTCCTTCCAACTCTCACAGGCAACCTTTTTCTGGATCATGGAGGCCCTTACTGTAGATTCTGGGAGGGCATGGATAATGTTGTTCTTCAGTTGGTCTAAGATTTTATAAATGTGCTATTCGGAGACACTCCCTGATCTTTGAACACATAGTCATAGGAGAAGCAGCGTGGCTCAGTGGAAAGAGCACGGGCTTTGGAGTCAGGGCTCATGAGTTCGAATCCCAGATCTGCCACTTGTCGGCTGTGTGACTGTGGGCAAGTCACTTAACTTCTCTGGGCCTCAGTTCCCTCATCTGTAAAATGGGGATTAAGACTGTGAGCCCCACGTGGGACAACCTGATTCCCCTATGTCTACCCCAGCGCTTAGAACGGTGCTCGGCACATAGTAAGCGCTTAACAAATACCAACATTATTATTATTATTATAGTCTGTTGACATATTTTGCAAATGTATCAGGAAAATATGTATCCTGTATATAAGAAATATACATTTAATTGAGCTTTGTGAAATTCTACATTTTATAGTTTTACCAAAGTAGAGGGAGTTTTATCTTGATTGTATTTATTATAATTTTTGGGGGGCAGTGGGGGAGAGGTAAAGCAACTAAATATACCAGAATAGAAAGTACAGAAACCCGTTGTAACTAAGTAGTTCTACTATTGTCAGCAGAGTGGCTCTCAGTCAATTGAAATTTTCATTTCTTTGCATCATTTGACAAAAAATATTCAGCTTAATGGCAATCTCAGCACTGACTTAGTAATTTCTCTTCAAGATTCTCTGCTACTCTTACTTCCCAATAAACTCTTCCTCTGCCCATCTTTAGGTAGAGTAGAAAGAGAAAACTAGGATTGTGTGAGGTGTGCATACATGAAGGTATTCCAAAATGATCTAAAAAATGAAATTATTAACAGTTAACGTATTACATCAGTTTAGGAAATGCTGTTTTCTCCTCAGATTCTCTCATTTAGTTGAGAATAAGTCTCTAATGCAGATATGGGGGTAGTAGTTTGCTATGTCAGCTTTTTTCTGCCTTGGAAGAATACCTCCAGTCGATGACTGACATGAGCCACTGTTGCTGCTGATGCCCAAGTCACAATTAAATTAAACCATTTTTCCATATTTCATAGCAGCAAAAATGGACTATGAAAGGAAAGAAAAGATGGAAATCTTCAATCTTCAAACAGCCTGGCTCTCGGAATAAAGAAGTTTAGTTTACTGAATGATTGGAAAAAATCCAGTATAAAGAAAGAGTTTTACTTTGGAATTGGATCTATAGTTTCCTTTCTAGTTCAATGAAAATAACTTAACATTATCTTTTCATATGTGCCATTCATTTTGGGAGACTAAGTAATTCTCTATCTCTCAGGGTGCAGGTTGCTATTTCTGAAAATTTTATTAATTTTTTTCAAAAGAGTACTTTAGGTTCAGATATTGAAGTAGTGTGGTATTTTAGATTAGACATTTTAAAAAAGTAATATGGTATTTTAGATTAGATGTTTAAATGCGTGTATATATATGTATAAGAATATCATTAGAATATATTATCTTTTCCTTGGTCAATATATAGTTAATTGCTATTTTGATGTTATATTCTTTGCATCAAAGAGGGTAAAATGTATTTAAATACCTATCAACCTTTCTTTTTTTTTCCATGATCTACGATTCTGGTTTAAATTTGCGGGTGCATTAAAGGATGCCTGAAAACAAGCTCAGAGTTAGTAACTAGTATTAGAGTGTATATACTTGGGACTATTTATTCAGCAATCATTATCCTTAGTATGATCCTGCACAAACAGATGTCACACTTCTGATCAACATCATCAAAGTGGGCTACTGTACTTAACAGCAATTAGCAAGACATATTGAAAACATTATTATCATACCTTTGCTGGGTGGGGCACGTAAGAAAAATGAGCAACAAAAGAATACCTGCAAACAGAGTAAACAAAAGAAACACTTAAGATACAATGAAGCAAAACTTTAAAGGGATGTCTCCTAAGGGGTAAATGAAGCTGATGAAATCGCCCCAAGAGACAGATATGGTGTCTCAGAATCCGGGCCTCACAGCCATGGAGAAGGTTGGACAGCACTATCAATCAATTGGTCATCAGTATGTATTGAGCACCTACCACGAACAGAACAATGTATTAAGGTCTAGAGAGAGTACAATTGAGTAAAAGTCATGGGCCTTGCCCTCAAGGAGCTTCCAGTCTAACTGGGAAAGCTGACCCACACACGCCATTCACAAACTGCTAGAGTTGATAGCAAAATATGTAGTTGGCCTAGAAGATGGCACTGATGGTAAAATTCACTTATGAGTGTATGTATAACTGAAAAGGCTAAGTAGGGGTCCTCACTGTGCACACAGAAAAGCCGTCTCTTAGGTTATGTTTAAAATTCTCAGTGCCTGACTCTGTTTTCTCCTTTGTCTCATTGTGCCCTGTTCCTTTTGAAGGTTTTGTTCAAAAAGAGCCACTCCTTTTTTAATACTAGGACACAGTACTGGTCTGTCATTCGCAATTGACTCTAATCAACTCCCTTGGAAGGCTCATTCACTCTCATGGCTTCAGGTCTACCCCAGATCTACCCCACTAGTCTCTCTCTGCATTCTCACATCTCCTCCTGCCACCAGGACATCTCTACGTGGATGTCTCCCTAGCACTTCAAGCTCAACATGTCCACAACTGAGCTCCAAGTCTTTCCTCCCAAATCCTCCCCACCTAACGTTCCCATCACTGTTAATCAGTGGTATTTACTTAGTGCTTACCATGTGCAGGGCACTGTACTAAATGCTGGGCAGAGTACACTATTACAGAGTACACTATTACAGAGTTGATAGACATGTTCTCTGCCCTCAAGGAGCTTACAGTTTAGAGGGGGATATGGACATTAAGATAAATGCTGGGGACCTGAAGGTGGGGTGAATATTAAGCACATCAAAGGTACAGATCCAAGCACAAGTGATGCAGAAGGGAGAGGGAGTAGGTGAAGCTCAGTCAGGGAAAGCCTCTTGGATAAGATGTGATTCTAATAAGGCTTTGAAGGTGGGGAGAGTGATCACCTGTTGTATGTGAAGGGGGAGGGAGTTCCAGGCCAAAGGCAGGATGTGGGCGAGGGAATCGGCGGGAAAGACAAGAAAGTGATGGCAGCACTGTTAACAACACGACCATCCTCCCCATCTCCCAAGCCTGGAACCTTGGACTTATTCTTGACTCCTCCCTCTCCTTAGATTCCCCATATTCATTCTGTTGCCAAATTCTGCTGGTTCTTCCTTCACAAGATCTGCAGAATCCACCTGATCCTTTCCAACCAAATCAGTATCATGCTGGTCCTAGTGCTTATCATTGTTCTCAAGGATGCCAGTGTCTTTATGTGCTATTTCTTCCTCCTGCCTACCATGTAATAATAGTGATGATAATAATGATAGTAGTATGTATTGCACATTTACTATGTGCCAAGCCCTGTATTAAGTTCTGGGGTTGATAGAGTATAAGCAGATCAGACACAGTCACTGTCCAACATGGGGCTTACTATAGAAGAGAGTGGGAGAACAGATTCAGATTCTTCTAGTCTGTAAGCTTCTTGTGAGCAAGGATTGTGTCTACCCTCTCTGAAGCTCTTGGTATAGTGCTTTGCACATGGGAATCAGCGGGGCCTAGTGGAAAGTGCATGGGCCTGGGAGACAGAGGACCTGGGTTGTAATCCTGGCTCCACCCCTTACCTGCTGCGTGACCTCAGCACGCTGGAAGCAGCGTGGCTCAGTGGAAAGAGCCTAGGCTTCGGAGTCAGAGGTCATGGGTTCGACTCCCGGCTCTGCCACTTGTCAGCTGTGTGACTGTGGGCAAGTCACTTCACTTCTCTGTGCCTCAGTTCCCTCATCTGTGAAATGGGGATTAACTGTGAGCCTCACGTGGGACAACCTGATTACCCTGTATCTCCCCCAGCGCTTAGAACAGTGCTCTGCACATAGTAAGCGCTTAATAAATATCAACATTATTATTATTACCTCGAGCATGTCACTTAACTTCTCTGTACCTCAGTTCCCTCATTTGGAAAATGGGGATTCAAAACCTGTTCTTCCTCTTACTTAGACCCTGAACTCCATTTGGGACCTGCTTAGTTTGTAGCTAACTCAGAGCCCGTTGTGGGGAGGGATTGTCTCTAGTTGTGGCTGAATTGTACTTTCTAAGCACTTAGTACAGTGCTCTGCACACAGTAAGCGCTCAATAAATATGATTGAATCAATGCTTAGTCTAGTGCTTAGCACATAGTAAGTGCTTAACAACTACTACAATTGTCATTAGTAGTAGTAGGAAGTACTCAATAAAAACCATTGATAGTTTTACAGATGAGGAATCTGAGGCTCAGAGAAGTTAAGTGACTTGTCCAAGGTCACACAGTAGGCAGAGTTGGGATTAGAACCCAGTCGCTTTGATTCCCAAGGACCATATTCTTTCCCACGGGTCATGCTGCTCCTTTATTTAGTGTCAGTCTCTCCTGGTAGGTGTAAACTCCCCAAAGGCAAGGATTGGTTGTAGTAACTCTAGTGTACCCCAACCCACCCCCAGTAGCTTATTACAGTGCCCTGCACAGAGTAAGTATACCATAAATGGTATATGGATTGATTGAATTGATTCACAGTTTTTGCAGCATTATCTAAGCCTTTGTTCTATTCTCATATTACAATATTTCCTCTGTCCACCTTGTTTTTGGTCTCCCAGTTTAGGCTCTCCATAAAGGAGCTGTTGGAATATCCTTCTGTCATTCCTTCTCCTTATTAACTTACATTTGATGATGCACTTAGCAAAAGTATGGATGGAAAAATAGGTCAGTCCATAATCAAATGTAAGTCGATTTATGTCAAGAATATTTATAAGAGTTAAGGTGTATAAGCATCAGGAGCTCCGTATTTCTCTGGACATTTATTCTGGAACAGCCATACTTTGGCATCTTGATAATACACACTGATAAAGTGAACACAAACTCCTTTTCGATATTAATGAATTATTATTATTATTTAACCTAATTTATCCCTCTCATGTATATGTATGCACATATACAAAAACAATTTAAAAGATCCCTGAATTTTGATGTAAACAGGGACAGGTGAAACCCTTTCTATGAAATTTTCACCACTCCACAGCAAAGCTCAGCTTTTTCTTTTCTTTGACCTTGGTGTTGTTGTAAGTTTATGTTCCAGCCTGTTCCCTAGAAGGTGATTGTGCTGTTTCATCCATTGCACGGTAGTGTGACTAGTTTTTAGCTTGCATCAAAGCAATAGGTGGACTTAATTTGGTTTCAAAAAGCTTCGACAATCAGCAAACAAGGTAAGAAGAATGCACTTAAAACATGGTGAATCAAATTGCAGTTATCTCTGATAGATTTGAAAGGTTTTCGGTGAAGAAATTGTCGTTTTAATGTCAGTGTCACCATGATGAAAAAATAGTCTTTGATGGGGGTCAGGCCTAATTACTCCACTTCTTAGAAGGAAAACTTATCACTTACACTGTAAGAGGAAAGAGGGGGAAGAAATTGATATTAATATTTTAGATGGCAGTATGCTGAATTTTCCAGCAAACATTTTTTTCTCACAGAATTAGAACATTCTGAAGTCTATTTAGCATTGATTTTTGTCCTTTTCTGTGAAACCTAGTTCTCCCCTTTAATTTAGCCTGTCAAACACTAGCGAAGAACAGTTTTTGGATTTTTTGTAATAGACATATGTAGCAGTTCAGATATGTTCCTACTGAAGATAGCACATAATGCTGCCATACATTTATTTCCTGACAATTGATAGAGCATCAGACATTTAGAACAAGAACTCATTACATATTCATATGAATAACCTTTATTTTTGTTTTTATATGGAAGCCTACAGATGTGTTTTTGGCATCAGTTGGGTGGTGTAAGATTGAATTATTTCAAAATGGTTTTAATGCCAGACAGAAAATTGAATTCTTATGAGCTATATTTATGATTATGTTCTGGGTTCCTGCCAGTCTTTATGTAGGTTACATAAAAATATATGTGAACAAAGGAAAGAGGTAGACCATTACAACCATTTTCACTGTAAAATGTGTATTTACATATTTGGTTTGATACATAGGTTTTTGCATATTGTAAACAGAACAATACCTCTAAGTCATATTCAGGATTGAATATGGGATTGACCTAGTGGAGTTATATTCATTCAATCATATTTATTGAGCGCTTACTGTGTGCAGAGCACTGTACTAAGTGCTTACTTCTGCCTAAAGATTTTTAATGGTAAATTCTTCTTCCTTCCACTCTGCATTTATATGAGTTCAGACTGCCACCTTCCTCTCTCCCTGTCCCTTTCTGACAAAGAAAGATAACTGAGTTGACCCTGTTCCAGTCCCTCTTTCTATGGAGAGATCATGTCAATGCCTTTTCCCTCAATCAGGCAAGAGAAATAGTACTTATGGGTAAAAACGCTTTGAGATATGCTCATCCATGATGCTACATAAATAAAGCGCTAAATAGCTTGTTTTTAAAGTTGGAGTACAGCCTCATAAATCCATATTGATTGAAACTGAACATGGTGTGTGTGAAAATAGATGCTAACCAATGGAAGTGGTGGTGTGCCACTAAAGCAGCTGAAACTCTCCCTCCTCAGGCTGCTGCCAACTGTCTTAGCTCTTTTCCCACCACCGCTTGCCCTTGCTTTAAGGCCCATAATCCCATTTCCCACCTCTGCCAGGAGTCCTGCTTCTTTAACTTGAGGCACTGGAAGTGAGGATATTGGTGCCCCGACAGCCTTGGCAGCTCATCCTCTGACATGCCTACTGATGTTTGCCAACAGTTGTTGACACCTGCACTAAACACTGTCTGCTGGTGTAGATCCTCGACATTCTTTCTCTTCATTGTTTTAAAGGGGAGTGGGACAAATTCAGCATTCTCTCTTTGCTTGGCTTTATGTGTGGATTAATCTCTTAATGAGCAGGAAGTATTTTAATGAGCAAAATTGACTTTAATCGGTGGTATTTATTGGGCGCTTACTGTCAGACTGTATTAAGCACTTGGGAAAGTACAGTACAACAGAATTGGTAGACACATTCCCTGCCCTCAGGAATTTGTAACCTGGAGGGGGAGAGAGACATTAATATAAATGAATTAGGGATATCATCATCAATATTATTTATCGAGTGCTTAGCATGAGCAGGGCACTGTACAATTTGTACATAAGTGCTGGGGGCTGACAAAACAATCCAAGTGCAAGAGTGACACAGAAGGGAAAGGGAGTAGAGGAAATGAGGGCTCAATTGGGTGGGGAAAGCCTCTTGGAGGAGATGGGATTTTGAAAAACCTTCGAAGGTGGGGAGAGTGATGGTCTGTCGGATATGAAGGAGGAGGGAATTCCAGGCCTCAGGCAGGAAGCAGGCAAAGATGACATAAAGATAGACAAGACGGAGGTATGGTCAGTAGGGTGGCATTTAGAGGAGCAAAGTAAACATACTGGGTTGTAGAAGGAAATCAGTAAGGTAAAATAGGAGGGCACAAGGTGATCATGTGCTTGAAACTACTTGAAGAGTACATAGATGGTGAGGAGTTTCTGTGTGATGCAGAGGTGGATGGACGACCGGTGGAGGTTCTTGTGGGGGAAACACAAAGTGCACAGTTTTGTAGAAAAATGATCCGAGCAGCAGAGTGAAGTATGGATAGGAGTGGGGAGAGACAGGAGGCTGGGAGTTCTGCAAAGAGGTTGATGCAGTAATCAAGGCAGGATAGGATAAGTGCTTGGATGGGTTTGGGTTTGGGTTTTGGTGGATAGGAGAGGGCAGATTTTAACAATATTATGAAGGTTGAACCGACAGGATTTGGTGACAAATTGAATATTTGGGTTGGATGAGAGAGAGGAGTCAAGAATAACACTAAGGCTATGGGCTTATGAGATGGGGGAGATGGCGGTGCTGTTTACAGTGATGGGAAAATCAGGGGGAGGATAGAGTTTGGTTGGGAAGATGAGGAGTTCTGTTTTAGGCATGTTAAGTTTGAGGTATCAGTGGATCATCCAGGTAGAGATATCCTGAAGGCAGGAGGAAGTATGAGACTGTGGAGAAAGAGAGATCATAGTTAAAGATGTAGCATTGGAAATCATCTGCAGAGAGATGGTAATTGAAGCCATGGGAGCAACTGAGTCCTCCAAGGGAGTGGATGTAGATGGAGAATAGAAGGGTACCCACAACTGAACCTTGAAGGACTCCCACCATTAGGGGATGGGAGGCAGAGGAGGAGCCTATGAAAGAAACTGAGGATGAGCAGCCAGAGAGATAGAAGGAGAACAAGGAGAGGGCAGTGTTAGTGAAGCCAAATTTGGATAATGTTTTTAGGAGTAAGGGGTTGTCCACAGTATCAAAGGCAGCTGAAAGTTTGTGTAGGATTAGAGTGGAGTAGAAGCCATTGGATTTGGCAAGAGGGAGATCTTTGGTGACCAATTACTTTGTATACTGCTTTGAGCGGGAAGAATTTAAAAATGATGACTTAAAAGAGAGGCTACTTAGGACTCGATACCATTACTACTGCTTATCAATCAATAGTACCTGTTGAGTGCCTGTTATGTGCAGAGCAATGTAATAAGCACTAGGGAGAATAGGATAAAGGTAGAAAGCATGAGCCCTGATCACAAGGGGAGGCAAACTTAAGTTAATGTACAGATATTAGGAAGAAGTGTTCAAATAGTTCGGTATGTAAATCCATATGTAAAACCAATCGCTCAATCCATGGTATTTATTGAACACTTAATTGTGTGCAGAGCACTGTACTAACTACTTGGGAGAGTAGAATGCAATGGAGTTGGGACACATCCCTTCCCACAAGCCTACAGTCTAGAGGGGGAGGTAATAATAATAATAACGGCATTCGTTTGGCGCTTAACTATGTACAAAGCACTGTTCTAAGCGCTGGGGTAGATACAAGGTTATCAGGATGTCCATGTAGGGCTCACAGGCTTCATCCTCATTTTACAGATGAGGGAACTGAGGCCCAGAGAAGTTAAGTGACTTGCCCAAAGTCACACAACTGGCAAGTGGCAGAAGAGGGATTAGAACCCACGACCTCTGACACCCAAACCTGGGCTCAAAGTTTAAAAGGTAGATATTAAAATTACAGACAGGGGAAATGGCAGAGTATACAGATATGTACATAAGTGCTGTGGGGCTGGGGGTGGGGTGAGTATCAAACTGCTTGAGGAGTACATAGCCAAGTGCCTAGGTGATGCAGAGGGAAGGGCAGATAGGGGAAATGAAGGCATAGTCAGGTGATGCCTGTAGGAGGAGATGTGGTTTTAGGAGAGTTTTGAAGATGGGAAGAGTGATGGCCTATTAGATATGAAGTGGAAGGGAGTTCCAGGCCACAGGGAAGATGCGGGCAAGAGGTCCATGGTGGGACAGACAAGATTGAGGTACAGTGAGTAGGTTGGCATTAGATGAGCCAAGTGTATGAGCTGAGTTGTGGTAGGAGATCAGCGAGATAAAATAGGAGGGGGAGAGCTGATTAGTTCGCTGGTGCAAAAATGATTTGATAATGGAGAAGATGCGACTTGCGTAAAAAAAAAAAGGAAAAAAATTGAAATTGGAAGCCCTCACAGACCAGCACTGAATACTGAGAGGGGGCCTGTGTCAGAGTTGAGAGTCACCAGGGAACTGCTGGTGGGGCACAGAGTCCCTCCCAACACGACTCTGGCCTGAGGGAAAACCCTCTTCCACCCAAAGAAAGAACAGTGGGTAGAATCCTTAAGGAGTCAACAAGGAGGGAAGACCTGGAGCCAGTTGAGACCCAGTCTACAGGAGTAGGGCTCTAGACCATGATGAGTGGAGATACAAGGTGTGAATGGTAAGTGTCTGATTAACAAAGACAACGGGTGTATAAAGATGGGAGACTAAGACAGCTTTTGCCTCTTCGCTCTGTTGCCTCTGGGCTGTTCTGCTTGACGTTTGTTTGGGTGAGTGCCTGAGTAGACACTCTGCATGGTCAGCTTGTTTTTTTCCCAACCACGAGGCTCATTATCTGGTAAATATGCCTTGCTGAAACCCATCTGTGACAACTGCCTATTAAATCTGAGTGTTGGGATCACCATTGGATGGGGAGTCCTTTTGTATCCTGGAAGTCAAATTTTGCTTTGTCGTCCTTCAAAAAACTACATTTATCCTTCTAACACAGCCATAACCTAACTTGCATTGTTCAATTTTGATGAAGATGGGCTTGAAGCTTGCTGACTGGTATTGTAGGCATTTTGGTGAATGGGTATCTAAATATCAATTTTCTTTTTTTGTACTCCTCATTCTTTCCCGAAATCTTCTTTTGCAAGACAGGCTTCTTGGCTTCTCTATTTACGACCTTTTAAGGGCGTACTCATAGTTTGGCCAAGTTGAGATTCAAGCATTACAAAACAATCCTCCCCCTCTCCATGGCATGAAATTTGTTTTCTTTCCTGCTTTATTTAACATTTTTACCATTGTATGCAAGTAATAACAGAGTCAAGGAGAAAAGTAGAATATTCCTGCCACTTACTAGTGATATGGTAATTTACTGAAAAGATAATAATAGTGATAGACCTGTCCTTGCTCGCACATGTGAATGAGTAGGTCTTACCAAAAGGGAATGCGAGACATTGAATGATTTACTATAGCCTCGCTCCATAGTCTTATAAGGATGCGTATCTGAAAAAAGTATTTGTGTGCTGTCATAATTTTTGAAATTTGCTTCCCACCAAGTTATGAGAGCTTTTTTATTATTACATGGTGTCAAATTTCTGAGCACCATATTGTTAATAGTAGAAAGCCTTGATGTAAATTATACTTCTCTTCCTGAAGGCACTTTTTGTCTAGTTAACTTTAATCAGAATGCAGGTTGTTTTTCACGTTCCAGTATCAGGAGACGGAGTTTACCCAATATATACCTTGCATTGTTTCTGACATGGTGCTGTTAATGTTTTCACTGTTACTGAGTTTCAAGTTCAAAAAGCCCATGGTGTACTTTAAAAATATGATATTTGCACCTTACATGAAAGCTGTGTCAATTTCCTTTGGTTCCCCTAAAAGAGAATTGCTTTTTATTCATATATAATAATAATCAGAGAACGTGTCTGCCAACTCTCTTGTATTGTACTCTTTCAAGTGCTTAGTACAGTGTTCTGCACATAATCGCTTAATAAATGCCATTGACTGACCTGGAATGCCCTCTCTCCTCAAATTCATTAATTCAATCGTATTTATTGAGTACTTACTGTGTGCAGAGCACTGTACTAAGTGCTTGGAATGTACAATTCGGCAACAGATAGAGACAATCCCTGCCCAACAACGAGCTCACAGTCTCAAATCCAACAGACAATGACTCTCCCCTCCTTCAAAGTCTTACTGAAGGCACATTTCTTCCAAGAGGCCTTCTGAGACTCAACCCCACCTTTCCTTTTCCCTCACTCCCTTCTGAGTTGCCCTGACTTGCTCCCATTGTTCTTCCCCCCTCCCAGTCCCACGGCACTTAGATACTTATCTGTAAATTATTCATTTGCATTGATGTCTGTCTCCCCCCTTCTAGAATGTAAGCTCGTTGTGGGTAGGAAATGTGTCTGTTTATTGTTGTATTGTACTCTCCCAAGTGCTTAGTACAGCGCTGTACACACAGTAAGCGCTCAATAAATACGATTGAATGATTGAATGAATAGTCATTGTTATATTTTTTAAGTGCTGCCATAGATAGGTTCAAGATAATCAGGTTGGACATAATTCCTGTCCCAAATGGGATTCGCAATCTAAGTATGAGGGAGAACAGGCATTGGATCCTCCTTTCATAGATGAGGAAACTGAGGCACAGAGAGGTTAACTGACTTGTCCAAGGTCACACAGCAGGGGTAGGAAGAAAAGAAAGGACAGATTTATTCATTGAGTGCCTACTGCATGTGGCATTTAGAGAGAGCAATAGGCCCAAGACGCAATCTAACCTTTCTTTTTCTTCTCTCTACTTTCCCTCCACCTCCTTGTTTTTTTTTAATCTTGCTCCCCATACTGCTAGATTTAATCCTTATATGAGCCCTTGTAATAGCCCTTTTCCTATATTTGGGTTGCAAAAGTTATGCAAAAACAGGTGGTAATTATGTGAGCAAATACAATAGTATTGATTGAATCAGTTAGGACTACTTAAAATTCATTGTTTACTGCACACTGATTTTAAGCAGTGCAAATTAATTTCCCATGAAGTACTAATGATCACTGATAAGTGTTAGAGAAATGACCAAGAAACAAATGAAGTACAGTAGTTCACTGCAAGCTTAGTTGGTTTTCCACAACCTTCTTGAACTTCACCTGGTATGATAGAACTTATGTTCTATTTCAGTTGTTTCCAGCAATCATTCCACTAATCCTGTATTTATCACTGAAGCAACCAATAAACGTAGGTATAGATGATATAATAATAATGTTGGTATTTGTTAAACGCTTACTATGTGCGTAGCACTGTTCTAAGCACTGGGGCAGATACAGGGTAATCAGGTTGTCCCACGTGGGGCTCACAGTTAATCCCCATTTTACAGATGAGGTAACTGAGGCAATCCCCATTTTACAGATGAGGTAACTGAGGCACTGAGAAGTGAAGTGACTTGCCCACAGTCACACAGCTGCCAAGTGGCAGAGCCAGGATTCGAACCCATGACCTCTGACTCCTAAGCCTGGGCTCTTTCCACTGAACCACGCTGCTTCTCTATATACACAAATACCCAACCAAAATGATGGTGGATCATTGGTCCCCATTTAACAGATGAGACAACAGAGCCACAGAGAAGTTGAGTGACTTGCCCAAGGTCACACAGCTGGTAGGTCACAGCTGGCAAGTGGTGGAACCAAGATTAGAGCCCAGGTCCTCTGACGTCCAGGCCCTTGTTCTTTCTACTAGACCATACAAGCATCTCCAAAGCAACCCTCTTAGATATTTTATTACAAATTTGATTGTGTTCCTTTTACTCTTCAGTTGACATAGTATTCATTCTATGGACTTCCTCTTCCACCTCCACCCTTTTCTGACTTTCTGTTTGTGATCACTTTTTACTTAAGCATTGTTCACTCAATTCCTCCTACATATCCAGCATGCCTACATTTATCTGACTAGGTGGTAGTGATGGTTTACAATTTCCAGCTGCTTCTGAATTTTTGTTCCTAATACTGATCATTTTCTTCCTCTATTAAATCAGTGGATCATAGTTATTGAGCACTGACTGTATACAGAGCAGTGTACTAAACGCTTAGGGGGAGAGTACAATATAACAGCATTGGTAGACACACTCCATGCCCACAGGGTGCTTACGGTGTAGAGAGAGAGACAGACATCAAAATAAATTATAGTTATCTACATAAGTGTTGTGGGATTGAGGGTGGGTTCAAGCGCAAAGGTGATGCAGAAGAAAGAGGGAGTAGAGGAAATGAGGGCTTAAACAAGGTTTATTGGAGGAGACGAGATTTTACTAAAGTTCTGAAGGTGGGGAGGAAGTTCCAGGGCAGAGGCTAGAGGACATGGGCAATGGTCAGCAGCAAGATAGACAAGATCGACTAAGAGTGAGTATGTTCAGGTTAGAAGAGCAAAGTGAACATGCTGGTTTATAATAGGAAATCAGCAAGGTGAGGTAGGAGGGGGAAAAGTGATAAAGTGCTTTAAAGCCAGTGGTAAGAAATTTCTGTTTGCTACAGCGGTGAGTGGGCAACCACTGCAGGGTCTTGAGGAATGGAGAAACATGGAGTGAGCATTTTTTAGAAAAATGATCTGGGCAGCAGAATGAGATATGGGTGGGGGGGGGGAAGACAGGAGGCAAGGAAATCAGCAAAGAGGTTGCCACAGTAATCAAGGTGGGATAGGATAAGTGCTTGTATTAGCATGGTAGCAGTTTGGATGGAGAGGAAAGGGCAGATTTTAGCGATGTTGTGAAAGTTGAGCCAACAGAATTCGGTGACAGATTGAATATGTGGATTGAACGAGAGAGATGAGTTGAGAATAATGCCAAAGTTATAGGCTTGTGAGACAGGGAAGGTGGTGGTGCTGTTTACAGTGATGGGAAAATCATGGGGAGGACAGGGTTTATAGGGGAAGATGAGCAGGAGTTCCGTTTTGGACATGTTAAGTTTGAGGTGTTGGCAGGTCATCCAAGTAGAGATGTTCTGAAGGCAAGAGGAAATACGAGACTTCAGAGAAAAAAAGATTCAGGGCTAGAATCCTCATAGCTCATTCACTCATTCATTGAACTGTATTTATTAAATGCTTACTGTGTGCAGAGCACTGTATCGATCACTTGGGAAAATACAATACCACAATAAAAAGTGACATTCCCAGCCCATAACGAGTTCACAGTCTAGAGCCAAAGAGACAGACACAGTACAAATAAATAAAATTACAGATATATACACAAGTGCTGTGGGGCTGGGAGGGTGGGGGGAAGAGCAAAGGGAGCAAGTCAGGGCAACGCAGAAGGGAATGGGAGATGAGGAAAACTGGGAGTTAGTCTGGGAAGGCCATTTGGAGGAGATGTGCCTTCAGTAAAGCTTTGGGGTGGGGAAGTAATTGTTGGATTCATACTCTCCCAAGTGCTTAGTACAGTACTTTGCACACAGTAAGCGCTCAATAAATACGATTGAATGAATGCATGAAACTGAGGAGGGAAGGCGTTTCAGGCCAGAGGCAGGATGTGGGCCAGGGGTCGGGATGAGACAGGTGAGATTGAGGCACAGTGAGAAGGTGAACACTAGAGGAGCAAAGTGTGTGGGCTGGTTTGTAGAAGGAGAGAAGTGAGGCGAGGTAGGACGGGGCAAGGTGATGGACTGCTTTAAAGCCAATGATGAGGAGTTTTTGATAGCTGAAGTTGAACTTTGGTAGTTGAAGCCTTGGGAGCAAATGAATTCCCTAAGGCAGTGGAGTTAGGTGGAAAATAGAAGAGGCCCCAGAACTGATCCTTGAGGGACTCCCACAGTTAGAGTGAGGGAGGCTGAGCCCGTGAAAGAGACTGAGTAGGAGCAGCCAGAGAGTGAAGAGGAGAGCCAGGAGAGGACAATGTCAGTGAAGCCAAGGTTAGATAATATTTCCAAGAGGAGGGGTGAGAATGTCCATAATGTAGAAGGCAGCTGAGAGGTCGAGGAGGATTGGGATGGAGTAGAGGTCGTTGGTCTTGGCAAGAAGGATATTATGGAGGTCATGGCACTTTTTTTTTTTTTACAGTTCCTTCCCTTCTAATACCCAAGTTAGTCCTTTTTTTCCACCACAGCACTTTCTCTTGTAACTTCTGCTTTCCAGAACATTTTGGGACTAAGTCTTGCTTTTTTCACAAGCTTGGTTTTACTACCCTAAGTTTACTTTCCTATTTTGCATCTCTGCTCCTCCTGCCTTCCCCTTCTGCTTGAAGCTTATTATGTTGATTTCTTTCCACCTCAAACACCTGACTTCCTCTCTAGACCCAGCTTCTCCTCAGGCTCTTTCAACTCCATCAAAGATGACTCCAAAGCCTCTACTTTTCTACCTTTCCCATCCATATGGATAGCTTACCAGATAGCCTTTGCAACTGAAGGCAGATATGAATTATATTATTGGGTCAGTAAGAAAGAACATACAAAGTTCAGCCAGGCCCTGATGCCTAAAACTAACAAGCAAGATTGGGACTTGTAAGCATTGTTAATAGGCCAGCAAGTATAAGATAATCCAGCTTTATGAATATCATATGTAAAGTCACAACCTTTGGGGTGGCTATGAGAGTGAGATTGAGAGCAAGGACTTGGAACTGAAGACACTAGTAATATCAAGGATCTTTACCAACTCTTTTCTTCCAGTGACCCCCATTTTACGCAGCTGCCTTAATTAATCAAACTTCTCTGATTCCTCATGAAATTGGAAGTTGGTACAGGACTACCTCTTTGGAACGCTGCCTATTCCTTTGATTATATTTGTTTTGGATCAGCAAACAGAACGGGTGTTCTTAATGTTGTTTGCTTTTGTTCTCTCTGCCCAATGGAGATTAACAGGAATTAAGTGCTTCTACTTTGCCTAGCCTTTGTAGTATTGTTAGATTGTGATCCTCAGTAAGATTTGCCCGTGCCTATTGCATACATATTGTCAGAAGTGTGATTGATTCAAATGATCTGGGGGGTCTTATTTAACAAAAACGTTGAAGGGGAAAGGATAAGCAATATGCACAGTAAAAGCTTTGTTATTGGTATATTACTAATCAGAAGACTGGATTTTGACCCTTACGAAGGTAGATCTGGTCAACTAATTCCTTTGAGAAGGAGCTAGGATTTTGAGTCCTCCCTGGTGGGTAGGTGTGAAATCTCTGCAACCTGATATGCAAACTGGCTTTAGCCTGTTGTCTATCAGTACACAACTTTTCTCCAATTTCAAGTTTACTGCACTCGGGTTTGCTGTTCTGCTAATGTAATTTGCAAAAGTATTTTTCCTCCAACATTTTCAGCAAACAAAATTTTCCTAATTGGGTCAGCAAACAGTCCTACTGTAATAGCTGGAAGTAGACATGACCAGAGTTCAATGTGATGTCTACTTCTCTAAGACCTTTCTGTGATTAAGAGGGACTTTACCTGAGTCCTCTTTGCTTTTTATATGTAGCCCTCTGATCCTAGCAGGTTTGGTCTCCTGCTAATGTGATAAGCAAACTGGCTTCTCCCATAAATTCAGATCTTTCTGGAACTTGTCAAGGAACTTTATTCAAACCCTCTTTGTGATTATTATGCAACATCCCAGCTGGGCAGCACTTACATTTAGTTATCTTGCATATTTATTTAACCAGCCCCTCACATTCCCCAAACATGTTGGAAAATAAAGCTTAAACTATTGTCAGTTCCTCTCTTTCTTTGAACTTGAATGTCAGCGTCTGTGAAACAATATTTTATTTAAAAAATATTTAGAGTTAAAAAAAGCAAGATTCAGTTTTTATAAATGTATTATTTAGATAAGGTATGGCCTGCAACAAAATTCAGAGTATAGTGGCTTTCTTCAAACTTCTCCTAATACTAAACAATTGGATTCAAATTCCCATACTCTGTTGTGCAAATCACAGCAAGGACATGCTGTTTAATATCTATAAATATGAACTTCTTAGACCTTTCTATCAGACAAAAAACTAGGTGTTGAAAAGTGGAAATTCCAAAAATAATTTGAAAGACAATCCTTTGAAGACCTTTGAAGGAAACTGTCAGAACTGCATTTTTTTTTTTTTTGCATGAGTTTTCTGAACACGTTTGAACTGAGTTCCCACAGGTCAAGAAGATGGAGATTCTAGTCCCACACCTTAAATTGCTTTATAATTGCCTTTACTTTATAAGGTAGCTGAATCCTGGCATGGCAAAGTCTGAATTTATTCAGAAGAAATTAATCTGTGCCTTTTGGAAATGGATAGTATGGAAAAAAAAATTTTAAAAAGGTTTAAATGAAGATGAATAAGTGGTATAAACACAACACATTAGCCCACATAACAGTATAAATAACAAACCTCACACATTTGGAGATGTTAGAGTTGTGGAAACTGTTCAGAACAGAAGTTTTGGTCTCCAGCTTTGTTAGGATCAGAAAGATTAGAACTCAGCTGAGTTCTGACTTGAAGCCCTGCTGTACAGTAGAATTTTAAGAGGGTCACTTAAAACTATTTCTGCACTTTTCAAACAACTTGGTATTGAGTTGACCTTCCAGTAGAAGGTCTTTCTCATATACAGCACATTTCCCAGCAACAGCTTCTTCCACTCCAACTGGCCCTTCTGTATGCTGAGGCTGTATGCAGTGTCTTTCTGCCACTGGCCTCAGGTTGAACTGGGCCAAGCCTTTAACTGTGCCCAAAAGTCCAGAATCAATCATTCAGACTTATACTGATAGTCAGAGGAATCAGCTAGGAGGTCAGTGGGGTTGTAGAAGGAATGTAATCTCTAGTCCTTAAGGTGGCACTGCATGTTTATTTGTGGTCACGGCATAGAAGGACTACATGACCATGACCCCTCTAGACTGTAAGCCCGGTGTGGGCAGGGATCGTCTCTCTTTATTGCTGTAATGTACTTTCCAAGCGCTTAGTACAGTGCTCTGCACACAGTACACACTCGATAAATGCGATTGAATGAACGAATTTGTGGTCATGTAGAAGCAGCAGGGCTTAGTGGAATGAGCACGGGCTTGGGAGTCAGAGGACGTGGGTTCTAATCCTGACCACCACTTGTCTGCTGTGTGACCTAGGGCAAGTCACTTACCTTCTCTGTGCCTCAGTTACCTTATCTGTAAAATGGGAATTAAGGCTGTGAGCCCCATGTGGTACAACCTGATTACCTTGTATCTACCCCAGTGCTTAGAACAGTGTGTGGCACATATTAAGCACTTAACAAAATGCCATAAGTTTTAAAGGTTCATTGGTCATCTTCTGCAAAGCCCCTTTCCCTCCCCCGCCCCGCCTCGACCCCCAAGCAATTTTCTAGGTAATACTCCTTTTAGGAAAGAGTTTCTATGTAATTTTAACCACGACTGATAATTCACTTTAATGATGGATATTTTTAAAACTTCCCAGCATTATATTGAAAACTTACTCTGCCTTGAGATGATCCAGGTAATGAGAGTGGGAAACAAAACATCATTTTTTACCCTACTAGATTTAATTCATTTTATATGTTAGTGTATAAATTAATGTTTTGTAGCCACAGTGTACCACACTTCCTAAATTCAGGTTACTAATATATGGGGGATTGCAAAATCAAACATTAACAACCGTACCAATCAATCATATTTATTGAGAGCTTACTGTGTGCAGAGCACTGTACTAAGCATTTGGGAGAATAGAATATAACAAAGTTGGTAGAAGTGTTCCCTACCCATAGTGAGCTTACAATTTAGCAGGGGAGACAGACTTTAATATGAATAAATGAATTATAGATGTGAACATAAGTGCTGTGGGGCTGAAGGAGGGGTGAATAAAGGGTGCAAATTGAAGTGCAAGGCCAAAACTGTACATGTAAAACTAAGTGTTCAGATTTAATCACGGACTTGAAGGCAGTTCGAAAATACACCCCATATTCTCCAATTCCCATCCTTTAGTATCTAGGCCAGCAGTTGAACATAATGAATTGGCTGTTGCCATGGCTTTCTTCCAACATCAATTCTGTGAAAGGCAAGTGAGCGAAGAAACAGATTAAAAGGAATGGAAAAAAATTTACCCACATCTTGAAGTCAGTATAGACAATTCTCTAAAATTTCTCTTTTGGGGACAGGAGGAAGAGTTTTCTAAAAATGTGTCGATCTCAGTTCTTCCAAGAAGTCTGTAAAGCACCAACTTTTGGCATTCAGTCTTTTGACATTTAGAATAGTTTTGCGTCAAACTTTATAATGAGAAGCTACGAACACACACTTCTCAAAGAAGAACAGGCAGCTGCTATTTTCTTTTATTTGTTTATTATTACTGTCAGTGAGTGTACTTGTGTACTTTCCATGACTTATGCCAAAGAAACGTCCCTCAGTGTAGTTGTAGCATTGCCTACAGTCTATCAGAAGGTATATAGCCTTCTGTGATTCTAGGAACAATGACTGCTCGCTGCTTCTCTGCTGCTCTATATATCTGCCTCTAGCCTATTCCGCACTTGTCAAATACCTGTTCTGTGGACAAGCAGAAAACTGATGCTTCTCTGTAGGGCCTCTGAAAGTTAATATTTTTGTTTTTACTTCAAAATTCCAGTTGATAATATTGTAAAAATATAGAAATAAGCAGTGCGAGTAGAGCTTTCCATTTTAGTTTTGTGTCAAAGAATTTATGGAGAAAAATCTCTGTATAAATAGATTGCTTGGAACTTTTACATCCATGCAGCATACTGAATACTTTTACATCATCAAAAATCTAGGAGATATTTAAGAAACCATAGCCATAATATGTCATTTTGGTAAGATTTAAGTGATTAAATTTTACATTAGTCCTAATATTTGTTCTGTTTTCGATGATTCTTTTTATAGTATTTCATAGTGTTTATCCTCAGTTTCTTGTACTCCTATGACTTGTTTTATTCTCAGCAGCAGGTGAGTATGCTCTCCGTATTAGAGAAGAAACAGAGGCATAGAGAGCCCAGTCATTCCCCAGATCATTGAATCAGCAGCAAGATGAGGACCGAAAGTCAGACACACAGTTTCTTACATCTTTCCATGGAACCTTGCTCATATCCTATCATGACCTTCATTATTATCAACTGCATTTGTAGAGCAGCATTTGTGCAGGACATTGTACAGTCATTTGGAAATATCCAGTGGAAGTCAAGAAATGATCCCTTTCCTCATATAGCTCACAAGTGAATGGAGGGAGGCAAGCAGACACCAATGAACTAATTTTCTTTATCAGAGTAGAGGGGCAAACTGATCGAGTGCTTTAAAGCCAGTGGTAAGGAGTTTCTATTTGATGTAGAGATGGATGGGCAACCACTGGAGGTTCATGAGGAGTGGGGAGACTTTTTGTTTAGAAAAATGAACCAGGCAACAGAGTGAAATATGACTGGAGTGGGGAGAGGAAAAAAGCAGGGAGGCAATGAGGAGGCTGATGCCAGCAGGATCAAGATGGAATATGGTAAGGGATTGGATTAGCAAGGTAGCCATTTGGATGGAGAGGACAGAATGGATTTTAGCAATGTTGTGAAAGTAGACCCCACAGGATTTGGTGACAGATTGAATTTGTGGGTTGAATGAGAGAGATTATTTGAGGATAATGCCAAAGACCCGAGCTTGTGAGATAGGGGAGATGGTGGTGTTGTCTACAGTGGTGGGAAAGACCAGCGGGGGAATGGGTTTGGGTTGAAAGATGAGTGTGTTCCATCCAGCCACGCATGAAGGCAGCTTTTGGTGTGAATGAGGTAATGGGCTGTAATGGTGGCAGTGACTTTTGCAGCAAGCGGCTACACCGCCCAGTGTTTGGGCCCCCCGTAATCCCTGGGTTCCTGTCCTGTTAGCCCCTGAATTATTTTGGCCCTGGACACCTGTGTTATTTACGTAATACATTCTTGCACCACATGATGAAAGTTCACTAGGCACGGTCCTAGTGAGCCTGGTGGGCAATATTTAGGGTGCCTCTCCTTGAACCATTCCCATTTAGAGTGAGCAGTGCTTTCTTGTAGCAGGCTACTCACGCTCTTAGACAGTTGCCAAAGACTCCTTCCTGCTGCTTCATCAGCTATTGAAAGACCATTAGGCTGAGCCACCTACTCGCACGGGACTTTGGCTGAGGAGCATGGATGAGGCATTATTCCACTGTCAGTAGGGAAGCAGCGTGGCTCAGTGGAAAAGAGCCTGGGCTTTGGAGTCAGAGGTAATGAGTTCGACTCCCGGCTCTGCCACTTGTCAGCTGTGTGACTGTGGGCAAGTCACTTAACTTCTCTGTGCCTCAGTTCCCTCATCTGTAGAATGGGGATTAACTGTGAACCTCACGTGGGACAACCTGATTACCCTGTATCTCCCCCAGCGCTTAGAACAGTGCTCGGCACATAGTAAGCGCTTAACAAATACCAACATTATATTCTTGAGTTTTGCACATTCTTCTGTCTCCTTTTCTGTAACCAGTAATAGGCTCTGTGAGATGCCTGATCCGAGTTTGGGGGGCTAGCTGTGGTTATGGGACAAAGAATCTTTGTGCATGCCTTACCAGAAAAGATCTAGCAATACGAGGTATTAGGGCGACCATTAAAGTCGTGGGGGAAAAGTATGGAATACTTCAGGTTATTTGGAATTGATGAGTGAAAAGAGCAGTAAGAGATAGGGAGATCTAGAAATTCAAAGGAGCTCTTCATTCTAATGGCCATTTCCACTCAAAATGACCTTCTGGGGGAAATGTAACCCTCCCCCCTGCATCCAACTAGAAGTGCTGCTGGGACACCCTTGGAATTATCTGCCTCCACTAGAACCCCAGCTTGCATCCGAGGCCTCAGTTCCTTCCTTCCTTCCCTTAACTGGGGCTATGGTGTCTGCTACCACTCCTTTTCTGGTTTCTTGGCACTTGGAGTGAGCATTACCCAGAATCCAGTGGATTAGAAGGGAAAGTAAGTCCTACTGCCAAAAGAATGTGTACTTGAGTTGTTTTTGCAATTGCTGTGGTGATTTGCCTGGAGACATTCACAGTCTGTCACTCAGTCCCCCTGTACCCATCAGCCCACATTGCAAGATGCCTGGTTTGGGAGAGGCATTCAGCCTGAGAGCATAGAACCTCAACAGCGGCAGACTACACAGTATCCACTCATTATGTCAGCCTCATTGGGTAGGACACTCAGAGTGGCAGAGTAAGGGTAATTTCATTCATTCATTCAAAATATTTTCTTCCAGGACTCTATGGGGTTCTATCCAGACAGTCACATGTCTTCAGTCAAATGTTCCCAAATTCTGCCATCAAAAATCTATCCAAACCATGCCATGAAAACATTGATAGAGCTAACTGACCACAAGGTACACGTATAAATGTGTGCCTTTAATACTGTGGATCTAATTCTGTTGGGATCAAAAGAAGTTTACCGCTAGATCCTCCCCTCGAGAGTGGTTTCTCACCCTTCTCGTTTTTTGATCCAATAAACAAAAGTGTAAGTTCCTTACAGGCAGGGAATGTGTCAATACAACTCTGTTATATGGCACTCTCCCAACCGCTTAGTGCTCTGTGCTCCATGCTCTGCACACAGTAAACACTCCATAAATACCATTAATCAATTTGCTGTTAAATTGCTTTTACTGTGTTTCACACAAAGGCTCACTAGTAAGTGTTATAGCAAAAAAAAAAGCATAAGAAAAAATGGCAAAGACAGAAGGCAGCTGTGTGAGGGCATTATTTTAGAATTTAAGATTAGCTTTTAACACTTGTCGCCTTGCATGTCAGTTGCTTTTGATATAGGATTTTACGTGCCATGCACTTTAGCATTTTTGCATCGCATGGTCTCCATTTGTAAATGGGAATTACATGAGGTGCCACCTAGCATCCGTTGTGCCAATCAATAGAAGACTGGTTCTTGGAAAAGTGAAAATATAAAATATTATTGGTTAATGGTGAAATGAATAATAATTAGTTCTGCTGCTATAATTTTATGGTGTTAATGATATTCTTCAAAGCATTATTATTATTTAGTGCTTACTATTTGCCAAGCACTCTTCTAAGCCCTGGGGTAGATAATAATCACGTTGGACAGAATCCTTGTCCCACATGGGGCTCATGGGCTAAGTAGGAGGGAGAACGGGTATTTAACCCCCATTTTTCAATTGAGGAAACTGAGTCACAGAGAAGTTAAGTGACTTGCCCAGGGTTACACAATGAGCAATTGGGAAAACAGGGATTAGAATCCAGGTTGTCTGACTCCCAGGAATGTACTCTTTCCACTAGGCCACACTGTTTTCAGTACTGATCTGTCCATTCTGTCCTTTAGTGCACCTGCAGAAATAATGTAGTTGAAATTCCAATGGATATCTTTGTGAAGAGATTTCAGCCAAACAGATATCAGCTTTGGAAAGAAAACATGGATCTATACCCTATTGATCACATTAAATCTACTCCAACTTCAATGTCAGAAATAGAGACCTGGATGCAGAAAAACAAAACAAAAAAAAGATTACTTTCCAGAAGGTAATTACTTTGCTTCCACCTACCTATTGTCACATTCCTTGAAATGAAATGGTCTACTTAGCATTCCTTTCTCAATGTCTCTTTCATGTGAGTTTTTCATTCACCTTCTATATGTTTACTTGAACTCTAAATATGAATATGAGCCTCAAGAGTCTTAATTCATTACAACTGTAATAAATAAATTTCACTATAAAGTTCCGTTTCAGTTTGAGAATTCTGCATTCACAGAGGTGGCACACTTGTTGGAAAAGACTAGCAGCACAACATTTGATTTTTCACTCTTCATGTTTGTGGATTGTGATACGTATGTATGTCCTTAGCATATATTTGTTATATTGTTAGTCATGACTGTGCACCTCCGCCTTCAACCAGAGGATCAATTTCTGTAACTCTCTTGGTTCTGTGGCCAACTTACCATTCTAGGATGGGTATGGCATGTTGTATAGAGTCTCTCTTCTGTATGGTTTCTCTTCCACCCAGTTCAGACCCCGAATTGAAGGCTCTTTAGTAGGATTTCACCTATGGCTACTCAGAATTTACTGCCTTAACTGGCTGCTTAATGTGGTCTGTATAGCATTTTTCTCACAGTGAAGCTTACTTTGAATTGGCAAAAGAAATCTGTTTAAGAGCATCTTCTATTTCATTTAACTCTCATTAGAAACATTTTTGTTTTCCAGATTACCTATTGCATATGATTAAATCTGCCCTCATTAACACTTACCTCATGAAATTTCATTTGGAACTATCTCTGTAGAGGTCCTTTACTGGTCTTTCATAAAGAATGCATCACGGCTAGCAGCCCTATTGCTTTTGGAGTGTTATTCCTGTGAATTTACCTCTAGCTACACTCTTGTGTGGTATTACTACTATATTTCAACAGTAGATTACACTCCATTATTACTTGGGTTAACGGGGTGATTTCAATTTTCTACTGATTTTTTTTCCATTCAGTTACTCCGGTTTTTTTCAATAATTTAATTACTAGATTCGGATCTTGGCTAATGATGAGCTACTTGAATTTATTTTAGTTTTATAGCTTAATAACTTGGGCTAAAGATCTGTGATAAAAGATTAGGAAATATTAAATCAATTGTTGGTCTAACATTTAATAAATTGTAAACACTATCTAGAGCACGAAAAGATGAAAAATTGTCAGTTTTCTGCCACTTTAAGCAGGTGAAAGGAACATTTATATTGGTAGACATTTTATCTTATCCAAGACAGACATTCTGCTCTGACAGCAATATCTCTTATAACAGCACCCAGCCTGGCAGATCTCAATCTGTAAGGATTAAAACTTCGACGGCTGAGCAAATACGAGCTACGTTAGCTGGTACAAAAGTCACAGCCATGGAAGCAGCTACAACTGACTTCAAGGTCAGCGAAAAGCCAGCAGAAAAGGCGAGGCAGGTCAACACAGAAGTGCCTTCTGGGAAAGAGAAGATCATTAATGTGATGAACCAAGGTCAGAATGTATTGGGTAGCATCAAGGACTCAGGTGAGATAAGGACTGCTTATGTTTCACATATATTGTTGGTTGTTGATAATATGATGCCTTATCTCTCTGAACAACAGGGCAGATATTATACTGCTCTAAATTTAGTAGAAACCTTCTGAACAAGCTTTCCTAATGAAACTTATTAACACCAGAAGTATAACCAACTCTACCAACTGACATTTACAGGCATATGGGCCAGTTTACCTTGATTTAGCCTTTCAGTGGGCCGATAGCTACAGCTAAACTACATTCATACTGAACTGTACTTATGGAAAAGTGTATCTCGGACAGTTTTTCAAAAAATCTGCAAGAAGAAAGCTAGTTAGTGAAGCATAACCAGTTGCAAGTTCTTCTCTCTCTCCACAATTGCCTAGCTTTCAAGTCTGAGAAATTCCCATTACTTCAGTTAGATCATAAGGTTGAGTAACGTATACTGTTGGTAAAATGATGTTCTCTGTCCTATTCTTGTTTAGGTAAATGCACATTTCTCTTAAGGAAATTCTTTCAAGCAACTCGTCTTCCTTTTTAGTCTCCCATCTTGTTTTTCCCATTTTGATTTATACCTGGTAGAACAATATATTACCAATGACAAACCACAAAACCAGCTGGAACTCTTTGTCACATAAGTAGTGTTCACTTTTGTCTTATGTGTGTCCTTGCAGCCCAGAACAATCAGTAGTGGCTCCTGAGATTATTGATGGCCATGTGTGTGCCGAAATATTCTAGCAATGTGCTCTTTGTAGGCCGGTAGATATGCTGCTGATGTAAAATCCTGTGGGGAGTGACATGTTAGACCCAATTTTATCTGCTGAAATTAGGAAGGAGAGAAAGCCAGTTTAGGGGAAATAAAAACCCTTGCTCAATATCGACATACTTGTTTTCCAACTAATAATAATAACTATGGCATTTAAGTACTTACTGTGTGCCAACTGCTGTACTAAACGCTGGGGTAGAAACAATCAGGGAATATTGGACACAGTCCCTGTCCCACATGTGGCTCACAGCCTAAGTGGGAGGGAGAATAGGTATCTCCTCTACTTTTGACAGACGGGAAAGCTGAGGCATAGAGGAGTTAAGTGACTTGCCATAGGTCACACAGCAGGCAAGACTAGCCAAAATTACATTTCAGGTCTCCTGACTCTCAAGCCCATGATCTTCCAACTGGACCACACTGCTTCCCAACTGTTCCTGGAGTCTTTAAAATATTGTATTTAGCCCTTTGTTACCTTTTTTTTTTTGCTGAAAAAATATTTAGCAGGTTCAGTTTAACTTTATACATTCAAGAAACTCAGAATAATATATTTCGTTAACTGTCTGACCAAGAAAATCATGTTGCCTTTTTATCTAATCTCAAGCAACTATATTTGTTCCAGAATTCATTGATATTAATAAGGCTGAAAGTGTTTAGGAATTCCTATTGAGTTAAAAATGCTGTGAATATAATGATGGTATTTGTTAAGCACTTTGTGCCACACAGTGTATTAAGCACTGGGGCAGATAAAAGATAATAAAACAGGAGATTTTTTTTAACTTTTAGGAATCGGCTGTTCAGGATCCTATTCTGATCTTGCAAAGCAGAATGTAAAAATGGAGACCAACCAAGTTAATGCCAGGAGTGTTTATGGTACTGCCATTAAACTCCCATATTATTTAGGAAAATATTCAAACCGTAAGACTGAGGCTGAACAGGCCCAATTATGCAAGATATTTGGAACCTACCAGGAAAAGCACCTGGAGAAAGAAGTTAGTAGTGAGACATCTGAGAAAGATGCCACCAACTCCAAAGGCACTGATATTCGCTCAGATTCACAAAGCATGTCACCAGTAATCAAGAAAAAGAAGCTTTCCTTGACACTGTTGCAAGTAAGTAAAAATGTCCTTCTTTTCCATTTATTGAATGTGTAAGGTGCTTTTCATGTTAATATCAAGGGGAATAAGATGGATTCCTTTTTTTTTATGGTATTGAAGTGCTTACTATGTGCCAGGCACTGTAGTAAGCACTGTAGCAGTTACAAGCTAATCAGGTTGGACACAGTCCATATTCCACGTGGGGCTCACAGCATTAATATCTGTTTTACAGATGGGAACTGAGGCACAGAGAAGTGAAGTGGCTTGCCCAAAGTCACACAGCAGACAAGTGGCGGAGTCGGAATTAGAATCTACGTCCTCTGACTCCCAAGCCCATGCTTTTTTCACTAAGCCACGCTGCTTCATTCAATCACTCACTCCCAGTCAATTCTGGCCTTGAAATGGACTGGCAGATCTAAGACTTCACACTCTGTCTATAGAGTTACTGAACTCAGCCTGCTCTCTGTTCCCCCTTTCAGTCCAGGTAGGAAGCATGGGCGAGTGAGCAGGAAGAGAGAAAATGACAGGTGATTAGGTGGACAGACCTGGCTCCACTGTTTCATAGTTTCCCAGCACTCCTGAGTGGCCCAGCCTGGTCTCATTTTCAATAAGCCCTGAAAGTATCCGGGTGAGAAAAAGTGAGATTTCTGGACAGATATAGCTATCTGAACATACTGTTTGTTAATAGTATTGTTAACAAAGTGGAATTCAAATGAAATATCTGAGTTAGACCAGAAACAGACCTGACCAGAAGCAGTAGTTGTTGTAAATGTGATTGCATTTCCTATTTAGACCACATTAGACATTCACCAAAATCTTTAAAACCTCAAATTTTTACAGTGCTCTTATATTCCTTTAATGTTTTGTATTTTGTATGCTCCTCTTACTGATGAGATGAGGAGCACCAGGAACACTCAGTTCTGCCATAACATGTGTCTTCACTACATATTGTGGCTAAAATGCTGTTGGAATTAGGGAACGTTCTTTTCACGATACAAAACTGTTTGGGGTCAGTGTGTTGCATTATAGGAAGAAACTGCTTGAGTGCACATGCTCAGCTTTGGAGGAGGTGAGTACTGCACCCCACTATTTCTTTAACTTAAGGTTTTGCAGGAATTCCACTCATGCAGTAGAGTTGGGTGCATTGTCCCCATTATGGAAACTGAGGCACCTCAAGGTTAAGTGGCCTGCTGAAGATCACGCAGTAGGCCAGCGGCAAGGTGGAATCAAAAGCCGGCTTTCTGGCCTCCCAGATCTATGCCCTTTCTGTTAGATTGTGCCCCCTTTTAAAGATGTCTGCCTTTTTGATGGGGATGTATCAGAGGCCTTATATTATCCGTTCCACTTTCAGTTATAGGTGAATTTTTACAGTGTTGCAAGTCTTCAGCTGACTTGCTTTCAGGGGAGGATATTAGATAGTTACTCTAGCCTTCATCTTTTACCATGTCTCTTTGTATAGATTGGCAGCATCTAAAAGTAAGTATATGTTGCAATAGTAAGTTGAATGCCAAGGCAGCTGGAACCCAATTTTCTCCCACTAAGAAATAGCCAGCAAACTAAAATGTACTTAAAAGGTGCATGAGACCACGGTAGGGATAACAAGAGAAAAATGCAGATAAATAACACTGCAGGCACATTTTATTTTATCCCTCTTGGCCAGTGTTACTGAGTAGGAAGAAGTGGTTATGCAGTGCACAATTCTGAAATGCATGCTCAATCATCCATTCTGTTATTACTTATAAAATGCTATTTTAGGGTTACCTCCTGCAAA
Organism: Ornithorhynchus anatinus; assembly: GCF_004115215.2. Taxonomy (NCBI): domain Eukaryota; kingdom Metazoa; phylum Chordata; class Mammalia; order Monotremata; family Ornithorhynchidae; genus Ornithorhynchus; species Ornithorhynchus anatinus. Next base: position 51,004,168 of record NC_041753.1, on the reverse strand, counting down.
TAAAACCTTGACTTAATTGATGACTGTAGCTCCATTCTATATTTCCAGGCTTTGGCTTTCTCTGGCCTTTAAAGAAAATAAGGCATCTAATAATAATAATAATAATTGTTATAATGATGGTATTTGTCAAGCTCTTACTGTGTGCAAGTATACTGTTCCATGTGCTGGGGTAGTTACAGGTTAATCATGTTGGACACAGTGCCTGTCCCACATGGGGCTCCCACTCATAATTCCCATTTTAGAGATGAGGGAACTGAGGCCCAGAGAAGCTGAGTGACTTGCCCAAGGTCACACAGCAGACAGAGTGGGATTAGAACCCAGGTCCTTTCGACTCCCAGGCCCATGCTCTTACCCACTAAGTCGTGCTGGGATCTGAGGTTTTTACCTCACTGTCCCTCTGTATCTCCAGAGAAGCTGATCGACCTTGTTTTAGAGCTAGTCAATCTTGTTTGCGACTATTAAAGTGATTAATATTTTTCCAGGGTTTCATCATCTCCAAATGAAAAAGTGACATAACCAGAAATTGTTATTGAAGTGAACATGCATTTTTCAAAACAAAATGCACTAGGGCTCAGAGTCAAAAATTATTGCTCCTGGAATGGGCAAGCTTAGAAAAGTGCAACAATTCTTTTAAGACCCTGTCTAATGCAGTCAGAGTGTTTACCCTTGCCACCCACCAAAATGGCCAAATTTCAGTGTGTCTTGAGCTGCTTTTAATCAATCAGTGGTATTTATTGAATGTCTTAAAAGCCTTAAAACAATTTTGGCTGCTCAGGAAATATATAACTGGGTTAAAAATGGTTTACTTGGTTTTTTACAAGGAAGCAGTGTGGTTTAGTGGAAAGAGCATGGGCTTGGGAGTCCGAGGTCGTGGGTTCTCATCTCGGATCTGCCATTTGTCAGCTGTGTGACTTTGGGCAAGTCACTTAACTTCTCTGTGCCTCAGTTACCTCATCTGTAAAATGGGGATTAAGAATGTGATCCCCATGTGGGACATTCTGATTACCTTGTATCTATCCCAGTGCTTAGAACAGTGCTTGGCACATAGTAAGCACTTAAATACCATCTTTATTATTATTATTATTACTCCCTCAGTGGGTAAACACAAGACCCTACGTGTTCTTGACAGTCAACAGATTCTTGACCGAATCTTACCTGGGACCCACTGTAAAAGCAAATTACCTTTTAAAAGAGTCCTAATGAAAAAATATCAAAAATTCCTTTAAAAATGACTGGGTTTTGAGTATTTATGGTGAATGTCCAGAGTTTCTATGTTCAGAAAAGCTTCCAAAAGAACAAGGACTATTTTAGTTTGACAGGAATGTGATAAACATAACTCTTAATGGCAGTCATTTTTGAGTGATACAAATTTGCTTTTTGGTTAAATTCCTGCTCGGGTGAATTCCATGTACTTTTTTCTCCAAATATCTTTTTATTTTTTGCCCAGACTTTTACCTGAAATAACTTTGATGAAAAGTACTGAATCAAACTTAACCAATTATCAAAAATAATTTTCCAGCTGCTCTGTCCCCATGAAGTAGACAACTAAATAAATGAAATCTGAGTACTTTACTGCTCATTTGGAAGAAACTATTGCTATCAGTTGATGATTATCTATTTACAAGGTTGACTTGAACTATGTATGATTTTCCCCTCTCAGTTTAGGTGCAATGTAGCAGGAGAAAGGAGCTCCAGCTCATCCAAAGAATTATCAGTTAGAACTCCAGGGACCCAAGACTCAGCAAATAATAAAGGTGAGTCTTTTACTCTTAATAGATTTATCTGCCTAGATGAAGGTATCTGAGTAAACTATTGGCAAAGTATTAGGCAAAATGGGATGCTTTGACCAGTTACCTATAAAATAGAACTGCCTAAAATTTCATTGAAAGCTGTGTAATCACATTTTTGATCATGTTTTTCACTTGGGTTCTTCCAAATTCATTGAAATTCCTGTAGGAAAATGCTGAATAGTGAAAAGTCATTAAAAATTAGTGTTTAGTGTTTCACTAATTCTTTTCCCATAGCACTTGGCTTTGTTGAATTTCACAGTCATGGTGAACTTTGTCTCATGTAAGAAGTGAATATATAAGAAAAAAAATGACTTGTTAGCTCCAGTAGACATCAACCCTACCTGAAACCATGGATTCCATTTGAGCATTTTGGTTGTGTGGCTCATCATTTCAGAGTGTATGTTTGAAAATGTTGCCTGTATGCCTATATGTGAACAAAGTTAATGAGTTACAATGTGTCCTGAATTTTGAATGCCCTTTCAGTTTGTGTATGTGAAAAGAAATGGTTATATAACTTGGATTCATTGAAATAACACTCACTTAAACTGACATTTGGCATGGATCCTGGTAGATATTCCGTGGAAACAGCCAAAGTCCCCTTCAGAATTGTTATATAATTTCAAGTTCTCTATTCTGTCTGCCTCTAAACTGGTTCCCATGTATAACTTATTTCAATTTTTCTCAGGAAGGGATGTGACTCTCTTCCAATCAAGGGAAATATGGTCATTTGATTTTTGTCTCTGGGGTATTGTTCCATATACCTTTAAATTAAAGGGACATTTAAAATAACATCTCTGTGGGGTTGGGACTTGTCAAATACATAGAAAAGCAGTGTAGACTAGTGAAAAGAGCATGAGCCTGAGAGTCAGAGCCTGGGTTCTAATTCTGGCTCCACCATTTTTCTGCTGCGTGACCTTGGGTGAGTAATTTCACTTCTCTGTGCCTCAATTTTTTCAACTGTAAAATGGGGATTAAATCCTACTCCCTCCTATTTAGACTGTGAGCCCCAAGTGGGACAGGGACTACTCCAGGGCTTAGAACAGTATTTGACACATAATAAGGCCTTAACAAATACCATCAAGGTAATAATAATTGCCATCTGATCATTTTTCTGTTGTCCTGGGCGTGATGAAACAACCATGTCAGTTTGGCCTGGCCCCAAGCCAAAAAGGGCTTGCCCTTGTAGAAAAGTGATTATTTAAATCTTCATCACTTCCAAAGTTCACAAAAGGGTCTAAAGAATCACAAATATCACCTAAATCTTAGATATTTAGCTTCCTCATTGATGGTTACAGCTTCTGCTTCAAATTCATTTTCCAATCTCAAATGTTGAGGTCCCTGGGGTTGCTCTGAAGCTATCATTATTTGAAAAAAAATCTTAGAATATTTTAATTGATAGAAAATGAAAGCTCTGTGCTTTTCAGCAACCAGACAGACACTGAATCCTTTGATCTTGAGTGAAATAGAAGATTCAAGTTGCTCAGGGTATTAACCTAGCACTTTGCAAAGGCTTGGCAGGCTGGTGGGCTGGCTGGCAGTCTCCAGGGGAGGCAGCAGGAAATGGGCGGAGGTAAGTGGAATGTTCTTCCCCTGTCCCACCCTCTCCTCGCCACCAGTGCCCAACCCAAGGCTTAGAACATTTGAGAATGGATATAGTTGACTAGTTACAGTGGTTTGTTGATGGATAATCTTTGAGGAATTCACCAGATAGGAGGATCATTATCCATAAAATGCATTAGCTTCATGGTACATCTCTGTTTTACTCTACTGATGATAGGAAAAGGATGAGGCCAAGCTCCTCAGATTATGACATGGTTAGCCATATCATTATGCAGTACTTAACTCATCTGGACACCCAAATATGTGTTGCAGTTATAAGCACTGCATAGTGACTTTTGTTCCTTAAAATGCTATACTTTTGAGGAGTAAAAAGAGGAAGCTGAGGTGTAGAAAGAGAAGAGATTTGAAAGGAAAGGAGGACCCATAAACAGTGTTTTGCTGTTTTTTTCTTTGCATTTTTAAAGGTGTTACATGAGGGAGGAAAGAAGACCCCTGAGTAGTGCAAGGAGGTAAAGGGCATAATTTTAATTTCCTCCACTAGATTGATACATCCTGGAGGGCACGGATAGTGGCTACTCTATAGTAGTCTCCTAAAAGCCTAAGTACAGTGTTCTGCACCCAGTAGCACTGGATACCACTGATGAGTTGGAGAGGATGATGTTCAAATGGAGAAGGAGAAACAGAAGACAGTCAAGACAAGCATGAGGTGCTAAGGAGTCAGGAAGCTACATTGAGAATTCAGAAATGTTCAGGGACTACTCATTTAAACACATATAGTCCTAGACCTACAACTTCATAACATCGCTAAAATCCACCGCTTCCTCTCCATCCAAACTGCTACCATGTGGATCCAAGCACTTTCATTCATTCATTCAATAGTATTTATTGAGTGCTTACTATGTGCAGAGCACTGTACTAAGTGCTTGGAATGAACAAGTCGGCAACAGATAGAGACAGTCCCTGCCATTTGATGGGCTTACAGTATAATCGGGGGAGACAGACAGACAAGAACAATGGCAATAAATAGAGTCAAGGGGAAGAACATCTCGAAAAGAAATGGCAACTAAATAGAATCAAGGCGATGTACATTTCATTAGCAAAATGAATAGGGTAATGAAAATATATACAGTTGAGCAGACGAGTACAGTGCTAAGGGGATGGGAAGGTAGAGGGGGAGGAGGAGAGGGAAATGGGGGGAAAAAAGGGTTAAGCTGCGGAGAGGTGAGGGGGGCGGTAGAGGGAGTAGAGAGAGAAGAGGAGCTCAGTCTGGGAAGGCCTCTTGGAGGAGGTGAGTTTTAAGTAGGGTTTTGAAGAGGGGAAGAGAATTAGTTTGGCGGAGGTGAGGAGGGAGGGCATTCCGGGACCGCGGGAGGACGTGGCCCAGCGGTCGACAGTGGGATAGGTGAGACCGAGGGACGGTGAGGAGGTGGGCGGCAGAGGAGCGGAGCATGCGGGGTGGGCAGTAGAAAGAGAGAAGGGAGGAGAGGTAGGAGGGGGCGAGGTGATGTAGAGCCTTGAAGCCTAGAGTGAGGAGTTTTTGTTTGGAGTGGAGGTTGATAGGCAACCACTGGAGGTGTTTAAGAAGAGGAGTGACATGCCCAGATCATTTCTGCAGGAAGATGAGCCGGGCAGCGGAGTGAAGAATAGACTGGAGCGGGGCGAGAGAGGAGGAAGGGAGATCAGAGAGAAGGCTGACACAGTAGTCTAGCCAGGATATAACAAGAGCCTGTAGCAGTAAGGTAGCCTTTTGGGTGGAGAGGAAAGGGCGGATCTTGGCGATATTATCCTATCTCACTTTGATTATTGCATCAGCTTCCTAGCTGACCTCTCCAATCCAGTTCACATTCCACTCTGATGTCTGGATCATTTTTCCAAAAAAATGTTCAGTCCATGTTTTCCTACTCATCAAGAAGCTCCATTGGTTGCCCATCCATCACCACATCAAACGGTAACTCTTCACCCTGCCCCCTCCTATTTTACCTCACTGATTTCCTTCTACAATCCACAACGTTCACTTCACTGTTCTAATGCCAATCTACTCCCTGTACCTCAGTCTCGTCTTTCTCGCCGCTCACCCCTCACCCACGTTCTGCCTCTGGCCTGGAACTCCCTTCCCCTTCATATTTGACAGACGATCACTCTCCACACCTTCCAAGCCTTATTAAAATCACATCTCCTTCCAGAGACCTTCCCCAACTTAGCCCACCTTTCCCCTATTCCTTCTCAATTCTATGCCACCCTTGCACTTGAATGTGTTCCCTTTATTCAGCCCACTGTCCAACCCATAGCATTCATGTACGTGTCTATGATTTATTTTAACATCTGCCTCCCCCTTTAGACTGTAATCTCCTTGGGGGCAAGGAACATGTTGGTAACTTTGTTATATCATATTCTCCCAAGTGCTTAGTACTGTGCTCTGCACCTAGTAAGCACTCTACAAATATGGTTTATTGATTACCATGACCCCATGTGAAGACTCCTTGTAAGTCCCCTCCCCTTCAAAATGAGAGTGATTGAATATCTCTCTAATCCCTATCAGTGTCTCTGACTCAGCAAATGCCAGTTTTTCAATTAGCTGTAAAGCATCTCCTTTGAAATTAGAGAGAGTACAGGCCCGTGATCCATATCTCTGTAATATTTGCATACCTTTTAGGGACCAGAGAAAGAATGGATTTCAGACGGTGTTGCAGTTATTTGTTTAAAAAAAAGGCCTATATTAATATTTCATCTAGTAATTTAATTGAAGATTTAAATATGTGGTGGGTTAGAGTGAAATTGCCATGTTTAATTAGAGAATGTTCTGGATATGTGAGTCTGTGACTGTTCTTTAACCTTGGACACTGCTAATTTCAAATATTAAAAGGTACCCTCTCACCACAGTCACATGGTGTAAATCCAGGTGCATATATCTAGGTAAAGTTTACAGCCCAATTTTGGTGTCACCTCTCCTTGGTTACAGTTAAGATAATTATGATTTATATTGATAACTGAAGCATACTGAAACGTTTGTCTCCTTGAAATCAGCCACCGACTCATTTTGTTATGCTGTAGTGTTATAGTTATTCCTTTCCCCAGAGTAGCCTTGTAACTAATTCTCTCTGGACAGGAGGCAAATTTAAATTATGATTAGATGCAGTGGATATGCTAAATGTTGACATTTATGGAATTATTTTATTTATTGATCACTTTATGGTGGTATTTATTAAGCACTTTATACCAAGCACTGTCTGCTAAGCACTTGGATAGATTCACTACAGTCAGACAGACTTCCTCACATGGGGCTCACTTTCATTCATTCATTCAATCATATTTATTGAGCCCTTACTGTGTGCAAAACACTGTACTAAGCACTTGGGAGAGTACAGTATAACAACAAATAGACACATTCCGGCCCACAACGAGCTCACAGTCTAGAGGGGGAGACAGACATTAATATAAATAAATAAATAGATAAATTACAGAGGTATACAGATATATATGCATATGTGCCATGGTGATGAGAGGGAGGATGAATGAAGGAGCAAGTAAGAATGGCGCAGAAGGGAATGGGAGAAGATGTGAGGAGGGCTTAGTCAGGGAAGGCTTCTTGGAGGAGATATGCCTTCAATAAGGTTTTGAATTGGTGGAGAGCAATTATCTGTCTGATATGAGGAGGCTCACATTGTAACAGGGAGAAAGAACAGGTATTGAATCTCTTTTTTACTGATGAGGGAACTGAGGCACAGAGAAGCTGTGATTTGCCCAAGGTCACACAAGTGATGAAGCTGGGATTAGAATCCAGGTCCTCTGATTTCCAGACTCGTGCTCTTTCCACAAGGTCACAGTGCTTCTCTAGTGGCCCGTTTCTGCTAGTAGCTAGTTTGATAAACTTTTCTGCACCTGAAAAGCTATTCTTGAAATTTTTGCATTTATGCTAATCTTTGTAATGAGCTGATCATCTCCTCTTTGAAAAAAAAGAAAAACCTGTTTATATTTCTTTTCACTTGTGGGGTATGCTTTTAAGATCTAATTTTCTTTATTCAGGTTTCTATGATTGGCCTTGTATCAGGTCTTGTCTAACTTATGACTGTTAGTGTTTATTAGGTTTATTATAGACTTAGAGCTTTGTTCAAAGTAATCTAATTTCTTTATGGGGTCTTTTTTGGTGAAAAGTTTCCCTTTGTCATATGTATCTTTGCAGTTGCTCATTAATGGGCCACTACTCAAGGAGATAGGGGAAAAGGAATATTTTTTAACTTTTCTCTACCCTAAAGCTTCAGTGGAGAGGCAGGTAACAGAAAATAATAGGGGAAAACACCCCCACAACCACCAGCTGTCCCCTATATCCCACCAAATGTTCACTTCACCTTGTCAATTCTGAATAGTAAAGGTCAAGTTTTGTATATTTCATATGTCACGCTCCAAATGTTAATACGTTTTACATAATGATCTCTTCTCTTATGTACCATGCATTCTTGTGGTAATATTATACTTTTGTATTAAGTGCAGTAATGTTTCTGCCAATTTAAGCAATGAAACAGTAAATTCAGCAGTTAGTAAGTGGATCGATTTGGAATGTTTATTGATTGGTTGCAGTCATTGTTTTCCTGCATTACTTGGAGATAAAATATGAGACACTGTTTGAGGTTCAAACTGAATAAATTTTTCATCTAGCACTCAACTGGCTAACAATAGTGTGCAGTTTTGAGTTACCCTGATTTCTTTTGTCAGCAGGGTTCACTGGAAGCTCAAGTGGAATCGACCAAGTTTGACTGTGAAATTGGTGGATAAAAATTTTAAAAAAAAGCATTCAAAGAACCCCATATATTATGTCTCCCCAAGCCAGAGTTGGGGATATGAAATATCCCAAGTTAAGGCTAATGGTTACACAGAACTGAAGTTCAGAATAAATTGTTTGTTCAACCATTGATTGACCTCTCTATCCACGAGACAGTTACTTTGACTCACTGCTCTGTAGTTATTACATTTGTAAACTAACATGAGTAACACTGTCTATCATATTTAAGATTAACCTTTAAGATTCCTTTAAAATTAAAATAATATGGGTTAATAAAACTGCTTCTTGTCTTACACTGTTGAGTCATCTGCAATCCATAGCGACGCGATGGACACATCTCTCCCAGAACACCCCACCTCCATCTGCAATCATTCTGATAGTATAACCATAGAGTTTTCTTGGTAAAAATACAGGAGTGGTTTAGTATTGCTTTCTTCCACACAGTAAATTTGAGTCTCTACCCTCGACTCTCTACCATGCCGCTGCTGCCCAGCACAGGTGAGTTTTTACTTGTAGCAGATTGCCTTCCACTCGCTAGCCACTGCCCAAGCTAGGAATGGAAGGGGTATGCCTCTACTTGACTCTCTCTCCCATAGCAGAGACAGGTGGAGTACTGGAAACTATCCAGGTGTGACCCTGAGGGATAAAACTGCTTCACTTTATGTTATTTCAAAGGATTTTAAATTACAAGGAGTACTCACAGTTTTCCCTGTTGATGAGTAAAATGATATTGTGAGTTATCATGAACACAAAATATTTGATAGAAGGGAAGACTAAATTCTGTGTAATTCATTCATTCATTCAATCATATTTATTGAGTGCTTACTGTGTGCAGAGCACTGTATTAAGTGTTTGGAAAGTACAGTTCGGCAACAGGTAGAGACAATCCCTACCCAACAACCGGCTCACAGTCTAGGAGGGGTAGACAAACAACAAAACAAAATAAGTAGATAGACATCAATATCATCAAAATAGATAAATAGAATCATAGATATATATAAATCATTAATAAAATAGAGTAATAAATATGTACAAATATACACAAGTGCTGTGGGGAGGGGAAGGGGGTAGAGCAGAGGGAGGGAGTAGGGGCGATGGGGAGGGGAGGAGGAGCAGAGGGAAAAGGAGGACTCCTGGGAAGGCCTCCTGGAGGAGGTGAGCTCTCAATAGGGCTTTGAAGAGGGGCAAGAGTTTGGTTGATGTGAGGAGGGAGGGAATTCCAGGTCAGCAGTAGGACATGGGCCAGGGGTCAACGATGGGACAGGTGAGAACGAAGCACAGTGAGGAGTCTAGAGGCATGAGAGGAGCTGAGTCTGTGGGCTGGGCTGGAGAAAGAGAGAAGGGAGGGGAGATAGGAGTGGGCAAGGAGAGCTTTGAAGCCAATAGTGAGGAGTGTTTGCTTCATGCAAAGGTTGATAGGCAACCACTGGAGATTTTGGAGGAGGGGAGTGACATGCCCAGGGCGTTTCTGTAGAAAGATAATCTGGGCAGTGGAGTGAGGTATAGATTGAAGCAGGGAGAGATAGGAGGATGGGAGATCAGAAAGGTGTCCACCAGACACCTACCCTTGATATACCCAATTCTTCCCTGAGAAGTAGTGTGGCTTGGTGGAAAGAGCACTAGGAGTTTAGAGGTCATGGGTTCTAATCCCGGCTTTGCCACCTGTCAGCTGTGTGACTTTGGGTAAGTCACTTCACTTCTCTGTGCCTCAGTTACCTCATCTGTAAAATGGGGATTAAGACTGTGAACCTCAAATGGGACAACCTGATTACCCTGTATCTACCCCAGTGCTTAGAACAGGGCTTGTTATATAGTAAGCGCTTAACAAATACCACAGTACAAATTTTCCTCAGTGCAAGGTTTTGCAAGAACTCAACTCCTGCAGTGTAGGAGAACTGAGTGTATTCAAGTACCTAAACATTCATTCAATCGTATTTACTGAGTGTTTACTGTGTGCAAAACACTGTACTAAGCGTTTGGGAGAGTATAATCCAGTAACAGACACATTCCCTTCCCACAGAGAGCTCACAGTCTAGAGTCCTCTCAGAAGGGAAAGTGATTGTAGCAACTAAAGTATATTGTTAAAGCATGTCGATTTCTAAATTTTTGTCTGAGTAGTGCTATTTTGACAATGTTCTTGTATTTTTCCAATTTGTATGGCTAGTCAATCAGGGGTTTCTATTGAATGCTTACTGTGTGTGGAACACTGTACTAAGCAGTTGGGAAAGGACAGCATTGATAAATACTAATAATAATTGTAGTATTTGTTTAAGTACTTACTATGTCCCAACCACTTTACTAAGCGCTGGGGTGGATACAAGTTAATTGTCAGACAAGTCCCTTTCCCACATGGGGCTCACAGTCTAAGTAGGAGGGAGAATAGGTATTGAAATGCCAGTTTACAGATAAGGAAACTGAGACAAAGAGAAGTTAAGTGACTTGCCTGTAGTCACACAGCAGGCCAGTGGCAGAGCTAAAATTAGAACCCAACTTCTCTGACTCCCAGGCATGTGCTCTTTCCACAAGCCCACAGTTGATAGGGTCCCTGCACTAAAGGGACTTACAATCTAGTGGGGGAGACATATTAAAATAATTATTTTAATTATAGATAGGGGAAGCAACAGAGCATAAGAATGTGTTTATAAAAGCTGTGGAGGTGGCGATGGGGTCAGTATCAAAGTGCTTAGGGGGTATGGACTTAAGCCCATAGGTGACGCAGAAGAGAGTGTTGAAGGCTGCTGAGAGGCCGAGAAGGATTGTCTACCAGTGCATACTGAATCTAGTTCTCCCAGTCAGGAAGCATGTCAGTCGAGTGTGCTCTGCAGATAGTAAATGCTCGATCAATGCCATCGATTGATTGATTAAATTGTATTTCATCAAATGACCAGCAGGAGATGCAGAGTGTAATCTTGGCAAATATTTTGTCTTATGGTGTCGGGTTGTCTCCTAGTGATGCCATGGAAACATCTCTCCCAGGAGGCCCCACTGCCATCTGCAGTCGTTCTGGTAATGTGTCCATAGAGGTTTCTTGGTAAAAATACGGAAGTGCTTTACTACTGTCTCCTTCTGCGCAGTACACTTGAGTGTCCACCCTTGACCCTCTCCCATTCTGCTGCTGCCCAGCACAGGTCGATTGCACTTAGAATATTGTAACTAGATTTCACCCATTGAAAAGAGAAATGGTGTTTTTTAATCCTGTCAGAGGCACAGGAGATGCCAACCGTAATGAATTTGTAGCTGTGAATTATATGTCCTGGTAGAAAGTTAGGGAGGTATGTACATTCAGGATCCAAATCACTAAGTGTGGTTTGGTGCATCATTGCATACTTTGAGCCTAAACAAATGCGATGATCTTAATGATAATTTAGTGAGGAGGAAGATTTAATGCTCTTCCAAATGTGCTTTATTTAGGAAAATTGGACTAATTGTTCATTAGGTTCCCTGTATGGTCTTTATTTGGTGCCTTCGTGATTGCACACATATGGGCAAACTTTCATTAATGCATAACATTTCGTCAATGCTGAAAGAGTTTGTAGGGAAAGTAGATTTCAAGGCTAGAAAGTGCTGCTCCTTGTATTTCAAATGCTGCTGCTGACCTTCACCTCAATGATTTTAATTACTAAGTTTGCACCGGTGACTGTCATCAGTTGGTCTTATTAGTGATGGCATTTTAAATCTCTTGATATGAAATAATTTTGAGGCCATAGAAAGTCCTGAGGCCAGCAGAGGGTCAACATTAAAAATTAATTTCCTTTTCTTACTGTAAGAGAAACACTCTCCTAATTTTACTTCCTTATATCTTGAAGAAAAATGTTTTAAGTGTTACTGTTCTTGAGAGTCATAGTGTTTAAGTATAGGTCAGCAGTGTCTTCTGACACTTCTTTTTGATGGAGAAGGTTCATGACAAGAAATAGAAATATCAGTTAATTTCACAAGTCATTTAGACAGAGTTTCCAAACTCAAACATAAATACACTCTCTGAGAGTATCACTTTCCACTTCAAGCTTTTAAGGGAATTGTGTCAATTGATTCCACTTTTAATATATGCCACCTTAGACCAGCTAAAAGGATACATGGTAAAGAAATCCAAATTGATAGTACTTGGGATTTTGGAATTGGGGATTTTACAAAATTTCAGCAGAGGCCAAAGATTGGGTTCTTAAAATAGATTCTGGCTGAGTAGGTTGCCACTGTCATGGAATCTGTGAGAGCAGAGATGAGGAGGGCTCTTCCAAGGAGTAGGGGTACTAGCCCCTGGGGCTGGTGGTAGCCTTTCTCTCGGGGTGAAGGCATTACCCTGGTTTCCACAACTTTGGTGGGTAGGGGGCGAGGAGTGTAGCTGTAGATAGCTCACCCTGCCCCTAACCAGGTTCTCTTCCAACTCAATCAATCAATGGTATTTGAGTACTTACTGTTTTCAGAGCACAATAAAATAGGGTAGGTAATAATGATAATAACTGTGGTATTTGTTAAGCGTGTATTGAGGGGGCTTTGCAGAGCAGGAGCTAGCCAGGGAGAGGAGAAGTGAAACCACCTAGACAAGCAGGCGAGCTTGGACACGGCTGCCAGACTAGACATGCCAGTATATTTATCTTCAGCCTGGAAGCTCATTGTGGGCAAGGAACATATCTGTTGATTCTGTTGTATTGTACTCTTCTAAGTGCTTAGTGCAATGCTCTGCACTTAGTAAGCACTCAGTAAATACCATTGATTGATTGATTTAGACTTTGGATATTTTCAGATTTGGAGTTTTTAAACATTTCCTCTAATCAAAAAATTCCCCTGGAAACTTTGATTACACTCAATCACTGATGGGCATTAACAATAAAAGAACCAATTCCGGAAATCAACTTTACAGACATAGGGCAGGAACACTAAAGTTTCCAAGCTGAAACCTCTTTTCTATCAGAATGCCTCATTCCACCACCACCTCCCCCCGCCTCCCTTATTTCCTCTAGGACATTTGAAACCATATATAATGCCTCCCAGGACTGAGATTTTGCTCAAGTACCTGAAAAATAGCAGATGCTGCTGTGTTCTTCATAGCAGAGAATGGTGCTGTACCCAGCCAAAAAACATCAATGGAACATAACCCCAAGCAGCAAAAACATTGTTGTGATTGGCAAAAGAAAATTGTACTGTATTAGTGTCTATGGCTTTTCACATCTGCTAGGTTAGATCAGCAAGTACTGGCAGCAGCCCATTCCACAAATGGATCCAAATGTTTTCCTTCTGAGAATTTCACTTGAACTTAGTAAGCAAAATTTGTGCAAAGCACATCATATCGACTGTTGGAATCAATTTTCCGCATGCTTTTATATTGAACACTTGTGAAAATCAAGAATTACCCCCATTCATATGTGATTCACTTAACACTGTTTGAACTCAAGGTTCTGTTGAAAGCGTTTTTGTTTTTTTTAAGAATAGCTTCATTTGCTTGATGCCATGATCTTGTTTTTTGTTCTTATCTTGCCTGGATGTTTGATGCAGAAATCTCCCTTCTGTTTCTTCCGTATCCTCTTTCCACCGATTCTTTCCCTCATCCTCTCATTAGGTCCACAGCCAAGATTACGAAAGTAAATATGCTCATTACTCCTCCTTCGTATCCAACAGACCACCACTCCCTCCATCTTTAAAGTCCTGCACACCTCCTGCAAAAGGCCTTCCATGACTAAGCTCTCACTTCTCATATACCCCCACTCCCTTCTGTGTCAACCCTTCACTTGGATTTGTATCATTTATTCACCCCATAGCACCTCTGTGTGTATCCAAGAGGAAGAAGGTATGTGGGTGGGAAATAAATGAGCGGAGATAAGGAATTTAGTGGAGATATTTTCCTTGATGTATTGGAGGGTGTGGCCAAAGAGTAACTGCTGATGAACTTGATGATCTGAGCAGATTTGACTGCCCTGAAAAGTTCATCAAGATCCTGGGATTACTTCATGGCGGCATGGCTGGCTGGGTCAGCACCAAAGGTGCTGTCTAAACCATTCCCTATTGCCAGTGGAGGGAAGCAGAATTGTGTAGTTGTCCTGCTCAACCTGTCCTACGCAGCCATACTGGAGGTTGCAACAGGAGACCTGGAAACAAGTATTAGAATACACTCTTCTACTTTAACAGACTTTGAATATCATCTGAAATCTTAGAAACAGTCATATAAGAAGTACTGCATGAAGATGACTGCACCCAAGAAGAACACACTCAAGAGAACCTGCAAGTGATGGTAGAATGTTACACTGAATGAGTTAGGTGCTGGCTGATGATAATTCTTAAGAAAACTGAGGTGAAACATCAGGCTGCACCAGGAAAGCTATACACACAATCAAAAATTAATATTGGAAGCACAGAGTTGAAAGCCGTGACAGAGTACTGCTACCTACACAGCACCCTGACTAAATATAATAATGATGGTATTTGTTAAGTGCTTATTATGTGCCAAGCACTGTTCTAAGCACTGGGGGGGGGGTACAAGGTAATCAGGTTGTCCCACGTGGGGCTCACAGTCTTAATCCCCATTTTACAGATGAGTTAACTGAGGCACAGAGAAGTTAAGTGACTTTCCCAAAGTCACACAGCTGACAAGTGGCAGAGCCGGGATTGGATCGCATGACCTCTGACTCCCAAGCCTGGGATCCTTCCACTGAGCCACATAGCTTAAGTGATAGAGAGCTGAATGAATAAGGGCAGCATGTCATTTTGGAGACTGTCAAACAAGGCAGCAGGGTGATAGGTTCCAGACCAAACTAAATCAGTTATGTTTATTGAGTGCTTACTATGCTCAGAGCACTGTACTAAGTGCTGGGGAGAGCACCAGAAAACAAAATTAAAAGGTCTACAGAACTGTAGTATTGCCCCCATTTCCCTACAGCTGTGAGATCTGGACCAGGCAGGCACCAGAATTGGCTCCCTGAGCAGTTCTGTCAGCATCCTTTATGGGCCAGATTCAGGATCAAATGATAAGACCACAATTGACGAAGTTCTGAAATGTGGCCAATCTACTAAGCAGTGAAGCCACACTTTACCTTAAAAGAACTACACTGAGTTGGGCATGTGAGGAAAATGAGCAACAGCAGGGGATACCCAAACAGCAGGTTGAATGGGGAGCTGAAATCTGGAAACGGAAATCAAGGAGGGCAGAGGAAACATTTTAAAGGCATGGAAAAACAAAGCTTCAGACAATGCTGCATCCCTGTTGAAAACTGGAAAGCAATTGCTGAGGATAATAATAATAATGATGGTATCTGTTAAGTGCTTACTATGTGCAAAGCACTGTTCTAAGCACTGGATAGACCAACACAACACCCTGCTATCAAGGAAAGGGGTGACTCTCTTCAAACAAAAGGCTCATATGGAATGAGGCATGAAGGCAAAGGAGGAAACAGCGTCAGGGTCTACAAATACTATAACAGCACAGCAAGGTACAGCCTTTTGTGTTCACAAATGTCATTGCTAATGATTTACAGGCACTGCTAACCCATCAGTGTGCAGACTCAGGTTGTACAAATCTGGCATTGGCAATAGAATGGGAAACATGCAAATTTAGAATTCTCTTTTTGTCCTGGCTATACTTCTTTCTTGCCCATGACTTGTATTCCGTGTCCTCATAATTATTTGTTCTTCGATCATATTTGGATGAAGATTAGCCATCCCTTATAAGCACAGAGATCTCAAGCCTCTTGTCATTAAGTGCAGAATTTAATATGGGAAAAGCAGTATAATAATAATTATGGTATTTCTTAAGTGCTTATTATGTGCCAAGGACTGTTCTAAGCGCTGAGCACTGTTATGAAAGGTAGTGTGGACATATAGATGACAATTCTTGTTTTCATTCATTCAGTCATATTTACTGAGTGCTTACTGTGTGCAGAGCACTGTACTAAGTGCTTGGAATGTACAATTTGGCAACAGAGACAATCCCTGCCCAACAACAGGCTCACAGTCTAAAAGGGGAGACAGACAGCACATTACAGCTGGCAATTCTGTATAACAATTCTTAAGTGAAGGGATTAAAGAAAAGAAAATTTTTTATGGCACAGAATCACATTTTTGCTTTAGAATCCCTTGTTGCATTTGAAAAGCACATCATGAAAGTAGCTGCTTGACTGTGAAAGTGCACTCCACATTTATTTCTTTAAGCCACATCCTTGTCAGTAATGCCTATGTGAAACCGCTTTGTTTGCATAAAATCTGTACATTACATTTTGCATTTTTTTTAGCAGTGATTATTCAGTGCTGGTTACTGCTTGTTTAACTAGAACAGCAGTTTCTCAAAATGTTCTTTTTCAAAGTAATTCATTGTATGTCAGCCCATTTTAATAATGATTATGAGCTGCAAAAGAGTTTGTAAGCATCTGTTACAAAAGGGAAACCCTACCACCCTCAACAATGAAAAAAGTCTTGCCTAGGACTTCCCAAGCACAATTTTTCATTTCCTTCTCCTCTGCTGATTTTGAAACAACTGCTGTCTGGTAGACCCTATTCCCAGAAGTGTGCATGTTCCCCCTGACATTTGGATGCTGATACAAAAGCAATGAAATGAGCTTAATAATTATAGTAATCATAACATTACCATTCATTCAATTCCCACAGTGTTTATTTGCTTTGGTGTGTAATAATACCTGCCCCCCCCCCACCTATCTCACAGGGATGTTGGGAGGGATAATTTGAAAAAAATCTGTAAAGCAATATCTTTTTTTATTCCTCTACTGCTTGTGGTAAACTACTTTACATAACTAAAGAGAACAAAGTACAGTTTTACAGCCGAAATTTCATGAGAACATTACCCCATTTAAAGGATGGGAATGAATTTATTCTTTGGACCTGGTGTGGGTCAAAAAGGCCCGTCACTTTCCCAGAGTTTACAAAAACATCACAACAATAGTATTTGTTTAATGCTCTTTATGCACAGACCACTGTGTAGATGCCTTTTGTCCTTGAAGAACTTAGAATCTCATGGGAGAAGCAGGCTCAACCCAAGTACAGGACCTGGGGAGAAGAGAAAGAGAAAAAAACGGAAATAGAGTTGGGAGTGGAAGGAAATACCAGTTGATGGTATTTATTGAGCACTTACTCTATGCAGAAAACTGTACTAAGCACTTAGGAGAGTACAATACATCCTTGACCATGTATAGAGTTCGTAAAGATGGGATCATTTTCTATAATCAGCTCTAGGGTTTTCTAGGGTATCAGAAGAAACATTTTAATCAAACTCTTTTGTACACCACCTCACTGTAGCTCTTGGAATTTTTGTGCTACCATGTATCCATGTGTTGAAAACCACTGTAAGTAGTTCATTAAGTCATCCTCCTCCTCATGTAAGCCTATTTCACAGGGACAGTTGGCCACATGAAGCTCTGCAAAGTCTAAATTTGGTTTACTTTATGGGGATGCTCAGCTTGCTTCACTAATAGCAAAATTATTCTTTCTAAGATGAATGGTGAAAACCCTACTTTGCAAGAACCTGGTGTTTTCAGCTGTTTCTTTTCTTTAAGAATTCCCTAAGTTTCCAATATTTCAAGGAAAAATGCAAGAAACCCAGGCTTGGGTCAAGCCTCTCAGCTCTCTTTGGAAGACAAGACATCATAGTCTTATGGTTGAGAGAGATTATAATGCAGCTGTTGCCAAGATGGAGCCACACTGTGCTATGTGTACTCTCCTCATGCCTTATTGCAAGGTAAGAATTCAGGTACTTAACAGATATTGGTAAAGGTATCTCTTTTAGTGATGTACTTAAATCAACATGTGACACTAATATTAACAAGGGCAAATATTAATCTTTGTAGAGGCTAGTTAGGGAAAAATAAAAGCTAGATGGAATAGCAAAATTTAAAGTATTAGTTACTACTTAAAGACATTGCTATGAAGTGCTCTGAATTTAGGGAAGGACCAGAAGTTTCTGTTTTCCACTCAAAATCAAATCTTTTTACCAGTGAACAATCAAAATGCCTATAAGGGATTACACCAGAACACTTGAAAAACTGATGGAATAAACGTCAATTTTGAAATCTCATTTATGGTACTCTTTCATCAGCATCATGAAATGTAAAGTGCTCCTTATGATTATGATCACCATCAGAAGCATTTACTGAGCAAATGACATTGGTCTGGCCCGGAATTACTGCCTTTTAATTACTGCTTTACACAATAAAATGATAAATTGAAATGATTTTTTTAAAATGGTTTGTTGGAAGGCATTCTGATTAGTTGACCCTAGACAGTAGACTTAGATGAGTTTTGCATGCTCATCGAGTCCTATTCACCGCTCCTTGTTTCTTCCTTTTATTACTTTCTCTTCCTATTTCCACCCATATCCCTCTCCACATTAATACATTTTTCAATACTAATCAAAGTTGCCTGCTATTGATTGCCAATCATGCAATATACGAGCTCCTTTAGGGCAAAGGTAATATATCTAACTGTATTGTACTCTCCCAAGCCCCTAGTGCAGTATTCTGCACACAGCGGACACTCAAATACTATTGCTATTGAGAAGCAGCATTGCCTAATGGATAGAGCACAGTCCTGGGGGTCAGAAAGACCTGGATTCTAATCCCAGATCTGCCCCTTGTCTGCTGTGAGACCATGGGCCTGTCACATCACTTCTCTGTGCTTCAGTCATCACATCTGTAAAACGGGGATTGAGACGGTGAGCCTCATGTGGGACAAGGACTGTGTCCAATCCAGTTTAGCTTCTATCTCCCCCCCACCCCCAGCACTTAGTGCAGTGCCTTGCACATAGTAAGCACTTAAAAAATACAATTATTATTGTCATCATTCTTATTATCATTGCTAGGCAACTGACTTGAAAAAACATCCCGTTTCTACACTGCAGGTGTGTAGGGAACATAATAATAATTATGTTAGTATTTGTTAAGTGCTTACTATGTGCCAAGCACTGTTCTAAGCGCTGGGGTAGATACAGGGTAATCAGGTTGTCCCACATGAGGCTTACAGTCTTAATCCCCATTTTACAGATGAGGTAACTGAGGCACCGAGAAGTGACTTTGCCCAAAGTCACACAGCTGACAGGTGGCGGAGCCGAGATTAGAACCCATGACCTCTGACTCCTAAACCCGTATTCTTTCCACTGAGCCATGCTGTTTCTATAGCGACCCCCATTTAATTTTCTTGAACCTGTTGTTTTATGATTTGGAATTAGGCAGTGGGAGAGTGGATAACTGCAATTCATCCAACATCGGGTACCTTGTTTGGTCTTAGGAGCAACTATTTCACCCCTCTCACGGGAGGGTAATTACAGACTTGAGAGTGGGCTGCCTAACCATCAGACCTCCAAATTACCTCAGGCATTTAAAATTAACTGACTGCCACACATGTCTCATGTGTAGGCAGGCCACATCACATTTACACATTTTTATTTGATGTAACATGCATTTTAGAATACTGCTGTAGGTTCTTCCTTTTTTAAAAAGTACCATAAATTATTATAGCCCCAAATAACCTTAAACACAGTTACTAATGTTTCATTTACAGCTGCACATAGTGAAGGTGTGGTAAAAGGCATTCCCATTGGCCCGACAGATAATAGGCAGCAAAACTGTGAATGGTCAAGTTTGATTGGCAGGGTTTGGTATTGCAGAATCACTTTTAACTTCACCCTGCAAGGAACAGAGCTGCCAATCTCTAGCAGTTTATGGAACTGTAAACCCATGAGGTACGAAGCTATGCTGCACCCATTTGATCTTCATGGCATTCAATTGAGGTTCATGTCAGGGTCCAGTGATGTTTCTCTGAGTAAGCCTCCAAATAGTCAAAAATATTACAAGGGAAGCTCTGGATATGCTGGAAAGTAAGTTGAGCCTTCTCTTTCCAGGGATTATTTTTCCATGAAGGAAAAATGATCATGAAGTTCCACAAGAAGAGTAGAGGTATCAGTGGAAACAGTTGATTTCGTGGGCATGGTAACCTCTCTATTAAACGTGGATGAACTTTTAGTGCTTGTAACCACCACTCACACAAGGAAGTAAATAAGTGTTTAGTGTTTTTTGCTTTCATGTAAACATTGTATTTTCAGTCAGAGGACAATAATGAAGAAGCAATAATGAAGAACACTGTGCAAAATGGAAGGACCCTCAATCAGGCAAAGTGGTTAATGCCACGGTGAAGACTAAGCCACTCTTTCCAGAGATCTCTTTTAAATTTAACAAGAGATTTGCTCAGCATTATCCATCTAATGGCTTAATTGAAGAAGATGGAACCGGCATTCTGATTTCCTGTGCCCATTGCAGTGTGGCTCAGAGGAAAGAGCCTGGGCTTCGGAGTCAGAGGTCATGAGTTTGACTCCCGGCTCTGCCGCTTGTCAGTTGTGTGACTGTGGGCAAGTCACTTAACTTCTCTGTGCCTCAGTTACCTCATCTGTAAAATGGGGATTAACTGTGAGCCTCACGTGGGACAACCCGATTACCCTGTATCTACCCCAGCGCTTAGAACAGTGCTCTGCACATAGTAAGCGCTTAACAAATACCAACATTATTATTATTATTATTACGAGTTCTTGAAAGTAAAATACATTTATCATTTGATATTATGCAGGTTTCTTGATTGTCTAGATTAGTATTATTTGAATTGCACCGTGAGGGAAACTGGTATATGTGACATTTACTATTATGCCTAAGTTCCCTATAATGCACATGTGTTTCTTGCAAAACCTGGCATTAACGGGAATTGGAGCCACTCTACTTACACACAAGCATTATCTTAAGAAATACTATTATGCACATATATATATATGTATATATAAATCTCTGATGAATATATAATGGTATTTAAGTGCTTACTAAGTGCCAGGCACTTTACTAAGCGCTGGGTTAGATACAAGATAATTGGAAATTTGTGGAAATAATAATGTTGGTATTTGTTAAGCGCTTACTATGTGCAGAGCACTGTTCTAAGCACTGGGGTAGATACAGGGCAATCAGGTTGTCCCACGTGAGGCTCACAGTCTTAATCCCCCTTTACAGATGAGGTAACTGAGGCGCAGAGAAGTTAAGTGACTTGCCCACAGTTACACAGCTGACAAGTGGCAGAGTGGGATTCGAACCCATGACCTCTAACTCCCAAGCCTGGGCTCTTTCCACTGAGCCACGCTGAAATGAGTGTTACGGCAGAACGGAGTAAACTGAAATGTTTTATAAACCGATTTGAATTGTTAAATCAGTAGATTGTTTTCCAGGAGTTATCAACATCTACTGAGTAAATGGTAAGTAACTTGAGACTTCTATCTACTTCTGTCTTGCAACATCAGTTAATAATAGGGCCTGCTCTTTAATCTGGATTTTAATTTCAAATGGAAAGACAGCTGTTACTGTGCTAACATTGTCATGGAGTTGCAGTGGTTAGGACTAGGCTGTGGTCCACCAGCCAGAGGGAACTGATTTAAGAAACCTGCATTTTAATTATAGTTTAAAACTATAATTAATTTTTTTTAAAAAACAACTTTGACTCAAATCCCTAATGCTAATCCTCATCTATTTTTCTTGGTAACTTTCATAAAGAGAAATGAGTTCTCCTTGGTGCTCAGGAATGCCAAAACACACTAAGCCAAATAGATATTCTTCAAGAGTCTATGGGAAAATCCCAATAATCTCCCAGAGAATATGATTCATCGCTACTTTGCACAAACACTGAGATTGTTTAGCTTGGTACCTGAATCAGAGATTTGATTTTTACATAACTGGAAAGTCTAATTAACATAGCTTCTTTGTCTTAGAGATGCTCATTGACCCTTTGTATTCTTATTAGTTTTAAGCAATTTGTTGCCACTAAAATTAGAGCAGAAGGGGCAGATAATTTTTGTTCACAACACACATATACCAAGATAAGTGTGAATCTATATTTATGCTTCTGCATATGCAAATATATGTTATAAGTATTTGGAATATGCATTTGGTCATTTGGGTTAAACCATGCCATAATAAGAATACCTTATATTTAGAATGAAATCTAAAGTGATTTCTCCAGATCTTTGTCTCCAAGTTTGTTTTTTTTTTCGAAAAACACAGATCATTTCATGTTCTTGAAAAATATTCTGGATTGAATTAGATTAAGAAGTAAATAACAGGTCTTTTTAGATCAAAATTTAAATATTTGTCGATTTTTAAATAGCATCATTTGTACTCACAGAAATTTCTCATTGAAGTGTGCATTTAATTGATGCAGTTGAGTGTCAGCTACTTGGGTGGTGGCTTTTAAAACTCTTGGTATGGGGTCTCACTTGTAGAATTGTTGCGATACTATGGGTGACTTCCAAATAATGTCACTGCCTAAATATCAATTTTCCTTTGCCAAAAGGCAGCATCAGTTTCAACCATGAGAGAAACTAATTACATAGTCTTCATGGCTACTGGGTAACTGTAAAGGGCTCATAGATGTGTGAAAGGCATCAGAGGTCCAAAATTGTCAAATGCTTAGCTGTGGATCTCTATTTTGTGTTAGGTTGTTATAAAGTTCTTTTTTCTGAAATCTCAGGTGCATGGGTTTGTTCCCATTATAATACTGGTGCATGGGCAGCAGTGACTTATTTTACCTCCCTGCATATTTCAAACCAGTTTTCTGAATATAATATGTGAAAGGCAAATTCATTTATGTGTGCATGTGTATTTGTTCACACACACAACTTAAAAACCTAAGGACAGTCCTGCAAAGAGTATGACAGCTGATTTTTGAATATAGGTTTTATGCGACAGGTTTTGGTAATATTGTATTACCAGAGAAATGCTATGCCTTAGTATTGCTAAATTTAAAGTGCTGTAGGAGACAGCATATTCAGGGATAGGAATGGGCTGTGGGATTGAGATTCTTAAATGCAGCATAGAATGCTTGGTCTTGCTCATGTGGCTGCTGTATATTCACTGGTGGGCATAATCAGTCTTTCACTACTAGGCTAACTTTTCATTTAGCTATCACATATACAAAGTGAATGTTGTTAAAGTCCCAATTTTACATTTTATTGCCACTCCATTCACTGAAAAAGAGTTTTATTTCCTTGTTAAATAATATTTCCTATTTGGCTTTAGGGCTCTTTACCAGCTGCTTTATTTTTCCTTTCTTACTCTCTTTACTCACTATTCCCCAGCCCATGTTCTACCCTCCTTCCAAGCAGATCTTCTCATTGTCCCTTATTTTCATCTTTTCTCACACCTCCCCCCCGGCATGCCTCAAACTACGTGCCCAGTTAAATTTGCCGGACGATGGCTCTCCCTGCATTTTCAAAATCCTCCTGAAATTCATTCATCCCTTCTCCTCACATTTCTCACACAGCAGAGTTATTTTGCTGGGAGCATTGCTTCAATACTGGTGAGGTAACCATGTTCGAAGACGTTTATGTTGGTAACCTTGTCCTAGCATTTGATTTTGAGTATGGTTTTTAGATGACCCAAACGACTACCTCACTGCTATAGGCTCTCGTAATATCCCGGCTAGATTACTGTGTCAGCCTTCTCTCTGATCTCCCTTCCTCCTCTCTCTCCCCACTCCAGTCTATTCTTCACTCCGCTGCCCGGCTCATCTTCCTGCAGAAACGATCTGGGCATGTCACTCCCCTTCTTAAACACCTCCAGTGGTTGCCTATCAACCTCCGCTCCAAACAACAACTCCTCACTCTAGGCTTCAAGGGTCTCCATCACCTTGCCCCTTCCTCCCTCTCCTCCCTTCTCTCTTTCTACTGCCCACCCCGCACGCTCCGCTCCTCCACCGCCCACCTCCTCACCGTTCCTCAGTCTTGCCTATCCCGCCGTCAACCCCTGGGCCACGTCCTCCCGCGGTCCTGGAATGCCCTCCCTCCTCACCTCAGACAATCCAATTCTCTTCCCCTCTTCAAATCCCTACTTAAAACTCACCTCCTCCAAGAGGCCTTCCCAGACTGAGCTCCCCTTTTCCCTCTACTCCCTCTACCTCCCCCTTCACCTCTCCACAGCTAAACCCTCTTTCCCCCCCTTTCCCTCTGCTCCTCCCCCTCTCCCATCCCATCGCCTCAGCACTGTACTCTTCCGCTCAACTGTATATATCTTCATCACCCTAGTTATTTTGTTTAATGAGATGTACATCACCCTGATTCTATTTATTTGCTATTGTTTTAATGAGATGTTCTTCCCCTTGATTCTATTTATTGCCATTGTTCTTGTCTGTCTGTCTCCCCCGATTAGACTGTAAGCCCGTCAAAGGGCAGGGACTGTCTCTATCTGTTACCGATTTGTACATTCCAAGCGCTTAGTACAGTGCTATGCACATAGTAAGTGCTCAATAAATACTATTGAATGAATGAATGACGCTGATGATAGTTCCCCAGGAACTGGATGTGCCTTTTTGTAGTAGTAGGTCCAGATCTCAGAGCCATAGAGAAGGTTGAACAGCATGACAACCCTGTAGAGCTTCAACTTGGTATGGAGCTTGATGGTCCATTATTGCCACACGCTTCATTTCAGTCTTTTGAAGGCCATGCTGGCCTTTTTGATTCTTTTTACTTGATCTATTCTTCATTGCTTAGAGAGCAGAATTTGCGACTGCTTTAAGTTCTGTGTTAATTTTTTTTGTAATGGTATTTATTAAGTGTTTACCATGTGCCAAGCACCGTTCTAAGCACTGAGGTTGATACAAGGTAATCAAGTTGTCCCACGTGGGGCTCACAGTTTTCATCCTCATTTTCCAGATTAGGTTACTGAGGCACAGAGCAGTTAAGTGACTTGGCCAAGGTCACACAGCAGACAAGTGGCAGAGCCGGGACTAGAACCCACGTCCTCTGACTCCCAAGCCTGTGCTCTTACCATTAAGCCACGCTGCTTCTACCATCATTCCCTGTGCGGGGTTTCTCAGGTGTTGGCTGGTACATGACTTCCATTTTCTTCAGCCTCATTGTCAGATGACACTGTGCTGATCCGCAGAGCAATTCATATGCACGTATGTATTCATTTGCCCTTTATTTTCAATGATAACATTACTGAGATCCTATTCACATATGTGTGTGAATGAAAACTCTGATGTGTGCATGTGAAGATAATTTCCTGCTCCACTATTGGATATGTTTCATACAGGGCCTGACTCTATATTTGAGTCTGCTTCTTGGTATCCTGATTTTCCCAAAGCCTCTGATCAAAGAGAGCAGAGTCCCGCCCTCAGGTGTAGCTCACCAAGTTGATTTCTCTGCTGCAATCAATCAACTGTATTTATTGAGCACTTTACTGTGTATAAAGCACTGTAATAAGCATATGGGGGAATACAATGTAGATCAATCAGTCAGTGGTATTTATCAAGTACTTAATGTTTGCAGAACACTGTATTAAGCACCTGGGAAAGTACAGTGCAGCAGGGTTGGTAGACAGGTTCCCTGCCCACAAGAAGCTTACAGTCTAAAGGAAGAGAGAGACATTAATAATAATGATAATAATAATAATGTTGGTATTTGTTAAGCGCTATGTGCCGAGCACTGTTGTAAGCACTGGGGTAGACATAGGGGAATCAGGTTGTCCCACGTGGGGCTCACAGTCTTGATCCCCATTTTACAGATGAGGGAACTGAGGCACAGAGAAGTTAAGTGACTTGCCCACAGTCACACAGCCGACAAGTGGCAGAGCTGGGATTTGAACTCATGAGCCCTGACTCCAAAGCCCATGCTCTTTCCACTGAGCCACGCTGTAAATTACAGATACATACATGAGTCCTGGGGGGTTGAGAGTGGAATGCATATCAAGTGCTCAAAAGGTACAGAGCCCAGTGCAGGGGAGACACAGAAGGGAGAGGGAGTAGAGGAAATGTGGGCTTAGTCAGAAAAGGGCTCTTGGAGGATATGTGATTTTCAGAGAGTTTTGAAGGTGGGGAGAGCGGTCTGTCATATATGAAGGGGGAGGGAGTTCAAGGCCATAGGAAGGATGTGGGCAAGGGATCGCCGGATTGATAGATGAGTTTATGGCACACTGTGTAGGTTGGCGTTAGAGGAGTGAAGTGAGTGTTCTTGGTTGTAGTAAGGAATCAGCGAGGTGAAATAGGAGTGGGCAAGGTGATTGAGTACTTTAAAGCCAATGGTAAGGAGTTTCTGTTTTTTGCAGAGACAGATGGAAAACAGTGGAGGTTCTTGAGAAGTGGGAAACATTGACTGTAGGTGGGAGAGACAAGAGGCAGAGAAGTCTGAGGAGGCTGAAGCAGTAGTCAAAGTGGGAATAAGGGCTTGGATCAGAGTAGCAGTTTGGAGAGGAAAGGGCAATTTTTAGGTAGGTTGTGAAGGTAGAACCAACATGATTTGGTGACAGATTGAACATGTGGTGGAAAGGGAGATGGATTGAAGGTAACGCTAAGGTTATAGGCCTGTGAGACAGGGAGGATGGTGATGCTGTGTACCATGATGGGAAAGTCATGGGGAGGACAGGGTTTGGGTGGGCAACTGAGGAGTTCTGTTTTGGCTATGTTAAGTTTCGTGTGTCGGTGGGACAGCCAAGTAGAGATATTCTGAAGGCAGGAGGAAATACAAGACTGCAGAGAAGGAGAGAGCTCAGGGCTGGAGATGTAGGTTTGGGAATCATCTGTATAGAGATGATTCTCTGCCTCTCCCCTCTCCACCTCTCCCCTCCCCCCCAACAACCCCCTCCCCTACTTTCCCATCCTTCCCTGCAGTATCCTCAGAGGAGATCTCCTCCCTCCTCGCAAGTGCCACCCCCTCCACCTGCGCCTCGGACCCCATTCCCTCTCACCTTATTAAAACCATCGCCCCTGCCCTCCTCCCTTCCTTAACTTCTATTTTTAACCACTCAATCTCCAAGGGCTCCTTCCCCTCTGCCTTCAAACATGCCCACGTCTCCCCCATCCTAAAAAAACCCGCTCTTGACCCCACTTCCCCCTCCAGTTATCGCCCTATCTCCCTACTACCCTTCCTTTCCAAATTCCTCGAACGAGTCGTCTACAATCGATGCTTAGAATTCCTTAACTCCCATTCTCTCCTAGACCCCCTCCAATCTGGCTTCCGTCCCCTCCACTCTACCGAGACTGCTCTCTCTAAGGTCACCCATGACCTCTTTCTTGCCAAATCCAATGGCTCCTACTCCATTCTAATCCTCCTTGACCTCTCTGCTGCCTTTGACACTGTCGACCATCCCCTCCTCCTCCATACCTTATCTCACCTTGGCTTCACGGACTCTGTCCTCTCCTGGTTCTCCTCTTACCTCTCTGGCCGGTCATTCTCGGTCTCCTTCGCTGGAGCCTCCTCCCCCTCCCATCCTTTAACTGTTGGAGTTCCTCAAGGGTCAGTTCTTGGCCCTCTTCTGTTCTCCATTTACACTCACTCCCTCGGTGAATTCATTCGCTCTCACGGCTTTGACTACCATCTCTACGCAGATGACACGCAGATCTACATCTCCGCCCCTGTCCTCTCCCCCTCCCTTCAGGCTCGCATCTCCTCCTGCCTCCGGGACGTCTCCACCTGGATGTCGGCCCGCCACCTAAAACTCAACATGAGCAAGACTCAGCTCCTCATCTTCCCTCCCAAACCCGGTCCTCTCCCAGACTTCCCTATCACCGTGGATGGCACGACCATCCTTCCCGTCCCACAGGCCCGCAATCTCGGTGTCATCCTTGACTCGTCTCTCTCGTTCACCCCACACATCCTATCCGTTACCAAGACCTGCCGGTTTCACCTCTACAATATCGCCAAGATCTGCCCTTTCCTCTCCACCCAAACGGCTACCTTACTGTTACGGGCTCTCGTTATATCCCGGCTAGACTACTGTGTCAGCCTTCTCTCTGACCTCCCTTCCTCCTCTCTCGCCCCGCTCCAGTCTATTCTTCACTCCGCTGCCTGGCTCATCTTCCTGCAGAAACGATCTGGGCATGTCACTCCCCTTCTTAAACAACTCCAGTGGTTGCCTATCAACCTCCGCTCCAAACAAAAACTCCTCACTCTAGGCTTCAAGGCTCTCCATCACCTTGCCCCTTCCTACCTCTCCTCCCTTCTCTCTTTCTACTGCCCACCCCGCACGCTCCGCTCCTCTGCCGCCCACCTCCTCACCATCCCTCGGTCTCGCCTATCCCGCCGTCGACCCCTGGGTCACGTCCTCCCGCGGTCCTGGAATGCCCTCCCTCCTCACCTCCGCCAAACTGATTCTCTTTCCCTCTTCAAAACCCTACTTAAAACTCACCTCCTCCAAGAGGCGTTCCCAGACTGAGCTCCTCTTCTCCCTCTACTCCCTCTGCCATCCCCCCTTTACCTCTCCGCAGCCTAACCCTCTTTTTCCCCTTTTCCCTCTGCTCCTCCACCTCTCCCTTCCCATCCCCACAGCACTGTACTCATCTGCTCAACTGTATATATTTTCGTTACCCTATTTATTTTGTTAATGAATTGTACATCGCCTTGATTCTATTTAGTTGCCATTGTTTTTACAAGATGTTCTTCCCCTTGACTCTATTTATTGCCATTGTTCTTGTCTGTCCGTCTCCCCCGATTAGACTGTAAGCCCGTCAAACGGCAGGGACTGTCTCTATCTGTTGCCGACTTGTTCATCCCAAGCGCTTAGTACAGTGCTCTGCACATAGTAAGCGCTCAATAAATACTATTGAATGAATGAATGAAAGATGGCAGTTTAAGCCATGTAGCAGTCCCCTGCTATACTGCATCAGAATTCAGTGGCAACCTTAAACTCTGTATTGCCAAAAGTAAGCTTTTCTGTTGTGGATAAAATTTTCTGAACATAGGCTGAGTACAAAACCTCAATTTTTCTTCAGTCGGTAACTCGGTGCTGAAACTACGAAATGCTGTGTATTTTCTTGTGTATGTGCCTCAAGACCACATTTCTGTAGTTGTCTAACAGTTTCTGAAAGACTGTTTTATTAATTTGATGATACTTTCTCCGAAGTTGGAGGTAAGGCCCAACTTCACTGCTGTGTGACCTTGGGCAAGTCACTTCATTTCTCAGTGCCTCCGTTACCTAATCTGTAAAATGGGGATTGAGACCGTGAGCCCCATTTGGGACAGGGACTGTGTCCAACACAATTTCCAGTGCTTAGTCCAGTGCTAGGCACATAGTAAGCGCTTAACAAATACCATTATTATTATACCTCAAAGAGCTGCTTCCTCCATGGTGGGTGGCCTATACAGAATGTCATTATGGCGTACTTGCTACCTGCGCAAGATTTGCTCTTTTTAATAGTATTGGTTCCATTGTACTTCTCAGTGGTGCCATAATAGTGTATACAGCTTCTTTAGTGAGGAGTGAAAGTTCTTAGTTTGGGGGTGCTCTCCATTCTGTACGATCTACTGAACTGATTTATGGATTCTAAC
This sequence comes from Ornithorhynchus anatinus, assembly GCF_004115215.2. Taxonomy (NCBI): domain Eukaryota; kingdom Metazoa; phylum Chordata; class Mammalia; order Monotremata; family Ornithorhynchidae; genus Ornithorhynchus; species Ornithorhynchus anatinus. The sequence continues at coordinate 50,974,767 of NC_041753.1, read as the reverse complement.
CCCTTTATAATGCCTGACAATTATAGTTCCACTACTGTACCATAGATGGAGCTGCCCATTTTACTAGCATACACCAACTGTCCCAAGCATTGATTATAGATGCTTTCCATGAATTTTAATTGGTGGACTGATTGAGTTGAAAAACATGTTAATAGTAATAGTATTTCTTGAGAATCTACTACTGAATGCAGTGTGCTGTTCCCACCATTCCCAGTGCACTGCACTGATAAAGTACAGCACCAAGATGCATTCCCTGCCTGCAAGGAACTTATATTCTAATGAGGATTACAGATATAAAAAGATTTATAACTAGAATAATTGAATATACAATAGAAGAAACATCCAAAATGGCTGGTGGTTTTGTACAACTTGGGGTATGGGGATTAAGCAGGGTGGAGTGGGACATAGGAGAGTTTTCAATATGAGGAGAGCTGTGGACTGAGATTTGGGGAGGAAGGGAGTCCCAATCTGGAGGAACAACGTGAGCAAGGTAATGGAGATGGAGATTTGAGAACGAAGTAGTCAAAAGGTTAGCTTGGGAGAAACAAAGTGAGTAAGGTGGGAAATAGCAAGTGAAGGGAGGAGATATATGAGGTGGGGAGAGTTGGAGAGCATTGAAACCAAATATGAACACTTTTTGCTTAATATGGAAGGGAATAAAAACTAGTGTAACGTTTTAAGAAGCACGGGAAGACGCTTACAAAAGATGATCCATGCAGCAGGATATTATATAGCTTAGAGGGGACAAAACTGGGCAGCAGGGACACCAGCAAGGAATTTTCTCCCACTGTGTTAGTCTTCAGGAGTCAATGTAGAATTGAAGGTTTTGGGGCCTGTTCTCTCTCTCTCTCCCTCCAGGCTCTGAGGGGGCAGGGAGGTGTCTTCAGGGGTCAATTGAGAATCGTCAAATTTGGGTGACAGACTTTTGTTTTCAATAGAGCCTCTATCTCCACAGGAGGGTGTGGTGTCCAATTAGCCTTCTAGCACCACAGCTGAGGCAGGGTGATATTTCTGTGTCAGTGTGGATCGTCTTGTGTATTATGTTTTTATTATCTTCTGCTCTTGACATATAAGGGAAAGTGCAGTTCATTGATGAGGCTTACAGAGTTTTCCAATAAAGCATGAATGCAAAAACACCTACCCTGTCAGCAAATACGATCTTGCTATGCATTATGAAAATGCTCCAAAGAAACAGATAATTATATTAGCAAAGTACGCAAAAACAGAGTAATTGCTTGTGAGCCCAAATTTTCAGAATCAGCTTCTAACTTTGCAGCCAGCAGCATTTTGCATCTACAATTTCCCGTATAGAAAGTACAGTATTTGTGAGTGAAAATAAGACTATTGACAAGTTACTTTATTAGTAGATTTTAAAAAAATGAGCCCAATTTTCTCCTGCTAGGTTGGGGAAGAATGGGATTATCTCGAGTAACCATAGAGAAAACTCTGCTAATGTAAGTTGAAAGGAAACATCAATCAATCAGTGGTACTGAGCACCGACTGTGTGCAGAGTGCTGTACTAAGCGCTTGGGTGAGCACAATCCAATAATACTGATAGATACAATCCCTGCCCACAAGGAGCTTACAGACTGTCGTTTTGCTTTTCCTCCCTTCATTCATGGTATAAATGTCTTTGGTTCAGATGCAGACTGCATAGTACTGGAGATGGGATGCCATGGCCATACATGTGTTCATTCAGTTAATGACATTTATTGGGCACCAACTCTGTGCAGAGCACTGTACTAAAATACAGGGATAGCAATGGATATCGTTCCTGGCCCACAGGGGGTTCACAATCTAAGACTCGGCCATGTGGCAATAAATGGACTGCAACAGATAGACAAGGAAAGCTTGAAATGATAAAGATGACAATCCCACCCCAACACCCCCCCCCCAAATAAACCAAACAGGGCAACAATAAAAGAAGCGTTAGTGTACACTACGGATAGAGGAGCCATTTTTAGGTTTCTCAGCACTCTGACAGTCTGACAGTCCCAACATTCTGAAGCTTTAGAAAGTGTGTTGTCTCTCTGCCTTTTATACAGACCAGCTTCAGGGGGAAAAAAATCCTCATCCCCAATGAGTGGGAGGGAAGAGGAAGGGTGGCATCTCTAACGAGTGCACTGGCAGGGAGGTGGAGGAGGAGGAGGAACTACAGAAGCCACATGGCTGCTGCAGTTCCTCTGCCTGTTCCGCCACTGCTGCTTTGTTCCCCTACATCTCGTCAAAAGAACTTAAAGAGCCACTGTGGGAGAAATAAACAGCTGCCACCCAGGGAGAAATTCCCACTTGAAATGGGCACTTGCCTGCTTCAAACAGATAATAAAGAAGAGGGGGAAAGAGAGGTCATTATTCTTTCTGCAAAGAGTATGTTGCTACACCTGCAGGAGAAGCAGGCTGGAGCGCATATGCCTCTTTAGAGCAGAGAGTTACTGACACCTGCTTCCCTCTCTCCACAATGTAATTCATAAAGGAGTTGTGCTGTGTTATCCACATCAAAGGCAGAATCTCCGGGAGTGCCATTTTGGTGCTTTGCTCCTAGGTGCGTGCCCTCTTTGAGATATCACGTCACAACTTTGTGCAGCATGGATGGCTGAGGAGAGCGCCACCAATAGTAAACCCGGTTTTCCCAGGGCCTAAGGTTCTTGCCACAGTGAATTAGGCAGTTTGGAAGGGGTGCTGACTCTTTCAGATCACCAAAGCAATGATTGTTGCATCAAAGCAGCTAGTGTTCAACATGTGTTGTAACATGCATCTGTCTCCCGCTCTAGACTGTAAGCTCCTTGTTTGTTGGAGAACCTATCTGCCAACTTGTTATATTGAACTCTCTCAAGTGCTTAGAACAGTGCCCTGCACACATTAAGTGCTCATTAAATATGGTCGATGAGCACACTAAATGATGCCAAGTGGTCTGAAAGAGTTAGTGCTCTTTCCAATGTACCTTGTTCACAAGAAGTAAGTTTAAACACTGGGGGAATTGGGATCATTCATTATAATCCTACCTTGGGTTTACACAGCACCCCTTTTCCAAAAACTTTTCCATGAAGGATCTTGCTCAACCTTAGAAAATCCAGGGAAGGAAGGGAGGACAACTTGTCTTTGCTTCTGCTTGCCTGTCTCTGCTCCCGTTAGCTTTCAGTTCGCATCTTGGTCAAAATCCTTTGCTCGGCCATCTCTCCGATTCCTCTACCCTCTAAAACCAGTAAAGGTATTTGCACTTTGAAATTCCTAGTGGTTCAGCTGCATATGCTTAACAGCCAGAGTACATTTACAGTTAAGGTGTGTACAATGCACCCATGGACTCCGGGATCCTGGTCTGTCTTCCACCTCTTTACTATCAAGTTGGGCTCTGTAGGATTAGTCAGATATGATCTCTGCCCTCTAGGAGTTTAAATTCTAATCGCTCCATACTTTTTCTCTTCCTCACCCTGTCTTAGCAGTATTGATTATCAGATAAATGAAAACATCTCTCACTTCACTCAATACACCAAAACCAATTTATTATTTTGGGGAGTTCATTCATTCAAAAAGACAATAGGCATCAAGTTACTTGATTCGTAAATAACACCGCTTTCAACCGTACAGTTACTTTCAACTCTGGTTGCAGCCATATTAAAGCAATTCATGCGATTCAGAGTGTGAGCTTTCCCCCCCCAGCTGTCAGTACAAGGCACGTTTCTAGCATTAGTGTCATCCTTTAACAGTCTGAGCAATGTCACTAGATTATGCTGCTAGCCTTCACCTCCAGTTATTTTGACACTTGCATAAAATCTTATCATCTCTTAGCTAGATTACTGCAGTTCACTTTGAACTTGAATTTTGGGTATCTCGGACAGAGGACTACAGGCTAATGTTAATTAAAAGTGTACTGCAGGTTATTGCCTTATCTTTTAAAAGTGCTCAATTCCCAGCTCCCATTTTTTTGATCTCTTTACATAGTCTCCTGGTTTGTCCTTGCACTCGTTTGTAATCTTAGATATTGGTACAACTTCTTACATTTTAATTTCCTTTGATGCTTTAAATTGCTTAGACTCATGAAACAGTATTTAAGCCAAGCAATGAGAATAAACTGGTTGCCTAACTAGACTAAATGGACTAATAATGAATTAACACAATACTTAATCTCTGTTGGAAGTAAGAGCAGTGCCAGGAGTTAGGAAACTGATATGATCATAAAGGGAGCTTGCACATGGAATATTCAATCAATGGGTCAATCATATTTATTGAGCAATTACTGTGTGCAGAGCACAGTCCTAAGTGCTCAGGAGAATGCAATATAACAATGTCTATAGACATATTCCCTGCCCACAGTGTAGAGGGGGAGACAGACATTAAAGTAAATTGTGGATATGTACATAAATACTGTGGGGTTGAATGGGTGTGAGTAAAGGGTATGAATCCAAGGTCAAGGGAAACTCATAAGGGAGAAGGAGTAGGGAAGAGGGGCTTAGTTAGGGAAGGCCTCTTGGAGGAGATGTGATCTCTTGGAGGAGATGTGGCTTTCAAGGTGGGGAGAGTGGTGGTCTGTCAGATATGTAGGGGAAGGGAGTTTGGGGCCAGAGGCAGGATGTTGGTGAAGGGTCAGAGGAAACATAAAGATCAAGCTACAGGTGTGGCTGTAGTAGGAAATCAGTGAGGTAAGATGGGAGAGGGCAAGATGATTCACTTCTTTAAAGCCAATGGTAAGGATTTCTGTTGGATGCTGAGAAGATGGGCAACCACTGGAGGTTCTTGAGGAATGGGGAAACATGGACTGAACAGTTAGAAGAATGATCTAGGCAGCAGACTGAAGCATGGACTGGAGAAGGGAGACGCAGGGAGGTCAGCAAGGAAGCTGAGGCAGTAGTCAAGGCAGGAGAGGATAAGTGTTTTGATCAGTGCAGTAGTAGTTTGGAGAGGAAAAGATGGATTTTAGTGAGGTAGTGAAGGTAGTACCTACAGAATTTGGTAACAGATCGAGTATGTGGGTTGAATGAGAGAGATGAGTTGTGGCTAATGCTGAGGTGGTTTTTTTTAGTGGTATTTGTTACACACTTACTATGCTCTGCACTAAGCGCCGGGGTAGATACAAGCTAGGCAGATTGGACACAGCCCCTGTCCCACATGGGGCTCACAGTCTTAATCCCCATTTAACAGATGAGGTAGCTGAGGCCCAGAGAAGTTAAGTGACTTGCCCAAGGTCACACAGTGGACAAGTGGTAGTGGCGGAATGAACACCCAGGTCCTTCTGACTCTCGGGTCCATAATCCATCCACTAGGCTATGCTGCTTCACTATGGGCATGTGAGACAGGGAGGGTGGTGGTGCTTTCTGAAGTGATGGGAAAATGTTTGGAAGGACAGGGTTTGGGTAGGAAGATGAGGAGTTCTGTTTTGGATATGTTAAGTTTGAGGTGTCAGCTGGACATCCAAGTGGAGATATCTGGAAGGCAGGAAGAAATATGGGACTGAAGAGAAGGAGAAAGATTGGGGCTGGAGGTGTAGATTTGGGAATCATCAGTGTAAAGACGGTAGTTGAAGCCATGGGAGCAAATGAGTTCTCCAAGGGAGTGGGTGTTGATGGAGAATAGAAGGGGCCCAAGACCTGAGCTTTGAAGAACTCCTACACTTAGTGGGTGGGAGGCAGAGGCCTGTGGAAGAGATTTAGAATGAGCAGCCAGAGAGATAGAGAACCAGGAGAGGACACTGTCAATGAAGCTAAGGTTAGATAAGGTGGTCCACAGTATCAAAGGCAGTTGAGACACCAAGAATTAGGATGGAGTAGTGGCCCTTAGATTTGCCAAGAAGGAGATCATTGTTGACTTTCGAAAGACCAGTTTCCTTGGAGAGAACGGGGCAGAAACCATATTGGAGGGGACCAAGGAGAGAATTGGAGGAGTGGAAGTGGAGGCTGTGGATGTAGACAACTCATTCAAGGAGTTTAGAAAGGAATGGTTGGAGGGAGACGGGGTGATAACTGGAGGGAGCTGTGGGGTCAAGGGAGGGTTTGTTTTTTTTTTTAGGATAGTGGATGAATGAGCATGTTGGACAGCAGTGGGGAAGAAGCTTTTGGAGACTGAAAAGTTGAAGGTGGTGGTCAGTGAGGGAGAGAGGACAGGGGAAAATATTTTGGTAAGGTGCAAAGGGGTGGAGTTGGAGATGCAGGTTGGAGTGGGGTAGATTTTGAGAGGAGGCAGGAGTTCTCTTGAGATACTGCTGAGAGAGATGGTAGAGTTGAAAACTAGAAGCTGAAAGCTTGTTTGAGGGATTATTTCTCAAGATTTACAGAATTTCTGGGTGTTTGCTTTGGCTGGAAACTCTATCCTAAATTAGTGGTTTGGCCCACTTCAAGTATGTAGATGACATTTGTTTTCTTTTTGTTGGATGGCATACTTACTCTCTGTCAGTATTTTGGCCTTAAGCATCCCAGCAGCGTATTCATTATGTAACTATTCCCGGATGCTTAAATGAGCCATTTCTTTGATCTGGTTGAAGGGATTTCAGTGGGGCTGGCATATTCATTTAGAAGTAGAAATGAGTAATATTAATCTCCGTATCCATTTTTAATTAAGAAAACTGATTGAGATCTGGGATCCTTTCTTTTGGAGACAAGTGAAAGATCACAAATAGGATTGTAAATGCCCAAGAAGATCATTGGTTTAAAGATATATACAGCCATACAATTTCTTCAACAAATAAAAGTAGGATTCTTTAGCTAATGTATTCTAGCACTGAAGCTCAAACCTCTATTTTTGCAGAACAGACTTTAAAAAATGTTTCACCTTTGGGATGTGCATAGTGCCTTATACCCTATTTTTTAGAACCTTACGTCGGATGCGAAAATTGGCACCGGTATATATGTTCCAGGGCCTAAAAAAAAAAAAATCCAGAAAATATGAGATACTTTTTCTCATTTCAATCCTATTTCATTTCTCATTTCATTTTTGTGAAAATTAGTGCAAATGAAGGTAGATGTTGGTCTGTCAGCTTAGTGATGTGAGGAGCAGTAAAAAGAGAAATGGATGGCTATGAAATAGAGATAGTGGTGTTAATAAATGTGAATCGGGCCAGTGCAAATTATATGGGCCAAATAGAACCTTTGCAGCTCTAATTATTTTGGAAAACTATTTGCAAGGACCTTAAATGGTATAACCTCAGCTGTTTAAAAGAGGTGAGGTGTATTCATTCTTGAACATAAGCACCACTTATCTACATTCTTGGTTATTCAAATTTTTGACAGATTAGTATACTAATTATTTTCTTTGGATGGACGCACACACAGCATATAAGTATAGTTATACATTACTTAAAGGAATGTTGTCATGATATGAGAAAATATTCTATTCAGAAAAAAATGATTATAGATTAGAATTTTTATTCTGTGTAATGAAATGCATAAACCAGGTAATTGCTTACATTTATTACCTACTGAAATGCATTTATTGTACTCAGGAGCATAATAAAAGAAAGTTTTATTATATAATGAAAGTGCTACAGTGAATACATGTAATACAGTATCATTCATTTTTTAGAGTGATTAAAAAAAACACAAGGAATGAGTTCATCTATTATACTTCCCCTCTGTATTATACTGCTTTAGTTTTACTTCAGAGTTACACATGTTGAGAGTTGGCTGGTAGGGAGAGAAGATCAGTTAATCACTAGTATTTATTGGGCACTGTTCTAGATTGTAAACTCTTGGTGGGCAAGGAATGTGTCTACCAACTCAATTGTACTGGACTCTCCCATACGCTTAGTACAGTGCTCTGTACACAGTAGGCACTCCATAAGAACCAGTGATTGAGTGGAAGAATACAGTAGCCATTGCAATAGACATAATCCCTGTCTGCGGGGAGCTTGATTGTAGTGATAGTGCTCTATGTTCGTGGGTCAAGTGTTTCATCTCAGCGTACAGTTCTTTCTGGTTTATTTTTGGCCCATGACCCTTCATCCCGACTTATCCCAATTATCCCTGTCCAGTCCTGGTGGCGAGAAAGGAGAGAGCCACCACACGCTAGTAAAATCAGAATGCACTCATCCCTTGGTCAGGTAGAAAAACACTTATCCCCATCTCTGGAGAAGAGGAAGGAGGGAAAGGAAAGAATGTCAAGTGCAGTCATTTAGAGAAAGTGGATGAAATAAATATGAAGAAAAAGTTTCTTAGGTTTCAGGAATATATCTGTAGGTTACTTCCCTGTGTTTTCAGTAATCCCGACTAGAGAAAAACTGCAGGGTTTTATTACACATCTGGTGATAATGAGGGTAACTTTCACTTGAGCAATATTAAGCTTTACTCAGTTGGGACCTAAATCCGCAATTAAATAAATATGGTAGTTTTATGGGTCTAAAGATCAGTGCCTTCTGGACAGTAATAAAATGTTGAGCTTTTTTTTTATAATAATGGAAAATGATGTAATTGACACAAGGATTCCATAGAAGTTTGGACTCTTACTGAAGAATGCCTCTACCTTTAATAGGGAAGGTTTCCATTCTGGAGATCATTAAACACTGTTACTATTTTAATTGGGCAACACTGTCAGTGTTTTATGCAAATCTTCGAAGCTGAAATATTCATAAGCATTTTGTCTCCCTGCTTTCTATGTCCTAGAAAATGATCCCCTAAAATAGCTCTTTGTTTCTTAGTTCACATATCCATTCATAGAACTTCATGAAATGAGTCTTTTTGGTAAAAAGGGAAATTCCATTCTAGCAATAAAATGTACCTTGCAAAGGACATGTTACTAATTATTCAGAGCTTCATCTTGTGTATTTACTCTAACAGAAAGATAGGCTTGTCCCACAGACTAAGCTCTAGGATGTGTAATCGTGGCACAGCAGCTGCTAGGAGCCACAGCAGACCAGCTGTCAGCCCAGATACATAATGTGTGAGGAATGGGCACCCTTTGTTTTCTGTGAAAAGTATTTGGATAGGTTTTTGCAATAAAAAGGCAGACTTTAATCAGGGCCATTGGCTCTCACTACTCACGGAGGGTGAACTCAGGAAGGTGTTTGGTTTAATCGAATTTCACTTCGGTTTCCATCAATCTACTACATTTTTAAGTAACATAGTATTAATAGACACACATGTGCACATATTACCCATGGTCATAATCTAATTCTAGGGATTTTAGCTGGCAGAAGATGTGTAGGTCTTGGTGAGGCTGCTGCTCCCCAAAAGATATTGTTCAAATTTTATATAAAATCTGCCACTGAATGAGGTCACCATGGCCTAAAAAACTGCCCTGTAATGGTCCTTACTCCAAGTTGTGAATGAATGAATCACAGTTCTATATTTTACAGGCCAGATCTGGCAAGCCAGCCTCTTTTAAATGTGATTACTCTTTGTTGTCCCGACTCAGGCATTTTTGTTTTATGTTTTTTACATTTATGACATTATGGACAAGTTAGAAAAATATGGGAGAAAGCAAGGATGGTCCCTCAAGCCTCATAATTTTTTTTTCAAGATGTTGAAAATGGGTCTTTCAGGAGCATGTACGGTGTGTTGGCCGAAACTAGTGCTCTCACAGTTAAGTATGGCAGTTTGAGACTATGTGATATTGGCATTTGTTTAACTGATGTTTTATAAAGGAGCCATCGGAACATGATTTCATTTTTCTAAAAATAGTGAAAACCTGTGACATCCATATTTGAATAATTCCCTTCTTGCCACTGCATTTAAGATTGTGTCAACACTTCCATTATAAACCCCCTATTTTCAGTTTTTGATAACTGAGCCATAAAAATTCACTCCCCGTCGCAACTTGGCATATGAGTTTTTAATCCCAGGAGTGTTTTTTTTTAAAACTAAATTTAAAAAGCATTTCCAGTATTTATAATAGGATGTTGTCAGAGGTGGTTGGCATGAAATACATGACCCTAACAGGGAAGTTTTAACCTTCAGAATGATTTCTGGATATTTTTATTTCTCCCTAAAGCTCTTTGTTGCCAAAAGAAAAAAAAATATTTGGAAAAGGCATGAAAATTGCCATGAAAATCACAAAAATAAACACATTTGGCAGTGAGTATCACTAATTCGTTGTTAGTCTAAGCAGTTTTACTTTAATCATAGATCAGATTGAGGCAGGTGGAAAAAACACAGGGTGGCATCTTTTTAAAAGGAGGTCTCTGTTGCAGGGTAAGTCTACGTTCAGGTTCATCAGCTTTCATTTAACACCCCTGGCAGTACAAATGGTAAAAGCCCAGATAAGGTGTTTTCTGTTTCACATATGTAAAATGCATACCTTCATAAAGACCTTTTGTAAGTAATGGTAGAGCATAACGTCATAGTATGGCTGTTAGTGTGGATGATGACTTTGGATTCTCCCCAATTTCAGAAACAAAATCTTCTTAGAAAGTACATCAATTCATAGAATCCATCAAGCAGTCCTACTGTGCAGAATGCATTCATTCAATAGTATTTATTGAGCTCTTACTATGTGCAGAGCACTGTACTAAGCGCTTGGAATGTACAAATGGGTAACAGATACAGTCCCTGCCCTTTGATGGGCTTACAGTCTAATCGGGGGAGACAGACAGACAAGAACAATAGTAATGAATAGAATCAAGATAGTAAAAAATAGAATCCAGCGCAGTACTAAGTGGTACAATATGACAGTTTATAGCTTAGATGGGGAGATGGGTATTAATATGAATAAATAATTTATAATATATAATTTAAAGATATGTACATAAGTGATATGGGGTTGGGAGTGGGGAGATATCAAATGTCCAAGAGTCACAGATGTTCATAGACAATGCAGAAGGGAAAGTGAGCTTAATTGGGGAAGGCATCTTGGAGGAGATGTGACCGTAATCATGCTTTGAAGGTGGACAGAGTGATGATCTGGCGTATATGGAGCGGGAGGGAGTGCCAGGCTAGGGGGAGGACCTGGGAAAGGGGTCGGCGGTAAGATAGACTAGATCGGGACACAGTGAGTAAACTGGCACTAGAGGAGCGTAGTGTGTGGGTTGGGCTGTAGTAGGAGATTAGTGAGGTGAGGTAGGGTGGGGCGAACTGATTGACTACTTTAAAGCCAATGGTAAGGGGTTTCTGTTTGACCCGGTGGTGGATGGGAATGGGATGTGTTCCTGCCTGCCCGTTGTTGGATAGAGGTTGTCTCTATCTGTTGCCGAATTCTACTTTCCAAACGCTTAGTACAGTGTTCTGCACACAGTAAGCCCTCAGCAAATATGATTGAATAAATGAATGGAGGCACCTTTAGACCCACAGACTGCTAGTTGGGATGCGGTTGTTAGAGGAGTAATTGATGTCCCGTTGTGGGGCCTTGGGCTCTGTAATATCTTCAGGAATTAAAGTAAACTGTACCTTGATTGACTTGGCAAATATTATCAAACTATCAAAATCACAGACTCTTACAGAAATTTTAGAGAGTCAAATTTAAATAGACTGAGATTTAATTAAGATAAATACAGAGTACTGTCCATGGATAGTGCATCCATTCAATAAAACGGTGGGATATTATTTAAAGTGTGCCATGGCAGTCAGGGTGATTCTGGATAACAAGTTGTATTGATTCATAATGTAGAGGCACTGCTACAGTGGAAGTTACCATCCTGTAATTTCATATATTTAGGTGCTGCAGGCCTTTGTGTAGCTCTGCATTTTAAAATTTCCCTAGTTCTTTACCGGACATCATCTTTAACGCTATCCTTCTGTCACCTTAACTCTTTTTAAAGGATAGGCTTTTTCTCCCAAGGAATAAGGGATGGAAACAGTCTGAATCACTCATCTACCTTTTCCTTTCATTTTTTTTCAGGAAATGGGGATGAATAAGTGCTTGGAAACTAGAATCCATGTTGTATTTATTAGGGTCAACATATGCATCGATTAGCTGCTCATTCAAACTTGTGATGAAACAAAATAAAGACTACAGTATGGCTGAATTGCCTAGTGGACAAAGCACAGGCTTGGAAGTCGAAGGATCTGGGTTCTAATCCTGGCTCCATCACTTGTCTGTTGTGCGACCTTAGGCAAGTCACTTAGCTTTTCTGTGCCTCAGTTACCTCATCTGTAAAAGGGGGATTAAGACTTGATCCCTATTCTCCCTGCTTAGCTTGCATCTACCCTAACGCTTAGTACAGTGCCTGATACATAGTAAGCACTTAAATATAATTTAAAAATAATGGCTAAGGCCCTCTGCCGCACTTGTGTAGCTGAGTACTGGTGGAAATCCAGATACCAGGCCGTGCTGACCAGTCTCCAATGAGGTGAAAGAGCTGTTTTCTATCTGACAGCCTCATCTTGCAAAAAATAACTGTGTGGTCAATATTTTACTATTACATTTAAAATGAGATAATTTATTCTACTTTATCATGGTTTCTATAGCATTACATTTTGATTGCTTGAAAATATTAATGTCCTTCATCCTCATATTTCAAAAATAACAAAGAATTCATTCATTCAATAGTATTTATTGAGCGCTTACTATGTGCAGAGCACTGTACTAAGCGCTTGGGATGAACAAGTCGGCAACAGATAGAGACAGTCCCTGCCGTTTGACGGGCTTACAGTCTAATCGGGGGAGACGGACAGACGAGAACAATGGCACTAAACAGCGTCAAGAGGAAGAACATCTCGTAAAAACAATGGCAACTAAATAGAATCAAGGCGATGTACAATTCATTAACAAAATAAATAGGGTAACGAAAATATATACAGTTGAGCAGACGAGTACAGTGCTGTGGGGATGGGAAGGGAGAGGTGGAGGAGCAGAGGGAAAAGGGGAAAATGAGGCTTTAGCTGCGGAGAGGTAAAGGGGGGATGGCAGAGGGAGTAGAGGGGGAAGAGGAGCTCAGTCTGGGAACGCCTCTTGGAGGAGGTGATTTTTAAGTAAGGTTTTGAAGAGGGAAAGAGAATCAGTTTGGCAGAGGTGAGGAGGGAGGGCGTTCCAGGACCACGGGAGGACGTGACCCAGGGGTCGACGGTGGGATAGGCGAGACCGAGGGACGGTGAGGAGGTGGGCGGCAGAGGAGCGGAGCGTGCGGGGTGGGCGGTAGAAAGAGAGAAGGGAGGAGAGGTAGGAAGGGGCAAGGTGATGGAGAGCCTCGAAGCCTAGAGTGAGGAGTTTTTGTTTGGAGCGGAGGTCGATAGGCAACCACTGGAGTTGTTTAAGAAGGGGAGTGACATGCCCAGATCGTTTCTGCAGGAAGATGAGCCAGGCAGCGGAGTGAAGAATAGACCGGAGCGGGGCGAGAGAGGAGGAAGGGAGGTCAGAGAGAAGGCTGACACAGTAGTCTAGCCGGGATATAACGAGAGCCCGTAATAGTAAGGTAGCCGTTTGGGTGGAGAGGAAAGGGCGGATCTTGGCGATATTGTAGAGGTGAAACCGGCAGGTCTTGGTAACGGATAGGATGTGTGGGGTGAACGAGAGGGACGAGTCAAGGATGACACCGAGATTGCGGGCCTGTGGGACGGGAAGGATGGTCGTGCCATCCACGGTGATAGAGAAGTTGGGAGCGGACCGGGTTTGGGAGGGAAGATGAGGAGCTCAGTCTCGCTCATGTTGAGTTTTAGGTGGCGGGCCGACATCCAGGTGGAGACGTCCCGGAGGCAGGAGGAGATGCGAGCCTGAAGGGAGGGGGAGAGGACAGGGGCGGAGATGTAGATCTGCGTGTCATCTGCGTAGAGATGGTAGTCAAAGCCGTGAGAGCGGATGACTTCACCGAGGGAGTGAGTGTAAATGGAGAACAGAAGAGGGCCAAGAACTGACCCTTGAGGAACTCCAACAGTTAAAGGATGGGAGGGGGAGGAGGCTCCAGCGTAGGAGACCGAGAATGATCGGCCAGAGAGGTAAGAGGAGAACCAGGAGAGGACAGAGTCCGTGAAGCCAAGGTGAGATAAGGTATGGAGGAGGAGGGGATGGTCGACAGTGTCAAAGGCAGCAGAGAGGTCAAGGAGGATCAGAATGGAGTAGGAGCCATTGGATTTGGCAAGAAGGAGGTCATGGGTGACCTTAGAGAGAGCAGTCTCGGTAGAGTGGAGGGGACGGAAGCCAGATTGGAGGGGGTCTAGGAGAGAATGGGAGTTAAGGAATTCTAGGCATCGATTGTAGACGACTCGTTCTAGGATTTTGGAAAGGAAGGGTAGTAGGGAGATAGGACGATAACTGGAGGGGGAAGTGGGGTCAAGAGTGGGGTTTTTTAGGATGGGGGAGACGTGGGCATGTTTGAAGGCAGAGGGGAAGGAGCCCTTGGAGATTGAGTGGTTAAAAATAGAAGTTAAGGAAGGGAGGAGGGCAGGGGCGATGGTTTTAAGAAGGTGAGAGGGAATGGGGTCCGAGGCGCAGGTGGAGGGGGTGGCACTTGCGAGGAGGGAGGAGATCTCATCTGAGGATACTGCAGGGAAGGATGGGAAAGTAGGGGAGGGGGTTGTTGGGGGGGAGGGGAGAGGCGGAGGGGTGACTTTGGGGAGCTCAGACCTGATCATGTTGATTTTTGTGAGGAAATAGGTGGCCAGATCATTGGGGGTGAGAGATGGGGGAGGGGGAGGAACAGGGGGCCTAAGGAGAGAGTTAAAGGTCCGGAACAATCGGCGGGGGTGACGGGCATGGGTGTCGATGAGGGAGGAGAAGAAGCTTTGCCTGGCGGAGGAGAGGGCAGAGTTAAGGCAGGAAAGGATAAATTTGAAGTGTGTGAGGTCGGCTTGGTGCTTGGACTTTCGCCAGCAGCACTCAGCAGCTCGAGCATAGGAGCGTAGGAGGCGGACGGAGGAGGTGATCCAGGGCTGTGGGTTAGTAGAGCGAGAGCGGCGGAGGGAAAGGGGGGCGAGAGAGTCGAGATGAGTAGAGAGGGTGGAGTTGAGAGCGGAGACCCGCTCGTCGAGAGTGGGAAGAGAGGACAGGGCGGCAAGGTGAGGCGAGATGCTATTGGAAAGACGGATGGGATCGAGAGAGCGGAGGTCTCTGTGGGGCAGTAGCGAAGATTTGCAGGGGGAGGGAGTGTGAGAGATGAGGCAGGTGAGAAGGTTATGGTCAGAGAGAGGGATTTCAGAGTTGGTGAGGGAGGAGATAGTGCAGCGGTAGGAGATGACGAGATCGAGGGTGTGACCGAGTCGGTGAGTGGGCGCGGTATGGTGGAGGAGGAGGTCGGCAGAGTCGAGGAGGGATAGCAGGCGGGCGGCAGAGGAGTCGTCGGGTACATCCGTATGGATGTTGAAGTCTCCAAGGATCAGAGTGGGCAGAGAGAAGGAGAGAAGGAAGGTGAGAAAGGGGTCAAGGTGGTTGAAGAAGTCGGAGGTGGGACCGGGAGGGCGGTAGATGACGGCGACAAGTAACTGGAGTGGATGGTAGAGGCGAATGATATGGGCTTCGAAGGAGGGGAAGGAGAGGGAGGGGGGAGGAGGGATAGTGCGGAAGCGGCATCGGGGCGAGAGGAGGAAGCCGACGCCTCCTCCCTTACCGGTGAGTCTGGGGGAGTGGGAGAAGGAGAGGCCTCCGCTGGAGAGAGCGGCGGCGGAGACCGTGTCTTCGGGAGAGAGCCACATTTCCGAAAGGGCGAGGAGGAGGAGAGAGCGGGAGAGGAAAAGGTCATGGATGAAAGGTAGCTTGCCTGTAATAGAGCGGGGGTTCCAGAGGCCACACTTGAAAGTAGCTGTGGGTGCAAGGGGGGGAGGGGGGGAAGGGCGGGGGGAGGGGAGGGTTTGGATGGGAAGGAGGTGGCGGGGCCCTGGACGAGGAGAGGGGGATGAGGGGTGGCGGTGGGACAAGAGGACTGGGATGGGGCATGGGTGGGGAAGAGAGAAGGGGGGAGGGGGTGAAGAGGGGGTTTGGTGGGGGGAAGAGTAGGGGGAGGGGGAAGAGGGGTAGCGCTGGTAAAGTGGGGTTCTAGGGCGGGAGAGAGGAGGGGGGGGAGGAGACAGAGGAGAGAGCGGGAAAGAGCTGAGTGAGAGAGGGGAAGGGGAAGGGGAGGATAGGAAGGGGCGGGAGGGGGGAGGGGGGGACATGGCGAGGCCAGAGAGGTGGGTGGCAGCACTGACAACAATAAACAGTAAACAATAAACAGTAATAAACGAAATCGGTAATATAGCAACATGATACAATATGATACAATACAGTAGTGCTAATATAGCAACATGATACAGTATGATGCAATATAGTTGTGTTAATAAAAGGAGTGATGATCAGGGTCGGGGTAGACTCGATTAAGGGGCGACCTGATCAAATTCAAAGTCTGACGACAATAAACAATAAAAAGCGAGATCGCAAATATAGCAACATGCTACAGTAAGGCACACTACAATAGTGTTAATAAGCAGGCGATGACCAGGGTCGGGGGACGAGCCGACCCTACCCGATCAGACTCAAAGTCAAGCGGCCAGCGGCCGAGAGAGTCCCAGAGCTCATGACCAAATAACCCTGTGGCGGCGGGGGGGCCCTGAGGTTGTCCGGGGTGGGTGGCGGCCGTAGGCGGCGGCTAAGGTAAGGTAACATGGTGAGAACAAGGACGTCGTCGCCCAGGGCGGGGGCGGGAGAGATGAATCACCTCAAGAGGGAAGAGGGAGTGAGGCCTTCCCAAAATGGCCGCCTCAGGCAGAGTGGGGGCTTCCCAAAATGGCCGCCTCGGGCGGAGTGGGGGAGCGGTTGGGGAGCACAATGTCCCCGGGCCCGAGCAGGCCCGGGACTAATCTATGCTTTTGTTTAAGCGGGATAGTTTCATGATGGTGCTGGTAAAAAATTATACATACATATATAAATATATATATTCCTTTTTTAAAGGCTATTTGTTAATCGCTGGGGTAGCTACAAACTAATCAGGTTGAACACAGTCCATGTTTCACGTGGGGCTCACAGTCTTAATCCCCATTTTACAGGTGAGGTAACTGAGGCATAGAGAAGTGAAGTGACTTGCCCCAAATCACACAGCAGACAGGTGGCAGAAATGGGATTAGAACATAGGTCCTATCTGACTCCCAGGCCCATGGTCTTTCCACTAGGCAACACTGCTCAAACATTGTACACAAGTATTAGATATCTTGCAGAATAAATGCTTTTTGAAAAATAAATCATGAAAAAGTAAGTAGGCTTGCTCTGTGGCACCAATTTTTTTTTATAAGCAAATTCTGTTTTCACAGTTCAACAGTACAAATTACCCACAGAGATCCTGTAGATGTAATGTCCTTGTGGACCTGGAACATATCTACCAACACTGTTTACTGTACTCTCCCAAGTGCTTAGTACAGTGTGCTGCATACAGTAAGAGCTCAGTAAATATGATTGATTCATTGGAAATGAAATGAGAGGAGTGATGGGCAGAGACTACACCACCATTACTACCTTTTTATTTATTTGATTACTTGTAACAATAGCTATGGGAAAAGCAGACCGAGACAGCCAGTTCTCATTGTTCAGAGGCTGATATTTCAGTTTGTAGGCTATTTGGTCTCTGCATTTTCTACACTTCAATCAATCAATGGTATTTACTGGGGGCTTACTATGTGCAGAGCACTGTAGTACATGCTTCGGAGTGTACAATACAACAGGGCTAGCAGGCATGTTCTCTGCTCACATGTTCTCTGCTCACAATGAGTTTATATTCTAGAGGGGGAGACAGACATTAATGTAAATAATTTATAATATATAATTTAAAGATATGTACACAAGTGCTATGGGGATGAGGATGGAGTGAATATCAAATAGCCAAAGGTCACAGATCCAAATGCATAGATGACAGAGAAGGAAGAGGGAGATGGGGAAAAGAGAGCTTAATTGGAGAAGGCCTCTTGGAGGAAATGTGGCCTCACACTTCCTTTTTGTCCTTGTTTCCTGGCCATTTTACTTTTCATTAACGCATTTTACCAGAGGTGCAAAGGCAGTAAAACTAATAGTACAGTATATCTGCCTAGGTGGCGGTAACAGTGGCACAGGGGAAAGAAGGAGAACCTATCATGTCTCTTTCTTTTCCTCTTCTTTGTCTTTTTGGTTGTGGTGATTATATCAGCAGCCACCACTGCCAGTGTTGAAGAAGCTCATCCTGTGCACTTCTGGCCTGGCCAGAAATAACATTTCCAGGTGCATCAGAAACCCTCCAGGACCTGTCTAGTGGGCCAATTAAGCTGGGACCACTATTGCTTCCATCTGGATAGTGACAGTGTTAGCCCAATCTGGCCCATTGCTGCCAGCATTTTGCCACTGCCATGATTTTTATTCTCTAGTTTGGTCTCTTCCTTTTTCTTCTTTTCCCCTTCCCCTGCCCCACTTTCTTTTCTTTTCAGTCTTTCCTTCTCTGCCTGTTCCAACTTTTCTCTTACTCTCTCCCTATTCTCCCTGCTTTCTGCCTTTCTTCCCCCATCCCCAACCTACATGTCCCCTTAGGCTAGTCCCAATTCCACATTGGGTGGCCAGATATCTGATCTTGTGCAGCCTAGTACAGTGCTCGGAACATAAATATCATTGAGATTGTTGATAGATACAGTATAATCAGGTAGCATCCAGTCTCTGTCCCACATGGGGCTCACAGTCTAAGTAGGAGGGAGAGCAGGGATTAAATCCCCATTTAATCTCCATTTTACAGATGAGGAAACTGAGGCACAGAGAAGTTAAGTGACTTGCTCAAGGTCACACAACAGGCAAGTGACAGAGCTGCGATTAGAACCCAGGTCCTCTGAATCCCAGGCCCATGCAAGTTTCAGAAGAAAGAATATAAAAAGTGGAAAGAATCCAGTGCGGTCCCATGATCTGAGTTTAGGGTGGGAAGTGAAACCTTCTCTTATTAACTTGCTGTGTGACCTTCATCTCTATCTCATTTCACCCCCTGTGAAATGAAAGTCATCCTACTTAGATACTCCATGGGGAGTGTGTGAAGAACAACTCATGTGGGTTAATAGGTAACAGAAAAGACTTAAAATACAGTCACTGTTTACATAGCATTAATGGTTTCAGTATTTCTAAAACAAGGCAAAAATACCCTTTAGAAATGAAAGAAAGTCCATTCGTCTTTCTCATGTTAACAAGATATAGCCCATTACGTTTTATTTTGTTGATAATATCTTTTGGAACTTCAAAGCAGTCTTCCTTGTATAGTAAACATTAGGCCTTGGAGAGGACTGGATTCAGTTCTCAACTCCATGGCTTGAAGGATGTGGAAAGATTGAGGCCCAAGGGGAAGCATAGAATAATAGAAGCATCATTTGCGGAGGGCCTTGCACTAGGTACTTGAGAAGTTGTTTAAAGAGGTTTAAGATGTTTGAAGTTGGGATAATAGGATGTGAGAGGAAAGAAACTGAACTGGGAGGAAAACCCTTCAAATATCTGATTGTTTTACAGAGGAGGTGCTTGAACTCTTTAGGATAGAGTTAGAGGGATTTAAAGTTAGGCATAACGAAGAAATACTTGAAGGTGAGGGGTGTAAACCCAGGGATGGGTCACCAAGAGATGCTAGAATCTTTACCCAAATGTTGATTTAATTTGCCCAAGATAGTTTAGTTTGGTCTTCCTGAAGGCAGGGGGGTAAACTAGGTCAAGTATTGCCAGCAATTTTTAAGTTGTACCACATTTACCACTGATGTTTCCTCATTTGTATGCACCATTCCCTCTTCCCTCCCTGCCCCCCACCTAACTTAAAACAGCAACAATAAAAAAAAAGGGAGGAGGGAATTGGTGACTCAACAGTAACTATGCAGATAGCAACTTTACAGATGTCCTTCCATTCGCCAAGATTGCACCCTGATTTTATGCACACCACATAGCTGCAAGCTTGGTTGGGAGTTTGCCCATCCCCATGCAGACAATCCGGAAAGGAGGCACTAAAGATTTTGAG
Source organism: Ornithorhynchus anatinus (assembly GCF_004115215.2). Taxonomy (NCBI): domain Eukaryota; kingdom Metazoa; phylum Chordata; class Mammalia; order Monotremata; family Ornithorhynchidae; genus Ornithorhynchus; species Ornithorhynchus anatinus. The sequence continues at coordinate 50,955,017 of NC_041753.1, read as the reverse complement.
TCTTGCCAGAGACCTTCCCAAGGCACACCTGTACGATGTTCCAAATCTACTTGGAAGTTCAGGAATAGGTGACATCTTACCTTTCAGCCTAATGATTCTCTGATTCTTTGAACAGCATCTAGTTTGAGGCTTGGCAATTTAAGACGTGTCATTTCCTCCTCCAACCTGGGATTATATCATTTTATCTTCGAACAGAGGTGAGAAACAATCATTTGATTAAAGAATTAATCAATATGAATCCCTCTAGAAGATTTCTGACACTAGCTCATTTCTTTTATTTCACACATGTATTATGGAAAAGAGCTGCACAATATGCTTCTGTTAATATTATACTATTAATAAAACTAATCTCTAGGCTGCATGATGATAGAGACAAGCATATTAAATATCCCAAGGACAATGGCAGATGGGATAGAGAAGGTTGCACATCAGTATTCTTTTAAACCCAATTGTAGAAAAATCTATGTCACTGGGATTTGGGACTTCTTTCTGCATATTTTATCTCATTTTATTAAATGCTGTATAAATGTAAAATCATTTTCATCAAACTATTGGATTAACAAACAGAATCCAGGTTATAGGCTCAAATCACCTTGGCCAAAATAGTTGAAGATTTTTGCTCTGTCAAGCTATTATCAGAAAATGTCCAATTCTAGATGCTGGCAAGAATGTATTAACATCCCCAAACTTTCCTAGTTTACTAGTTTACCTTTATAAAATAGTTGTACTGTTGTGTGTGTTTGACTCTTTTTTTTTTTGTAGTTGGGCACATGTGATTTGTGCAATTGCCATCCCAGAAATCCAATTTATTAATGTCACAGAAAGGCTTCCTATAGATATCAGCAAAATACCATTGTACAGATTTAAAATAGTAAGGAGCACAACTTCACTAAAGTTGCAGACCTAAATTGATTTTTGATTTTTTTTTTGAATTTTCATTGCCCACATAATCTATGGCTAACAGCTAACTTGCAAGCCACATCTATTCTTCCAACTGAATTTAAAAGAGAATGTCTCTTAAATAGGCAGTTTCCCTCTTATCTCCTCAGTTCTCTTTTTCTGTATTTTTATTCTCCATTCCAATGCTGTCCTTTTTAGTCTTCTCTCGCTGAGTATGCATTGGTCTTTGCTCTTCAAAGAAAAGAAAGGTAAGGGAGAATGTTCCTAATTCCTTTGTTCACCAAGCAGAAAACTGTAACACATTATGGAGAAAGACAAGGGTCTATGTTAACAATAAGAGATTTCTCCCTTTCAGAAATGAATCATTTAACTTGCTAAATTATATAGCAGATTATCTTTTGTCCAGTTCAAATTTTTTTTTTAGAAAACGATCCCACCTCTTCCCTGATTGAAATCACTTCCCTCACTTCTGATTGAAAAGCCAGGCCACTAACATATTTAACATTGAGGTAACCTTGCATCGCTGTTCAATTTGGAGCTACTGGACCATTATTTTAGGCCGTAATGCTTTACTTTTAACAGAAATTTTTCCTATAGTTGAACTGTTTGACTTTAAGATAAGGGAGCTTGCCTCACAAGTCAGTCAATCTTCCAGGATTTCTCAAGTGCGTATGCTTTTTCTTTATAGTCTATTGAGCATTTCCAATTTCTTAGCTGTATTTTGCTAATCATATTCTCATTATTAATACATGTAATAATAATACATAATACATAATAATTACTCATGCATGTTCAGTATTCTCACATGCAAGACCCACTGCTGATTGAAGCTAGCCCAAGGTTGTGGGTGAAGATGGGAATATCCTTAGATCAGGCTCTTTCTGAGCCTAATAAATTATCTTCATTCATATAGAAACTGAAATGAATATTCCAATGGCAGAACACCCATCCATCACAGGACCACAGGATCCCATTTTGCTGAGACACATCTTGAGGGGAGATTGGTAGGGCTGGGTGGTGAAGGTAGTAAAAATGGCAGGAAGATAGGTGGATGATCAATCAATCAGTTGTATTTATTGAGCACCAATATGTGCAGGGCACTGTACTAAGGGCCTGGGAGAGTACAGTAGAATTTGTAAACATAATTCTTGACCTCAAGGTTCTTACAATCTAGCAGGAAAGTTGCCTTGGTTATAGTAAGCAGATGGAAAATCTTTAAAATAGTTAGGTATACTTTTGTGGATAACTTTCCCATCTTTTGCACAAGAAAAAATGGAATTTCAGAGTGAATACCATAGCATACTGAGATAATTTGGTCAGCTCGTTGCTTTTCACATTTTGTGTTATATCCATTGATTATGTCAATCAATAGAGCATATCCAACAGTGTTGGTGTTGACGTGTTTTCTAGCTGGAAGTTATGGTTTCAGTCGACCTTTTCTAGAGAGGATTGATCCCATTTTCACAATTTTAAAAAGTTTTAAACCTCATTTGCTTTTTCACACACTGACTGGAGATGCTTCATGTTGTTTGGACCACTGTCAAACTGCAGTATGTCTGAAACCTTGGTGGACTCCTTTCTTCTGAACCGTTTTGTGAAGAAGGACTTTTCATCGTAGAGCCAGAGGCCTATCACAGTGAAAGAACTTGGCCTAAGTTAACAGAATTAGTAGTTATTCCTCAATAGCTGCTATTGTGAATGTAGCATTACTGCAGGCTTCCTTATTGGGAGGGAACACTATACTCTAATCCCCATTTTATATTTAAACTCACATTTTTGCCAGTTTTAGTTGATTGCATTTATTCATTTTAGAATGAGTGATCAGAGCTCTTAACACTTGATTTGTAAAGAGTTATAGCGTGTCGGTTATTCTCCTTGAAAGCCTCGGTAATGATTTAATATCACTAAGCCATCCTACTGCAGTTCCTCGAGAGAATAACAACACGATGCTAAATGAATTGTGCCTGCCATATTCTTTAGGTCGCACCTAGAAACCTGGTGATTTTGTTTGAAAATTCAGAAATATGGCTATTTTCTTCACAACAGTACATTAGGATATGATTGTGCGCATTCTGCCTTTCTTGGGGGACTCCTCCCCATAAATGTAATATTTTTGTATGCATTCATTCCTTGATTCATTCATGTAACATCTTCTGAGTGCAGAGCATTGTCGGTACTACATGCATGAGGGATGACGGTGAAAAGAAAAAGGCCCGTTCCTTGCTTCTTTTGAGGGGAATTTCAGCTGGCTAAAACGGAATGAAGTTTTGGAATATGAATTCTAGTGAAGAGAAAATAACTTAATATTACTGTTATCGAATCCTTGCTTTGCCTTCCCCCTGCCGGGATTGGGTGTTATTTCAGCCTAGGCTGTGTGTATCCCTGTTTCCTTCCCCTCACAGCAATTTCTTCCCTTCTCCATGTACCACCGCAACCCACAGACTTAAGTGTTGACCTAAAGGCAAGGCCAAGGCATCTGGACAACAGCTGCCCTTTTCAGGGATGTGGTAAGGAAGGGACAATACTCTGGCCCCAAACTCCTGAAGAGTGCAGTTACTGGGTGCTCCCTTTGGCCCTGCTGTGGCATGAATCCTGGACTCTGCTCCATTGTTCTACTGAATTAAAGCCATTAGCACCTGAGCAGGGAAAAGCTGCAGAAAACTCTTGCACATAGCCCTCTTCTCAGCGAGGGTGGGGAAAGGAGGGTTGTAAATTGTATGCTGCATAGAAGACTGAAAAAAGATGCACCCCATACCAGATTGGCTTAATGTTGTCTTTTATTTTTTCACATTATATCACATTGGGGTTGGTTAGGGGGAAAAAAATGGTTAGGACCTAAATGAGAGTTGCTTTCAATGATCCATTTACTTAGGGATTTCTTAATCTATTTTTTAAAATTTGTGTTTGCTGGCTTTGATCTGAAGCCTTCTCAAAGGCATCATTCACCATGAAATTCCTAAAGGCAATTGAAAAATAGGTACTTCTCTCCTAACAATTTAGTGAAATCATGAAGCAAAAGATAAGCGTGGTGGTTGATTTCATTTTGTTAAATACTCAGTCCCTACTCAATTTACATTAATATCGTAATCTACCACGAGGGTCCAAAAATCAAGGAACAAACTCAGGTCAAGTTACATTCTTCCCAGTATTAATGAATGTATTCTCAGTCTGCAGAGCACAACTGTGGAATGCGCTTATGATAGCTCAGAGCTGTAGTTTTCTCACAGCTTTTCCTTTTGATACTAAGATTCACCAAGCCAATATTCTGTGCACGTGGTGTTTCTATTATGTGGAAATATATCTATAGTAAGCCATTCATTCATATATTGATGTGATCCTTTGTTCAGCATGATGCCACACTGCACAATGATTTCTGGGGGAGACGTATTTTCATTCAAAAATAATTTTACGGTAAAACATAAAGTCTAAAATATACTATTCCGAAGTAGGGGATTCCAAGAGACTGGATATTTGGTCATGGAGATCAAAACTCTTATCAAGTGGGAACTAGTGTTTTGAATGAATTCAGTCATCAAAAGCAACGTGGTCATCTGAGAATTCTAATTCAGTCACTGTGGCTGACTCTCAGTGACATACCCAGGGATGTATTTTCACCATCAGAAACATCAGAGAAGCAGTGTGGCTCAGTGGAAAGAGCCCAGGCTTGGGAGTCAGAGGACATGGGTTCTAATCCCGGCTCTGCCACTTGTCAGCTGTGTGACTTTGGGCAAGTCACTTCACTTCTCTGTGCCTCAGTTACCTCATCTGTAAAATGAGGATTAAGACTGTGAGTCCCACGTGGGACAACCTGATCACCTTGTATCCCCCCCCCAGTGCTTAGAACAGTGCTTCACACATAGTAAGCACTTATCAAATACCGTCATCATTATTATCATCTTTGAACACAAAAGACAGCTGTAGGTCTCAATCTTGAGACTTCAGGACCTGAGATCTTGGTGGAGGAATTGATTATGGTGATAGTGGGTTCTGTAGTGCCAGTCACTCTCTTTCTTCTATGTCATTTGTGTTCCCACTAGGGCACGGAGTGCCATGAGTAAGTAAGCGGGCAGGGATGCAGCACGTTGCAAAGTGTACCTGAAAGTATTTTAAATGCAGCCCCATTTATGGCTAAGGTGAACGCACTATGCCAATGCTCTGCAGTACTGCCTTGGCCTGTCCGTTTACTCGTTTGATTTTGTTGTCTGTCTCCCCCTTCTAGACTGTGAGCTCGTTGTGGGGTAGGGATTGTCTCTGTTGCCGAATTGTGCTTTCCAAGTGCTTAGTAAAGTGCTTCTGCACACAATAAGCGCTCAATAAATATGATTGAATGAATGAATAAATATGGTTGAATGAATGAATGAATGACCTTGCAGGTGGCTACTTTGGTAGCCTCAGTGGTCTCCCTTGCCCTTGTTAGCCACCTAATCGCTCTCTTTGTTCCAGTTTCAAGTACACTTAGCAACCTCATGCCACGCGACAACCCTCACATCAGCAGAAGAGGGATTCGATGCAGTCTTCCCACTGAAAAGCCTTGGTTCCGTAACTTGGTTCCGGTGTATTGTGAGATGCATGTAAAAGCCAAGAGATGAGGTACATGGCCAATCAGACCATGCATCTGAAGGCTAGCATTAGTTAGACAACAGCCTTTTAACCTAGCAAATTTCCCCTTTGCTGCCACAGTGTGTTTGTGTTGGTCAAACATGGATTCCTCTGTACCTTTCACTCCGGCCACCTCTGAAGCACATACTAGTTCTTGGTTCTCCATAAAAGATTGCCTTGGCCTTCTTTTATTGGACATCTGTAGCCGGTGACTGCATCATACATAACCCCTGGCTCCGTTTAGTTGTGGGACCTCAGTTTTCAGGATGTGATCTTTCCATTTTATGCCAGGAATTCACAGCGCAGGTGGAATAGGCTTCGTTGTTTGATTTGCCACTGGCACGGAATCCATACCACGTAACTGAGTAGCAGTGTTATGACAGCAACACAGTAGATGTCTAACTCCTCTTTCCAAATGCTGCTCTGACCATATTGATTTATCTTGTGATATAAACACAGCTCTCATAGCATTTTATGAGAGCATGTTTCCCAAATAGCTCTGGCACAGGCTTGTTGGCCAGCTGTAGGCAACAGGTTATCCATCTCAACAGAGACAAATGAATAGAAAAATCTCTGAATCTTGCCTCCTGGAATATTTGTACACTGTCAGACGAAGTCTACTGTCTTGAGTGGCAAACGGAGATCATCACCAGGGAGGCATACATCATCATAGCAGCAAGGCATCCAGCTTAAAGGTTAGTGCTGGATTCATTCTGTATTGCGTTGGCAAACTTCAAGAGCCACAGCAGGCCACTTGTTAGGAGCGGCAGATTTGGAAAGGGACTACTGAATTGGGAGGAGGTTGTGGGCTTATAAAAGGCATCTTCTGTTAAAGAACCACCAGCCGTCCTGAAGAAATGGGGGTAGAGCCTATACGTCATCCGCGCTCTCTTAAAATTCCTTTCTGGAAATTTGCTGTATAATGTCTACAGTGTCCTATTCACACTGTAATGCAGCTATTTGATTGGCATTTCTCCCATTTAGCAGAGAAACATCTGAAACAAAACGATCTGATCGATTTTTTTTTTTTGGACTATCGGAGGTGTCAACTCAATAGCAAAGTTAAATCCAGCTTTGCCGTTCTCAATGCATATAGTGTTTGAGTATCGTAGATTGACTTTGCCCGCTCAAGCAATCTTTTCAGTACCGTACCGCAATATGTGCATAATGTACTTTTTGTTTCTTTATCTGTAGAGCTTCCTATTATTTTTACATTTGAAATCCTATTTCTGCAGCAAAATAGAGGAAGAAAATGAATTTTGGAATAGCTGGAGTTGCCCCCAGGCTCTCAGTGACCTCAAATTTGTATTTGACAAGTGAACCAAGTAGAAGCACAAGTGTACTCTGAGTGAGGAACATTATTTTGAAAAGGAATTTACACTGCAATGATGACTGATCTACAAGCCTTTCAGTATTTGGCTGAGACCATACCATTCTCTTTAGAAGCCTCTATTCACTTTAAAATTTGTACCTGAAGGCAAATAATAGTGAGCTTGAAAGCCAAAGATTATAGTTTGGAAAGGTACATCAATTCTGAAAATAGAGTGGTTTCACTGTGGCATTCCAACTGAAGAGTAGAATCAAGGGGGAAAATAAATGCACATGAGTTTTTTTTTCTTCTGAAAGAAAGGCACTCATCCTCTTACCGAGTGGCTCACGTTTTAAGGCTGGGTAAAATTGGAATGAAATATATTTAGAAATATGGCCTGACTTCTCCTTTCTAATGATACAATCGGATTCATTTAGGTAATTTTATAGCAATATTGCAGAATGGCATCAGCTTTTTTCACCCTGAGGATTGAAATACTGTGTTTGACAGTGCCACTAGTAACCCATTTCTGGAAATGTAAAGATGTATTGATTACCTTTCAGCATTTAAGAGAAAATAGTAATGTTGTGGGGGCAATCAAGAAGAGTCATTACAGTCTACATTAACTCATGCATTAATGTATTCATATTTCCATTTTGCAAAGAAATAGAGCAATACAAAGAAATAAGAAGCCAAGACAGATGCAAGCAAGGTTAATTGTTTAAACTATGTTTCGGAAGAGCCTGTAGATAGTACTGGTTTTTTCCATCTAGTAAAAGGTAGGGAAGGATGAAGATTGGAATAGTACAGACAGCTCAATAATTGTTTAATGTCCTTTGATTCATAAGATCAGTTAAAAATTTACCAACTCCGGAAGATGATGTTCCCCCAAGTTTTAACATACACATGTGCCTATCTTTGCAAGATTTTTAATAAGTGTGGCTTAAAAAATGTACAGTACCAGCTCTATAGTGCTTACTGTCAAAATGATTTGCTACAGTGAATGGATCCTATTGCAAGCTGTCAAATTTGTATATTACTGTAATACCAAACCATAAAATCTTTTGAGTAAAATGGAAAATGTCAGATGGACTTGCCTACAAATAATACTTTCTGAACACTGGTGATGTCTATAGGAGAGAAGGTGGAAATGCGTGAAATGTTATCTAGTTACTATGGATTTCTCTGCACACTAGGAGAAAAACTGTTAGGCAAAAGGAAATTGATTTTAACTTTAAAATTTTGTTTAGAAGTCATTTTCCCTTGTGAATCATTAAAAACATTATTGAATAGATACAGCTTTAGGTTGTTTATGATTAAAGAATAGAAAGTGAAAAGTTATTATGCTTACCCCAGATAGTCCTAAATGCATATTTCAATTCCTGCCTATGTGGGCAGATTGACTAATCAGACAGGAAAATGGCATGGTCTAGCTGTGAGCCCTGGACTGAGGGTCAGAAGTCTTGAGTGCCAGTCCCAATTCCAAGCCTGACTAAGGTGGGTCTCCACTACAAGTCCAAGAGGAAATTGCCTGTGCAGTTTCAGTGAAAGTAGAGTTTGCCTAAAGTAAGAAAGAAGTAAGAAAAAAGAAGTTTTCTTTCTTTGCTAGCAGGCACTCAACTGCTTGTGTATTCAGAGGCTTCCTTGCCAAAGCTTCTGATGGATGGGAGACTTTGGGTGTATGTGAAGCTGAGAATTGCTATCTGGGCAGCACCCACCTGCACTACTAGTTGCTCTGTTCAAGTTGGCCTTGAATAGTGCAGTATCAGCTATGCAGATGAATGAATCACCTGAAAGGAATGCTCAACCCCCAACTCCCCTGAATTTGCATCCAAGAGGCTCTATGCCCCAAACTCAAAACTCTAGGGAAAGCTCCTTGTGCTGTGCACATGGGGAAGCAGCATGGTTTAGTGGTAAGGGAGTCAGAGGAAGTGGGTTCTAATCCTGCTCTGCCACTTGTCTGCTGTGTAACCTTGGGCAAGTCTCTTAACATCTCTGTGCCTCTGTTACCTCATTTGTAAAATGGGGATTGAGATGACGAGTGTCACGTGGTACAGGGGCTGTGTCCAACCTGATTACTTTGTATCTATCCCAGTGCTTAGAACAGTGCTTGACACATAGTAAGTGCTTAGCAAATACCATTATTATTATTATCATTATTATTATTAAATGCCTTCCCGTTCCCCGTCTCCTCCTGCAATTCCATTCTTATTCAATTTCCATCCTTCTTGTGGGAACTTGAGAGCCTGTTCTCCCTAATTGTTATTATTATCGTTATTGTCATCATCATCATACTTCAATGCTTCCTCTCCTTCCTTAGTCCTTACAAACCTACTTTTGGATCCCTCTTTCAGTTTGAATTAGTAAATTCTCCTAGCCGCCTCTTTTAGTTTCATCAATCCTTCCCTTGGTCCTGATGGTACAATTTATTCTGTCATCTTAGCTTAACAGCCTTGCATGTACCATCATCGCTCTATTTTTGTAATGATGGTTAATTCATTCATTCAAATGTATTTATTGAGTGCAATAATAATAATATAATAATGATAATTGTGGTGTTTGTTAAGCACTTACTCTGTACCAGGCACTCTACTATGCGCTGGGTGGGTACAAGCAAATTGGGTTGAACGCAGTCCCTCCCTCACATGAGACTCACAGTCGTAATCCCCATTTAACAGATGAGGTAACTGAGGCACAGAGAAGTGAAGTTACTTGCCCAGGGTCACACAACAAACCAGCGGCAGGGCCGGGATTAGAACCCAGTTCCTTCTGACTCCCAGGCCCTTGCTCTATCCAGTAGGCCACACTGCTTCTCACCACCACGGTTGTTACACTCCAACTCTTACTCATTCACCTCAAGAGACCAAGCTTGGATGGTGCAAAAAGCATCCTCCTCTTCCCCCAGCTCCAACTGCTGGCCCAAAGGAGAAGCAGTGTAGCCTACTGGAAAGAACACCGGCCAAGGAGTCAGAGGACCTGGATTCTAATTCCAGTTGCCTGCTTTGTGACCCCGAGCGAGTCACTTAACTTCTCTGTTTCTGTTTCCTCATGGGAATCCCATTTGGGACAGGGACTGTGTCTGATCTAATTATCTTGTAATTACTCCAGTGCATAGTAAAATGCTTGATACATAATAAGCACTTAACAAGTACCACAATATTGTTATTATTATTGGGTCAGAGATTGTCATTGGTACAAACAGAAAGTAACCTGCTTAGCCATCTGCTGTTATCTTTGGAATATACTCCTGCACTGAAGATTTGCACAGGCTAGAAATCTGCGCTGATACAGCCTGGTAAAAGCTCTAGCATGGCAGTGGCTAAACTGAACTGGCAGTGACCAGCAATGCCCTTCCAGAGATTTACAAGTCCCCAAAGTATGTTTCTAGCCTTGTCTGATTAATGACTGAGGACTTCCAATGTAATGTTTTCAATGAGTGGACTTTGTAGACTCTTCAGCCTTTATTTGTATTTATATCTCTTGGTGTCATTCATTCCTGGTTACCTTTAGTTGTTCACTATGTTGATGGGCCTAATAGATATATGCTTATAGATACAAATTATAATAATTTTAAAAATCGTAGTAATAAGGACCAGAGAAAAGGCCTTCCTCCGGGCGCCACATATTGAATAAGACCATCTCAGACAGGCACAATTAGTGGTGGCCATTTTTTGCCAAATTGGCTGCCCAACAGTTGAATCGAGATTTTGTTGGTCACAGTGGCAGAAGAGAGGGGAATCTTTCCTATTCCTCATAGCCAAGTTTTTTTTTTTATTTCCCAGAAAAGGGAAATGAAGTGCAAAAAAACTGTTCTTGAGTGCAAAAGTCTGCTATTTTAATCTCTACTGCAGAGTCACAGTGTCGGTAATTATTCAGATTCACTCACATTGTAACTGGTGCGTTATTTGAATATCCTGTTCAAGAAAAGTTCTATATCATCTCCAAGAAGCATATCATGAAAATTTAGATTTTCTGTGACACATTAGTGAATATGCAATGAACTTAAGATTGTTGAATGAAACCAGGTGTGGGATCCACACAGCTACTACTCTGTGAGAAATAATAATTTAGCTCTCCTTATCAAGCAAGAATTTGCCCATTTTGAAGGTGCAGAGTTCTCCCACATTTGAGATGCTTATATACTGTGAAAGGAAAGAGGTCCAGTCTCAATGTCACTGAGGAACTTTTTTTTTTTTGGTGTGGGGAGCGGTAATTTTCCAAAAGAAATAAGAATTGTCCTGTTACCGGCTTTTTCTAACAACTGAGTGATTAATTGAAAGCGTAAAGTGAAATGAGGTTGAAAACATCTTGTTACAGAAACGTAATTGAAACCATATTTACAATATTGCCCCAGCGTGGGCCCATTGCTGGTGTTCTAGTTGTCCAGCCTAATTGCAGATTGTGTAAATGACTAAAGAAGATTTATCATTTCATCCTGTTCTGAAACATTTTATTTTACTGTCAGGTGGGAATGCACAACTGTTCCATTAGTCAGGAGTGATTTTCCCGACCCTTTTCCTATCTTTTGACAATAAATGACAGATTTCTCAGAATGGAAGCAAGTAATTTGACTGTCCCCATCATTTTTTAATTCTGCTGGAAGCCAGGTGGCAGATTTGGTTGAAGAGTGTGATAGTGCAACTTCCACAATCTTTTGCCGCAGATGACGTTTCAGCTGCTCTAACTGCATCTCAACCAATCAGTAAAAATCCAGGGAAGTATTGATAAAAGAGTAACAGTGCTGCTCCTGTGGGACCATGTAGTACTCGTGGATAGAGATGGTGCTCGCAACGAAACAAACTGGAGCTCGATTTGTTTCCCATCTAGGCTATTCACTTGCTATTACTGATATATAATTAGGTGTCAGATTAACAGCTGCTGAATACACAGTTACATCCAAAATAAATCTAATCCAGGGGAGTATAATCCTCTAGTCAGGCAGGTCTTATCTCTGTCTCTATTTTACTTTCAATTTTCAACCAAAGGAAACAAAATAAGTAGCTGAAAAAGGCAGAGGGAAATAAAGCATAGAGGAATATATAGGACAGTATCTGGCAGAACTAAAACAGTTCTAGACTTCCAAATATAGTTCTTCAAAAAGGAGAGCAAGAAAGTTCAGGGTTCTGATGAAAGATGAAAGTAGTCATTATCCAACAGCCAGTAAAAATGAAAAGCAGAATAGCATATTGTTGTCAATCCTCAGCCATATGAAAGGCTATTTGAAATGGAAAAACAAACAAGATGTTTATAAAATAAAGATCTAAAAGACTGAAGTACCTTTCAGCACACAAATTTTGACAATCTTCTGGACTTTTAGCTCACATAGAATATATGTGTTCTGTATGTAGAGTGAAGGAAGGCATTTCCTTAGCTTTCATAAATTGGAGACAATATCTTGAGTAAACAGTGCTATAATAAATAAGAAATTTACATCACTAAAATTATTTTTTTGAGTTGTAATTCTCTGAAGAAAGAGCACAAATAACTCTCACACCAAGATTCAAAGAGGGGAAACAGTCACTCTCTATTTCTCCTGTACTCTTTAATTCTTTAGTGGAGAACAGCTAGTCGGACCCTCAGACTCCTCCGCCCCCACATTGATCAAAAAAAATGTGTCCCCAGGGTACCCTCCAAGCTTTCCTTGGATTCCACACAGTTGGGCCTCCGCATCCTAACTCCTTGTGTAAAGGCCAAAGGCACTACCTCGCCCCAAAGTGAACCTTTTTAAAGGGGCCCTCTGAAGTTTATGGCGGCTCGCTCAGGAGCGTGACTCCGAATTGGACTCATTTAGTAGCAAGGAATACTGCTGTGATAATAAAACACTGACTGTACATTAGGCTTTGCCCAAATACTTTCTGAAGAAGAAAAGAGCAATTGCTTCCTTACGGCTCTTTTTGTAATCTACCAGTCTCCGTGAAGGCCCTTTCAGATTACCCATTTCTGTAGATCTTTGCATTTATAGAGAAATAACAGTGTCTGAAGAGGGAAATTGAAAGGCAATTATATGGGTTGTTCCAGCTAGTCATTTAGTTCTGGTTTCCAATAGCTAAGGCCTGCTAAGTACTAGACAAGGGCCATTTATTTATTATAAGCCACCAGATGGTCATGTTTGATTGCATCTGAAATAGGCTAAATTAGAACTCATGGCCCAAATAGACTGTGCATTCCAGAGCCATCTATTCCCTTACACTGTTGTGACATTTTGTATTTATTAACCTTTGACTTCAGCCTGGACCCCAAAATGCACGGAATAAGACTGTCAATTAATTTTCATTCTTAAAGTGATTATTTTTAATAAAAATGTAGACTCTGAACTATAGTATTATTTTAATGAAATAATGAGCTTCCTTACTCCAGCAGACTGAGCCTTGTCTGATTTTTACAATGATGAATTGACTCTGTCAAAATTTGCAATCTACTCTGGTGAAATATTTTGCTATGAAAGTTTAATTCTCGTTCTATATTTATGAAAGCAGTGGTAGTGTCACAACATGTTATAATGCAAGTGCCATTTTGTGTGATTTATTTTAATGAGTGCCACTTGTTGAAGTGTTTAGTGATTGTTGACCCATATTTAATTCTAAAAACAAGAAGTGTTCTGAAATGTAATAAATCAGCCACTGTATTTTTTTTCAAATAACAACAGTCCACTGTCACATTTCTTTGAATTGCCTTGTGTAGTGATGTCACAGTCTTACACTGGTTTGACAGAAATGATGATAATATTACCTTTCATTTCCAGAGCACCATTTTTTTCCCGTTAGAGCATAAAATTGTGTGACCTTAGGCAAGTCATTTAACTTCTCTGTGCTTCAGTTTCCTCATCTGTAAAATGGTTATTAAGACTGTGAACCCCATGTGGGACACGGGCTGTGTCCAACTTGATTAGCTTGTATCTACTCCAGCGCTTAATACGGTGCCTGGAACATAGTAAGTGCTTAACAAATAGGATAAAAAACTCTTTCACCAATACATTTTATCTCATTTTTTTCTTCATCACGTCTATAGAAAATGAGGAGTAGGTATCATCCCCATTCCCACATGGAGAAACTGAGGTCCAGTGGGGGCAAGTGATTTGCCCGGGTCCCACAGTGAGTCAGTAGTGTAACCAGGAGAATCTAGGACTATAAACTCCAAGTGCATTATTAGACTGTAAGCCCATCAAAGGATACTGTCTCTATCTGTTACCGATTTGTACATTCCAAGCGCTTAGTACAATGCTCTGCACATAGTAAGCGCTAAATAAATACTATTGAATGAAGATAGGGGTGGCCAAGCTTCATGAACTGAAGAGCAGCAAACCAAAAATGTAACATGGCCAAAAGCCACAGATCCAAAGCAATGGAGAGCAGGTGTTCCCAGGGTGGATAGAGGGATCTGTTCACATAATAATACTAGTAGCATTTGTAGTAAATTATAGTACATAATAAATGTACTAATGTAAATAATGTAATGTAAATAATAATGTAATAATGTAATGTAATAATGTAAATAATAATGTAAATAATAGTAGTATTTGCTAAGAACTTACTATGTGCCAACCACTGTACTAAGCAATGGAGTAATTACACATGGGACTCGCATGGGAGTAGCCAGCAGGAATCATGAAAACTCCACTTCCAGTGCGGTTGGGGAGGAGAGCCTACATTGCCACTACTTGCTGGGTATTGCTTTTAATGGTATTTAAGTGCTTACTCTGTGCCAGGCACAGTACTAAACACTGGAGTAGATACAAGCTAATCAGGTTGGACATAGTTCCTCTCCCACATGGGGCTCACCATCTTAATCCATTTTAGAGATTAGGTTACTGAGGCACAGAGAAGTTAAGTGACCTGCCCACAGTCATACAACAGACACGTGGTGGAGCCAGAATTAGAACCAAGGTTCCCTGACTCCCATGACCATGCTTTATCCATCAGGCCATGCTGCTTCTCTAGTTCTTCTGTTTCTGCAGTCTACGCACTTCTATCTGTGATCTTCGGGCATTTGATATTTGCCCCACCCCCCAACCCAACAGCACTTATGTACATATATTTAAATTATATAGTATAAATTATTTATTCATATTAATGTCTGTCTCCCCTTCTAGACTGTAAACTCTCTATGGGCAGAGAACATGTCTGTTGTATTGTACTCTTCCAAGCACTTAGTACAGTGCTCTGAACCTAGTAAGTGCTCAATAAATACTACTGATCGATTGATTCATAGCAGACCCCAAACTGATATTTTTCCTTCTTGCGGATCTGCTCCTTAATACTCATAATGGGGTGTGGCGGGTTCTATTTTAGTTTTGGTCAAAGCTGGCCAGCAAATTTTTCCTAAATAAAGATATACTAAAAATGGTCAGTGTATTTTCAAAGTCAGACTCCAGGAATTGGCATTTTGGGTACTTACTTTCCAGAGTTGTCCCCTTTCATGGCATGAGTTTGTTCAGGATGCTCCTCACAGGCTCCATGATTTGGTCAACTATCTGTGCTGACACTCTTACAGAGTATGCCATTCCTCTTTCTCCTTGGCTAGTTCATTATAAGCTCTTTTGGAAACTTATTTAGGTTTTAGAAAAAAAACTGAGGTAGGTTTTTTTTTAATTGTTTCATTTGTATTTTTACAGTTCAAAGTTTATTCAGAACAGTCACAATCTATTCTGTAGCTCCATTAGAAGACACTATCCCAAAATAGTTATCATATTTTGAGAGTCTTTTTCTCAAAGTTTCTCCTAGTCTTTTAAGACACCCAGCCCAATTAGCCACTCAGGTTGGCACAAGCCAAAACTTCCTTAAACTCATGGTAATAATAATAATAATGTTTATGGTTTTCTATCAAGCACTTACTATGTGCTAAGCACTGGGCTAGATACCAGATAGTCAGGTTGGACACAGTCCCTGTAACACATGGGGCTCACAGTCTAAGTAGGAGAGAGTGGGATTTAGTCCCCATTTTACAGGTGAAGGAACAGAGACACATAGAAGTTAAATGACTTGACCAAGTTCATACAGCAGACAAGTAGCAGAGCCAGGATTAGACCCCAGGGCCTCTGTTTCTCAGGCTTGCTCTCTTTCCACTAGGCCACTCTGCTTCTCTTGGTAATAATAATAATGGTATTTGTTAAGCACTTACTATGTTCCAAGCACTGTTCTAAGTGCTGGATGATGGGGCCACCAGGGTACTATGCTCTGGGGAGGAAGGAACTCTCTCCTGCTATGCGTGTGATGTATGCCTATGGGGTTAGGTAAAAGCAGGGCTGGAGAACTTCCTGAGTCCAACATTCTCTGAGATTGGCTCTCTGGTTTGTCTTCAGGTACCCAGGCTTCCCTGCACTCACAAAATTCTCAATCAATTGAGCAATCAATCAGTGGTTTATAGTGCGGACTCACTACATGTGGAGCACTGTACTGATCACTTGAGAGAGTTCGGTATAGTAGGTAGACCCAATCCCTGCTCTCAGGCAGAGAAAGTATTGGTGCTGGACTCCATCATGTATCTGAAAACAGGTCGATGAGCTCATTCTTTGCTTTCTCCGAGTGAAAGCATGGGCTACAGGAAGAGTGCGGGAAGCCACAGATGTCTCTTCTCTCTCATCTCTCTTAGGGAAGGTGCACTTCTCTATTAACTCAAGAGAACGTAGGCTGTTTCTGTGCATGTGCTTACATAGGCACACCTGTGAATTACCCTGTAAAAGGGGAATTTATCAATTTGGAATTCTGAGGCACAGAAGAGGAAGTGGCTGAAGTTAACCTAGAGTTCAGTTGGAACTCCAAAATAGAATACAGTCCCAGCTTCCTTTGCCACCCTGATCCAGAGAAATGAAAAAAAGCCCCTCACAAGATTGTGATGTGGATGTGTGCTGTCTGCTGACCTAGGATTTTATATATAGGTTTTCAGGCATCTTACTTTGACAAGGGCAATCACCATTTAATTTTAAAACTCTATTTGTCTTACTGATAGTCTTAGGGCTCTTGGCTCCCCGTTTTTATCTTATGACAGTAGTGCAGCTTCCCTGTCTTGTGCTGCACACTGATATTGAGAGCCCCTCAGTTTTCTTGCCTCTGGCACCCAATATAATGTACATTCAGTGGAGATAAGGTGAGGCAATCTTTTAACTTCAGTTAACTCTACAAGCAGAGAGTGACAGCCCACCTGCAGCAAGCGTACTGGATGGTTAAGAGTCAAACATTCTTTTTGTTTCACTACTGATCCATTTCTATTTCCCCGGTGATCATTTCCCAAGAGAATGACAGTTGAGCACATGGCTTTAGTTATCAGCCTGGTACATTCCAGGCTTAATTGATTCCAAAGGTAGATAAGAAAACACTATATTACTGCCTTTGGTTTGTTTATTAGAGATTATGCTTGAAATTTATAGGCCATTCCAGGTCCTTAACCTGGTTTTCAAGTTTTATTTTGGCTTCCTACTATTTCTGTCTTTATGCAGTGTATCTTTTACCAGAGATTATAAAAACGATTTACAGTTATTTGCTATCCTTTGATTTTCCTCTGCAGAAGAGGGTATTGGACAAAATTCTCGGTGGTAAACATTTAAGGATACATTACCTGAATTGAAATAATGACAGTGAAAGAAGTGTTCTATTTGAAACTGTGTCACAAAATATTTGTTTATTTGTACCACATTACCTTTCCTCGGGTCTCCGTGAAATTGTTCAAATGAACAAACTTCCAAATGTATGTGATCCAAGTAACTTGAAGCCCTCTATTCTGAAAGAGAGCCCATGATAACAGATGGAAAAACATTCAATTAGGTTGTGTACTCATATAATTAAACTAGGTAGTATAGATTTTACATGAAAAAAATAATATTTTTATTAATAGGTTTTAAACCTCCCTGCTCTCAGCTCTTTGCTCCAGGTATTCCTGTTGGCTATTGGAACTTACCTAACTTACAGGGGTACCATACTATCCTAACCAATTTTGAATTGGCAAAGGACACACTTAATATCTTAAAATGTGATCAGAATTTTCTTTGTAACTAATTACTAACAATGAGTTACAATTTACAGCTAAGGACATAAGAAATGCCCAATTGGGTCAGACCAAAGGCACGTTGAACCAGGCTCTCTCTCTCCGACAATAATAGGAAGCTTGGAAGACTTGTGTGATGACCTCCCTAATGGTTCTGGATGTGTCATTTAACATCCATACCATTTCTTTCCCCAACTTTCTTTCTACTAATCCATTATGGATTTTGGTCCATGTATGAATCCCAATCTCTCTTGATCGTCTGGATATTTCTGGCCTACACAGTCAGAGTTATAGGTTTTTTGAGATTCTGTAAAAATGGGTGAACGTGGGCATACTTAAGATGACACAGGATTGAATCATTAAAATATAGATAGAATCCGTGGAATTTATTGAGCACCATCTCTGTGCAGAAATGATGTTCTAAGTGTTGGGAAAGAACACCAAAATCAAAAGAAGACCTTCAGGTGGCTTTCAATCTGAGGGACTCAGGCAAGCATAAATATTTTACACTGAGGAGCAGGAGGAAGAACAAGGATATGTCCAGTAGTAGCAGGAGTAGGACAAAATGAAATAGCTGTAAATAATTGAAACATATTAATATGCTGAGAAGCAGCATTGCCTAGTGGAAAGAGCTTGGGCCTGGGAGTCAGAGAACCTCAATTCTAATCTCAGCTCTGCCAAATGCTTGCTGTGTGACCTTGGGAAAGTCACTTAACTTTTCTGTGCCTCAGTTCTCTTGTTCCCTCTCCTACTTAGACTGTGAGCCCCATGTGGGACTGAGTCCAACCTAATTAACTTGTCTCTACCCCAGTGCTTAGAACAGTGACACATAGTAAGTGCTTAGCAAATAACATTTTATATATCTATATATGTGTGTGTGTGTATATATGTGTGTATACACACACACACATACAAATATTGAGGATGACTGTAAGCTCCTTATGGGAAGGGATCATGTCTACTGACTCTAGTGTATGTTACTCTCCCGAATATTTAGTACAGTGCTCTGCCCACAGTAAATGCTCAATAACAGAGTCGCAGTACAGTTAAGACACAGAAGGTCTTAACTGTGAGAGCCTACTTAACCTTCAGTGTCTTAACTGTACTGTGACTCTGTCAGTGAATAGTTCCCAGCCATGCCTGCATAAATACTTTAGCAAAAGCTTGCTTTTATAAAGTAGTAGAGGCCTTGGGTTCTTTGTTGAAGTTCACTCAAAAAAAACCAAAAAACCCAATGTGGGGCACAGCGTTTTATTCTGGGCACAGTAACAAAGATCATATTGCCAAAGATGTAGGTGTATGTTGTAGCTATCAGACTTAATCTATTCTTGGAAAAGAAATGAGCTATGTAAGAATTTTCTGGGACAAGCAATCACTGAAGGAAAGTGATCCCAAGTGTTCAGGGAAACGTCAGCAAATGATAGTGCAGGTGATGTGCAATAAGTGAATATCAGAAGTGCTTTAACATTATTTTAGTCTTTCTGGAATTAGCCAAGAAATTCCAACAGCTGAGTTGAAGCCTGGCAACACTGTGCTACATTAAACAGCATACTCTACAACTAAAAGGTGAAAGAAACCGTAACTATTTTAAAAATCTTTATGCTTGTCACTTTTAACTCGTTTTAAGAGAAGAGGGTTTAATTTGCTTACAATTTAAAGTTATCTTCCAGAAATCAGAGACTGGTTGAATTCCTGGTGTTTTTTAATTTTTAAGAGTTTTGTGGTTTGGGTCTAGGTATCTCATTTCTACATCATTTTAATAAAACAAATTATTTGTAATGGCCAGTAGTCATAGAAAACAAGCTGTCAGTTTTCAGTGTTGCTATTAATATGATTTCTCTAAATATCTGAGTTGGATTGCTTTTCATCTTGAAGTAACAGATAAAAATAATTTCAGTGGATGGCTCTGATAGTTCACAAGTTCATTTTGCTTTGGGAATATGATCCCTTGTTAAATTTAGAGGCCCAAGAGTGCTCGTCAAAGCAGTCGATCAAATCACATCTAAATATTAATGGAAAAATATCCCTGTACAAATATTAAACTTCCTGCTTTCATACCCATTTTGGCCAGAAGGTAAAGCCAAAGCAATATTGTTTCCACTACTTAGCTCTTTCTAGAATCTATTGCAGTGGAAAAAATTTGGATGATAGTTATGTGGTAAGAACAAGGTTTCACCTTAATTAACTGTCACTCATGCCTGTGCACTGAACCTGCCATCTCAAAGGTCACCAGTGATCTCCTTGCCAAGTCAAAATCCAAATCTTGCCTCTACTTGATCGTAATCCTTCTCAACCTCTCAGCTGCCTTTGACACTGTCGACCACCCCTTGTCCTGGAAACATTATCCAACCATGGATTCACTGATATTGTCCTCTTCTGGTTCTCCCCCATCTCTCTGGCCACTCATTTTCAGTCTCAGGGGCTTCTCCTCTGCCTTTCACTGTAGGAGTCCCTCAAGGCTCAGTTTTGGGGCCTCTTTTATTTTTCATTGACACCCACTCACTTGGAGAACTCATTTGCTCCCAAGGCTTCAACTACCATCTCTATGCCAATGATTCCCAAATCTACATCTGCAGCCTTTATCTCTCTCCTCTGCAGTCTCATATTTCCTCTTGCCTTCAGGACGTCTCTATTTAGATGTCCTGCCTACACCTCAAACTTGTTCAAAACAGAGCAACTCATCTTCCCACCCAAACCCCATCCTCCCCTTGGCTTTTCCATCACTGTAGACAGGACCACTATCCTCCCTGTCTCACAATTCCGGAACCTTGGCATTATCCTCACCTCATCTCTCTCCTTCAACCCACGTATTCAGTCTGTTTCCAATTTCTCTCAGTTCAACCTTCACAACATCGCTAAAATCTGCCCATTTCTCTGTATCCAAACTGAGACCATGCTGATCCAAGCACTTATCATCTCCTGCCTTGATTACTGCATCAGCTTCCTTGCTGACCTCCCTTTTTCCTGTCTCTCCTCACTTCAGTCCATACTTCACTCTGCTGTCCGGATCATTTTCTATAAAACCGTTCAGACCATGTTTCTCCACTCATCAAGAACCTCCAGTGGTTGCCCATCCACCTCTGCATCAAACAGAAACTCCTTGCCATCAGCTTTAAAGCATTCAATCACCTTGCTCCCTCCTACCTTACCTCCCTGATTCCCTGCTACAACCCAGCAGCCTGCACATTTCACTCCTCTATTGCCAACTTACTCTGCTCTCTCACTTCTGACCCCTCTCCCACATCCTACCTCTGGCCTGGAATACCTTCCCTCTTCATATCTGACGGAAAATCATTTTCCCTACCTCAAAGACTTATTAAAAGCACAACTCCTTGACCATGCCTTCCCCTGTTAAGCCCTCATTTCCTCCTCTCCAACTCCCTTCTGTCATCACCCTTGCATTTGGTTTTGCACTGTTTATTCATTCATCCCTCAGTGCTTATTGTACATATCCGTAATAAGTTTATATTCACATCTGTCTCTCCCTCTAGACTGTAAGCTCCTTGTGGGAGGGAGCATGTCTCCTGACTCTGTTATATTGTACTCTCTCAAGCAAATATAACAGTATTCTGCACATTAATAAGTGCTCAATAAATATGATTGTTCGAATGATTCATCACAGAGTTCTCAAAGTTAGCACAACATGGGCTTTCCTTGTTTTAGAAATCTTGATTCCAAATTGGCACCTTTTCAAAAAGGGGCATCTCACTATTTTTTAAATGCATCATATGGTAGTTTTAATGTAACACAGAGGTGTTTCATATGGATACATACTTGGGTAGAAATAAAGTAGTTGTTCTGTTAGATTTACAACACCGAAAAGCCTGGAGGCTTGCTTCCTGGGGGATCCACTTTGTATCCCTGCCTGAATCAAGGTTTCCTGCTGTGCATCAAAGTATATAAGCATATTCTGAGACTAGGTGAATTCACTGCTCATTCATCAGAATTCTGACTTGGTGATGTTCCTTTTTGCAAACAGATGTGGAAATCAGGTAGACAGATGTTGAAAGTGGACCTGTTGTTGAAACTCATGTTATGAAACATGTTGCTGGAAGACAGGTCGTTAGCACTCAAAATGAAACACACACAATCTGTTGAATTAAAGTTGGTTGTCATGCGTCTTTTAGCCTTGTCTTTCTATTTTGGTTGTCGGTTTTAGAATGTGTTGAAAGCTTATAAACTAATTGAACTAATGTAGCCTAATGATAAGAGGACAGGACTGGGAGTCAGGAGATTCTGGTTCAAGTCCCAGCTCTGCCACAGGTCTACTGTGTGACTTTGGAAAAGTTACTTAACCTCTCTGAGCCTCAGTTTCCTCATTTGTAAAATGGGGATAAGCTAGATTGTGAGAGCTCTGTGGGATAGGGGCTTTGTCATACCTCATAACCATGTGTCTACCTTAGCATTTAGCACATAGTAAGTGCCAAATAATTACCATTATCATTATCCCTCAACCATAAGGTCGTTTTGGGCAGAGAGTCTACCAAGCACTTAATACAGGACTCTGCACACGTTACTCAATAACGCTCACATAATAATAATAATCACATTGCTCAATAAATGTGATTGAGTAAATAAATGTCACTTCTAAAAGAGTAAGCAGATAGGGAGATATTGTGCACGTGCTGAACTGTTTCTTGTGCAGTAATAGTTATTTCATTCTGTGCTAATGGCTTAGAAATAATTTATGTTGCCATTCAATCTAACAGTCTTTCAGCCAGGGGAGAGAGTAAGGTGGAGTGTCCCAGAATGGAATGTCCATGAAAGAATAAGTGCCCAACGGGCTGTTCTTCAAGTTTGAATGATTTAAAAGTAGAGGGTTTTTTGATGTTGTGTTTCGGTGCTGAGCCAAACCACCTGGCTCATGAATTCCAAGATGGCACAGGGCCTGGGCTGCCTCTTGCTGGCATGCATGCTGAGGAATGGATTTGAGCGCCAGCCCCCAACCAAGCCTATGAGGCAGAGTCTGACCTGAAAAGCAGCATGGACTAGTGGATAGAGCATGGACCTGGGGGTCAGAAGGATCTGAGTTCTAATTCCAGCTCTGCCATGTGTCTGCTGTGTGACCTCGGGCAAATCACTTCACTCCTCTGTGTCTCAGTTACCTCATCTGTAAAATGGAGATTGAGATTGTTTGCCCCATGTGGGACAGGGACTGTGTTCAACCCGATTTGCTTGTATCCACTCCAGCGCTTAGAACAGTGCCTGGGACATAGTAAGTGCTTAACAGATACCACAGTTATTATTATTATCATTATTATTATTTTGAGCCAGGCAAGCCAGCCAGCCACTTGCAGTTCCCTCAGCCAGTCAGCATAGCTGCACATGGGGCACGAGGGCCACTCTGGGATGGGGGATGGGGAAAGCCAGCCCATGTTCCTGCTGCTCTCTCTCTCTTAGTCAACATGTCATCGCGGCCTTCTGCCCAGGCTGGGGACTTGCGGTGTTCCCTCACCCGCTCTGGTCTGGAAGACGAGCTGCAGTGTCCCTGCCTTAGTGGTTTGAAATGCCTATGAGTTTCCATTGCTCTGTGACCACTCACTAATATAGGGCAACTTCACTCCAATCCCCCAGACATTTGCCACCTGTATAAAATTCTGAAAACTGATCAGAAGCCACTGAATGCTTGACACACTGGAAAATACCTGTGTAAGGATGAATGGGGGAAAATGGAGTTTTAAATAGAAATAGAAGTCACGCACATCCCTTTTAGATTAAAAACTGAAATTCAATTAGGGAATAGTCCCATGGAGAAATGGTTTGCAGTTCTTGTTCCTAAGAAGGTAAATTGATTTAGTTGTGGCATTTAGTATGAGCTTTTACTGTGTGCTGAACATTGTGCTGACTGTTGCAACATATTCTCTTTGAAATGCCTAGCCCTCTTAAAAAACAATGGAAGTTGTTGTTGCAAAGTCTGGCCAAACTGAAGGGATTCATGCTATGAATGGAACTTCTTTCACTTTTCTCCCCTTCGAAATAGCTTTCCCAAGTATGCAGTCTATTCTGATCAAGGAGGTGAATGCAGATGCAGAAATTTCTCAAAAAAAATAGTTACTTCACTTACCACCTCCATTATATGCCAGTTCCAATAATGAATCCTACATTTCATTCCCTGCTATACTTTCATGAATCTTTTGTGCACCAGAGAGATAGAGTATGATGGAAAGAATGGGAATCAAGACAAATGTTTCTACAAGAAAAAAAGTATCTAACTGAAATGCTCTAGGAAAGATTTAGTCAATCAGAATGTAATTGCCGACATTTAGAATTTGGCTAGTTTATACACCCTTTAGGGTTTTAAATCATTTCAATTTGCCACACATACATTTGGGTTCAGCATTAGGTCTGTGGCAAAAAAACCCAGCAACAACAACAAAAAAACAACAACACACCACCAAAGTTTGGCCTGTGACAGTGTCACGCACTAAAAACCTACTAAATGGAAAAGTATCTCCCCATGAGGTGCTATACATCAACTAAAAATGTCTCCAGTAGTGTTTCTTTGGCATTCCTCCACCTCCATATGTTGGCAAGTCAGAAATGCCAGACACACACGTGGCATTCTGCTGAAAAATAAGCCTTCCCCCACCCACTATGGGAACCAGCCCTGCAGAATAGTGGGGGAGGGCAGGGAAATCGGTCAGTGCTGCTCTCTACAGCACTGCTCTGGTTAAGAAAGAAGGAAAACAAGTTCTTCTCACATAGGCAGAGACTCTCTCTCCTGTTGACAAAGTTGCCAAGGGGAGTTGGCTTAATCATCACCGGGGAGAAGGGAGAGGAGTTCAGAGGTGCCCAATAAATGAAAACAACAGATTGCAGACAAGAGATTAGTGAGGAAGGTCCACAAAATCAGCATCCCCGGAGTGCACCCTTTAGAATGCTCTGCATCAGAATGTGTCGAACAAGATGAAAGGAGTTGATGAGATCCTTGAACTCATTTAGTAACTGCATTAGTGTGTGCAAATTGAAGTCCATTGGTTGTGGTAATCTGGAAAGGCCGGATCCTCAAAATGACACTATTAAAATTTAGGGATAAAACATAAGTGCTTTTAGGATAACTACTATCTATAAATAACTGAAATTAAAAGGAATAGGCAAGCTAAAATGAGTTTAGAGATGGAGTACCTAAAGCAAAGCAAACAAGCCATTACTCACCCTGTGAGTTCCTCAGATAGAATGACCAGGAGGCAGGATGACCAGATGAATAAGTATGTGGCCCCTTCTCAAATCAACTGGCCAGGTTCGCAATCAGTCAGTGGTGTTGACTGAGTGCTTACTGTGTGCACATCACTGTACTAAGCGCTTGGAAGAGTTGGTAATAGGAGTAGTAATAATGGGCTACTTAATGGCCAGAGCCTGGATCAAAGAAAGTTTTATAGAGCACGCTAGTTGCTTCCCTACAGAAGGAATCCCACTTGATTAGATTAACAGAGTCACGTTTCACCGGGGCTTAGGGTGCTACTCAGTCCAGCTGGGAATAAAAATGGCAGTAACAGAGCTACTCTTATTGGTGATCCTGGGCCCCAAGCCTCCACTAAGTTGCATCCTGAAAATCCCAGAATGAATCAAGATGGAGCCACTAGTGGGTCTTCTCCAAAGTAGAGTGCACTCTTTCCACAGCAGGCATTTGCCTGATGATCAGCGGTTCATCTCAACACTGCTCTGGATATTACAGGGCTTTAGATCTACTACCTTTGAGGTCGGGGGATCCTGAGGAATTAAAATGGAATCTGAAAGTTTTGTCCAGCATTTGCAGCCACAAAGCATACACAGCCAGCAAAGCGTAATATGACTTCTGTTTGAAAGAACAAATGATCGAGCTGAACACAATAAAAGAAGAAAGAAATTGCCAAATTCAGGGTAGATGATAAAATATGGCTCAAAGCATTAGAGGCTCTTTTCTCTGTTTAATATTAATATCCATACCACTTTTCATTTGCTTGTTCAATGCTAAAACCCAGGCAGAATTGACCTATCGGAAGTCTCTTTTCACAAATGAACATTTGCAATGTTGAATTATTTACCAAGGCACGATTAGGGAGTGCTCATTTTTCCCAGCTGGTTTTTGGCGAGAACCCTTCTCTTGGGGTTACCCCAACATTTTTCGTTTTTGTAAACAGGGAGGTCTGATGGGGCCTATAAATTTTTAAAGGATCTTTTAAAAAAGGCTTCTGGAACCATTCTTCTGACCTCTTTTATTTTACAGGTTTTTAAAATTTTTGGTTAGTATTAGTCCTTTGCATTAGCACAACCATGATGAACATCTTTTATCGAAGGGAAAGATTTACAAATTGGGTGCTGGAGTAGGTGCATGCAAATCGGCTACTTGGGCAACTAAGTGCTTCGTTGAGCGTACATGCGCAGATTTGTGTTTATACTTGTGAAGACATGTTTTAGTGGCTGCAACAGGAGGCCGGCCATTTTTCCAGCCAACCTGGTGCTTTCAGCCTTAAATCTTTAGCCCTTAGCAACAATGAGGACAGGCTTTGTAAATGGGCCCATTTCAAGAGGTACAGGCTTGCAGTTTGTTTGGCGGCATGTTGCTCTTAGACCGGGGTTCAGGTAGATTTTGTTTTGACAAGGTAGTGATAGAAGCCCTGGAAATTCCTCATTTGTTCCAAAAGCAGGGCTCCTTAGTCCAAAGTTTCAAAATGTCTCTGCTTTCGAGCATGATGTTGGGTCTCTGGAGTGTCTGCTCTGCTGCTGATTCACTTTATGACATTAGAAAAATGATTTGATTATTTTCCTGTTTCTATTTCCCTCCTCTAAAGTGTATCATCCTATCTGTACCACATCCTAAAGCAATCAATCAATGATATTTATTGAGCGCTTACTGTGAGCCAAGCACTGTACTAAGCAAATGGGAAGTACAATATAACATAACTGGCAGACCTGTTTCCTGCTCACAACAAGCTCACAGTCTATAAGGGGAGAATAATGCCGTGGTCACCTTGGCTGTAAATAGGTTTTCCCCTAAAATTATCGCATTCACTTGGCCGTGGCCTCCTGTCCATGTACTTGCTCTTTTGAACTCTTAACTGCAGGGTGAGTACTGCTGGCAGAGAAGAGAGAGTGGAAGCATCACTGTACAAACCACCACCGCGATAATTGATTTTTTTTTAATGGTATTTGTTAACGCTTACTACATGCCAGGCACTGTTCTGCGCACTGAAGTAGATACATGATAATCAGGTTGGACACAGTCCCTGTCCCACATGGGGCTCACAGTCTTGGTTCTCGAGGGCTCTTCCATGGTGCTCAGTGGAAGACACCATCATCTCGTAATCCTCTAAAGTGAGATTAAATTATTTTATGCCTCAAGGTATAGAAATTCTATTAAATGGAGGCATTGGTATCATTACTGTGAGTCCCATTCATTCATTCATTCAATTGTATTTATTGAGCACTTACTGTGTGCAGAGCACTGTACTAAGTGCTTGGGAAAGTACAATAAAATAAAAAAGACACATTCCCTGCCCTCAAGGAGCTTACAGTCTGGGGGGTCGGGGGAGACAGACATCAGTACAAATAAAATTATAGATATGTACCCAAGTGCCATGGGGCTGGGAGGGGCAAAAAACAAAGCGAAGAAGTCGGGGCGATGCAGAATGAAACAAAAATTTCTCACTCTAGGCTTCAAGGCTCTCCATCACCTTGCCCCCTCCTACCTCTCCTCCCTCCTCTCTTTCTACTCCCCACCTCGCACGCTCCGCTCCTCTGCCACCCATCTCCTCACCGTCCCCTGTTCTTGCCTATCCCTCTGTCGACCCCTGGGCCATGTCCTCCCGTTGTCCTGGAATGCCCTCCCTCCTCACCTCCGCCAAACTAATTCTCTTCCCCTCTTCAAAGCCCTACTTAGAGCTCACCTCCTCCAAGAGGCCTTCCCAGATTGAGCTTCCCCTTTTCCCTCTGCTCCCTCTGCTCCTCTACCCTCCCTTCACCTCCCCTCAGCTAAGCCCTCTTTTCCCCCCTTTCCCTCTGCTCCTCCCCCCTCCCTTCCCCTCCTCTCAGAACTGTGTTTGACTGCTCAATTGTATATATTTTTATTACCCTATTTATTTTGTTAATGAAATGTACATCACCTAGATTCTATTTATTGCTTTTGTTTTAATGAGATGTTCATCCCCTTGATTCTATTTATTGCTATTGTTTTTGTCTGTCTGTCTTTCTCCCCCAATTAGGCTGAAAGCCCGTCAATGGGCAGGGACTGTCTCTATCTGTTGCCGATTTGTACATTCCAAGGGCTTAGTACAGTGCTCTGCACATAGTAAGCGCTCAATAAATACTATTGAATGAATGAATGAGATGATGAAAGGTGGGGCTTAGTCTGGGATGGCCTCTTGGAGGAAATGTGCCTTCAATAAGGTTTTTAAAGGGGGTAGAGTAATTGTGTGTTGGATTTGAGGAGGGAGGGCATTCCAGGAAAGAGGTAGGACGTGGGCTAGGGATCAGTAACAAGATAGGTGAGATCGCGGCATAGTGAGAGGGTTAGGACTAGAGGAGCGAATGTGCGGGCTGGATTGTATAAGGAGAGAAATGAGATGAGGTAGGAGGGGGCAAGATGATGGACTGCTTTAAAGCCAAAGGTGAGGACTTTTTCTTTGATACTGAGGTGGATGGGCAACCACTGGAGTTTTTTGAGGAGTGGGGTGACATGTCCTGATTGATTTTGTAGAAAAATGATCTGGACAGCAGAGTGAAGTATGGACTGGAGTAGGGAGAGACAGGAGGCTGGGAGTTCAGCAAGGAGGCTGATGCAATAATCCAGGCAGGATACGACGAGTGATTATTAACATGATAGCAGTTTGGCTGGAGAGGAAAGGGAGGATTTTATATGTTGTGAAGGTGGGCCCGACAGGAATTAGTAATGGATTGAATATGTGGGTTGAATGACAGAGCAGAGTCAAGGATAACGCCAAGGTTACAGGCTCATGAGACAGGCAGGATGGTGGTGTCGACTACAGTGTTGGGAAAGTCACGGGGAAGGCAGGCCTTGGGGTAGATACGAGTTAATCAGGTCGGACACAGGAGACTGTATATCTACCCCAAGGCTTAGAACAGTGCTTCACACATAGTAAGCACTTAAAAATACCATAATTATGATTACTATTACATTTTACTATATTACTATTTTACTATGTTAAAAGGTAAACGAGTTCAACAGGACTGTTTTTTGTAGTATAGCTCATTTTGATACCAATGGCCACCACTAGGTGTCACCTCCCAGTTACTTTATGTCTATCTAAGGCCTAACTATATACAAGATCATATAGAATAATAATCCCTGCTTTTCTTTTATGTCCGACAAGCAGCAGAAAGCATACCCCCTTGGCCCCTCTGTGGGCTTAAGCCATAGTGCCATTCTAGGAGTGAGGGCTAATGGTGTTTTTTCAGTAGCAGGTTCAGGAGGACTCGGGCTAAGATCTTGTCAGAAACAGAGCAGTGAAACCCACAGTATAGTTTCCTCAGTCAGCTTTCTACCCTTTCTTCTCGGAGATGGTGATGATGGCATTTTTGCAATCCTCTAGAACTTCCTCAGTTTTCCATATTTGAGAAGGAGCTATGAAAGCAACTAAGAAGCTCATCACCTCCCTGCTTGTGGATCTTGTCTGGTGTCCCATTAGATCTCGGAGCTTTCCCATTTTTGGTGACAGATATCATCAGTCAATCAGTGGTATTTTATTGAGAGTTTACTGGGTGTAGAGCAGTGTTCTAAGTGCATGGGAGAGAGTACAATGCAATAGAGTTAGTAGAAACGCTTTCTGCCCACATCCTAAAATAAAGCCATGTCATCTCACCTTGGCAAGCAACCTTCTTCAGAGAACTAGTTCATGGTTAATGGCTAGGTGAGATTATCGTTTCTACAGGAAGAAATAGAGAATTAATCAAGCTGAAGTGGGAAGACCTGACTCTTTGCCACCTAACTATTGTGGCACAGGGCAGGGCCAACTCTAGGTTGGGATGGGTCCCAGGAGAGATTGGGGAACTTGCAGGTGGAAGGGTACCTGTGCTCTGGTGAGCGTGGGAGGACTGAATGCTGGGTGCAGTGAGGAGGGAGCCAAAGAGGGAGGATCTTCCATTTTGTGTGGGGAATGTCCCTGACTAGCTTTAACAAAAATAATAATTATGGTATTTGTTAAGCACTTACTATATGCCAGGCACTGTTCTAAGCGCTGGGATGGATACAAGCAAATCGGATTGGACACAGTCCCTGTCCCACGTGGGGCTCACACTCTCAACCCCCCCTTTTCCAGATGAGGTAACAGAGGCACAGAGAAGTGAAGCTACTTGCCCAAGGTCACCTAGCAGACAAGTGGCAGAGCTGGGATTAGAACCCATGACCTTCTGACTCGCAGGCTCGAGCTCTATCCGCTACGCCATGCTGCTTCTCACCTAGCTGTCATTGATGGTGGTCTCTTAATTAGCAGTTCACTGTGTTGAACTTCTGCAGCATGGCAGTTGTTGTTTCTGCCCTGCAGCCCATCTGACTATCCTTTAGACTGTAAGATCATTGTGGGCAGGGAATGTGTCTGTTATATTGTCATATTGTACTCTCCCATGTGCTTAGTACAGTGCTCTGCACAAAATAAGCACTCACCAAAAACGATTGACTGGCTTTCCCCCCACCCGGAGCTTCAGAAGTGGATGTTCTGTGGTGAAGTAACCAGTGGCAGCATGGGTGGGGGTAGGGCCAGGGTCATTGGTCAGGTCTAGCCCTGCTTTGGGGCCTAAAGAAATTGACTCTCTTGCCCTCCCTCTTTCTGACTTTGGTGTAAGGTCAAGAAATTTTGTAAAGCGTTCTTCTTTACAGACAACCCCATGTCCCTGACACTTCAAATCCTAACATCTAATAATGTTTAAGTGGCCATTTTTTATTAATCTCTTGCCACAGCATAAGCAATTTTTTTGTCGAGGAGCTTTTCTTTTCCCTCATGTTAGAGAGGATTTTGTTGTTTTTTCTCTGAAACTTAATCTTGTGATGATTTTAGCTTTTACAGCCAATGGTGCTCCCAACTGGGCATAAAGGTTAACACCCCCTGAGATGGTTGGGGGTTGAAGTGCAGTATCCTAATTTTTTTCTTTTTTTTTTTCCTTTATTTTGCTTTCTAATTATAGAATGTGCTTCAAGTTGAAGGGCTCTGTGATTTTAAGCACATTTCCCCCCTCAAATCCCAATTGTGAATTTCTGATGCAAGCGCATCAGCTTTTAATTTTTTTGTGTGTACTCCTTTTATTTACATTTACTTTCACAAGTCATTATACTGTTTATATAATTCTCTCACATAGTTTGATATGAGAGGGTTTGCACTGTATATGACTTAAGAGTTTACTGAAATGCACTTCAGTCTTTTAATCAAGATTAAACCTCCAGAATCAGTTGAATATCTGCATGGGCATAATAAAAAGAATTAAACACTGATTTGCTAAGTTGTATCCATTTTTAAGCTTGAATGCAAAAGAATTTAAAAGGCATTTTGCAGATTTTTGCAGATTTTTGTCTCCTTTTAATGTGAAAAGGTATGACCGTTAATAGGCAAAAGGAAACGTTCTGAAGGATTAATTGGACTCATTTTGCTAAAGGATTGTCGTGTGTGTGGGTGTGTATTGTTTCTCTTTTCCTTTTCCTTTAAATGTGAGAAATGCATACTCTCTTCCCATGTCTCAGCAAGATAAATGAACTAATTTAAAATATTTTCCACGCCTCATCTGTCCACTCCAAAAGCTGTCAATGAGCTTGGATTGGGAGCTTTCATGCCAATAGTACAGAGCGAGCAGTTGTATTATTTTGAAATAAGAATGTCGTTTCCATGGCAAACTTGGAACTCCTTGCAAGTATGCTGACTTCCACATGCTTTCAGGTTTGTGCAAGAAAGATAATACTCTTATAAGATTTCAGAGGCAGAAGGTGATTTGTTTTCCTGACCAAGACAGAATCCTTATATTGTTCTTTAATTTGGGCCGTTCTATGAGGAAAATAAAAACCATCACAGTAGATGGACTAGCTAAGGTAGGAAGTAGTGTGAGGGAGTAGGTGAACATGAGATAGATTGAAATGAAGAATTGTAAGAATTTGAACTGAAAGATTGTATATTCCATTTCCTTTCTGGGGTAACAATGTCCCTTTTTCTTTATAAAAAAATATTTTTCAAACAATTACAATATTATGGGATCTTTGGTTTTTTTTTCAGTCAGTACATTGTCAACATGTGGTTATTTTTTTATTATAGAAGCTCCAGGTAATATATCAAATTTAAAGAAAGAAATGATTTGATAAATGTGGAAAGACACAAACAACTTCAAAGCATTCATCAACCTCTTCTGGGGTGGGATCAAATTCTTCTGTTTGTTTACTTAGTGATGTTTGTGGCAAATGGTGGGGGTGGCTGGTGAAGGGAAGAGAGGTGATGAATTGGAAAACATTTTTACTCTTTTTGAGATACTGGTTCATTTTGGATTTGCTGAACATTCTGTATTTAATACATTTTAATGTGTCTTTGGGGGGAAGTCATAACTTTTCTGTACTGCTTATCACTGCTGCCTGCTCATATGACACAGTTCTCCTGTGAGGTATAATAGAAAAATAATCTCTGTTTAAAAGTGGATTTTGGCTTTTAGCCTAATACAGAACAAATAGCCTTTCCTCTCTACATTAAATGTTCCCATAAGCTTTTTTAAACCAAATTTTCCTCATTAAACAGTCACTGAATCCGATTCTCCAACGGGTTATGGAGCTTGTTTGAATTTGGCTTTTTAAATCTTTCCCCTGTTTTACTGGCCTGACCTTTCTCTCCCTGTCATTGGATGGGTACTTATGTGGCCATCTTTGTAAGTGCTTGGCAAGAGTGGTGTTATGAGTTCATCTTTCCCTGACTGGAAATGAAAGCTTATATTTTCTGCTAGATGCAGCTGACCTCAACCCTGAATTCTTGTCTCCCCCGCCCACCCCCCACTCACCTGACACCCCCCACCCTATTTTCTCTCTCTCTCAGCTCTCTGCCATCAACTGCTTCCCTCTAGGAGGGAATAAGCAGAAAAGCATACCTAAGCCCTGCCAATCCTACTTCACAAGTGCAACATTATAGGGCATCTCTCCCAACCAAAAACTGAACACATTCACCTATGTAATCGACCATAACCTCTTCTGGTTTGGAGCTTTGGGACTTGAGTCCTTCCAAATTTCTTATGACACGAGGCAGCATTCTGCTGTTTTGCCAGTGGGTCAGCCTCAAGGAAGATGAAAATTTGATATGAATACTTGTAATCCTCATCAGAGCTTTCTACTGGAATTTGACAAGTAGATTTCTGGTCCTAAATATTTGAACATGCAGCTCTTAAATGACATGCCATCTCTTTGAAGTCCTTTTCTATCTGTGGGTTCTGGTAGTTCTATTTTTTCTTTATTTTAAAATACCTTTTGGAGTTTTGCAGGAAAAATAAAATATTTATCTCCATAGCTTGTTGATATCAACAGGCGGGGATAGCTATTCTCGGATGGATAGAAGGTTTATTGGTGAGGAGATGCAGAAACCTATTTTGCGATAAAGGATTTCATATTTCTTCCCCAGTCTAGCAAATTGCTTGAGGGTTATTGCTAAGAAAATAATCCTTTTGGATTCATCTGGTTTAAACTGCTCTGCTCTCTGAAAGGGTTAATCTTCATTTGCATTAGTCAAGTACAACCAAATGAAAACAGCCTTGGAACAGAATATGTTTTTATGATACCTTTCTGAAATGTTTTCAGACCCGTTGCTACATTGCCTAAACTTTTGCCTACACTTGGAAAAACATCGAAAATTTTATTATGGATGTCCCCAACTCTGTGCTTTTCCAGTAACATCCAAATGAGATTTTTCTCAGTTTATTTTTCCAGAAAGTTTCCTAAATGGAGGCACCTAATACCATTTCCCCTCTGAACACCAAGCTGTATTTTTTTCTGCCCCTCAGATGACCAGTAATAAATATACTTCGAGTACCAATTAGCTGACAACTTCACTGTTAAAATCTAAGGCAGAATACTCTCTAATTTGCCTATTCATTAGCTAAGTGCCGGGAAAATAAAGCATATTTCTCCTCTGCAAGATACAGAGGCACTTGAGGTGCAGGTGAGTCGAGTTATGTGACAATTCCATAATCAAATCTGAAACTGGACAAACTTGGCTACAGTTTGGGAGCTTCTCCTAATTTGAAACTCTCCTGAAGAGTCATGAATATTTCAGTTGGACCTGAGCAAGTGACCCTTTCCCCACAGATGCCAGGAAGGTTTTGAGTGGCAACTCTGTGAAGTTTGGCCATTTCTGAAGCATGATTTTAACCCAACAAGGCCAAATGGAAGGCTTTGATGGAGTTAACCCAAGGGCACAAACCCTCCCTATCTGAAATGTCTGCATGTTCTTTGCTGCGAAAAGTGCAGATTGATGCATCATGCATTCTAAAAGGAAAGAGAGCCAACGAGCAGCCACGTTCCTACCTATTTCACTATCCTAGCAGATTTTGGAAAGAAAATGTTCAATCTCTTCCGTATACTGGAATTTGATCCATTTAGGGTAAGCATGCTCACAGACATGGATGTCGGTCTTCACTTTGCTCTACTTGTTTGAAATCTCATTTTGATGCTCTCTTGAAATGGCATTATGCATATTTATATTGCCTAAAGTGCTGAATCAACAGGAAGAAAAGGTTGGTAAAAACACTACCTCTGGCAAGGAGATTCTCCGCCCCCCTCCCCCACCCCATACCCATACTTTTCATCAAGATATATGTGAAAAGTATGTGAGAGGGATACAAGGTTAAGTTTTAGTCATTACACTAGTCATTGAAAGGGAAGGCTCAGAGCCAGGAATTACAATTTCAACAGACATCTGGGAAGGAAGTGGGCAGAGAAAAAGCAAATGGGAGTGAGTGAGCCTCAAGAAAAACCTGGTATAGATTATACTTAGAGGAAACTGGTGGATCTATTGTTTCTGTTGACATGGGACCCCAGCCTCAAAGTCCGGGGAAATGTTGCTTTGAAAGAGGTTTCTGCTCATTAGGAAAAACCACATTTTCCTTTTGGCATTTGGTGGCGCTCCAACATCAGCAATTCATCTGGAAAACAGGGGTGACCCAGCCCTGTGTGCCAGATGGATCTTGTCTGAAGGTTTGAGGAGCCCGGCTGTCAAACACTGGACCGCTTGTAAAGCCTAATGCCAGGTCACCTGAAACCCCCAAGTGCTTTGTCACATCCTCCTTTTGATTTTTCTCTCTTTTTTTGGAGATGCAATGGGAAAGGGGTAAAACTCTGCACTTCTCTGGGGTAAGAGTCCATTTGAATCCCGATGAAAATCTGTTCATGCCACCATCCAGTTTTATGAAGCCTAAATACTAGCCCTGTTCTTAATGCCCTCCTTGAGGCTTTCTGGCTGTATGTCTCATCGTGTTCCAAATACCTCCACCTGCCCTTTTCCCTTCTGTTCTGATTGTTTGGGGGACAAAGACTGCAACTCACAGCTAGAGGGCATTCTCCATTTTCACCCGTCTCTCAACCACAGCTGTGCTTATTGCATGGTATGATGTCTGCCCTTGTATACTGCAATGTCTCTCTCGATCATTTCTCAGCTGGTGTTGAGGGTGGATGAGCGAAAGGGAGTTTGTACCCCAGGGAACTGGGACTTGGGCCTGAAACTCCTCTCTCTCCCCCTTCCATTAAGCAACCTCATCCTTCCTCCTAGCCATTGCTCCTGGAGCAGCAGCAGTGAGGTGGAGGGGTTTGGAGAGCAGCATGCCAATGATATCAGATGATTATGCCCGCTGCTGCTTTGCAGATATGTGCCTTCCCTAAGAGAATTCACCCGACTCCTCTCCCAAGGTTACAGCAAATGGGCATGTGCCACTCTGGGAAGCCATCTTGGCAGTGGAATTCACAACATAAATTCATATCAGAAGCAGAGCAGTAGGAGTTGTAGGTGTTGTAGTGATGGTATTTATTAAGCACCTACTGAAAGCAGTGCGCTGTACTAAGCATTTAGGAAGTACAATAGAAGCAGAAAACAGGTTCCCTACTCACAAGGAACTTACATTCTCATGGGAAGCATACACTCTAGACAAACTCAAAGAAAGTCACATATCTGAGAGTAGTGGGAGAAGGTGTGTGGCTTGCTGGGAGTCAGAGAAAGGAAAATCAATCGATATGTAAGGAGAAGTTGGGGAGAGGGTAGCTAAGTAGCTGGGTGAGAGAAAAGGATGACTAGGAGAAATGGTAGCCACAGAATTCTAGCTTTTCTGGATTTTCTGCTCCTTTTAGCTCTTATTTTTGATCAGGTCACTTTTTGGCATGGCTGCTAAAAATAGAATTTTGATTGCAATACTTTCTACCTCTCCTTTGGAAAATAATTTGAAACAAAGCTTCCATTCTTGCTTTGAAATGTTTAGCAATACTATAAATATATTAAAACAAAGGCAGTTTGCATTTTAACAAGCCAAACACATTGAGGGAAAATTTCCTGCTGCAAAAATCTGGTTCAGTAAATGTTAAGAAAAAAAAGAAAAGAAAAAGGAGATATGTGAATTCCAGGAATACACAGATTATCTTCATCTTTTTTAAAAGTCATTTAAATGATAGAAGACTACAATTCGGTTTTTACGATTACAAATGAGACATAACACGAGCAGTAAACTTTTCTTTTGAGTGTGAATGTGTTCTTTTGCACATCTGTTTGGCTAATTCCCTTCCCTGTTTGAAAAGAATCGCACAGAAAAAGAATTTTTAAATATTGAGGAAATATGGTTTAAAAATAAGAAAAGGAAAGATAGCAATTCCCTAAGCGAGCCAAAAATAATAGCAAATGTGGCCGAGTGTCTTGGGCGTTACTGAAACTTAATTGAAATGAATTTTTGTGCAGAGGTCAGTGGCCTGGCATAGTCCCACTCTTCAGTCTCCAGGCCAGTTTAACCTTAGCTTGGAGTTTGACAGCCATCCTCAAGAACAAACCTTTAAGGTAATTTAGTTGTCACGTAGATATTTTGTATAAGCGAGACTGAGCTCTTCTCTGTTGCTCTTTTCCTTCCCTGCTCCTGCAGTCATATCAGGACCTAAACATTCACAAGCGGGCGAGTGGCTCGGTTTGTGCAAATCATGAGTTGTCTGAGCTGAGCCCTTTGGCTAATTAGGAAAGGCATCCTCCTGGTTGGCTCTCGTTGGTTCCATGTTGGATGGGTGCATTTTGCGCTACTTTGATTGCAATACTTTCTACCTCTCCTATTGGAAAAATAATATGACAGAAAGCTTCCATTTTGACTTCGGAATGTTTAGCAATACTATAAATATATTAAAACAAAGGCAGTTGGCATTTTAACAAGCCAAACACACTGAGGGACTTAGGTTAATCAGTCGATTGACTGATTGATCAGGCCAAATCTTTCAAGATGATCTGCTAAACGAGGGGTTTAGAGAACCTTCTGGTCGGCCGCCTTCAGAGTTTGAATAGCAAGGTTGCCCATTCTTCTGGCTGGGGGCGGTGCCAGAGAAGAGGGAGGCAGGACTTTCCATGAAGCCCCACAGGAGGTAGGGACCCAGGCTGACCATGGGCACACAGATTGGGAAGGGGGTGTGTGTGCAGGGAGTGGACTGTTTACTGGGGCCATGTGCGTGTGTGCATGCCTTTTCCTCAGTTGGACCAGGGGGCAGGTGCGAGCTGAAGCAGCTCTTTGCCAGCTCCTTCTGTATTCCCCAGTGCCTTGGCCTGCTGCTCCTCCGGGGGACCAAGAGGAGATAGAAGGGCTGTGTGGGGAAGGGGAAGAAGCATTTTCCTCCGCTGGACCTGGGGGTGGGTATGAGAAGCAGCATGGCTCAGTGGAAAGAGCACGGGCTTTGGAGTCAGAGGTCATGAGTTCGAATCCCAGTTCTGCCACTTGTCAGCTGTGTGACTGTGGGCAAGTCACTTCACTTCTCTGTGCCTCACTTACCTCATCTGTAAAATGGGGATTAAGACTGTGAGCCCCACGTGGGACAACCTGATTCCCCCGTGTCTACTCCAGCGCTTAGAACAGTGCTCTGCACATAGTAAGCGCTTAACAAATACCAACATTATTATTATTATTATTATAACTCGAAGCAGCTCTGTCCCGGCTCTTCGGAAGGGAATGTGCTACCCCTCCAGGAGACAGAGAGGTCACTCCAGCAGGGCCGGGAGGCAGAGTTCTATCTCCCCACTTGTCAGCCCAGGCTCCAGAGCGGTGGACAGAACGGAAAAGTCCTCAATTTCCCTCCCCTCAAAGCAGGAAAGCACCTGCGGCTCCTTGCCAGACCCCAGAGGCTCTGGCCTCCACCTCGGGGTGGCTGGAGCAGATTCAGGTGCTGCATTCACCTGTGCTTTTGCAGTGGGCTGGGACCATGCCCCAGAGAGGGATGAAGTAATAATAATAATAACAATAATAATTATAGTATTTGTTAAGCGCTTACTATGTAACAAGCACCATTCTAAGTGCTGTGGTAGATTCAAGATAATCAGGTTGTCCCACGTGGGGCTCAGAGTCTTAATCCCCATTTTACAGATGAGGTAACTAAGACACAGAAGTTAAGCAGTTTGCCCAAGGTCATACAGCAGACATATGGCCAAGCCAGGATTAGAACCACATCTTCTGGCTCCCAAGCCTGTGCTCTTTCCACTAAGCTATGCTGCTTCTCCAGAAATGAGAAGTCCTGTTTTTTTTTTTCTTTTTATGTAAAAAAAAGCAACAAAAATTTAAGCTTGACTTTTCTTTTCCCTTTCCTGGATGGGCCCAAGGGGGCCATTCTGGCCATGGAAAGGCTCATCACCTCCCCAGTCGCTGCCTGGACCAGCAGAGGGAGATGGTCTGATCCTCCAACCCAGCTGACCTCAGCTGCCCCCCGGGTCTGAGGGCTGACCCTGAGCTGACCTGGCAGAGGGCTGGCCTGCACTTTGGGGCCCTCTGGCACTCACGCCAAAGCCTGCGCCAGGCCCGTGTCCATGCCTCCGTTGTGACTGCACAGATGAGTGAGGGATAAGCACCAGGCAGGTGTCAAATTATGTCACGTAAGGGGCCTAGGCCAATCATAGGGGAGGTGGCTCCATGTTGGGTCATAGTTCAACCCCTTCTACTAGAGATTGGTACATAGGCTAGGATGCTCAAACATATTCATAATCCAAACAAATGCCTCTTATGCAGATCACACCCTTGTCTGTCTGGCCCCCTCTTTATTATTTTAGACAACGTTAGCTCTGCATAATAGGGACTTGAAAGTGATTACAGTAGAACACTTCATGGATTTGAGTTGGCTGAGGGGCCAGGGGGGAACCTGGATGGAGCCCAACAGACATTGAAAAATTTAGAATCTAGCCTGCTACAGTTTCAGTTGAAAAAAATCAGGCATGCAGCTTCTTGGATATTTAAAGGGACCATGCTCTACATGCCTGATTCATAGCTTAGCCTGGCCAGCTAGCTGCATAATATTCTTCTTCAAGAATATTCTTGAGTATTCTTTCCACTAGACTACACTTCTTCTACATTACATTCTACATTCTACATTCTCTACATTAGAGAAGCAGCGTGGCTCAGTGGAAAGAGCATGGGCTTTGGAGTCAGAGGTCATGAGTTCGAATCCCAGCTCTGCCACTTGTCAGCTGTGTGA
The DNA here is from genome assembly GCF_004115215.2 of Ornithorhynchus anatinus. Lineage (NCBI taxonomy): Eukaryota > Metazoa > Chordata > Mammalia > Monotremata > Ornithorhynchidae > Ornithorhynchus > Ornithorhynchus anatinus. Next base: position 50,915,604 of record NC_041753.1, on the reverse strand, counting down.
CTGTGGGCAAGTCACTTAACTTCTCTGTGCCTCAGTTACCTCATCTGTAAAATGGGGATTAAGACTGTGAGCCCCACGTGGGACATCCTGATTCCCCTGTGTCTACCCCAGCGCTTAGAACAGTGCTCGGCACATAGTAAGCGCTTAACAAATACCAACATTATTATTATTATTATTACACTATTGTAGTTTAACCCCATCTGTAGCCTGACTTGATGTTGAGCTCTGCACCAGTCCAACTCAACCTCTCAGGTGTTTATAGAGAATAATAATAATAATGATGGTATTTGTTAAGTGCTTACTATGTGCCAGGCACTCTAATAAGTGCTGGGGAGGATCCAAGCAAATCAGGTTGGACACAGTCCCTGTCCTGCGTGGTGTTCACAATCTTCATTCCCATTTTACAGATGAGGTAACTGAGGCCCAGAGAAGTTAAATGACTTGTCCAAGGCCACACAGCAGACAAGTGGAGGATCCAGGATTAGAAGCCATGACCTTCTGACTCCCAGGCCCGTGCTGTATCCACTAGTTAGGAACAACTTTCTGGCTAGGCACTGGGAACCTAATGGCCTATGATTCACTTCATTCCAGAGGCGCAGCTCAGCACAGTCCAGCTTCCAAAGATGTGTGTCCGCTTTAGGGTCTACACAAGAGTTTACAAGGGCTTTGGTTCAGCAGGATAATTGAAGCACAGACAGCATTGACATTTCAAGAAGTTGACATTGTGTATATTCACCCCACCCATCAGGTCCGTAACTGTCTCTGCCTGCCTGTTCTCTACCACCTGATGGTGTTGAAGTTTAGGAGGGTACAACTGTCCGGATTATGTTCAGCCTTCTCCTCTGGGAATTTTCAAGCACAATCCTTTTGGTTTTGTGTACGGATGGAGGCATCCAGAGCCTTTTTTTTCCTAGGCATACATTTTCAAGATGTTGCAGGCAGGTAGTGTCCTATCCCAGACTTCCCTATCACCATGGATGGCACGACCATCCTTCCCGTCTCTCAGGCCTGCAATCTCGGTGTCATCTTTGACTCGTCTCTCTCGTTCACCCCACACATCCTATCTGTTACCAAGACCTGCCGGTTTCACCTCTACAGTATCGCCAAGATCCGCCCTTTCCTCTCCACCCAAACGGCTACCTTACTGCTACATGCTCTTGTTATATCCCGGCTAGACTACTGTGTCAGCCTTCTCTCTGATCTCCCTTCCTCCTCTTTCGCCCCACTCCAGTCTATTCTTCACTCCGCTGCCCGGCTCATCTTCCTGCAGAAACGATCTGGGCATGTCACTCCCCTTCTTAAACACCTCCAGTGGCTGCCTATCAACCTCCGCTCCAAACAAAAACTCCTCACTCTAGGCTTCAAGGTTCTCCATCACCTTGCCCCTTCCTACCTCTCCTCCCTTCTCTCTTTCTACTGCCCACACCGCACGCTCCGCTCCTCTGCCGCCCACCTCCTCACCGTCCCTTGGTCTCGCCTATCCTGCCATCGACCCCTGGGCCACGTCCTCCCGCGGTCCTGGAACGCCCTCCCTCCTCACCTCCGCCAAACTAATTCTCTTCCCCTCTTCAAAACCCTACTTAAAACTCACCTCCTCCAAGAGGCCTTCCCAGACTGACCTCCCCTTCTCCCTCTACTCCCTCTACCACCCCCCCTTCACCTCTCTGCAGCTAAACCCTCTTTTCCCCCCATTTGCCTCTGCTGCTCCCTCTCTCCCTTCCCATCCCCTCAGCACTGTACTCGTCCGCTCAACTGTATATATTTTCATTACCCTATTTATTTTGTTAATGAAATGTACATCGCCTTGATTCTATTTAGTTGCCATTGTTTTTACGAAATGTTCTTCCCCTTGACTCTATTTATTGCAATTGTTCTTGTCTGCCTGTCTCCCCTGATTAGACTGTAAGCCCGTCAAACGGCAGGAACTGTCTCTATCTGTTGCTGATGTGTTCATTCCAAGCGTTTAGTACAGTGCTCTGCACATAGTAAGCGCTCAATAAGTACTACTGAATGAATGAATAGTGTGTTGAAAGCCAGTAGGTGCATGAGGTTCAGAACAATGCTTTTTGTGTGCAATTTGAGAATTAGCATCACAGAGATACGCAGAGATCTAATTAATCTAATCGGCTTCCCAATGCCGATCACTGCAAAAACCAATCTTCAATTTACTTTTCCTGCACAGATTAATCTTGGTGCCAATGGGATTGTCCTTAAAATTTGGTCCCTGAAGAACTTCTGGGATGCTGACTCTAGGAGAGTCAGTGGTATAAGGGCCTATCTACGCTTGCAGCATGAGCAATTTCTGCAGACGGGTGATCTGTGTATAGAGCAAGGCATGGGTGATGGTCTCTAACAAAGGTTAGATGGGTTCAAGAATCCTTGAGCAACTTCTGCAGTGCTTAATGGAGAAGCAACTATCGTTTCAGAAGGAAATGTGGGTGGGCTGTGGCAAAACTCACCAAACCAGTACAAATACAAACCCTTCACCAAACTATGCACATACATTGCAGCAGCATAGCAATGTTTAAATGTTTGTACTGTGAAAATATTCCTTTTTGCTCTTCAGTGCCTCTAGGAGTTTGGATTTGAAAGTTGGAGCTTGAATCAGGATTAAGGGACACTATTTTATCATTACAGATGATTGCATATGAATTGTCATTGCTATTTATTTTGGAAGCCCTCTGTTGAAATCGTTTTAGATAACCTCACAAGAAGTGGAGCCACCAGTGTCTTGTTAATGAGATTCAAGACACCATGCACACATACCACCCCCCCCCCCCACAGACAAATTCACTAGTTAAAAAATAAGGCATTAGTGACCTTTACATCTGTGGAATTATTGAACTCAGCACTAACATTGCTATGGACAATTTGCCTTTGTATTTGGTTTCATTTGTGTTTTTGTTAGGTAGCCACAGGCCTTCAGGCATGGGACTACACGGAAATGGAAAATAAGGATTATTTCTTCACGTATATAGCTACAGTAGCAAGCCATATGCTGTTTTTGTAAAAGATGAAGATGATGTCTGGCTTAACCTTGGAGCTCTAGAATGAAGTAGTGTAAATAAGAACAAACATGAGATCCGACCATTGGTCTGTCCAGTGCAGCAATCTGTCTCTGGCAGTAGCAACAGGATGCTCGCAAGGAACTGTGTGACAGTCAGCCTCCTTGAAATCCATCCTTATATATAGAAATCTCACATTGCTAACTTGTGCCCTTTTCATCTCTAAATTTCTCTTTTATAACCCATTATGGGTTGTTTATCCATGAATTTATCCAAACCCTTCTTGAACTTAGTGGTATTTTTTGTCTGTATAATTTAATAGGATAAAGAATTATACATGCTTTCCACACTCCATGTGAAGGAATGTTTCCTTTTGTTTTGAAGGTCACCAATGTCATAATTAATGACCTAAAAACATCCCTATAGACAAGACAATATAAAACAGTGTTTAGGACTGTGAAAGACATGGGACCATTTTTTGTTAAAATGTTTAAACCAGAATCAACATGTAAAATGCTAAATTCAGAGAGCATAGCAATTTCAGTGCAAGCTTTGGTAAACAACAATTTCAAATAATGAAATTTCCTCTGAGAAACAGGTGCCATTTAATATTAACATGAAAAGAAATAAAAATGCAAATGAAAGGTACTTAGTGTTCTGTGATTTTGGAAGGCCTTTTGAAGGCTCTTTTTTTCTCTCAGGGCAAAAATATATTATATTTACTATAAATATATAGTGTCACTTAACTGTTCCATGTAAGATCCTATAATGTTCTATAATTGTGTGCCCCTCTTGCCCATTAAGAGGCTTGAAATGAAGGATGGAACTTAAGCAGATCAGGAGAATGCTGGAGACCGTAGCTGATTGATTTTCCCTATGTCGATAATGTTTCTTATACAGTAATCCGATTTTGTTCTTCAACACACTTGCTGCAATAAAGAGGGAAGCGTCTCATTATTTGGACCAGGGAAAAATCCCGGTTGTGCTATTTACTTTAATACTTAAATTTGCAAAAAAGCTGTATTTTGGTTTGATTTTCTGGGTGGTTCAAGTTTGAAGATGGGAGTGATTAGGGAATCTAAACCTACTCCTGCCCATTTTTGGATGAGATTAGGTGGGTAAGACTATAGCTAAGTAGACCTCAAGTAAATATGATATTAGGTGTTGGCAAAAGGAACCTGGGTTTAGTGCTCATTGTGGGCAGGGGATGTGTCTACCAATTCTTTTGAATTGTCCTTTCCCAAGTGGTTAGTTCAGTGCTCTGCATGCAGCAAGCACTCAGTAAATACCATTGGTTGATTGGTTGGTGCACCCCCAAGCAAGGGTGTAAATTACAGATATGTACATAAGTGCTATGGGGCTGAGGGTGGGGAGAATAAAGGTGCAAATCCTAATACAAGGGTGCCACAGGAAGGAGTAGAAAAGGAAAAATGAGGATTTAGTTGGGGAAGCCTTCTTGGAGGAGATGTGTTTTTAATAAGGCTTTAAATGTCGGGAGAGTGATTGTCTATCAGATATGGAGAGAGAGGATCTTCCAGGCTAGAGGCAGACCGTGGGCGAGAGCCCAGCAGAGATCTCTTATAAGATTGAAGTACAGGAAGTAGGTGGTTGGTGAGTATGCATAAATATGTACTACTTCCTTGCCCAGCTCAGGACTGAGCCTCTCACTGAACCAGAGCCTCAGAAAGAGAACCAGAAAGATATTTGCTGCAATGCTCTGGGAGGGACCAGGGCTGGGAATAAATTAGATTGCTTTGGTGGTTCCTCTGAATATCATGTATACTGATTTTCGTGAATCACAGTGGAAAGATTTGTAAAGATTTCTCATTTTACATTATTTTTATGTCATTAACTTTATTAGTCCAAATGCATGGCTTCTTGTGAATTGCTGCTACTTATCAAGGCCTGGTAATTTTTTTTTCTTAAATACAATCCAAACTGTTCAGAAAATCAATCCCTTTATAGAGCTTTTTAAGGTCTTGGCCTCTTAGAGCAGTGTTACTATATGTAAATTCTCCTTCTTCAGGAGAGTGAGACCATTAGATATTACAAATAGTAATTTCTTTGGCAGAATGTTGTATCTTATTGTTTCTCTAAGATGCAGGAAAATCACCAAGCAAACAATTAGTATTCTTTGTCTCTTTTCATCTAAAGCTCTGCATATTGAAGGGTCAGTTAATTTATGGTGGACCACTTTAGACTTGAGGGAAGAAGGGGTTACTTCATGGACTTAACCATAAAGAATTTAGGGAGGTTTAGAGTGATCTTTCCTTCAGTTTTCTCCTCTTATGCCCCTTCAGAGAAGAGTTTGGGGCCAGAACAGAACCAGATATGCAAGTAAGTCCAGCCCAGGGAAGTCCCAGAGATTCCTTTGGATTTGGAGCGATGTTCTCTCTAAGGTGCCTGGGCAAGCACATCGGTGTTCCCAAAACCCTATAAAAAAAAAGAAAATGTTGGAAAGTGTATGGTGGATATGACTGATCCATTTGCAGATGAAAGAACTGAGGCAAAGAGGGAACCCTGACCCAGAGTAGCCTGAAAGGATTAGCCTGTGGCTGGGAGGAGGCTGAGTCATTTTGTGGACTGCCTCAGAGAGGTAGTTTTATTCCTGGGTGGGAAATGGAGATCCAGTTTTGTCCAGATTCCCCAGGCCAGAATCAAACCCCTAGGTCAACTTGAGAACTGATCCAATCCCCTGAGGGTTCTTCAGCCAAGGAATGGCTCAGTGACAAACCTGCAGATTTTAGGCCTGCCTGACGCCATGCATCCCTGGGACCATCAGGAATTTTAAGTTGGATCTAGGATGGTGCCACATCTTTGCTTTATCTTTACTTCAGAAAACTCTAGAAAGCAATTAAGTCTTAATTGTGTTATTCAGGGATGTCTGGGACATAGATTTTTCTTTCTCTGATAAGAATTGTTTACACTTAGTTTTGTAGTAGCAGTAGACTAGTGAGTTAGTTGTCAGAGAAATATTGAATCAGTGTGAATGCATTCCAGTGAGATTATTCCCAAGTTTTCCCCGGCCTTGAAAAAATAAAATGTGAGGGGGTAGAGTACCAAGGAGGAAATCATATGAATTTAAGAAACTTATTATACATGATTAATGTTGCTTTGTATAGTCAAAATGTTGGGCTTGTAACCAAATATTAGTGATGGTGGTTAAATGATGCATTCATTTAATTGAACTTCTGGAGCCAATGAGAGTACAGCTGGGATGAGCCTTGGGAAAAGAGTTGGGGGATATTTGTGTTCTCAAATATAGCAGGGGCTTGCTATGGCTTTAGACTTGTCTCCATTCTTCCATATTGCAAAATGGAGCAATACCTACCATCTACTTATGAACACTCTATTCAAACCACCAAATTTGCACTGACTCTCCTTTCACTCCTCAACTAATACCACTTCCCAATGCTCCCTGTAGCATTAGGCTAAAAAAGCAACCGTGTGCCTGGAAGCACCTCCCCTTTTATTGTAGATTCCCATTCAGGCCAAGGAGAGGCAGAGTATTAGTATTATTATTCCAGTTGCAGATAACCCTTTATCCTCCTGCAACTCCCACAAAAGAGTGGGCAAGGACAGGAAGAGGAAAAGAATCTGAAATCAAGTCACCTTTCTATTTGTTAGTACAGTTGCTTTGATAAAACCCTTGATTTGAAAGAACAGGACATCTGAAGGTTTAAAATGAGGTTGGGGGATTACATTTTCCTTGACCTGCTTTTCCATTAGCACAGGCAAAAGAGAATTTGATATGTTACATTTGCTTTAGACCTGCTGCTTAATTTTCAATAGGTCAGCTCTGATATCTTTTAGGCCCTGAGTGGGTGCTTATTTTTTATTGTTGGTAAAAAGAGAAAGTGAAGAAAGGAAGCGAGACTAGAACACCACAACTTGCTTTAGCAACAAGCTGCCACGACCTACCACTCAGCCACAATCTTTACTTCCCCTAGGCAGAAGTTGTTGTAAACCTATTGGTGGTCAAAATAAGATAAATCAGAAAAATGGAATACCCTTCAGGAACAGCAACATGGTACAGTGGTTGGAGCATGGACCAGAAGGACCTGGATTCTAATCTTGGCTCCTCCACTTGGCTGTGTGATCAAGTCATTTACCTTCTCTGTGCCTCAGTTGCCTCATCTTTAAAATGGGGATTAAGACTGTGAGCCCCATGCGGAACAGGGACTGTGTCCAACCTGCCTAGCTTGTATCTACCCCAGGGTGTAGTACAGTGCCTGGCATGTAGTAAGTGCTTAACAAGTGCCATTTAAAAAAATTGCTTCAGAAGACATTAAGAAGCTCCATTCTTGTGGAAGGCAATTTAAATACATAGTGCTTGGCATTTGAGAGAAACAATAATAACAAAACAAGCACATCTATCTCAATCAATTATATTTTTTGAATTCTAACTGTGTGCAAAACACTGTATTAAGTCCTTGGGAGAGTAGTAGAGTATACGTAAAAGGCAAGATCCTTGGACTCAAGGAGCTTACATTCTAGCTGAGCAAAAGATGATGGAGACCAATGGCAATTCTAAATTACTACATTCAATTTTTTATTATCTTTTTTAAGGGGACTGAGCTGTCAATATGGTATAATGATCACTGTGGTATTTATTAGGCATTTACTCCATTCCAAACACTGTACTAAACTCAGGGGTAGATATCAAGTAATCCAGTGAGACACAGTCCCTTTTCCACATTGGGTTCACAGTCTAAGTAGGTGGTATGGAATCTCCATTTTACAGATGAGGAAATCAAGGACCAGAGAAGTGACTTGCCCAAAGTCACACAGCAGGCAAGTGGCAGAGCTGGGATTAGAACCCAGGTCCTCTGATTCCCAGGTCTGTACTCTTTCCACTAGGCCACGCTCAAGGATTCATCTGAAGCACCACATGTCAACCCCTTTCCATCACAACCCTCACTTACCTATACTCTTGCAGGTGCTTAGAAGTAATAAGTAGGAGGACAGAACAAGAGTACACCACCCCCAGAAAAAAAAAATCTCTGAGTTACAGAATTGGTTTCATGTTTCTCTGCATAACAGAACTGATCTGGGTAGTGGAGATGTGATTCTTGTCTACCAGGGTGTTATTTTCCAGAACTAGAATTAGCAGTTTCTTTATTTGAGTCCATATCTACATCTAAACACCAGAAGTAATGCTTGTTTGTGTGGTTTTTTGGCGGGGGGCTGAGAGGGGGCGAGAATGGACATAATGAATTATTGTAATAATAATAAGGCATTTATTATGCCTTACTATGTGCTAAGGGCCTGGGTCATTACAAGGTTATGAGATCAGACACAGTCTCTGTACCACACAGGGCTCACAGTCCATCTTATTCCCATTTTAAAGATGTCATTCAGTCGATCGTATTTACTGAGCACTTACTGTGTGCAGAGAACTGTATTAAGCAGTTGGGAGAGTACAGTATAACAATATAAAGACACATTCCCTGCCCACAACGAGCTGAAGCCTGGGGGTGTTTAAGGGACTTGTCCAAGGACACTAGGCCACTGGAAATCAGACCATATCTCCTGACTCTCAGTCCCATGCTCTTTCCATTAGGTCATACTTCTTCTCAGAGCCATCTACATTCTCTGTTAGTTGCCTGGAGTTCTGCGGTGGTGGCCCTCAGCATTCAGGACAGTGAATTTTGCTGTTGTAACAGAGGCACAGCACAAAACAAAAATCCCATTAATCAGAAATCTCGTTAGTTTTGTCTAAATATTCAAGCTTCACCAAAATCAGAAATACTACTAATATTCATACTCTTAGGCCTGTGTCAAACGTGAAACTGTGGCTGTCCTCCTAAAGCAATTTGTTTTCAAAGATGTTCACCAGTGATTCAGTCGGGTCTGATTAAAACTGGTTTGCCTATTCCTCCATTTCTAGAATCCTTTTGTTTTCTTCTTTAACATTTACTAAGTACCAAAAGTGAACATCCAGCCTTATTGGAATAATTCCAGCCTTTTCTCTGATACCCTAGTCACCTCGGCACATTGTTCCAGCTCTGCCTTCTAGCCCTTCTGAGCTCATCTCTCTGGCCCTTTCTCTCTTGGCTTGGTGCTTGACTTCCCTCCCAGTTCTTTCCCTCATTGCATCAAGAAACTAGCTAAGGCCAAAGTGTCGAGATAAATAGCTTGTGATACGTATCATAAATAAATGCTTAATTCAACTCACCATGCATCGTGAGCCATCTATTTTAACGCTTTGAACTTGAAATGTTGAAATAACATTTTTTTTTTTTTTGGCAGAGGACTTATCCTCTTACAAGCTGTTGTACAAATAAACAGAATTGTCTTTTATCATGTAATTTCATAGTGTTTGTGTTCTTGTAACCTCCCTGGACTGCTGAGACCAGAACAATTTTGCTTTAGGTGAGATTGAATATTAATGGAAAGAAAAGTCTGTTGCCCAAGCAGCCTAAAAACCACAGATCGTCCTCTCTTTCTTTAATACTCTGGAGCTTTCTCGTTTCATAATGTCATATTCTTCCAGAGTCCTCTTTCTGCAAAGATAGTTGCTTTTTTTGACCTCTGACTCTGTGGGAGCATGCAGAACATGGGCCTTACAGGTGATGATTGTACATGTGAGAGACACACAGACGGACATGCACACGTGCATGCCCAGAATGTCCTTCAGTTTGGGGATTTGAAAATGACCATCGAACACATGGGCCTCAAACTCTTCCCTCCCTGACTACCATCTTCAACTGTTCACTCTCCAATGACTTTTTCCCCAATGTTTGGACTGTCTCTATCTGTTGCCGATTTGTACATTCCAAGCACTTAGTACAGTGCTCTGCACATAGTAAGCGCTCAATAAATATTATTGAATGAATGAATGAATGCTCATGTCTCCCCCATCATAAAAAAACCCTCCCTGACCCCACAATTCCCTCCAGTTATTACCCCATCCACCTACTAATCTTCCTCTCCAAACTCCTAGAGTGAGGTGTCTACACCAGTTGTCTCCAATTCCTCTCCTCCAATTTGACTTCTGGCCCCTTCACTCCACAGAAACTGCCCTCTCAAAGGTAACCAGTGAGCTCCATCCCAAATCCAACAGCTTCTACTCCATTCTAATCTTCCTCGACTTCTCGGCTGCCTTCGACGCTGTTGACCATTCCCTTCTCCTGGAAATGTTATCCAACCTTGGGTACATTGACACTCATTCTCAGTCTCTTTTGTGGGCATCTCCCACCCCTGTACCATGGGAGTCTGTTCTGGATCCCCTTCTATTCTCCATCTAAACCCATTTCCCTTGGAGAACTCATTTGCTCCCATGGCTTCAACTACCATCTCTATGTGAATGATTCTCAAATCTACTTCTCCAGTCTTGATCTCTCTTCCTTTGCAGTTTCACATTTCCTCCAGCCTTCAGGACATCACAGTTTGGATGTCCAACTGATGTCCCACTGATACCTCAAACTTAACATGTCCAAAACACAACTCCTTATCTTCCCACCCAAACTCTATCCTCTCCTTGATTTTCCTGTCAGCACCACCACCCTCCCTTTCTCACAAGCCCATAACCTTGGTGTTATCCTAAATTCATCTGTCATTCAACCCACATAGTCTGTCACCAAATAGTGTCAGCTCAACTTTCACAATATCACTAAAATCCACCCTTTCCTCTCCATCCAAACACATTAAACTAATCACTTATCCTATCCTGCCTTGACTACTACATCGGCCTCCTTGCTAACCTCCCTGCCTCCTGTTTCTCCCCATTGCAGTCTTCACTCTATTGCCTGGATAATTTTTCTACAAAAACATCCAGTCCATGTTTCCCCACTCCTCAAAAACCTCCAGTGGTTGCCCATCCACCTCTGCATCCCTTATCATCAGTTTTAATGCACTCAACTACCTTGTCCCCTCCTACCTTACCTTATATGACATGTCCTCAAGAGCTCCTGAAGATCTTTCATCCTGGATGGCAAACATTTCTGGTTGGATGGGGTTCCACAGCCTACATACAATTCCCCAAGCTAGACAGAGGGCAACCTCACATACTTCCAAATTTGATGGTTTTAAGGCTTAGTCAGTCAGCCTTTGAGCATTGGGGAGTATATAGAAAATGATAATAAAAAGCACCCATTGGGAGGAAATGTGTTTGTTAGCAGGGTTGGATTTGGTAGTGGAGTCTGCAGTAATTAGTCAATAGAGTATTATGAGTGGTCTATTTTGAGTCATTTATGTGTTTAGACAAGAAAAAAAAACCCTCACAAAACAACATATACTTTAAAAAAGAGAGAATTGAGTGCTTTCATCCATTCACAGCTCATCATTTCTCAATGCCCTTTCCAACAACCAAGCTGTGCACTCAAGGAATTTGATGATTCACAGATCCTCTATGCCACCTACTTCATTAATTCCTATATCCATTAGTAGCTTTAATAGCCTATGCCATTGAAATAAGTAGGGAACTCTACAGTCCCCTGAGTCAACACAATGCTATATAAATCATACTCGCCTGAGGAATCCTCAGAGCACTTGGCATTGGAAGAATAGGTGGGAAAAATACTCTGTGCTCTTCTTGGCCCCTTATATTTGAGGAGCTGAGAGTGGCATGCAAAACATTAACTCTCTCATCCGGGGAGAAGTCCTGAAGAGGAAGGTAGCAGAAGTGTTTTTTTCAATGTAGGGAAATTAAGGAAAGTGGGATTAGGTGATATGATGGTGGAGCCTGGCATGATGCTCAGATCCCTTATCTAGTTGATGGTACAGCCCCATTTAAGGAGCTTTGTAAATTCAGTGTTTGTTTCATTTGAAGGGAACAGTAGAGAAAACACAGTCTCATTAAGGACCAGCATGGTTTAGTGGAAAGAGCACGGGCTTGCGAGCCAGAGGAGCTGGGTTCTAATCCCAACTCTGCCATTTACCTGCTGTGTGACCTTGGGCATGTCACATAGCTTCTCTGGGCCTCAATCTCTTCCTTTGTAAAATGGAAATTCAATGTCTGTTCTCCTTCCAACTTAAACTGTGAGGTCCATATGGGACAGGGACAGGGCCTATGTCTGACTTGATTAACTTGTATCTACCCCAGTGTTTAGAAGGGTGTCTAGTACATAGGAAGTGCTTAGCAAATGTAATAACAATGATCTGCTTCAGCCTGAAATTATCTTTGACTTCTAGGTATTCATCACAATTGAAACCAAGAAGCAGTCATTTCTGGGCATGCTTTGGACTCAATAAAGAGTTACGATACCCTCCCCCTCCCCTAAAATTGAATGCTTCAGAATGGGAAGATTATTCATCTGTCAGTTGATCTTTCCTCACTTCTCCTTGTGGGTCATCACCTCTCTATGTGAGCAAGGCACTCCATTGATTACCCTTCTTAGTACCTTGACCTTTTTCTTTTTTACTCATCACTGTTTAAATAAGTCAGCGCAGGAGGTGGCTAGTAAGCATGGCCACCGACAGCACTGTAGAATCCCAGGCACCCCTATGCTGACCCTATAATATAATGGGGTCACAAGGACACTCACAAAAAGGTTAATTGCAGAAGTTTGCATAGCCCATGTAGTGTTGCCAAGTGTGTCCTCAGGGGTAACACTGGCTCCCTCTATGGCTCCAGAACCATTGCATTCCCCTCCCGTGTCCCTGTAAACATGAGTGCAACTTCCAAGCTGAGGGACTCAGTGGCAGCAGCCGAGATAAAGAAAATCTGGGAATTTTTAAATGAAAATGCTAGACACAAAGGGGCTTGGATGGGGCACAGACCAGCTGAAATTCTGACCGTGGCACGAAACCAGACAAATGGCCACCCTAGCTACCGGAAGCCCATCTTGAGGAAGAACCAAGAAGAGAGAGACACAAAAAGAGGATGAAAGATGGGCAGGCAGAGACAGCGAGGGATGGGGTGATAGTAGCAGGGCTGTGGCAATGTGTGGGCGACAGATTTGTACAGTGAGCTTACTGCAAAGTATACTGAACTGACCTCAAAAATGATGAAACCAGAGATGCTTAGCTAAGCATCTGCCTGCAGTCTAGAAGCTCTCCCTCTCCTATATAACCTCACTCATCTTCCCCATTCATTCATTTATTCATTCAATCGTATTTATTGAGTGCTTACTGGGTGCAGAGCACTGTACTAAGCACTTGGGAGAGAACAATACAACAATAAACAGGGGCATTCCCTGCCCACAACCAGTCCCTATCCCCACCCAGCCCACACATTCCATTCCTCATACACCAACCTACTCACTGCCTCGGTCTCATCCCTCGCCATCAACCCCGTGCTCTTATCATCCTTCCTGCTTGGAATTGCCCCCCCCTTCATATCCAACAATCACTCTCCCCACCTTCAGATCCCTACTGAAATCACATCTCCTCCAAGAGGCCTTCCCAGACTAACCCCTCATTTCCCCACCCTATTCACCATCCCTTATAAGTTGCCATGGACATTTGGGTCTGTACCACTTCTGCACTTCTCTACCCCACCTTCAGCCCTTATGTACATGTCCTTATATTTTGCTGTACACTCCTGGAGCACAGATATCATGTCTACCAATTCTTTTGTATCATACTCTCTCAAGCATTTAGTACAGTGCTCTGAACACAAATGTAATTGATTGGTGGCACCAAGGTCTGACAGCTGCAAGCTTTGCTTTTATCAGAGCATGGAAAGGGGAAAAAAGGGAAATCCCAGTTAAGGGAGAATAAATCAGTAGATGTGACAGAGGAAGAAATGTTGTTCCATGTATAATGGAGATTTAGGCCAAGATTTGGAAGAGGGGGAGGGAGGGAGCGGGAGGGAGGAAGGATGGATAGGGTTACAAGAAGGCAAACTGGGTTGTAAAGGAGGTGCAGGATGGCGGTAGTGGGGGATGAGAGTAGGCCGTGCAGTTTGGGATCAGATGGTGGAGAACTCTGAGCAAGAGTGTAGTTATTGTTGCTATTAGACCTGATCCTCTGCTAAAGAAACTACATTTATAAAGTGACTTCACCCTCTTTGACAGTGCATCATCTTTTTACTGTTCTAGAAAAGATCATATATGTAACACTGATGCTGTAGAAAAGGTAATGCCACTCTAAAAAGAGATCAAGACCCATACTTTGTTTTATGTTTCCAGTGGTCAGAGTTAAGGATTTTTGTTCTGCAAAATGTGTTGGTTTTGGGGTTTTTTATTTCCAGTAGCTCATCTTTCAGATGTTTTCAAAAGTTTAAATTCTTAACCTTGCAGACTTGGTTCACAAAATACCTAAAATCAAGCTTCTAATTTTCCTCAGTTTTTGTGGCAAATATGCCGTTGCTATATAAGGTTAATCATTGGAAAATATATTCTTAGAATTATATCATCAACATTTTTGGTTTTCTTTCTACTCTTTTTCCTTTTGGACCCAGTTGATTGAAAATATTGCAGTACAATTGTGCCCTTCGAATGATATTCAGTGTGCTCATTCTGAGAGGTTCTTTTCTTGGGAAACAATGAGAGTCCAAATTTGAAATATTCCCAAAAGTTAAACCTATGAATATTGAGTTGGCGCCTGGTCACAAACACACAATACAACATTGAGCTTCTCTATAACCCCAAAATATGTATTTTCAAAAGACTCATCTCCAGTTTATAAGTGTTTATTCCTGTCCTCCAAGCCCATTGGTCATTTTGTGACGTACAGAATTGTATGCCATGGAGGAAATTCGAAGAAGCCCTACTTTTCTGGGGTGATTTATGATAGCATTCTTGAGGATCGTTTCTGAAGTGTGTAACTAGAGAAGTGTGTAGAAAAGATTGGGCCTTTCTATCCACAAAAAGGATTGGAAGTGTCTTCTTCAAAGTGAGCAGATCAGATTGTATTGCTGCAGCTGCTTTTGCAGTTCTGGTACCTGGGGTGATGAGGAGACTTGTTGCTGTATTATGACTTTTCATCCCTACTAGATATTACTCTACAACATGTGGAAAAGAGTTATAGTATTTGAGTGTCATTCAATCTTTTCTGCTTTTCACCTACAGAAATGTTCCATCTGTAGTGAGGTCACTGAGCGATCTGCTGGGATCTGCATCAAATGTTCCTATAAATGATGGTCCACCTCCTTCCATGTAACTTGTGCCCATGTCTCAGGATTATCATTCATTCAATCATATTTATTGAGTGCTTACTGTGTGCAGAGCACTGTACTAAGTGCTTGGAAAGTACAATTTGGCAACAGATAGAGACAATCCCTACCCAACAACGGGCTCACAGTCTAGCTACTGGCCTAATGTCATCAACATCGCATGCCCCAAAGACAAGAGCAGTCAGTTCTCGGTAAGGACATTCTCCAAATGTATCTCTTAGAGAATATTAGGGTTTTACTTCTTTTTATTTTCAAGAATACTCCCTAGTGAAAGCAGCTGACTTCTGAATGCTACATCCTTATTTTTGTCTCCCTAAAGCTGATTTAATTCAGAAAAATTGGAACTGGTATGGATCTGGCCTGGGCTAGGCCTCAAGGCAGAAACCACGGGATCTCGAAAGATAAAATCACCCCCATTGGCTAGTCTTGGAATTTCAAAATCTCACTAAAGCCGATAGGTTATGTAAGCCATCAAGAGAAACAGCATAGCAGGCAGTGGTCTTTGCCTTTTTATAAGCTGGCTTCTGCATTGTCCTTTAATATGAGACTGTATAGTTTGTCACTGCTTTCAGAAATAGCAAAATTCCTGGTGAGTGGGAGATCCGCACACAGGGATTCTTTTCACTGCCAATGTTCATGCTGGCAACGAGTCTGTCATTCCTCCTCTTCCTCTTCCTCCTCACAAGCTCATGACCTCCACTCCTTTTCTGTGAAGCCTCTGATCCTGAGAAAGGGCATGGCTGCTGCCCTTGGAGCCCCTAGACCATCAGCCCCCTGTGGGCAGGGAATACGTCTAGCGAGTCTGTTGTAGAGTACTCTCCCATGTGCTTAGTACAGTGCTTTGCACAAAGTAAATGCTCAGTAAATACAATTGATCGACTGAATGATTGATTCTAGATCCCTGCGTTCCTTCTGCAAAGAGATGCTGGGCCCTCACAGTTGGGACTGCTATTTCTTGCATACCTGAAAACCAGTTCCATACTGTGAAGCAGCCAAAAGAGGAAAGCCCCTTGCCATTCTCCACCAGAACCATTGATTGCCTGGAACTTGAAAGGCTTCTCTTTGTCAGCCCATCCTTGAGGTCACCTAAGAAATCTGTCAGTCATTAAGAGAAACTTTTTCTTCTCAACTCTCCAAGGTAGGTGAGGAGAACAACCTCGCTCTCTTTTAATCCTCTTCTCAATGTCCACAGAAGAATGTTCTGGGGATTGGAGAAAGGAAGTGCCATTAGAAAATTAGACATGCCATTACTAGGTCAGACTCATATTCCATCCAGCCTAATATTCTGTTTCCAACAGTGGCAGCAGGATGCATGGAGGAATCATGTGATGCTTGGCCTTCTGGACATCCACACTAACAGTTAGAGAAGGATCACCTAGCAGCGTTAACCTTACCCTATCTAGCTGTAACTTTCCTTCCAATTACTCATTACAAAACTCTCGACCATGAATTTCTCCAAAATCCTTTGGAATCTCCTTGCATTTTCTGCTTACATAACTCCCTTTGGTAACCTAGCCCAAGTGCTTACTACTCAGTGAGTGAAAAAGTATTTCCTTTAATTTGTTTTGAAATTACTACCTCCAAGCTTCAGCGCGTGCTCTCTTGTGCTGTAATTGTGGATTTGTTGCAAAATAATAATAGTGATAATTGTAAAAATGTGTTAAATGCTAGTAGTGCCAGATACTGTACAGACAATGCAGTCAGATCAGACATTTACCCTGTACCACATGGGTCTCCCAGTCTGATGCGGGGGAGGAAAACAGGTATTTAATCCTCGGAGCCGGGATTAGAACCTGGGCCTCCTGGGCTCTTTTTGAGTAGGCCCCACTGCTTCTCTAATTCTGTGTTCACCCTGTCTATACCCAGCTTGATTTTGTCCAGGCAGGTTACATGAGATAGAAATAACATGGAAGAGTGGCTAGGTCACTGTCTGGGGAGACTGGTGATCTGGGTTGGATGTAGTGCCACATCTGTCCCCTGACCAGCTGAACGATCTTGGACAAGTCACTTAACCCCCCTGACAATGGCTTCTCTAGCGAAACAATATAAATAAGAATCCCAGCTCTTACCTGCCTCAGATATAATAAGAGAGGAAAAAGCTCTTTAGAAATCAGGCACTTTAAAAATAGTGTGGAAGCCCCTTATCTTTTTCACACTACTATAAAATGACATATGCCATTGTCTAATCATGTCCTTCAAAAAGATCATGATACTTTACAAATCAGTCGGTTCATACCTTATGCCCTTTTGGCAAAGCTAAATTACGGTGGCTTTTGGCCACTGCTACTGGCTGCCAAGACTGAATACCCTATATTCATTCATTCATTCAATAGTATTTATTGAGCGCTTACTATGTGCAGAGCACTGTACTAAGCGCTTGGGATGAACAAGTCGGCAACAGATAGAGACAGTCCCTGCCGTTTGACGGGCTTACAGTCTAATCGGGGGAGACGGACAGACAAGAACAATGGCACTAAACAGCGTCAAGGGGAAGAACATCTCGTAAAAACAATGGCAACTAAATAGAATCAAGGCGATGTACAATTCATTAACAAAATAAATAGGGTAATGAAAATATATACAGTTGAGCGGACGGGTACAGTGCTGTGGGGATGGGAAGGGAGAGGTGGAGGAGCAGAGGGAAAAGGGGAAAATGAGGCTTTAGCTGCGGAGAGGTAAAGGGGGGATGGCAGAGGGAGTAGAGGGGGAAGAGGAGCTCAGTCTGGGAAGGCCTCTTGGAGGAGGTGATTTTTAAGTAAGTGATTTTGGCTATAGTGATTTTGGCTGCTCAACAGCACAAAACCACAACCACACTAAAATGTTTTTTGGCCTCACATCAAGCGACCATTTCACATGCTCATCATGCACCTAATAAAGCTCTTTGGTTTAATCACTGTTGCTGTTTTAACTCAGAGGAGGTCCTTGTCCTCTGAATGCCACACTGTAAAACCTTGAAATGTACAAAGTATTTTCTCTACAGTTTTATTAGCTGTCCATGATGTGGAGATTTAGAGGAGTTGGTTGTCTTAAATGTCCCTAAGCATGAAGGTGTTGCCTTTCACTTTTTTTCCAAGACAATTTCTCACCAGGAATGTCTTTCACTTGGTGGGGTAGGAAAGGGGTTCTGGGATTCCAGTAATATGTTTCTGAGGCATAGTTGTAGGTAAATACCATCATTTGTAGAGAAGCGGCATGGTGTAATGGTTAGAGCACAGGACTGGGAGTCAGAAGGGCATGGGTTGTAATCCTGGCACTGCCACTTACCTGCTGTGTGACCTTGGGCAAGTCACTTTACTTCTCTGTGCCTCAGTTACCTCATCTGTAAAATGGGGATTGAAACTGTGAGCCCCACATGGGGCAGGGACTGTGTCCAACCCAATTTGCTTGTATCTACCCCAGTGCTTACTACAGAGCCCCACACATAGTAAGTGCTTAATAAATACCATAATTATGATGATGATGTGTCTTCAATGGTCTGAATCCAAATAAAGTTCTGTTCACTTAAACCCTAATATGAAATATTAAGTAAACCTTAATATTTATATTTTGAAACTCTCCTTCTGTCTCCACAGTTTGGAAATAATTTTGATAACTACACTGTAGTTGACAGCTGGGCAGCTTTCCAGTGTACCATTATGTGTTGTTGCCTTCAGGACATCTCTACTTGGATGTCCCACCAACACCTCAAGCTTAACATGTCCAAAGCAGAACTCATCTTCCTACCCAAACCCTGTCTTTCCCCTGACTTTACCATCACTGTAGACAGCACCACCATCCTCCCTGACTCGCAAGCCCAGAACCTTGACATTATCCTCAACTCATCTCTTATTCAACCCACATATTCAGTCTGCCACCAAATCCTGTCAATTCTACATTCACAACATCACCGAAATCTGACCTTTCTTTTCCATCCAAACTGCTGATCCAAACACCTATCCTATCCCTCCTTGACTACTGCATCAGCCTTTTCGCTTACCTCCCTGGCCCCCGTCTCTCCCCTGTCCAATCCCCACTTCACTCTGCTGCCTGGATCTACGGAAAGTCAAGTCCATGTTTCCCCACTCCAGGGGTGGTACTTCCGCCTCTGTATCAAACAGAAACTCCTTACCATCGGCTTAAAAGCACTCCATCAGCTCGCCCCCTCCTATTTTACTTCACTGATTTCCTACTAACACCCAGCCAGCTCACTTAGCTCCTCTAACGCCAACTTACTCTATTTCGATCTCATCTATCTCACCGCCGCCCCCTTGCCCACATCCTCCCTCTGGCCTGGAATGTCCTCTCCTTTCAGCCAAGAGATCACCACTCCCCCCCTTCCCCAAAGCCTTATTAAAATCAAATCTTCTCCAAGAGGCCGTCCCCGACTGAGTGCTCTTCTCTCCCTACTCCACTTCCATTCTGCATTGTCCTGGCACTTGGATTTCTACCCGATATTCATCCCATTCTCAGCTCCACAGCGCTTGTGAACATATCTGTAATTTATTATAATGCCTGTCTCCCCCTCTAGACCACAAGCTCGTTGTGGTCAGGGAACATGTCTCCCGACTCTATTGTACTCTCCCAAGTGCTCAATACAGAGCTCTGCACACAGTAAGTGCTCAATAAATAGGTTTGATTGATCAACTGGTTGTAATAGTAGTAGTACTAGTGGAAGCAGCCATGTTTACTGAGTGACTACTTGGTGTTGTGCACTCTTCTAGAGAGAAACAGCATGGCTTAGTGGAAAGAGAATGGGCTTAGGAGTCAGAGGACGTGGGTTCCAATCCTGGCTCCGCCACTTCTCTGCTGTGTGACCTTGGGCAAGCCACTTAATAATAATAATAATAATAATAATGATTGTATTTGTTAAGTGCTTACTATGTGCCCAGCACTGTTCTAAGTACTGGGGTGGATACAAGGTAATCAGGTTGTCCCACGAGGGGCTCACAGTCTTAATCCCCATTTTACAGATGAAGTAACTGAGGCAAAGAAAAGTTAAGTGACTTGCCCAAAGTCACACAGCTAACAAGTGGCAGAGCCAGGATTAGAACCCATGACCTCTGACTCCCAAGCCCATGCTCTCTACATTAAGCCATGCTGCTTCTCAGTTACCTTATCTGTAAAATGGGGATTAAGACTGTGAGCCCCACTTGTGGGACAACCTGATTACCTTGTATCTACTCCAGCACTTAGAACAGTGCTTGGCAAATAGTAAGCACTTAACAAATACTATTATTATGATTATTATTCTAGACATTTGGGAAATAGAGAATAACATTGTCCCTTGTACTTGTCTCTCTCACCACCAAACTCTTGCTCTTTTGTTCCTCTTGCCTGTAACTCCCTGCCTCTTCACATTGAGCTGATCACTGCTCTCCGCATATTCAAACCCCTTTTAAAATCACACCCCCTCCAGGAAGCCTTCCCTGATTAACCTCTCACCACCCCTTAGATCCCCCTCCAGCCACTTGTGCGCCTCTTCATCACCTAAGCAGTTGAGGTCTCATCCGCTGCTCCCCCAGTAGCACTTATTTACATATTTTAAACTCTGTTTCTTCCTCCTACCTGTAACTCAATTCAGTGTCTGCGTCCCCCTTCTAGATCAGAAGCTCCTCTAGGACAGATATTATGCCTACTACCTCTATTATATTGATCAGTGATATTTATTAGCAAATACCATAATGCTCATTGTTAACTGTTTTTGTGTGCTGTGTGCTGAGCACTGTACTAGGTGTTTGGGAGAGATCATTACAGTAGTGTTGGTAGTCACATTCCCTGTCCACAGAAGCTCACAGTCTAGAGGGGAAGACAGACATTAAAATAAGTTACTGATAGAGGAAATGGGGAAGGGTAGAGATGTATACATTAATCTTGTGGGGTTGGGGATGGCGTGAATACCGAGTGTTTAAATGGTACAGATCCAAGTGTACGTGATGTTAAAGGAGGGCGGATAAAAGTAAAGAAGGCCTCGTCAGGGAAGGCCTGACAACACACCATGCTATATGGGAGGAAACAGCATGTGTATATGCACTATGTTGGTCAAGGTGTGCTTATTAAAGCTTTCCTTAACATGGGGTTCATTGGGAACATACCTCTCAAGTTACAGCAGAACTGAGTTTACCTAGCAGTACTCTTGTTAAATGTCTCCAATTAAGTCTTACAAGTATCCTGCCAAGATGTCAACTTTGGCTTGTGCATTCCATAACCCAGACGTAACAGATTTCCACATTCTTTGTATCACGGCCAGTAGTTCCCGTCATTGTCAAGACCTTTAATTTTGTATGTTTGGCAGTGGGTGTGTGAATGCCCAGAAAATGTATTAAATGAGGTTACTGATTGTCTTATCTTTTTCAAAGCATTTTCCTCTCTTTTTCCTTATCGCTTTGTGTCATCTCTAATTCAGGATCCAGTTGTGGTTATCTCCCAGTTTCATGAATAAATAAGTCACTGCTCATTATTGTCAATAAGCACTTTTAAGCTGCTCCTTTTTAAGAGCCAGTCAAACCTTTTTCAAAAGATTCATTCAATTGTATTTATTGAGCGCTTACTATGTGCAGAGCACTGTACTAAGCGCTTGGGATGAACAAGTCGGCAACAGATAGAGACAGTCCCTGCCGTTTGACGGGCTTACAGTCTAATCGAATAATAATGGCATTTGTTAAGCGCTTACTCTGTGCCAAGCACTGTAGATACAAGGTAATCAGGTTGTCCCATGAGGGACTCACACTCTTAATCCCCATTTTACAGATGAGGTCACTGAGGCCCAGAGAAGTGAAGTGACATGCCCAAAGTCACACATCTGACAAGTGGCAGATCCGGGATTAGAACCCACGACCTCTGACTCCCAAGCCCGGGCTCTTTCCACTACACCACACTGCTTCTCTAATGGTTCCACCCTGCTATATCCATTCTTCGAAACATAAGTAATTTTTAAGATCTTCAAATAGAAGTTTGCTTGGGATTACCAATTCCCATTTCAATATCCTAGAGTTCCGTGGCTATTGATAATAGGATTGAAGTCACCATTAAAATGAGCCAGGTGTTTAATCTGAACCTCATTTCTCCTACTCTGTGATTTGTATGATTTAGTCAAAGATTGGGTTACTAACGTATTTAATAAAATGATTATGAAAAAGAAAATATTTGATTTTGACATGATTTAGAAACTAATATTCTCCCTAGCTCTATTTCAAGAGTGGCATATTTTGTAAAAATGGAAAAGAATAAGCTACTAGTGGAAAAGAATCAATACTCCTAGTGGAAAGAATGCAGGGACTGAGAGATGGACATGTGGTTCTAATCCTAATTCTGTCCCTCTCCAGTTCTGAATCATGGGCAAGCCATTTAATGTCTCAGTTTCCCTACTCTGTAAAATGGGGATCATTCTTTATTTACCCTGGTCCTCCAAGTTAGCAGGTTTTAATCTCAAGAGGCCTTTGCTCTAAACTGTAGTTGGAAAAACCTCCATTCACTCTGAATCCGTCTGCGATGCAGAACATCAGTGAACACAGAGCAGGAAACCCAGTGGTGGATCCACTGGTAGGAGTGGGAGTTGAGTAGAACATGTACTGTCCTTCATTCCCCCTGCCTCCCCCGCCCCCGATTTAGAGAGAGTTCTAGAAAGAGGCTGACAAATAGAGCTTCACCAGGAATGTAAAGTTTGCAAATACATGAAGACATAGTTACACCCTCACTCAGGAAGCACTCTCTCAGGCACAGGGAGGCAAACCCTAATCAGAGCACAAGCACCAGGAAAGCTGAACTTTCACCCAGAGAGGTGACATAAACTAGTGTGCAGAAAGAGGGACAACATACACACACCCAGAAAAAGCTAAAGAGAAATAAAGGCTCACAAATACAAAGGTTCATATAGATACCCTGATTATGTGGTTTTTTTGTAATTACAATTTTTATTAAGATCCTAAATCCCAATTTCCCATTGACTCAATGACTCTTATAGCAAGGTTTGGTAGTGCATGTTTTCCAGTAACACAACTGCACAACTGCAGTATTATGCAAGGCTTTATTCTAATAGCAAAAGTAGTATCAATAAGTTTTTTTCCTAATTGAAAAAAATGTTTTCTGGAAAGAGAAGAGAATAGTAATATGCATTCAGTAAGTAAGTAGATATATTTATAATTCAGTAGTCTCTGTCCTTTTAGGACAAAACATTCATGCATTTTTTCCAGCTATGATTTTCAGTATCACATGCCTTGATAATTCTAAAATCTCTGATTGATAATGTGACTTGCTTAGAATTGGTATGTTTGAGGATATTTTAGAGTCGTTTTGGATAACAATGTAAAATCTAAATGTTTTTAACATGCAGTGACTCTCACAGCCATCAGATAAGGATATACAGAATAGTGGCAGAGCAGAGCTCTTTCAATTTTAACCACAGAATCAATCAATCAGTAATAATAATAATAATAATGTTGGTATTTGTTAAGCACTTACTATGTGCAGAGCACTGTTCTAAGCTCCGGGATAGATATAGGGTAATCAGGTTGTCCCACGTGAGGCTCACAGTTACTCTCCATTTTACAGATGAGGTAACTGAGGCATAGAGAAGTGAAGTGACTTGCCCACAGTCACCCAGCTGATAAGTGGCAGAGCCGGGATTCAAACCCATGACCTCTGACTCCCAAGCCCGGGCTCTTTCCACTGAGCCATGCTGCTTCTCTGTAGCAGTAGTATTCATTGAGCACCTAATATTGTGTGCAGCTTCTTGTACATATTCCCTACCCTCAAGTAGTTGACAATCTAGCAGAGGAGACCGATACTAAAAGAGATCATGAATAGGAGGAAGTTAGAGAATATATAAGTGCATAAGTGCCATGGGGATGGTTATGAATAATAATGTGCTTTGTTGGCCTAGGAATACTGAAGTGGCAGTTGGAGGATATTCATTCCTTCATTCAGTCAAATTTATTGAGTGCTTACTGTGTGCAGAACACTGTAATAAGCGCTTGGGAAAGTACAATACAACAATAAACAGTGACATTCCCTACCCACAATGAGCTTACAGTCTACAGTGGGGGAGACAGACATCAGTACAAATAAAGAAAATTACAGATATGTACATAAGTGCTGTGGGGCTGGGACAGGGGAGGAACAAAGTCAGGGTGATGCAGAAGGGAGTGGGAGATGAGGAAAAATGGGGCTTAGTCTGGGAAGGCCTCTGGAGGAGGTGAGCCTTCACTAAGGCTTTGAAGGGGTGGGAGAGTAATTGTTGGATTTGAGGAGGGAGGGCGTTCCAGGCCAGAGGCAGGATGTGGGCTAGGGGTCAGCAGTGAGACAGTTGAGATCGAAGCACAGTGAGAAGGTTAGCAATAGAGGAGCGAAGTGTGCAGGCTGGGTTGTAGGAGAGAAGCGAGGTGAGGTAGGAGGGGGCTAGGTGCTGGAGTGCTTTAAAACCAAAGGTGAGGAGTTTTTGTTTGATACGGAGGTGGATGGGCAACCACTGGAGTATTTTGAGGAGCAGAGTGACATGTCCTGATCGTTTTTGTAGAAAAATGATCCGGGCAGCAGAGTCAAGTATGGACTGGAGTGGGGGGAGACAGAAGGCTGGGAGGTCAGCAAGGAGGCTGATGCAGTAATCCAGATGGGATAGGATGAGTGATTGTATTAACATGGTAGCAATTTGGATGGAGAGGAAAGGGCAGATTTTAGCGATATTGTGAACATGTGACCAAGAGGACTTAGTGACAGATTGAATATGTGGGTTGAATGACAAACAGGAGTCAAGAATAATGCCAAGGTTATGGGCTTGTGAGACAGAAAGGATGGTGGTGCCATCTTCAGTGATGGGGAAGTCAGGGGGAGGACAGGGTTTGGGTGGGAAGATAGGGAGATCTATTTTGGACATGTTAAGTTTGAGGGAACAGAGGACATCCAACTAGAGATGTCTTGAAGGCAGGAGGAGATTTGAGACTGGAGAGAGGAAGAGAGATCAGGGCTGGAGCTGTAGATCTGGGTGTCATCCACATAGACGTGATAGTTGAAGCCATGACAGGGAGTGAGTTCTCCAAGAGAGTGGGTGTAGATGGAGAATAGAAGAGGACCCAGACCTGAACCTGGAGGGACCCCCACAGTAAAGAGGTGGGAGGCAGAGGAGGAGCCCGAGAGGGAGACTGAGAATGAATGGCTAGAGAGATAAGAGGAGAACCAAGAGAGGACAGAGTCAATAGATAACATTTCCAGGAGAAGGGGATGGTGTACAGTGTCGAAGGAAGCTGAGAGGTATCGAAGGATTAGGATGGAGTAGAGGCCATTGGATTTGGCAAGAAGGAGATCATTGGTGACCTTTGAGAGGGCAGTTTCTGTGGAGTGAAGGGGACAGAAGCCAGATTGGAGGGAGTGTAAGAGAGTTGGATGAGAGGAATTTGAGACAACCAGTGTAGACAACTTTCTCAAGGAGTTTGGAGAGGAACGGCAGGAGGGAGATGGGGAAATAACTGAAGGGAACCATGGCGTCAGAGAGGGCTTTTTTAGGATAGAGGAGACATGGGGATGTTTGAAACCAGTGGAGAAGAAGCCTTTGCAGAGACAGTAGTTGAAGATGGCTATTAGGGAGGGAAGAAAGGAGGGGGAAAGAGTTTTGATAAGGTGCAAAGGAATGGAGTCGGATGAGCCTGTGGAGGGGGTGGCTTTTGATAAGAGATTAGAAATCAATTGTGGGAGGCTCCCAAAGCTGTGATCTGTAGGAAATGAAGGGGTAGGGACTTTGGGGAAAGGGAAAACAGTCAGTTCTAACATAACATGTGTTTTCACTATCTGTTTTGGCTAGAAATATTTCTAAGGAATTAGAAACATTTGCCTAACGATGAAAGCCCTTTTAGATGCAGCATGATGAAGTTTTGGAAGAAGTAGTTCATGCGCATGTGCCGGGCACATTTTCCTGATTTGCAGTCGCATGGTCTTTCCACTAGGCCAGACTGCCTCTCTGAGGACGACAGAATCGGTAGTGATAGAATCAGGCTCCAGAATAATATTGCATGAGGTAATTTGAGAGTTTAAAGGAAAACAAAATATTGATACTGTTGACTATGGCCAAGTGGGAAAATATTTTAATATTTGAACTGCCCTTTTCCTGAGGGCTCTCCTTTGATCTGGCCTGTGATGAAAGAGGAGGCATCCTTACATTTCTAATGCTCAGGGACCATTTCACAGAAAATCACAGCCTACTAAAAGATGACTGGATTTCTCCATTTTTTTTAATGTGCTTTTACCTTGGAGGCCAAAAACTTTAAGCTGCTAATATTAGTAAGCACCCCCAGATGCCACGTGTGGAAATGCTATTGCCTCTTTCAGTGCAAGCAAGGAGTAATGGAATCTAAAACTCAGTTAGTTGGCTCTTCTTTCTCTGAAGTTTTCAGTGATGGCTCATCTTGAGTCTGAGCAACTCCTCCCTTGAGTCTCCTTCCCAAAATAGGGGTTGTCTGTCAGTGGAAATTATAGGCTGCTGCATTATATGAAATTGCTGCTCCCATATTTTTCAATATAAAGCCTTGATTTTCTTTTCAGTTAGTTCACTGTGTTTACTTCTATCTGGCAGAGAAGTCAGGAGGAAGAATCTAAAACAGGGCACCGTCGGTATCCTTTCTTTGTGGGTAACAGTTATCCAGTCAGAGTACTTGCAGTTTGTTCTGCTGCTGGATTCCTTGGTATTCCCTCCTATAGGTCTTTCTACAAAAAAGGAAATATTTCTCTTTGCCAGAAAATAACATCAAATATAAAATGTGGCAAGGGCAGATATTTTCAACAGTTTCCAAATAACTCTGTGGACTATGAAATGTCTCTCTTGATGATTTCTGGGATTTTAACACTGCTAGAAGAAAGTTTACTGATGTCTGTGTCATGATTTTCTCAATGCACCAGCCTTATCTTGACTGCAAAATATAGATGCAGAAACATCAAAGTGACATCATTAGGTTTTTCTCATTTCACTTCCATAGCTATGAATTTGTATTTCCAAGTGACAGTGGGACATTGCTTATCCTTTTCCATTTTAATGATCAGTCCCACAGAAGTGCAGTAAAACCTGTGGAGCTGGCCATTTCTGAAGGTCATGGCTTGCCGAGGTTGAGTCTGGGTTCTAATCCTAGTTCCTCCACTTGTCTGCTAAGTGACCTTGGATAAATCACTTAACTTCTCTGTGCCTCAGTTACCTCATCTGTAAAATGTGGATTAAAACTACTAGCCCCATGTGGGACATGGACTGTGTCCAACCTGATTAGCTTATATCTACCCCAGTGCTTAGTAAAGTGCCAGGAACATAATAAGTACTTAACAAATATATAAAAGCCTGTTTTTACATAGATGGCCTCTGCAAACTGACCACCTACTTAGGTTCACCTCTTGATAGTGGGATTGGGTACAACAGCCAGTTCAGATAGATTGTTATGGGGCAGATTTGGGGTGGATTAAGTTTTTCTGAATGGAAGCTTTCAATCAATCAATCAATGGTATTTATTTAGCGCTTACTGTGCTCAGAGCTTTGTACTAAATGCCTGGGAGAGTACAGTACAACAGAGTTAGCAGACATGTTCCCCGCCCATAATGAGTTCACAGTCTAGAGGGGGAAGCAGACATTAATATGAATAAATAATTTATAATATATAATTTAAAGGTACATATATAAGTGCTGTGGGGTTGAGGGTGGGGTGAATATCACAGATCCAAGTCACAGATCCAAGTGCAGGACTTAGATCAGTCTCCAGTTGGTCACTGGCCATGTAGCTGATTGATCTTAGTCAAAATTGCTGGGCAGTGTAAGTCATTCTTCCTAATATAAGGAAGAAAGAGAGCCTCCTGCCCAGGTTCTCTGATGACCACAAGGCATAAGAGTTCGGAGACCCAGCCAGCTGCTACTGATGGTTAAGGATGTATAGCTAACATTACCTCCATATTCCCAATTTTCTCATTAATAATAATAACTATGGTATTAATCACTTACTATGTGCCAAGCACTGTTCTAAGCACTGGGATAGATAGAAGGTAATCAAGTTGTCCCATGTGGGGCTCACAGTCTTAATCCCCATTTTACAGATGAGGTGACTGAGGCACAGAGAAGTTAAGTGACTTGCCCAAGGTCACACCACAGACAAGTGGTGGAGCTGGTATTAGAACCCACGTCCTCTGACTCCCAAGCCTGTGCTCTTTCCACTAAGCCATGCTGCTTCCTCTAGTTACCCATTGTAGACCTCTTGTCTGTTAATTTATCTTTGCAGCTTCTAAACAAACAAAAGGAATCACTCCGTATAGCAAGTGGTAAACATAGGGGATTTGTTACCGCGGGATAGTGTAGGGGCATAAGTGTGGTGCTAAGCACTTAGTACAGTGCTCTGCACACAGTAAGCGCTCAATAAATATGATTGAATGAATAGGTTCAAGAGGGTTCGAATTAATTCATAGTGGAGCTAGCTCTCCAGTGCCTTCCCAGCCAAGCCCCTCTTCAAGCTACATTACATGAGTTCTCACTGGCACTCTAACCACGTTCCCAGCAGGGGAGAACCTTGAGTAGATACCAAATTATTTGTCCTTGAGAAACAGCTGGTACCTCAGTGATGGGGCCTTTAAAAAGTTGTTACTCTAATAAGGAGGGTTTTGTTTGGTTTTTTTTTTTTGCATTACTTCTTTTTCCTCCCCACTTCTCATTTGAACATTAATCTTCTACAAAGAGAATCAATTTCTTGCTGTTTTGGGGGATGGGAAAAGTGAGGCACACAGAGGTTCAAACTTGGCCATGATCATTTGATGAGTAAATCTTGGCAGAGAGACCAGAAGATAGTTTTTACTTCCTCGTCTGGTATATCTTCTTATCAGGGCTGATGAGCAGAGTTAATGATTCAGTTGCAGGAGAGAAGGAGTATTGGGCTTTTCTTAGTGTTCAAATTTGTTTTCTTGGCAGTGTTTAAATGATGCATCATCCAAATAAGTCAAAACAAATGTGACCTCAAATCTGTTGAGAATATGCATGTAAACTTTTCCCACTATATTATATGTTTATGTATGAAAAATACCATGAGAAATGAACAGCCATATAGAAAATTAAATACTGGTGACATTTTTATGATTCTGCATGTGCATTTGTGTATGTGTGCAATTACTTTTTCCCCAAACCATAGGGATTTGAAGGTTTCTGGATATACAGTCTTTGTCTAGCACTTGCAGTTTGTTTTTTTTGGAAAGCGTCTCTTACTACTAAGCAAATGTAGTTCAGTGGAAGCATCAACTCACTGATTTATGTTCTTCTTAGTATGTGTCTTTTGTAGAAACTTGTCCTGGTTCATTTTATTGATTTAAAAGATTGTGGAATTCTGTACTAAGGAATAAAAGGCTTAAAATGATAAAAAGGTGGTATTCCCCTGATCAGATTTATTTTCTGCAAATTACATCATGGGCCATATGGTAGAGTCAGTGGATGGGTCATTGTCGTAGGAGTCTGAGATTCTATTCTTAAATTGCTGGTGGTGTGTGTTGGTCAAGTCACCAAGCCTAATTTCCCATCTGGGTAATATAACAGAATGAGCGTGTCGATACGCACACACTCATTCTACAATATTTATATGTGTACATGCACACACACACACACACACACACACAGTATTTTGTTCAAGTTGCCTTTCCTCTTAGTGGTGCAGAGAAATTGTTAATCCATCTGTGAAAGTGCATTATCTGAACTAATTGGGACTGAAACTAGTTCAGATAATTGAAAATTCAGCTAGCCAAGCCCTATTTTGTTCTGTTATCTCAGACAGGCACAGGCCTGATCTTATTCAGTTATCTCTGGTTTTTTTTCGTCCTGATTACCTGAGCAGTAGCCTCAGTTCAAATAGCAAGTCATGAGGTTATCTGAGCATCATGGAATATACTTTCCTCCATGGTTGTTTTCATACTGTTTATGTGTAGTATGTTAATGTATGTGATGTGTGTACAGTGTGTACCCACTGCTTATACCATGGGACTTGCTGTCTATGAGCAAAGCCTCCAGAAAATCAAGAAACCAAGAGGTAGCGTGAAAAACAGCAACAGCAGCAGGGACTGCGAATGTCGGGTGCAGCAGAACAGCAAGGAACTGTCTTTTTATCTAGAGAATGGATTGTCAGTCCAATCACTCCTTCCTGCATGGATTAGATCTTGCCATCCAAATCATTATCTTCTGTATACTCGCAGGGCGGAATTGGGCTTTGTGACATATTCATGGTCACATCATATTTTTGAAAATGATGTTACTGGCCATGCTGCTAATGTGACTGAGAAGACTGCTGGGTGACCTGGTGGCAATTTCCAATCTGTGTCCATGCAGAGTCTGTCCTTTGCAGCAAAGGTGTAGAACCTGTTATTGCTGTTTGGACCTTTACCTTTCTGGGACTTCAGCTCCCTCCAAAATGACCTCATTTCTGAGCAAAGCAAGTCAGGTTGATCTGTCAGCTGGTGGCGTTTTCCAGGATTTCGCAACTAAGGTGCACTGCTTGAGGTTGTGGGCCAGTGATTCTTTTTAGACTCTATAACTACGTTCACTTTTTCTGCATATATACTTCCTAACAAAGACGTGTGGGAGCCCACAGTGCTTTTCTACTGGTGGACTGTCCAAGTTCTAAGGTGCAGTGATGGCGATCCTGTCTTGCCTCTGAAAGTTAAGCAACATTCATAGGCCTGTGGATGAAAGGTGGATGGGTGAAGCTCTGAGAGTCATTCTCTCATTCAGATTTCTACTTGTGACTCAAGTTCCCTGCTATGAGATGAGTACTGTAATGTGTCCCAGAGTTCCTTGAAGGTGTTTGAATTATTCACTCAATCATATGGAACCATACCCTACATTACCCTGTAGGAGAATTTGCCCGCAGCCATACTGGGCTCAGAATAGTTGGAATCCCTTAAACTCTCTTGGGTTCTGAGCTCTTGAGTGCACTAATCATATTGAGGAGGCCCAGGAGATGTTTGCAGTGGAGTTAGGCTCTTTTCTTAAATACTGTTTCTAAAATGACTCTTAGCTTTAGTCTAAAAACCATCACCTTGTCTTGCTAGTCATGCAATATTGTATTGCACTGTTTAGAAGTTGGGTCCATCTAAACTATCTTTCATTCAAGAGGTAAAAGATGCTTTGATAATTACGAATTGATGCTTGGCACATTTGCTGAGCAAAAGTTGTTCAGTTTTTCAGTTCCCCATAATCTGGCACCTTTTCTCCATAGTCCAGCATCTCCTCAGTCAATATATCTGATGTAGATATTACAGAGCATAGTTGTAACATAGCTCAAATTTCTATTGGAGGTCAAAAGACTGTAGGAAACATTCATTTGTATCTACCCCAGAACTTAGCGTGGTTCTTGGCACATAAGAAGTGCTTAATAAATACCAAGTCATTATTACTGTTATTATTACTTCTAGGAACTGTATTTCCCAAATGTCAGAGGCTACATTTAGGTCAGGTGGAGCCTTCAAAGATTCAGTAAAGGGAACTTTAGCTGACTGGGAATCTGAACGCACATACTCATGTTCTCCCTCTCTCCCTCTCTCTTCCTGCCTTCTGGAATACACTGGTTGTCTTTCTTAGTGCTCTGCTCATGTGAAATTCTGTATATAAAGAAGTTTGCTTGCTGTGTATTTATAATATCTTTGAACATACCAAACCCTGTAGATCTAACGATGTGTGGGCATTTGGATCTGGTTTAGCAGCCCCCCTTTTCTCTCCTTGTGCATTAAAATTAGCTTTTATGTCTATGTTCTAATTTTTGGAAGGAACATCTATATGCCATGAACTTTCTCAAGTTCCTCCACCAATAACCTTGATAGACCAGCTTTCACAAAATCCATAATGATGGGAATTGTAGTTCTGTGGCTTGGAATCATGATCTGAGAGATCATAAAGAACTCTGAGTCCAATAGGAGTCTGCCCAGATACTTGAGGAATCTTAATTTACCATCATCTATATTTGTCATGGTGGGGATGAATATGTGCTGATCATAGTATCATGTGATTTTGTTTTCTAAATAATCATATCTATCAGATTTCTTGTCACTGTGGGCAGGGTCTCAAAGGAACAGAGCCAGAAGGGAGCAAATAGAAAGCTGGGCAAGGGAGTAAAAGAGACAGAGAGAGAGAGAGAGAAAGAAGGGAAGGAGAAAAGGTAATGGGGAGAATGGGGAAGAGGAAAGTGAAAGGAGAGAGGGAAAATTGGGAGGAGGATTGCAAACTTTATTCCTGCTCTTCTGTCTCTTTTGCTACCACTGGCATCCTCTGCTGTCCTTCAGGCCCTAGTCTGTTTCCTGGGGCTAAGTAATTGTCGTTTCTGCCAAGCAGCTGTTCCTCTACCATCTGAGCCAGGAAATAGTGGCAGCATCAAGGTCACTTGACTCTCCCAACTGGCCCCTGCTAACTGTGGACAGTATTTTCTGGTGTGGCTGGGTGGCATGTTCTGGCCATCCTGGGAGCTTCCACCAATAGCCAGGAGGTCCGTTCAGTCTTTATGGTGATGGTGACAATGACTGCTGCTGTTACTTCCCCCTCCATCCTTCTCCCACAGAAGAAGGAAGAAAGGCGAGAGTATTCTTCAGCAACAGCCGGTGTTGCCGTCACAACCATTGAGTCTGGTGACAAGACTGAACCTTTATTTTTGTTATTAATAATAATAATAATTATTATTATGGTATTTTTTAAGTACTTACTATGTGCCAGGCACAGTTCTAAGCTCTGCCAGGCACAGTTCTAAGCTCTAGAGTGGGTACAAGATATTCAGGTTAGACGCAGTCCCTGTCCTACATATGGCTCACAATCTTAATCCCCATTTTATAGATGAGGGAACTGAGGCACAGAGAAGCCAAGTGACTTGCCCAAAGTAACTCAGCAGATAAGTGGTGGAGCCAGGATTAGAACCCATGACCTTCTGACTCCCAGGCTTGTGTTCCATCCGCTAGACCACACTGCTCCTTTGGTACTTGTTAAGCACTTACTAAGTGCCAGGCACTGTACTAAGCTCTGGGGCAGATACAAGATAATCAGGTTGGATGCAATCCCTGTTCCACATTAAGGCTCACAGTCTGAATCCATGTTTTACAGATGAGGTAACTGAGACACAAAGAAGTGATGTGATTTGCCCAAGGTCATACAGCCGACAGGTGGCAGATAAGTGTGACCATTCAGTCTATTATAGGAAATCTTGTCAATTTAGCATGAGTCATTAAGTGGGCACTGTGATCATGACTTAGTGGAAAGAACATGGACTTGGGAGTTAGCAGACGTGGATTCTAATCCAGGCTCCCCCATTTATCAGTTATGTGACTTTGGGCAAGTTGCTTAACTTCCCTGTGCCTCAGTTCCCTCATCTGTAAAATGGGGATTAAGACTGTGAGCCCTACATGGGACAACCTGATTACCTTGCATCTACCCCAGTGCTTAGAACAGTGCTTGGCACATAGTAAGTGCTTAACAAATGCCACCATTATTATTATTATTACTATTATTATTATTTTTGTGGAGGGGATTCACCATCTCATTGCCAAGTTGAGACCCAGCCACTTCTCCAAATGGTAATGTAACTGGAACATTCTTTAAGCTGCACTACATCAATTATTTGAAAGACATGCCTTTATTCCACCTACACTAAGTTTGTTGAAGCTTGGCAAATTACCATTTTTTTTTCTACATTAGGCTTCTTGGAAGAAAGTAATTTTGAAATACTTAATTTTATCTTTGGCATGGTTATTCAATTTCAACCTCCTAGGTAAATGAATGCTTATTGTGCCATACATAGAACATGCCACAAGCCAATCTCTGTCAATCTGAAAGTAACTGGCAAAGCCAACACACCCAAGGCTTTACCTATAATGATAAGAAAGAAAATACCATCGGCAACCTTTAATTTAGTGTGCTTACTTCAAACTTCTGAAGTTTACAGAAGATATTCCTGGGGATCCAGTCATTGTATTTGTTTTTCTTATGATATACAACAGGTCTAGAAGACCAGTATTTTATAAAGCCCTGTGATTTTCTGTCCTCTTCAGAAGTTAAAATCAACTTGCCCCCTCCTACCTAACCTCAGTGATCTACTACAGCCCAGCCCACACACTTGGCGCTTCTGATGCCAGCTAGTTTGCCGTACCTCAGTCTTATCCTTTGGCTGCTGTCCCCTTGCCCACATCCTCCCTCTGCCTGGAACCCCCTCCCTGTCCACAGATGCCAGACTACCAGTGTCCCCAGCTTCAAAGCCTTTTTAGGGTCCCATCTCCTCCAAGAGGCCTGCCCCGATTAAGCTCTCTTTTCCTCGACTCCCTTGCCCTTTTGCATTGTATCTGTATGCTTGTGTCTACACTTTGAGCACTTGATATTGACCTCACGGTAATTTCTCTTTTTTATATTAATGTCTTTCATGGGAGGGAACATATCTAACCACTCTGGAGCATTGTACACTCCCAAGTATTTAGTATAGGGCTCTGCCCGTGGTAAGTGCTCAATAAATACCATTAATTGGTTGATTTAGCATTATATTTTGCATTTGATCCAAAAATCATTTAATTCTACATTTGAGTTCAAGTAGTTAGTCTCTTGAATGATTAGCAAATGGAAAAAATGTAAAAGGTATAAACTGTTTTGTAGTAGGGCTCTACTTTCTCCCTATTAGACCTAATTTTTTAGACATCAAAAGGAGACTCCCAAATAGAAGCAACAGAGATGTATGACATTTTGTTTTTGTGTTTGTCCAAACACACATACTATAGTTCAACAGTAATAATTGATGATGATGATAATAATAATAATGGTATTTGTTAAACACTTACTACGTGTGTCATGTTATGTTCAAACCCTTACTAAAATCACATCTTCTTGCCTGACTAGTCCCTTATTTCCCCTATTCACCCTCCCTTATGTGTCACCTATGCACTTGGATCTATACCCCTTAAGCACTTGATATTCATCCCACCCATGGCCCCCTGTATATATCCTTATACTTTCCCATTTCCCCTATCTGCAATTTACTTGAATGCTTGTCTCCCCCTCTAGGCTGTGAGCTCCTTGAAGGCAGGGTTCATGTCTAGGAACTCTACTGTGTTGTACTCTCCCAAGTTCATAGTACGGTACTTTGCATACAGTAAACACTAAATACCACTGATTGGCTAATCGATTCAAGTCCCTAGGATGGACAGAATTTGGTTTGGTCCATAAAATTGCCACTGACCGCAACTTTTGCCAATTCCACCCCCCACCATTTACACTTCCTTCTTCTCCCCACATACAAACTAGCCTGGGGAAATGTGCATTTCTGCCTACAGTAAATACTCTCAAAGTTTCACCATAAACATAGATTAAAAATCAAACAAGAAAGGAGAAAATGAGTGTATTCAATTTCTTTCATTTCATTCAACCTCTGCTCTATATCCTTTAGGTTCACCCTGATTTATTTTAGGTCTTGCATGGGTGCTAATGCTGCCCCAATATTTTTTTTTTATATAGTTTTACTGCATGTTAGTTCATCTCTGCTCAGGGTATGTGAAAGAAAATTTCACTCTCTTAGCCTCAGCCTTCACACTAATCTTCAAAATACCACAGCCATTTCTTTAATCTGATAGAGCCCCTTGCGTAACGACTGTCTTTTCTGATCAGAGAATTGACATTCTTAACGTCACTGGGTTCTTAGGCTTTTCTGACAGGAAATATTTTCTAGGATGTCTATTCAGTTAGAGAATTTACTTGTCAATACATTTTTCCTGCAAAAATAAATCAAGAATTTTATCAAAATAACATTTGGAAAATCCCTTCCAAATGGTCATGCTTGAGACCTTTGATGTTTTTTGCTTTAAGGAAGGTGGTGTAGGTCATTTATTTGTTGACCATTTTACTAGTCAAACCAATCTGATTAATCTTATATCCCTGATTGGAAAAGAGGAAATATTTGTCATTGAAATACAGCCTTTTCCCTATCAATTTTACACTTAATTTCCATCCTTCCCATTTCTCTTTCTAGAGTTCTGACACTCAGTACTTTTAGCCATGACCCTTCTCCATTAAGAGATCTCAGGTGAACAGACTTTTTAGTTTTAAAGCTGCCCTGGAAAAATAAATCTAATCACAAGATTGATCCACCCTCACTCATCCTTCATGAGTTCTCTGAGATCCCCCTCTAGACTGTAAATAAAGCACTTAGTATAGTGCTCTGCACACAGTAAGCACTCATTAAATATAATTGATTGATTGACAAGGAGTTTGCCCCATCCCTTTTTCACTCTAGAGGCAGGAGGCCTTCTTAGTCCTGGAAAAACTGGCAGTAGGGTAGACCTGCAAGAGGAAGCTACAGAAGCCATGCACCCAGAGACAGAGCCAACTGTTGTCATACCCTCACTGCTATCCCCACTGCCCTCCCCCCGCTCCAGCAACCCAACCCAACAAGACGGGACCTACGATGTCATCTATTTCTCACCTGGCAGGTCTCAGGCCTTATATTATAAGAATTGAAAGTTTGCAGTCCTATGAAGGAAAAAAAGTAGGAAATTGAGTAATTAGTTCAGCATATGCCAGGCTG
This sequence comes from Ornithorhynchus anatinus, assembly GCF_004115215.2. NCBI lineage: Eukaryota > Metazoa > Chordata > Mammalia > Monotremata > Ornithorhynchidae > Ornithorhynchus > Ornithorhynchus anatinus. Next base: position 50,879,038 of record NC_041753.1, on the reverse strand, counting down.
AACTTTCTTGCTGTTTAAGTAAATATTCCTAACCCATGTGGATAGAGCATTTAAATTGTGCCATGCCCCTTAATATCTCTTGTTTTTAGAAAGTTCACCTGCACCACTGCAACTAGAGGCACGGTAAATTTCACCTAGTCCAGGAATCAATGTGAAATGATTTAGAGCCCACTCACTGAGAGAAGTGCCCTCCTTGTCTGATTAGCCTTCTGAGAAACTCTCAATTTCATCTTCCAGATGGTAGAGCTCATGCTGTAAGTGGGAGGCACACTGGGATGTGTTATCTGGGAGGCAATTTTCTGCATCACATGCCCCTTTGGGCATATGCTCTATTGGTCTATTAGAAGTGAAAAAGCATGTACAGTAACTGACCTTTCACTTGCCCTGATGTTTATTCTGGCTTGGCATCTTTGAAGTGCTTAAAGGTGGGAACTGAAAGTGAGCAGGAATCCAGCTGGATGATTGGAAACTGATTTGTAAATCGTTAGTCTGTATATTTTCCCAGAAGACATACTTGAAATGAACCCAAACAGCTTCACATTGCTGGCCGTAGCTTTGGATGGAAGGCTTTGCAAAAGCCGTATTGTGGAAGCCTGTTGGAGTGAGATTGTCAGGTCGTTATGCAGCAGGACTCCCTTGACAATGAGATATTTATCTCCTAAGGGATTGTCACAAAGCTAGGCATGGAGTCAGTGAATATATTGATCCAACGTTTGATGATAACCATCACATGAAATGTTGCTTCACAAATTTCTACCGTTGGCAATATCAGAACCTGAGGAATAGTACTTTAGAATTCAAGCAGATGGCACAGCACGGTCATTTATGGAAAAGAAAACACTAATTGATCACAAATAAGAGCTGAAAGCCAAAGGTTTTGCCCATCAGATCTCCTTAGGGTGAATAGGAAAAAATGGCCTTATTTTGAAGCATATTCTTAATTGACTATCCTTTGTATTGTTCCCATATTAGACCAGCCTGGGCTTTAATAGTAATAATAAAATAATATTAGGTGCTTACTATGTGCCAGGTACTGTACTAAGTGATGGGGTAGACACAGGAAATCAGGTCAGAGACAGTTCCTGTCCCCTAAGTAGGAGGGAGAACAGGTATTGAATCCCCATTTTTTATATGAAAAATCTGAGGTCCTGAGAAATGAAGTGACCTGCCCAAGGTCACACAGCAAGCAAGTGGCAGAATCAAGATTAAAACCCAGATCTCCTGACTCCTAGACCCATGCTCTTTCCATTAGACCGCACTTCTCTACTGAAAGCTTGGTGAAATATAGTGGAGGCAATTGAGAGGGAAAACAGGCAGTATCAAAATCTTAAATGAAGGCAATGTTGCCAACACAAATTCATTTTCTTGGGTGTAAGGGTGCACTGATTTTTCAAGAGTTTAGCTAATCCAGTAACTATGCCATTCTGCCACTATCTTAAATCTTAATTTTAAAATTGCTCTCATATTTTAAGGTTAAAATGAGCTCAGATTTCAGATGTGGGAGTGTGGTCACATAAGATTTCAGACCCCCAGAATCTACACTCCCAGTTGTTTTCATTCTTGGGAGCTTTTGTTTCAACTTACTTGACTATCTTTGTTCATCCTCTTGGCCTCCAAATAAGGGCTCTTTTCATGAACATTTTCATTCATTCTACTGTCTCTTTCTCTTTTTCCCACCCCTGAAGTTCAAGGCAATCACCACTGGGCAGATGGTCATCACAGAACACCAAAATACATGATAACAGCAAAGTCACAGATGTGATGTCCCAAACCTTTTATGAAATTGTATTTGATGATGGCTCCGTCAGCGCAGACACTAATCCTGAAGATGTTGTGGTGAGTATATTTCTAAGGTGGCTAAGTTCTTTTATTCCTTGTGAATTCTTTAGACCTTTTAAGGGAGATTATTGACTTAATATTCAATTCATGTTTTGTTATTTTCTGCCACAAAGAATGATTATTTTCTAATAGACTTCCTGGCCTTAATTTTTCTTATTAGCATCCACCATTTCACTGAGCGAATCCAGACTAATCTTCCAAATTATTTTAATTAAATGAGAAATGAGTGGTGAGCTAGGGAAATTTACATAGGAATTTTACCTATTCTCTGTCCCTCAAAGTGTGTATATTCGAGTTCTGTAATGAATTGTTTAAAATGTACTGGAGACTATGACTTTCAAAAATGTACCCTGACAACTTTTTTATATGTATGGATGTTTCTTTTGTAATACTATCACAGCACTGGAAATCACAAGGGAAAGAATGTGTAACGTATTGAATTTCTTAAATATGACGCAGATTGTGGTTTCCCTTTTGCATTTGCACCCCCTCTTCTTTTCCTGGAATATCATTGAAAACATGATGTGCATATTTAGTGGGAGCTAGCCCATTTTCCTTGGACATAAGGGTTTCTTTAGGAGTTGCACAAATTGCAAGACGTATTGCACCAGAAGAACGTGTCTAATGGAAGGCTTTTGAAGTTGAGATTGAATTACATGACTGTAACCTCAGTTTAGTCTAGCCGTAGCCATGTAACTTTTTTTCTTTTTGAGAGGGAGTATAGTTCCTCGACTGTGTTTGGGAGCGATATTTTGAATAGCTGCAAAAGCGATACACTCTTTGTTGTCCAAGATCTGTGTTTGATGTTTTCATAATATGTCTGTACTTTGAAAAGCAATTTATTATTGGCTCTTTTAACAACACATATTGAGCAGTATTTACTGTAGTCATATCATTTCTCGAATCTTCCATCAGGATTTGGGTCTCCTAGGGACTTTGAAATACTACTCTACTCAGTTTTGTTGGGCTTACGTTTCTATAAGACCTCAAAAGGACTCCACCCTTACAGTGCATAACCTTGGGCAGGAAGATAAGTGCATTCTTTGCAATTTATACTAAAATTTCATATTTGAGTTACAGTTGGAGTTGCAGTCAACACTTTACTTTTCCACCTTACCCCTGACCGGATTTGCTGGGCAAAAGTAACTCTTTTAGGAGAAGTGCCTTCCCTGTTGGGAAGCTTAGGAATTTGACATTAACTAGAATTGTCAAAACATGCTGCAAAAACGAGTGACCTGCAAACCCTATCATAGTCTCCAGTCCTTTGGGCAAGGCTTCATTTGTGCTGGAGTTTGCCAAGCTCCACCCCTACATCTGGGGGTGGAGCCTCGGTCCCAGATCCGGAGCCCTTCACCTTCGTGTGGAACTCTATCTCAGAAGGATTGATCAGTCAGTGGTGTGTACTGAGCATTTACTATGTGCAAAACATCATATTAAGAGCTTGAAAGAGTACAGTACAGTTGGTAGATGAGATTCCCTGCCCTCAAGGAGCTGACATTCTAACAGGTAGAGGAGCTTCAGCTCCCAATATATATCAGAGATCCTGTCCCTCCAACCCCCAAAATAAATGCATCTGGCAAGCCTCCTTTTCCATTTTCAATCAATCATTTACTAAGCGCTTACTGGATGCAGGGCACTATACTAAGTGTTTTGTGAGAGTACCATAGAGTTGGTAAAAATGATTCCTGCTTTCATGAAGACACAAACGTTTTCCCCCACACTGCACCCTGCTGCACCATTTCAGTGAAGGACAGTACATCTAGAGAAAAATCTTTTGAGAGTTTCAAGGGAATACAGGGAGCAGGTTTTCCCCGGCTCTCATGGCCCAGACAAACACATTCAGCTTCATCATAGCTTTAAATAAATAGATGAACCTGACAGGACCCCTTCCCTATTCTTTTCTTTGATGTATGATGATGCTATTTCCAGTTTTAATTATCCTAGGGAACATTCAAAATAGATATGAAAAGTGGAGAAGAATTTATACCTTCTTGCCCAAAAGAATGTTCTTATGGCACTGCTGCTTACTTTCTTTTCTGTGAAGCGATCCTGTGTTCTGAGTCAGTTTCCAGTGACCAGACTCCCTTCTCAACATATGTATACACATGCAGGATCATACATGTTATTTTTCCTGGTCAACTTTTAGTTATCGAGAAGGGGAAGTAAAATATGGCTAATCAAAGGATGGTCAGGATTGGGCCTTGAATTTTCCACTGATGTTCATCAAAGTCATCTACCTAAATTCTTATGTGCACTGTTGAAAATATCTAGGAGTGTGACTTTAAAAAAACAAGGGAATTTGAAATTGGATTGTTGAGATATTAAACTAACATGACTTGATTGTTATCCGGAACCCACTTTCTGTACGTTCCTGCTTTAAAGCTTTGCTATGGGAGATGAGAAACTGTGTAGTACCCGAGTGGGGAGTTTGGTCAGGAGCTAAGAAAAAATGTAATCAGGCCTGGCTATGCCTCAGTGCATCTAAGATTGTGGTTGAACAACTTCTAATTGTTTGATGGAAACACCAAACAAATTTCACATTCCTCAGAGAAATCTCGTTGTATTTTCATTAGATAATATACCTGTGGCATCAGTACCTGGGAGAAGAAAACGGTTTTTTTAACCTTCTGCCTGGACTAAAATTGCTAATCCACACAATGTGCATATCAGGTGTTAGTGCCGCTGGGAGGACTTATTCATCAGTTCTGATGTGAAAGCAATGCCACTGCCTATTGAGGAATTTATTTCTCTAATCTCTTTTCACTTTCCAAACTAGTTTGTAAGAATAGCAACAGCTTTCTGCTTTTTCAGGAAGCATTTAATTCCATTGGACTATTTCACTTCTCAAACAATGAGTGATTCCAGCCAATCAACATTTTATCCTGAAAGTATTATCTATAAGCCTTCAACAGGCCTTGCCAAATCAGTGCTGTTTCCTTGCTAAAAACATAAACACAGCCCTACTGTGAGAATAAAGGGAGCCACAGTTTTTTCATTATAATACATCTATTTGTCCTTTGTATTTGAAGAAGACCCCACTGACAGTGATGTTCATTCATTCATCCAATCGAATTAATTGAGCGCTTACTGTGTGCAGAGCACTGTATTAAGCACTTGGAAGAATATGATGACAATAAGCAGTCATATTCCCTGCCCACAATCAACCAGCCAGTGCATCCATTGTTGGCAGGCAATGTCACTATTTACTGTTGTATTGTAATTTCCCAAATGCTTAGTACAGTGCTCAATAAATATGATTGAGGGAGTGAATGTGTGGATGAAAAAGTCAATGTGAGATCCATAGACTCAGCCACACTGGGCACACCCAGAGTTTGTCATTTTTTGTTTTGTCACATTTGATGTTTAATAACATCTGGTACTATTTTTTCTTTTGCTGTCTTGTCTCTTTGTGTGAAGCTTTTGCTCAAAGAGAGCCACTCACTTCATGATGGCAGTTTGCCAAGTAGGTCTATCCTTACGTCTTGACTTCAGTTTGCAGTTGGGATGCATCCCTGTCTGAAACCTTTTTTTTTTAAACCGTGTTCTTAAAACAGTTCTTCTGCCCTCCTTGTTTTCAGTTTCCCAATGTCAGCTCTCCATACAGCAGCTGTTGGGTATCCTGATGACGGTCACTCATTCTTCTCACATGCCCACCCAGCATAGCTGTGTTAAGGTGAATATAGCTTCGATGCCAGGAGATTGACTACATTCCAGAACTTCATTATCTTTCTAACCCATCCTTTAGACTGAAAGCTTGCTGTGGGCAGGGGACGTGTTTATCAGCCCTGTTGTATTGTATTCTTCCAAGCACTTACTAAAGTACTCTGCATACAGTAAGTGCTCAATAAATACCATTGGTCAGGGAGTGCTGTCTAGGTAGCAGAATCCTCTCACAGCTCTGAATTGCCAGTAAGAAATTTTAGTTGTGTGTACATCTCCCTTTGTGCAGAATGATTACAGCACTTCAGTTTTCTTTAGAAAGCTGTCGATCACATATCAAATAAATAGATGCACTGACCAGAAATGGTTAATATTCTCCAGTGTGTCTATGTTCAAGAATAATGTCAACTTTACAGGCAACAAACAAGACTGAGTGAAAAATATTTGACAGGGTACAGTATAATAAGTGGTGGTACTGTGACGATTTTGGAACTTCTAAGAAATTTCTTACACCACCCAGGCACTTTATTTCTTTTTAATCCAGAAAATGTCCAAGAAATTTCCACTCAACCGTACACCTGCAGAATGTGTATATCAGCTCAGTTAAACTCAGCATGCAATCTGCAGCTGTCAAAGAAGTAATAAAAGATGTATTGCTACGCTACTCAACCTGTCAGTCTAAGAAAATGTAACATAGCCACTGATGAATATTATTTTGGGCTCCCACTATTCTCTGAAATAGAAGTCTCCTCACCTGAAAGAACTCAAACATGCACAGAGTTACGAGAGCCTTTTATTTTCCTGGAGTGAAACATGGGAGCCCTTAGCATGATTATGCTGACACTAATGTGATACGTTCCTATTGATTGTGGGCCTGAGAGCATTCAAAGTGATGAGAAGGGTGAAGGGTAGATCCATCATTCTGTGATGAGCACCACTTTGTGTGTACTACTGACCCTTACATTTACACTGGCCATGATAAGAGAACAGGACCTTTTAGAAATGCAATGGCAAAAGTCCATCCCTTAAATTTTCATGATAAACCATATTGGCTTTCAGGAAATTTAGGGCAGATTAGCGCATCATAGCCACTATTCCCTGGAACAAATTAGACATAATGATCTTTAAGCTGTTTTGATCTTTTTTCTTCTTTGGAACTCTCATCTGCTGTCCCCGCTCACTCTGAAGCCTGCTTTCCTCTGTCCTTCCTAATATCTGGTTCTACAGATATCTGGTTCTACAAGCCTCCGAACTCCCAGGAATTTTGTTCCAACACATTGCATTTAATTACATATTTTGCTGCTGAGTTGGAAAACTATAAATGGTGAAAGAAAGTGAGTTGCTCTTTATTTTTGAAGATGATACCATTGACTCTGAGATCCTATCCATACAGGTGGTTGTATCTGAAAAATGCCGAGAAGTAACTAACAATACATTTCCGACACTATGCACGTTGAGGTTATCTTTTACCGTGCTTCTTGTGACACTTGTTCTTTTCTAAACTGCCTTCAGTAACCCATTTTTCCCAAAGCCTCTGATCAGAAATAGCAACTTCTATTCTAATTGTTGAAAAATAGTCTGATTGATCCGACTGCTACAGTAGTCTCCTGACAATACACTGGTTTGAAAGTACTTCTTAACTAACCAATCGAACAATGGTATTTCTTGAGCACTTACTGGGTGCAGAGCACCATACTAAGTACTTGGGAAAGTACAATACAACAGAGTTGGTAGACACATTCCCTGCCCAAGAGGAGTTTAAAGTTTAGACCACGTCTTCCAAAATTTATTCTGCTCTCCCTTCTTGCATATGCCCTATTTCCATTATTCTCCATGCAGTGGCTGCCCGAGCTCCCTGCTTATTATCCATTTTCCTCATGTCCTGCATAGGGCAGCTGTGATTTGATGAGCATCACCTCATCGCCACCACAAAGAAGCACAAATATTAGGAAAGCTACAGGGACTGTTAGAGGACATTGATTTGGCTAATCCTGCCTTGTCATTTGATGTTGACATTCTTGGAACAGCTCAAGGGACCGGTTAAGCTTCTGTGGTAGGTGCAAGACTCACAACCACGTAGGAGGTTGAGCACCACCACAATTTTGGAGATCTTTATTCTTGGGGAGAGTACAGAACAACAGAATTAGCAGACACCTTCCCTGCCCATAACGAGTTTAATGGTCTAGAGGAGTTAAATGACTTATCCAAAGTCACAGAGTGGGCAAATGACAGAGCCGGGGCTAGAACTCAGTTCTGACTCCTAGTCTGCTGCTCTTCCCAATAAATTATGCTGCACTTTGCACTTGGTAAAAGACCTCAAATCTCCTGAGGGATTATGAGACATATTATCTCTAACTTAGGGATTTACCTTCTGCAAGCAAGAAGGGGTTATAAAAATAAACTTCCTAACTCCAATTCACTGCTTGATCAAAAGTTCTAAATACTCCCAAGGAGCCTGAACTCACAACTTAAAAATCTGTCCTAATGATCATTTTAGACAAATGCTATTACGTTTGACATTTCATGCAATAGATTAAATAACTGCAGCGAAGACATTACTGTCAGTTGCATTTTCTTTCAAGATTTTGCCTCCCTAATCTGTCAGTATCTCCTTTCTTCCTCATTGGACAATTATCTCAAGATGATTGGGTTTTGGAAGTTATGTCCAAGGGACCAAACGGGGGAAAGATTAAAGTAGGAGAGATTGTGATTGGACAAAAGGATGAGCTTCTGGATTTGTCAGGGTGCTACACTGAACGAGCAACTCAAGAGGATTGTGTAATCTCTAATATTGGTGATCTATAAAAAGGAAAAGGTCAGCTATATAGGTGATTAAATCATTATTTTGCCAATAGGCATGGTCTACTAGATGCTCTTTTAATTTCCCTTTCAGTTCTTTGATTCCATAAACACCATAGAGAAGCAGCATGGCTCAGTGGAAAGAGCACGGGCTGGGGAGTCAGAGGTCATGGGTTCAAATCCCAACTCCCCCTTCGTCAGCTGTGTGACTTCGGGCAAGTCACTTAACTTCTCTGTGTCTCAGCTATCTCATCTGTAAAATGGGCATTAAGACTGTAAGCCCCACGTGGGACAACCTGATCACCTTGTATCCTCCCCAGCGCTTAGTACAGTGCTTTGCACATAGTAAGCGCTTAACAAATGCCATCATTTTAATTATTCCTTTGAGGGTTTCTTTTTTAAATCATATTATTTTTACTTAAGGGAGGCATCTTAATCCCTTGATATGAGAAGCAGCGTGGCTCAGTGGAAAGAGCATGGGCTTTGGAGTCAGGGCTCATGAGTTCGAATCCCAGCTCTGCCACTTGTCGGCTGTGTGACTGTGGGCAAGTCACTTAACTTCTCTGTGCCTCAGTTCCCTCATCTGTAAAATGGGGATTAAGACTGTGAGCCCCACGTGGGACAACCTGATTCCCCTATGTCTACCCCAGCGCTTAGAACAGTGCTCGGCACATAGTAAGCGCTTAACAAATACCAACATTATTATTATTATTATTAAGACTGTAGATAAGTGATTTCTTCTACAGTCTTCAGGAACCAAAATCATTTACTTGTTCTAGAGGACAATGGACTTAAAATTTCCAAACCTTTATCATCGTCCTCCCTCTAAATCAGGGCCCAAGGCTTAGCCTGAGATTTCATCCATTAGCAGTATTCTCCCAATATGTAAACTACGACTTCAGAGGAAATTTGGTGCATTTGGAAAGTCCTTAATTCATTTAATCCACTAGTTTCCTGGAAGGGGAAGTGACAAATCATCCAAAACCAAACACATAAAGAATGATCATCAACTGGTTCCAATCGCCCATTTTTCAACCCATTGACAATCGTAATAATTGAAAAACATCATTAAATCTAGAGTTGGAGTTGGGTTTGTGGGTTATGGATAAGACATAGATAGTTTCCTTGTTTCTCTTGTCTCTTTTTCTCTCTCTCGCTCCCTTTTTGTCTCATCTTTAAGAAACCATTTCTGACTTCCTGTAGGTGTTTTCCCCTCTGGTTTGACTTCATTCTTTTTCTCAAAAAAAAACAACCCAAACAAAGATGAAGGTATATTATTATATCATCAATTGAACTAAATCTGGAAGCTAAAAATAAAAGTTGATTGTTTCATTCTAGTGCCAACAGCCTTTTATATAGAAGTGAAAAACAAGCCATGCTAGACAAGCACATAAATAAATTAGTAACTTGGGAAATGAGATATCTAAGGAAAGCTGAACAAAAATAATGACTAATATATTTAAACAGTGGTCAGAAGTGCCAGGGGAAGGGAAAAACTAGTTGAAATGATATGAAAATGTTAAGAGATTAATAACTAATGGGGAAGTTTAATACCAATGGTTTATGAAGTTAAATGACTTAGGCCCACATGCTGTTTGGTTGACAAGCATTTAGTAGTCAGAGTGGTCACAAGTGATTAATTGGGCAAAAGTCTAATGTGTGGCACCTTGTAAGAAACATGCACATGGCAGAAATAGCCAAGGCAATGATGTATATTTTAGCTTTCATTGAGCATTTTTACACTGTGGTTAGTTCCATTTGAGATTTACATGCACGATAATGTTACATGATGTGTCACAGAGGTCAAATGGGCTTAAGTTTCACAGCCGAGGCAGAGCAAATGGCTTGCTCTGTGGCCACAATAGGATACAAAATGTCCCTGAAATTTCAACAGGGATGTTAATGGAAAAGTCGGGACTATCGCCACTTTGGATTTGTTTCTGAAAATGAAATCGGGGTTAAAAGCTTTTGCTCATTTTTAGAAAAATAAATTTTAGATGAAGGGAATTAATTTGAACTAAAAAGAAGGATACTCCAAGGATAATTTTCATTGATAATGTTCTGTCGCAATGCCAGAATATTGACTGATCTCCCATATATCATTAATGAAACTATTTTTAAAAGCAGACTAAGTGGCCCAGTGAGCTAATGCCTCTTCCTATCACTTCTGAAGGCCTAAACTCAAACGGTAACTCAAATGAAATGTATTTAGTGGCTCTATCGTACTCCCTAATGAACACTCACCAAAAAACCATTGCCGTCATTCTCATTATTCCTCAATTGTCACGCTAATTTGGTGTTTTCACAAAACCAGTCTAAGGCCTCAATTTGAACTTATTATCTCTTTTGAAGGGTAAAATAGTGTAATCACAGTCTAAGAAGTTTTGTTTGAAAGTTGTGTAATTTTGCTCCTCATTCTGGTTTAATTACAATCTCCAGTGCACATATGTCACATTTCAAAGAGGAATACTCTAGTAGTAGCTTGCATGCTCACTTAATGCCTGCTCTTATCAACGTCCACCCATTTCTGAAGCACATTTAATAAGCCAGTACATTCCTCATGATTTCTGAAATACATGGCTTACATGAGCTTCCTCAGGTGGATAGTCAACTGGGAGTTGCCTGTTTACAAGTCATTTTGCATTATTTTTCAGCTCCATCACAACCTCCAATACTTGAGCACTTGGGAATGTCATGTAAATTGGTGATATTTCCCAGAGGGCTCTGTGCCCATACATCAATGAAAGAATAATATTCTAATTGGAGGCAGGGTTTTTAAATATTGCGATAAATTGAATACAGGTTGTTATCCGCAATAGAATTCATACTAACTATGCATATTGGGCATTTTTTAAAAGTCTTTGTTGTATTTCAGGTTCAAAACACTTTATTAAAAGAGTTGATTTTATTTTCCTGGGAGGTAGGAGAGATATTGATAAACGAGGCCATTAGGATTGCCAGATTTCAGTTTTGACAGGATAGCAGCTGCAGTCTGGCTTCACCGGTTCTCCACTCCTGCTGAGAGGTGGGGCTTGTGTCACTCAAATCGTGGACAATTGTGTCTCCTTTCCCAACAGATGTGTTTGGAAAAAATAGGGTAAGATTATGAAATGAGGGACAGGAACAGTCTGTACACATGGGATGCCCTAGTTGCCATTAAAATGGTGACTGGGGACAACATATTTGCCAGAGTGAAGAAGAAGAAGATCTGAGAAAAGAGGAAAATAGGTTTATTTGATCATTCCAGGTCATTCTGGCAGTCAGTGTTCATCAGTGAATTGAGTACTGAATTAGGATTAAGAAGGTCAAAAACTATGCCATTGGTTTCACGTGTCCACATCTGCTAATCAGATAGGCTAATAGGCTGTGTTTTCTCAACTTCCCCCATTTAAAAATGGATAGAAGGTAGTGCTTTCTTATTTTAGATGGGGTAACTTCTACATAATATTTAAGTAATTTTATATTCATGAAGACCGTTATCACATTCTAAATTGTACAACAACAATTGAGGATAAATAAGGAAGGCTTTTTAGATCCTGCAAAATGAAACTGAGCTAGTTTTCATCTATAAATTCACCATTAGACATATATCGTGTTGTGGGTTTATTTTATTTGGATTTTTTTTAATGTGCTAAGGAGCCGCCTTCTTGGATTGGAAAAATATCAGGCGATAAACATGAATGCATTAAAATTCATACTTATGGGAGGTGGGGGTGAAGGCTAAACCCTCCCCTCCTCTCATCTTCCCATCTCCATTGACACCACCACCATTCTCCTTGTGACTCAAACCCACAACCTTGTTATCACCCTCAATTCCTCACTGTCATTCTGTTCTCACATCCAGTCAGCTGCTAAAACCTGATTATTTTCCTCAAAAATACCTTGTGATTCCACCCCTTTTTCTCTACCCATACAGCTACTCTTTGGTTCAAGCACTTATCATATTACTATTGGGCTTTAAACTATAAGCTCACTGTGGGCAGGGAATGTGTCTACCAACTCTATTCTACTGTACTCTCCCAAGTACTTAGTATAGAGTCGGTAGGCACATTCCCTGCACACAAGATGTTTAGTTAGATTGAGCCCCCATTAGGAATAGTGTGGTCCAAATTTCTCCCGTTTTAGCTTCTTCTGGATCCCAGAAAGTATAAATGCAGTTTTCTCTTTGGGCTACTGAATGGAACCTGTGACTACCCAAAAGTGAACCTGGCCCTAATAAGACCTTAGGCCAGGTTCACATCCACTCCCCGAGGGCCCAACTCAGTCTATCTGGGCCGTAGTATTTCAGCCCATACGGGGCTGGCTCTAAGTATCAAGTCAGCTCCTCCAGTCTCTATGCCTTATTGTATGCATTGCCAATTTTCCCTGTCCGTCCATGCCTCTTTTCAGATAGCAGGGGCCATGGGAGCAATAAGGCCCAAAAACAATGGCACCGAAAGTGGAAGAATGGTGTAGATAGTGATCCTGGATATATAGAAAGACTCCGACACTTCACCCCTTCCCATTCAACCTGCCAATTCCAGTAATGACGTGGAAAAAAACTTGTTAATGAATGCTCCTGAAGCTTTATTATAACCACAGAACTCAGTATTTTCATTCCAAATTTCCAGAGAAATTAAAACCTTTGGCATGTTACCTAATCAGTGTCCTGATGCATTATTCCTAAAAGCCTGATTATCACAATGCCTATGAAATTAATTTCTCCCAATCCCTAGGATTCATTCTAAAACCCTACTGCAATTTTGCAATTATTATGAGAAGAAACTCACATACCTAGTAGTAATTGAGAATACTGTTATATTCTTTAAGTAATGATCTTCCATTTACCCAGGAGGTCGAACCAGCAAATTTACAAGGTCTTTTCCTTTTCTAATATCTGTGATTCTTTGATGGAACCGTAGAATTTTCCCTGAAACAGATTCCTGAACAGATTCCTGGAGGCCAACTGAGCAGATTCCTGGAGTGAAAAATAGGTACAGTATCTTTAATAGCAAACCCAGTGGCTTATTCAATGTTCATGGAGCATATTTATATTTAATGCTCCTAGATATTTCTGATGAAGAAAAAAGATGTAAATCCAGGACAATTTACTTTTTGGTATTATTGTTTGGAGACTCTTTTTTTCTTCTTTTTTCCCTAGAGAGAGATTTTTCCAGGTGTGCTTGAGAAGGCTTGTTCAGGATGTGGAAGTTCCAGGAGAAATTGCCACTCAATCAGTGAAATTTATTGAGCCCTTACTGTGTGCAGAACTAAGCACTTGGTAACATACAACACAACACTCCACAATACAACACATGTTTATTAACTCTTGGAGACAGGGCAAGTTGGAATCCTTAATGTCATTTTGCACTAACGTCCCTTGTGTGGGTGAATTTAGTGAAACTAAATTCACTGCTTCTGTAATAGGCTTTTAAGCCTGTGCAGATTAAAAGCTCTTGTCTGGATAAATTCCGACAAGGGTTAGCTATCTATGGTTCATTTTTGTCTGTGACGCTTTGGGACGTGCAGAAAGTTAGAAAGGTCCATAATGGCATGTTAAAGTTCCTTATGATTTGCCAGCCTTTTGACACAACAAGAATCATTCAGGGAGATTCCAAAATTTCTGACTTTCCCTGGAAGGGGAATACTGTTAAGTAAATAAATGGATTCATTACCCTCCACTCATCCTCCTTATTTATCTCTCTACTGCCTATGACAAACTTGTCTCAGGAAGAGGTGTTAGTAGTAATTAAATTGGTCCTGTTCTTCCTAAGACAATCACTTGTAGACATGGTTGTGTAAGTTTAATCATTTACACTAAAACCTGAAAGCTAATGCAACTCTAAACTAACATAAGCATAAGAGACAGCTTGCATTAATAGAGTGGACTTGCTGACAATTTATTTCTGTCCTTGGGGATAAGCTTTCTGTATTACTACATCCCGGTTTACTCGCCTGCACAGCCGATGCCTTAAAAGCCTTTGCCCCTGGATTGAGTGGGAAAGGCTGACTTTGTTTTCACACTGGGCCAATGCTTCAGTTCTTTTCATCCCTCCCTGTTTTCAGTATTGACCCTCCGTTAGAAATGATTTCCAGATGATGCTCATTGTCTCTGGCACCTGTCAAAATCTATGGTGCAGAGCTCTATTGAGGGTTGTTAGGTTATGGAACAATGATGATGAGAGCTGCTAACTGTGAGGAATGGTGGATGTGTCTCATTCCTGACACTTCAAGGCTGAGAAACTGCACAGAGGAATTGATAATAGAGCTAGTGGCTTAGGCAGTGCCATCTTCACGCTCTTCTCCCTGCCAGTCCATGCCCACTGGGGCATGGAGTGCAAGTTAAGTAATACTCCTAAATGGAATATTCACAAATGCCCACCAAGTTTGGTGTTCTCTTATCCTTAATCAATCAGTCAATCAGTCATTGGTAATTGTTGATCCCTTAGGGTGTGCAGAACAATGTCCTAAATACCTGGGAGAGTACAGCACAATAGAGTAGGTAGATGTGATCCTTGCCCTCAAGAAGCTTACAATCTACTCATGTACCAATATCATTTTTTCGTGGTATTGGTTAAATGCTTACTATGGGTCAAACACTGTTCTAAGCACCAGGGTAGGTACGAGTTAATCAGGTCGGTCATGGTCCTTGTCCCACATAAGGCTCATAGTCTAAGTAGAAGGGAGAATAGGTATTTTAATCCCCATTTTACAGTTGAGGAATCTGAAGCCCAGTGAAGTTAAGTGACTTGCCCAAGGTCACACAGCAAGCAGTTTGCAGTTATTAACAATGATGATAATAATAATAACTGTATTTGTTAAGTGCTTACTGTGTGCCAGGCACTATACTAAGCACTGGGGTGGAAACAAGATAATAATCTGGTCTCACAAGGCTCACAAGTGCTCTCAGTCTAAGTAGGAGGGAGAACAGGTATTGAATCCCCACTTTGCAGATGAGGGAACTGAGGCACAGAGAACTTAAGTGACTTGTCCAAGGTCACACAGCAGGTAAGTGCTGGAACCGGGATTGAAACCCAGGTCCTCTGATTCCCTGGCCCTTACTCTTTCCACAAGGGCCATGCTACTGCTTACCACTACCACCACAACCACTTAGGCAGTCAGGCTGCAGCACGTTGCCAAATCCATTTAACAGATTTTTACATATAGGATCCATCTGTAGCCAAAATGGCTGTGACAGTAGCACCGATGCTGTGCTGTAGCACCCTGACCCAGCCGGCAGCAGCCTTGGTAAGCATTGCAATTTTCATGGCCTGGATGAGCCAGCTTTTATTCAGAATTCACACTTCATTACTTATGTATCCATATTCATGTCTGTCTCCCCCTCTAGACTGTAAGCTCATGATGTGCAGGGAATGAAACTGCTAATTCTGTTGTATTGTACTTTCCCAAGCACTTAGTACAGTGCTTTGCACATAGTAAGTGCTCAGTAAATGCGGTTGATTGATTGATTGGCCTGTTCAAATCATGGAACACCTTAGGTGGTTCTTTGGTCAGAACCTTCACCATTGATGACAGCCCCAAAAGACATTCCCCTGTGTGTGGACCCAGGACTAGAACTCAGATCTCCTGATCCCCAGAGCCATGCTCTTTTCACTGGACCAATGGCAAGACATGTAGTAATAATAATAGAGTGATACTTATTATTTTGTCTTATCAACAAAATTTCTCTGAACAGACTTAGTGTTCTGGACTGTTCTTGGGGAGTTCTGAAGAACGCACATCTCTGATAAACAGAGCCTTTTAGTCTGTTAAAGGAAATTGGTCTGTGATGAAAAGTGGGAGGTGAGTCACTCAAGTCAAAAAAGGAATTTTAAAAATCCTCCAATAAGCCAGGTGTTTCCACTTGTGTACGTGATCTCTTTGGAGGGGATAACCCTCACTTACACCAGCACTGGCAACCCTCCAAAGCTAAGCTTTGTCTTGGCTCCAGTGCACATTAGATCTGTCTGATGCTTATCTCAGCTTATTTTTTTTACCTTTTTTGGGAACAAACATTTCATTTTGGAGACCAATGCAAAGAAAATCTCATTTCCCATTTGAGGCTTGAGTCCGCCTTTCTGCCTTTTCTGTATAAGCGTTTATGGATGCAGTGAAAGATTTTGTTCTCCTTGTGTAAATTAAACCCCGTCAAGATGGCTAGTGTCTACCCAACATCCAAGTAGAGAGAAGAGAAATCGACCTCATTTAGTCGGAAGTAGATGTTCTTCATTTGGGAAAGAGCAGTTCTAGACTGTGACCACCTCTGTGTCATCAACAGTGACAGCCAATCAGCAAAGGTAGTCCTGGGCATTGTGCTCCCCTGCTCGGGCCCGGGGACATTGTGCTGCCCAACCGCTCCCCCACTCCGCCCGAGGCGGCCATTTTCGGAAGCCCCCACTCTGCCTGAGGTGGCCATTTTGGGAAGGCCTCACTCCCTCTTCCCCCTTGAGGTGATTCATCTCCCCCGCCCCCACCCCGGGCGACGATGTTCTTGTTCTCACCATGTTACCTTACCTTAGCCGCCTCCTACAGCTGCAACCCATCCCGGACAACCTCAGGGCCCCCCCGCCGCCACAGGGACATTTGGTCATGAGCTCTGGGACTCTCTCGGCCGCTGGCCGCTTGACTTTGAGTCTGATCGGGTAGGGTCGGTTCGTCCCCCGACCCTGGTCATCGCCTGCTTATAAACACTATTGTATTGTGTCTTACTGTACCATGTTGCTATATTAGCGATTTCACTTGTTATTGTTTATTGTCGTCAGTGCTGCCACCCACCTCTCTGGCCTCACCAGCTGCCTAACTTTGAGTTTGATCAGGTCACCCCTTAATCGAGCCTACCCCCGACCCTGGTCATCACCCGCTTATTAACACTACTATATTGTATCATACTGTATCATGTTGCTATATTAGCACTACTGTATTGTATCATACTGTATCATGTTGCTATATTACCGATTTCGTTTGTTACTGTTTATTGTTGTCAGTGTTGCCACCCACCTCTCTGGCCTCGCCATGTCCCTCCTCCCCACTTCCTCCCTCCCGCCCCTTCTTATCCTCCCCTTCCCCTTCCCCTCTCTCGCTCAGCTCTTTCCCGCTCTCTCCTCTGCCTCCTCCCCCCCTCCCCTCCCCACCTCCCCTCCCCCACCCTAGAACCCCACTTTACCAGCGCTACCCCTCTTCCCCCTCCCCCTACACTTCCCCCCACCAAACTCCCTCCTCACCCCCTCCCCCCTTCTCTCTTCCCCACCCATGCCCCATCCCAGTCCTCTTGTCCCACCGCTACCCCTCATCTCCCTCTCCCCGTCCAGGGCCCCGCCACCTCCTTCCCATCCAAACCCTCCCCTCCCCCCGCCCTTCCCCCCCTCCCCCCCTTGCACCCACAGCTACTTTCAAGTGTGGCCTCTGGAACCCCCGTTCTATTACAGGTAAGCTACCTTTCGTCCATGACCTTTTCCTCTCCCGCTCTCTCCTCCTCCTCGCCCTTTCGGAAACGTGGCTCTCTCCCGAAGACACGGTCTCCGCCGCCGCCCTTTCCAGCGGAGGCCTCTCCTTCTCCCACTCCCCCAGACTCACCGGTAAGGGAGGAGGCGTCGGCTTCCTCCTCTCGCCCCATTGCCGCTTCCGCACTATCCCTCCTCCACGCTCCCTCTCCTTCCCCTCCTTCGAAGCCCATATCATTCGCCTCTACCACCCCCTCCAGATACTTGTCGCTGTCATCTACCGCCCTCCCGGTCCCACCTCCGACTTCTTCAACCACCTTGACCCCTTTCTCACCTTCCTTCTCTCCTTCTCTCTGCCCACACTGATCCTCGGAGACTTCAACATCCATATGGATGTACCCGACGACTCCTCTGCCGCCCGCCTGCCATCCCTCCTCAACTCTGACGACCTCCTCCTCCACCATACCGCACCCACTCACCGACTCGGTCACACCCTCGATCTCGTCATCTCCTACCGCTGCACTATCTCCTCCCTCACCAACTCTGAAATCCCTCTCTCTCACCATAACCTTCTCACCTGCCTCATCTCTCACACTCCCTCCCCCTGCAAATCTTCGCTACTGCCCCACAGAGACCTCCGCTCTCTCGATCCCATCCGTCTTTCCAAAAGCATCTCTCCTCACCTTGCCGCCCTGTCCTCACTTCCCACTCACGATGATCAGGTCTCCGCTCTCGACTCCACGCTCTCTACTCATCTCGACTCTCTCACCCCCCTTTCCCTCCGCCGCTCTCGCTCCACTAACCCACAGCCCTGGATCACCTCCTCTGTCCGCCTCCTACGCTCCTATGCTCGAGCTGCCGAGCGCTGCTGGCGAAAGTCCAAGCACCAAGCCGACCTCACACACTTCAAATTTATCCTTTCCTGCCTTAACTCTGCCCTATCCTCCGCCAGGCAAAACTTCTTCTCCTCCCTCATCGACACCCATGCCCGTCACCCCCGCCGATTGTTCCGGACCTTTAACTCTCTCCTTAGGCCTCCTGTTCCTCCCCCTCCCCCATCTCTCACCCCCGATGATCTGGCCACCTATTTCCTCACGAAAATCAACACAATCAGGTCTGAGCTCCCCAAAGTCACCCCTTCGCCTCTCCCCTCCCCCCCACCAACCCCCTCCCCTACTTTCCCATCCTTCCCTGCAGTATCCTCAGAGGAGATCTCCTCCCTCCTCGCAAGTGCCACCCCCTCCACCTGTGCCTCGGACCCCATTCCCTCTCACCTTATTAAAACCATCGCCCCTGCCCTCCTCCCTTCCTTAACTTCTATTTTTAACCACTCAATCTCCAAGGGCTCCTTCCCCTCTGCCTTCAAACATGCCCACGTCTCCCCCATCCTAAAAAATCCCGCTCTTGGCCCCACTTCCCCCTCCAGTTATCGCCCTATCTCCCTACTACCCTTCCTTTCCAAAATCCTAGAACGAGTCGTCTACAATCGATGCTTAGAATTCCTTAACTCCCATTCTCTCCTAGACCCCCTCCAATCTGGCTTCCGTCCCCTCCAGTCTACCGAGACTGCTCTCTCTAAGGTCACCCATGACCTCCTTCTTGCCAAAACCAATGGCTCCTACTCCATTCTAATCCTCCTTGACCTCTCTGCTGCCTTTGACACTGTCGACCATCCCCTCCTCTTCCATACCTTATCTCACCTTGGCTTCACGGACTCCGTCCTCTCCCGGTTCTCCTCTTACCTCTCTGGCCGGTCATTCTCGGTCTCCTTCACTGGCGCCTCCTCCCCCTCCCATCCTTTAACTGTTGGAGTTCCTCAAGGGTCAGTTCTTGGCCCTCTTCTGTTCTCCATTTACACTCACTCCCTTGGTGAACTCATTCGTTCTCACGGCTTTGACTACCATCTCTACGCAGATGACACGCAGATCTACATCTCCGCCCCTGTCCTCTCCCCCTCCCTTCAGGGTCGCATCTCCTCATGCCTCCAGGATGTCTCCACCTGGATGTCGGCCCGCCACCTAAAACTCAACATGAGCAAGACTGAGCTCCTCATCTTCCCTCCCAAACCTGGTCCTCTCCCAGACTTCCCTATCACCGTGGATGGCACGACCATCCTTCCCGTCTCTCAGGCCCGCAATCTCGGTGTGATCCTTGACTCGTCTCTCTCGTTCACCCCACACATCCTATCCGTTACCAAGACCTGCCGGTTTCACCTTTACAATATCGCCAAGATCCGCCTTTTCCTCTCCACCCAAACGGCTACCTTACTGCTACGGGCTCTCGTTATATCCCGGCTAGACTACTGTGTCAGCCTTCTCTCTGACCTCCCTTCCTCCTCTCTCGCCCCGCTCCAGTCTATTCTTCACTCCGCTGCCCGGCTCATCTTCCTGCAGAAACGATCTGGGCATGTCACTCCCCTTCTTAAACAACTCCAGTGGTCGCCTATCAACCTCCGCTCCAAACAAAAACTCCTCACTCTAGGCTTCAAGGCTCTCCATCACCTTGCCCCTTCCTACCTCTCCTCCTTTCTCTCTTTCTACCGCCCACCCCGCACGCTCCGCTCCTCCGCTGCCCACCTCCTCACCGTCCCTCGGTCTCGCCTATCCCGCCATCGACCCCTGGGCCACGTCCTCCCGCGGTCCTGGAACGCCCTCCCTCCTCACCTCTGCCAAACTGATTCTCTTCCCCTCTTCAAAACCCTACTTAAAACTCACCTCCTCCAAGAGGCCTTCCCAGACTGAGCTCCTCTTCTCCCTCTACTCCCTCTACCAACCCCCCTTCACCTCTCTGCAGCTAAACCCTCTTTTCCCCCCATTTCCCTCTGCTCCTTCCCCCTGTCCCTTCCCATCCCCTCAGCACTGTACTCGTCCACTCAACTGTATATATTTTCATTACCCTATTTATTTTGTTAATGAAATGTACATCGCCTTGATTCTATTTAGTTGCCATTGTTTTTACGAGATGTTCTTCCCCTTGACTCTATTTATTGCCATTGTTCTTGTCTGTCCGTCTCCCCCGATTAGACTGTAAGCCCGTCAAATGGCAGGGACTGTCTCTATCTGTTGCCGACTTGTTCATTCCAAGCGCTTAGTACAGTGCTCTGCACATAGTAAGCGCTCAATAAATACTATTGAATGAATGAATGAATCCAAAGAACTCTGGCCTGCCTGCCCTAGCCTTCAGTCTTCTAGTCTAGGTGCTACTTCTTTCACTCTTTTGCCCTTAATCAATCAATTGTATTTATTGAGTGCTTATTGTGTGCAGGGCACTGTACTGAGCACAACACACTATAACGGACACATTCCCAGCTCACGAGTTTACAATCTAGAGGGCTGAGTTTACAGTCTAGAGAGAGCAGCCTTACTTTTCCTAGGTAGGCAGTGTCCATTAGGGGAGAAGAGCTAGGTTAGATAATGATAATAATAATAATATTGGTATTTGTTAAGTGCTTACTATGTGCAGAGCACTGTTCTAAGTGCTGGGGTAGATACAGGGTAGTCAGGTTGTCCCACGTGAGGCTCACAGTCTTAATCCCCATTTTCCAGATGAGGGAACTGAGGCACAGAGAAGTTAAGTGACTTGCCCACAGTCACACAGCTGACAAGGGGCAGAGCCGGGATCTTTCCTGGACAGAGATACTCACCAGGGCATTCATCAATCATGGGTGTTTATTAAGTGTTTACTATTTGCAAAGCCCTCTACTAAGCACTTGGGAAAGTACAGTAGAGTTTGTAGACACACAATCCCTGCCCTCAAGGAGCTTGCAGTCTAGACACACTGAAAGACATTCCAGGTATGGGAAGCAGCAGAGTCTAAGGATGGGTATATAAGTGCTATGGGTGGTGGGGTGAGTATCAGAGTGCTGGGTGAGTATCAGAGTGCTTACAGCCATGAATTTAAGGCATTCAGGAGAGGAAGAATAGGGTAAGAGATTAGTCAGGGTAGACTTCCTGGAGCAGATAATAATAATGTTGGTATTTGTTAAGCACTTACTATGTGGTCGAGCACTGTTCTAAGTGCTCATCAGGTTGTCCCACGTGAGGCTCACAGTTAATCCCCATTTTACAGATGAGGTAACTGAGGCATAGAGAAGTTAAGTGACTTGCCCACAGTCATACAGCTGACAAGTGGCAGAGCCGGGAGTCGAACCCATGACCTCTGACTCCAAAGCCCAGGCTCTTTCCACTGAGCCATGATTTTAGTTGGGCTTTGAAGATGGGGAGAGTGGTTGCAGTTGCTGCTCTTGTTAGTTACTCCTACTGTTGGCAGCAAGATGTTTCTTCCCAGGACTCCATTTCCTTCTTCACTTTCCTAGCCAGCCTCAAGACCCAAATCTGTCTACTTGGGAAGAGAGGCTAGGTCAGGCCTCCTTAGCCACTGACCAACAACTTCCTTTGAGGAAGAAAATAATATAAAAAGGCAATTTCATCAAATGTCAAAGTGTGAGATTCTTAAGTTCCTTGTGGGCAGGGTATGTGTGTATTACTTCTTTTGTACTCTCCCAAGTCCTTGGCACAGTTCTTTGAACTCAGTGAGCACTCAGTCTACACCATTGGTTGATTATGGAAACAATGCTCTTGGAACTGAAATTCAAGATCCTTTAACGGAATGGAGTCCTTCAGTAAGCAGGATCTTTTTAACCGTCTTCTGAGCCCTCTCCACATCCCACTTTACTTCTAGAGCCCAGATCCAAACTTGGGACACTTGCCAGGGATGATGGGAAAATTCATATCTCAGTTCCCACAGCACATATTCCCATGAGTGCTTTTCACTACGGCATTCGCTGCTTTTCACAGCACTGCTCTGTGGCTGACTCATGGTGGGCTAGTGGCATTTAGTAGCTGACAGGCGGAGATTTTCCGTGTGCTCTCTGTGTCTGGAGATGAGTGCTAGGCCACTTATGTGAGTGAGTACCGCACTCACATCCCAATCAATCAGAAGTGTTTAATGAGTGCTTACTTTGTGCAGAGAACTGTACTAAGTGCTTGGGAGAGTAATAATAATGATAATGATGGTATTTGTTAAGCGCTTACTATGTGCCAAGCACTGTTGTAAGCACTGGGATAGATACAAGGTGATCAGGTTGTCCCACGTGGGGCTCACAGTCTCAATCCCCATTTTACAGATGAGGTAACTGAGGCCCAGAGAAGTTAAGTGACTTGCCCAAGGTCACACAGCAGACAAGTGGCAGAGGGGGGATTAGAACACACGACTGACTCCCAATCCTGTGCTCTTGCCACTAGGCTGTGCTGCTCCACTATAGTGCAGCAGTACACGATAAAAGAGTTGGTAGACATGTTCCCTACCCACAGTGAGCTTATAGCCGAGAAGGAGAGCTCATGCCCTTACTAGGGTCGATGAGATTTTTGTCAAGGGGGTAAACAGGCACAGATCAGGGGTTGATGGCCTTATTATCTTTCACTCAGAAGCTAGGGTTTCTGTGGGTGTCGGCTGCATGTATACCTTTTGCAGTAAAGGAGATAAGAAGGGTTAAGAGAGCCAGAAACATGAAGAATAAAGTGTCCCCTCCACCCCATCGTCAGAGTCAGCCCTAAAGCCAAAGCTGGGGAATGAAGGCGAACTTGTCTGCTGGAGCTTTGGGCAATTGTCTGAGACTCTGAATCACAGAGACCAGCTAAATCCAGTCTTGTGCATCATCTGCATCTAGGCAAATGGTCTGTGAAACTTGTCACACATATGAAACAAACAATAATATGGTTGCCTCTGTTGATAAATGGCACCTTCTTGCTGATATAAATTAATAATAAGAAAGAAACATATCAGACTTTTGCTTGTAAACAACAGAACATTTCCTATATATGCCGCTCAGTTAAGCCAAAGCACCAGTCAGTTCACATTCCCTCCATGTGTATGAGCTTGATCAGTCAAGTGTGCATTTCAATCAGCAAAATTGGCTTCAATCAGTAAAATATCAGTATTAGCAAAATATGAATTGCTAAGTAGCCAAAAAAGCCCCTAAACTAGTCAAGTATGCAGTTTCACTGTGTATTCATCTCACTATTATCTGGTCCTGCGTTCATTGGAATTTCATAATTCCCTCCTCTCTGCAGTGCATTTGGAAGGAAATGCAGTGTTGTTCAGCCTCTTTTGACAGCTCCAAAAGGCACCTTTCAAAATAGGGTTCTTCAAACAGTCTGTTCTTTGATGCATATGCGTTTCTATACCAATTGATCTGCTCACCTCCAAATAATAGAATTTTCAGAATCTCTGACAGACACCTCTTTGGCGCATAGGAGATGTATAAATAATACAGTATTTTTTGGTATTTGAATTTCTGGATTATATGGGCTCTGCTTTTAAATCACTCCATACCCCTTCTCCTCCCATGATCATGATGTGATGCTTGAAATGTACAGGATATTAATGTCTCTAATTATAAGAAAGTAGTTTCCTGGTCATTTCAAAATGTAATTGCTTATTCGTTCTTTTGTTTGTAAACAGAACAAAGACTGTGTGAACCTGGGGCCGCCCCTCCCACCCCCACCCCCACTCCCCCATCGTGGGCAAGGTTATCCAAGGGAATAGGGCCCATGGAAAGTGCTTTGCTGCAATATATATGGGTTCCAATGTTCATTACATGTTCTAGATGAGTAGTCCCCTCCTCCCTTTCTATCCACGAGCAATGTTTTTGCTTTCCACATTGAATTTGAGTTGTTTTGTCATGGAAAAGGATTTTAAAAAAAAGATGGAACTAAAAATACATCAAGAAAAGTTATTTGCTCCGTTTTAAAATAAGGCTATTTCGAAGTGCCTGTATGTCTTCGGTTAAAGGAGGAGGGCAACTGTGCTGTATTACTGAGTACAGTGAGGTGCTCTCAATGTTCTTTACTTCTTCTGAATGTCTGCTATTGCAAAGTGCCTTACTGATTACTGAGAGCTGATTACTGATTACTGAGAGCCTACTGAGAGCTCACCTCCTCCAAGAGGCCTTCCCAGACTGAGCTTCTCCTTTTCCTTCTGCTCCCTCTGCTGCCTCTTTGCCCTCCACTTTACTTCCCCTCAGCTAAGCCCCCTTTTCGCCCCCTTTCCCTCTGCTCCTCCCCCTCTCCCTTCCCCTCCCCTCAGCACTGTGCTTGTTCACTCATTTGTATATATTTTTATTACCGTATTTATTTTGTTAATGAGATGTACATCCCCTTGATTCTATTTATTGCTATTGTTTTTGTCTGTCTCCCCCAGTTAGACTGTAAGCCCGTCAATGGGTAGGGATTGTCCCTATCTGTTGCTGAATTGTACATTCCAAGCGCTTAGTACAGTGGTCTGCACATAGTAAGCGCTCAATCAATATTATTGAATGAATGAATGAATGATTAAATTTATGGCTTAATTAACTCTTAAGAAATAATGTCATTGGATGTCTATTTCCCATCATCTGCCCAGTTTCTTTGGATAGCAAGAAAAAGAAGGAGGAAATGGGGAAGTAGCGTGGCCAAGTGGAAATTTCAACAGAGGCCTGGGAGTCAGAGGACCGGAGTTCTAATCCCAGCTCTGCCACTTACCTGCGGTGTGACTTTGGGCAAGTCACTTTTCTGCACTCAGTACCCCTATGTGCCAAATAGGGATTCCATCCTGTTCTCCCTCTTACTTAGACTGAGCCCCATGTGAGACTTGATTATCTTGTATCTACACCAGTAGTTGGCACACAGGAAGCGCTAAACAGATATTGCTAACAGTAATAATACAATAATGATAAAGAAGAAGAAAAGACACCACTTGGCTCTTTCAGACCCTACCGGACTGTGTAGCACATTGTGGAAAGCTCATTGCTACACACGTTGTGCATGCCTAAGTAGGACTTTAGTGTTCTGAAAGAATTGATCCACTGTGGCTCTTCTGAACCATTCAGACTTCACTTTTCCTTGTTCCATACTAATCATTCCAGAACTCTTTACACTCCGCTTGATTTTAAAATGGAATTGTAAGTTTTGTCCCATGAGCGACTAATTCAAACGTTCAAAATCATACCATATCTCACACACTGCCATAGGAATCATCCATCTGCTTAGGTGCAGAACTTTTGCATTAAACAGTTGATCACTGGAAGGAAGGCAGAACTGCTTTGGCCACAAATGTTCAAAGTTCATAATTCCAAAGGCCCCAACATATACGGCCAGATCGACATCAATATAAGATAAATAGATCAAGGGATTAAATGCGCTCACTAAATGCTGCAAAATTTCCTTCCTCCTCCTTCGATCTATGCAGTCCAGTCTCTACTTTAGTTCTGCAGCTCCTTAGCAGTCCATGTTACCCCAGTCCTCAAGAACCTCCAGTGTTGCCCACCACCTCCACATCAAACAGAAACTTCCTACCATTGGCTTTGAAGCCCTCACTCACCTTGCCCCCTCCGACTTACCTCACTGCTATCCTACCACAACCCAGCCGGCACACTTCACTCCTCTAATGCCAATCTACTCACTATACCTCAGTCTCATCTATCTTTCCACTGACCCCTTACCCACATCTTCCCTCTGACCTGGAACTCCCTCCTTCTTCATAACTGTCAGACCACCACTCTCTCCACCTTTAAAGTCTTAGTAAAATCACATCTCCTACAAGAGGTGTTCCCTGATTGAGCCCTCTTTCCCCCAACTCCTGAGCCCTTTAAGCACTTGATATTTACACCACCTTCATCCCCACTGCACTTGCATACATATCCAGAAGCAGCATGGTGTAGTGGAGAAACCATGGGCCTGGAAGTCCGAAGGTCATGGGTTCTAATCCTGGCCCCGCCACTTGTGTGCTGTGTGACCTTGGGCAAACCACTTCACTTCCTGGGCCTCAGTTATCTCATCTGTAAAATGGGGATTGAGACCGTGAGCCCCACGTGGGACAGGGACTGTGTCCATCCTGATTTGCTTGTATCCACTCCAACACTTAGTACAGTGCTTGACACATAGTAAGCGCTCAACGAATACCACAGTTATTATTGCTATTGTTCCAATGTCTGTCTCCCCCCAGACTCTAAGCTCCTTGTGAGCAGGGAAGTCGTCTCCCAACTCTGTTGTATTGTACACACCCAAGCCTTTAGTAGAGAAGCAGCGTGGCTCAGTGGAAAGAGCACGGGCTTGGGAGTCAGAGATCAGGGGTTTGAATGCCTGCTCTGCCACTTGTCAGCTGTGTGACTGTGGGCAAGTCACTTAACTTCTCTGTGCCTCAGTTCCCTCATCTGTAAAATGGGGATTAAGACTGTGAGCCTCACATGGGACAACCTGATTACCCTGTATCTACCCCAGCGCTTAGAACAGTGCTCTGCACACAGTAAGAACTTAACAAATACCAACATAATTATTATTATTATTATTATCATTATTACAGTGCTCACTCTACACACAGTAAGCACTCATTAAATAGCACTGATTGGTTATGTAGAAGCCATGTTCCTTTCAATCTATGAAACAAACTTAAGTTCAGGTTCTTCATGTACGTTTCAAACTCATTGATGAACTATCTTTTTCTGTTCATGAACAGAGATCTTTGTTTGGGAGCATCCGATCACCTGAAGCTACTCATAAGTTTATATAAAAGAAACTTTTATGTAAAGAATCAGTAGTCCACCTCAGTGATTGTTATGGGCTATTTTCCACCTACTTGCTAATCAGCCCCATTAGCTTTAATTCTCTCACAAAATAACCATAACAATGGTGCATAATTAACTGTAGTACCTGATAAATTGGATTGATTTATGATTGCATTTGAGAAGCAGACTTTTGCTGTCCCTTCACAATGGTGACACTTTTATGGGTGTTTTATTTTTGCCTGTGATACCTTCAGCATTTATAAAAGTAAAAGATAATTTCACAGAAGTACTGAACTAAGAGGCTTGCCATCATTAAAAAAATCCACACACAAGCACAATACTCTCTATTTCTTAGTGGAATGCTGGTATTAGTAACTCCAGTGACTATGAATCCCTGGTATTTATTGGAGAGCCCAGAGAAATGGCTTATTTTATGGGCACACTCATCCCAATGCAGATCTGGAGACAATCCTCCCATTTGCCCCATTTTTTACTTTATTTAACTGCTAGTTATGACCTCTCATTGGTTACTCCATTCTTTTTAAACTCTCCAACATGGACCTTGTATTTCTAGGACCTGTTGGCTGAATTTCCATCTCAGTCGCTGACTCTCTTGAAAGAGTGGGCCGCATCATTTGATCCTTTATGAACCTTGGTAATACTGAAAGTAACATCTTATGTCAGACAAACAAAGCATAACTGGATGCTGGATTCATTTCTCAGGTTAGGAATTAGGAGAAAAGCATTAAACTGGTATATAGCCTTCAGGTGCATTCCTTAAAGCATAACAATAACTAAATACAGTTCTTTCTCCTTCTTAGAAGGTGAACCTCCTTTTGGAGAGTGACTGTATCTGATCTGTCCATACTGTATCTACCCCAGCACTTAGTACAGTGCTTGGCACATAGTAAGCACTTCACCAATATTTTCATTATTATTACTGATAATAATGATAAAGTCCCACATTCTGATACATGGATAACTTCATAGTTAAGACATTTTCTGCTGACTTTCTAAAGAAATTAATTGTTTTCGATACTGTTTGGAATGGAGGCTAAAATGAAGATATCTTCTATGGAAAACGAAATCTGCAACAAATTAATGCCTATTTTCAGTCCACAGCCTCTTACGTGAAGTATGAAATGACGGTTAATGGTAAGTGGAGAAGAGGAAGAGAATGTTGCACTCTAGGTTTAAGAATGACTATGTAGCTGGCCGTCAATGCCTCACATTTTTGAAGGATTCATTCCAGAAAAAGCACCAGAAATGACCCTGGAATAAACCAATCCCAGAAAGTAAGAAAGAGGATGACAGAACCCAGTGCTGTATACCGTTAAAAAAATAAATAAATGTTTCAGTTATCTTGGCAAATCCTTTAATGACAGTTAAGATTAAAGGTTTTATTGGGAAAATGTTTCATTTCAGACATGTTTAGGAATTCTTTTTGGATTTTCCTAAAGTGAAAAATGCACTTCAGTTTCAGTCTATTCCTGATCTCGTTTCGGTTGGTGAGTGCTAACTTTTCAGGCTCTGAATCTGTTTTCCTGGGTGAGAGGACTAAAGGCACCTACCTAAAACCCAGAAAAACACTAGAGGAAAGGTCTGGTTTGTAAGATTCAATGCTGACCTTCTCCCTCCACCCCCTGGGGGGCTAGAAGTCTTAATAGCAAGGGAGTATGGTATATTTTTCAGTCAGAGAAGGAATTCACTTTGTTGCAAGTGGAATATTATTTAAAATGTTTTAAAATAGACACAGCATGTATTTTAAGATATATTCATACTCAAATGATTTTCCTAGTTAAGAAGTTTAATATTTTTTGAACCAGTGCTTAGAACAGTGCTTGGCACATAGTAAACGCTTAACAAATACCATCATCATCGAGTTCGAATCCCAGCTCTGCCACTTGTCGGCTGTGTGACTGTGGGCAAGTCACTTAACTTCTCTGTGCCTCAGTTCCCTCATCTGTAAAATGGGGATTAACACTGTGAGCCCCACGTGGGACAACCTGATTCCCCTATGTCTACCCCAGCGCTTAGAACAGTGCTCGGCACATAGTAAGCGCTTAACAAATACCAACATTATTATTATTATTATTATTAACTACCGTCTTTGATAATAGTATTTGAGGAAGAAAGAACTGTGAACTCTGGGTATTTTTAGTAAATAATAATAATAATAATGTTGGTATTTGTTAAGTGCTTACTATGTACAGAGCACTGTTCTAAGCGCTGGGGTAGATACAGGGTAATTAGGTTGACCCACGTGAGGCTCACAGTCTTAATCCCCATTTTACAGATGAGGGAACTGAGGCACAGAGAAGTTAAGTGACTTGCCCACAGTCACACAGCTAACAAGTGGCAGAGCAGGGATTCGAACCCATGACCTCTGACTCCCAAGGCCATGCTCTTTCCACTGAGTCACGCTGAGTAAAGAAGAATACTCATGAACTGTATGGTTTTTTTAATGTAAATGGCATATATTTTAATACTTTAATACTTCTCCCCTCCATTTTAAATTTTAATGGGTACCATTTTAATGGGTGCCATTTTAAATGGTAATTTGTAACTGGTAAGTTTTAGGAGGGGAGAATATTTCTAAATTGCATAGTGTTTTTAATAAAAAAAACTCACAAGTTTTTGATGGTTCTTTTTAATATTTTTCATCATATCCATTTTAAATCATTATTTGTAACTGGTAACTTTTGGTAAGGAAGGATTTTTCTGAATTGTCTGGTGTTTTTGAATATAAAAAGCATCAGATTTTGATATTCTTGTAAACATATTTTTCATAATACCCATTTTAAATGGTTATTTGTAAAATGCAAATTGATTTTGTTTATAAAATTGAAGGTTAAATGCATTGGCTAGTTTTGAATGAATATGAAATAGGACCTTACTTTTCCAACAGACTGCAATTTACTGGTATTTAAAATGTAAAAAAACCCCATTTGTTTACAGTTCCCCTTTCTGCTGATATGAGTGGTTGTCTCTGGTTCTCTCCAGATGAAAAACAAGCTGCGGAGAGGGAGGCGGGGTTGGGAGGCATGATGGAATTAAAGTGTGGGGGCTATGCTTCAGGAGTTCATTGGGTTCCTCTGGGACCTTGGACAAATCACCAAGGATTTAATGGCTTTCAAAAATGTCAGCTTGTCCCCTTCTCCACATTGCCTGCCTCTTCCTCTCCTTGGCTACTAAACAAAATGGAACTGGATGTGAAGGCAGACTAGCTTAAGCCAGTTTATCCTGATGGAGGGGGAAATGCCTCATCTCCCTGAAACAAAGCCTGTCCGTAAAGTACTGTGACAAGAAGTGCCATACGAATGCAAGCAGTATTAATGGCCTTATTTCCAAGCATTAACAAAGGACACGATATTCCATACTTCCACTAACTTTTTAAGAATCCCCATTTTTCCTCTGTCTTTTGACTTTGATTCTACCAGATGCTGAACCAAATTAAACTGAATCTCCCAACTATTTACCAGGAAAATAGGCCTGTGAAAAACATTAAGAGGGCTTAATCAAAATGGGATCATCCATTCTGTACATGTTTGCTTGTCAGCAGGATTTCTGATTGGCTGCCACAGGAAGAAAATGAACAGAGTCCAATTTAATCTTGAATACAGCTGTTTTTCATGGCTGTACTAAACAAATGTTCTCATAACAGCGTACAGCTGTATACAGCCATAGGAAAACAGCAATGGGGATAAACGCACTCTTTGGCTGTTGAGAAATGTGCCTCTCTGTTTCACTGCATTCTCTGTGAAGTGCTTATTAGCTCTATGACTGGACTGCTAACGCTTTTCACTTACTGTATGACACCTCAATTGGAATTTTAATTTCTTTGCGTTACACTGACTGCTTTTTTTCTCCCATGAAATCGGTTAAAGTCCCGCTAGTCTTAAACAAATTGCTTAGCTGTGACAATTCTAATGTAATTCTAATTGCAAACCCTTACTCTTGAGGTTGTAAGGTTTAGTAAAATCTGTCTGGCATATTTCAAAACACTGCACTTCTTTAGGTGTCTGAAATCAAAGCAAAATTATATGGATCCCATTTGCCTTATTAAAGGATGTGTTTTTAACCTGATGAGAGAAATCCAGAAGACTCCTCAATTAGCACTGTACCTTTCCATTATACCAGTTTGAATTGGAGCTCTGTCATACCCAGGGAAGGTTTCACTTGATTCTGATGTGGAGGTGTCTCTGGAGCTTCGTTTAAGTGAGTGGCACTGCCATCCTGCCCTGCTTCCCATACAACGTGGATCTAGCTTATAATGGGAATACGGTATTACTAGAAAGCTCCTGGAGGGCTAATGAATAATCATTGCTGTTTTATCCACTGCAAAGTATGATGGGCTTCTTGCTTTTGCCTGTAGAAAAAGGGGAGCTGAGGTGAAATGATCGGCATTGCAGATTCCATAAATCAACTGAAAAACCTGAACAATGGACACGAGGCTAGGCCACAGAACCTGAGGCAGCCTCACCTCATTATATGAAACAACTGTCAAGTACAAGTTCCAATTTTACACACACACACACACACACACACACACACACACATGCCTTTTCCATTTACAGGGATTCAGACTAGAGAAGATCTTCCTGGGGATTTCAACCCCTCACTTGGAACAATTCACCTGACTTTCAGAGAGAAGCTTTTATTTAAGAATCTGTTGTTCTGTGACATACCAGGCATACACGGAGCAGCATGGCCTAGTGGATAGAGCACGGGCCCCGGGGTCAGAAGGACCTGGGTTCTAATCCCGGCTCTTCCACTTGTCTACTGTAGCCTTGAACAGTTAACTACTCTGGGCCTCAGTTACCTCATCTGTAATATGGGAGTTAATTCTGTGAGCCCCTTGTTGGACATGGACTGCGTACAGCCTGATTAGCTTGTTTCAACCCCAGTGCTTAGTACAGTGCCGGACACATAATAAGCACTTAACAAATCCCATAAAAAATACTAAAAGCACCTTTCTACATTCTCAAAAACTTAAGTATCAGTGGAGATTGAAAGCGTTGAGTGAGACCACCAGCGAGGCCTGTGTTTAATCCAGGTGTGGCATCAGTTAAACAGCTCTACTACAACAACCAAATGTAATAGAACAGTGTTGCCCTAAAGTCAGATTGTTAGAGAATTAAGCAGCAGCACCTCTGGCTACTCTCTCAGATGCAGGGACTGATCACTCCATGAGACCAAAATTGCTCTGTGGGTGAGCTGAAGGAGGCCATATGCAAACAGATAGGCACGAACAGTTCCAAAAGCATAGTGAAACAGTCTCAAACAGTGTGATATAGATGTGGACAGACACAGCAACACTAAGAGACAAAAGCAGCAGACAGAGCAGCCTGGAATGCAGCAATCAGGAGAGGGGTTGTTCTCTTTGAGTAGAGGGTTTGGGGAATGTTGGGATACCAAGAGTCAGGCTCAAAAACAGGCTTGGCCTCTTTTCTTCTTTCATTCTGTGAGTGGTATTTTGCAGGCAGTCTCCCAATCGATTTTCCTGAACAAAAGTACTAATCCCAGTAGGTGGAACTAGGAGTTGTTTTCAAGTGCTCACAGTGTGGGAGTCTGAGTCAAGTGTTGATCTTTTCAGCCACACTTATCCATGGATTGGATCTCATTATATCAATCAATCAATGGTGTTTGTTAGGTACTTACACTGCCCAGAGCATTGGACTGATTACTAAGGAGAGTGCTATGTTGTTAGTAGAAATGTCCCCTGCCCTTGAGGAGTGTCTTTCTGGGGAAGACAGAGACTAAAATTATTCATTCATTCATTCATTCAATAGTATTTATTGAGCGCTTACTATGTGCAGAGCACTGTACTAAGCGCTTGGAATGAACAAGTCGGCAACAGATAGAGACAGTCCCTGCCATTTGACGGGCTTACAGTCTAATCGGGGGAGACGGACAGACAAGAACAATGGCAATAAATAGAGTCAAGGGGAAGAACATCTCGTAAAAACAATGGCAACTAAATAGAATCAAGGCGATGTACATTTCATTAACAAAATAAATAGGGTAATGAAAATATATACAGTTGAGTGGACGAGTACAGTGCTGAGGGGATGGGAAGGGAGAGGGGGAGGAGCAGAGGGAAATGGGGGGAAAAGAGGGTTAAGCTGCAGAGAGGTGAAGGGGGGTTGGTAGAGGGAGTAGAGGGAGAAGAGGAGCTCAGTCTGGGAAGGCCTCTTGGAGGAGGTGAGTTTTAAGTAGGGTTTTGAAGAGGGAAAGAGAATCAGTTTGGCAGAGGTGAGGAGGGAGGGCGTTCCAGGACCGCGGGAGGACGTGGCCCAGGGGTCGATGGCGGGATAGGCGAGACCGAGGGACGGTGAGGAGGGGGGCAGCGGAGGAGCGGAGCGTGCGGGGTGGGTGGTAGAAAGAGAGAAGGGAGGAGAGGTAGGAGGGGGCAAGGTGATGGAGAGCCTTGAAGCCTAGAGTGAGGAGTTTTTGTTTGGAGCGGAGGTTGATAGGCAACCACTGGAGTTGTTTAAGAAGGGGAGTGACATGCCCAGATTGTTTCTGCAGGAAGATGAGTCGGGCAGCAGAGTGAAGAATAGACTGGAGCGGGGCGAGAGAGGAGGAAGGGAGGTCAGAGAGAAGGCTGACACAGTAGTCTAGCCGGGATATAACGAGAGCCCGTAACAGTAAGGTAGCCGTTTGGGTGGAGAGGAAAGGGCGGATCTTGGCGATATTGTAAAGGTGAAACCGGCAGGTCTTGGTAACGGATAGGATGTGTGGGGTGAGCGAGAGAGACGAGTCAAGAATCACACCGAGATTGCGGGCCTGAGAGACGGGAAGGATGGTCGTGCCATCCACGGTGATAGGGAAGTCTGGGAGAGGACCAGGTTTGGGAGGGAAGATGAGGAGCTCAGTCTTGCTCATGTTGAGTTTTAGGTGGCGGGCCGACATCCAGGTGGAGACATCCTGGAGGCATGAGGAGATGCGACCCTGAAGGGAGGGGGAGAGGACGGGGCGGAGATGTAGATCTGCGTGTCATCTGCGTAGAGATGGTAGTCAAAGCCGTGAGAGCGAATGAGTTCACCGAGGGAGTGAGTGTAAATGGAGAACAGAAGAGGGCCAAGAACTGACCCTTGAGGAACTCCAACAGTTAAAGGATGGGAGGGGGAGGAGGCGCCAGTGAAGGAGACCGAGAATGACCGGCCAGAGAGGTAAGAGGAGAACTGGGAGAGGACGGAGTCTGTGAAGCCAAGGTGAGATAAGGTATGGAAGAGGAGGGGATGGTCGACAGTGTCAAAGGCAGCAGAGAGGTCAAGGAGGATTAGAATGGAGTAGGAGCCATTGGATTTGGCAAGAAGGAGGTCACGGGTGACCTTAGAGAGAGCAGTCTCGGTAGAGTGGAGGGGACGGAAGCCAGATTGGAGGGGGTCTAGGAGAGAATGGGAGTTAAGGAATTCTAAGCATCGATTGTAGACGATTCGTTCTAGGATTTTGGAAAGGAAGGGTAGTAGGGAGATAAGGCGATAACTGGAGGGGGAAGTGGGGTCAAGAGCGGGTTTTTTTAGGATGGGGGAGACATGGGCATGTTTGAAGGCAGAGGGGAAGGAGCCATTGGAGATTGAGTGGTTAAAAATAGAAGTTAAGGAAGGGAGGAGGGCAGGGGCGATGGTTTTAATAAGGTGAGAGGGAATGGGGTCCGAGGCGCAGGTGGAGGGGGTGGCACTTGCGAGGAGGGAGGAGATCTCCTCTGAGGATACTGCAGGGAAGGATGGGAAAGTAGGGGAGGGGGTTGTTGGGGGGGAGGGGAGAGGCGGAGGGGTGACTTTGGGGAGCTCAGACCTGATTGTGTTGATTTTCGTGAGGAAATAGGTGGCCAGATCATTGGGGGTGAGAGATGGGGGAGGGGGAGGAACAGGGGGCCTAAGGAGAGAGTTAAAGGTCCGGAACAATCGGCGGGGGTGACGGGCATGGTAAAATAAATTACAAGTAGTGGGGAGCAACAGAGTTAGTACAATAGGGGTGTGTGAGTACTTGAGTGCATGCATGGAGAGATAATAAGATTAATCAGGGAAGACCTCAAGGAGAAGATGCAACTTCAGAAGGGTTTTGAAGATGGGGAAAGCAGTGATATGCCAGATGTGAATGGGGTGGAAGTGAGCAAGAAGCCAGTGGTGGGAGTGAGGAGAACGAAGCACCGAGTCAGTCAGTGTCAGTCGTATTTACCGAGTGCTTACTGTGTACAGAGCACTGTACTAAGCGCTTGGGAGAATACAACACAATAATATAGCAGACACATTCCCTGCCCACAGTGAGTTTACAGTCTAGAGGGGGAGACAGACATTAATATAAATAAATTAAATTACAGACATGCACACAAGTGCTGTGGGGCTGGAAGGGGTGATGAATAAAGGGAGCAAGTCAAGGTGACACAGAAGGGGATGGAAAAGGAAAGGAGAGCTTAGTCAGGGAAGGCCTCTTGGAAGACCTGTGACTTAAATAAGGATTTGAAGGTGGGGAGAGTAATTGTCTGTCGGATATGAAGAGGGAGGACGCTCCGAGCCAGAGGCAGGATGTAGGTGAGCGGTCAGCGGTGAGATAAACCAGATCGAGATACAGTGAGGTGGTTGGCATTAGAGGAGTGAAGTGTGCAGGCTGTCTTGTTAGTGGGAGAGTAGCAAGGTGAGATATGAGGGGGCAAGGTGATTGAATGCTTTAAAGCCAATGGTAAGGAGTTTCGGTTTGATGTGGAGGTGGATGGGCAACCAATGGAGGTTCTTGAGAAGTGGGGAAATGTGGCCTGAACATTTTTATAGAAAAGTGATCTGGGCAGCAGAGTGAAGTATGGACTGCAGTGGGGAGAGACAGGAGGCAGGGAGGTCAGCAAGGAGGCTGATACAGTAATCAAGGGAGTAAGTTGGCTTGAGATGAATGATAGGTGCAAACTGGAGTGTATTCAGTTTTCTACCCCTGCTTCCATTCCTGAATCACTCGACAATATTTGATGCAGTTATCAACCAGTCAATGATACTTACTGAGCATTTACTGTGTTCAGAGCACTGTACTGAACACTTGGGAGGGTACAATGTAACAGTAGGTAGACATGTACCTTGCCCACAAGGAGCTTATAGTATGATGGTAATCACCCCTTTGTCAACTGATGTTTATAATAACAATAGTAACTGAGGTATTCGTTAAGTACTTATTGTGTGCCAAGCACCATACTAAGCACTGGGGTAGATACAAGATAGGTTTGGATACAGTCCCTGTCCCATATGGGGCTCATCATCTAAGTAGGAGAGAGAACACATATTAAATCCCCATTCTGAAACTGGGGTCCAGAGAAGTTGAATGACTTGCCCACGGTCACATGGCAGGCAAGTGGGAGAGCCATGATTAGAACCCAGGTTTAGAACCCAGGCTCTCTGACTCCTAGGTCTGTGTTCTTTCCATTAAGCCACACTGCTTCTCAGTTTGGTGTAGAGATTTCCCAGTGCAGTGCTAGTACATAATCTTTCTCTTTTTCAGACTAAATATCAATCCTTTGCCCTTTGCTGGCTTTGAATAGCTTGCAATCATCTGCTTGGCTTGTAAGTGTGCACAGTCATCATCGTGTGTGAGCTCCTTGTATGAGTGATCCAAGTACTTTGAATGATGCTCTCAGCCTATTTATTTGAATGGGATTCTCAGAGGAGTGAAATTGAATTCTAAAGCCGGCTTCTGGATCCCTGTTGCATTCTTGAACATGGCTGTGGAGAACAGGTTGAACAGGCCTGGTTCTAGCATTTGGTCCTCTTTTATGTCTTTGATGATGGGGGAAGGATCTGGCAAGCACTTCCAATTCTTAAGCAGTGTGTCATAGTATCACAAAGTAATATTATTATCCAAAATAACTTTTAAGGGCAACCAAACTTTTTTTGATCAGGGTCCAAGATTCATTAAATCAATCATATTTATTGAGCACTTACTGTGTGTAGAGTACTCTACTAAGTGCTTGGAAAGTACAATTCAGCAACAGAAACAATCCCTGCTCACACCGGGCTTACAGTCTAGAAGGGGGGAGACAGACATCAAACCAAGTGAAGAGGCATCAACGTGAATAAATAGAATTATAGATATGTACATATATACACAAGTGCTATGGGGAGGCGGGATAGAGCAAAGGGAGCGAGTTGAGGTGATGGGGGGGAGGGGGAGCTGAGGAAAAGGGGAGCTCAGGTTTATTGATAGTATCAAATGTTTTTGAAAGTCCTACAAACATTCTATAGAAGTCTTAATTGCCCCTGAGTCTGATCTGCAGCAAAGACACATCTGCTGTGGCTGCTGTTAATACTCATCCTATTCCACCTTGATTACTGCATCAGCCTCCTTTCTGACTTCCTGACCTCCTGCCTCTCCCCGCTCCAGTCTATTCTTCACTCCGCTGCCCAGATCATCTTTTTACAGAAAAGTTCAGGGCACGTTCTCCCCCCCTCCTCTCCCCCAAGAAGTCTCCAGTGGTTGCCTATCCACCTCCGTATCAAACAAAAACTCCTCACCATTGGCTTTAAAGCACTCCATCACCTTGCCCTCTCCTACCTCACCTCGCTTCTCTCCTTCTACAACCCAGCCCTCACACTTTGCTCCTTTGGTGCTAACCTTCTCATTGTACCTTGATCTTGCCTGTCTCGCAGCCCACCCCTGGCCCACGTCCTGCCTCTGGCCCGGAATGCCCTCCCTCCTCAAATCCACCAGACAATTACTCTCCCCGCCTTCAAAGCTTTACTGAAGGCACATCCCCTCCAAGAGGGCTTCCCAGACTAAGCCCCACTTTTCCTCTTCTCCCACTCCCTTCTGTGTTGCCCTGCCTTGCACCCTTTGCTCTTCCCCCCTCCCATCCCCACAGCACTTATATATATATATATATCTGTAATTTTTATTGTACTTTCCCAAATGCTTAGTACAGTTCTCTGCACACAGTAAGCACTCAATAAATATGATTGAATGAATGAATGAATGCTGTAATCAAAAGCCTTAGTGTGGTTCTGAAAGGAAGTGGTAAATGTTTTTCAGTCATCAGTCCAAGAGGACTCTGGTGCTGCTCTTGCCAGCAGTGGAGAATAGTGAGATTCCCACTGCAGTTTCTGTTGTCGGTTTTGCTCTCTTTCTTCTTGGAGATTATAGTAACATCCTTGACATTTTGTAATATTTCCTTAATTTCCATAGGGTGAGAGAGAGCTCGTGAAGAAGACTGAGTAGCACATCAATCAATCCATGGTATTTTTTAAGTGCTTACTGTGTGCAGAGCACTGTACTAAGCACTTGGGAGAGTACAGTACAATGGAGTTGGTAGACACGTTCCCTGCCCATAACGAGTTTACAGTCTAGAGTCTTATAAGGACATAAGAAATGAAGCAGCTCAGTTGCCATAAGCCCCAGTCAGTGGCTGGATAAGTATTCCAAAGAGGATGGAGAAAAATAAGATAGTCAGGGGAAACTGCCCCTTACAGTACTCAACTGTTGCTTCCTGGATAAAGACAGACAAATCCAATGGACTTATAGCCAAATCCATTGGGTTCTATTCCGTCCTAATCCTCACTGATCTCTAGATTGCCTATGACACCATCCTCCCTGTCCCAGAAGTCCACAACCTCAGCATCATCCATAACTCCTCACTCTCCTTCGACTTTGCATTGAACCCACTGCCAAATCCTGCCAGCTCTACCTACTTGTGTCCTGGATGTACCCCTTCCTCTTCATTCAAGAAACTATTACTTTGGGACAAGCTCTGGTGTTATCATGGCTCGGCTGGGGTATCAACTTCCTCACTGGTCTCCATGTCTCCAGCCTCTCCCTCCCCTCCAATATATACTACACTCTGCTGCCCAGATCATCTTCCTGAAGCAGTGCTCACCACACATCTCTTCGCTCCTCAAAACCCTCCACTGTCTTCCTATGCCCCTCTACATCAAGCAAAAACTCCTCACAATTAGCCTTAGGGTTGTCTACCAGACCACCCCATCTTAACATGTCTGTTCTCTTTACCTGCTACTCCCCAACTCCCTCTCTGTTCCCCTGATGCTCATGTACCCCTCTCAAGACTCTCCTGCTTCAGTTCCCTCACTCACACTTGTTCTCAGCTTTGGACCTCCTTCCCTCCCCATATCCAACCTACCACAATTCTCCCCATATTCAAAGCTCTCCTGACAGCCCACCTCCTCCAACATGCCTTCCTGGATTCATTCCCAGCTTTCCAAGTCATGCAAATCCATCACCAATGGCTAGCATTTTATGTACTTGGCTCCTTATACCTGTCTTCAGCATTTATGCATATGTGCTTTTTCATTTGTGCTTTCAATGATTTCTTTTGATTACTCTATTTGCCAATACTTTTATGTCTGTCTCTATCCCTAGAGAGTAAGCTCCTTGTGGGCTGGGAAAATGTCCCTTGCTTTTTTTTATTCTAGATTGTAAGCTCCCGGAGGGCAAGGATATCTATCAATTCTACTGTATTGTACTCCCCCAGCTGCTTAGTACAGTGCTCTGTAGAGAGTAAGCATTAGATAAGCAGCGTGGCTCAGTGGAAAGAACAAGGGCTTGGGAGTCAGAGGTCTTGGGTTCGAATCCCAGCTCTGCCACTTGTCAGCTGTGTGACTGTGGGCAAGTCACTTAACTTCTCTGGGCCTCAGTTACCTCATCTGTAAAATGGGGATTAAGACTGTGAGCCTCACGTGGGACAACCTGATTACCCTGTATCTACCCCAGCGCTTAGAACGGTGCTCTGCACATAGTAAGCGCTTAACAAATACCAACATTATTATTATTATTTGATAAACACCATTGATTGTTTGCACTCCCGAGCACTTAATACAGTGTATTGCAACCGATGGATGCTCAATGAAAGCTACTGTAACTACTACTGCTATTCCTACTACTACTAATAATAACGATGGCATTTGTTAAGCGCTTACTATGTGCACAGCACTGTTCTAAGCACTGGGCGGGGGGGATACAAGTGATCAGGTTGTCCCACATGGGGCTCACAGTCTTCATCCCCATTTTCCAGATGAGGTAACTGGGGCCCAGAGAAGTGAAGTGACTTGCCCAAGGTCACCCAGCTGACAGGTGGCAGAGCTGGGATTAGAACCCATGAACTCTGACTCCCAAGCCCGTGCTCTTTCCACTGAACCACGCTGCTTCAACTACTACTACTGGGCTAGGAAGAGAAACTGATGCTTCCTGAAGCTCAGGCCGGATAGATGAGTCTGTGCAGGCTAGCAGACTGCTGGGATTTCTCCTACTTTCCTTGTAGGGTTGCCCAGGAGAAAGGACTGACAAAAGGGGTTAAGAAAGAAGAAAGCCCGGTGCAGCAGCCAGATCGTCTCCTTATTATCGTGAAAAAGCCCATCGACTGTGGAACTAGAGGCAGCAGACTTGCTTTATATTGCTTGTATTGCATCATCCCTCTCCACAGCACTTTAGGATAATGAATGAAATTACTGTAAGGCAACATTTAACTGATTATCAGACCTGGTGTTCCAGTAAGAGATAGGAAGTGCAGTAACCCAGCACAGCATATTACCCAGTTCTAATGCAGTCAAGCACTCCTGCAGCACGATCTCCTTCCTGTTGAATAAAGGTCAAGCACAGCCTCTCTCCGTTGCTCTAGCTGACACAGCTCTTTTGACTGATTGCTAATCTTTTCAAGATTTATGGGACCCTAAGTCTCTGTCTCGGCAGGCTGATAGAGGAGGACAAAAGTGTATTTGAAAATTGGGGGCTTTCTCTTTCAGCCCCCTTCTGACAGGCAGATGGGAGCAGCCCAGGGAAAGCAGCTAGCGGGCTGGCTGGCTGACATCTAGGATTGGAGGAGCTGGGTGATCTAGGGATAGTGGCCATTTTACCAAAGTCTTTGACTGTCTCTGAAAGACTGGAAGAGAGTTTTGCTTACATTAACTTTAGAGGAGCGGGAGGGGAAAGGAGGGAAGAGATATGGGAGGGCTAGGGGAAGGTAAAGGAGGGGAGAGAAGACGACACTTCCCAAACAAAGGATATTAATTGTCATTACCAATGTTTCAAAGAGACATCGTGAAGCCAATTGAGAGCCCTCCCAGGGGGACAATTACTGCCCAACAAAATCATTTATTTCTTCCAGCTTTTACAGAAAAAGACATAAGAGCTGCCGAGAGAGAGAAAGAGGCCCCAGGAGGGAACAGCTATTACTGGTCAACAAGGCTGTCTAATTCTTCACTATTTCAGGGGATATCTATTGTGTGTCCCTATCTGAGAGGGCAGGCAGCTAACCAGCCAAAGGCAGACACAATATTGAGGCAATTCTGGATTTAGATGCTGATCTCAGCCTAACTTTCTGCCAGTAACTGCTGTAGTCAAGTTGTATTTTCCATGCTCCCTCTGTCACAAAACTCCATCAGGCTTGACTGACTGCTATTGTTTGCAGTCTCTTTTTGTTGATCAGTTTCATCATCAGCTCCTGCTTGAGCCTCCGCCCTGTGTGCTGTTTAACGGTAATACAACAATATCTTTTCATTCGTGTGACGGTGGTAGTGGGAAGTGCACAAAGAGATGAGACAGCAGCAGAAGAGATCAAGAAGACAGGAGATAGATAAGGGTAATGAAGCAGAGCAGGGCTTGCCACATGCAGGCCTCATTTTAGGACTTATTGTAGGGAAGCCCAAACATTATTTTACAGTGCCCTGTGTCTACCCTGGGCCTACATCTTCTTTGTAACCAGTCTATCAGTCAATGGTATTTATTAGGAGCCTCCCGAGCGCAAAGCACTAAACAGTCTCCCACTTTAGATTGTAAACTCCTTGTGGCCAGGGAACATACCTACCAACTCGGTTGTATTATACCCTCCCAAGCACTCAGTACACAGTAAGTGTTCAGAAAATACCTTTGATTGAATTTGATTGAATGATTGATAAACAAACCCCTGGTGAGAGTCCAACAGAAGGGAGATAGGCACACCTTCCCTCCGGTCAAGAGCTTACGTTTCAGTGGCTCGTAAGCTCCAAGAATGGCTTTGTTTAACTACACTAAAGGGAGAATGGAATGGGAAGATTTGTCTACCGACCTTTAGAACAAAGACAAAAATGAGACTGATCGAATGGTCAGATGTGGGTGCAGTCAAGACTGTTACCTTGGGTAGCTCATGGCTGGTGGCTGGGGGGGCAGGTTGGTTCCTGCCATCTTCTCTGCCAGGCGTGGGCACCACAGGTAGGTTAGGAAACCTAGAAGGCTGGGGGGTCGGAGGAGACCAGGTGTGAAAATGAATCTGGACGGTGGCACCAGCTCCCCTTTGGGTTTCTGAAGTCACTTGTGTGGAGGAAGCTTGGTTCCAACTCCAGATATAAAAGTTGGGCTGGCTCCCAATGCCGTTTGAAACTCTCAGCTTGGACTTCGCCTCAATTTGGGAGCAGACGATCTCCGTCATTAACAGCGTGAGCCCTCTCTGCTGTGGGTAACGGTGGGTAACGTTTTCATTAATGAGAACAGGAGGAAGGAAACCCCAGGTTGCCCTTAGAGATTCGGGGAATGGTCGCAGGGAGTACAATGCAATCAGAAATAATTCTGACAAAACTGTTTCAAATCCTCTCAGCGGAACAGGAGCCAGGGTTCCCAGTGCGCGAGTCATGGCTATCCCGACTGCTGCAGACATGGAGTCCCGGAACCCTTCCTTCCTTGGGTTGTTCTGAAACAAAGTTTTTTTGCCTTCCAAGTCAGTTCCCTTGCTGCCTGGTCCGGATGTTTCGTCCTTGACTCGCCTCTTCGACTGCCCAAGGACAAACAACTCCGAATCCCTAAAAATGCAAAGGCAAGTTGGGTGGGCACAGATGCTGCCCAGTGGCCCTGAAATAGCTAGGGTCATCCTCCAAAGCCAGCCCGCCATCAGTCCCTTCCCTGTCAGCAGGCCCAGAAACGGAAATGTCTCCCTGAACAAAGAATGCCCAAGAGTGAGGTTTTTGAGTCACCTCCTGTTGCCTGTCAATGAATGACTTCACTGTGATATGATTATGGAACTGTTTATTCGGCAACTTCTTTTTGGTATAGAAAGGGCCATAATGAGTCAAAGCCCTCATAATCACGCCTGTGTATTTTTGGCACAAAGGAAATGACTGTTTATAATAATCATAATGAAAAAAAAACTTCTGTTCATAAATTTTCAACCTTTGTTGCCATGGCATAAAGGGTGCTTGTATTCCTAGCTCATTAGCAGCTCAACTTTAGTCTGTCAAAAGAAAATAGTCG
Source organism: Ornithorhynchus anatinus (assembly GCF_004115215.2). Classification (NCBI taxonomy): domain Eukaryota; kingdom Metazoa; phylum Chordata; class Mammalia; order Monotremata; family Ornithorhynchidae; genus Ornithorhynchus; species Ornithorhynchus anatinus. The sequence continues at coordinate 50,835,571 of NC_041753.1, read as the reverse complement.
AGAGATTATGTTTCATCTTTAATATGGCTGTACTACAACAATGCCATTATCCTGACTTTCAGATGAATTTAATTGAACTCTAATGAGCAAAATTAGTTGTTTTATGCAATTAGCATCCCATGTAAATGGTTTAGAAAATGAATAGGATAGTAATTGTGGTTGACTCGATGTTCCAAAGGACAAAATCTCTCAGCCTCTTCCTGCTCCTGTTTTCCTCTCCTCCCCTGAATAGGAGACCTGGATATATTAAGAATCACCAGTTCTTTGCCCCTGCTTTGAGAAATGGAAAGCAACTGAAAGACAGAGGAGGACAAAGAAAACTGGGGAGATTGAGATGAGCTGAAGGAGAAGTCCTGGTTTGCATGTCTCCCACTGGAAGAGAAGTAGGAGTGCTGAGTGCAGAAAACTGCTCTCTGGAAAAGTCATCAGGTCTGGGGATAGAGTGTGTGTGGGGGGGTCTGGGGATAGAGTGTGTGTGGGGGGGGGTGGGGAGGAAGGGGATTGTTGTCACAGATGAGGGCTCGGGGACACCAGTGGGCCTAGCAATAAAGAACCAGACCCCTGGCTTGTTTTCTAAGTCCTGTGTCTTTGGATCTCGAAGGGGCCTTAAAGGTCCCAGTGGGGGAATCCTCAGGGTCAGTAGAGGCTACTGACGGGGCAAGAAGGTGAGCAATAGAGTGAGGAGTAAGGATCCACAGCTATTTGAGGGAAAGAATGAGGGTCTGGATTTTGTGACGGTAACCAAAACTTGGCAGAGAAGGAAAGGGGAGTGTAAAAAAAATGTAGAGGTGAAATTGACTGGTCTTTTATAGCAAAAGACCAAGGATCACACAAGCTTCAGATTACAAGATTTCTCATTCCTTTTGGTTCCAGCTGTTGAAATATCCCCCTCACACACACACCCAACACACACACACACACACACATACACCCCTTGCCAAAACCAGGGGCTCTCAGCCTAAATTTCTGGCCTTTGGCACCCCAAAGGAAATATTTGAGCTTCCCGTCCAGGAAACTCTTTTCATTGCAACTATCGACCCCAAGATTCTCTCCTTGCTAATGGACTGCATTCCAATTAATTTGCCTTTCCTCACACACCTCCCTGACCTTTGCTCAGGCTCCTGAAACCTCCTGCTAAGGTCAGTACTCAAGCTTGACACCTACTCAATCTGTCTAAATGTGGCCATTCAAGATGTGGGTGGGGTGGGATCCAAAAGCTTTATGTGGGCACCAGCCCACAATCTTCCTCAATAATGCTATCTTTTTCTTCTCACAGAGTTAGCACTATGGCTTTGCTGTGGCAGCAGGAAAGTATCAGGGCAATCTATGGGTAGTGAGTGATTTATCTAATTGTTCCTTGTCTTTCTTCCCTCCCTACCCCCTTCTCCCACCTGCCCTCCCTTTACTTCAATATCATTGTGGTCTCCTCAGAGCTCGGCCGTGAGAATGCACTCGCTCTCTCGCCCCTCTTTCTCTCTCTCTCCCCCCCTTTCTTCCCCTCCCACCTAGGTGTTATCTCTCTGTCCCACTCCGACAACCAGTTGCACTGGCCCCCACACTTAAGAGAGGGAGGAGGAAACCAAGAGAGTAACTCCTCATTCATTCATTCATTCATTCAATAGTATTTATTGAGCGCTTACTATGTGCAGAGCACTGTACTAAGCGCTTGGGATGAACAAGTCGGCAACAGATAGAGACAGTCCCTGCCGTTTGATGGGCTTACAATCTAATCGGGGGAGATGGACAGACAAGAACAATGGCAATAAATAGAGTCGAAGGGAAGAACATCTCGTAAAAACAATGGCAACTAAATAGAATCAAGGCGATGTACAATTCATTAACAAAATAAATAGGGTAATGAAAATATATACAGTTGAGCGGGCGAGTACAGTGCTGTGGGGATGGGAAGGGAGAGGTGGAGGAGCAGAGGGAAAAGGGGAAAAAGGGGGTTTAGCTGCGGAGAGGTAAAGGGGGGGTGGCAGAGGGAGTAGAGGGAGAAGAGGAGCTCAGTCTGGGAACGCCTCTTGGAGGAGGTGAGTTTTAAGTAGGGTTTTGAAGAGGGGAAGAGAATCAGTTTGGCGGAGGTGAGGAGGGAGGGCGTTCCAGGACCACGGGAGGACGTGGCCCGGGGGTCGACGGCGGGATAGGCGAGACCGAGGGACGGTGAGGAGGTGGGCAGCGGAGGAGCGGAGCGTGCGGGGTGGGTGGTAGAAAGAGAGAAGGGAGGAGAGGTAGGAAGGGGCAAGGTGATGGAGAGCCTTGAAGCCTAGAGTGAGGAGTTTTTATTTGGAGCGGAGGTTGATAGGCAACCACTGGAGTTGTTTAAGAAGGGGAGTGACATGCCCAGATCGTTTCTGCAGGAAGATGAGCCGGGCAGCGGAGTGAAGAATAGACCGGAGCGGGGCGAGAGAGGAGGAAGGGAGGTCAGAGAGAAGGCTGACACAGTAGTCTAGCCGGGATATAACGAGAGCCTGTAACAGTAAGGTAGCCGTTTGGGTGGAGAGGAAAGGGCGGATCTTGGCGATATTGTAGAGGTGAAACTGACAGGTCTTGGTAACGGATAGGATGTGTGGGGTGAACGAGAGAGACGAGTCAAGGATGACACCGAGATCGCGGGCCTGAGAGATGGGAAGGATAGTCGTGCCATCCACGGTGATAGAGAAGTCTGGGAGAGGACTGGGTTTGGGAGGGAAGATGAGGAGCTCAGCCTTGCTCATGTTGAGTTTTAGGTGGCGGGCAGACATCCAGGTGGAGACGTCCTGGAGGCTTCTCCTCTCTATTTGGGACTGTGAGTTCCCAAGCAGTAGTGTCAATGGAACACATTTTGAGGCTGGTCTTCAGTAGTAAATCTTGGTTCCTTTTCCTCTGACCATCTCTGGAGTGTGCTCCAATACTAAACCCTCCAAAAAAGATGATCTTGGGCATCCTTTCATTGTTTATTCAGAGTAGATAGGGCATCATCATAGCTGAGCACTGATCATTGTCCCTCAAGGACTGTGATTCTGCAGTGTTGCAGGACCTGGGAATTCAGGATAAAATCAGATAGAACTGGTCAAGTTTGATATGTCATCAGTCTCAAGTTCATTCCTTGCAACTGCATAGCAAAGTGATGAGAACACCAGCCTGATGGAATTCAATCACTGTCTTAAGGCTGACTCCTCTTTCCTTCTAGAACCGATGTTTCAACTTTCTGAAAGCTGTGTTAGCTGTGCTAATATGTCTTGTGATGTCATAATGATGGTATTTGTTAAGCACTTACTATGTGCCAAGCACTGTTCTAAGCACTGAGGTAAATACAAGGTTATCAGGTTGTCCCACATGGGGCTCACAGTCAATCCCCATTTTATAGATGAGGGAACTGAGACACAGAGAAGTTAAATGACTTGCCCAAGGTCACACAGCTGACAAGTGGCAGAGCCAGGATTAGAACCCATGACCTCTGGCTCCCAAGCCTGTGCTCTTTCCAGTAAGCGACGCTGCTTCTCGTGCTTTTCTCAAAGTGAAGCATGATCTGTAACATCTTTCTTCAAGAGTATGCTGACCAAGTAGCAGAATTTTTTTGATTGCTTCAAGTTGGACCCCTCTTCCTTGCCAAATCCAATGGACCTCATTGTGGGCAGGGAATAGGTCTGCCAACTCTGTTATATTGTACTCTTTCAAGTGCTTAGTACAGCGTTCTGATGGATTGACTCTACTCCATCCTAATCCTCCTGGATCTCTCAGCTGCCTTCTGCACTGTGGACCACCCCTTCTCCTGGAAACACTATCCAACCGTGGCCTCACTGACCCTGTCCTCTCCTGGTTCTCCTCCTATCTCTCTGGCCACTTTTTCTCAGTCTCTTTTGCTGGCTCTTCTTCTGCCTCCCACCCCCTAATTGCAGGTGTCCCCTTCTCAATTTACTACTTTCACTCCCTTAGCATTAATCCCCTAACCTGACCCTCAATTTTGCTGCAGGTTCCTGCAGGTTGGATGTGGCTGGGCAGGACTCTACTCAATTTTTGCATGCCTCTGCCGTACATAACAGCTCTGATGATGAAGGGCCCCCTCATCTGAGATTTCCAGTTCACTTTACCAGCTCTGAAGTTATTTAACTAAAAGATCAGAAGAAGAAGCAAATGCCTGATAGCACTGTGGAAGTGAGACATTCTCAGTGATGGTCCTACTCTCCTTGGCATTCTGATATTCATGCTCCCAGTGTAATTGCAGCGGTTTCACGGCCAAACACTTGTCCTCAATTTGGCTTCATGGCATCTTTTTCTGTTTTATCAATAATTGATCTTTGGGTATCAGATCATTTTCTAATGGTATTTGGTATGAGTTTAACATTACTAATCCAAATTATCTCCAAGAATTTAATTACATTTTGCTCTTTTAAGGGTATAGTTTTCCACTTTGAGAATATGCCTAACTTTTGCTAACGTTTGCAAAATTTATATGCCATACTGTATGTGCACTGAGAACTGAAGAAGCACGAATGGAAACTTTCAGCCACTTTGGGTTAATGATCCCTCACAATAGTGTAGGGAGTCAGAACCCCCCAGCAGCCCAGACCCTACAGGACAGAGACCAGGGGAAGGAAGCCAGGGGTTGAGTTGAAATGAGGAATGCCCACAGCTGAGCTGGGAAGTCCTTAGGGTATAAGCATTTAGAGGTGAAGTGGCTAGTGGCCAACTGAAGGTTAAGAAAGAGGGACTATGAAGATGAATTTTAATGGTACAAAGCTAGAAGGAGGTCTGGGGTAATTTGGAGGTCATCTTCATCTAAGACAGAGATGAGGAGAAACCAACTGTTTGGATTGTGGGGACCTAGAGCAAAGGGACAGGTTAGGATTACAGCAGTGAAGGATTAAGTATTAACTGGTGATTTATCTGTGGAGAAAGATCAGGGTATTAGGGGCTTGAAGTGAAGCAAACACTAAAAATCAAGCTTTCCCACTTTAAACGACCGACCCAGAATCTATGCGTGTAAAACCTCTGCAGACCCATAATCCAGACTAGCCTTTACAGGACACTTGTCCTGAGCAGGCGCATAAACATCCTCTAGACTGTAAACTCATTGTGGGCAGGAAACGGGTCTACCAACTGTGTTATATTGTACTCTCCCAAGTGCTTAGTTCAGTGTTCTGCACACAGTAAGCTCTCAATAAATACCATTGATTGCTTGATCGATTGGCTAGCCTGACTGAACTGTGACCTGTAGGAATTGAATTGATGGAACATAGCTTTCAGTGTCTACTCCGGTCCTAAACTTTTCAATAGCTGGGCTTTCGAAGGACTTAAGGGTCAATTCCACACCAGCAAAGCCTATGACTCCAAAGTTCATGGAGATGACCCATGTGCTGGAGATTTCACCGTGAGCAAAATTACATTAACAGTCTTGACGCTTTGTTACCTGGGTGGGTCCTGCTTCCAGTCAGCATGGTTGGGGGTTGGGGGGTGGAGGGGGAGCAGGGAGAATGGCACAGAAAGGAGGAGGAGAAAATAGTATATGTTATATCCCATCATCCCATTCAATAGTTTCACTGCCTGGCCTGCCTCTGAATGATACACAATAGTTGTCCTTTGAATTCGAAGATGACTCCACTGATGGTGAGACTGAAGAAGCCAACTGGGGACCAATGGTCCTGACTACCATGCACACACAGATATTGTCCCTTGTCGTGCTTTTGTATGTGAGTTTGCAGTGCCTCTTGTCCTATTCTCTCTCAATCTGGGCCGGATCAATCCTCCCATGGGCTGCGGGGCTAATAGATTTTTCTGCCTCCCCTCCCACCAACCACATTTTTTTAAATGGTATTAATTAAACACTTACTACATGCCAGACATTGTACTAAGCACTGGAATAGATGCACACTAATCCGGTCCAGGTGCCTCATGGTCTTAATCCCCATTTTACAGATGAGGGAACCGAGGCACAGGGAAGTGAAGTGACTTGCTCAAGGTCACACAGTGGCAAGTGGTGGATCTGGGATTAGAACCCAGGTCCTTCTGACTCCCAGGCAGAATCGACAATAGACAAAGTCCTGACACCCATCCCCACTCCTCCTTGGACTCCCCATTCTGAGAAGCCTGCTCCAACTGCCAATCACACACCAGGGGAGCTCCTGGCAACAGGTATTCGCAGCCCAGTGGGGCTCCGCTGCAGGGAGTGGCATAGAGTTCTGGTACAGGAAGGGAAGTGATTGCAAGGGAAAGCACCCTCAATCTGGTGACCTGGGGCTACAGCCCCTATATCCCTGCATTAATCCAGCCCTATTCAGGATCTTCTTGAAACTTCTGCTCACAAAGAGCTGCTCCTCTCTTGATTGCAGTATGCCATATTGGATGTCTCCCAGCTCATAGTTGTCTGAGGTTGGGCATTTCAGCACCCTTCAAACATTTTCCTCTGCTCTCCTTGCTTTCAGGTGTCCCATTTTTGCTGACCACACTGGCCCTTCAGGGCATTCAGATTTTTAGCCATTCTCCTCACATGTCCCACCCAGCAAAGCGGCATGGGCATGAGCATTGCTTCAATACCAGGAGACTGACTTTGTCTCAGGACTTTGTGTTTGTTGTCGATTCTGCCTTGCCACTTGAACACAAGCCTGGGAGTCAGAAGGACCTGAATTCTATTCCCGGCTTCGCCACTTGTCTACTGGGTGACCTTGGGCAAGTCAATTCACTTCTCTGTGCCTCGGTTCCCTCATCTATAAAATGAGGATTAGGATTTTGATCTCCAAGTGGGACAGGGATTGTGTCCCACCTGATAAACTTGTATCTATCCCAGTGTTTAGTACAGTGCCTAGCGCAGAGTAAGTGCTTAACAAATACCATATAAAAAAATGCCCATTTGCTGTTTGGATTGAAGGTTGGGGTAGGGGCTCCTGGGTCCAACAGGGCTGCAAAAATATTACCGCAGAGATCCTTGCAGGTTCCTTTGTTTTCCAGGAGCCACCTCGGTGGTTTGGAGACCACTTTTTCTTATGTTGGCTATGTTGTCAGTGTGAGTTTAGAGCATATCAGACCATGTCTGTCCAGCACTGTGCTCCACCCAGCGTGGCCAACATCCAACCCCCTTTCAGGCTCCTCTAGCTGGAAAAGCCCCTGATAAGCTGCAGGCTAGTGTCTTGCTTGGGTCCCCTGTTAAACTAGCTGTGCAATGGCAGTGATAGAGGTCCTGAATGTCAGCTGGTAATGTGGGAAGAATGGAAAGACAGGCTGTGTGGAAAGCGGAAGGGGAGAGTTGGTCCGACTCGTCTGCTTTCTCACCCCAGCATTTCAGCCTCCTTGTCCTCCTCCAGAATTCTGGAGCTTCCAAAATCCCCTTCCTGCAACCTGGGAGCTTATTATCTTTGGAATGAAAATGTTAGCAAAGAAGCAAACATCCTGAGGCCTGGACAGGGGTCATTAGCCTGAAGGAGGTCTCAGGTCCATGTTGTTCTTGCCCTGTGGAGCTTGTGGAGCTGTGGAGCTGAGATTCAGTGACAGACCTTGGCAGAACTCCAGGGCGCCGATACCTTTCTCATGGGGCTTATGGCAGCTTGTTGTGGAGCGCATACATTGTTTTCTCCACAGGAGCAAATGATGCAGCAAAGGAAACGTAATGAGTCAGGGTGGAAGCCAGATGACTCGGAGCAACCAAGGGGGATCAGCAACAATGAAAAGACCAGGGTCACAACCCATTACAATTGGTTGCAGAAGCAAAAGGCATTTGGATCGCTTTTTCTGACTTTCTCCTTGCTTCCTCTGTCTGTCGCTCTTTCATCCTCTCCCTCTCTTTCCACGTCTCTCATTGTGCTACATGAAAGCACCCTCAATTAACACTATAGTAGTTGGCTGGTTCTCGGCAGCATTAATGGAAAATTGCAGCTGTTAAAAACAAAACAAAAGGTGTATTCTTCAATGGTAAGGTTTTTGCTGTTTGCTCCAACATGAGCTTCCCTAGGGAAAAAGAAGGGGCAGAGGGGTTTTGATGGGTTTTTGTTGTTGTTTTTGGGTGTTTTTTCTTTTGATCCCCTCTTCTCCCCACCACAGCCTGATCCGTTTTTCATTCGACCTCTTAGAGACCTGACATCAGTCAAACAATCCAAACTAAGATGTAAATTCTTTTCCATCTTTCCCCTGTGGTGTGTGCCACACCAGAACTCCCTGACCTTGGAAAACATTTTTGCAGTAGCACCCTCTCAACTAGGTAATTTTTCCTACTGGACTCTCATCAGAGCAACTTCTGTGTCAGTCTGACCCACGTGACAAAAAAAAAAAATCACCCACTCAGAAGAGCCAAGATGAGAAAGCACAAAACAGCTCCAATCCTAGAATGCACTGGGCCAACACCTCCCTAGATGCTACAATTTGGTGCCCACCTGGAATCTGCAAGAGCCGGGGTGGGGACACCATTTTGCAGAAATACACTGCCCCTTTACCCCTAAATTTCGAACGAGAGCCCTCCCTTCTCTTTGTTCTGGCTTTTGATCTCAAATTAATTAATTATGGCATTTTTAAGCACTTACTATGTGCCAAGCACTCTACTAAATGCTGAGGTAGATATGAGATAATCAGGTTGGACACAGTCCCTGTCCCACAGTCTAAGTAGAAGAGAATAGGATCTAATCTATTTTACAGATGGGGAAACTGAGGTACAGAGCAATTAAGTGACTTACCCAAAGCAACCCAGCAGACAAATGGTGGAGCCGGGATTAGAATTTAGATCCTCTGACTCCCAGGTTCGATGCTGGTTCCCTTACAGAATCAATTAATCAAGCAGTGATATTTATTGAGAGCTTACTATGTGCAGAGCATTGTACTAAGCATTTGGGAGAGTACTATACAACAGAATTAGCAGACGTATTCCTTGCCCAAAACAAGCAAGTTTATAAAGACTCAGGAGAACAAAGAGATAACATCATCTTGGGGGTAGAATGCTAAGCCAGGATCAGAGATCCTCCTGTTGGCAAGTGAGGGACAGTTTTCCACCATAAGGTTGCCAGATTCATTCATTCATTCTTCATGTTTATTGAGTGCTTACTGTGGGCAAAGCACTGTACTCAGCACTTGGGAAAGTACAATTCAGCAATAAAGAAAGACAATCCCTGCCCACAACGAGCTCAGATCTGTTTTGAGAATATAGGGCACAAGGTGCTGTCAAGTTTCACCCACTCTCTGCTCCAGCAGAGGGGCAGGGTTTCTGTCATTCACAAATGGGAAGATTAAGCATCCTCTCGACAGAATGGTGGGGCAAAACAGGACAACCCTGTATGTGTGGGACTAATGGCAATGCTCTCGGGCCCAGAATTACCCTGGGAACATTGGTGTGTACTGATTTGAAAGAGAGACTTTAAAAGAGGGTCTGTAAATCAAGCAGTTGGTTCTGTGATGGAATCACAGCTTCAAGATGCTTTGCAATTTTGAAATTCTTGACCTGGAATCGGATGCATTCCCACCTGGTCAAAGTGCCCCACTGACAAGGAGCCCATGACTCTCTGGATAGCAGTGGCGATTAACTCAGGCAAGGCTTCCAAATGCTGAGTACAGTGTTCTGCCCATAGTAGACTGTTAGCTCCTTGAGGGCAAGAATGGTGTCTACTTACCCTGTTGAACTCTCCCAAGGGCTTAGTATGGTGCTCTGCACAGAAGAAGCAGTCAATAAATCTCACTGATTGGCTGATTGATTGAATCATTTGAATCTTCTGGTCTAAGGCCTGTGAGCTTTTTTTTTTTTTAAGTAGTATTTGTTAAGCACTTACTATTTGCCAGGCACTGTACTAAGCAATGGGCAGATACAAGCTAATCAGTTTGGATACAGTCCATGTCCCACATGGGTCTCAGAGTATTAATCCCCCTTTTACAGATGAGGTAATAGAGGTACAGAGAAGATAAATGGCTTGGTCAAGGTCACACATCTGACAAGTGGCAGAGCCGGGATTAGACTCCAGGTCCTTCTGATCCCCAGGCCCGTGTTCTATCCAGTAGATGACACTGCTTCTTGATTGTTGGAGACGAAGATCAGGAAACATCCTGATAGATAAATAAATAAATCCCTGAGTGTGGTGGACAAGCCCTTAACCCTTCTCCAGTTCTTTGCTTAAATTCTCATCCCCCAAATCTCTGCCCCGAGACACTCTTTTTGCCCCCCGCATCTGACATGGTGTCAGATACTAATGTTGGGGGTTCCCCAGTAAACCAGTTTGTCTCGATAAGACAGCCTAGCAGGTAGAAAACACTTATTATAGTCTGTTTATTCAGGATTGAATATTATTATTTCAGGACCGGGGAGAAAAGAGGAGGATTGGTTCTGCATTTAAAAGACCATGTGTTGCCTTCCTTAGATATTATTAGAAGTATTTTAATGTAAAATTCACACAGTTTCATGTAGATGAGGGTCTTACTAAACCTCCTGCAAAACTCCTACATTACACAGTGTAACATCCCAATGATAATAATGACAATAATAATAATAAAAATAATAAACATGTTATGTGCTTACTATGTGTCAAACATTGTACTCAATTCAGGGGTAGATATGAGTTAATCATGTCGGACACAGTCTCTGTCCCTCACTGGGCTCACAGTCTAAAGTCTTAGAACGACCAAGACTCAACTGACTTCCTTCTGAATCGACCATTTGATGAGGAGAAGACAGGACTGGGGAACAGAGCAGAGAGCTGAATGGTCAGATTGATTCTCTCAAGCTGTCAGGGTGACTTCAGCTTGCTGTTTCTGAGTGGACTTTTGCACTGTGACTAATGCAGTTGACATTATTTGATCATGAGAAAGGTGACTTAGTGGAAGAGTGTGAGCCCTTAGGGGTAGCAAAATAGCAGGGAGATTAAAAAAAATCTCACAATGACTCATGATGATCAGGTACTTTCGCCTTGATTTTCATTCATCTTTTCAAATAATTCTGCATGTTTTCTCCTCTTTTCTCCTTTTTTCTCCCCAGTCCGGGCCTGGATAGTAATGATGTAAATAGGCAGCAGCCATCTTTGGGGAGGGGTTTGGGGAAAGATTTAAGCCAAATTGTCTGCAGCTGGATTGAAAACATCAGTAATAGGTTTAAAAGTTTAACATTTCTTCCCAAATAACCAGTCTGACAAAGAGTAATATGCGGTTTGATCGGAAAATTAGAAAACTGGCAGACAAACCTACGAGAGCGAAATTAGATTTCCAGGGAGATGAATGGAAGGGCACACAGAAGAACAAAGCTCATAAGATGCAAACACATGCATGAGGGGTCACGGTCCCCCTTCTCCCAGCCCACAAAATAAGTCACTATTGTCTTTATATATTTATTTACTGAAATGGAGAGTTCCACGGCTCTGGTGTCTATTACTAAAATGAATGGATTCAATATCAGGGCAATGATGTGTTCACAATGAAAGCAACATCATTAAATGTCACAGGCATTTATTAACACATTTTCCTCCTTATCAGAATAAAATAGACATTATCCCACCAGGTACCATACCATCCACTTGCTCTTCTGTATCTTGATTGGAGGTGCCTGTCTCTGCAAGGCAGCAGGGAGGCAGGCAAAGTTGCCAGTGGTATATTGTGTGGGCAGAGCCCAGGGGTCAGAGATGTGTGTGCTCAGCCTTCACTAGAGTGATGAGAAATTGGGAAAAATAACCTGTTTTTTGTGATGAGCCTGCAGGCTGACAGCCAATAGCCTGATTATAAAGCCAGGTTTTCTGCAGCATGTGCCTATGTGGGCCCTAAATTTCTTTTCTCCTCTTCACTTCCTCCTCCTCCTCCTCTTCCTTCTTCTCCTCCTCCATCTTCTTCTCCTCCTCCCCCACCTCCTTTTTCCTTTTCTTCTTTTGTGTACAGGAAGGGAGAGAATATCTCTCTATGGAAGAGAGCGGAGGCTTCTAAACTTGTCACTCTATTCACTAGAGGACTGTTTTAACCTTCATCTCTGAGAATCTCTTGAGCTGTTACATGCCTGGAACCCCCTTCCCTGCTTAAAAGAGGCCCCGTGTTGGAATAGCGTTTTTAAACCGAAAGCAACGGATTTGGGAGAAACGACATAAATCCATTATTGCGGTGCTGAAATCTCTTTATGCTCCAGGCAGAGAAGATAAATTGCCACCAAAATGATACAAAGTTAGTTGGATTATTTCATTGGATCAAATACATCATGCTGTCTCCAAATCTCTCCTCTTTCAAGTTGAAATTAAAGAACTTTACCAGGCCAATAATAGACATGATTATTTGCATATATTTCATCTCAAAAGAGACTGTGGAAGTTATGTAATACTCAAGTAGTTAATTGTTCTTCACATCACTGCCTTATCAAATTATGCCCAAAACAGAGAGGAGACGATCCCTATAAAATAGGAATGACTGACAGGTGGCCTAGCACGGACAGAATCCACAGGTGTGAGCCAGGCAGCAGCTGAGTAAGGGAAAAATGCATGAATAAAATTCAGCCACGGGGAAAAAGGAGGATCATCTCTTAATTTGCTTAGCTGCAGGGCACGCGGCTCTTTCCGCACCAAACCGGAGACCTGGCATTTCCATGTCTCGTGCTTTCAAAGCAGTGAATGACTTTGGGAAAAGCAACTACAACCCCTGCCTCTCTGTCTCTCAGCCTTGCAAAAGTTTCACCCACCTTTCCCACCATTATTACCACAGTCAGGGTTGTGACGGCTCTTGTCACGAGGAGGAGCGGTAGCCTCGGGAAGAGCGGTATTGGTGAAATTCATCTTGCTTTCCCTTTTCATTACAATTTTCACTTGCCCGCTGCAGTCATTCGTTTAAAGCTCTGGGCCTGTGGGGCCATGCTAATAAGCCTGATTATGCTAATAAGCATGATTAACGTGTGCCATTCCACCAAATGGAACCTAGGAAATTCCATTCCCCTTCACTCCAGTTTCCCTGAGCTTCAATAGGCTGTGGCATTTTTTTTCCTCTTGCTCTTCCTTTTCCACTCCCCTTTCTTCTTCCCCTCCCCACCACTCTAGCTGGGTTGATTGCCAACTGACTCTTTAAGGGCTGTGACCTTCTCCCTGGAGAGTGGCTGCCTTAACTTAGGGTGTGGAGGGATCCCTTTGCTGCCTCTTGGAGGGGTTCAGGATCTAGATAAAAATAATAATAATGATAATAATAATAATGATGTTGGTGTTTGTTAAGCGCTTACTATGTGCAGAGCACTGTTCTAAGTGCTGGGGTAGATACCGGGTAATCAGGTTGTCCCACGTGAGGCTCACAGTCTTAATCTCCATTTTACCGATGAGGATTTACAACTGACAAGTGGCAGAGCTGGGATACGAACCCATGACCTCTGACTCCCAAGCCCTTGCTCTTTCCACTGGGCCACACTGCTTCCCCTACAGATTCCTGTTTGTAAAGCACCTTAAGGCCCCAGCTTGAATAGTACCACACAGAAGTGCAAATGACTGTTACTCTGTCGGCCAACTGAAAAAAACGGAACCAAATTCTTCTCCTCTTAATAGACTTCACTATGGTGTGAAGACTTTTACAAAGGGCTTTTGGCAAGCGCTTCTCATCTCTAAAGATGCTGCTACAGCTTCAGCTGCTTAGTACCTTCCTTCCCAGGTTCTGAGGGGCTGTGCTGACAAGGGGCCGGAGGCCGCCCTTCCGGGCCAGGATCATTTCCCAGCTTCAGCAACATTTCTGCTGAACTGCCAGCCAGGAAAGGTTGCCTTGGGTTTGGGCTGGGGCTGGGCCTGGGCCTGTGTATTGTAACAAGAGACTATTGTCAAAGGCCCCCCTGTCAGGAAGAGTTAAATCTTTTGGACGATTCAATGGTTCCCTTTGGGTTTGCACAAATGGCACCTGTTGTTGAAGTCAATAGAGCTTACAATTTAATTTCATCTGCCTGCAAACAATTTCTCTCATTAGGGGGTGAAACGATGATAGAATTCACTGAGGCATGCGGTTTCACTTTCTACAGGGCAATACCTAAGTACAGTCATCATTTTCTGCAAAGAGAAGCACAATTATCCTAAAAACTGATTGTGAGGAGGAAAGGACTGGGGGAGGGGAAGGAGAGGGAGGGATGGAGGATGCCGGAGATGAGTGGTAAAAAGCTTCATAAAGAGACATCTTCTGTAATTTCCCGACATTTGTTGTTGGCTATCCATTTGCAGACTAATTATTATGTTTAACGGGATCTGACTATGTCCATTGCCCAAATGACAGGCAAATGGTTTTTCCATCTATTAGAGATGAACTCATCAGCTTGGACACCAGGAACTCGTGCTGCTATTGCTATTCAACCTCTGGGCTAGTCTGTCCCTTTGGCTTCATCTATTCCATCGGGCTCTGTTGCTCTGCTGTTTTGAGGCCCTACAGTTTACAGTGCTGACGTCTGGACCATTATGTTCCAGTTAATTCTCTGTAGATCGGGCCGGCGCCCATGGCAACTGAGAAACATCACGCGCACACGGACATGATTGCAGGCGCAGTTGGACGCCCTGGGTTTCTTTTGGAGAAATTGGAATGAGGCTTTTGCTGGCAATCTCCCTATGCCTTTATGAGGTATTAGTGATAGAGTGCGTGAGTGTAGGCCTCACCAGTGACTGATGCATGACCTGTTTCTTATTAAAGTTATGGCTTTTGCGAGGAGTTGAGGCTTATTATTTATGCACTGGAAAAGCACGGTGTCAAAGTTGGAAAGGTTCTGGCATGCTGAAGTTGACTGCAGGGTTTCTTCCCAGGAAATTTAAATACTATTATGAAAAAAAATATATCCTATTGCCTACAGGCCAAGCTCTGAAGAATTATGCAAGTTCAGTGTCACAAAGGGGAGCAAGTGCAATCGATATGTAGATTGCAGTAGGCCTGAGTTTCAGGCCTATGTGTGCCAGGCACTAACTGTAAATTGGGGCTGATAATGCTTGCCAGCTTGGGGTGGCTATCCTATTTCCTTCCCTTCCCTCCCCTCCCTCCTTCCTTCCTTCCCTTTCCTTACTCCTTCCTTCCCTTCCCTCACTCCTTCCTTCCCTTCCCTCCCTCCCAGGTTACTGAGAATTAAAAACAATAGCCAATATTACTACTGAATACATTGCTTTCTTCTTTTGTTCCTTCCTTCCATTTTCCTTCCTTCCATCCTTCTATTTTCCTTTCTTCTATTTTCCTTCCCTTCCCTTCCCTATCACTGAGAATTAAAAACAACAGCCAATGTTACTAATGATACAGTGCTAGGACTGTGCTCTTTTGAGTGGTTGACCCAGAGAGAAGAGAGGCAGAAACCACAGCTGGTTTTATCGTCAACAAAATAATAATAATAATAATAATGATAATAATAATGTTGGTATTTGTTAAGCACTTACTGTGTGCCAAGCACTTACTGTGTACCAAGTACCATACTAACATACCAAATTAATCACTATCCCTGTCCCACATGCAGCTCACAGTTTAAGGGGAGGAAAAACAGTAATTGAATCTTCATTTTACAGATGAGGAAACTGAGGCCTGGAGAATTTAAGTGATTTGCCTAAGGTTATGCTTCAGGCATTCAGCTACCCTGGGGGGACCACATTTCAGATGGTGTTATCATGTCACGTTGCACGTAGACCCAAATCTATATCTCCTCCCCTGTTCTCTCCCCCTCCCTTCAGGCTCATATCTCCTCCTGCCTCCAGGACATCTCCACCTGGATGTCTGCCCACTACCTAAAACTCAGCATGTCCAAAACTGAGCTCCTTATCTTCCCTCCCAAGCCCTGTCCTCTTCCTGACTTCCCTGTCACTATGCACAGTAGGACCATCCTTCTCGTCTCTCAAGCCCGCAACCTTGGTGTCATCCTTGACTCAACTCTGTCATTCACCCCACACATCCAATCCGTCACCAATGCCTGCTGGTCTCACCTTTACAATATTGCCAAGATCCGCTCTTTCCTCTCCATCCAAACGGCTATCGTACCAGTACAAGCTCTCATATCCCGGCTGGATTATTGTGTCAGCCTTCTCTCTGATCTCCCTTTCTCCTGTCTCTCCCCACTCCAGTCTATTCTTCATTACGCTGCCCAGATCATCTTCCTGCAGAAGCGCTCCCAGACTGAGCTTCCCCTTTTCCCTCTGCTCCCCCTCTGCTCCCTCCCTCTTCCCTTCTTCACCTCTCCTCAGCTAAGCCCCCTTTCCCTCTGCTCCTCCCCCTCTCCCTTCCCCTCCCCTCAGCACTGTGCTCATTTGTATATATTTTTATTACCCTATTTATTTTGTTAATGAGGTATACATCCCCTTGATTCTATTTATCATGATTATGCTGTCTTGTTTTTGTCCATCTGTCTCCCCCGATTAGACTGTAAGCCCGTCATTGGGCAGGGATTGTCTCTATCCATTGCCAAATTGTACATTCCAAGTGCTTAGTACAGTGCCTAGTACATAGTAAGTGCTCAATAAATACTATTGAATGAATGAGTGAATGAATGTAGACATCATTCTGCATACACAATGTAATGTGCTGACCATTAGAGTATACTTCACCTGCAATGTAATGTAATGATGTCACATGCAACATTTTGCAGAGGAGCATTTCTCTTCTGCTGCTCCTGCTACCTGCAGTCATCCATCAACCAAGCACTCTGAGCAGTTCAATCAATCACTCAATCGATGGCATTTATGGAATACTTACTATGTGCAGAGCGCTGTGCTAAGCACTTTGGAAAGTACAATTCAGCAGAGCTGGTAGGTATGTTTTCTTCCCACAAAGAGCTTGCAGTCAATTAAACCCTGTTAGTGGATCACTTCTCTCCTACTGCCATCTTTGAGAAGGGCAGGGCATTAGGTTCCATGGAGGCTTTTCTCTTAGGAGATCAAAATTGGGCCCACTTAGCTATATACCCTTGAACTAGGGCTAAAATTACTGACACCCTATTTCTGCATCAAGATCCCATCTGCTGAGTCTCAGAAGAGCAGGCAAGCCACAGCACACCTCCAAACCAATGACAAGCTCCAACTCTCACCATCTTAGCTCTGCTCTCAGGAGATCTCAGCTCTGCACCAGGGGGCAGGGGCCAACCTTCTCCCAGGCTATTCTAAACGTTTCTGGGGAAGATTGTCCTTCCATCTGGTCTCTGATGCCTGGTGCCTGACACACAGGCCTGACCATTTTTGAAAAAAAACATACACAATGGCCAACTCTGAGTAGGGCCCAGAACAAGCTGCCCAACCTTGTGGCACCCTGAGGTAATCACTTACCTTGCTAAAGTTAGCTCTAGAGGAGGCATACTGAGAGAGGGAGGGAGAGGGGATAGAAAAAGGAAGAGTGCAATAGGGAGGGAGGATGGTTGTGGGGTTGGGGAGAGGGGATGGGGGAGAGAGAGAGAGAGAGAATGCCCAAGACAAGTTTGAATATTTTTTTCTAGGAAGAGACTTGTAAACAGAGAAAGATTTGGCTCAGAAAGTTGTTGTCTTTCACACAGGTGGTAGCCAACATGGCTTGGAATTTTCCAAATAACATTTTTTTGGAACTTAGTCCCTTTAGAACAGGAGACTTTCATGGGAAATGTTAGCTGCCAACTACTGTTGTTTGGGGAATAATTCTGGATCAGAGAAAATATTCCTTGATTGTAAATTTGGGGTAAATCTTCTTCCAACCTCACTTGTGAGACTCACCATGGCAGTGCCACTCCAGGTTGACTGAATATCATACCAAGCTGACTGTGGCCTAGTGATACCTACTGAAGCAACCAGAGAAGTCATGTATCCCTACCCTCAGAGGAACTCTGGTTCTTGAGATAAAGGTAAGGTTGAAAAAGGAATTCCCAAGAAGGAAGGGTAGGCCAGGCCTAGCCCGTTCCTTCACCCCAGCTGTGATTCATCCATAGAGCCCTTTAGGAGAAAGACTTTGAAGCACTGGTTCTTCACTAGTGGAAGTGGATTTTCTCCAGCCAAGAGGCAGGCTCGAAAACTGCTACAGGGCACTGTAAATGGCAAAAAAATCAGTGTCAAAGAATCATCTTTATTTACTTGCATATATCAATCTAGAATACTGTCCTAAGTGCTTGGGAGAGTACAAAATAACAGACTTGGTAGACATATTCCCTATCCACAAGGAGTTTACAGTCTAGAGAGGGATACAGACACTAATATGAGTAAATTACAAATATGTTCATTCATTCAATAGTATTTATTGAGCGCTTACTATGTGCAGAGCACTGTACTAAGCGCTTGGAATGAACAAGTTGGCAACAGATAGAGACAGTCCCTGCCGTTTGACGGGCTTACAGTCTAATCGGGGGAGACGGACAGACGAGAACAATGGCAATAAATAGAGTCAAGGGGAAGAACATCTCGTAAAAACAATGGCAACTAAATAGAATCGAGGCAATGTACAGTTCATTAACAAAATAAATAGGGTAATGGAAATATATACAGTTGAGCGGACGAGTACAGTGCTGTGGGGATGGGAAGGGAGAGGTGGAGGAGCAGAGGGAAAGGGGGAAAAAGAGGGTTTAGGGGCTGAGGGAGGGGTGAATAAAGGGTGAAAATCCAAGTGCAAAGGCGATGCAAAAGGGAGTGGCTGAAGAGCTCACTGTGGGCAGGAAATGTTGGGAAGTGTACTCCCCCAAGTGCTTAGTATAGTGCTCTGCACACAGTAAGTGCTCAATAAATACGATTGAGGGAATGAATGAAGAAATGAGGGTTTAGTCAAGGAAGGCCTTGGCTTGGGGTTTGCATAACTAAAGTGGAATGAATCCTGCGGGTTGCTTGGGCCTTTTCAGCTTTTTCAGCTCATAGGGATAGTAGCCCAATTATTATTATTATTAGAATCTCACCAGTGCTTGACTCATCAATGAATATGAAGGACAGCTATGGACACAAACAAGCTTGCACACAAACAAGCTTGTACATACACACACACACACACACCATGCGTAGTGGATAGAGCATGGGCCTAGGAGTCAGAAGGTTGTGGATTCTTAACCCACCTCCACCAGTTGTCTGCTATGTGACCTTGGACAAGTCACTTTACTTCTCTGCACCTCAGTCACCTCATCTGTAAAATGGGAATTGAGACTGTGAGCCCCACATGCAACAGGTACTGTGTACAATATGATTTGCTTGTATCCACCCCAGGGCTTAGTACAGTGCCTAGCACACAGTCAGTGCTTAATACCATTATTATTGTTATTACACACCTTTGCCCCTTCCATATATACCTACAAGATAATAATAATTATAATATTGGCATTTGTTAAGCACTTATTATGTGAACAGCACTGTTCTAAGCGCTCAGGGGGGATACAAGGTGATTAAGTTGTCCCACATTGGGCTCACAGTCTTAATCGCCATTTTGCAGATGAGGGAACTGAGGCACAGAGAGGTTAAGTGACTTGCCCAAAGTCACACAGCTGACAAGCGACTGAACGGGGATTTGAACCCATGACCTCTGACTCCCAAGCCTGTGTTCTTTCCACTGAGCCATGCTGCTTCTCTGATCGTGATCATGTAGACAGGTTTTACCTGTTATCTCCGCAGGCTTCCAGCCAGTCTTGCTGAGCAGAAAGCATCAGATATAAACTGTCTAGTGAGAAAACTCCTGGTGCAAAGTGATGATTCTGACTGATGTTATCTAATGAGTTTAGGCAAGCACAACTCCCTCTACACCTTATCCCTTGTCATCAGGATAATCAGAGTGCCTGTGTCCCAGAAGGCCGAAATTTCAATATTTACATCACCTCTCTAAGCACGCCTAAAATCCCATCTACAAACTTGTACTCCCAGGCTCTCCGTTCTTATTTGGAACAGTGCACTTTGGGCCAGGCCAAGAACAGAATGGTACATTTTCTCCTCGTTATCACCTCATTAGGTTCCCCTTGTCAACCTACCGGCTGGAAAGGTAGTACTCTGACACCATTTAAGGATGTGCTAATAAGCGGGAAAATGCTTTGGCTTTGAACCTGCCTTACATTATCCTATTCAAAGTGGTAAGAATGTAAATGAATTAATAGTACTTACTGACTGCTTACTCTGTGCAGAGCACAGTGGCACTTGGGAGAATATAATGGAGTTAGGATATTCCTGCTCTCAAGGAGGTTACAATCGGGGTAGGGGAGACAAATACTAAGATAAATTATAGGAAGGAGGAAGCAATAGATTTTAAAGGGCTACCCAAGTCCTTACATGATGCAGAAGGACTTAATAATGATGATGGTATTTGTTCAGCGCTTACTATGTGCCAAGCACTGTTCTAAGCGCTGGGGTAGATACAAAGTAATCAGGTTGTCCCACATGGGGCTCAAAGTCTTTAATCCCCATTTTACAGATGAGGGAACTGAGGCACAGAGAAGTTAAGTGACTTCCCCAAGGTCACACAGCAGACAAATGGCAGAGCCAGGATTAGAACCTACGTCCTCGGACTCCCAAGCATGTGCTCTTTCCTCTAAGCTACGCTGCTTCTCAGTAACAGTTAGGGGGAAAATATGGCAGGGAGCTGAAAGATTAAGCAGGAAAGACCTCCTGGAGAAGGTGTGATTTTTTTAAAGTGGTGTTTGTTAAGTGTTTACTATGTGCCAGGGACTGTACAAAGCTCTGGGACAGATATAAGGTAATTCATTCAATAGTATTTATTGAGCGCTTACTATGTGCAGAGGACTGTACTAAGCACTTGGAATGAACAAGTCGGCAGCAGATAGAGACAGTCCCTGACATTTGACGGGCTTACAGTCTAATCGGGGGAGACGGACAGACAAGAACAATGGCAATAAATAGAGTCAAGGGGAAGAACATCTCGTAAAAACAATGGCAACTAAATAGAATCAAGGTGATGTACATTTCATTAACAAAATAAATAGGATAATGGAAATATATACAGTTGAGCGGTCGAGTACAGTGCTGAGGGGATGGGAAGGGAGGGGGGAGGAGCAGAGGGAAAGGGGGAAAAGAGGGTTTAGTTGTGGAGAGGTGAAGGGGAGGTGGTGGGGGGTGGTAGAGGGAGTAGAGGGAGAAGAGGAGCTCAGTCTGGGAAGGCCTCTTGGAGGAGGTGAGTTTTAAGTAGGGTTTTGAAGAGGGGAAGATTATCAGTTTGGCGGAGGTGAGGAGGGAGGGCGTTCCAGGAACGCAGGAGGACGTGACCCAGGGGTCGACGGCGGGATAGGCGAGACCGAGGGACGGTGAGGAGGTGGGCAGCGGAGGAGCGGAGCGTGCAGGGTGGGCGGTAGAAAGAGAGAAGGGAGGAGAGGTAGGAAGGGGCAAGGTGATGTAGAGCCTTGAAGCCTAGAGTGAGGAGTTTTTGTCTGGAGCGGAGGTTGATAGGCAACCACTGGAGTTGTTTAAGAAGGGGAGTGACATGCCCAGATCGTTTCTGCAGGAAGATGAGTCGGGCAGCGGAGTGAAGAATAGACTGGAGCGGGGCGAGAGAGGAGGAAGGGAGGTCAGAGAGAAGGCTGACACAGTAGTTTAGGGGATATAACGAGAGCCTGTAGCAGTAAGGTAGCCGTTTGGGTGGAGAGGAAAGGGCAGATCTTGGCGATATTGTAAAGGTGAAATCGGCAGGTCTTGGTAACGGAAAGGATGTGTGGGGTGAACGAGAGAGACGAGTCAAGGATGACACCGAGATTGCGGGCCTGCGGGACGGGAAGGATGGTCGTGCCATCCACGGTGATAGAGAAGTCTGGGAGAGGACCAGGTTTGGGAGGGAAGATGAGGAGCTCAGTCTTGCTCATGTTGAGTTTTAGGTGGCGGGCCGACATCCAGGTGGAGATGTCCTGGAGGCATGAGGAGATGCGACCCTGAAGGGAGGGGGAGAGGACAGGGGCGGAGATGTAGACCTGCGTGTCATCTGCGTAGAGATGGTAGTCAAAGCCGTGAGAGCGAATGAGTTCACCGAGGGAGTGAGTGTAAATGGAGAATAGAAGAGGGCCAAGAACTGACCCTTGAGGAACTCCAACAGTTAAAGGATGGGAGGGGGAGGAGGCGCCAGTGAAGGAGACCGAGAATGACCGGCCAGAGAGGTGAGAGGAGAACCAGGAGCGGACGGAGTCCATGAAGCCAAGGTGAGATAAGGTATGGAGGAGGAGGGGATGGTCGACAGTGTCAAAGGCAGCAGAGAGGTCAAGGAGGATCAGAATGGAGTAGGAGCCATTGGATTTGGCAAGAAGGAGGTCATGGGTGACCTTAGAGAGAGCAGTCTCGGTAGAGTGGAGGGGACGGAAGCCAGATTGGAGGGGGTCTAGGAGAGAATGGGAGTTAAGGAATTCTAAGCATCGATTGTAGATGACTCGTTCTAGGATTTTGGAAAGGAAGGGTAGTAGGGAGATAGGGCGATAACTGGAGGGGGAAGTGGGGTCAAGGGCAGGTTTTTTTAGGATGGGGGAGATGTGGGCATGTTTGAAGGCAGTGGGGAAGGAGCCATTGGAGATTGAGTGGTTAAAAATAGAAGTTAAGGAAGGGAGGAGGGCAGGGCTGATGGTTTTAATAAGGTGAGAGGGAATGGGGTCCGAGGCACAGGTGGAGGGGGTGGCACTTGCGAGGAGGGAGGAGATCTCCTCTGAGGATACTGCAGGGAAGGATGGGAAAGTAGGGGAGGGGGTTGTTGGGGGGGAGGGGAGAGGCGGAGGGGTGACTTTGGGGAGCTCAGACCTGATTGTGTTGATTTTCGTGAGGAAATATTCATTCAATAGTATTTATTGAGCGCTTACTATGTGCAGAGCACTGTACTAAGCGCTTGGGATGAACAAGTCAGCAACAGATAGAGACAGTCCCTGCCGTTTGACGGGCTTACAGTCTAATCGGGGGAGACGGACAGACAAGAACAATGGCACTAAACAGCGTCAAGGGGAAGAACATCTCGTAAAAACAATGGCAACTAAATAGAATCAAGGCGATGTACAATTCATTAACAGAATAAATAGGGTAACGAAAATATATACAGTTGAGCGGACGAGTACAGTGCTGTGGGGATGGGAAGGGAGAGGTGGAGGAGCAGAGGGAAAAGGGGAAATGAGGCTTTAGCTGCGGAGAGGTAAAGGGGGGATGGCAGAGGGAGTAGAGGGGGAAGAGGAGCTCAGTCTGGGAAGGCCTCTTGGAGGAGGTGATTTTTAAGTAAGGTTTTGAAGAGGGAAAGAGAATCAGTTTGGCGGAGGTGAGGAGGGAGGGCGTTCCAGGACCGCGGGAGGACGTGACCCAGGGGTCGACGGCGGGATAGGCAAGACTGAGGGACGGCGAGGAGGTGGGCGGCAGAGGAGCGGAGCGTGCGGGGTGGGCGGTAGAAAGAGAGAAGGGAGGAGAGGTAGGAAGGGGCAAGGTGATGGAGAGCCTTGAAGCCTAGAGTGAGGAGTTTTTGTTTGGAGCGGAGGTCGATAGGCAACCACTGGAGTTGTTTAAGAAGGGGAGTGACATGCCCAGATCGCTTCTGCAGGAAGATGAGCCGGGCAGCGGAGTGAAGAATAGACCGGAGCGGGGCGAGAGAGGAGGAAGGGAGGTCAGAGAGAAGGCTGACACAGTAGTCTAGCCGGGATATAACGAGAGCCCGTAATAGTAAGGTAGCCGTTTGGGTGGAGAGGAAAGGGCGGATCTTGGCGATGTTGTAGAGGTGAAACCGGCAGGTCTTGGTAACGGATAGGATGTGTGGGGTGAATGAGAGGGACGAGTCAAGGATGACACCGAGATTGCGGGCCTGCGGGACGGGAAGGATGGTCGTGCCATCCACGGTAACGGAGAAGTCTGGGAGGGGACCGGGCTTGGGAGGGAAGATGAGGAGCTCAGTCTTGCTCATGTTGAGTTTTAGGTGGCGGGCCGACATCCAGGTGGAGACGTCCCGGAGGCAGGAGGAGATGCGAGCCTGAAGGGAGGGGGAGAGGACAGGGGCGGAGATGTAGATCTGCGTGTCATCTGCATAGAGATGGTAGTCAAAGCCGTGAGAGCGGATGAGTTCACCGAGGGAGTGAGTGTAAATGGAGAACAGAAGAGGGCCAAGAACTGACCCTTGAGGAACTCCAACAGTTAAAGGATGGGAGGGGGAGGAGGCTCCAGCGTAGGAGACCGAGAATGATCGGCCAGAGAGGTAAGAGGAGAACCAGGAGAGGACAGAGTCCGTGAAGCCAAGGTGAGATAAGGTATGGAGGAGGAGGGGATGGTCGACAGTGTCAAAGGCAGCAGAGAGGTCAAGGAGGATCAGAATGGAGTAGGAGCCATTGGATTTGGCAAGAAGGAGGTCATGGGTGACCTTAGAGAGAGCAGTCTCGGTAGAGTGGAGGGGACGGAAGCCAGATTGGAGGGGGTCTAGGAGAGAATGGGAGTTAAGGAATTCTAGGCATCGATTGTAGACGACTCGTTCTAAGATTTTGGAAAGGAAGGGTAGTAGGGAGATAGGACGATAACTGGAGGCGGAAGTGGGGTCAAGAGCGGGTTTTTTTAGGATGGGGGAGACGTGGGCATGTTTGAAGGCAGAGGGAAAGGAGCCCTTGGAGATTGAGTGGTTAAAAATAGAAGTTAAGGAAGGGAGGAGGGCAGGGGCGATGGTTTTAAGAAGGTGAGAGGGAATGGGGTCCGAGGCGCAGGTGGAGGGGGTGGCACTTGCGAGGAGGGAGGAGATCTCCTCTGAGGATACTGCAGGGAAGGATGGGAAAGTAGGGGAGGGGGTTGTTGGGGGGGGGAGGGGAGAGGCGGAGGGGTGACTTTGGGGAGCTCAGACCTGATCGTGTTGATTTTCGTGAGGAAATAGGTGGCCAGATCATTTGGGGTGCGAGAGGGGGGCGGGGGAGGAACAGGGGGCCTAAGGAGAGAGTTAAAGGTCCGGAACAATCGGCGGGGGTGACGGGCATGGGTGTCGATGAGGGAGGAGAAAACTGCATACGTA